>NC_072413.2:90728920-91928920 GCF_028858775.2 Pan troglodytes
GATAACCAGAAAGTGTTCACAGCATCACTTTAACAGCAAAAGCCAAGAAATAACTCCAATCATAGTCAACAGCTGGAAAAATAAATTGTCATAAGTTCACATAAATGGAATACCTGAAAATGAACGAACTACAACCCACTACTCAGGTGATGGGTACCCAAGAAGTGCAAACCCCACCACTATGCAATGTATCTATGTACCCCCTGAATCTATAAAAACTTTAAAAAATACGCAAACAAGTACAACCCGGGTTTCAAAATAGATGACTCTTGGGAACATAGTGAAAAAAAGAACAAGTCATAGAAAAATACCTTCACTATGATTACATTTGCATAAAGGTCAAAACAGGCAAATGTAAACATTATGCTGTTCACAGTTAAATAGACATACAGCAAAACTATAAAGCAAAGGAATGAATGACAAAAAATTCAGAAGCTTGGTCTCTGAAGGGAAGGGAAGGAGAGTCCATCAGACAGGGGACAAGGTACTAGTATAATTTTTTTTTTTTTTTAGCAAGGTGCAAGGTACACAGGTATTCATTTTATTATTCTTTAAGGTGTACACATGTTATACAGACATTATTTGTCTGCCGTTTAATTTAAAAATGAAGTCAGGCCAGGCGCAGTGGCTCACACCTGTAAATCTAGCACTTTGGGAGGCCAGGGATCCCAGCACTTTGGGATCACTTGAGGTCAGGAGTTCGAGACCAGGCTGGCCAATATGGCAAAACCCCATCTCTACTAAAAATACAGAGAAATTAGCCAGGCATGGTGGTGCATGCCTGTAATCCCAGCTACTCGGGAGGCTGAGGCAGGAGAAATCACTTGAACCCGGGAGGCAGAGGTTGCAGTGAGCCAAGATTACGCCACTGCACTCCAGCCTGGGCGACAGAGCAAGACTCTGTCTCAAAACAAAAACAAAAACAAAACTTTGATAAATTGGCTTAGCAAAATTAAAACCTTTAGTGCTTCCAAAGACATTATTAAAAAAATGAAAAGACAAGCAACAGACTATGAGAAAATATTTGCAAAACATATATCGGATAAAGGGCTTGTACTGAAACATCTAAAGCACTCCTGTATCACTGAGCCAAAAATAGGCAAAAGATTTCAATAAACATTTCACCTAAGAAGATATACAAATTGTTAGTCAGCACATGAAAAGATGTTCAACATCACCCATCATTAAGAAATGCAAATTAAAACCACACTGAGCTGCCACTTCACAGACAGACGGACCATAACTGGGGAACCAAGAGCCTCCATACATACACTGCTATGGGAATGTAAAGTGGAGCCGCGATTTTGGAAACGAGCGTTATAGTTTCTCAAAGAGTCAAACATAAATTTACCATGTGACCCAACAAGTCTACATTTTTTTTTTTTTTTTTTTGAGACGGAGTCTTGCTCTGTCGCCCAGACTGGAGTGCAGTGGTGCGATCTCGGCTCACTGCAACCTCTGCCTCCCGGGTGCAAGCGATGCTACTGCCTCAGCCTCCTGAGTAACTGGGATTACAGGTGAGCACCACCACGCCTGGCTAATTTTTATATTTTTAGTAGAGATGGGGTTTCACCATGTTGGTCAGGCTGGTCTCAAACTCCTGACCTCGTGATACACCTGCCTTGGCCTCCCAAAGTGCTGGGATTACAGGTGTGAGCCACCACGCCTGTCCTGCAATTCCAACTCTTAAGTACCTACCCAAGAGAAACAAAAAAATGTATTCACACAAAGATTTGCATGCAAATGTTCTCAGCAGCATTGTTCATAATAACTAAAAATTGGAAACAACCCAAATGTCCATCAACTGGTAAATGGGCAGGCAAAACGTGGTCTATCCATACAATGGAATGCTATTTGGGAATAAACAGGAGTGAAGCACTGATGCATGCTACAACGTGAACAAACTTCAAAAACATGACACTAGGGGAAGCCAGACACAAAAGACCACACGCTGTTTAGCTCCACTGATAGGAAATGTTCAGAATAAACAAATCTATAGAGATAGAAAGTAGATGATTAGCAGTTGCCTGGGGCTAGAGGTGGGAACTGCAAATATGCCCAAACAATTTTTTTTTTTTTGAGTCAGTCTTGCTCTGTTGCCCAGGCTGGAGTGCAGCAGTGTGATCATGGCTCACTGCAGCCTCTGCCTCCAGGGTCCAAGCGATTCTTGAACCTCAGCCTCCCAAGTAGCTGGGATTACAGGCATGTGCCACCACGCCCAGCTAATTTTTGTATTTTTAGTAGAAATTGGGTTTTACCATGTTGGCCAGGCTGGTCTCAAACTCGTGGCCTCAAGTGACCCATCCGCCTTGGCCTCCCAAAGTGCTGGGATTATAGGTGTGAGTCACCACCCGGCCTGCCCAAAGGATCATACTGGGATGATGGAAATATCAAACTGATTTATAGTGATGTTTGCACAACTTGGTAAATTTACTAAAAAATCATTGAATTAGATAAATTAAACTCAATGGGTGAATTAAGATGATATGTCTTAAACTAGGCCTCAATAAAGTTATATATTTTCTGCAGGGGCAGGTTCAGAGTGCCTTGTGTTGTTACTCCTGCACTGTTTGGGACCCCCAGCACCCTTGAGAGGTAAATGCTTTCATCCCCATCTTACAGACGGGGACTAGCTCAGGAAGGGCCATGGCTGACCCCAACTGTGCCTTATGCCCCATCTTCCACACTCACTGCCTCCTCATTAGGCTGTGACTCTCTTCTGGGCCTTGGAGGCACTTGGTTGCCTCTACCTTTGTTAACTCAGCGGGGTTCTTTGACTAAGTCAAATATTTACTAGCACTCAAAAGAGATACAAGTGGGGTTCAACTCAAACAATGTGAAAATGGTGTTACTACTTGTATTACTTCCCCTAAATCCGTGTGACCTATACTGTATTTTCCCCACGTAAGCCCAGAAAAGTCATATGAGGTCATATTCGAGAGGAGGGTATTGAGCAAGACTTCTAAGAGGCGCAGAGCCCTCCGGAATGACGAACAGAGACTGTGACTTGGCTGGTTTGATAGCTTGCGCTGGGAGTTCCGCTGGTCTTCCTAATGCCTCCCGTGATTTGCCGATAGGGCAACTGTCCCTACTCTGTCTGCTTGTACTGCCTCCAGCTTGGCCAGCTGTCAGCTAAACAAAGACAAGTCGAACGAGGTCTAAATACATTGGCATGCCCCATGTCACAGTTGCTGTAAAGGGTCCGCTCTCCAGCCAGCTCTGCTCACCTGCCAAGTATACATATATGATCACTTCCCGACACACAGCTGAGCAGTGCTGAGGTGAGGCACCAGGCTGGGGTTTTGCAGTGTGCCTCACTGAGCCCACTGCCAACCCCAGAGAAAGAATCTGACAATGTAGTTTGTTCAAACTTATACAGCACATAACTGGAGGGAAGGAATGACACCTGAGGTCTGAGCAAATCCAGAGCCACGGTCTTTCCAAGGTCCTGTGCTGCCTCTGGCATTTACAAGGATGGCCCTGCTGCAAGAATGGGCCCAAGCCCATATCCCACATGCTTGGCATTCCCTTGCACAGTCCCCTCTGTCCTCCCTCCTAATCTCTTCCCACCATGCCCTCTTTAAAAGCAGATTTCAGACCAGACACAGTGGCCTGTAATCTGAGCACTTTGGGAGGCTGAGGAAAGAGGATCACTTGAGCCCAGGAGTTCGAGACCAGCCTGGGAAACATGGCAAGACTTCATCTCTATAAAAAAAAATTTTTAACTAGCTGGGCACGGTGGCGCACCTATGGTCCCACAGTCCCAGCTACTCAGGAGGATCCCTCGAGCCCAGGAGTTTGAGGCTGCAGTGAGCTATGATCACACCACCGAGCTCCAGCCTAAGTGACAGAATAAGACCCTGTTGCTGAAAATAAAAATAAAAGCGGATTTCTTTTTTCTTTCTTCTTTTTTTTTTTTTTTTTGGAGACAGAGTCTCGCTCTGTCACCCAGGCTGGAGTGCAGTGGCACGAACTTGGCTCACCACAACCTCTGCCTCCCAGGTTCAAGCTATTTTCCTGCCTCAGCCTCCTGAGTAGCTGGGATTACAGGTGCATGCCACCATGCCAGGCTAATCTTTGTATTTTAGTAGAGATGGGGTTTCACCATGTTGGCCAGGCTGGTCTCAAACTCCTGACCTCAGGTGATCCCAAAGTGATGAAATTACAGGCGTGAGCCACCACACCTGGCCACGGATTTTTTTAAATATAAAAGTGATATTGTGCAACAACATGGATTAACCTTAAAACACCATAAGTTTTGAGCTCATCTGGCCGGGCACAGTGGCTCATACCTGTAATCCCAGCACTTTGGGAGGCTGAGGCAGGTGGATCATCTGAGGTCAGGAGATCGAGACCAGTCTGGCTAACATGGTAAAACCCTGTCTCTACTAAAAATACAAAAATTAGCCGGGCGTGGTGGCAGGTGCCTGTAATCCCAGCTATTCGGGAGGCTGAGACAGGAGAATCGCTTAAACCCAGGAGGCGGAGACTGCAGTGAGCTGAGATCACGCCATTGCACTCCAGGCTGGGCAACAAGATTGAGGCTCCGTCTCAAAAAAAAAAAAAAAATTAAATAAGTAAACAAATAGCTTGTGAGAAACAGACTGTGAGTCACCACCACCTCCTTCCTGCACTCCCTGGCCACTCCCTCTCGCCTCCGTCACTGCAGTCTGCCCAGCCTGTCTTTGGCCCCGCCAGCCTCGATTTTTGCCCCTTGGCCCACAAAACCTCAAATATTTACTATCTGGCCCTTTATAGAAAAAAACTTTGCAGGCCCCAGTCTTGAGCCAGACAGCAATGGTGAGGCTCTGAGTGTGTGGGGGTGGGGAAGGGGCTTGCCAGGAGCACACAGAGTGAGGAGCTCCCTGTTCTTGTCATTGGTGACATGGCGCCTGTCCAACCCTTTATCTACTTCTGAGTGGAGAGGTTCTGTCAAAGGGAAAGAAAGGGGGAGTTGCTGACTGGGCCTCCTCCTCCTAACACGCCTCACCATGCCCTCACCCTACCTTGCCGGTCTCCTTCTCCCTCGATTCCTCCTCCCCATCTACCTGGGCCATGCACTGTCCTTGCATGCCCTGTGGCCACCTTCCTTTCCACCAGGGCCCTGGCTTTGCTCAGATGACCTACCCAGCTCCAAGTGGTCACAAGTGGTCAGCAGCTTCCCTGAGTGTGAACTGGAAATCCATTTCCCCTCACCAGGAACTGACTGACTTGAACATGAGCACGTGATGCAATTCTGGCCAGGAAGACTCGGGACAAAGTCCACCCATGGCTCCAAGAAAAGATGTGCATCTGATAAAGAGCAAGCCAAACAGACAAGACACATAGATGCCCTCTTTTTCTTCTTTGAGATTTTGTTTGGATGTGACACCTGGAGCTGCTGCAGCCATTTCGTGACTATGAGGAGAGTGTATTTGAGGACAGTTCGTCACAACTATGATGACAGAGTAGCAAGATGAAAAGGGGCCGGGCGCAGTGGCTCACGCCTGTAATCGCAGCACTTTGGGAGGCTGAGGCGGGCAGATCACTTGAAGCCAGGAGTTCAAGACCAGCCTAGGCAACACGGCAAAACCCCGTCTCTACTAAAAATATAAAAATTAGCCAGGCGTGGTGGCAGGCGCCTGTAGTCCCAGCTACTCGAGAGGCTGAGGCACGAGAATTGATTGAACCCGGGAGGTGGATGTTGCAATGAGCTGAGATTGCACCACTACACTCCAGCCTGGGTGGCAGAGCAAGACTCCGCCTCAAAAAAAAAAAAAAAAAGGACCTGGGTTTGAGATAAAGAGGCTAAACTGCTTAATTAGCCAACCCTGGAGTCTCCACACTCTTTCAAACCACCAGGGAGGGCTCTGGTACATGCACTTGAAGGCACCCGATGTGCTGGCCACGCCCCTCACACTGTGATTTTATATTCCCACTGCCAGCTGATGCTCTTCCCTCCACGCGGAAAGAGCTTCTGTGGAAATCCCGTCATCCTTCAAACCCACGTCAAGCCTCTCCTCCAAGAAGCTGCATTCCCATCCCTCTCCTGATGGACCTCATCTACTTCTGGACCCAAACCCGGCAACTGGAGCTGCTGTAGAGACTGCTCTTTCTCAGCCTCGAGTTCAGGTATTTGTACACCTACCCTAAAAGGCTGGGGGCTCCTGATCAGAGGGCCCTGACTCCCCATTCTCCACAATCCTCCCCCACACCCCTTGCAAACCATGGGCCTCAAGTGAAAAACATTAAACTAAACGGACCACTACATCAAGTCTGTTTTAATGCTCAGAAAAATTCTGCCGTGTTTGCCATTTTCAGAATGCAATGCCAGCAACACTGAGTCTATGTAGCAGTTGTGATTGCTTAAAGACAAGGATGCATTCTGAGAGATGCTTCACGAGGTGATTTTGTCGTTTTGTGAGTATCATAGAATGTATTTACACAACCCTAGATGGTCTAGCCCAGTGGTCCACGACCTTTTTGGCACCAGGGACTGGTTTTGTGGAAGACAATGTTTCCACACACAGGGGTGAGGGGCAATGGTTTCGGGATGAAACTGTTCCACCTTAGATCATTAGGCGTTAGATTCTCACGAGGAGTGCGCAGCCTGGATTCCTCATATACGCAGATCACAATAGGGTTCACGCTCCTATTAGAACTGGCATCGGTGACCTGACAGGAGGTGGAGCTAAGGTGATAATGTTTGTTATAACGCTCAGGTGGTAATCCTAGGCCATCCACCTGTACTGCATGTTACTGTCATGAATACTGCAGACAAATGGAACACAATGGCAAGTATTTGTGTATCTAAACATAGGAAAAGTACAGTAAAAATATGCTACTATACTTTACAGGACCACTTGTCGTGTATGCGGTCCTCACTGAACAAACTTGTTATACGGCGCATGACTAATTACAAATGACCTGCTTCCTTTGGCTGTGTAAGTTTTCTATAATAAACCTTAACATGTTAAATTTTTAATACAAAAAAAGGAAACTATTTTAAAATAAAAGATAAAGTAATGCCAAGATACCCATGCCACATGACTAGAGTAGTGATTATAAGCATGGGCTGTGGAGCATGGACTGCCTGGGTTCAAATCTCAGCTCCACCCCTTACTGGCTGTGTGACCTTAGATAAGTTACCCAGCCTTTCTGTGCCTTAGCCCCACCCCCACATCTTACAATGGAGATCTAATGGGACCTATCCTCTTGGGTTGTCTGAGGATTGAGATAACACGTGCCAAGTGCTTGGAACTGAGCCCTGCACACAGGAAGCGCTTAGTCAAGGGCAGCCTTCTTCCACCAGTATGTCAGCACTGCAGAGCAGGTGGGGTGACATGCATTGCCAGCACCCTGAACGGCATCTGACTCACACGTGCTCAGCAGGAATGAGCTAGGTACCATTTTCAGTCAGTTCTGCTCCTGGGCCACTTCCACCTGCTCAGCTTTTCTTTCCTTTTTTTTTTTTTTTTTTGTTCGTTCTGGGATTGCGCCACACTTCCCAGGTGCCTGCGCCCCTCTGCCCATCCTGGCCCATCTTGCTGGCCCCTCTCCCAGGTCTGCCTCTGTCCCCACTCCCTCCCAGGCTGGCCACACCCTCACACCTCTCTGGCACTCATGCTTGGCTGCTCCCTTCTCCCCATTATCCATGCAACCCTCCACCAAGCCCCCACCTCACTCTTCCAGCTCTCTCTGATCACTCCAGACTCTACTCTGATTCCACGACTTCCAAAGGGGCCCTCCTTACTCACCCCATGCTCAGGACACAATGCAGAATGTCCTGCCCACATCACCTCAGATCACGCCCCCCCGCCCCCGTTAAACACTTAATCCCAGCCCAAAATGGAAAAGTGAGAAATCCAATTTGGTCAAGACAAAACAAGGTTTAATTAACAAGCATAACACATAGGAAAGCACTTAGCAATGATTTATTTGTGCCTGGTGTGCCACTCTTCCCTAAACAAGAGACTTATGGTAAATGAATGTTGTGTTAATCCAAGGAAAATATAAACCTCTATGAAAATGTAAGTTTAAAATCTGCCTAGGTTCTGTGGAGACCGTTCTTTTGAACACTCTTTTAATGATAAGCCTCCAAAGTCAAGAAGGCAAATGGCAGCCGGCTGAGGACAGAAGCAGCCCCTTGGGGGGGCGGGCTGAGGCAGGGGTGAATCGGCACAAATCTCACCTCCACCGGCCTTAAGGCCATCATCCTCTCTTACTCGGGGACGAATATTTCAGTCTGGGCCACTTCTTTGGCCTTGTTTCCCTTTGTTCTATTTTGATAGTTAGTATTTTACTCAGGGAAATCAGCAACACTAAAAAAACAAAAAGGTTTCCGGGAGCAAAGGGTAATTGGATAACCTCTACTCAATAATGTTTAATAAATACATTTTCTTAAAAGCTGGTTGTATAAAAATCACGGTGGTTGATGAGTAATCGTGTTAACTCTCTGTGGTCTGTATTTCACAACTAATCTTTCCAACTTGAGGTTAGAGGGGGAGAAGAAAACTGAGAGCTGAACAGCTGTGTGCGCGGGCTGCTCCTCTTTACGTGGGTCAGGTCTGTGGTTAAGTATTAAAGGGAGAAGGGATCATTTTGCCATGATAACAACTTTTTAATCAAGCCAAATTTCCTATTCGGCTAACATACAAAAACGATTCGAGAAATGAGTTATTCATTCATTCAGTGAATGTAAATACAGACTGGATTTCAATGACTTAGTACAAAATCAAAGAATGTATGATATCTCATTATTATCATTTTTTTTTAAACAAGGTCTCGCTCTGCTACCCAAGCTGGAGCACAGTGGCTATGCACAGGTGCGATAATAGCTCATGGCAGCCTTAAATTCCTGGGCTCAAGCAATCCTCCCACTTCAGCCTCCAGAGTAGCTGGGACTACAAGCATGCTGGCTGGTATCTTATTATTAATTTTTTATATTGATTACATGTTGAAATGATAATGGTTTGGAAATACTGGTTTAAAGAAGATATTAAGGCCGGGCATGGTGGCTCACGCCTGTAATCCCAGCACTTTGGGAGGCTGAGGCGGGCAGATCACCTGAGGTCAGGAGTTAAGACCAGCCTGGCCAACATGGTGAAACCTGGTCTCTGCTAAAAATACAAAAATTAGCTGGACCTGTAATATCAGCTACTCGGGAGGCTGAGGCAGGAGAATAGCTTGAACCAGGGAGGTGGAAGCTGCAGTGAGCCGAGATCGCGCCACTGCACTCTAGCCTGGGCGACAGAGCAAGACTCTGTCTCAACCAAAAAAAAAAAAAAAAAAGAAGTTATTAAAATTAATTTCACCTTCTAAATGTGGCTACTAGAACATTTACCATGGCTCTTTTACCAGACAGGGCTGCTCCAGAGCCAGTTGGCCTGGGTTTGAAAACTGGCCCCACCACTTGTGAGCTGTACCGCTTTGGGCAAACTACTGACCTTGCCTATGCCTCAGTCCAATCATTCGTAAAGAGGGAGTAAGAACTGGACCAATGGCACATAACCCCACTGCAGGAGTTAAAGGACTCTGTGTAAAGCGCTCTTAGAAGAGAGCCCAATATATAGATACTGCAAGTCTAAGCATTTGTTTCTGAGACTGACAAGATTAAATGACTTTTTAAAAAAATAACAGCTGTATTGAGATAGAGTTCATGCACCATAGAAGTCAGTCTTCTAAAACAGACGATTCAGTGGTTTCTAGTATGTCCACCAAGTTGTGTACTCATCACCACTACTTCTAGAGCATTCTCATTCCTGCAAAGAGAGACCCCATGTCCATCGGCAATTACTCCCCAGTCTCTCCTTCACCCAGCCCTTGGCAACTACTAACCTACTTTCTATCTCTATAGATTTTCCAAATTTGGGCTTTCATTTAAATGGAATCATAACATATGTGGTCTTTGTGACTAGCTCCTTAGCATGTTTGTAAGGTTCACCCATGTTGAAGCATGTGTGAGTACTTCTTCCTTTCTTATGGTCAAATAATATCTTCTTACATGAATAAATCACATTGTGTTTCTCCATTCAGCCTTTGATGGACATCTGGCTTGTTTCCACCTTTTGGCTCTTATGAACAATACTGCTATGAACAGTCATGTACATGTTCATGTGTAGACACATGTTTTCACCTCTCTTAAGGACATACTTAGGAGCGAAATTGCTGGGTCATATGTTCAATTTGATGTTTAATTTTGAGGAACTGCCAGACTCTTTCCCAAGGTGGTTGCACCATTTTACATCCCACAGGGAGGCTGGACTTTTCATGGACACTCAGATGTGGCTTCTTTTCTTCTTCTCTCTACCTTCTGGTAGGCTGATGTGGGGAAATTCAGGAAAGATGGGGGAGGAGGGTGTGAAGAGAGAGCAGTAGGGCAGAGAGGCCTGGGGGTCCTGTCACCAGAGTCCTGGCCTCAGTCCTGTCTGGTCCCCACTTGCCATGTGACCTTGAGCAAGTCACCTCCACTCTCTAGGCCTCAGTTTCCTTATCTCTAAAATGAAGATGTTGAACTAAGTGGGTCTCAGCCTGGGTGATCTGGCTCCCTGGGGACACTGGGCGATGTCTGGAGAATTCTGCGTTATTACAGTGGAGCAGGAGATGCTGCCATCATCTAACGGGTAGGTGTCATGGACGCTGCTAAACCTCAAATGCACAAGACGGCCCCCAACAACCAAGAATGACCTGGTCCCCAACTATCAACAGTGCCAAGGTTCAGAAACCTTGCATCAGATTAAGATGGCCCTATCAAAACTTCTGAGGAATGACCAAACTGTTTTCCAAAATGGCTACACCATCTTATAATCCTCCTGGCAACATATGAGGGTTCTGATTTCCCCACATCCTCGCCAACACACCTATGTTACAGCCAGCCTAACAGGTCCGTCAATGGCTTTTCAAGTCTTTTCTATTTAATATTAACAGTGTCTGGAATTGTTTTCAGAATGCCAGTGTCCTAAAAAAAAAAAAAGATTAGTCATTTTCTTACCTGGTGCCTATAATTATACCAGCCATTTGAACCCGCCACGATCACCACCCAGTGCTTGCCTCCATCTTCAGGATCATCTATAGGAACGGCACCAATGCCCAGGGCCACACTGAGGAATACAGCTACTTTCCAAACCATTCTGCACCTTGGAGTTCAATTGCAGAAACCTGAGAAGGGAAACACAGAGTCAAGTACAAAGCAACAAGAACAGATAAACATTGGCTGGGCGCAGTGGCTCACACCTGTAATTCCAGCACTTTGGGAGGCCGAGGAGGGTGGATCAAGAGGTCAGGAGTTTGAGATCAGCTTGGCCAACATGGCGAGACCTCATCTCTACTAAAAATACAAAACTTAGCTAGGCGTGGTAGCACGTACCTATAATCCCAGCTACTCGGGAGGCTGAGGAAGGAGAATCACTTGAACCCAGAAGACAGAGACTGCAGTGAGCTAGACTGTGCAACCATACTCCAGTCTGGGTGACAGAGTCAGACTCTGTCTCCAAAAAAAAAAAAAAAAGAACAGATAAACATTGTCAGCCCCTAAGAAAATATCATAGTAAATGGGTCAAAAAGATAAGGTCATTTAACCACCAGAGTATGTTGAAGATAACAGAGAGGGTTTCTATTTTTAGCTCTATTGCTCCAGCCTGTGCATGGAGAAGGGGCTGTCCATACCTCCCAATCTTCACTACAAGTCCAAGTCAAGCATATAAAATAAAAGAATATCCAGAAAGGGCTCTGGGCACTTTTTAAAGTTTTTGACGTAACTCAAAATACAGCAGATAAAATTCATCAACAAAATTCACTATTGGAAACATATCTACCACATACTATGAAGTATTTGTAAGAAAAGAATATACATGTAAAATAAACTGTGCAGGCTGGGTGCAGTGGCTCACGCCTGTAATCCTAGCACTTTGGGAGGCCGAGGCAGGTGTATTACCTGAGGTCAGGAGTTCAAGACCAGACTGGCCAACAAGGTAAAACCCTGGCTCTGCTAATACAAAATTAGCTGGGCATGGTGGCACATACCTGTAGTCTCAGCTACTTGGGAGGCTGAGGCAGGAGAATTGCCTGAAACCGGGAGGTGGAGGTTGCAGTGAGCCAAGATCAGGCCACTGCACTCCAGCCTAGGTGGCAGAGTGAGACTCTGTCTCAAAACTAAAAATAAGAATAAAAAAAGCTACATAAGAAAAAATAAATTTTAAAAATAAAATAAACTACACAGAAAAATATGGAAGACAGACAAAATGTTAACAGTAGTTATTGGTAGGTGGTTGGCAGGATCAAGGGTGATTTTCTTCCTCATTTTTGTCTCCTTTTAATACAGTTAATGTGTATTACTTAATAAAGTTTCTAAAAATTCAGTATAGGTTTAATAAAAACATTGATGGGCAATTTAAGTTTATAAGGTGGACTATCTGGATGAGCTATAGTCAAACATTAATTCATGTTGTCTTTGCATCACACTTACAGAGCATGGACATACGATCTGTACAACATGCAGGGCAAACATTTTCATCCTTGTTTTACAGAAAGGAGAGGTTAGGGTCTGAGAGCAATGACCTGCCTAATAGCCATGGACTGTCAGCGTTGGCCAGAGCTGGGACCACGCCTTCTGAACGGCTGGTCCGGCACTCTTTCTGCTATATGGCTCTCCATTGCAAGACTTTATTATTACTGAGGCCGGGCGTGGTGGCTCACGCCTGCAATCCCAGCACTTAGGAAAGCGGAGGTGGATGGACCACATGAGGTCAGGAGTCCGAGATCACCCTGTCCAACATAGCGAAACCCTGGCCAACATGGCAAAACCCTGTCTCTACTAAAAATACGAAAATTAGCCAGGCGTGGTGGCAGGAGCCTGTAATCCCAGCTACTCAGGAGGCTGAAGCAGGAGAATCACTTGAATCTGGGAGGTGAAGGATACAGTGAGCCTGCATCATAGCACTACACTCCAGTCTGGGCAACAGAGCAAGACTCCGTCTCAAAAAAGAAAAAAAAAAAACTTTATTATTATGGAAGTACATGCTCTCTTTTATACTTCAATTCCAAACCCTTAAATACATTGTTAAAGTATAAACGGAAAACAGCACCAAGCCTGTGCCTCCGCGATAAGAAAAATATACAGTCACTGAGATGTGGGGACTCAGGGCGGCAGATATGTGAGGCTGACTTCTGTCCCAATGCCACAAGCAGGGCTGGTGGTGCTCATTCATTCATTCACTCGCCACTCAGCCAGAGTCTCCACAACACCTACTTTGCCAGACAAGGTGCTGGGTGCTGGGAACTCAATAGGGACAGAACAAAGCCTGTGTCTTCATGGAGGACGCACCCAGATGAAGGCTGATCCACCTCTAAGCTGAAGAAACCATCTTCAATGTTCTGAGTCTAGCCCTCAAAGCGATGGATTTTCTCCAGTAACTAAATAGGAAGTGCTGAGTCTCTTAAAAAGTGTCTTAGACAAGTAATTCTCCCACTTGAATATGCACCTAGGTCACCTGGGGATCTAGGAGGCAGATTCTGATTCAGTAGGCCTGGGGCAGGGCCTGAGACTGCATTTCTTTTTTTGAGACGGAGTCTTGCTCTGTGGCTCAGGCTGGAGTGCACTGGGGCAATCTCAGCTCACTGCAACCTCCGCCTCCCAGGTTCAAGCGATTCTCCTGCCTCAGCCTCCCGAGTAGCTGAGATTACAGGTGCCCACCACCATGCCCAGCTAATTTTTGTATTTTTAGTGGAGACAGGGTTTCGCCATGTTGCCCAGGCTGGTCTCAAACGCCTGACTTTAGGTGATCTGCCCATCTCGGCCTCCCAAAGTGGTGGGATTACAGGCGTGAGTCACCGCACCTGGCCATGAGACTGCATTTCTAACAAGTGTCAGGTGACACTATGCTGCTAGCCTCAGATTACCTTTGATGTGGCAGAACTGCATTAAATCCCCCAGCCTCTGGTCCACCTGTCCTCAACCCAGCATCCTGGTCAACAGACTACACTGCTCCATCCTCAAGGACTGCCTCCTAACAAGAACTTAATTCTTAATCCGAAAGCCTGAAATCGTGCTAAATTCAGGTTTCTTTAGCTCCACTGCAAGGTCAATGGACGGGCAACTGGTAACTACAGTAAGATGTTCCCAGATTTGTTTTGTTCAGGTTTTTTTTTTTTTCTTGGAGTAGCGGCTAGTATGGCACATAACAGATAGGTCAGTGGAGTGCTGAGGACCCCCAGTGCTAGAACCACGAGTCTGTTCATGTGCACCTGAGGAGGCTCCCCACAAGTCCACTCGACCTGACAAGGGCTCGCTGTGGGGCTGTGTTTCCAGAAAGGGGTCCTGATCCAGACCTCAACAGAGGGTTCTTGGACCTCATGCAAGAAAGAATTTGGGGCAAGTCCACAGAATAATGTGCAAGCAAGCTTATTCAGCAAGTGAAACAATGAAAGAACACATTACAGACAGAACAGGGTGTTCCCAAAAGCAAGAGGAGGACCGTGTCCACCTTAGATGCAATGCTTGTTTAGACACAAGACAACAAAGCAAAACAAAGTCACAGGGAGATGTGCCTGCTACAAGGCAAGATTAACGGACAGAGCACCGTTAATCTTTGTAGAACTGCTGTCTTTCACAAGAATCTATGTTATTATCTTTAAGGTGAAACTTACGGCCAGGTGCGGTGGCTCACACCTGTAATCCCAGTACTTTGGGAGGCCGAGGCAGGCGGATCACTTGAGGTCTGGACTTCAAGACCGGCCTGGGCAACAAGGTGAAACCCTGTCTCTACTAAAAATACAAAATTTAGCTGGGCGTGGTGGCGCACGCCTGTAATCCCAGCTACTCAGGAGGCTGAGGCACGAGAATCACTTGAACCCGGGAGGCAGAAGCTGCAGTTAGCCAAGATTGTGCCACTGCACTCCAGCGTGGGTGACAGAGCGAGACCCTGTCTTAAATAAATAAATAAAATAAAGTGAACTTATTATTAAACTAAAAATGCTTTTGTTCTTAAGATATAGGGACATCAGGACCTTTCCTGGGTCTGTTTGGTAAACATTAACCTGTTCCCTTAACCATAAACATCCTGTGACTAAGAATACCTAATCTCCTGGGACTGCAGCCCAGCAGGTCTCAGCCAAATTTTACCCAGCCCTTGTTCATCATGGAGTCACTCTGGTTCAAGCACCCCTGGCAGCTCGAAGGTAAGGAACCAATACAAGATGCAATTATACAAACTTGTGAAGAAGCAACAGTGAGGACAGGCGAGAGAGAGTCAAGGAGCAAAAATATCCATGTCCCCCAAGCTCTTCAGTGACCCCACAAGAGAGGTGTGACAGTCACTACCAAAGTGTTCCAACCAACGGCTCTCACCTACTCGGAGCTCACCCAGCAGCCTCCCTGGAAAGCCTTCCCCTAGGGTAGGGGTAGGCTAACTTTCTCTGCAAAGGACCAGAAAGTAAATATTTTTGGCTTTGCAGGCCAGGCCATCTCTCTCACAACTATTCAACTCTGCCACTGTATCTTGAAAGCAGCCAGTCACCAAGTACTTGCATTTTTCTAAGAGATGGTTGAATTATTTTTGTCTCTCCTTTTATCATTCCTCTGGTTCCCCACTTCCTGCTTAGCCCTTGAGAAACACAAATATAGCCTTTTACCCACCCCTCCTGCACCAGACACTCCCTACAGGGCAAGTTCACCTAACTCCTCAAGAGTTAAGAGTTGATTTACAGACCAAAGCATGCCCAATACAGAACTCTCGCCTGCCAGGAGGTTCCCTTGAGAGATACTAGTCAAAAAGCATGCCTGCTACTCCCTCCCACCTGGGGAGTTTTTGGCCTAGTCCTGCCCACAAAGATGCCAGCAGTCACCAGCTCAACCGACAGACAGCACAGTAGATAAGACACCAAGCTAACACGTGGACACCCCACCTTGCTTGCTTCCTCCCCTGCCTTTTAAAAGTGCCCACTTTCTGCTCCAAAAGCAAAGCAGTACATCTAAAGGTGGGATGCCTGTGTTTCTTCCCCTAAGCAACTTGGAAATAAATCGCTTTCTTTGTACCAGATCTTGCTCTTGTTAACTGGACTCTGGAAGTGATGAATTACTAACCCATGAGCCAGTTACAGCCAGAGACAATATATAAACAAAAGAACATGGTTATGTTCCAATAAAACTTTATCTATAAAATAGGTGGTTTGTTTGGCCCATAGGTCATTGGTTGCTGACCCTGTCTGAGGGAGTGAGAAGATGCCCCCAGACCACATGGCAGGCACAGCCTGGCTGTTACTGTCATCTTTTATCAGCAATAAATGGGTTCCCTAGTTTGCACACCTGTTTATTCTGAGTTTCGTTCATATGACATAGTCTCAAAGAGCGTCTCTCTGGGGGCAATGGTGTGTGACTTTTACTCCCTCATATTTAGGAGAAAAATGAATAAATAAAATACCAGAAACAAACGGTTGACCTGACTGTGAACAACAGAACGGACACCACCTACTTATCCACCTAAATTAGCAAACACACAGCAGGCACCAAAAAAGCACCACTTGGTTATTTTTACAAAATCGAGTTAATCCTTCATTCTTCTAATCCTCTGTGAGAAAAGTGCCCTACTGATACAGAAAATGACATTTTCTTTTTCTTTTTTTTTTTTTGAGACAGAGTCTTGCTCTGTTGCCCAGGCTGGAGTGCAGTGGCGCTATCTCGGCTCACTGCAAGCTCCGCCTCCCGGGTTCACGCCATTCTCCTGCCTCAGCCTCCCGAGTAGCTGGGACTACAGGCGCCCACCACCACGCCCGGCTAATTTTTTGTATTTTTAGTAGAGATGGGGTTTCACCGTGTTAGCCAGGATGGTCTCGATCTCCTGACCTCGTGATCCGCCTGTCTCAGCCTCCCAAAGTGCTGGGATTACAGGCGTGAGCCACCGCGCCTGGCCAAAAAAAATGACATTTTCATAGTCTCTACTTGGTGATGGTCCTGCTCCATCATTCTTTTTTCTTATAAACACAGAGTCGTGATTCCCTGACTACAATGCTACAAGCCTCACATTACGTTGCCGAATAGAAAATGCTACTTTAAAAACCACATACATGGCCGGGCACAGTGGCTCATGCCTGTAATCCCAGCACTTTGGGAGGCCAAGGTGGGCAGATCATGAGGTCAAGAGATTGAGACCATCCTGGCCAACATGGTGAAACCCTGTCTCTACTAATAATACAAAAATTAGCTGGGCGTGGTGGTATGTACCTGTAGTCCCAGCTACTCTGGAGGCTGAGGCAGGGGAAACGCTTGGACCTGGGATGCAGAGGTTGCAGTGGGCCAAGATCGCACCACTGCACTCCAGCCTGGTGACAGAGCAAGACTCTGTCTCAAAAAAAAAAAACAAAAAAAAAACAAAAAAAACCACATACACTAACACTATTTTGGGAAACATATAAAAATAGAAAGGCCTGGGGTGAAGAGAGACACAAAAGTAAAATAATCATTCCATTACCCTTGGCAACGAACATGCCTCAAAGCAGCTACCTTACATGCTAATTTCCTATGGGCATTTATTGTATAATTTTTGACAAAGTCAAGGCATCAAAACAAAGTCACCAATAATCTGGCAGCATCCCTATGATTCCTGGTTTATCAAAGTGAAAAACTGATGAAAAAGTGAACGACGCCGGCTAAATTACTCGCTCTTTGTGACTCTGCTGTTTTTGGCTGTGGCTCTCCAGGGTCCCCATTACACAGGCCTCATCTCACAGAGGCATCATCATCATCTACCTCCTCTCCTTTAACTTCCTCTCCTCCTATCTACTCTCTCCTACATTCACCCCCACCCCGAATCCATCCAACAAACACGGACTGAGCACCTGCTAGCTGCTCACAGGCACTGAACAGTGAACCAAACAGACAAAACTCTTCGTGGAGGTGGCATTCCAGAGAGAAGAGACAAACCATTTAAACACATAGGTTGTCAGATAGTGATGACAGTGATGGACAAAAATAAGGCAGGAGAGGGAGTCCCAGTAGGAGTGGGAGGTGTCATTTGTAAAAGGGGAAGAAACTATGGAGGTGAGGGCACCAGCCATATATTAGGGCAAACCACTGGAAGCAACGTAAATGTCTAGCTGGATCAATTACAGTACAGCCTTATGGTGGGATACTGTGAAGGTTTTAAAAAGAACCTAAGGCAGATCGTAACGTGCCAAGACTGGAAAGATCTCCCAGGGGCGCTGTTGGGACACATGCATCGTCTGCTAACCACGTGCAGGGAGAAGACAACACAGACAGTCGTTGCCCCAGCCAGGGGAGATCAGAGAGAAAGACTCCCAGCTGGGCGCGGTGGCTCACGCCTGTAATCCCAGCACTTTGGAAGGCCGAGTTCAGAGGATCACCTGAGGTCGGGAGTTCAAGACCAGCCTGACCAATAGGGAGAAACCCCCGTCTCTACTAAAAATACAAAATTAGCTGGGCGTGGTTGTACATGCCTGTAATCCCAGCTACTCGGGAGGCTGAGGCATGAGAATCACTTGAACCCGGGAGGCAGAGGTTGCAGTGAGGCGAGATCGTGCCATTGCACTCCAGCCTGGGCAACAAGAGCAAAACTCCGTCTCAAAAAAAGAAAGAAAGAAAGACTCTCAGAGACTGGGATGTGTTGCGGAGTGGCACAGAGTGGCACATTTGTGGGTTATCTACTATCGACCACACAACGTGCAAGACACTTTATTCACACCATCCTCACAACAGTTCTCTGTAAGCAAGGATCCCCATTCCCTTCAGACAGGTGAGGAAACTGAGGCTCAGAAAGGTAGAGAAACTTGGTGGTCAGTGGCACTGCTGGGACCACGCAGATCTGACGGCAAAGACTGTGTTTGTTCCACTACATCACCTGCTTGTCACACAAAGAAAGAGTTGCTTATGTGAAAGTCTGGGAGGCCCCGGAACCACAGGCACTGCACCCTGCACCCCAGGGCCCGAGCACAGAGCAGGCCCTCACAGTTTCCTCTGGCAGTAGGACACCCACGGTGCTCTTTCGTGCCCTACTATTTTAAGGCACTGGTGGGCTTGCTGCATAAACAGCTCTTGTCTTAGAAGAGCCTATCAATGGAGTATCTGAGCTACACAAAGTCAAAGTCAATGAACAAGCCTTTACAGACTTCACCAGCCTCCAATGACAAGTCCTCTGCTGTTCCCACTCGGCCTTCATCCCTGCTCAGGTTACAGGGCTATACCAGGTCAGTAATTCACTTAAAAGACTTCACTTGGGGCCAGGTGCAGTGGCTCATGCCTGTAATCCCAGCATTTTGGGAGGCCGAGGCGGGTTGATCACTTGACACCAGGAGTTCGAGACCAGCCTGGCCAACATGGTGAAACCCCGTCTCTACTAAAAATACAAAAATTAGCCAAGTATGGTGGCACACACCTGTAATCCCAGCTACTTGGGAGGCTGAGGCAGGAGAATTGCTTGAACCCGGGAGGCAGAGGTTGCAGTGAGCCAAGATTGTGCCACTGCACTCCAGCCTGGGCAACAGAGTAAGACCCTGTCAAGAAAAGAAAAAAAAAAAGACTTCACTTGGATCCAAGAAATGTACCATCAAGTCAGGTTTAATCCATTTGAGAAGTTTGGGATGCAGTGCCCATTCTAGATAAATTATCACCAACAATGCAAGTAATAAGGTCAAGTTCACAGGGCCATCTAAGTAGCAGAGTCCAGTTCACATCCAGGTCTGATACCAAAGCCTACACCTTAACCACCATCAGGAGTGACCCCTCAGTGCCAGCTACTGGCTCTGGGTTAGACACAGAAGACCATCAAAGCCAAGCAAAGCAGCTAGTTAGACAATGAAATCTGTAAACAGCCTTCCAAACCTAAAGGTTTTGATTCTACTCTCTGCTTTCTAGGGGTTTAAAATAAAATCATCCTGAAGGCCAGGCACGGGGGCTCACACCTGTAATCTTAGCACTTCGGGAGGCCGAGGCGGGCAGATCATTTAGGTCAGGAGTTTGAAACCAGCCTGGCCAACATGGTGAAACCCCGTCTCTACTAAAAATACAAAAATTACCTGGGCATGCTACCTGTGCGTGGTGGTGGGCACCTGTAATCCCAGCTACTCGGGAGGCTGAGGCAGGAGAATGGCTTGAACCTGGGAAGCAGCGGTTGCAGTGAGCTGAGATTGTGCCACTGCACTCCAGCCTGGGCAACAGAGTGAGACTCTACCTAATAAAAAGAATAAAATCATCCTGCAAGGTTTTTCGGCTGACAATGTGCAGAAGAAATAAGCACAGGTGACAAGAACTGTCTCCTTGACCAAACTTTAGTCAGGCTCCACTGAGCCCTCTTCTCCACAAGGCCTTGGTCTGCCAGGTCCAGTTTTAGCAAGAATCCAGAAGAGAATCTCTCACCCTCGATATCTAATGAAGTTCCTCTTAGTAATATTCTATTGATGGGGTTCAGGACCCACTACCTCAAAAAATGGCACCTTAGTATACTGAATATTTTAAGGAATTCCACTAACCCCCCCCTCACCTTGCCCATGGGCTATAAATCCCCAGCTGACCTTGCCATCCTAGAGCTGAGCTCCATTCCATACTGAAGTCTCTCTCTCCTATTGCAGTAGCTAAAAGAAAATGTCTTGCTGTTTTTTGTTTTGCTTTTTTTTTTTTTTTTTTTTTTTGAGACAGAGTCTCAGTCGCCCAGAATGGAGTGCAATGGAGTGATCTCAGCTCACTGCAACCTCCACCTCCCAGGCTCAAGCGATTCTCATGCGTCAGCCTCCAGAGTAGCTGAGATTACAGGCATACACCACCATGCCAGCTAATTTTTGTATTTTTAGGTTTTGCCATGTTGGCCAGGCTGGTCTCGAGTTCCTGGCCTCAAGTGATGCACCTGCCTTAGCCTCCCAAAGTGCTGGGATTACAGATGTGAGCCACTGCACCCAGCCTGTCTTGCTGTTTTTAAAAAATACCCATGCGTGGCACACTGGCATATGCCTGCAGTCCCAGCTACTTAGGAGGCTGAGGTAGAAGGATTGCTAGAGCCTGGAAGTTTGGGACCAACGTGGGCAACACAATGAGATCCTGTGTCAAACAGAAAAAAATTTAAAAAGCATTGGATACAGGCTGGGCGTGGTGGCTCGTGCCTGTAATCTCAACACTTTGGGAGGCCAAGGAAGGAGGATCACTCAAACCCAGTAGTTCCAGACCAGCCTGGGCAACATAGGGAGACTCTGTCTCTGCAAATACAGCCAGCATGATGGTGCACACCTGTGGTCCCAGCTACTCAAGGGGCTGAGCGGGGAGGATCACTTGAGCCCGGGAAGTCAAGGCTATAGTGAACCATCCAGCCTGGGTGAGAGAGCGAGACCTCTGTCCTCTGTCTCAAAAAAAAAAAAAAAAAACTGATGCAATTTTTCTTTAACAAAATATACAGCTACTAACTGAGGGGAGACCCTTCCTCTCTCTGGGCCTTCACAGTCCATCTGTGAAATGAGATGGTAGAGCTTATTAAAGGGTCATTCAGTCCTTTAAATCCTTTGATTTTCTGGCTAAAGAATGGGATTAAAACAAAATCCAGGGCCGGGCAGTGGCTCACGCCTGTAATCCCAGCACTTTGGGAGGCCAAGGCGGGTGGATCACGAGGTCAGGAGATCGAGACCATCCTGACTAACACAGTGAAACTCCATCTCTACTAAAAATACAAAAAAAATTAGCCAGGCGTGGTGGCAGGCACCGATAGTCCCACCTACTCGGGAGGCTGAGGCAGGAGAATGGCGTGCACCCGGGAGGCAGAGCTTGCAGTGAGCCGGGATCGCCCCACTACACTCCAGCCTGGGCAACAAAGCGAGACTCCGTCTCAAAAAAAAAAAAAAAAATCCAGGCCCGGTGTGGTGGCTTGCGCCTATAATTCCAACACTTTGAGAGGCCAAGGTGGGTGGATCACTTGAAGCCAGGAGTTCAAGACCAGCCTGGCCAACATGCAAAACCCTGTCTCTACTAAAAATACAAAAATTAGCCAGGCATGGTAGCATGCACCTGTAATCCCAGCTACTCGGGAGGCTGAGACATGAGAACTGCTTGAGTCCTGGAGGCAGAGGTTGCAGTGAGCCGAGATCAAACCACAGCACTCCTAAGCTGGGCAGCAGAGGGAGACTCTGTCTCAAAAAAAAAAAAAAAAAAAAATTATCATTATCATCATCATCATCCAACTAGATCTTAACTCAGATGAAAAATCTAGGCCAGGAGCAGTGGCTCATGCCTGTAATCCCAGCACTTGGAAAGGTCGAGGTGGGCGGATTACAAGGTCAAGAGATCAATACCATCCTGGCGAACATGGTGAAACCCCGTCTCTACTAAAAATACAAAAATCAGCTGGGTGTGGTGGCATGTGCCTGTAATCCCAGCTACTCGGGAGGCTGAGGAAGGAGAATCGCTTGAACCCGGGAGGAAGAGGTTGCAGTAAGCCGAGATCGCGCCACTGCACTCCAGCCTGGTGACAGGGTAAGCTCTGTCTCCAAAAAGAAAAAAAAAAAAAAAGAAAAAGAAAAATCTATTTTACTCAGCTTAGTTTATTGTTGTTTTTTCCTACAGAGAAAATGTGATTCATTGGCAAACTAGCTTCTAGATTAGAGCATACTCTTCACGGTTATCTAATTCTAATTTATAGGAGTTATTTTATAATTCTGCATACTATGGGTAACAGCAATGCAAATAATTCTAGTCTAGACAGGCAAATGCATGTTACCAAATGTAGGTTCATTTGACTTCCTTCCCCCTCTGTAGAGAGGCCAGTTTTGTCTTTCATTTGCAAATTCAATTCAGTATTTCTAATCTACAAATTGGCTGTACTTTGCAGTCTCCAACACCTCATTAATGAGTTAAATAAAATCCTTAACACATGTTCAGTTTTACATTTTACAGAGTAATGACTTGATCTTTTTTTTTAGGAAATTATCCTTTAGTTTTTTTTTTTTTTTTGAGATGGAGTTTCGCTCTTGTTGCCCAGGCTGGAGTGCAACGGCACGATCTTGGCTCACCACAACCTCCGCCTCCCAGGTTCAAGCAATTCTCCTGCCTCAGCCTCCCGAGTAGCTGGGATTACAGGCATGCACCACCACGCCCGGCTAATTTTTTGTATTTTTAGTAGAGACGGGGTTTCTCCCTGTTGAGGCTGGTCTCGAACTCCTGACCTCAGGTGATCCACCCGGCTCAGCCTCCCAAAGTGCTGGCATTACAGGCGTGAGCCACCGCGCCTGGCCTATCTTTTAGTATTATGGAAAGTATAAGCAAGTAACACGTATTTCAAAAGAAGCAGTCAAAAAATGTTTTTAATCTATTAATGGTTAGAACTTAGGTTTCTAGGAAAGGAAATTTGGGTCAACGGTGGGCACAGTGTCTCCTGCCTGTAATCCCAGTACTCTGGGAGGCCGAAGCCAGAGGGTCACTTGGGCCCAGGAGTTTGAGACTGGCCTGGGCAAGATAGTGAGACCCAGTCTCTACAAAAAACAAAAAAATTTAAAAATCCAAAAATGTCGCTCAATGCTTAATAACTTCTCCACATTTTAATTTTTAATGCTTATTTGGCATTTGAGTTTTCTTTCACCCAAATTACTATTTTTGAAACCTGGGACCAGTGCAGTTTGCAGCCTTTTCCCAAAATGACTGAGCCTAACTTTTTATAGCTACATGTTAACTCAAGTTAAATTTTTACTTTAACTTTTACTTCAAGAAATTGAAGGGTGGACATTAACCTATAGAAATGTACAAAGAATAACATAAAACACCAGTTACCTATCATCCAGACCATTCTCTGTTATTTTATAAACCCACTCATCTTTTTTCCACATTACAGACGAAATTGTTCCTTCTGTCCCATCCCATCCTCCCCACACTGCAAAGTTGTCACTATCCTAAATTAGCATTTCTTTCCAATCGATTTATTATAAAAAGATATATACCCACTCTACAAGCATTCCCCTAGTAATGGACATTTAGGCTGTTTCCAATTTTTTAAACCATTATAAACAGTGTTGCCACAAACAACCCTAATATCCTTCCCCTTGTATACAAATGTCTCTGGCTTCTTAGTATTTTCTAGAAGTGGAACCACTGATCTTAAGATATATCCAATCTGCTAGTGGCTATACTGCTCAAAGATACACTTGCAACCCATAGTGAAGGAGAATCTCATTTTCTTTCTTTTTTTTTTTGAGATGGCATGTCCCTCTCTGGCCAGGCTGGAGTGCAGTGGCGCCATCTCGGCTCACTGCAACCTCCGGCTCCCTGGTTCAAGCAATTCTCCTGCCTCAGCCTCCCGAGTAGCTGGGATTACAGGCACGTGCCACCACACCTAGCTAATTTCTGTATTTTTTAGTAGATACGGGGTTTCACCATGTTGGCCAGGATGGTCTTGATCTCCTGACCTCATGATCCGCCTGCCTCGGCCTCCCAAAGTGCTGCGATTACAGGCACGAGCCACTGCGCCCAGCGAGAATCTCATTTTCTTCAAACACTTATCATCTCTTGATAGTGTCAAACTTTGCAATTCCTAATCTGATGAACATACAATGATCTGATTATAGTTTCAATGTGCATTTCCTGGATTACAAGAAAATTTGAGTCTTATCATATGATTATTTAACCATTCAGATTTCAATACCCTCAGTACATGTGACAACTTCCCCCTGATAAACTGGGATTCCAATTATGGTCTGCAAAGCAACTTGTGCAGTTAAAAAAAAAGAATACGCTGGACATTTCTTCAAAAGATAGTCATCGGCTGGAAACCTCAAGAGACAGAGTTTACTTCTACATATTTCTTACTGATTAATGCTGTGGTATGGTGTATTCTACCTCCTTAGAGCTATCAAATCTTTTCTCCTCCCCTCCCACTGCAACTGTCTTTAAAACCCTTGTAATTCTCCTGGGGATTACTGCAATGACCTCCGTATCCTTAGTGTGGCCTTTCTCCAACACTTTTCCACACTACAGAGTATCTGAGATACAGATCTACAGTAAATGTGGCTTCCTGGACATTCAGGATAAACTCCAAATCTCTCACAGCAGCACAGGAAGCCCTGGAAGATGTACCCCTCTATTCTCACACTCATAAAATCCCACCACCAGCCAGGCGCGGTGGCTCACGCCTGTAATCTCAGCACTTTGGGAGGCCGAGGCGGGTGGATCATGAGGTCAGCAGATCAAGACCATCCTGGCTAACACCGTGAAACCCCGTCTCTGCTAAAAATACAAAAAATTAGCCGGGCGTGGTGGCGGGCACCTGTAGTCCTAGCTACTCGGGAGGCCGAGGCAGGAGAATGGCGTGAACCTGGGAGGCGGAGCTTGCAGTGAGCCGAGATAGCGCCACTGCACTCCAGCCTGGGCGACAGAGCGAGACTCAGTCTCAAAAAAAAAAAAAAAAAAAAAAAAAAAAAATCTACCACCCACATGAAATCCCTTTACTGCACCAGACTCCACGACTCCAGTGCAAAAGCATTGCTCTTTCTCTGCCTTCATCATGCTGTTTTCCAGATGAAACACTTTTCTCTTCCTTCATCTCACTAGGTCCTGCCCAGCCCTCAAACTCCAAGGCGAGACGTGGTGACTCATGCCTGTAATCCCAGCACTTTGGGAGGCTGAGGCGGGCGGATCACTTGTCAGGAGTTCGAGACCAGTATGGCCAACATGGTGAAACCTCGTCTCTACCAAAAACACAAAAATTAGCCGGGCATGGTGGCAGGTGCCTGTAATCCCAGAACTCGGGAGGCTGAGACAGAAGAATCACTTGAACTGGAAAGGTGGAGGTTGCAGTGAGCCGAGATCGCACCACTGCACTCCAGCCTGGGCGACGGAGCGAGACTCCGTCTCAAAAACAAAACAAAACAAAAAAAAAACCACATAAACTCCACTCAAGCCTCCCCACCTCTGCGAAGTCTCACCCTCTCCCACAAGTTAGGGTTAGATGCTGCCCCTGTATACACCTGTATACTCCAGCCCTTTAACACTGGAACTGTTCACTAGAGATTGTCTCTCCCCTTTATGAAACAATCTCTGCTCAAAAAGCTTAGTAAGGCTCGAAAATGTTTGCTATGCAAGTCCCAGAGTAAAGAAAACTGGGCTACTCCATTCACCACATACCACAGGGCTAGTCAACTACCCTGGGCACTCCTTTTCATCTATAAAACAAAGCACGCGACACGAAGTTTCTTCTTCCAGCCCCCAGATACTATAATGCTTGGCATAGAACACTCCACGTAGGTATAACCTCAAATCAAATAGGGACGGGAAAGGAAACCAGTTAACTTTCACTTCCAAGATTGATGCGGGTGGTCCTGAAACTCACCAGCTCAAACCTCCCAGAACCAGAGCTTCCCTGACTTCTCTAAATAGATGTCTTTATAAGCTTGGGTATTTTTGTTGTCGTCGTTAATAGCCCTTTCCCACGGGTGCAATCCTCCACATTAAGAACATCAAAAGTCTGAACTGTTCCTAGGTCGTAAAGGCTGGAACCAAGCCCCAGTCCCATAGGGGCCCTTGGCTGCGGGATCTCAGTAAATCCCGTCTCCTCCCGCGCCTCAGTTTCCCCCTCCAGAGCACTGCGCCCTTCCAGCCACAACACGCGTGAGAAACGAGAAACCTCCACCCCCAGCCCCACCAAGCAGAGGCCACAGGGTTTCCCTTCCCTCGGGATTCACTGTTTCCTGAAATTCCCCCTCGCACGGTGAGAAACTGATTACTCAGAAAGGGACGGGAAAAATGAAAATCCCAGCCCTGAGGTCGAGAGCCTGAGAGAGCAGACAGGAGGCCCTGGCCTCGGGCGTGGGGACTGAACCCGGTTCTGTGCTGGGGCTCGCGGTTACCTGTGGCAGGCGACCGTGGTGGCAGTGGTGGCGGCGGCGGCAGTGAGTGACCGCGGTGGTGGCGCCGGCGGGACCGTGAGAACTCGCGGCGGCGCGCAGCCTCACACCAAACACCCACGACGGCCGCACTGCTGTGATTGCTGCGGGCGCCGCCGCTCCTCGCTTAAGGGCCACTGTGCCGCGGTGACTGGTGGAGCTATGGGGCGTGGCATCTGCCAAAACCAATGGGAGGAGAGGACGAGGCCGGCGAGCCAAAGGGACTACAAATCCCAGTGTGCATGGGCAGGGGCTTCTGGGCTGGGCGCGGGGGTGGAGGGGCAGTAGTTGCGCACTGAAGTGAGGTGGGGAATCCGAGGTACTTGAGGTCTAGGGGCGCAGTGATTCCAGAAGCATCTACCGAAAGATCATACCAGCTCTTGGAACAAACCTGTCCGCACATTGGAGCCACTTAGGAAAGCCTCAAAAATACTGATGCCCCTGTGAAAATAAAATTGAAAAGCTGTTGGAACCCCCCCACCGAAAAAACACTTTAAGCCTTGAACTGACTGTAATGTCAGTCACAACTTCTATTCCCACATTATATTCTCGCTTTCTTTTATTGAACGATGTCTAGGAAGAATTAAACGACTTCAGGGACAAAAGCTCCTGCCTTGTTAAGTAATGAACCTTGTTACAGATTATAACTTCTTCCCTCTGTTATCCTGTTTTGCTTAGACCAGAGACATAAAACCTATGATTATTACACCCTATGTAAAAAATGTTCAATGTTCCCTTCCCAAAAAGAAACCAATAACCAATCAAATTGTTGTACCTGTGTGCCAACCTTGTAGGAATACTGTTATCCTGCTCAAAATTCCTATCTCTACCTATATAAATGAAACCTTAACTTCCCTATTTTAGAATGCCAAATCCATTCCTTTGGAGTTGGTGTTTCTGGGTGGTCCATCCTCACACTTTACGCCTAAATAAACTCTTATTTTAGGTTGACACCTCCGCCTTACCCCCAGGAATTGTGATTTTGTTGGTTTGTATGTGGTCTGGGTTTTGGAATCTTTAGAAAGCCTCAGGTGATTTGGACCCGTTTAGTCCCCATAACAACCCTTTGAGAGAGAAAGACAGTTATTGTCACCCAAGCTTTACAGATAGGGCAACTGAGGGAGGTTAAGTCAGGGAGGTTAAGTTAATTTTGCAAAGGTCACATATGTCTTAAGTGTCAGAGCCAGAACTATGACCTAAGCAGTATGGTTCCAGAATCCCAACCTCTTACTTCCTTCGCAATGCTACTTCTCAAATGTTTGGTGGCATTGCCTCCCAAGAAACTTGAGAGAAAAACAAACGACAATCCACTCGAGTGCCACGTAGTGAGGCTCAGTCAATTGAGTTAAATGGAATTAATGTGATGGAGTATGTGCACTCCTGCTCAAGGACATTCCAGCACAAGAGTTCGGGCTACCTTCATGGGTTGTCTCATGTGGTCTTCTTCTACAATCTTTTTTTTACAGTAAGTTATAGATCAGCACACTGCTGTCACCTATTTTTGTAAATAAAAGCTTATAAGAACACAGCCACACCCATTGACTTAGGTATTATTGAGAGGTGAAGCCAGCTGGGCTTCTGGGTCAGGTGGAGACTTGGAGAACTTTTCTGTCTAGCTAAAGGATTGTAAACACACCAATCAGTGCTCTGTGTCTAGCTAAAGGTTTGTAAATGCACCAATCAGCACTCTGTAAAAACACACCAATCAGCGCTGTGTCTAGCTAAAGATTTATAAATGCACCAATCAGCACTCTGTAAAAACGGACCAATCAGTACTCTGTAAAATGGGCCAATCAGCGCTCTGTAAAATGGACCAATCAGCAGGATGTGGGCGGGGCCAAATAAGAGTATAAGAGCTGGCCACCCGAGACAGCAGCGGCAACCTGCTGGAGTCCTGTTCTGTGTTGTGGAATGTTTGTTCTTTTGGTTTTTGCAGTGAATCTTGCTGCTGCTCACTCTTCGGGTCCACACTACCTTTATGAGCTGCAATACTCACTGCGAAGGTCTGCAGCTTCACTCCTGAAGCCAGGGAGACCACAAGCCCACCGGGAGGAACAAACAACTCCAGACCTGCCACCTTTAACAGCTGTAACACTCACTGCGAAGGTCTGCGGCTTCACTCCTGAAGTCAGTGAGACCACGAACCCACCAGAAGGAAGAAACTCAGGACACAGCTGAACATCTGAAGGAACGAACTCCGGATACACCGTCTTTAAGAACTGTAACTCACGGGCACGGTGGCTCATGCCTATGATCCCAGCACTTTGGGAGGCTGAGACGGGCGGATCATGAGGTCAGGAGACCATCCTGGCTAACATGGTGAAATCCCATCTCTACTAAAAATACAAAAAAAAAAATAGCTGGGCATGGTGGCGGGCGCCTGTAGTCCCAGCTACTGGGGAGGGTGAGGCAGGAGAATGGTGTGAACCTGGGAGATGGAGCTTGCAGTGAGCCGAGATGGCGCCACTGCTCTCCAGTCTGGGCGACAGAGCAAGACTCAGTTTCTTGGTTTGGTTTCATTTTTAGAGGAACACTCACCGTGAGGGTCTGCAGCTTCTTTCTTGAAGACAGCGAGACCAAGAACCCACAGAAGGAACCAATTCCGGACACATTATCTCTGGCTATTTTTACAAATAAGACAGAGTTGAGTATTAATAGCTATGTGAGAAGCCTTATGGCCCACAAAGCTGAAAATGTCTGCTGTCTGACTCTTCACACAAGGGAAGTTGCCAAGCCCTGGGTTAAGTACATGGTCCAGCATCATAGCTTCAAAGTGACCTTGGGCTTCAAGCCCAGGTCTGCCCAAGTCCTTTGCCAACTCTCATGAGTGCTATGCTTTCGCAATCTTCTGCAATGGGGAGCATCAGGAGTTCATTCATCTGTTTATTCCACAGCACATTTAGTAGGTGCACGTTTTATGCCAGGTGCAGCTGAGCATTGAGATGAAAAGGAGTTTGTTCCTTCCCCTCAGGAATTCACTGTCTAGGAAGTGAGGCAGAGTGTGTCCTTAACCACTCCCTAATTGAGAATAAATCGTGGCTTTTGCCTGATTAAGGCTTTAACGGTTGAAGTTGGGATAAAAATAGTAGCCTGCAGCTGGGTGCAGTGGCTAATTCCCGTAATCCCATCACTTTGGGAGGCCAAGACAGGAGGATTGCTTGAGGCCAGGAATTCAAGACCAGCCTGGGCAATATAGTGAGACCTTGTCTCTATCAAAAATTTAAAAAATCAGCCGCATGTGATGGTGCACGCCTGTGGTCCCAACTAATTAGGAGGCTGAGGCAGGAACATTACTTGAGCCTGGGAGCTAGAGGCTACAGTGAGCTATGATCGTACTACTGCACTCCAGCCTGGGCAACGGTGAGACCATGTCTCTAAATAAAAACAGTAGCCTGATGCCTGGCATATTTAAGCAAACGCAGGACAAGAGATAACCCTCTTGGTCCCCCTCAGCAACAGTGTGGACTGAGAGCTCAAAGTGTGAACAAGACAGGGTGGCTGCAAGTTGTGGGCTAATGGGAGGGGTTACTAGAGGTTGCCACGGTGATGGTGCAGGCTAGCCCCAAAAGAGGCTTAGGCCAGCAGCAGGGAGGAGGCTGAGATGAGAGAGGCCTGGAGTAGGGGTCGGGTGCATATGTTGAGCTCTGCAATCAAGGTACCTGGATTCAAATCCCAACTCTACCACTTACAAGCTGTGTGAGCTGAGCAAGTTACTTAGTTTCTCAGCGCCTGGTTTTTCCCAAGTGTAAAATGGAAAAAACAATACCTACTTCATAAGGTCTCTCTGTGGATTAAATTTGTTCACACAGTGCTTAGACCGAGTCAGTGCCCCATACTCATTAGCTACTCCCTGGGTTCAGAGGATCCCTTTGGCTGCTGGGTTGTAACTTGAGAATTCCACTGAGGAAAACAAGGCAGGAATCTGTGGCCTTGGGAAGTGCCCGTGCTCCTGTTTCTGCTCATGGGATGACAGTACGGTGTAGAAAGTGCTGAGCTCACAGGAAACACCAGGAGCAGAGGTGGGCACTGAAATAGCCCTGGGTGGAAGGAAGGGGGAGGTGGCAGGAAGGTGGCAGGTTCCCTGTGTTTAGATAGGCATGAGGACCTCTCCATCAAATGCCCCCAGCAGAATTCTCACAAGAAAAGTCATGTCTGGGACTTTTGCTACCATATCATGCAACCAGAGGTTAGTGAGACTGGTGCCAGGTATGAATAAGTGACATCATGAGAATGTGGCAGATAACTGATCAACAGAGACAATAGCACCAAGGAGTAATTTCAGAATAAGAATCTTTTAAAAAATCTAATAATGAGGCTGGGCTCGGTGGCTCACGCCTGTAATCTCAGCACTTTGGGAGGCTGAGGTGGGCAGATCACCTGAGGTCAGGAGTTCAAGACCAGCCTGACCAACATGGTGAAATCCCGTCTCTACTAAAAATACAAAAAATTAGCCACGCGTGGTGGCGCGTGCCTGTAATCCCAGCTACTAGGGAGGCTGAGGCAGGAGAATTGCTTGAACCCAGGAGGCAGAAGTTGCAATGAGCTGAATCACACCACTGCACTCTAGCCTGTCTCAAAAAAGAAAAATCTAATAATGGGAGATTGAGAGGTTAAGATTATAAAGCAACAACAATTGGAGAGTGTGAAATGTATTGGTTAGGTTTAGAGAAGAGTTTCTCTACCTGATATGGTTTGGATCTGTGTCCCCACCAAATCTCATGTTGAATTGTAATCCCCAAGGTTGGAGGTAGGGCCTGGTGGGAGGTGACTGAATCATAGGGATGGTTTCTCATGAATGGTTTAGCACCATCTTCCTTGGTACTGTTCTGGAGATAGTAAGTTCTCCCGAGGTTAGATCATTTAAAAGTGCATGGCACCTCCCTGCTCTCTCTCTTCCTCCTGCGTCAGCCATGTGACGTGTTGGTTCCCCCTTTGCCTTCCACCATGATTGGGAGCTTCCCGAGGAATCCCCAGAAGCAGAAGTCAATGTGTTTCCTGTACAGCTTGCAGAACCGTGAGCCAATTAAACCTCTTTTCTTTATAAATTACCCAGTCTCGGGTATTTCTTTATGGCAGTGTGAGAACTAATACACTACCTCAGCACTATGGACATTTGGGAGTGGGTAATTCTTTGCTTTTGTTTTTGTGGGTTTCTGTTTGGTTTGGTTTTGGGGGGTGTTGATTCTTTGTTGTCGGGGGAGCTGTCCTGTGTATTGCAGAGTGTTTAGTAGCATCCCTGGCCTCTGCCCACCTGATGATACTAGCATCCCTCCTCCGAGTTGTTAGAACCAAAAGTGCCTTCAGACAGTCCCAAAAACACCCTGGAGGTGGGCAAAATGTGCACCACACCCCCCATGTTGAGAACCACTGGTTTCTAGAGGGAGTTTACGTATTCATTCATTCATTTCGCTTGATGTAATGATTAGAGGTGAGGGCTCTGAGCTGGGCGCGGTGGCTCACGCCTGTAATCCCAGCACTTTGGAAGGCTGAGGTGGGCAGATCACTTGAGCTCAGGATCAAGACCAGCCTGGGCAACATGGTGAAACCCCATCTTTACTAAAAATACAAAAATCTAGCTGAGTGTGGTGGTGTGCACCTGTAGTCCCAGCTACTCAAGAGGCTGAGGCAGGAGAATTGCTTGAGCCCAGGAGGCGGAGGTTGCAATGAGCTGAGATCACGCCACTGCACTCCAGCCTGGGCAACAGAGCAAGTCTTTGCCTCCAAAAAGTAAAATAAAATTTAAAACATAAAGGTGTGGGCTCTGGATCCAGATTGCGTGGGTTTATATTCCAGCTCTGGCAATTACTGACTGTGTTACCTTGGACAATTATTATACCTGTCTATGCTTCAGGTTCTTCATTTATAAAATAGGAAATGATAGTTACAGTGCTCTATTTCATTGGGTTGTTGCAAATATGAAATGAGTTAGTATATGTAAAAAAAAACAAAAACCTAAGAACAGGGTCTAACCATGTGTCAGCTGCTTACCAAGTGTGTAAGTATCAGCCACTTGCCTGCTTTCTCAGGGTTGCCACAGTCAATTCTCCCCGCCATAGATGGAGTCAAATGTGAATATTTCAATTGAAGTATAAAATATAGGGGGAAATGCTCAAACTATAAATGCATGGCTCAATAAATAAAATTTCAGAAAATGAAACACCCGGATAATCAACACTCAGAAAATTGAGCCTAGGAGCACTCCAGAAGTTTCCCTTGGGCCTCCTTCAGGGCATTTTTTTTTTTTTTTACTTCTCCTGTGTATTTAATTATGCTGTTTCCTCTGGTCCCCGGCTCCCTTTTTAAAAAAATTCTGACCAAGCACTATTTATTCTTTATTAAAAATTTTCTTTTTAAGTTTTTTAATTGTAGTAAATGCATATATAACACAAAATATGTAATTTTAATAATTTTTAAGTGTGTAGTTCAGTGGCATTAATTAAATCCACATTGTTGTGCAGCCATCACCACTGTTTCTAAAAGTTTTCATCATAATTCCAGCTCATTCGTTCCATCCTTCTTAAAATAAGATCCTGCCCAGTTAATATCACCTGATTTCTGCTTAGCCCCATGACCTCATTTACTGCTACCTCACTTGCTCCACTCCAGCCACAATGGCCTTCTTGTCTTTGTATTTGCAGTTTCCAGTTCCTAGAATGCCTTTCCCCTTCCAGTTGCACAGCTGGCTTCTATCCAAATGGCACATCCCTCTTAGGCTGTCCTGAGCCATGGACCTAAAACAGCTACAAACCTCCATCACGCTTCAGCCTTCAACCTTGCTTTACTACCTGACTATGTACACTTGCTTGTTTATTTCCTGGCTCACCACTAAAATTTAAACTGTTTAAAAGCAGGGGCCCAGCCTATCTTATTTATTTTTATACCCCCAATGCTCAAAATAATACCTGTCATATAGTCAGTGCCCAGTGAATATATGTCAACTCAACTCCATGCTATGATGAATGGAAGGGAAGTATGCTGTGCTCCTCTGCACAGAAGAGACACCATTTCTTCCTCATTGTTTTTTAAGGATTTCCAGTCAATCAATACACATTAACTCTGTGGTAGGCAGTATTCTAAGTGTGGCCCCAATAACACTCATCTGTGCATAATCTCCTCCCCTTTGAGAATGGGTGAAACCTCAGAATATGATGACATCTCACTCTGGTGATTATGTCATGTTTTGGCAAAAGAGAGATTATCGGGGCAGGCAGGCCTACTCTAATCACATGAGCTCCTTAAAGCTGAGAGTTTTCTCTTGCTGGTAGTAGAGAGGTTCATCGGTGGTTTGAAGTTACAGGGGTCACGGGCATATTGGCCACCCTAAGGAGCTAAGAGAGCCCCTGACTGACAGCCAGCAAGGAAATGGGGCCCTCAGCTTTACAATGGCAGGGAATGGAATTCAGCCAACAACCTGAAGGAGCCTGGAAGTGGATTCTTCCCCAGAGCCTCCAGAGAAGAGCCCAGAATGGTGTCAAAGAAATCATTATTCAATGACACTTGTTAAAACAAAGTAAAGAAGACTTTATTCAGGACCCTCGAGATATAGGGACTGCTGCAATGGGATTTTGCAGTAGGAAAGAAAGAGATTGGACTCAACTCCAAATACAGCAAGTAGGACTCTACAGCTGTCCTTAGTCTGTTTTCTGTTGCTATGACAGAACACCTGGCCAGGTACGGTGGCTCATGCCTGTAATCCCAGCACTTTGGGAGGCCAAGACAGGTGGATCACAAGGTCAGGAGTTTGAGACCAGCCTGGCCAACATGGTGAAACCCTGTCTCTACTAAAAATACAAAAGTTAGCCAAGCATAGTAGCGCATGCCTGTAGTCCCAGCTACTCAGGAGGCTGAGGCAGGAGAATTACTTGAACCTGGGAGGCAGAGGTTGCAGTGAGCCGAGATTGCACCACTGCACTCCAGCCTGGGCAACAGAGCAAGACTCCATCTCGGGAAAAAAACAAAAAACAAACAAACAAACAAAAAACAAAAAATGGAATACCACATGCTGGGTGATTCATAAAGAAAAGAGATTTATTTAGCTCATGATACTGGAGGCTGGGAAGTCCAAGACTGAGGGCACATCTGGTGAGGGCTCTCTTGCTGCAACATAACATGGTAGAAGGCATCACATGGTGGTGAGTGGGCATGAAAGACAGAAAGAAGTGGACCAAACTTCCTTCTTTTATCAGGAGCCCATTCCCACAAGAACTCACTCACTCCTGCAATAATGGCATTAATTCATTCACGAAGGCAGAGCCCTCATGACTAATCACTTCTTAAAGTTTCCGATCTCTTTTTTTTTCTTTTTTTAAATTTATTTTATTTTATTTTATTTTTTTAAATTATACTTTAAGTTTTAGGGTACATGTGCACATTGTGCAGGTTAGTTACATATGTATACATGTGCCATGCTGGTGCGCTGCACCCACTAACTCGTCATCTAGCATTAGGTATATCTCCCATTGCTATCCCTCCCCCCTCCCCCCTCCCCACCACAGTCCCCAGAGTGTGATATCCCCCTTCCTGTGTCCATGTGATCTCATAGTTCAATTCCCACCTATGAGTGAGAATATGCGGTGTTTGGTTTTTTGTTCTTGCGATAGTTTACTGAGAATGATGGTTTCCAATTTCATCCATGTCCCCACAAAGGACATGAACTCATCATTTTTTATGGCTGCATAGTATTCCATGGTGTATATGTGCCACATTTTCTTAATCCAGTCTATCGTTGTTGGACATTTGGGTTGGTTCCAAGTCTTTGCTATTGTGAATAATGCCGCAATAAACATACGTGTGCATGTGTCTTTATAGCAGCATGATTTATAGTCATTTGGGTATATACCCAGTAATGGGATGGCTGGGTCAAATGGTATTTCTAGTTCTAGATCCCTGAGGAATCGCCACACTGACTTCCACAATGGTTGAACTAGTTTACAGTCCCACCAACAGTGTAAAAGTGTTCCTATTTCTCCACATCCTCTCCAGCACCTGTTGTTTCCTGACTTTTTAATGATTGCCATTCTAACTGGTGTGAGATGATATCTCATAGTGGTTTTGATTTGCATTTCTCTGATGGCCAGTGATAATGAGCATTTTTTCATGTGTTTTTTGGCTGCATAAATGTCTTCTTTTGAGAAGTGTCTGTTCATGTCCTTCGCCCACTGTTTGATGGGGTTGTTTGTTTTTTTCTTGTAAATTTGTTTGAGTTCATTGTAGATTCTGGATATTAGCCCTTTGTCAGATGAGTAGGTTGTGATTGGAAAAAACTACTTTAAAGTTCATATGGAACCAAAAAAGAGCCCGCATCGCCAAGTCAATCCTAAGCCAAAAGAACAAAGCTGGAGGCATCACACTACCTGACTTCAAACTATACTACAAGGCTACAGTAACCAAAACAGCATGGTACTGGTACCAAAACAGAGATATAGATCAATGGAACAGAACAGAGCCCTCAGAAATAACGCCGCTTACCTACAACTATCTGATCTTTGACAAACCTGAGAAAAACAAGCAATGGGGAAAGGATTCCCTATTTAATAAATGGTGCTGGGAAAACTGGCTAGCCATATGTAGAAAGCTGAAACTGGATCCCTTCCTTGCACCTTATACAAAAATCAATTCAAGATGGATTAAAGATTTAAACGTTAGACCTAAAACCATAAAAACCCTAGAAGAAAACCTAGGCATTACCATTCAGGACATAGGCATGGGCAAGGACTTCATGTCCAAAACACCAAAAGCAACGGCAACAAAAGCCAAAATTGACAAATGGGATCTAATTAAACTAAAGAGCTTCTGCACAGCAAAAGAAACTACCATCAGAGTGAACAGGCAACCTACAACATGGGAGAAAATTTTTTTTTTTTTTGAGATGGAGTCTCGCGCTGTCACCCAGGCTGGAGTGCAATGGTGCGATCTCGGCTCACCACAACCTCCGCCTCCCGGGTTCAAGCAATTCCCCTGCCTCGGCCTCCTGAGTACCTGGGACTACAGGCGCATGCCACCAGGCCCGGCTAATTTTTTGTATTTTAGTAGAGATGGGGTTTCACCATGTTGGCCAGGATGGTCTCGATCTCCTGACCTCATGATCTGCGTGCCTCAGCCTCCCAGAGTGCTGGGATTACAGGCGTTGAGCCACAGCGCCCGGCCCCAGTCTCTTAATATCATCAAAATAGCAATTAAATTTCAACATGAATTTTGGAGGGGACATTCAAACCATAGCAATAACCAAAAAGCAGGGTGGGGGACAGTGAATAAAAAATTACTAAGATGAAATATCAGGATTAAGGGGGATTCTGGCTAAACCTACCTAACAGGAATTTTGCTGAAGACAGACTAAGTTATTGGACATCACCTGGAAGATGAGGGAGGATGAGGAACACGATCAGATAGATCTGCTATCAAGGGTGATCAGATATGGAGGATGAGGGGTTCTTGCCAAACTGACTTAGCAGGGTTCTTACTAAAACTGGATTTTACAAGGAAGGGCACAGACAGGCCTAGGAGAAGGTTCAGGAGCCTGACCAAAATTTGATCAAGTAGAGAATCTTTGTCCCTGCCCAATCTGTTGATTTTGGCCTGTGAGATCCTAATCAGAAAGCCCAGTTGCATTCCTCTGAACTTCTCACCCACAGAACTGAGATAATAGATAGGTGTTGTTTTAATGACAAATAACTTGTGCTATTTCTTATACCGCAATAGGAAACTAATACAAATTCCTACTGTGCAGTCAGCACGACGCACACACGATGGGGAATTTCAAAGAGCTTGTAGTGGGGTTGAATAAATACAAAGGGGATGAGATTTGGCTCCTGTATTCTGTTGTCACTGGAAGAACCCTTGGAGCTGCATTTCCCCATCATGTGTCCCACCTCTCGAAGCCCCAGGCAGCTCTGGACCACCCTGATCCATGGGCCCCACCAGTTCCCCTCCCCAGACACTGCCCACATGTCCTCCCACTCTTAGACAAGTGCCTCAACCATTTGAAAAGTAAAACTCTGATATAGTATGGCTGTGTTCCCACCGTCTCATCTTGAATTGTAGTTCCCATAATCCCCACGTGTCATGGGAGGGAGCAGGTGGAGATAACTGAATCATGGGGGCAGTTTCCTCCATCCTGTTCTCATGATAGTGAGTTAGTTCTCACGAGATCTGATTTTTTTTAAATTCTATTATTGATCTGATGGTTTTATAAGGGGCTTCCCCCTTCCCTGGGTACTCATACTTCTCCTCCATGCTGCCATATGGAGAAGGACATGTTTGCCTCCCCTTCCACCATAATTGTAAGTTTCCTGAGGCCTCACCAGCCACACTGAACTGTGAGTCAAGTAAACCTCTTTCCTTCATAAATTACCCAGTCTCAAGTATGTCTTTATTAGCAGCATGAGAACAGGCTAATTCAAACTCAGATTTGGATTGGCATTGTGATCTTTTAAGAGCAATCTTGAGGTTGATAGTGAGCCCTCTATATTTTGTACAGTATTTGACATTGGAACAGAGACTGCCGTCTCTTATTATAATCTATGTTCTCTTCTTCCTCCTGGGCACATTGCTAGATCACATTTGGCTATTGGCACAGTTGGCTGTGGCCGTGTGACTAAGTTTCAGCCAATAAAATGTAAGAATCTCAATTCCTATGAGATCAGGAACCACTTTTAGGCCCAGCCCATAAACACTTCTCACTGTGTTCTTCCACACTCCTTCTTCTGAAATGGCCCTGGAAGCCATGTGTTAAGTTAGCAGAACTTCCTTCAGCTTGAGTTCCTGTGTGATTATTTGGAATACATGTTCACCTACCTAGGACTGTTATGTGAACAGAAATAAACCAATATTGTGTTTAAGCCATTATATATTTTGGGGCTACTTGTTACAGTAGTTAGTCTACCCCAGTGGTTCTCAGAGTGTGGTCCTTGGGCCAGCATCACCTGGGGACTTGTTAGAAATGCGAGTTCCTGGGACTCAGTCCATATATTGCCTCCTCCCAAAATTGTCTACTTTCTAATCCCCAGAATCTGTGAATATATCACCCTCCATGGCAAAAGGCATTTTCCAATGTGATGAAGACTTTGAGATGGGAGATTATCTTGGATTACCTAGGTGTAGGCCCAGTGAAATCACAAGGACCCTTATAAAGAAAGGAGGAAGATCAGATTAAGAGAAGGAGATGTGATGATGAAGTGGCTACATTGTCTGGGGTAAATAAATACCTGGGGTTCATCATCTCATGCCAGGAAAATTTAGGACATGGACACACACGAGGAGTTTAGGAGCGGAGGTTTAATAGGCAAGAGAAAGGGAAAGAAAGAGACACAGAGAACAGCTCTCTCTCTCTTTAGTGAGAGAGAGGAGACTTCCCAGAGGAAAAGGTTAGCAGGTGGTGAATGCACTGGATTTTATAGTCAGGCTTGAGGAGGCGGTGTCTGATTTACATAGAGCTCACAGATTGCTTCAATCAGGTATGACATTTACATAGTGGGTGGAGAAGGCTGGCCACGCCCCCACCCAGTCTTATTATGCACAAGAACTTTCCCCTTGGCCAGTGCCATCTTGTCTGCTCCTTACTGTACACGTGGCTGGCAAAAAAGGGAAGACGGAGCCACTATTTTGAACATGATTGGCACAACTGCTGGCATCTATGTTTGCAGCTCGATTTTATAGGCCCCACTTTGTTAGAAAGGAAAATAATTTGGGGCTGCTTTTCATTAAAAGGAAAACCTTACTGAGGACTTTCATACCCTCACTATCCGCCTATGTAATTTCTTCTTAACTCCTGTATCAATGATAGGACTGTCAGGTCTCTGAGCCAAGCTCAGCCATTATAACCTCTGTGACCTGCACATACACATCCAGGTGGCCTGCAGGAGCCGAGAAGTCTGAAGCAGCCAAAAAACCACAAAGAAGTAAAACACCCAGATCCTGCCTTAACTGATTAACCAAAATTACAACAGTTTACCATTGTGACTTGTCCCTGCCCTACCTTAGCTATCAATCAACTTTGTGACATTCTTCTTCTGGACAGTAAGTCTTATGATCTCCCCACCATGTACCTTGTGACCCCCTCCTCCACTAACAATAGATAACCACCTTTTACTGTAATTTTCCATTACCTACCCAACTCCTATAAAGCAACCCCTTCCCCATCTCCCTTCGCTGACTCTCTTTTTGGACTCAGCCCACCTGCACCCAGGTGAATTAAAAGCTTTATTGCTCACACAAAGCCTGTTTGGTGGTTTCTTCACACGGACGTGCTTGACATTTGGTGCTGTGACTCAGAGTGGGGGACCTCCCTTGGGAGATCAATCCCCTGTCCTCCTGCTCTTTGCTCCGTGAGAGAATCCACCTATGACCTCGGGTCCTCAGACCAGCCCAAGAAACACCTCACCAATTTTAAATCGGGTGAGCGGCCTCTTTTTATTCTCTTCTCCAACCTCTCTCGCTCTCTCTCAACCTCTTTCTCCTTTCAATTTCGGCATCACCCTTCACTCTCTCCCTTCCCTTCATTTCCTTTCCCTTTCTGGTAGAAACAGCGGAGACGTGTTTTATCCGTGGACCCAAAACACCGGCGCTGGTCACGGACTGGGAAAGACAGTCTTCCCTTGGTGTCTAATCACTGTGGGGACGCCTGCCTGATTATTCACCCACATTCCAGAGGTGTTCGATCACTGCAGGGACGCCTGCCTTGATCCTCCACCTCGGTGGCAAGTACTACCACTCCTGGGTGGCAAGTACCACCCCTCCCCCTTTTCTTCTTGTCTCTACCCCCTCTTTTCTCTGAATGTACCTTTTTACTATGGGCAACCTTCCACCCTCCATTCCTCCTTTTTCCCCCTTAGCCTGCATTCTTAAAAACTTAAAACCTCTTCAACTCTCACCTGACCTAAAACCTAAGTGTCTTATTTTCTTTTGCAACACCACTTGGCCCCAATACAAACTTGACAATGGCTCTAAATGGCCAGAAAATGGCACTTTCAATTTGTCCATCCTACAAGATCTAGGTAATTTTGTCATAAAATGGGCAAATCGTCTGAGGTGGCTTACATCCAGGCATTCTTTACACATTGGTCCCTTCCTAGCCTTTGCTTCCGATGCGATTCATCCCAAATCTTTCTTCTTTCTCTCCCATCCATTTCTTCAGTCTCTACCCCAACCTCAGAGTCCTCTGAATCCTCCTTTTCTGCAGACCCCTCTGACTTCTCTCCCCCTCCCCAGGCCACTCCTCGGCAGGCTGAATCAAGTCCCAATTCTTCCTCAGCCTTCGCTCCTCCACCTTATAACACTTCTGTCACCTCCCCTCTCCACACCCGGCCCGGGTTACAATTTCGTTCTGTGGCAAATAATCCTCCACCTGCCCAGCGATTTCCTCTTCAAGAGGTGGCTGGAGCTGAGGGCATTGTCAGAGCGCATGTGCCATTTTCTCTGTCAGACCTTTCCCAAATTAATCAACGCTTAGGCTCCTTCCCTCTCAGACCCCACCAAATATATACCAGAATTCCAATATTTAACTCAGTCCTACAATTTAACCTGGAGTGACTTAAATATCATCCTAACTTCTACCCTCTCCCCAGATGAATGGGAAAGAGTATTTTCTCTGGTCCAGCCCCATGCAGACACCTGCCAGCGTCATGAGCCAGACCTTCAAGAAGGCATCAGGGCAGTTTCCTGAGAAGATCCCCGACGGGAATGTCAGACAGTTTCCCCAGGTATAGCTAGGTGAGATTACATGATTTCCTGCCTAGTTGAAGGGCTTTAAAAGGCAGCATACAAAGCTGTTAATTATGACAAACTTAAGGAAACTACCCAAGGTAAAGATGAAAATCCAGCCCAGTTCATGGCTCATTTGGCAGCAACCCTGGGACGCTTTACAGCCTAAGACCCAGAGGGGCCAGAAGGCTCTCTTATTCTCAATATGCATTTTATCACCCAGTCAGCTCCTGACATTAGAAAAAAGCTTCAAAAATTAGAATCTGGCCCTCAAACGCCACAGCAGGAATTAATCAATCTTGCCTTCAGGGTGTACACTAATAAGGAAGAGGCAGCCAAGTGGCAACACATAGTTCTGAGTTACAATTACTTGCCTCTGCTGTGAGACAAAACCCAGCCTCACCTCCAGCACAAAATAAACTTCAAAACGCCGAAGCCACAGCAGTCAGGCATTCCTGCAGGACCTCCTCCCTCAGCATCTTGCTTCAAGTGCCAGAAATCTGGCCACTGGCCCAAGGAATGCCCACAGCCTAGGATTCCTCCCAAGCCGTGTCCCATCTGTGCAGGGACCCACTGGAAATCAGACTGCCCAGCTCACCCAGCAGCCACTCCTAGAGCCCCTAAAGCTCTGGCCCAAGGCTCTCTGACTGACTCCTTCCCAGATCTGCTTGGCTTAGTGGTTGAAGACTGACGCTGCCCGATCGCCTCGGAAGCCCCCTGGACCATCATGGACCCCAACCCTTGGGTAACTCTCACTGTGGAGGGTAAGTCTGTCCCCTTTTTAATCAATACAGGGGCTACCCATTCCACATTACCTTCTTTTCAAGGGCCTGTTCTCCTTGCCCCCATAACTGTTGTGGGTATTGATGGCCAGGCTTCTAAACCTCTTAAAACTCCCCAACTTTGGTCAACTTGGACAACATTCTTTTATGCACTCCTTTTTAGTTATCCCCCCTCCCAGTTCCCTTATTAGGCAGAGACATTTTAACCAAATTATCTGTTTCCCTGACTATTCCTGGGCTACAACCACACCTCATTGCTGTCCTTCTTCCCAACCCAAGCCTCCTTCGCGTCTTCCCCTTGTATCCCCCGACCTTAACCCACAAGTATGGGACCCTTGTACTCCCTCCCTGGAAACCAATCACACGCTCATTACTATTCCATTAAAACCTAATCACCCTTACCCAGCTCAATGCCAGTATCCATCTGACAGCAGGCTTTAAAAAGACTGAAGCCTGTTATCACTCGCCTGCTACAGCATGGGCTTCTATAGCCTACAAACTCTCCTTACAATTCCCCCATTTTGCCTGTCCCCAAAACTGGACAAGTCTTACAGGTTAGTTCAGGATCTGTGCCTTATCAAGGAAATTGTTTTGCCTATCCACCCTGTGGTGCCCAACCCATACACTCTTTTGTCCTCAATACCTTCCTCCACAACTCACTATTCCATTCTTGATCTTACAGATACCTTTTTCACTATTCCCCTGCACCCCTCGTCCCAGCCTCTCTTTGCTTTTACCTGGACTGACCCTGACACCCATCAGTCCCAGCAGCTTACCTGGGCTGTACTACTGCAAGCCTTCAGGGACAGCCCTCATTACTTCAGCCAAGCTCTTTCTCATGATTTACTTTCTTTCCACCCCTCCACTTCTCATCTTATTCAGTATATTGATACCTTCTACTTTGTAGCCCCTCCTTTGAATCTTCTCAGCAAGATACTTTTCAACATTTATTCTCTGAGGGATATCGGGCATCCCCCTCCAAAGCTTAAATTTCTTCCCCATTCGTTACCTACCTCAGCATAATTCTTCATAAAAACATGCGTGCTCTCCCTGCCGATCGTGTCCAGCTGATCTCTCAAACACCAACTTATTCCAGGAGACAGGGACTACTGTACATATTATCTTTCCTATATAGGGTCTGCAAACGGGACTATTCAACTCCTCCATTCAAAATGCCACTCACACCTTTGGGAAAAAGTTAATATAATAGACTCTTGGCTAAATGCCAGGAGGTCCATTCGTATGATGGAAAATGGCAACAAAAGGTAGGAATAAAACATTATTCCTACCTTGGCCAAAAAACTCACTGCCACTTACCTTAAAGCTATTTTGCTTAATTGCTATTTTTAGAGAATTTAGGAATGTGCCTAGGCAGGTGTGCAGGTGTGCTGGAGGGAAGCCAAGAGAGACCTACACACTCCAGAGCAGTTTGGAGAAGGTGGCTAAGGGTTTCTGGATCCTTGCAAAGCACAAAAGTTCAGAACAACTCTGTGGTGTGCAGCATGGTGCCAGCAGCAAGTCTCAGTTCAGCACCTTGAAAACCCAAGTGGGACCAGCCAAGCAAGCACCAGGGCCCAGGAACTAGACCAGGCAAGTCTCAAGACATCAGAGACCAGTAAACCTAGAAGAACAGCATGTGACAAAGGGTCCTCTTCCCACTGCCACGAGGCTACAGAAGCCCACCCTGTCTCCAGATGCCATCTTGGAAAAGAGAAGTGGGAACAGGAAGTGTATTAGTCAGAATGCAGAGTCAGCTACCACAACAGAGATCAAAGTGACAGTGACATAAACAAGATAGAAGGTTTCTCTCTTGTGAAGCATCCAAGTATTAGCAGTCCAGAGCTAATGGAGAAGCTCTTTGGTGTTGGAGACTCAGGTTCGTTCTCCCTTGAGCTCTTCCATTCCTAGACTGTTGGCTTCATCTGGTCTAAGATGGCTCCACACCATGGCACTTTCCAGCCAGCAACATAGAGACTGTATGGATATTATCCTATTGGCCAGAACTGAGTCACATGGCTGTACCTGGCTTCAAGTGAGGCTGGGAAATGTAGTCTTTAATTGGGAAGCCATGGGCCTGGCTAAAGCTTAGGAGTTCTACTACTAAAGGAAGTAAGGGGGCTGCCAGGAAGACAGCCTGAAAGACGAATCCACTTTTCCAAGGGAATCTGAAGGAAAGTGACTTAAACCAGTGGAATCTGAGCTGTCTCTAAGTGGCAGCTTCAAGGCACCTCTTCCCCATGCCCTGGTCTTTCTCCCTACAATGGGGTTCCAGATCCTGAGAGCAGTTAAAGGAAATAGTGAAACACAATATCTTTTGCAGAGCTGAGGGTTACTTCACATATTTTCAACCCTTTTGAGGGAAAACAACAGAGAACTGGGTGAAGTTTGAATTGCAGCTCCTCTGTTTCAGAGCACTCAGGCAGGCTGGCAGCTCACTCTTGGGAGAATAGGAAGTGACAGGCCTCTGTCACCAGCATTAATGGTCATCCCACAGTAGGTCTAAGGAGAGGCACATCAGTCTTCTAAGGAAGTCTCATGAGTATTCAACAAGTATCAGATGATGACAGAATAGGAGGAGGTTTAGGGTAGGTAGGAGACAGGCCTGAAGTCAAAGACCCCATGAGCCCAATATTAAAATGATTTTCCCCCTTTGGTATTAGAGGAATAATAAGTGCTCTTGTTTTGTTCTTAATACCAGCTCAGAACCTACTAGCAGAGTATTATTTTATCAGCCAATCTTCATGAAAAATCTGTGAAGCAGGGACTATTATTATTTCCATTTTACAGATGAGAAAACGGAACCTCAGAGAAATTAAACAAGAATGACCCAACATCTCTAAGGGAGGTGAGCCTGGAGAGCAGAGGAATTGAGCTGGGCTGGGGCTTTTCTTCCCTAAGGATCCTATGGAACATGTTGCATCACCATCAAACATGGTGGAGTATGTTTCTTAGAAAGATGGAGGAAGAAATTCCTGGCAGGTCATGGTGGCTGATGCCTGCAATCCTAGCAGTTTTGGAAGCCAAGGCAAGAGAATTACTTGAGTCGGTACTTCCAGACCAGCCTGAGCAACACGGTGAGACCCTGTCTCTATAAAAACACAAAAAAATTAGCAGTGTGTGGTGGCACATGCCTGTGGTCCCAGCTACTCGGGAGGCTGAGGCCAGAGGATCACTTGAGCCCAGGAGGTTAAAGCTGCAGTGAGCCATGATCAAGCCACTGCACTCCAGCCTGGGAAGCAGAGCAAGACCATGTCTCAAGAAAAAAGAAAAAAGAAAAAGAAAAGAGGAAGAAATTCCTGACTGCTCTTAATACAGTTATTTTCCAAAAGGGAGACACTGAATTTATATGTGATATGTATAATGATCATGTGTGTGTGTGTGTGTGTGTGTGTGTTGTTAAATAGAAGGCTTATTGCAAAATCTGTGACCCACCCAAGGGAAGCCCACAGTTTTGGGACTCACTTCTAGCCACATTGTATGTTGCCACCTCTGTTCTGTCTCCTTATACTTCCACTTTTCTCCCCTAAATCACTCTTAATGCAGAAACTTGTTCTTAGGAGGAAAAAACTTGACTCGGTGGAGTCAGGGTCAAGTGCAATGAGGTGTGTGCAGCTTTTAGCTGCACAAATGGAGAAAAACATTAATGATTTTTTGTTTGTTTGTGTCAAGCAACACTGAGGACAATGAATTCCCTATCTTTGCTATGATGAACTTCCATATAATATCTTGCAAGACAAATCAGGATATATTAATACTAGGAAGACAGGGACAGGCCATAGGAACTGTCAGAGGCCACTTCCATAGATGCAAAGCCTGAGATGTGTTGCAAGTGAGTTATGGAGGGCATGCTCTCAGGAGAAACCTGGAGGGGAGGGAGGGAAATGGAAGAGGGCAGAGGAAGATGCTCTGTAAAGACGAAGCTTCCAGAGGAGGTGGGCCCCAGCCTGATCCCACGGGGAGCTCTGAAGCATGGCTGCTGGTACCATAAAGATAGATCCTTCCGCCCAGAGGCAAGAAGTCTGAGCTGTTACAACCCCCGCATCCATCAGTCGTTGGCCAATAAGGCGGGGGTAGCCTCCCAACCATCTCATGTGGAGGTCTGGGGGACAGCTTCCCACAACCAAGAGCAGAATGGGAACCAGCCTGAGAGGGGTGCGGAGTGTGCTCATAGCAGCCAACACCACAGCAGGGAAGAGGCAGTGCACCGGCCCAGGACAGGGGACCTGGGCAGGCCACCAAGAGCATTTTCTACACTTGGAGTTATCACAACAGATGCATGATACTAAAGGCACAGATCTATGATAGGTTTTTCGTTGCATTAACTATTCTATTTATTCATTTTTAATGCACTTTATTTTCTAGAGCTGTTTGAGGTTCACAGCAAAATTGAGTGGAAAGTTCCATTTTTCTTAAACTCTGTGTTTAACACAGAGTTCCCATATTCCTCCCCCCACCCCCAGCTTGTTTACAATCAACATCTCACACCTGAGTGGCACATTTACTGCAATCAATGCACCCGCACTGATACTTCATTATCATCCAAAGTCAGTAGTATATATGAAGGTTCACTCTTGGTGATGTATGTTTTACGGGTTTTGACAACCGTCTAATGACATGTACCCACCATTGCAGTGTCATAAAGAACAGTTTCACTGCCAAAAAATCCTCTGTGGTCTGCCTATTCATCTCTCCCAATCCCTGGCAACTGCTGATTTTTTTGACTGTCTCTATCGTTTTGCCTTTTCCAGAATGTCATATAGTTGGAGTCAGGTAGTATGCAGACTTTTCAGATTGGCTTCTTTCATTTAGTAATATGCATGGAAGCTTTCTCCATGACTCTTCCTGGCTTCCTAGCTCATGTGTTTTTAGCGCTGAATAATATAATATTCCATTGTCTGGATATACTACATCTAATAAAGAACATCTTTTTTTTTTTTTTTTTTTTGAGATGGAGTCTCACTCTGTCTCCCAGGCTGGAGTGCAGTGATGGGGTCTCAGCTCACTGCAAGCTCAGCCTCTCGGGTTCACACCATTCTCCTGCCTCAGCTTCTCGAGTAGCTGGGATTACAGGTGCCAGCCACCACACCCGGCTAATTTTTTTGTATTTTTTTTTAGTACAGACGGGGTTTCACCATGTTAGCCAAGATGGTCTCGATCTCCTGACCTCATGATCTGCCCACCTCGGACTCCCAAAGTGCTGAGATTACAGGCATGAGCCACCGCCCCCAGCTTTTTTATTTATTTTTTTTTTTTTGAGTTGGAGTGTTGCTCTGTTGCCCAGGCTGGAGTGCAGTGGCACAATCTCTGCTCACTGCAGCCTCTGCCTCCCAGGTCCAAACGATTCTCCTCCCTCAGCCTCCCAAGTAGCTGGGATTACAGGCGCCCACCACCAGGCCTGGCTAATTTTTTTATTTTTAGTAGAGATGGGATTTCACCATGTTGGCCAGGCTGATCTCGAACTCCTGACTTCAACTAATTCATTCACCTTGGCGTCCCAAAGTGCTGCGATTACAGGCATGAGCCACCATGCCTGACCTTAATAAGGTTGATTAAAAAAAAAAAAGAAAAAGAAAACCTTGGACTATAGAGCTAACAGGTATAAAAATTTTAGTTGAATATTCTCTATAGATATTTTTAATAAAAACTTGGGCTTCAAGTCAGGAACATGTCTTCCATTTCTACATAACTTTAGTATCACTTTCTCTTTTAATTTATGCTTTTTATTTTATGCATCCTTGAAAGCTGTCTTCAATCCTTTCTGGAATAGGATTGGGTGGAAAAAAATAGATAAAGACACCAACACCTGTTTCATCTTTGTATTCCCCAAGTGCCTTCAGCTTTAAGAGTCTGGGCAGTTTTACAAGTGCATTTGTGGTATATATCCAGTAGCAAGAGTGAAACTGAGATTGTGGTGCCAGGGTCCAACCCCAGAGGTTACAAGTTACGTGTTCCACTCTGCTGAGCCTTGGGGAAGTACCCTTAGATACCAAGATAAATAGTCAACATCTTTTCCTTTGGGCCAGTAAGCACTTTTTAGTCACATGGTAAGTGCAATTCACAGACTTTGGCTGCCATATGATGGCGTAGGCTGGTCTAGGTCAGGTGATTTATCCAGATTAGTTCAGCTCAGTTGAGCTAAGCATTTCCCTGAGATCTGTGTCTTGGCAAAGGGCTTCTTAATGTTTTGAGCTGCCCTGAATGTCATTCCTTATAGTGTGCTGATAGGCAGGTTAACAAAGAGTTCTTAGATTCCTGGACTCAGAAGACACCTTGAGGTGAACAGTGACAGTGGAAACAACATGAACACCCCAGAGACTGGCTGGGTGACCCTGGACAGGTAGCAACACTATGGTGGGCCTGGGCCTCTTTCTCATCTTGAAGGCGAAAAGGTTGAACTTGAGGATTCGTAGGATCTCATCCAGCTCTTGCAGATCAGCTGGTCTAGCACTTCGCAAACCCTTGGATTTTACAGATCAGTATAGTTTTTTTTTAAGAACTGACACAAGGTGTTCACTTTTTTTTTTTTTTTTTTTTGAGAGGGAGTTTCACTCTGTCCCCCAGGCTGGAGTGCACTGAGGGAGTTTCACTCTGTCACCCAGGCTGGAGTGCAGTGTCGTGATCTTGGCTCACTGCAACCTCCGCCCCACTAGATTCAAGCAATTCTCTTGCCTCAGCCTCCCCAGTAGCTGGGATTATAGGCGCCCACCACCACACCCGGCTAATTTTTTTGTATTTTACTAGAGACAGGGTTTTACCATGTTGGTCAGGCTGATCTCAAACTCCTGACTTCAGGTGATCCACCTGCCTCAGCCTCCCAAAGTGCTGGGATTACAGGCATGAGCCACCATGCCCGGCCACAAGGTATTTACTTTTTATTTTCCTAGGAAGGACAATAAAAATCAACTACTACTGCCATTTTGTATCACATCATTTCCAGAAGGAAAGATCATATTAACAATGACAACAACCAAAAAAAAAAAAAAAAGGAAGGAAATAACTTCAGCACAAAAGACGGTGCTTGCTAGGACAAGTGGGATGGCAACTTTACTTCAGCATACATGCTTGCTGTGCACTGGCTCTTTCTTCTTCAATTTTTTATTTTTGAGATGGGAGTCTCGCCCTGTTGCCCAGGCTGGAGTACAGTGGCACCATCTCAGCTCACTGCAACCTCTGCCTTCAGAGTTCAAGTGATTCTTGTGCCTCAGCCTCCCAAGTAGCTGGGATTACAAGCATGTGCCACCACGACGAGATTTCACCATGTTTGCCAGGCTGGTCTTGAACTCCTGACCTCAGGTGATCCGCCCACCTCGGCCTCCCAAAGTGCTGGGATTACATGCGTGAGCCACTGCACCTGGACCATTGCTCCTTTTTTTTTTTTTTTTTTAAGACAGAGTTTCACTCTTGTTGCCCAGGCTGGAGTGCAATGGCGTGATCTCAGCTCACTGCAATCTCCACCTCCAGGGTTTAGGTGATTCTCTTGCTTCAGCCTTCTGAGTAGCTGGGATTACAGGCGCGTGCCACCACACCAGGCTAGTTTTTGTATTTTTAGTAGAGATGGAGTTTCACCATGTTGGCCAGGCTGGTCTTGAACTCCTGACCTCAAGTGACCCACCCACCTCGCCTCCCAAAGTGCTGAGATTACAGGCATGAGCCACCGTGCCCAGACTCATACATTTGTTGTGTGTTTGAAATATTTTATGATAACAAGGTAAATTATTTCTAAAAACGCCACTACACCCATTGCCCTGCAATACTGTACTAGAAATCCCAGCCAATGTAATGAAACAAACAAACAAAAAGAATTAAAATATTTTAAATGTGGGCAAATGGTCTGCATACTGCTGCAGTACCTGAAATAAGAGATCTTTTAGAGGACTTGGGTAAAGAGAATTTTTTTTTTTTTTTTTGGTAACATGAGATCATTTGTTCAAGAGTAAGAATAGTATGAAGACAGGAGCTCCTTCCCTAAAGGATATAAGGGACGCTAAGGGACTCTGGGAGTTTGTTAGCATAACGCATCCCTAAGAGGATGGCTCTTGAATCTATTCATCCACCCTACAGAGTTTTTTTGTTGATTCAGGTTCTGCCACTCATTTATGAGAGCGTGATGTTTAGGAGAGTTTTATCGAATACAATGCTTTGCTAGTCATTTACTGCTTCCTGTTTTGACTTTTTAAATTTCCAGTCAGCAATCTCACTCTTAATCAAATGCCTTATCATACAGAGAAAAGAAAAAACAGGAATCCTGCTTTTCTCATGTTAACTATTTTTATTTTTGAACTAATGTGAATTCTTGCGTAAGTGTTTTTGCTGAACATGACAAATCAGTCTCACTCTTGTTGCAAGTCAGCCCTGGTTTGGGAAGTCATGGGTTCCAGATATCAGACACAAATAATAGTGACTTTTACCAATGTCTTTTTATGCTTATTAGGGCCTGAGGGTAGAAGATAAGACAATAGATAATATTGATAGTATTTCTTTGATTTACTGAACCCTAAATTCAAAAAAGAAGTTTTATTTGGGAGAGGAAATACAAGAAAATGAGACAAGGAACTTGTCTCAACAAATAAGCAGTAACTTTCAGGAGATGTCTGAAAGTCAGCCCGGATTCAGCCCAGAGTCTTAGACTCTTTTACCCATAGCAACATCTAGAGAGGTAGCTGGGCTGGAAACCAGAGCCACTGCTTTGTGGCTAATTTGCTGTGTGATCTTAGGTATCATACCTCCTTCGGTGCCTCAATTTCCTCATTTGCAAAACCAGAGTCCCTGGGTATACCATCTCCAAAGTTATTTCAGTTCCAAATTCTATAGCCAAAAGTCAGAAAGGGACTTCATTTCTCCTAGAAAGTCACCAGAAGTTGGAGCAAAGAGCAAAGTTGGAGCAAAATGGCTCTTCTGGTGAACTCTCATTTATTCATTGAATATTTGGCCAATATGTGCTAAGTGCTTACAGCAGGGGTCCCCAGCCGCCAGGCCACAGACTGGTACCAGTACCTATATGGACCAGTTCTGTGGCCTGTTAGGAACCCAGCCATATAGCAGGAGGTGATCAGTGAGCGAGCAAGCAAAGCTTCATCTATATTTACAGCCGCTCTCCATCATTGGCATTACTACCTGAGCTCCGCCTCCTGTCAGATCACCAGGGGCATGACAGTCTCACAGGAGCGCAAACCCTATTGTGAACTGCACATGCAAGGGAGCTTATGAGAATCTAATGCCTGATGATCTGTCACTGTCTCCCATCACCCCCAGATGGAACCATCTAGTTGCAAGGAAACAAGCTGAGGGCTCCCATTGAGTCTACATTATGGTGAGTTGTATAATTATTTCATTATATATTACAATGTAATAATAATAGAAACAAAGTGCACAATAAATGTAATGTGCTTGAATCATCCCCAAACCATCCCCCTCCCTGCCGTGAGTCTGTGGAAAAATTGTCTTCCATGAAACCTGTCCCTGGTGCCAAAAAGTTTGGGGACTGCTAGCTTACACAGGATAAAAACACAGGCCAGATTCTTGCCCATGGGCTAAGCAGTGATTTCTGGGCAAGTTGTGGTTGAGGGAACCAAAAAAAAATCTGTCAAGAGGATTTTGGCCAGGTGAGGTAGCTCACGCCTGTAATCCCAGCACTTCGAAAGGCCGAGGCAGGAGAATCACTTGAGTGGTAGACCAGCCTGGGCAGCATAGTGAGACGCTGTCTCTCCAAAAAAAAAAAAAAGAAAAAGAAAAGAAAAAATAATTAGCCAGGTATGGTGGTGTATGCCTGTAATCCCAGCTACTCAGGAGGCAGGAGGATCTCTTGAAGCCAGGAGTTCAAGACCAGCATAGGCAACAGTCTCTTTAAAAGAAAAGAAAAGAAAAGAAAAGAAAAAAAATTAGCTGGGGGTATGGTGGTGTGTGCCTGTGATCCCAGCTACTCAGGAGGCAGGAGGATCTCTTGAAGCCAGGAGTTCAAGACCAGCATAGGCAACAGTCTCTTTAAAAAAAAAAGAAAAGAAAAGAAAAAAAATTAGCTGGGGGTATGGTGGTGTGTGCCTGTGATCCCAGCTACTCAGGAGGCAGGAGGATCTCTTGAAGCCAGGAGTTCAAGACCAGCATAGGCAACAGTCTGTTAAAAAAAAAAAAAAAGAAAGAAAAGAAAAAGAAAGAGAAAAGATTTTGACAGAGCTGAGTCTTCCTCAGCTAGGAGCTTGGGCAAAGGGCTGTCACAGATAATTTTCCAGGGAGGGGAATTTCTTGAAATTCCCTTAGCTTAAGCGCTAGGGGAAATCTGGTTTTAAGAACTTTGAGATATGAATGGAGATGATGGAAGAAAACATCTTTTGAAAGGATGAAGCAGAGCTTTGGTTTCATCTGTGGGGATGCTATTGCTGTTCTTTCGCTCTTGGAAGACTGTGAATAATGATCACACACATGATTCTGTGTAGGGCTGCCCATATGCCAGATATTATTCTAAGCCCCACTCAGCATATACCAACTCATGAATCCTCACAAGGGTGTGAGGGGAGTATTATTATTATTAGCTGGGGAAGCTGAGGCACAGAAAAGTTAAGTAACTTACTCAAGTACCTCCATACAGTAGGTATTGGAGCTGGAATTTGAATCTATACACTGGCAGACCGTGCCCTTCATCCCAACCAATGATGCCTTCCTAAATGGGTCTGTTAGTGATGTAAAAGTAAAGTTGAGGTTACTACATGACCCCGTGACTGCGGAAACAAATTACCACTAATTTGGTGTCTCCATACAACACAAATTCATTATCTTCCATTCTAAAGTTTGGAAACCCAAAATGGGGCTCACCCAAGGTCTAAATTCAAGGTGTTGGCTGGGCTGCGTTCCTCCTGGAAGTGCTACAGGGACACCTGTTTCCTTGCCTTTTTCAGCTTCTAGAGGCCCCCCCATTCTTCAGCTCATGGCCTCCCTCCATCGTCAGATCCAGCAATGGCCACATGAGCCATTCTCAAGCTGCATCACTCTCACACATTCCCTGTTTTGTCCCTTCTTTCCTTTATCATGACCCTTGTGATTACATTGGGCCCACCCCAATAATCCAAAATAATTTCCACATATCAAGATCCTTAATCACATCTGCAAAATCCCTTTTGCATATACGGTAACATGCTCACCAATTTTAAGGATTTGAGGATGTAGACATCGTTGGGAGCCATTATTCTGCCTACCACACCCATCAATTCCACTCGTAGGTATGCACCCAGGAGAATTGAAAACATGGTCCACACAAAAACTTGTATGCAAATGTTCACAGCAGCAATATTTATAATTGCCAAAAAGCAGAAACAACCCAAATGCCCATACACAACCAAGTGTCCATCAATAGATGAGTGGATAAACAAAATGTGGCCTATCCTTACAATGAAATGTTTTTGAGCCATAAAAAGAAATGAAGCACCAGGTGCAGTGGCTCATCCCTTTAGTCCCAGCACTTTAGGAGGCTGAGACTTGAGGATCACTTGAGTTTGAGATCAGCCTGGACAACATAGTGAGACTCTGTCTCTACAAGAAAAAAAAAAAAAGAAATTAGGCATGGTGGTGCACGCCTGTTCCAGATACTCCTAAGGCTGAAGGAGGAGGATTGCTTGAGCCCGGAGGTCAAGGATACTGCAGTGAACCATGATCGTGCCACTGCACTCCAGCATGGGTAACAGAGCAAGGCCCCATTTAAAAAAAAAAGGAATGAAGCACTCACTGGTGCATGCTACAACATGGAAGAACCTTGAAAACATTATGCTAAATGAAAGAAGCCAGACACCAATGCCACATAATGCATAATACCATTATATGAAATATCCAGAAAAGGCGGAATTTATAGAGACAGAAAGTAGATACGTGGTTGCCTGGATCTGGTGGATGGGAAAAGGAGTGACTGCAGGGATCTTTTGGGGATGGTGGAAATGTTCTAAAATTAGATTGTAGTGTACTTGCACACTCCATGAATTTACTACAAATTATTGAATTGCACACTTAACGTGAGTGAATTGTATGGTACGTAGATAACACCTCAATAATGCACTTTTTAAAAAGGAAGAATGGGGCCGGGTGCGGTGGTTCATGCCTATAATCCCAGCACTTTGGGAGGCCAAGGTGGGCAGATCACCTGAGGTCGGGAGTTCGAGACCAGCCTGACCAACATGGAGAAACCCATCTCTACTAAAAATACAAAATTAGCCTGGCGTGGTGGCCCGTGCCTGTAATCCCAGCTACTGGGGAGGCTGAGGCAGAAGAATGGCTTGACTCTGGGAGGCGGAGGTTACGGTGAGCAGAGATTGGCAATTGACTCCAGCCTGGGCAACAAAAGCGAAACTCCGTCGAGATGGTACCACTCTATTCCAGCCTGGGCGACAGGGTGAGACTCCCATCTCAAAAAAAAAAAAAGGAGGAAGAAAGAGCCGGTGCACAGCAAGCATGTATGTTGAAGTAAAGTTCCATCCCACTTGCCCTAACGAGCACTATCTTTTGTGCTGAGGTTATTTCCTTCCACTTTTTTTTTGGTTTTTGTTATGTTAATACGCTCTTTCCTTCTGGAAACGATGTGATAAAAAATGGCAGTAGTAGTTGATTTTTATTGTCCTTCCTAGGAAAGTAAAAAGTAAACACCTTGTGTCAGTTCTTAAAAATTGATGAAACTATACTGATCTGTAAAATCCAAGAGTTTGCGAAGCGCTAGACCAGCTGATCTGCAAGAGCTGGATGAGATCGTACAAATCCTCAAGTTCAACCTTTTCACCTTCAAGATGAGAAAGAGGCCCAGGCCCACCATAGTGTTGCTACCTGCCCAAGGTCACCCAGCCAGTCTCTGGGGCGTTCATGTTGTTTCCACTGTCACTGTTCACCTCAAGGTGTCTTCTGAGTCCAGGAATCTAAGAACTCTTTATTAACCTGCCTATCAGCACACTACAGGGAATGACATTCAGGGCAACTCAAAACATTAAGAAGCCCTTTGCCAAGACACAGATCTCAGAGAAATGCTTGGCTCAACTGAGCTGAACTAATCTGGATAAATCACCTGACCTAGACCAGCCTACACCATCATATGGCAGTCAAAGTCTGTGAATTGCCCTTACCATGTGACTAAAAAGTGCTTACTGGCCCAAAGGAAAAGATGTTGACTATTTATCTTGGTATCTAAGGGTACTTCCCCAAGGCTCAGCAGAGTGGAACACGTAACTTGCAACCTCTGGGGTTGGACCGTGTCACCACAATCTCAGTTTCACTCTTGCTACTGGAAATATATCACAAAGGCACTTGTAAAACTGCCCAGACTCTCAAGGCTAAAGGCACTTGGGGAATACAAAGATGAAACAGGTGTTTGTGTCTTTACTTATTTACCCCCAATTTATTCCAGAATGGATTGAAGGCAGCTTTCAAGGATACATAAAATAAAAAAGCATAAATTAAAAGAGAGAGTGATACTAAAGTTATGTACAAATGGAAGACATGTTCCTGACTTGAAGCCCAAGTTTTTATTAAAAATGTCCATAGAGAATATTCAACTAAATTTTTATACCTGTTAGCTCTATAGTCCAAAGTTTTCTTTCTTTCTTTTTTTTTTTTATAACAACCTTATTGAGGCCAGGCACGGTGGATCATGCCTGTAATCCCAGCACTTTGGGAGGCCAAGGTGGGCAGATTAATTGAAGCCAGGAGTTCAAGACCAGCCTGACCAACATGGTGAAACTCCATCTCTACTAAAAATACAAAAATTAGCCGGGCCTGGTGTCAGGCGCCTGTAATCCCAGCTACTTGGGAGTCTGAGGCAGGAGAGTTGCTTGGACCAGGGAAGCAGAGGTTGCAGTGAGCTGAGATTGTGCCACTACACTCCAGCCTGGGTAACAGAGCAACATTCTGGCATCACAAAAAAAAAAATTGTTCTTTATTAGATGTAGTACATCCAGAAAATGAAATATTATATTGTTCAGTGCTAAAAACACATGAGCTGTCAAGCCAGGAAGAGTCATGGAGAAAGCTTCCATGCATATTACTAAATGAAAGAAGCCAATCTGAAAAGGCTACATACTACATGACTCCAACTATATGACATTCTGGAAAAGGCAAAACGATAGAGACAGTCAAAAAAAATCAGCAGTTGCCAGGGGTTGGGAGAGATGAATAGGCAGACCACAGAGGATTTTTGGGCAGTGAAACTGTTCTTTATGATACTGCAATGGTGGGCACATGTCATTGGACGGTTGTCAAAACCCGTAAAACATACATCACCAAGAGTGAACCTTCATATATACTACTGACTTTGGATGATAATGATGTATCAGTGTGGGTTCATTGATTGCAGTAAATGTGCCACTCAGATGTGAGATGTTGATTGTAAACAAGCTGGGGTGGGGGAAGGAATATGGGAACTCTGTGTTAAACACAGAGTTTAAGAAAAATGGAATTTTCCACTCAATTTTGCTGTGAACCTCAAACAGCTCTAGAAAATAAAGTCCATTAAAAAATGAATAAATAGAATAGTTAATGCAATGAAAAACCTATCATAGATCTGTGCCTTTAGTATCATGCATCTGTTGTGATAACTCCAAGTGTAGAAAATGCTCTTTGTGGCCTGCCCAGGTCCCCTGTCCTAGGCCCGTGCACTGCCTCTTCCCTGCTGTGGTGTTGGCTGCTATGAGCACACTCCGCACCCCTCTCAGGCTGGTTTCCATTCTGCTCTTGGTTGTGGGAAGCTGTCCCCCAGTCCTCCACAGCAGATGGTTGGGAGGTTATACCCGCTTTATTGGCCAACGACTGACGGATGCGGAGGTTGTAACAGCTCAGCCTTCTTGCCTCTGGGCAGAAGGATCTATCTCTATGGTACCAGCCATGCTCCAGAACTCCCTGTGGGATCAGGCTGGGGCCCACCTCCTCCTGAAGCTTCGTCTTTACAGAGCATCTTCCTTTGCCCTCTTCCATTTCCCTCCCTCCCCTCTAGGTTTCTCCTGAGAGCATGCCCTCCATAACTCACTTGCAACACATCTCAGGCTTTGCACATAGAGAAGTGGCCTCTGACAGTTCCTATGGCCTGTCCCTGTCTTCCTAGTATTAATATATCCTGATTTGTCTTGCAAGATATTCTATGGAAGTTCATCTTAGCAAAGATATGGAATTCATTGTCCTCAGTGTTGCTTGACACAAACAAACAAAAAATCGTTAATGTTTTTCTCCATTTGTGCAGCTAAAAGCTGCACACACCTCATTGCACTTGACCCTGACTCCACCGAGTCAAGTCTTTTCCTCCTAAGAACAAGTTTCTGCATTAAGAGTGATTTAGGGGAGAAAAGTGGAAGTATAAGGAGACAGAACAGAGGGGGTGACATACAATGTGGCTAGAAGTGAGTCTGAAAACTGTGGGCTTCCCTTGGGTGGGTCACAGATTTTGCAATAAGCCTTCTATTTATCAACACACACACACACACACACACACACACACACGATCATTATATATATCACATATAAATTCAGTGTCTCCCTTTTGGAAAATAACTGTATTAAGACCAGTCAGGAATTTCTTCCTCTTTTCTTTCTCTTTTTTCTTGAGACAGGGTCTTGCTCTGCTGCCCAGGCTACAGTGCAGTGATCCTCTGGCCTTAGCCTCCCGAGTAGCTGGGACCACAGGCATGTGCCACCACACACTGCTAATTTTTTTGTGTTTATATAGAGACAGGGTCTCACCGTGTTGCTCAGGCTGGTCTGGAAGTACTGGCTCAAGTAATTCTCTTGCCTTGGCTTCCCAAAGTGCTAGGATTGCAGGCATCAGCCACCATGACCTGCCAGGAATTTCTTCCTCCATCTTTCTAAGAAACATACTCCACCATGTTTGATGGTGATGCAACATGTTCCATAGGATCCTTAGGGAAGAAAAGCCCCAGCCCAGCTCAATTCCTCTGCTCTCCAGGCTCACCTCCCTTAGAGATGTTGGGTCATTCTTGTTTAATTTCTCTGAGGTTCCGTTTTCTCATCTGTAAAATGGAAATAATAATAGTCCCTGCTTCACAGATTTTTCATGAAGATTGGCTGATAAAATAATACTCTGCTAGTAGGTTCTGAGCTGGTATTAAGAACAAAACAAGAGCACTTATTATTCCTCTAATACCAAAGGGGGAAAATCATTTTAATATTGGGCTCATGGGGTCTTTGACTTCAGGCCTGTCTCCTACCTACCCTAAACCTCCTCCTATTCTGTCATCATCTGATACTTGTTGAATACTCATGAGACTTCCTTAGAAGACTGATGTGCCTCTCCTTAGACCTACTGTGGGATGACCATTAATGCTGGTGACAGAGGCCTGTCACTTCCTATTCTCCCAAGAGTGAGCTGCCAGCCTGCCTGAGTGCTCTGAAACAGAGGAGCTGCAATTCAAACTTCACCCAGTTCTCTGTTTTTTTCCCTCAAAAGGGTTGAAAATATGTGAAGTAACCCTCAGCTCTGCAAAAGATATTGTGTTTCACTATTTCCTTTAACTGCTCTCAGGATCTGGAACCCCATTGTAGGGAGAAAGACCAGGGCATGGGGAAGAGGTGCCTTGAAGCTGCCACTTAGAGACAGCTCAGATTCCACTGGTTTAAATCACTTTCCTTCAGATTCCTCTGGAAAAGTGGATTCGTCTTTCAGGCTGTCTTCCTGGCAGCCCCCTTACTTCCTTTAGTAGTAGAACTCCTAAGCTTTAGCCAGGCCCATGGCTTCCCAATTAAAGACTACATTTCCCAGCCTCACTTGAAGCCAGGTACAGCCATGTGACTCAGTTCTGGCCAATAGGATAATATCCATACAGTCTCTATGTTGCTGGCTGGAAAGTGCCATGGTGTGGAGCCATCTTAGACCAGATGAAGCCAACAGTCTAGGAATGGAAGAGCTCAAGGGAGAACGAACCTGAGTCTCCAACACCAAAGAGCTTCTCCATTAGCTCTGGACTGCTAATACTTGGATGCTTCACAAGAGAGAAACCTTCTATCTTGTTTATGTCACTGTCACTTTGATCTCTGTTGTGGTAGCTGACTCTGCATTCTGACTAATACACTTCCTGTTCCCACTTCTCTTTTCCAAGATGGCATCTGGAGACAGGGTGGGCTTCTGTAGCCTCATGGCAGTGGGAAGAGGACCCTTTGTCACATGCTGTTCTTCTAGGTTTACTGGTCTCTGATGTCTTGAGACTTGCCCGGTCTAGTTCCTGGGCCCTGGTGCTTGCTTGGCTGGTCCCACTTGGGTTTTCAAGGTGCTGAACTGGGATTTGCTGCTGGCACCATGCTGCTGCACTACAGAGTTGTTCTGAACTTTTGTGCTTTGCAAGGATCCAGAAACCCTCAGCCACCTTCTCCAAACTACTCTGGAGTGTGTAGGTCTCTCTTGGCTTCCCTCCAGCACACCTGCACGCCTGCCTAGGCATGTTCCTCTGCCATTTCTTAACGACCCCCTGAATGTGGGCCTGTGTTATGGGGGGCTTGCAGATTCCTGGCCTGTGTGCTGAGAAGTGGAGAGAAAATCCTATGTACTAGGACTTCTCTAAGCACCTATGTACAGCCTAGGAACCCCCCCTTTCACAGTTGAACCTGGGGGTGGGGAGGAGGAAAGAAGGGCCTTGCACTTTGACCTCCCTTTCCCACCCACCATCCCAACACAGAGAGACGAAGAAGCTTTCTCTTGCTGGATGCAAGCATCTCCAGATCATATTGTCCCTCTTTCCCTCCTCTGTGGGTTTTTCTTTTTGAGACGTAGTCTAGCTCTATCGCCCTGGCTGGAGTGCCTTGGCGTGATCTCAACTCACTGCAACCTCGGCCCTCTGGATTCAGGCGATTCTCCTGCCTCAGTCTCCAGAGTAGCTGGGATTACAGGCGCACGCCACCACCCCGGCTAATTTTTGTATTTTTAGTAGAGATGGGGTTTCGCCATGTTGGCCAGGCTGGTCTTGGACTCCTGACCTCAGGTGATCCGCCCGCCTTGGCCTCCCAAAGTGCTAGGATTACAGGTGTGAGCCACCACACCCGGCCTCTCTGTGACATTTTGATACTCCCCCCACCCACACTCTATGTTCAAAGACAAACTTCAAAGTTTAGCTCAGTGGTTCTCAACTGGGGATAATTTTGTCCCCTAGGGGTCACCTGGCAATGTCTGGAGACATTTTTAAGTGACACACCTGGGAGAAGGGGGTTTCTTACTAGTGTCTGGTGGGTAGTGGTCATGGATGCTGCTAAACATCCTCCAATGCACAAACAGGACAGTGTCCCACAGCCAAGAATTATGCAGCCTAAAATGTGAATCATGCTGAGGTTGGGTGACCCAGACTTAACCTTTATCGAGGAAGCACTGTAAGGCAATATGATTTGCAAGGGAAGGAGAAAGAGCTAGGTTTAATAATCTCCTGTTACATCTCTGCAGATCAGTGTCAGATGTGGCATTCAGCTCTAAGAGAGAACTAAGACTGGGGCTTGCCAAGGTTATTCAACAAGTATGTACTGAACACCTCCTGTGTGCCAGGCACTGTTCTGGGCACGAGGTAAGCAAAACAGACAAAGCTTTCATCCTTCTGGAGCTCATATTCTAATGGAGAACAAGGTAATAAATAAGTAGCGGCCCCTGTGCCATTGCCTGGCTCTGCCACTTATCAGCTGTGTGACTTTGAGCATGTTAATCTCTCCGGCTTTGGTTTCTTCATCTATAATATCGAGCTAATAATAGGACTCACCACATAGGGCTGTTCCTCACAGGGTTATAATGTGAATTGAAAGAATGAATATGCGCAAAGCCTTTAGACCACAGTTGCTATCTGTTAAGAGAATGAAAATAACTCAACCACATAAGTATGACATAAGAGAAATAAATGTAGAATATGATGTCAGAAGTTAATGAAAAATAAAACCAGGTAAGGGAATAGAGAATGAGAGATGGGAGCCCTGGGGAATTTATCATATAGAATATTCAGGGAAGCCTTTCTGAGAAAATGACATTTGAGCAGAGACCGAATGAAGGGAAGAAATACCTCATTCAACATACAAAAAAATCCATTTCAGGTGGATTAAAGACCCCAAACAAGATGCCTATTATAAACCTACCAGATTGGCAAAAAGTAAAAAGTCTGACAATAGCAGATGTTGGTGAGGTTATGGAGCAAGTGATACTTGCAGACACGTTGGTGGGGACATAAAGAGGGACAACCCATTTGGAAACTGGTTTTGCGTTACAAAGACAATTTGAAAATGCACTCTTCTTGAGATGCAGAAATTGTATTCCCAGGCATTTACCCAAGAAAACTCATGCATATGTGCATCAGGATACATGAATAATCATATTCCCATCAGTATTACTCCAAATCTGGAAACAACCCAAATCTCCATCAGTAATAGAAAGATAGGCCAGGGACGGTGGCTCATGTGTGGAATCCCAGGACTTTGGGAGGCTGAGGTTGGCAGATCACCTAAGGTCAGGAGTTCCAGACCAGCCTGGCCAACGTGGAGAAACCCTGTCTCTACTAAAAATACAAAAAATTAGCCAGGTGTGGTGGTGTGCACCTGTAGTCCCAGCCACTCAGGAGGCTGAGGCATGAGAATCACTTGAACCTGGGAGGCAGAGGTTGCAGTGAGCAGAGATCATGCCACTGCACTTCAGCCTGGGAGACAGTGAGACCCCCCTCTCAAAAAAAAAAAAAAAAAAAAAGACAAAGCTATAGAATATCTAGCACCCATTTACCTACCACCAACTTTATCAAGTGATGACATTATGCCATATTTTGTTTCTTACCCTTAAAAAATCATAAACATATTTCTAAAGGCATCTGTCCCTGCTTTCTCCATCCAGAAGTAACTACTATAATAAATTAATGTTTATTATTCCTGTAAATTTTTTACCCTTAATATGCATTTCAATATCTATACAAATTGTATAGTATTATTTTATAGGTTTAAAAGTTTTAAATAAATGCTATTATATCATACATGTATTTCTGCAACTTATTTTCTTAATAATTGTGTTCACTTCTAGCTAATTCTGACCAACTAGGCAAGTGTGTATCAGATACTCTATAAGGCCTGGTGAAAAGGTGAACTTGGGTTTGGGAATAGCAGTTGCTCCACTCTGGCTGAACAGGTGAACTCCCACACTATATACATTGTCTTTTTTGTTTTTAACTTTTTATTACAAAAAATCTCAAATATGTAGTAGCGTAGGCAGCACAGTGTAAAGGACCATATGTAATGATCAGCCAAACTCAGTGTCGATCAGTGATGAGCAGTCTTGTCTGATTTGTACCCTCGCCAACCCCAGTCCAGATAATCTTCTAGCAAATCGCAGACATTACTTGTCAACAATCTGTAATTGTTGGCCCCAAGATGGGCCCTACAGATCCTCACCTCCTGGTACACATGCCCTCCTGTATTCTCCTCCCACAGTGAATTGGGGATGGTCTGTGAAACTAGTACAATATGGTGGAAACGTTGGTTTCTGACTTCCAAGGCTGGATTATAAAAGGCATTGTGGTTTCCTCATTGGTCCCTTAGATTGCTCCCTGTAGGAGATAAGGGGTGCAGAGAGTAAATTTCCAGGCAGTGAGAATAGCAAGGCCAATGTTCCTGAGGGCTGGATGGCTGGAGCATGTGGGTAAGGAGGAGAGCAGTTTAAGATGGAGCTGGAGAGAGAGGCCTTATTTGGACAAGGTCTGATCAGTTGCCCACCTGTAACTGACTGAAGCTCTGCTGCTATGATTGGCTGAGACTTTTGTTACAAAAGTATACTCCTAAGTTAGGCTTTCAGTTTATGTGCCAAGTTAGGTTGCAGTTCCTTATGTAAGAACTCAAGTACAGAGGCATCCTCAGGCCAAATTTAGTTCAATTTAGCACTTTAAAGAAATAATTTTGGCTGGGCGCAGTAGCTCATGCCTGTAATCCCAGCACTTTGGGAGGCCAAGGCAGGTGGATCACAAGGTCAGGAGTTCGAGACCAGCATGGCCAATATAGTGAAACCCGGTCTCTACTAAAAATACAAAAATTAGCCGGGCGTGGTGGCAGGAGCCTGTAATCCTAGCTCCTCGGGAGGCTGAGGCAGGAGAATCGCTTAAACCCGGAAGGCGGAGGTTGCGGCGAGCCAAGATCCCGCCACTGCACTCCAGCCTGGGCGACAGAGCTGGACTCCGTCTCAAAAAAAAAGAAAAAGAAAAAGAAATAATTTTATGGCATAAGAAGCAATCACCCACATACACCTTATAAACCACCAACTGAGGCCCTGAGAGAGTTGTCCATGACGCCATAGCAAGGCACAACATAGTTTGTTTACTCCCAGGCTTGTGCTATTTCCAGGACAACGTAAAGCACTTTCTCCGTCCAGCCCCACTACCAACATGGGGACATATCGGGGTTGGAGGGCTCTTCAAAGGCATGGACAGCTGAGGATAGGGAGAGAGGGGGATCTAAGAGGTTCATCAGGGGCTCAGGGGTGAAGAGATTTATCCCTGGGAGCAGTTTAGCAGCCCAGATAATATGGAAAACACGAGAACTGGCCTGTCACATCTGGGGAACTTCCAAAAAGGTGTAGGAATATGAAATCCCCTTGAGTCATCCAAGGTCAATTCATAAAAATACTACACTCTGTGCTCTATAAAAGAAAGGATACAGCAATACTCATGTTACTTGTCAGTCTAGATATTATACAACATACATACAAACATAAGGTACATATTTTTAAGTACTAAGTGCCCTCTGCTGCTGGAAGATAAAAATGCACAAAAAGGCTCACAATTTCATTCTCTAGATCTGTGCAAAGTAGAATCACAGCGCTAAGGAGCTGAAAGACACAGGAATCTTCTAGTGTGGGTCACAAAGTCCCTGAAGGAAGCCTGCAGGGGCTGGACAGATACTTTAAATGTGGGGTATAAGGATTCACAGAGGCAGGGCTGTGAAGACATAGAGAATACATTCTATCTCCTGGGGTATTCAAAGTTTAAAATAATTTTTTAATGTTATTTACTTTCAAAAATAAGATTCTCATGGTACAGAGTTCAAAGGGTACTTACAAAAAAGGATACATTAAAAAATAAACCCATCGGGCATGGTGGCTCATGCCTGTAATCCCAGAACTTTGGGAGGCCAAGGCGGGTGGATCATCTGAGGTCAGGAGTTCAAGATCAGCCTGGCCAACATGGCGAAACCTCGTCTCTATTAAAAATACAAAAATTAGCCAGGCGTGGTGGCTCACTCCTATAGTCCCAGCTATTTGGGAGGCTGAGGCAGGAGAATCGCTTGAACCTGGAAGGTGGAGGCTGCAGTGAGCCGAGATCACACCACTGCACTCCATCCTGGGTGACAGAGCGAGACTCCCTCTCAAAAATAAATAAATAAATAGATAAACCTTCCTCTCACTCCTGTTACCTAGCTAAGCCCTCCTCTCTGGATGCAAACAAGGTGTCCTTCAAGACATAGACTCTACCTATAAAAAGTATTTTTATACAAATGACAGTGAAAGCACATTTGCAAAATTATGACAGTAAGAAAAATCTGACATAGCTGATTCCATCTTGCTTCTAACTTCCAAGCTATCCTTGTTTATTCTTGAGCATAGGCCAAGCTGGCTCTTGGAGAAATTTAGTTTATAATTTAACCTTAAAGCAAGGATGATAGTATCCCTTCCGCAAACTACCCCCTCCTTTTCTGGAGACTAAAACCACCTTTTAAAAACTAATGAAAGGCTGGCTAGGCGCAGTGGCTCACACCTGTAATCCCAGCACTCTGGGAGGCCAAAGTGGGCATATCACTTGAAGCCTGAGTTGGAGACTAGCCTGGGCAACCTGGCAAAAACCCATCTCTACTAAAAATACAAAAATTAGCCAGGTGTGGCAGTGGGCGCCTATAGTCCCAGGTACTCAGGAGGCTGATGCAGGAGAATTGTTTGAACCCAGGAGGCAGAGGTTACAGTGAGCCGAGATTGCACCACTGCATTCACCTGAGCAACAGAGCGAGACCCTGTCTCAAAAAAGCAAAACAAAACAACAATAATTGAAAAAAAGTTAAAAAAAAAAAAAAAGCGAATGAAAGGCCGTAAGATTAGTATTATGGGAGCGGCCTACACCTGCTAAGATATAAGTGTAGTTAAACTATAACTAGCCATTGTTCTGGAGGTCACAATATTTGTAACCTCCCCGTTTGCTCCTGTAGACACCACCACTATTGTTAAAATCTGAGATTGGTGTTGATGGCATTTTTCAGACCCCGTATTCTGATGGACCAGCTGGTGTTGTTGTAGTCTCACCAACGCACCACAGTGTAGTGATCTCTCTTGTGAGGTATCACTCGGAGTTCTTTATCTCACGTCCAAGATGATTAAGGAGCACAGACATAAGGGTGAGGTGGGAGCGAAAGTTTAATAAGCGAAAGACGAAAACTCTCCTCCAGCAGAGAGGGAAGGCTGAATGGGTTGCCCACTAGGAGGCTGGGGTTCAGGGATTTTATAAACTGGGAAGGGGAAGGAATGTGCTTAGTCTGTGGGCTGTCTTGGAGAAAGTGACTCAGCTTGGCCCAAGGACCTTAGCCTGGGACCAATCAGGGGCTGAAGTGATGATTCATAGAGGCCAGTCTCACAATCCAAAAAGGAAAGGAAAAGTGCCCACCAGAACCCACCAGAGCCCACTGTGTTCATGCCCTAAAAAGGAGAAGAAACTTTTTCCCAGGAGCCCACTGATTATGAAAAGAAAAAGGCATTTCTATGTCAGGCCTTGTTCCCTTATCTGAGTGAGCTGGAGGTTTGTGCAAGTTTTTATCTGAACGGGCTGGAGGTTCTCCTATCTGTGAAGCCTCGGGCATGTCTCCAGGCACAGCCCTCTGTGCTAGTTCCCTTGTTGTTGCTTGCAGCTTGATTTTTTTCCCAGGCTGCTTTTTCTGTTATGTGGGGATGAGACAGGTCATCCCCTGTGGGTTGGGGGCTCTCTGGGGACCCTTCCCTTGCTGTCTACATAAGGCAAGCTGGCTAACTCCTCTCAGTGCCACCTGGACCTGTAACCCATACCAAGAAACTGGCTCAACTGGTCTTGCAATCCACCCAGGAAGTGACTCAGCACAAGAAGATAGCTTTGACCCTCTATGATTTCATCCCCAACCCAACCAGTCAACATCCTTCATTCCCTAGACCCCAGGCCACCAAGCTATCTTTAAGAAACCCTCACCTCCAAATTTTCAGGGAGACTGATTTCAAGTAATAAGCTCCCATCTTCCACTTGGCTAGCCTTGTGTTAATTAAACTCTTTCTCTACTGCAATACTGCTGTCTCAGTAAATCTGTGCAGTGGGCAAGAAGAACCCGTCAGGCAATTACAAAATCACACTATATACACCATTATTTTCTTTTTGTGTTTTTTTCTAATTTAACATATATTCTTAAGATCTTAGAGCTTTTTTCGTATCCTTGCATAAGACATCCTGTTTCTTTTTAAAAACAGCCACATAATATTCCACTGGAAGAATGTACCAAGAGTTTTAAAGCAATGAACATGTAACTTCGTATTTGCTGTTATAAGCAACACTGTAATTAATAACTTCATATATGTCATTTTGCATAATGTGAGTGTATCTGTAGGGTAATTTCTTATAAGTGGAACTGCCTTCTTAAAGGTATGTATTTTTTTGAAATTGTTTTAAGTATAACATGATATATGTAAACAACTGTTGTTAAATAAAGTGTTGGATGGATTTTTACATATGTATCTACACCTATAATGAATACCAATGTTAAGATGTAGAACACTATGAGCACCTCCACCTTGACCACTCCCAGTCAATATCTGCCCTCCCAAGAGATAACTGATGCTATAACTTCTTCTTTTCTTTTCTTTTTTTTTAATTTTATTTTTTTGAGAGAGAGTCTCACTCCATCACCCAGGCTGGAGTGCAGTGTCGCAATCACGGCTGACTGCAACCTCAAACTCCTGGGCTCGAGCAATCCTCCTACCTCAACCTCCTGAGTAGCTGGGACTACAGGCACATACCACCATGCCTGGTTAATTAAAAAATTTTTTTGTAGAGATGGGGTCTTCCTGCATTGCCCAGGCTGGTCTTGAACTCCCAGGCTCAAGTGATCCTCCTGCCTCAGCCTCCTAAAGTGTTGGGATCACAGGCGTGAGCTACTATGCCTGGCCTTATTATAACTTTTGTAATCACAAATTTGCTTTGCCTGTTCTTGACCTGTAGAGAAATAGAATTATAGTCTTTTTGGACTGGCTTTTTTAAGGCAAAATTATACCTATGAGTTTCATCTATGGTGTTGCAGTGTCTTGTTTTTCACTGGTGTGAAGTATCGTGTTGTAGAGCTATACCACAATTTTGTAATCCATTCACCAGTTTATTACCATTTGAGTTGTTTCCAGTTTGCGTTATTATGAATAAAGCTACTTTGAACATCCTTGTAAATAAATGTCTTTGGGTAGATACTTGTATTCATTTCTCCCGAGCAGAATTACTGACTCATAGGGTAAATCTATGCTAGGTCATAGAGTAGGCCTCTGTTTAATTTTAGCAGATATACCCAATGTTTTCCAAAGTGGTCCTATCACTTACACTCCTCTCAGAAATGTATGCCTGTTCCAGTGGCCTTATGTCCTCATCAGTACCTGGAATTTTCCATCTTTTTACATTTTAGCCATTCTGGTGGGTATGCAAATGTATTTCATTATAATTTTAATTCGCATTTCTCTGATGACTAATAATGTTAACACCTTTTCATGTGCTTTTGGATATTTTCTCTTGCAAAGTGTTTATTAGCTCATTCTTATTAGGTGGATTTTTTTTTAAATTTTGATTTGTAAGAGTGCATTATATTCTAGATATGAGTCCTTTGTCAGATACATGTGTTGTAAATGCCTTCTCCCAATCTGTGGCTTTCCTTTCATTCAATTTTTATGAACAGAAATTCTTAATTTTGGCCAGGCACTGTGGCACACAACTGTAGTCCCAGCATTTTGGGAGGCCAAGGTGGGTGGATTGCTTGAGCTCAGTAGTTCAAGACCAGCCTGGTTAATATGGTGAAACCCTGTCTCTACAAAAAAATATTAAAATTAGCCAGGCATGGCAGCATGTGCCTGTAGTCCTAGCTACTTGGGAGGCTGAGGTGGGAGGATCACTTGAGCCCAGGAGGTTGAGGCTGCAGTGAGCCAAGACTGCACCACTGCACTCCAGCCTGAGCAACAGAATGAAATTAAACACTGTGCTGTTTTAACTTAAAATTTAAATTAAAACAAAATTTAATTTAAAACAAAACAAACAAAACGAAAGCAATTAATTGAGGCTGCAGACTTGTGATCCCTAATTCTAGTTCAATATCTCCATTTAATAAATGATGCCTGGGAAGAGAAGGGGTTTGCTCAAGTTCCCACAGCTAGAAACTAGAGAATCACAATTAGAACCAAGGTTTTCCTACTTTCTAGCCTAGATATATTCTAGTTGAGTACAGTCTTTTTTCCTGATAATAAAATTGAGGGTCAGAAAGATTAAGTTACTTGAGGATAATTAACAGCCATTTTAAAAAACCAGTTCATCTGATTTCTGCCTCTTTTCCATGCTATCTCAATTTACTGAACATTATCATTCATTCATTATTCAGTATGTAGGAGTATCTTCTTGTGCCATGTCCTTTGCTGGGTTCTGTTGAAACAGCCATAGACAGGACAGACACTGTCCCTGCCCTCCCTCATATAATTACAATTGTGTAAATGTTATGAAGAAGTATAGAGTAGAAGAAAGAGTATATTGGTTGTGATGCCAGTTAAATGGGAGACTCAGAAGGGGAGTTACTCCCAAAAAGGAGCTTATGTTTCCACCGCTGGAGGAGGGAAACACTCTGAGATATTAGTTTAATTGCTTATTAGGTAGCCTCAACTCACTGGGGGCACTGACAGGAAATGGTTTAATTTCTTCCAATAATTCTCAAAGATATTTATATCAATTCCCATTTTTTCCTCTGAGCCATAGTTTCCTTGATGACATCTTGCCTGCTTCCATAATTTTCAGCCACTTTTAGTAATTAGAACAGACTTGTTTCAGTATTTAACACTCTGTTCTATTTAATTTCTTTATGCTCGATTTGAATTACCACCTGGTGTCACTTCCTTTCAGGTTGAATGATTTTCTTTATTATTTCTTATAGGGCAAGTCTTATAGGACTAGCCACAACTTCTCTCAGTCTCTGTTTATCTGGGAATGTCTCTATCTAGCCTTCATTTTTGAAGAATAGTTTTGCTGGAAATAGAATTCTTGGTTGACAGTTTTTTCCCCTTTAGGATTTTACATGTTATCCTACTGCCCTCTTCCTTCATTGTTTATGATATGAAGTCAGCTGTTATTCTTGTTCCTCTATCTTTGATGAGTCATTTTCCTCTTACAGCTTTTAAGATTTTCTTTGTCTTTCAACAGCTTGACTGTTATGTGCCAGGTTGAATGTCCTTCTGTTTGTCCTATTTGAAGATCATTGAGCTTCCTAGATGTACAGATTAATGTTTTCATCAAACTTGGAAAGTTTTTGGCTATTTTTTTTCCTCAAATATCCCCCCTCCTCCCAATCCTTCTCTCCTTCTGAAATTCCCATTACATACATGTTGGTATATCTGATGATGTCACACAGATCTTTGAGAATCACCTCATTTTTTATTCTTTTTTCTTTATACTGATTGGACAAATTCTATTGATCTGTCTTCAAGTTTTCTAATTGTCTCTTCAGCCCACTCAAATTTGCATTGAGCTCCTCTAGTGAAATTTTTTATTTTTTACTTATTGTACTTTTCAATTCTAGAATTCCATTGCTTTTTAAAATAATCCCTATCTCTTTACTGATATTCCCTATTTTCTGAAGCATTGTTGTAATTTTTTTGTTTTTGTTTTTGGTTTGTTTGAGCCTGGGTCTCACTATGTTCCCTAAGCTGGTCTCAAACCCCTGAGCTCAAGCAATCCTTCTGCCTTGGCCTCCCAAAGTGCTGGGATTACAGGTGTGAGCTGCCACAGCTGGCTGCCATATTTTCACTTAGTTCTTTGGACATATTTTTTTTCTCTCTTTTTTTAAATAGAGTAGATGTGCTGTGTGAGACTTGATCTCATGGTTGAGTAACTTCCTTGAAGTCCTTATATGCTAAGTCCAACATCTCACAACATTTATACTGATTTTCACCTCTGTGTATGGTCAATTTTTCTGTTCATTTGCATGTCTGCTTTTTTTTAATTGAAAACCGGACAATTTAGATAATATAGTGTAGCAACTCCTGTGTTTTGATGTGCCCCTCAGAGGGTGTTTTTTGTTGTTTTTCTTAGTTTATACATTTGTTGTGTGACTTGCCTGGACTAATTTTGCAGAGTTTCTCGTCCATAGTGTGTTGACATTGATGTTTCTGCTCAGTTTTATTTTTTTCTCTTTTACGTTTATTTCTAAGGTTGGTTTTCTAAGGTTTTCACCAAGGTCAATATAGCTTAGAATTTAGTCAATGATTGATCAGATGTGGTAATTAGACACCTCAAGCCAGTAAGACTTCTACCCTTTCTTGATGGACCTGTGTCATCTAAATGGGTTGAAGAACATTCAAAATTCAGGCAATTTACAAGACTGCTCTGACTTTTGTTTTGCTGGGTTTTCTTGTGTCTCCTCTGCATCTCTGCAAGGCTTCCCTGGCTTTTGTTTTCCTGTGTCTCCTCTGCCTCTGTGCAAGGCTTCATGTTCCGCCAGGGTTGAGATGACTGGGGCTTTTGCCAGACTCTCCTGAACTGACACAGCCTTCCAGACCATAAGCGCATCGCCAAAGCCCACTATGGCTATCTGATTCCCTGGATCTCACTGCTAAACTTCCAGCAGGCTTTCTAATCAGTTGTTTGCTCAACCAGTCTTGCAGCCCAGGTAATTGTGATGTTGGCATTCCCAATCAACCTTTCTCCTTGGCCATGGGGTTTTGCTGGCACCACTCCTTACCAAGTCAGCCCCCTCTGGCAGCAAAGCTGCTGGTTTTCACATCTACGCAGCCCTGACAGAACTATTCCCATGGAACTGGAGGAGAGGGATTGGGAATTTCCCCATGGTAACGTGTCACAGACTCTCACTGTTGTTACCCAAGGTTTAATAGTTTTTCTTGAATAAATGCATTTTAATTTATGTTATACCTGTGGTGGATTTCCAGGAATTTGAAATGGTTGTTTTTTACAATTGTGTCCAATTTCATCATTGTTTTTTGGGGAAGAGAATTTGCCGAATTCCTTACTCTGCCATTCCAGAAGTCACAATATAGCCCCATTTGTTTAAAACTTCATCCTTAAGCTCTATTCAAAGTTCTTTCCCCTGATCTCTGGAGCAGACTAGCTTGGTTGCACTACAGCTCTAGAGACTTCCTTCTTCCCCTTTCTTTTCTAGGCTTTAGCTCCACTGGAGGCATTAGGGCAGGGAGGAGGTGGGAAGAAAAGGGCAAATTTTCTGACCCATTGGGCAAGGTTGTAGCCTCTCTCTGTTGTGCTGTTTCTCTGGCTAATCCACCCTGGCCCCAATAATGTATGCATGGCAGGCATCTATATGCTGACCTCTTAGGGGGTATATGTGGGAATTCTTGAAATACTCTTTTTTGGGGCCTGCCCATTGCCGTTTTTTGGAATATCTGAATTAAGTCTAAAATCCACATTCAATAATTCAAATACTCAGGACCCACTATGTGCACAGGATCAGGCCAATTTGGCCCTAATGACAAGCCTACAACATGGCCCCTAGTCTTCATCTTCAAGTTGAGGAAAGTAAGTCTCAAACAGGTTAAGGGCTGGGCACAGTGGCTCATGCCTGTAACCTCAGCACTTTGGGTGGCTGATCAGGCAGATCACTTGAGGTCAGGAGTTTGAGACTAGCCTGGCCAACATGGTGAAACCCCGTCTCTAGTAAAAATACAAAAAATTAGCCAGGCATCATGGCACACGCCTCTAGTCCCAGCTACTCAGGGGGATGAGGCAGGAGAAACACTTGAACCTGGAAGCAGAGGTTGCAGTGAGCCGAGATCGCGCCACTGCACTCTAGGATGGGCGACAGAGCAAGACTCCATTTCAAAAAACCAACCAACCAAACAAACAAAAAAACCCCAAAAAAACAGGTTAAGTAATTTGTCTAAGATCATCAGTCCTAACAAGGAGTCCACATTACTCCAAAGCCTGTGCCCTTAGACTCAAAGTTTTTTCTCCAGATTAAATATTGGGAGTAATTACAGCTCCTGCTTTTCTTCCTCTCAGGTCAGGTTTCGTCCAATACAGTGGAAGACTGGTTCCTCCTCAACTTATTTCATTCTCATCCCTTCGACAATTAAAACACTGTTTCTAGAGTCACACTGACCCAAGTTTGAATCCCAGTTGTTCTACTTTTGCTTCTATGTGGCCATGGGCAAGTAACTAAACCTCACTGAATCTCAGTGTCTTCATCTGTAAAATGGTTTAATATATTAATAGTAGTCTGATTTTATTAGGTAGGGCTGTGTAAAAAACAATCCTAAATCTCAGTGACTTATAACAGCAAAAGTTTATATGTCACTCATGTGACATCTCAGATGTGAGCTGCTTCACATCCCCTTTTTCTTCCAGGACCAAGGCTGAAAGAGCAGCCCCATCTGACACAGACTATTCTCATGAAAGGAAAAATTTCTCTGGTTGAAATACGTAATAACTGTTAATACTTCTGCTCAGAAAGACCCCCTGCTCCTATTTCATTGGCCAAAAGAAGATCATACAATCAAGCCTGACATCAGTGAGGCTGGAAAGAATGCTCCTCCTACAGGACGCACTGCAGTCGCATGGCAACGGGCGATGATGTGTAATCCTTAACTGGAAAAGCAACTTAACAGTTAGGAACAACAATACCACCTACCAGAGAATAATAGTACCTTCCTTATGCATGTGAGATTAAAATGAGGTGAGGCACATGCAATGCTTAACACAGTATTCTACACTTAATAAAAGGTTTGATAAATGTTAGATGCCATTATTATGATTACCACCTCCTGGTGCTGCTGAAAATTTTTCTCTTCACCGTACTGGGCTAAACCTCACCTGAGAGCAAGAAAAGCAGGAGCTGTAATTACTTCCAATATTTAATTTGGAGACAATAAAGCTTTGAGTCTATGGGGAACAGGCTTTGGAGTAATGTGGACTCCTTATTAGGACAGATGATCTTAGACAAGTTACTTAAACTGTTTGAACCTTACTTTCCTCAACTCAAAGATTTGAGACTTGGAACTGTGTTGTAGGCTTGTCATTAGGGCCAAGTTAGCCCAATCCTGTACACATAGTGGGTGCTGAGTATTTGAATTAGTGAATGTGGATTTTAGACTTATTTCAGATAGTCAATGAACTGTATGCATAACATAACCACAGTACTGCCTTTTCCATCCTTTGGGTCTCAGCTCAAATATCATCTTCTCAGAGAGACCTTCCCTGACCACCTGATTTAAAGCACCTCCCGTGCCTCCAGTCACTTTTCCCCGTTTTCTTGTCGTTACAACTCTGGTAACGCCCTGAAATTGTCTTGTCCATTCAATGTTATGTAATATCTGTCTCTGCTACTAGAAAGTAAGCGCCATGCAATCCGGATCATGTTTTCTTATTTCCACCTTCTGCCGTGGACCTCTGGCATTCTCGTCTGTAAAACTTAGGGGAGATGGTGAGGAAAGGGAGAAACACGAGGTCTAGCCGGTCCACCCGGGTCTCAAGCCCCGCCCAACTCAGGCCTCGCGTTCCTTCCAGGCTGGGCACCGCCTTTGGTCACCCACGTGGCCCGCAGTAAGGCCCCGCCCTTTGTGGGTGTGGCCTTTCACGGCGTGCGGGCCGTCCACCGGCGGCGAGCCACGTCACACGCACGCAAGCCATGCGCCGCGCCTGTTCTCGCCGCGGGCGGAAAAGGGGCGTGGCCATGCGCGAGGACCCCGTAGCCGCCAGCGCCACCGCCTGAGTCGCCTGCAGGTGGCTGTTCGCGTCTCCCTGCCGTGCAGGCAGCTCGAAAGCCACTCTGTTGTGGGGTCCTCGCGCCCCTTCCACGTCTCCCGGAAGCGGTAGCAGGGCCCCGGCGGGTCGGGGAGGAGGTTTACTCAGCTTGGGCCCCCTCCGGGCCAGCCGCCGAGGGGGCGCGGCCCAGGACGGCGGCTAGGCCGTAGTGCAACCTCTCCGGAGTCCTCAGGTGAGGCGGAGGCGAGGGCCCACTGGGCGAGACGGGGGTGTTAACGGTCCTAGGAGCGGGGGCGCAGTCCCTTCAGTGGAGACCCTGGTCTGTCCGTTTTCTTTCGGGTCGCGCTCGTCTTCGCCCTGTTAGGGGCTGAGGAGGGTAACTGGAGAGACTCCTTGGGCTTCAGCCGACGTCGTTTACTGCCCTCCTCTGTCTTCCTTTCTCCTGACCCCTGCCTGGCCTGGCCGTTCTTCCCGCACGGAACGAGATGGGTGGGGAGCAGAGGGGGGGTCTCTGCTCGCTTACCTGAGATTCCCCAAACTGACAGACCCCAGGGCTCTACGGACTGGGCCTGACCGACTGACCTCCAGCCTCCCTCCCTCTGTGCTGACGCCTGGCCTTCGAAGCAGGCCCTGCCGCAGCCCTTTGCAGACCCATCCCCATCCCACGCACTCTCTCTGCCCCTGGGCAGTGTCTGGGGAATTGACGGGTGCCTGTGAAGTCCTTCGTGTCTTTGAGATGTTTGCCCAGGGCCCATCTAAGTATTTAATTAGATAATCGACATTAATTGCAACATTAGTAGCAGTTGCATGGTATGTTTTAAAGCCCAATTAATTTTGAAATGGGAGGCAAGATATAAAGAATTAATGAGCGTGTTTTGATTTTTTATTACTTTTTTTGTAGAGACAGGGTCTTGCCATGTTGCCCAGGCTGGTCTCAAACTCCTGGCCTCAAGTGGTCCTCCCCGCTTGGCCTCCCAGTGTGTTGGGATTACAGGCGTGAGCCACAGTGCCTGGCCTGTATGGTGTTCTGTATGTTACAGAGCATTTCATCTCCATTTTCATTTGATTTTTTATAAACTCCGAAATACATAGGCATTTAATAGTCACGTGTAAAGAACAGATTTAAAGGATGAGTTTCTTCTTGAGGTTTTTTAGGTTTTGAGCTGTATGGTATAGGGAGGCAAGGGTTAAAAGGTGGGTTTGGCACTAGGGTGACTTAGACTTGAGTACCTGAGCTGCTGTCTAAACTCTGGGATCTTTCTAAACCCTTTCCACATTTGCTTTAAAAAAAAGGATATTGCTGTTTACCACATAACGTGGCTGTGAAAATTACATGTGATAAAAGATACATGTGTACCCGTTACAGCATCAGTCATATAAAAATTCCACTCAGCAGTATTTGTGAGTGCCTACTGTGTGCTAGACTCTGGGAATTCATTGGTGAGCAAAACAGACATAATCTTTATCCAGCTACTGCCCCCCTTTCCCCAAGAACAAGAAGCATGTTAAAAAAATACGTAATTATAAAACATGAAGATCTGTGAAGCAAAAGAATAGGGTATGTACAGATAATGATTGACCTAACTTAGCTGGAAAGGAGAACTCTGAAGCAAATGACATTTGAGTGAAGACCAAGAACAAGAAAGTTAACCATGAAAGAGTTCTTGGCAAAAGGAACAATGTGCACATTCTAGAAATAGTTGTGGACTTTATTATAGAGCCCTTCTATATCTATATCTTCATCATTACTTTGATGTATTGTGGCACACAATAAGTACTCAAATATATGTATGGAATGAGTGGTTATGCAATTTTGGTTTTTATTCTGGACTTAGCTTAATGTGCACTTGGTAGGTATTGAGTATGTGAATTATTGAACATGTACTTTAGATAAATTATGTGCACACCTAAATTATATGTAATAGTGCTGCAGTTTAACATTAAGATAGCTTTTGTATTTAACGGAAACGTTTTTTCAAGTTTTAGCACTTTAAAACAAACTTCAGTGAATTTTATTTTTATTTGGTTGTACTGGAATTTTGCCATATTGGTTATTTGCTGTTTGGATGTTGTTTTAATTTGCTGCTGTAGCAAAGTACCACAGATTGATTGGCTGGGCCAACAGAAATTTATTTTCTCTCAGTTCTGAAGACTTGAAGTCCAAGATCAAGGTATTGGCAGAGTTGGTTTCTTCTGAGGCCTACTTCTTTTGCTTGCAGATGTCTGCCTTCTCCCTCTGTCCTTTATGTATGCCTGTTTGTGTTGAAATTTCCTCCTCTTAGAAGGACATGCTAATTATATTTGATTAGGGCCCACCCTGACGACTCATTTTAATTATCCTTTTAGAGATCCTATCTCCAAAAACAGTCACATTCTGAGGTCTGGGGGTTAGGACTTAAATAAAGGAATTTGGAGGGATGCAGTTCAGCCCATAACAGATGCTTTTGCTACATTAAGATTTGCCCTTCTTTGAAATAGTAATAATAAAAACAGTAATAATAAAAACAGTAATTTATTATTACTTTGAAATAGTAATAATAATAAAAATAGAAATAATAATAAAAACAGTAGTGGTAGTTGTAATAATGGTAATAGCAGCCACTAAAATGAGTGCTTATTATGTGCCAAGCATTTTGCAAAGTGTTTTTTATATATTGTTTCATCATAAAACCATCCTATAAGGTAAGTACACTTTCCCCCCCATTTTCTAGATAAGATTTCGCAGCCTCATTTAAGTAGTTTGCTCAAGGTTACCTAGCTAGTAAAAGGTAGGGTTAGGATTTCAACCCAGGACTGCCTGACTCCAGAGTCTGGTCTTAACCATTTATCATACTCTGCCACTATGCCACACTGATCATTTTATGTCCTTTTTACAGGTTTGCCAATAGGATTATCCTGCTGCCATCATGTCTTGGTTTGTTGATCTTGCTGGAAAGGCAGAAGATCTTTTAAACCGAGTTGATCAAGGGGCTGCAACAGCTCTCAGTAGGAAAGACAACGCCAGCAACATATATAGCAAAAATACTGACTATACTGAACTTCACCAGCAAAATACAGATTTGACATATCAGACTGGACCTAAATCTACGTATATTTCATCAGCAGCTGATAACATTCGAAATCAAAAAGCCACCATCTTAGCTGGCACTGCAAATGTGAAAGTAGGATCTCGGACACCAGTAGAGGCCTCTCATCCTGTTGAAAACGCATCTGTTCCTAGGCCTTCATCCCATTTTGTGCGAAGAAAAAAGTCAGAACCTGATGATGAGCTGCTGTTTGATTTTCTTAATAGTTCACAGAAGGAGCCTACCGGGAGGGTGGAAATCAAAAAGGAAAAAGGCAAGACACCTGTCTTTCAGAGCTCTCAGACATCAAGTGTCAGTTCTGTGAACCCCAGTGTAACCACCATCAAAACCATTGAAGAAAATTCTTTTGGGAGCCAAACCCACGGTAGTTAATCAGTCCTCTTATTTCTTTTAGAGTTAAGCAAATTGAATGTGTCATCATATGATCCGATGGTGTTTCTCATCTACTGTTATGGAATCTGTCTCCACTGGTGTAAGGGCAGACTCTCTGCAAATGTGTGGTGTAAACAAGGGAGACATCATTGACTACTATTAGTCAATAGACAGTTGTAGCAGGGACTTCATGTTGTCTGGAGGGCAACTTTACCCACTCAGCATCTAACAAAGTATTTCAAATTTGATTCTCTAAGACATTTTAAGATTAAAAAAAGAAAATTTTGAAATCTGAAAGAAAACGTGTCAGTTTGGATCGGGGACTATCCCAGTTGATATCTTTTGTTACTAGGATTATAAAAATGACAGGAGGCTGTACTTCACGTATTTTCTGGGTTGTGTTTTTTGTGTGTTTTTCCCCCCACATCCTCCACAAATAAAGCTGAGAGACTGAACTTTGATCCAAGTTGAAGAGTTGAAGGCATTGACCTAGTAGTGAAGCAAGAGCTTAGAACTCTTGTTTTCAATTGTTTAATTCCCTCTGAGATTACCTCTACAAGTACATCTTCTTTCTTGTGAAATGAGATTAACGTGGTAAATGTGGCTAATTCAAGTACCTACTAACTGTTTTAAAATAGCTATAGGCTGGGCGTGGTGGCTTACACCTGTAATACGAGCACTTTGGAATGCTGAGGCAGGCAGAGCACTCGTGCCCAGGAGTTTGAGACCAGCCTAAACAACATAGCAAAACTTTGTCTCTACAAAAAATACAAAAATTAGCCAGGCACAGTGGTGCATGCCTGTAGTCTCAGCTACTTGGGAGGCTGAGGCGGGAGAATTGCTTGAGCTCAGGAGGTCGAGGTTGCAGTGAGCCGAGATTGTACCACTACACTCCAGCCTGGGCGGTAGAATGAGACGCTGTCTCCAAAGATAAAAATAGAAAAAAGGCAAAAAACTTGATAGTAGGTTCTTGCAGGGATTCTTTTGTTGTTTTGAGACAGGGTCTTGCTCTATCGCAGAGGCTTAAGTGCCGTGATGCTATCACAGCTCGCACTACCTTTGACCTCCCCAGGCTCAAGCGATCCTCCTGCCTCAGCCTCCTGAGTAGCTGGAACTATAGGTGCACACCACTGTGCCCAGCTAATTTTAAAAAATTATTTTTAATAGAGACAGTGTCTCACTGTGTTGCTCTGGCTGGTCTTGAGCTCAAGTGATCCTCCTACTTTGGCCTCCCACAGCATTGGGATTATGGGCATGAGCTACCGTGGCCTGGCCATAGGGATTTTTTTTTTTTTTTTTTGAGACGGAGTCTCACTCTGTCACCCAGGCTGGAGTGCAGTGGCCTGATCTTGGCTCACTGCAAGCTCCACCTCCTGGGTTCATGCCATTCTCCTGCCTCAGCCTCCCAAGTAGCTGGGACTACAGGCGCCTGCCATCACGCCTGGCTAATTTTTTTTTTTTTTTTTTTTTTTGTATTTTTAGTAGAGACAGGGTTTCACTGTTAGCCAGGAGGCTCTTGATCTCCTGACCTTGTGATCCGCCCGCCTCGGCCTCCCAAAGTGCTGGGATTACAGGTGTGAGCCACTGTGCCTGGCCTTTTTAAATGTTTTTATTTATTTATTTATTTATTTATTTATTTTGTGAGACGGAGTCTCGCTTTGTCGCCCAGGCTGGAGTGCAGTGACGCGATCTTAGCTCACTGCAACCTCCACCTCCTGGGTTCAAGCGATTCTCCATTTCAGCCTCCCGAGTAGCTGGGACTATAGGTGTGCACCACCACCCTTGGCTAATTTTTGTATTTTTTGGTAGAGATAGGGTTTCATCATGTTGGCCAGGCTGGTCTTGAACTCCGGACCTCAAGTGATCTGCCCACCTTGGCCTCCCAAAGTGCTAAGATTACAGGCGTGAGCCACCACACCTGGCCAGGGATTCTTGTTGATGGGAGTTTGTCATGTTCTTGGATGTTATAGTTTCTTTCATTGTCTTGGCTGTTAGTGAATAAAATCTTTCTTGTATTTTCAAGACAAAAACTTGTATAGAAGAAGACGTTTTGGGTTGTGAAAATAGGATCAGGCAGTAGCAGTTGATTAATATGTTCACATATTCCAAAATTTCTTCTCAGCTATCTTTCAATTAATTACACAAAGAACCTACTAGGTGCAAGGATATGGAAGTGTCCAGTGGGTGAGCTAGACATGTAAACATAATATACTTGTGGTCTAGTAAATGTAGCAATTAAGTATGGTCAGAGTGTTGTGGAAGTATGAAGGAGGAAGTAATTGCCTAAGGTATTCAGAAAGGATTCACAGAGGGTCTGTATTTTTAGCTGGGTCTTAAAGAATGAAAAGGAGTTTGCCAGGTAAAAAGTTAGAGACAGCATTCCATGCAGAGAGAACAGACTCTAAGAGGCTAGTAGAGTAGAAAACATTGTAACAAAGTTGGAAACACTGAGTGAGTTGGAGGGTGATGAAGAAAATGTAGCTAGCAAACAAAGTTGGGACCTGTTTGTGAAGGCCCTTGTGTCATACTGTTTATGCAATTAAACCCATTACTTCTATAGATCATTGTTAAAGATTGATTCCTGAACAACAGGCTTTAGAATCGCTTGTGTGTTGTTAATTTAAAAATGAATTATTGAGTGCCTTCCCAGGCTTCCTGAATCGTTATTTTCTGGGGATGGAGCCGGGGCATCTGATTTTGTTGTTGTTGTTCTGTAGGTGGTTCTTAGCCAATAAAAGTTGAAAGTGGCTGCCATAGCCAGTGTGATGCTAGTAGAGATCTTTAAGTCAAGAGTTGACATAGCTTATTTTTGTACTTTTAAAGAAAGCAGCTTGCGTTTAATTAGAAAGAATGGACCTAAAGGGAACCTCGTTGTCGGGGAAATGAATTAGAACTGGTTATAATACACAGGAGTTATAAAAATTGTTTCTCTTGGGTAGGACCTCTCAACCTTGAGACTTGGTGTTTTGGGCCAAATTAATTCAATAGTGTGGGAAGCCCTCCTGTTCTTTGTAGGATGTTTAGCAGCATCTCTGGCCTCTTAACCCATTAGGTGGTAGTAGCACCCCCAATTGTGACAACCAACAATGTCTCCACAAATTGCCAAATGTCCCTTGCAGGGCAAAATCATCCCAGTTGAGAACCAATGTCCTGAGATGCCTAGATGTGTTGAAATGGGATTGCCGAGCTGTAGGGTTTAACAATGTTCAGCTACACTAGTAATGCCAAAGTGGCTTTCTGCGGAGGTTGTGCCAATTTATACTCTAACCAGCTATGGTTAAGAACTTCTTTTGCTCCACATTTTCACCAACATTTTTTATTTTCAATTTGACTTTTTACTTTTTGCTGATCAGATTTGTCGTTGATATTATTTCCTTCATTACTAGTGTGGTTGAAGATCTTTTCAGATATTTGACTATTCAACTTTCATTTTCTGAAAGTGTCTACTCAAGTCTTTTTTATCAACTTTTTTCTGTTAGATTATTTGTCTTTTTTCTTCTTGATTCATAGACATTCTTTATATATTCTAAATTCTAAATTCTTTTCCTCCTCCAGTTTTACCTTGGTTTTTCCCCTCCCCTCTGTCTTTGGTATCTCAATGAATAGAAGTTCTTAATGTAGATGGCATGTGGCTTGTGTTTTTTGTGTCTTGGAAAATCTTTCCTTACACTGAGATCATAAAGATATTTTTCTGTATTCTATAGTGTGCGATAGGCATTCAGTTCCCTTTTTTTTTTCTTTTGCCATAGGGAAATCAGCTATTTTAGCATCATTTATTGAACAGAGTCTCTTGTTGCTACCAATTTGCAGTACCACCTGTCTTATATATCAAGTATTCATTAGTGTGTTTCTGGCCACTTAATTCTGTTTTATTGGTTTATTTGTGTATCCTTGTGCCAGTGCCGCCCTGTTTTAATTAATGTAGTTTTATGTGTCTTGATAACTGATAGGGTAGCTTCTTCCACCTTGTGGTCTTTCTTCAGAAATGTTTTGGCTATTCATGGACTTTTCCACTCCCGTATGCATTTTAGGATTTGCTTATCAAGTTTCACAGAAACTCTGTTGGTCTTTTTATTGGGAATTAATTGCTTCTATATAGACAGTTTGGTAAGAGTCAGCACTTTTGCTATACTGAGTTTTCTTATCCACCAATGGGGTATAATTTCAACATATTTTGTAGTGTCTTTCATTAAAATTTTATTGTTTTCTCCATAAAGATCTTATATACTTTATGTTAGATTTATTCCTAAGTAGTTTATATTTTTTGAAACAATTATATGTGGTATTCCTTAAAATGTTTTGCTTTGTTATTGCTGGTGTATTTTTTGTTGTTTTTTTTTGTGTGTGTACATACATAGAAATCTAGATAGCTCTTAATCTTCATGTTTTTCTGGACATAAATTTAGATTTTCAACAACACAATTATCTGTGTATAATGACAGTTTGTTTCTTCTTAGCCCTTTTATCTTTTAAAAAATCCTTTTCTTCATTGGCTAGGACTCAATAACCAGTTTTGTATCTTGTTCTTTGTCTTAGAGGGAATACTTTGTTTCACTAAGTATGATTTTACATTAGGTTTTTCATAGTTTTTTTATTTGGTTAAGGAAGTTCCCATAAATGTCTAGTTTGAGGTTTTATCATGTTGAATTTTAGCAATGTTTTTTCCTCTACCCTTGGAGATAATAATATAGTTTTTCTTCTTTAATATTAATATAGTATACAAATCAATTTATTTATTTTTAATCAATTTATTTATTTTTAATAAATCAATTTATTTATTTTTAATAGAGATGGGGTCTTGCTGTGTTACCCAGGCTGGAATGTAGCGGCTATTCACATGTATGATCATAGTGCACTGCAGCCCCAAACTCCTGGCTCAAGTAGTCCTCCCACTTCAGCCTCCCAACTCACTGGGATACAGGTGCACACCACTGTACCTAGCTCCAGCTCCAGTTGATACTTTTAAATATAAAACCAAACTTAACTTTCAGTTTGCTAATATTCCCTTTAGGATTTTTGCATTTATTTAGTTAATTTAATTTTTATTTATTATTTTTTTTATTATTTTGAGACAGGATCTCACTCTGTCGCCCAGGTTGGAGTGCAGTGGTGGGATCTCAGCTCACTGCAGCCTCAATCTCCCAGGCTCAAGCAATCCTCCCACCTCAGCCTCAATAGTAACTGAGACTGCAGGCACACACCGCCATGCATAGGTAATTTTGTTCATTTTTTGTAGAGACAAGGTCTCACTATATTGCCAGGCTAGTCTTGAACTCCTGAGCTGAAGGGATCCTCCTGTGCTGGCCTCCCAAAGTGCTAGGATTACAGGCATGAGCCACCACACCTAACCTTTTGCATTTATTTTATAAGCGAAATCGGCCTGCGATATTGTTAGGTTTTAGTATTACAGTTATATTAGCCTTATCAAATGAATTGGAAAGTGTTCCTTCTTTTTCTGTTGTGTTAATTAATTGGTGTAAGACTGAGATTATTTATTTCCTGAACGTTTGCTAGAACTCTGTGCTAAAACCATCAGGACCTGGGGTATTCTTACTGAAAGGTTTTAACTATTGATTCAGTCGGCTTTTCATTTCTTCTTGAATCTGTTTTTGATAAGTTATGTTTTTTTCCCCAAGAATTTGTCAATGTCATACACATTTTGAGGGGTTATACTTATTTAATTTCAGGAAAATAATGTAGGGGTCACAGCTGAAACTTTCAGCGCAACCAAACATTAGTTATTCATACCAACCCTGCAAAAACCAATGCTTGATCATGCATACTGTGTGAAGAATATCAGTATCTGGCATATATTGAATCCTTACCCTGTTTCTGGAACTGCACTAAATGCCTGCTTTTTAAAACAGCTTTAATGAAGTATAATTCACATGCAATAAACTGCACAATAAGTATTGTGCAATTGATAGATTTCAGTATCATGTACATTTTAAAATTTGATGGCCTAATGTTGTTTATATCTGTCCCAGGGAACCACTTTTGGTTATGCTGATCCTCTCTAGTATGTTTATTTCCTCTTTTGTTAATTTTTGCTTTCTTTGGGTTTGTTCTGCTGTTTTTATAGTTTTTAAGATGGATATACAACTCATTAGTTTTCTTCCTTCCTGCCTTTCATCTTTAATGTAACCAAGGCTATAAATTTCCTTCAGAATACTGCCTTAGATATCATCCCACATTTGGATATATACTTAATTTATTTTTGAATTTTAATATTTTATTTTTTATATTATTTAAAACTTTTTTGTAGAGACGAGTTCTCACTGTATTGCCCGGGCTGGTCTCCAACTCCTGGACTCAGGCAGTCCTTTCTCCTCGGCCTCCCAAAGTGCTGGGATTACAGGCGTGAGCCACCATGCCTGGCCTACTTCATTTCTTTTTAAAATCTTTATTTTAGAAATTTCAAACATACCAAAATAGAAAGTAATGACCTCCTATTATCCAACTACAGTAATCACTCATGGCCATTCATGTTTCATTTATACCCTCCCATTTCCCATCGCTTTCTTCACCTGCACCCTCCGCACAATTAATTTGAAGCAAATCACAGATCTTATATCATTTTTCTATAAACATTTCATTTTCTTACTCTAAAAGCAAATGTTCACACCATTATCACCTTAAAAATGTAATAATTTCTTTCTTTCTTTTTTTTTTTTTTTTGAGACAGGGTCTCACCTTTCGCCCAGGCTGGAGTGCAGTGGTGCAGTCTCGGCTCATTGCAACCTCTGCCTCCCAGGTTCAAGCGATTCTCCTGCCTCAGCCTCCCAAGTAGCTGAGATTACAGGCACCCGCCACCATGCCCAGCTAATTTTTTGTATTTTTAGTAGAAACAGGGTTTCATTATGTTGGCCAGGCTGGTCTCAAACTCCTGACCTTGTGATCCGCCTGCCTCAGCTTCCCAAAGTGCTGGGATTACGGGCGTGAGCCACCACGCCCTGCCAACACTCCCATTTTTAAGTCATGTCTTAGGTGCCCATTCCCTACCCCACTTGATTATTAGCTTTTTGTGGTTATTTTTTCTTTTAGGTAAAATGTACATATATTAAGATGCACACAAATCTTAGCTATATGACGAATGGCAATACCTGTGTAACCCACACCTTTCCCGTGTTATAGATTTCCTTTGCCCCAGAAAGTTCCTCATGTTCCTTTCCAGTTAATCTCCTCACCCCGTCCCTGAAAGCACCCAGTGCTCTGATTTTTTTCTCCTTAGTTTTGCTTGTTCTAAAACTTCATATAAATTGAATCATATAGTATATATACTTTCTAATCTGGCTTCTTTTACTGAACTGTTAGTGAGATTCATCCATGTTACTGTTCTTTTTTTTATTCTGTTTTATTATGTAGTACTCTATTATACGGCTGTACCACAGTTTATCTGTTCTCTTTTATGGACATTGGGTTTGTTTCCAGTTTTGGATTATTGTGAATAAAACTGCTATAAACATTTTTGTACTTGCTTTTTTGTGGGCAAATGTTTTCATTTCTCTTGTATAAATACCTAGGAGTGGAATTGCTGGGTGAAACGGTAGATGCATGTTTAATTTCATAAGAAATTGTAAAACCTTTTCCCCCAGTGATTGTACCATTTTATAGTCCCACCAGCAGTGAGAGGTCTAGTTGCTCTGCAGTGTCACCAACATTTGGTGTTTTAAATTTTAGCCATTCTAGGGGGTGTTTGTTGGTTCTCTTTGTGATTTTAATTTGCATTTCCTTGATGACTAAAGATGTTCAGAACTTTTTCATTTGATTATTGATATTTATATAACCTTATAAAGTATCAAGTCTTTTACCCATATACTGATTGTTTTAGTCAGTTTTATTATTTAGATATATAGTTCATTTTCATCACATAATTTTTAGAGTAATTTAAAAGTATACTTGCATTATATTTAGTAACAAAAACAAGATTAATCTGAATTCATGTGTCTCTATCTCTTTGGGTAAGACGTGTTAGATTCCAGTTTGATTTAAAAAAAAAACAAAACCTTGTAGTGACCTGTTATTACTCTTCTTGCCTTGAAACCTGCAGCTACTCTATTGTGCCTTCCCAATTTTTCAGTATTTGAGACTTCTCCTGTTTTTTTTTCCCAAAAGCATTTTGGAGACAAAAGGAAATCCAAACCCATTTTACCTGAACCCAACCACTCAAATGATCTCTGATGTTCTCCCCAGAATGGTGTTGTACTGTCTGTTGTCATTCATTCAGTGTATCCAGACTTGAGTATCCTTAGAGGTCCATATGCCCCATTTATGAGAATGAAATTTAATCAGAGGGAAGACTATTGAAAATTTGTTTATTTATTTATTTTTTTTGAGATGGAGTCTGGCTCTGTTGCCCAGGCTGGAGTGCAGTGGTGCAATCTTGGCTCACTGCAACACCTTTGGCCTCCCAGGCTCAAGTGATTCCCCTGCCTCAGCCTCCTGAGTAGCTGGCACTACAGGTGTGTGCCACCACACCTGGCTAATTTTTGTATTTTTGGTAGAGATGGGGTTTCACCGTGTTGGTCAGGCTGGTCTCAAACTCCTGACCTCAAGTGATCTCCCTGCCTCGGCCTCCCAAAATGCTGGGATTACAGGCATGAGCCACCGCGCCTAGCCGAGAATTTGTTTACTTTTTATGGTGTTTTAGCTGTAGCAGTCAACTTGAGCATCCTACCAAAGCAAGTTGTTAACGCATATGTGATGAACATGCCAATGTAACAAAAACGTATTCTTTTTTTTACAGAAGCTGCCAATAACTCAGATTCTAGCCATGAAGGTCAAGAGGAATCTTCAAAGGAAAATGTGTCATCAAATGCTGCCTGCCCTGACCACACCCCAACACCTAATGATGATGGCAAGTCACATGAACTGTCTAACCTTCGACTGGAGAATCAGCTGCTGAGGAATGAAGTTCAGTCTTTAAATCAAGAAATGGCTTCATTACTCCAAAGATCCAAAGAGACTCAAGAAGGTAGAGGCTTAAATTGTTCAGGATTAGGAATTTAACTTTTAAAAATAAACTTAAGGCCGGACGCAGTGGCTCATGCCTGTGATCCCAGCACTTTGGGAGGCCGAGGCGGGCAGATTGCCTGAGGTCAGGAGTTCAAGACCAGTCTGGCCAACATGGTGAAACCCTGTGTCTACTAAAAATACAAAAAAATTAGTCAGGTGTGGTTGCAGGCACCTGTAATCCCAGCCACTCAGGAGGCTGAGGCAGGGGAGTTGCTTGAACCAGGGAGGTGGAGGTTGCAGTGAACCGAGATTGCGCTACTGCACTCTAGTCTGGGCAGCAGAGCAAGACTCTATCTCAAAAATAAATAAATAAAAATAAAATAATAAACTTAAAAACTTTAAACTGTAAGAAATATTTACATTTAAACTGTGAGAAATTAGATGCGACTTGTAAAATGATATTTTCATAGAAAAACTGCCCAGATTTGGAAATGGGACCAGTCATCCTCCCACCAACCCAAAACATAAGAGTATTCACTTCTTTGGTCATCCTTTAAGAACCATGAAATTGAAGAACTGAGAGGAACAAACTAGTAGTAGTCTAGTTCCTTCATTTATTCTGAACTTTCAAGGGAAGCTGTTCCATTAAACAAAGTATTAGGCACTAATAGAGTTGCAGTATTGCTGCTCTAGGGCACATAAAATGTACATGGAATTCAGTTCAGTGCCCTTGGGAATTGTGCAGTGAGGTGGCCCTGGAGTAGAAAACCTCAAGTTCCTCAGAAATAGGTAATTAAGAAGGAAATAATCTCATTATGGAGGTAGTGACTGAGGAAGATGTGAATGTTATTGTAAGTGTGGCTGAGAAGAAAACAAGAGTGACAAAATTGCTGCCTTGGTTCCTGGGGCTAATTAGAAAGGAGTGAGGGGATGGTGGGAAAAGTTTTGCCAAGCCATGGATAGAGCCTAGAAGAGAGGAAAGGGAAGATAGTTGAAGACTCACTAGGCTAGGCGTGGTGGCTCACGCCTGTAATCCCAACACTTTGGGAGGCCGAGGCGGGCGGATCACAAGGTCAGGAGTTCAAGACCAGTCTGGCCAACATGGTGAAACCCGTCTCTACTAAAAATACAAAAAAATTAGCTGGGCATGGTGGCACGTGCCTGTTATTCCAGCTACTCAGGAGGCTGAGGGAGGAGAATTGCCTGAACCCAGACCCAGGACCCAGGAGGTGGAGGTTGCAGTGAGCCGAGATCGTGCCACTGCATTCCAGCCTGAGCTACAGAGCGAGACTCGTCTCAACAACAACAACAACAACAACAAAAACAAAGTACTCACTAGTCAGGCTGACTTTAGAAAAAGCTTTACTTTACCCACACTAATTTAGACGTAGAAATAGAGCTGTTTGGCCAGGCACAGTGACTCACGCCTGTAATCCCAGCGCTTTGGAAGGCTGAGATTGGAAAATTGCTGAAGCCAGGAGTTCAGTAACAGCATGGGCAACAGAGTGAGACCCCTGGGCTACAAAAAACAATTTTTTTTTGTTTTAAATTAGCTGAGTATGGTGGTGTACACCTGTAGGCTGAGCTACTTTGGAGACTGAGGTGGGAGGATTGCTTGAGCCCAGGAGTTGGAGGTTGCAGTGAGTCGTGGGCCATGATCATGCCACTGCAGTCCAGCCGGGGCAACAGAGTGAGGCTCTGTCTCATATTTTTGGGTTTTTTTTTTTTCTTTAAGAAAGGTGTGTCTCACTGAAAAAAAAAAAAAAAAAAAAGCTTTGAGACCCTATAAAGTTTGATTCAGTATTTAAAAAATGTTGTGGTGGCTAACTGCAATTACATATGGTATGTGAGGGTATGGAAATGCCATTGTATTCTGAAATAGAGCACTACTTTGCTCTTCTTGCATTGATTTCCTAGGTCAAAAGAATAACATCTTTTTGCAACAGTAATTGAAAGCAATAGATTCTTTTCTGTGTTTAGGTTTTGTTTTGTTCTTACTAGGGTGTACCTTTGATTTGGATTTGCATTCCTTTCCCTGTCACTAGCAGAACTTTACAAAATATACTCTGCTATCTATTAATACTAGTTTCGGCTCCCAGATGCTTTATCATATAGAAACAGCATTGTAGAAGAGCAGCTAGCTTCACGCCCCTTTCTAATCAATTAACTATAATCTAGCTGTGAATATTGCCCTTGAAAAGTGGATGACCCACTTTTCAAAGAAAATTGAAGACGCGTAAGTTCCCAATTTTGTCAATAAGGAAAGTACTAAAGGCACTCAAAGTAGAAACTGTACGTGCTCTGAGAAAAATGTGTTTGGTTTTGCTTGTATAGAGAAATTTAAATTTTTTTATAGAATTAAACAAAGCAAGAGCAAGAGTTGAAAAGTGGAATGCTGACCATTCAAAGAGTGATCGAATGACTCGAGGACTCCGAGCCCAAGTAGATGACCTGACTGAAGCTGTGGCTGCAAAGGATTCCCAGCTGGCTGTACTGAAAGTGAGACTCCAGGAAGCTGACCAGCTACTGAGTACTCGCACAGAAGCATTAGAAGCCTTACAGAGTGAAAAATCACGGTAGGTGATTCTATGAATAATGAGAAAAATGAGCAAGTAATGGTAAACATTGTAGTGTATCCTCTTATGAAACTTAGCTTTCTTGGAAATTTACAAGAGGGAATATTTCTTTTGGTAGTGTTAGAAATGTGTATGATTAAAATGGATTCATTGGCTGGGCGTGGTGGCTCAAGCCTGTAATCCTAGCACTTTGGGAAGCCGAGGCAGGTGGATCACCTGAGGTTGGGAGTTCGAGACCAGCCTGACCAACATGGAGAAACCCCGTCTCTACTAAAAATACAGAAAAAAAATTAGCCGGGGGTGGTGGCACATGCCTGTAATCCCAGCTACTCAGGAGGCGAGGCAGCAGAATCACTTGAACCCAGGAGGTGGAGGTTGCAGTGAGCTGAGATTGTGCCATTGCACTCCAGCCTGGGCAAAAAGAGCGAAACTCCATCTCAACAACAACAACAACAACAACATAAAATGGATTCATTGTTTGAACCTTGAGATGCATTGTTAGCAAATTCTGAATTTAAAAGCATTTGTTGTGTCATTAGTCTTTAATTATACGGTATGTACTTAATATTTGGATGCCTAAAAACGTAGATTATGTTCCATTAGAAAGGAAAGATTTATCTAAGAATATTTCAGTCAAATTATCTTTTTTGTGCTTGACTAAAGCTGATGCTCTAAAAATTATTCTGCCTTATCACTTGTACACTGTGGACATGAGTTATTTCACATGATGCATTTTCCTTTAGAATAATGCAGGATCAAAGTGAAGGTAACAGCCTGCAGAATCAAGCTCTGCAGACTCTTCAGGAGAGACTGCATGAAGCGGATGCTACTCTGAAGAGAGAGCAGGAGAGCTATAAACAGATGCAGGTTAGAATGAGAGACAGCAGATTCCTATTGTTACTTGGACACAGAAAAAATGACTTTATGCTGTTTCATAGCACATTAACTGTTTAATATAATTCTGCAATGCATTTCAGAAAATTCTGTTTCTGTGACAAAAATCAGATATTTGAAAAATTTAGCTTGATCCTTGCTAAATGTATTTAATTTTATGTGTTGAGAGACAATTAAAATAGTTAATGTGCATTAGAGATATACATCTTTTACTTAATTTTTGCAACAATCATTGTCATTATTTGATTAAATGCTAATGGTTGGGGGATCGTATTTGTTTTTTATTAATTTAAGCTTTTTCTGATTCCAGATTAATCTGGCTCATTTATTTCAGGAGAAAATTGTATGTAATATGTAAAGAGTTTTACTCTTAGATGAATATTTGCATTTAGTTCAGTCCCAGCCCTGTCTACACGTGGGAATCACCTGTGTGATACCTTGTGCTGTCTGAGCTCCATATGCAGTCACATTCCATTGTATGAGGTAGGGACTAGGTATTGACACTTTGGTTTTAGAAGGTTCACAGGTGTATCTAATGAGCAATCAGGGTTGCAAACCACTGGTCTGGGCTAGCTTTTCAACAGGTGAAAGTAGTTCAGTCCTGAAAGTAAATATCAGGTAGTGTGTGTCTCTTAATTTTAACACAATATATCCAAAGTATTAATTATTTCAACATGTAGTCAATATTAAAAGTTATTAATGAGATATTTTACATTTTTTTTGAATACTGGTTCTTTAAAATATGGTGTAATTTACACCTATTTATTTACTTATTAAATTGGAAACAGTTGATCAGCTAGAATCAGACCAGACCTAGTATCCAAGTGACCAGGTTCACCTGGGAAATTTCTTAAAAAACAGATTCCCAGACCCATCTTGAAAATTCCAGTTTAGTAAGCTTGGGAAAGGCCTTGGATGGCTATATTTTTAACAAACTTCCTAGTTGATTTTAATGCATTGCCATGTTTGGGAGTTACAACTTTACATTTCCTATACTTTAGCTCCTAACAAATTAAGAATTTTTTCCCATCCCTACTATGTTGTTTGGCTGAGCTAATAAATCGCATAAGATATCCGAATGGATGGTTGTAAAATATGTTTCAAAGCTAAATGATATCATAATTATGATATAAAAATTTGTCACAGAGCGAGTTTGCTGCACGCCTTAATAAAGTGGAAATGGAACGTCAGAATTTAGCAGAAGCAATTACACTGGCAGAAAGAAAATACTCAGATGAGAAGAAGAGGGTTGATGAACTGCAGCAGCAAGTCAAGCTGTATAAGTTGAACTTGGAGTCCTCTAAGCAGGAATTAATTGACTACAAGCAAAAAGCTACTAGAATACTCCAAGTAAGCATGAAATGTACACTTTTGGATGTTAAGATGTGCAAGTTAACTGAAAGGCACTTTGAGACTGTGTAGATACTGTGTGAGGTGCTTTGTTCATGTTCGTCTGATTGGCTAGCTTTAGGTGCCTTACTCTACTTTAGAAATTTTATTAAAGGATGCAGTGTTTCTTGTTCCTACCACTTCTTTTAAAAAAAAAAATTCATTCTGCCACTGCCTAGTTCAGGTCTTCAACCTGTCACCTTACTCACTGTGATGATATTAATGCTTGTTGTTGAGCAGCTGTTTATTCTTCCTTGTTGATCTCCTACTGAATTTTTGCAGCAACTGCTTTAGGACTCATCCAGTTCTCAGAATTGTCTCACCCAGCTTTTTTTCCCCTCCTTCAGATCTAAGGTGACCTTACCCTCTACTTTACTAAGAAAGACTACAGTCATCTAATGTCGTTTTTGAATTCTCTTTCCTTTGTCCCTCAGAGGGAAAACATGTCCTTTCATTTTTTTCTAGGATCATTTTCCTGCCTGTGCATTGATTCCATCTCCCATCTCATGTGTAAGCCCTTTCTCCATAGATCTATGCCCTTCCTTCCTGTGTGTGCCTCTCTGCTGCTGCTGCCTTCTGGCTCAGCTTACTCAAGAGCACGTGGTTATTTAGTGGAAAAATGAAGACTAGATCTCGGACTCCTGCCTAAGAGAAAAACAGTCTCTTTTAGCTTTGTGACCACTTTGCACTATTTCCCTATCTTCCTTTCTTTCAGTGTCATGCTTACCAGAATTGTTGTGTACGTGCTGTCTTCATTTCTGTAGATCTTGTTAACTCTTATCTCCTTCTTTTCCTACTACATGTCTGAAATTTCTTCTCAAAAGTATTTGATGACCTAAATAAATATTCTCTGTCCTTTTCTTAGTCTCCATACGTTGTATTTTGGTAGAACATTTGGCTCTGTTAACCCTCCCACTTTCTTGGAACTCCTGCCTTCTATGCTATTCACATCTCCTTGGCTCTCTTTTTGTCCTCTTCTACTGCTGTTTCTGTCTCTCTTGGGCGCTCTTCCCAATCTCCAAAGAGTCAGAGTCCTCCTAAGCTCTGTCCTGAACCCTCTTTCATTGTCCTTTCTTACCTTGCACTGCTGTATGCTGCCTCTGCTTCTAATAGCCGCCTGCATATGACTTCAAGCATGTTTCCAAGCCTGACCTCCTGACCTCAGTGCCCAGCTGCCTGCTGTGCAGGCATGGAGTGTTCAGCTCCCAGACCAACTTCTCCCTCATTCTTCTGTTCTGGTCAACGTTACTGCCATGTGGCAGTAAAGCTTGAAACCTCAGGGTCATTTTTGACTTTACCTTTTTTCTTTAGTCTCAAACTTCTAATGGCTATGAATACCTTTTTTTAATGCTACTTCCATGAAGTATCATATTGATCTCCTCCTCAAACTCTTCTTTCTAAGTACTTTTTTGTATCACCCTAATTTGTTAATTCATTGAAAAGTTACTTATTGAGCACCTAACTACTCACTAGGCACAGAGGATACAAAGCTCAAAAGATGTGTCCTCTTCCTTTAAGAAAACATTCATCTTAGTGGAAAGAAACAGATAATTGACGTAATAAAGTTATTAATGCAGTACAATGGGAGCTTGAGAGAAGAATCCCTTAAAACTTGCCTGAGGCTGTCAAAGATCACTGGACTGAGGAGATGTGGTATAAAGAGAAACTTGAAAGATGAATAGGAAGACTCATGATAGGGAAGAGATTTCCGAGAGAACAACCTGTGCCAGAGCAAGGGGGCCAGAGAGAACATGGCATATTTAAGGGACTGCAGCTAGTTCCATACTGCTGGAACATAACGTCTTCAGAGATGGGAGGCAAAAGACTCATAAAGTTCAACGGCAGGCAGAAGCCATGGTCAGGTTTGAGTGTGAGAACTGTGGCAGCCTGATGAAAAGGTTAGGGGAGATTTGGGCCTCTGTCTTGTTCATCGTTGTATCCCTAGCACAGTGCCTGGTACTCGGTACATTGTTGAAAACATGGAAGTGATAAGGGGTGGCATCAATGGCATGTAGATGGTGAAGAGGTGATCATAAGAAATAATGAGGACCTGATCAAAGTTTGTGGCAGTGAGGATGGCAGGCAGGGGACAGCTAAGAGATATGTGGGAGATAGAATATATGACGTGGAGATTTAACTGGAAGGATGGGGGAAAAAGGCAAATGGAATCTAGGATGACTCCAGGTTTTTGGTTTAAGTGTATGAATGATGTTTCCTTGTGTTAATAAAAGGGGAAACAGGAAAGAGAACAGGTTAGGGTTAAAGGAGAGTATGATGAATTACGGTAAGTATGCAAAATTGATGCAACATTGAGGTGACAATGTTAGAAAGGTAATTAGAAGTAAGTTGGGAGAGTAGGTAAGATTAGCCAAGAGCGATGTGTAACCTAACAGGGAGAAAGGCTGAGGTCTAAAAACAGTCTTAAACATCAGCATTTACAAATTGGGCAAAAGGATAGCCTGCAAAAGAAAAATACTGAGAAGGTGAGTGGTCAGAGATTGGAGAGAACCAGGAGGAGACTGATGCCATCCAATGAAGCCAAGCAGAGGGAGAGTTTCAAGTGGTGCATGATCACCAACCACAGCAGGCAGCTCTGATGTGACAAGTCCCGAGCTAAATTCCTGGACTTGGCAACTAGGAGGTCCCTGGGGACCTCTCAACAGAGAGTTCCGGGGTGCGCTGGGAGCTGAAGACATGGAGGCAGGGTGCTTGACCATGGACACGAGGACAGTAGCTAGATGGGGGAATGAGGTTGGGAGGTTTCTGGTTTTTTATTAAAAAAAATCTTAAAATGTTATAAATGATCATGTTTATTATAGAAAATTTGAAGAATACAAAAGAAGTTTGAAGAAGGAGATGGAAATAACCCATAATTCTACCACCCAGAAAAGGAAAAATTATTTTTGATGGAGGAGAATGACTTTAAAATATTTTAATTTAACGTGAAAGCTGCTGGTCCTTGTTGTTCCTAGTCTAGAATTAGGACTTTATAAACTGGTCTTTGCATGTCAAATCTCTTCTTCAAACTCATCTTTTATCTCAGGGGTCAGAAAACATTGAGAGGGTCAAATAGTAAATATTGTAGGCTATGTTGGCTACCTGTAGTCTCCATCACATATTGTTTTTATTATTTATGATCCTTTTAAAATGTAAAAAAAAAATTTAGCTTGCAGGCTGTACAAAAACAGGCCCACAGACCATCATTTGTGAGCACCTTCTTTATAGCACTGCCAGGTTAGCCTCCTAAAATGCATCTCTAGTCATGTCACTCCTCTCTCTACTTTTCGGTAATTTGTTTTAGCCTGCCACATAATATGAAAACATTTTAGCCTGAGATCAGGAGCCCCTCCAAATTGGTCCTAAAATACTATCTGAGCTGCATCTCACATTATTTTCTTACAGACTTTCTGTGCTTTTGCATTTTTATGCTTTGCTCTCTGTTTTTCTCTGCACTTTAAAAAAGTCTACCCATATTTCAAGGCCAACATTTATGCTCTCTTAAAGTCTCCTCTTACCCAGAAGTGGTTTTTCCTCTCATAACTCTGCAAGTAATCTGACCATATCCTTTTCTCTACTTGTGTTGATTGCCTTCTGCTGGATACTTGTAACTTCTCTTTTAGTTTGTAAGGCAGAGGGTACTATCTATAGAGAGAGACATTATCTTTATTGCACAGAACACTTAGCACCATTTACTTGTTGGGTAGAATGTGTTGGAAAATAAAAACTATGAGAAGAAATGTGAGAAAAGTCTTGTTTGGCCAGGTGTGATGGCTCACTCCTGCAATCCCAGCACTTTGGGAGGCTGAGGCAGGAGAATTCCTGGAGGCCAGGAGTTCAAGACCGGCCTGGGCAACATAGCAAGACCATGTCTCAAATAAATAAATACAAATTTTTTTTAATCTTTTTTTTTTTTTTTTTTTTTTTTGAGGCGGAGTCTGGCTCCGTCACCCAGGCTGGAGTGCAGTGGCACAATCTCGGCTCACTGCAAGCTCCGCCTCCCGGGTTCACGCCATTCTCCTGCCTCAGCCTCCCGAGTAGCTGGGACTACAGGTGCCTGCCACCATGCCTGGCTAATTTTTTTTGTATTTTTAGTAGAGACGGGGTTTCACCATATTAGCCAGGATGGTCTTGATCTCCTGACCTTGTGATCCGCCCGCCTCAGCCTCCCAGAGTGCTGGGATTACAGGCGTGAGCCACCGCACCCAGCTGGAAAAAAAAAATCTTATTCATAACAAGTTTTCAACTTTACCATCATTGTGGGCCTAAAGTCCAAGGACATTATACAGCAAGGCTCTGTTGTGTTTTTTATCCTTGGGGATTTAAGAAAATCTGTGGACTTTCTTTGATGGAGATAATGGAATTCTTTTTAGTGGGTTATTTTCTGTATAGTAGATGATATTCAATGTACAAACTAATCTCTGCTTTGCTTAAACATATTTCTTCTTTTATAATAGTCTAAGGAAAAATTGATTAACAGCTTGAAAGAAGGCTCTGGTTTTGAAGGCCTAGATAGCAGCACTGCCAATAGCATGGAGCTGGAAGAACTTCGGCATGAGAAAGAGATGCAGAGGGAGGAAATACAGAAGCTGATGGGTCAGATACATCAGCTCAGATCCGAATTACAGGTAAGATTCATGGTGGTTCAGCTTAGTAGACACCATTTACCCTCAGGTGTTAACAGTTTGAGAGGTGATGGATTCTGTATTCTGGGGAAACAGCATTACTAAAGCGATAGGTTTCTCGCTTCTCTTCGCTTCGCTTCTCTTCTCTTCCTCCTCCTCTTCCTCTTCTCTTCTTTTGGAGTCAGGATCTTGCTCTGTCTCCCAGCCTGGAGTGGTGTGATCATAGCTCACTGCAGCCTCGAACTCCTGGGCTCAAGCAGTCTTCCCGCCTCAGGCTCCCAAGTAGGTGGAACTGCAGGCACATGCCATCACGCCCAGCTAATTTTTGTATTTTGTAGAGACAGGGTATCCCTGTGTTGTCCAAGCTGGTCCCAAACTCCTGGCCTCAAGTGATCGTCCCTCCTCAGCCTCCCAGAGTGCTGGGATTGCAGGGCTATTGCAGCCCGTGCTGGGCTAAAGCAGTAGGTTTCTTTCTTTCTTTCCTTTCTTTCCTTTCTCTCCTTTCTCTCCTTTCTTTCCTTTCTTTCCTTTCTTTTTCTTTCTTTCTTTCTTTTTTTTGAGATGGAGTCTCGCTCTGTTGCCCAGGCTGGAGTGCAGTGGCGTGATCTCGGCTCACTGCAACCTCCACTCCACCTCCCAGGTTCCAGGGATTCTCCTGCCTCAGCCTCTTGAGTAGCTGGGATTACAGACGTGCGCCACCACACCTGGCTAATTTTTGTATTCTTAGTAGAGATGGGGTTTCACCATGTTGCCCAGGCTGGTCTTGAACTCCTGACCTCAAGTGATCCGCCCACCTCGGCCTCCCAAAGTGCTGAGATTAGAGACGTGAGCCACCATGCCCGACCAGGTTTCTAATCCATAAGTTGACCATAAAGTTATGGTGATAAAAAACAGATTAATTCATTCAACTAATAGTTACCAAGTGCCTGCCATGTGCCTAGGTTTGGAGTTAGAACAGGTTCTTCATAATTATAGATCTTACGTTCTAGTGGTTAAAAGCAAATCAGATTTGAGCTCCTATGTGAAGCTGAGATGTTTTCTAATATGAGTATGGGCTCAGGGATGATCTTCTAATTACAGTTTTATCCTTATTCTTATAATTTATAGTTTATGTATAATTACTATATTTAAAAGTAAAGTTGGGCCATTTATTTTGCTTAAACTTCAGGGTCTTTGACATAAATATCGTAGGAAGGAGTCTCTGAAGGTGAGAGAAGATAAAGTGCAGCATAACGAGCTTCCTTTTCTTAAAAGGAAGAAACTTTTTGTAAAGAATGTTCATCCATGCATTAACTCTGCACATTGTGAGACTTGTGAACTACAAAAGAAAGCGTGAAAGTTGTGAGAATAGGATACCTTGTCTAGAGCATAGACTTGAATAGCAGACAGACCTGGATAGATTCTGTCTTTGGTACTTAACAGATGCTGCTTCCACAAGGCACTTCATCTTGCAGAGCTTTAATTTTCTCATCTATAGAATGCAGGTAAACAAAGGTTCTCTTGACAATAAAGGATAATATATGAAGAGCCTAGCATTGTTTCTGACATGTAATAGACCCTCAGTTAAATAATAGCTGCTATTATTTCTGGGTTTATTGTTATTCATTAAAGTAGGATTTTTTTTTTAATCTGTGAATTTGAATTCCAAAGAATTCAGTCCTGCAAACTTAGAAATTGGGTAGATGCTAAACTTACTCATATCTGTTCACGTCTTTTTGGTGAGATTATGAAAAATATTTGTTTTATTTAATATATCAGCATCATTAATGACATTGACCCATTTTCTTACCCTTCTCAAAATTTATGCAATGTATAATAAGTGTTAGGTCTAACAAAATGAAAGAATTGTAAATAATTACAATAGCTATTGTTTACTGAGCACGTATGTTCCAGATACTGCACAGAGCACTTAACATATATCCTTACATTTATTCCTTACCATAACTCTGTGAGGGAGATGATGATATTCTCATTTTATAGTTGAAGAAATTTAGGCATGGAGAAGGAAAGTAACTTGCTGCAAGTCTAGTAAAGTGGCAGAGCCAGGATTAGAACCTAGTCTAACTCCAGGACGTGTTTTTGACCACTGTGCATACTGCCTGCCTCTCAAGAATTTGCCCGATGTAGTCAAATTGATGACAAAGATTAATCTACCTTCTGCTAACCTGAAAACTCAAAGGTAGGGAAAAATAGTTGTCATTATTGCTTTTTCCTCTAAATCTACAAAGTTGTGTGAGTTCAGAGGATTGCACTGTGATTATCTGGGCATCTTGTTAGTCTTAGTTCTTTCAAACAGCATGTGAAGTTCCAAGGTTTGTGGTGATGAGTATGAAACAGAATGTACCAGAAGATAAAAAAGCAAAAATAAGACACTGATTTTAATCTTCTGTTGTGCCATATGAATGGACTCATGCTTAACCCATTTGGGGAAAATATAGAAACCTAGAGCCATGTTTTTGCTACTAGGAGATTTGACAGGAAATCCAGAAGGTGAGTTCAAAGAAATGAGAGTAAGAAACACGAGAACATGTAAAAACCAATAATAGTAATAAAGCAATAAAGCTAAAAGAAGAAAATTATATGCCAACTTCTGGTGATATGCAAGACAAGTTATATTCTTATCATATGTTGATTACTGGGGAACAGATGCACACCAAAACTAATTATAACCTGCAATTTCAGGGGACTAATGCAGTGAAGTCCTTTGTGCTATTATGTTTCTGATTTTTTTTGAAACTGTTAGCTTTTGAGTAAAGATATAAGTCTCCCAGTGAGCCTCTGCCGATACTCATGAAACCACATGGCTTATGTGCTGCAGCAGCTGTAGCGTCCCATTCATTCTGCTAACTGTTAGCCATAGTAGACAATGAAGGTGTCAGGTTATATGCTCCCTATAGGCTGAAACCATGTCTCATTCACCTTTATTCCTCAGTGCCTCCTGAGCCCAGCACATAGTAATTGCATGGTAGACAGGTTGTGTGGCTCAACACCTATAATCCCAGTGCTGTGGGAGGATTGTTTGAGGCCAGGACTTTGCAACCAGCCTGTGCAATAAAGCCATATCCCATCTCTTAAAAAAAAAAACTTAAGCCAGGCCTGGTGGCATGTGCCTATAGTCCCACTACTCGGGAGGCTGATGTGGGAGGATCCCCTTGAGCCCAGGAGTTTGAGGCTGCCGTGAACTGTGATTGTGCCACTGCACTCCAGCCTGGGTGACATGAGACTCCGATTCTTAAAAAAAAAAAAAAATTGCTCAATAAATGTTGAACTGAATGTTAATTATTGCTTTTACATGTAAGCTTTTTCTCTTTAGGATATGGAGGCACAGCAAGTTAATGAAGCAGAATCAGCAAGAGAACAGTTACAGGATCTGCATGACCAAATAGCTGGGCAGAAAGCATCCAAACAAGAACTAGAGACAGAACTGGAGCGACTGAAGCAGGTCAGGATTTGAGATTGATGACTTCTGAGACTCTGTCCTCTAGCGGTCATATGAGCAGACCTCCCAGGAAAGCAGCTTACTGAAATTTTTAGAGTATGGGCTCAGGGTTACCCCACAAGTTCCTCCTGCCTTCCCATCTCATCTGAAGGCGTGGCCTGCCCCTTCACACCTGTGGGTATATCTCGTCAGGTGGCATGAGAGACTGAGAAAAGAAATCAGACACAGAGACAAAGTATAGAGAAAGAACAGTGGGCCCAGGAGACCGGCGCTCAGCATACGGAGGACCTGCACCGGCACCGGTCTCTGAGTTCCCTCAGTATTTATTGATTACTGTTTTCATTATCTCAGCAAGAGGAATGCAGTAGGAGAGCAGGGCGATAGTGGGGAGAAGGTCAGCAAGAAAACATGTGAGCAAAGGAATCTGTGTCACAAATAAGTTCAAGGGGAGGTACTATGCCTGGATGTGCACGTAGGCCAGATTTATGCTTCTCTCCACCCAAACATCTCAGTGGAGTAAAGACTAACAGAGCAGCATTGCTGCCAACATGTCTCGCCTCCAGCCACAGGGCAGTTTTTCTCCTATCTCAGAATAGAACAAATGTACAATCAGGTTTTATCCTGAGACATTCAGTTCCCATGGGCAGGCAGGAGAAAGAGGCCTTCCTCTTATCTCAACTGCAAGAGGCCTTCCTCTTTTACTAACCCTCCTCAGTACAGACCCTTCACGGGTGTCGGGCCGGGGGACGGTCAGGTCTTTCCCATCCCATGAGGCCATATCTCAGGCTATCACTTGGACAATACCCGGCTTTTCAGGGCAGAGGTCCCTGCAGCTTTCCGCAGTGCATTGTGCCCCTGGTTTATCGAGACTGGAGAATGGCGATGACTTTTACCAAGCACACTGCCTGTAAACATTTTGTTAACAAGGCACATCCTGCACAGCCCTAGATCCCTTAAACCTTGATTCCATACAACACATGTTTTTGTGAGCTCAAGGTTGGGGCAAAGTTACAGATTAACAGCATCTCAGGGCAAAGCAATTGTTCAGGGTACAGGTCAAAATGGAGTTTCTTATGTCTTCCTTTTCTACATAGGCACAGTGACAGTCTGATCTCTCTTTCTTTTCCCTACACCATCCTCCTTGATTTTTGTTTTTTAACAGCTGAGAAATGGAGGCACAGAATGGTGATGGCACTTGCCTGGTACAACTAATTAAAGGTGGAATAGAACCAAGGTTTCCTGTTTCTGAGCCCAGAATGCTTTCTATTACCCTGTCTGTATTTTGTTATATCTCCTAGTATAGAAAACTTCAAAACATATTATATTCATCAGTTGGTTTTCATAGTTTATTGCATTTGTGCTTTCTAGGAACAGCAGTAAATATTATTTAATAAAAATACAGATACAATATTAGTGCCATATTAACTGTTCTTTCTGCTTGAGAAAAAAGTCTTATACAGACTCTTCTAACAAATCATGTTTAAAATTATATTTCATTGTTCAATTAGCAGTTGCATGTTCCCAAGCCAAATTATTTTACTTTAATGTACTCATATAATAGTTTCAATATTAACAGAGTTAAACATAGCCACATTTTCAGAATAAGATTCTATATCTAATGTTAATAACATCACTAATTTACTAAGTGACAACATTGTTATAGGCATTTAGTACATATTATCTTATTTCCTACTCACAAGTAAATCACTACTATTCTCTTTATTTTACAGAAGAGAAAACTATTCTTATAATTCTCAGTGCTTTACTGTTAGCATTTCCATCTTTGTGTATTTAAATTCTTTAAAGACGTTTTTCATTAGGATTTATTACTTCTGAAACTTGTTCTTTTCTCAGAGAAATGTTTTTTATTATAAAAGTTGTAATTCAACTCTGTTTCCTGAGTACTCAGTGAAAAACTCACCAAGTAACAACGTGCAGGGTATGTCGTAGGCAGTTTTAGATAATTTAGTTATGAGATTAGCTGTCCTTTCAGAAATTGCATTTTAATTTATTCAAGGCACTATTATATATTAAAAGGCAACAATTTAATGTTCTTGATGCTTAATGAGATAATTTTCATTTTGTTATGGCAGATGGTTTTACCGTACCTCTTCCCAGTGCCTTTTTAAAATGAGGGAGTTAAATAGAAGAAAATGGAGCTTAATGTAGCTGTGGGCTATTTATTTAGTAATCATATGTTCCAAGTGGAAAGTGTTTAATCTTGCAATTGAAGAGTCCTTTAGTGCTTCTTATTAATTTAAGTAACACCAACCTTAAGTTTTGTACTTGCCTAGAGCTTAAAAGAAATCAGACAAACCTTGTAAAGTGTGATTCTCCTACCCTAATTACCTTTCTCATAATCTCTTTTCTCACCTCTCTTGATTTTTTTCCATTTGTGTGATGAACAACTTGAGCTAAATGTTTAACAGAGTCTCTAGCAGTGTGCTGCCATATCACCTTTACTTTTTCAGACAGCTCCCGAACTGCTGCTGTGCTCTTCACTGTCTTCACTGTTAAGTGAAAAGCTTTTGAAAGTGCTTAGTAACTCCAGTTACTCCTTCTCTGTTCTACGTTGTATTTCAGTGATTTGGACACATTTTTGGATTGGCATGTGCTTTACTCTTAGATTCTGAGCTGTCTCTGAGTGATCCATTGTACAAACGAGCAGTGCATTAGTGCAGTTGTTAATGAGTTTAGAGGTATTAGCCTTTTTGGGGAGATTAGCCTTTTGTCTATAATATGAATTGCAAATAATTTTTCCCAGCTTGTCATCTGTCTTTTAGTTTGCATAGGGTTTTTATTTTGTTTTGTTGCCATGCAGAAGTTGATTTTTGAGACGGAATGTCACTCTGTTGCCCAGGCTGGAGTGCAGTGGCACGATCTCGGCTCACTGCAACCTCCGCCTCCTGAGTTCAAGCAATTCTCCTGCCTCAGCCTCCCGAGTAGCTGGGATTACAGACGTTCACCGCTATGCCTGGCTAATTTTTGTATTTTTAGTAGAGACAGGGTTTTACCATGTTGGCCAAGGGCTGGTCTCAAACTCCTGACCTCAAGTGATCCACCTGCCTCAGCCTCCCAAAGTGCTGGGATTACAGTTGTGAGCCACTGCACCCGGCCAGAAGTTGATTTTTATGTAGTCAACTTTATCATTCTTTTCTACCAAGGCTTCTGGATTTTCAGTCACCGTGTTCCTCTTTGTGAAATTATAAAGAAATTTGCCTCTGTAGTTTTCTTCTAGTACTTTTTTGGTTTGATTCTTGCATATAAATCTTTGATTTATTAGGAATTTACTCTGATGTGTGAGGTGAGCTACAGATCCAACCTAATTTTCTTCCATATGGCTACTTTTTTCCTAGTATCATTTTTTAGAATAGTTTATTGATTTGAGATGTCACCTTTATCATGTCCTAAATTCTCAAGGTATCTAGATCTGCTTCTGGACTTTTATTCTCTTCCATTAGTCACTTTGTCTGTTAATGCATCAGTACCACATTGCTTTTAATTTCTGAGATTTTATATGTTTTAATGTCTTTATGACCCGTTCTCCTTTTCAGAGCTTCTGGCTTTTCTTTTTCTTTTCTTTTCTTTTTTTTTTTTTTTTTTTGAGCCAGGGTTTCACTCTGTCACCCAGGCCAGAATGCAGTGATGCGGTCACAGCTCACTGCAGCCTCGACCTCCTCAGGCTCAGGTAATTCTCCCACGTCAGCCTCCTGAGTAGCTGGGATTACAGGCACACACCACCAAGCCTGGCTAATTTTTTTATATTTTGTAGAGATGAGGTCTCACTCTGTTGCTCAGGCTGGTCTTGAACTCCTGGACTCAAGCAATTCACCCACTTCAGCCTCCCCAAGTGCTAGAATTACAGTTGTGAGCTACCGTGCCCAACCTGGCTTTTCTTTCTTACAGTTTTCCATATGAATACTAGAATAACTTTACATAGTTTTTTTAAAAAAAAGCAGCTTTTGTTTTTGTTGAGATCATGTCAGACTTATGAATTAATTAGAGGAGAACTGACATCTTTATGATGTTGTATTCCTAAGAATATGATACGACTTTTTATATGTTCCAGTATTTTCTGTACCCTTTAGAAATGTTTTAAAGTATTCTTTATATGTACTCCACACATCTGTTGTTAAATTTGTTTTTGCTACTATTATTTCTTGGGGCCTTTTTCTCATATCTTCTAACTGCTTTATATAAAACTATTGATTTTTATATATTGTTTTCTGCCACCTTACTGAATTATTGTTTTTCTTTGTCTCACGTACTTTGCCTATTTTTAAAATGTTCCTGGTTTGTGTTTTTAATCTATTTTATGAACATTATATTGAGCTTTACCATATATTTTATGAATATTTTTTCCAGTTTGTTGTCATATTAATGCTATATACCTGAGATTCTTGAAGAGATTATCCATTCTTCATCATTACAAGATAAACATTTTTTTGTTTCTGATTATTTACACTGTTAATAATTATTTATTATGGATCTTTGTTTACAATACATACTGAAGTGCCAGCTTTTCATCAGACCCATCTGTTATTCACTTAGTTATTTACTCATTATATAATACACTCTGTTATAAACTCAGTTATATACTGAGTTACATGTTCAGCACATACTGATTGTCTACCATGTGCCAGGCACTGATTTAGGTACTGAGGATGGAATAGGGGACACTTATTTCGCTTCTGTTTTGTTTGTGCCTCACTTTGCAGGAGTTCCACTATATAGAAGAAGATCTTTATCGAACAAAGAACACATTGCAAAGCAGAATTAAAGATCGAGACGAAGAAATTCAAAAACTCAGGAATCAGGTATGAATCACTATTCACAACTTGTGAAAAGATGCCACTGATAAAGCTACATTTTTTTAAAAAGGACACAGTAAGAACTTTCCCCGTGTTTTCACCTGAGTTCTTTTGTAACAGTGGTGACAAAAGTTCTTTTCAACCTGGTATAGAAAATTCATCTAATGCCATTTGAGTCTACATTTGCTCTGTTCTATGATTTGCTTCTTATAGAAGTATCTTATAGCCAAAGTCACGAAGTAGATGAGAATTACCCTGAAATTTCAGACCTTTTGACATCAGTGTGGTTGTGCTGATTGCCAGGTTCATAATTGTGATTTCATTTTCCTAAGAAAAATCTAATGATAAATCTTCCTATTAATGATTGATCAGTCTTCCATAAAGTCACCAAGATATTTTTTTAACCGTGAAAATGTAAAACGTACAGAAAATAATGACACTCATGTGCCTACCACCCAGACTTACCAAAGCCTTTATCATTAGCTGATAGAGTCACACGTTCACATTCCCTGTAATCATAGTTGTCCTTTCCTTCCTTAGGTTTAAACAATTGATTTAATGGACTTAATAATCATTTAAATAATTTACATAAAGATTGAGTCTTTATTTTTTAGTTAATGGCTTAGTTTGAACTATGAAAAGTCAAATAATTTTGGTCTTTTAAGTTTCCAGACTTGATAGTAGTCCATAATTTTAAATGTTTTGAAATACTTTGTCTTAATTTTTATAAGAGTTGAGAGCAGCTCACTGATTTGAGCATTCCCTTCTTCCCTTGCCTATTTTGTGAAATACTTACAAATGGTCACATGATGTGCTAGCAGAAAGTCAAAAGAAGGAGCAAAAACCACCAATTGGTTTAATCCTTTTTCTATATTTACTAAATATTTATTGAGTACCTACTGTATCTGAAGTATTGCACCATTTTTGTTAATCAAGAATTAGGCCAGGTGAGGTAGTTCATGCTTGAAATCCCAACACTTTGGGAGACCGAGGCAGGAGGACCCCTTCAGCTCAGCAGTTTGAGACCAGACTGGGCAACATAGTGAGACCTTGTCTCTACAAAAAATCAAAAAATTAGGCGTGGTGGCACACACCTGTAGTCCTAGCTACTCAGAGGCTGATATGGGAGGATCACTTGCGCCTGGGAGGTCAAGGCTGCAGTGAGCTCTCAGTGCACCTCTACACTCCACCTTGAGTGACAGAGTGAGACCCTGTCTCAAAAAAAAAAAAAAAACAACCATAGGGTGGCTTATGCCTATAGTCCTAACTACTTGGGAGGCTGAGGCAGGGAGATCACTTGAGGTCAGGAGTTCAAGATCAGCCTGGGCAACATAGCGAGACCCTCATCTCTAAAAAAATATTTTTAATTAGGTGCATGGTGGCACGTACCTGTAAGTCCCAGCTACTTGGGAGGCTAAGACATAAGGATCACATGAGCCTAGGAGTTCAAGGCTGCAGTGAGCTGTTATCACCCCGCTGTACTCTAGTTGGGCAACAGAGAGAGACTTTGTTTCTTAAAAAGAAAGAATTAACCATAGGAGGATTTCTCTTAAAGGTTTTTCATCAAATTAGAAGAGAGCAAAACCTTTGTCCCGTAGAATTAAGTTGACTTGTACAATCTGAAAAGAGATCAGCATCTTAATACATTGCCAAAAAAAAAAAAAAAAAAAATCACACAATTGGAGTGAGTTAAGATTTATTCTGAATGAACAATAAAGAATTATGCTTATTATTTTTGGGCTTTCTGCATGTAGGTTAAAAAAATAGGTTGCCAGTTTGAATGTTTTTTCATTTTTCACACCTGTAATCCCAGCACTTTGGGAGGCCAAGGTGGGCAGATCACTTGAGGCCAGGAGAGTTCAAGACCAGCCAGGCCAACATAGCAAAACCCTGTCTCTACTGAAAATACAAAAAAATTAGCTGGGCATGGTGGTGCAGACCTGTAATACCAGCTACTTGAGAGGCTGAGACAGGAGAATCACTTGAACCCAGAAGGCAGAGGTTGCAGTGAGCCAAGATTGTGCCACTGCACTCCAGTCTGGGAGACAGCGCCAGACTCTATCTCAAAAAAAAAAAAAGAAAAAAAAGAAAATTATTGCATGGGAGTAGATGAAAACATACAGAGAAAAAAAATGAACCTTTATTTTTATCCCCTAATTAGACTTTCAAAGTTACCAAAAATTAATTTGAGATGACGCTAAGCCTAAGCTATAAAGCTTCTAGGAGAACATATAGGAGAATCTTTTTGCAATTTTGAGGCTGACAGATTTCTTAGAGAAGATACAAAAAGCGCTAACTGTAGAAGAAAATGATAAATTGCTATTCATAAAAATTAAAATTTTCTTCTCTTCAAAAGAGATTATAAAAATAAAAACAGGTAAGCCACAGATTGGGAAATAATATTTACTCTCTCTCTCTGTATATATATATCTGATAAAGGATTTATAACCAGGATAAGAACTCTTAATAATAAGGTGCACAGCCATTTCTTTTAAATAGGTAAAAGACTTGAATAGACCCTTCCAAAAAGAAGAAAAAAGCACACCTTGTTTTATTGCATTTCTCTTTATTGCAGTTTGCAGATACTGCATTTTTACCAAATTGAAAGTTTATGGCAACCCTGCATCAAGCAAGTCTGTCCACACCATTTTTCCAACAGCATATGCTCACTTCATGTCTGTGTCACATTTTGGTAATTCTCACAATATTTCTGATTTTTTTATTATATCTGTGGTGATCTGTGATCAGTGACCTTTTATATAACTATTGTAATTGTTTTGGGGGCACACAAACTGCATCCACATAAGACAGTGAACTTAATCCATAAATGTGTGTGTTCTGACAGCTCCATCAACTGGCCATTCCCACATCTCTTTCCCTCTCCTCAGGCCTTTCTAGTCTTTAAGACACAGCAATATTGAAATTAGGCCAATTAATAAACCTACAATGGCCTCTAGGTGTTCAAGTGAAAGGAAGAGTCAAATGTCTCTCACATTAAGTGAAAAGCTAGAAATGATTAAGTTTAGTGAAGAAGGCATGTCAAAAGGCAAGATAGGCCCAAAACTAGGCCTGTTGGCACCAGTCAGCCAAGTTTTAAATGCAAAGGAAAAGTTCTTGAAGGAAATTAAAAGTGCTACTCTAGTGAACATACGAATGATAAGAAAGCCAAACAGCCTTATTGCTGACAAGGAGAAAGTTTGAGTGGTCTGGATAGATCAAACCAGCCACAACATTCCCTTAAGCCGAAGCCTAATCCAGAGCAAGGCCCTAACTCTCTTCAATTCTGTGAAGGCTAAGAGAGGTGAGGAAGCTGTAGAAGAGAAGTTTCAAGCTAGCAGAGGTTTGGTTTTGAGGTGTAAGGAAAGAAGCCATCTCCCAAATGTAAAAATGCAAAGTGAAGCAGCAAGTGCTAATGGAGAAACTGCTGCAAGTTATCTGGGAGATCTAGCTAAGATCATTGATGAAAATGGCTGCACTAAACAACAGATTTTCAATGTAGATGAAACAGCCTTCTATTGGAAGAAAATGCTATCTGGGACTTTCATAGCTCCTTCTCCAGGAGAGGAGAAGTCACTGCCTGGATTCAAAGCTTCAAAGGACGGGCTGACTCTCTTGTTAGGGGCTAATGCTGCTGGTGACTTTAAGTTAAAGCCAGTGCTCATTTACAATTGTGGAAATCCTAAGACCCTTAAGAATGATGCTAAATCTGTGCTGCTTGTGCTCTGTAAAGGGAACAACAAAGCCTAGATAACAGCACATCTGTTCACAGGATGGTTTACTGAGTATTTTAAGCTCACTGTTGAGACCTATTGCTCAGAATAAAAGATTCCTTTTAAAATATTACTGCTTATTGACAACATTCCTGGTCACCCAAGAACTCTAACAGAGCTGTACAAAGAGATTAATGTTGTTTATGAAAACATTTTTGTTTCATCCATTGTTTATGAAATCACACCTGCCAATACAATATCCATTTGGCAGCCCAAGGTATAATTTTGACTTTCAAGTCTCATTATTTAATTAAATGAATTAATTTATTTATTTTTATTTTTTGAGACAGAGCCTGATTCTGTTGCCCAGACTGGAGTGCAGTGGCCTGATCTCAGCTCACTGCAACCTCTGCCTCTTGGGTTCAAGCAATTCTTGTGCCTCGGTCTCCCAAGTAACTGGGATTACAGGTGCATGCCAGCACACTGGGCTAATTTTTGTATTTTTGGTAGAGACGGGGTTTTGCCATGTTGGGCAGGTTGGTCTCTAACTCCTGGCCTCAAGCAATCCACCTGCGTCAGCGTCCCAAAGTGCTGAGATTACAGGCATGAGCCACTGCGCCTAGCCAGTTAATTTATTTTTGAGACAAGGTTCCACTCTGTCACCCAGGCTAGAGTGCAGTGGTGTGATTTTGGCTCACTGCAACCTCCACCTCCTGGGCTCAAGTGATCCTCCCACTTCAGCTTCCCGAGTGGCTGGGATTACAAGTGCAAGCTACCACGCCTGGCTACTTTTGTTTTTTTGTAGAAATGAGGTCTCACTATGTTCCCCAGGCTGGTCTCAAACTTCTAGGCTCAAGTAATCCTCCCCTCTCAGCCTTCCAGAGTGCTGAGATTACAGGAGTGAGCCACTGTGCCTGGCGAGTCTTATCACTTAAGACATACTTTTTATAAGGCTATTGCTGCCATAGATTCCTTAGTTGGATCTTGAGGCACAGTCAATTGAGAACCTTCTGGAAAAGATTCACTATACTAGATGCCATTAAGAACATTTGTGATTCATGGGAGGAGGCCAAAATATCGACATTAACAGGAGTGTGGAAGAAGCTGATTCCAACCCTCAAGGATGGCTTTGAGGAGTTCAAGACTTCATTGAAAGAAGTAATTGCACATGTGGTAGAAATAACGAGAGAACTAGAATTAGAAATGGAGCCTGAAGATGTGGCTAAATTGCTGCAATCTCATAATAAAACTTAAACAGATGAGGAGTTGCTTCTTACCGATGAGCTAAGAAAGTGATTTCTTAAGATGGAATCCACTTTTGGTGAAGATGCTGTGAACATTGTTGAAATGACAACAAAGAATTTAGAATACTACATTAGCTTAGTTGATGAAGCACTGGCAGGGTGTTAAAGGATTGACTCCAGTTTTGAAAGATGTTCTGATGTGAGTAAAATGCTATCAAACATCATTACATGCTACTGGGAAATCTTTCGTGAAGGGAAGAACCCATCGATGTGACAAACTTTGTTGTTATCTTATTTTAAGAAATTGCCACATCCACCCCAGCCCTCAGCAGCCACCATTCTGATCAGTCAGCAGCCATCAACATCAAGGCAAGACTCTCCACCAACAAAAAGATTAGGACTCACTGAAGGCTCAAATGATGGTTACCATGTTTATTTAAAGCAAGCTTGGGCCGGGCATGGTGGTTCACGCCTGTAAGCCCACCACTTTGGGAGGCCGAGGCAGGTGGATCATCTGAGGTCAGGAGTTCGAGACTAGCCTGACCAACATGGTGAAACCCCGTCTCTACTAAAAATACAAAATTAGCCGAGCATGGTTGCAGGCACCTGTGATCCCAGCTATTCAGGAGGCTGAGGCAGGAGAATTGCTTGAACCTGGGAGGCGGAGGTTGCAGTGAGGTGAGATCACACCATTGCACTCCAGTCTGGGCGGCAGAGCAAAACTCCATCTCAAAAACAAAAGCAAGCTTGTCCGACCCATAGTCAACCCAACACAGAATTCGTAAACTTAAATCATTATGAGATTTTTTTTGTGACTGGTATTTTTTTTTTTTTTAGCTTATCAGATATCATTAGTGTTAGTGTATTTTATGTGTGGCCCAAGATAATTCTAGTGTGGCCCAGAAAAGCCAAAAGATTAGACATCCCTGATTTAAAGTATGCACATTGTTATTTTAGACATCATGCTACTGCACTGTTAATAGACTACAGTATGTTGTAAATACAGCTTTTTGTTGTTGTTTTTGGGAGACAGGATATTGCTCTGTCACCCGGGCTGGAGTGCAGTGGTGCGATCACAGCTCACTGCAGCCTTGACCTCCCAGGCTCTAGTGGTCCTCCCACCTCAGCCCCCCAAGTGGCTGGGTCTACAGGCATGCACCACCACACTCAGCTAATTTGTAAATTTTTTGTAGAGGTGGGGTATTATTATGTTGCCCAAGCTGGTTTTGAACTCCTGGGCTCAAGCAATCCTCCTACCTTGACCTCCCAAAGTGCTGGAGTTACACACGTGAGTCACCACACCTGGCCTAAATATAACTTTTATATGCACTGAGGAACCAAAAAATTCTTGTGACTGACTTTATTGCAATATTCACTTTATTCCAGTGGACCAAACCCATATTATCTCTGAGGTGTGCCTGTATATGAATGATTAAATAAGCATGTGAATAGGTGCTCAGAGTCATCACTAAGGTATACTACCACACACCCACTAGAATGGCTGAAATGGAAAAGATTGGCAGTAGCATGTGTTGGTGAGGATGTGGTGCAGCTGGAACTCTCACCCACTGCTGGTGGAAGTGCACAGCAGCACAACCACTTTGGAAAACTGGCTGTTTCTGATAAGGCTAACGTACATCTAACCTGTGACTTTAGATATTTACCCAGTGTAAATGAAGACATATGACCACTAGAAGACTTGTACATGAATATTTATAACATGCTTGTTCATAAATAGCCCAAATTGGAAACAACCCAAATGTCCATCAGCAGGTAATGGATAAACAAATTGCAAACCATTCGGCAAACTAACACAACTCAGATGATTTTTTTTTTTTTAAAGCCATATGCAAAAGGATTCATACTGTGTGATTCCACTCAGGAAATTCAAGAATAGGCAAAACTAAATTCTGCTAATAGAAATCAGAATAGTGATTGTCTAGGGTGATGGAAACATTGTTTGTTTTGATCTTGATGTTGACTATACCGTCAAACATTTGTCACAGTTCGTTTTTTGCTTAATACCTGGGTATTTCACTATATAGATTTTACCTTGATTAAAAAATCTTGAAGTATGTTGATTAGGGGATCATAGTACAATCTTAAAATCGAGCATTCTTTTAAAAATAGTAAACCTTAGTTTATACTCAATAAAATTCCATCTGGTAGTTATTTGTTGTGGTGTGCTTAATTTGTGGGGAGTGCTGTAAAGGATTCATAAGAAAGGAAGCTAATTTTTTAAGTGCCTACCATATGACAGGTACCATATTAGGTGTTTTATATGTTAATTTAAGTAAGCATCATATCCTATGAACAAGGAAACAGGCTCAGATTTAATAGCTTTCCCAAGATACTGTAGCTAGGAAATGTCAGAGCTGGGGTTTTAAACTTAGATCAAACTTTTTTCAAAACTGTATTGATGTAGACAATGATTCTTGCCCTCATGAAGCTGACTTACAGTTTCATTGAGGAGGCAAAATTGACTCCCATAAAACAGCGTTATCGGAGTGACTGATAAATACCAAGACATTTACCAAGAAAGCTAAGATTAAACTGGGCTAGAGTGATTAGAGAGGACTTCAACAAAGAGTATGAAGTATGTTGATTAGGGGATCACAGTGCAATCTTAAAATGGAGCATTCTTTTTTAAGTAGTAAACCTTAGTTTATATTCAATATAATTCCATCTGGTAGTTATTTGTTGTGGTGTACTTAATTTGTGGGGAGTGCTGTAAGGGATTTATAAGAAAGAAAGGCAGGTGGAGCCTAGATAAGAGAAGGGGAATGAGTTTCCAAACAGAGGAAACGTGGCCGGCATAGCCGAGGCTGGATGAGAGTAGAGGGAGATGGAGACAGATAAGACCAGATGGAAGATGGAATGAAGGAAGTCGTCGCGTTAAGTATCAACTTTCGGCCAGAGTCTCCTAGGACAACTATCATTTACTATCCCTAAATACCATGTGCAACGGGTGTTGTCATCTTCACTTACAGATGAGGAAACAGATTCAGAGAAGTATAGCAATTAACCCGAAGTCAAATAGCTTGAAAATTGCAGAGCAGAGATGAAAACCTCAGAGTGTGATCTTTGCGCTGCACCGTAACTGTTGAATGACGGAGGCTTTTGAATCCCTGTTGAAAAGTGTGGATTGTGTCCTCTAAACCCATGCTTTGAAATACTTTGACCATGACGCCTCAGTGAGAAAAACAGTTTACATCGTGTCTCAGTACTCACATGCACTTACATGTACCAAACCGAAACAGGAGTTTCACAAAATTATACTTTTATATACTATGTGTTACATAAATATCAGAATATGTCCCATTCTACTATTACATTTTTTAAAATGCTGATTTTGACCCACCAAATTTGTTTCATGACCCCAGTTTTTGAAAATCACTTCTGTAGACATTGAGTCAGTATAGAGTTTTGAGAAATCAATGAATGCCACAATTTACCTATGAAAATGTAGTAGTGTGATTTCTGTATTGTATGACTTTCATTTTATGTAAGAATTTTGTGAACACTTTCTCTTTCAGCTTACCAATAAAACTTTAAGCAATAGCAGTCAGTCTGAGTTAGAAAATCGACTCCATCAGCTAACAGAGACTCTCATCCAGAAACAGACCATGCTGGAGAGTCTCAGCACAGAAAAGAACTCCCTGGTCTTTCAACTGGAGCGCCTGGAACAGCAGATGAACTCCGCCTCTGGAAGTAGTAGTAATGGGTCTTCGATTAATATGTCTGGAATTGACAATGGTGAAGGTAATCAAAAAAGGAATCTCAAAAGAACATTTCATTCAAACATGGTTTTGAAAAGTTATAGAAAGACTATTTTTATTTGAGAGAAACTTCATCCAGTGAAGGACTCAATTTTCTAATATGAGACCTGGGCCACGTACTGTTTAGTATTGTTGTTAGTGAACCGGATAATGGACTAATTAATATTCCTCACCAGTATTAGACTTGGGGAAAGTAGTCTGAGGATTGATAATTATATTGTAATGTCTGAGACACTTAACAAGATGATGCTGACAAGGCGAGGAATTCAGTAGAGAGGAGCTTTCAGGACACTTGAAACAAGATTTGTTTTAATAATCTTCCAGTAAATAGTTATGGGTATTAGAGCTAATACATAGTTCACATAACCATATCTAAAGAAATCTATAGATTCCCAACATATGTAATTAAAAAATAATGTGTAAGATAGTATAAGCATCAACAGATCAGATTTTTAATCTTGGAACTTCGTAAAGTCTACAAATTGTCAATCAGCAAATTTCTCAGTTCTTTGGCTTTAAATTATTTCTTTTAATAAAAAAAATTGTTTAAGAGACACTGGGTGCCAGGTATGGGGATGGCACTGTAATTTAAAAAGGGTGATCAGGAAGACCTCGTTGAAAAGTGTCACTTCTTTTTTTTTTTAATGTATAATTATCATTTTATTTGTAATTGTTAATTACAAGTAAAAATGAAATTATAAATAAGTAAATCATACTCCTTAATGGCATAAATAAAAAGTGCCTCACTTAAATTAATAAAATTTTCCTGACCATAACTTCTGTGATTTTTTAAGGGTCTTTAGTTTCTTTTAGGTTTCACCTTTTTTTTTTTTTTTTTTTTATTATTATACTTTAAGTTTTAGGGTACATGTGCACAATGTGCAGGTTAGTTACATATGTATACATGTGCCATGCTGGTGTGCTGCACCCATTAACTCGTCATTTAGCATTAGGTATATTTCCTAATGCTATCCCTCCTCCTCCGTCCCCCAACCCCACAACAGTCCCCAGAGTGTGATGTTCCCCTTCCTGTGTCCATGTGTTCTCATTGTTCAATTCCCACCTATGAGTGAGAACATACGGTGAAAAGTGTCACTTCTTTAAAGTCCCAAAGGAGGTAAGATAGTGAACAATGAGGAGGCATAGAAAAAAAGTGTTCCAGGCAGAAAGAAGAGCAGGCACAAAGGCCTTGAGGCAGGCATGTTCCTGGCATGTTTCAGGAACAGCAAGGAGGCCAAGGCCTCTGGAGTAGATTGAGTGAAGAAGACACTTGTGTAAGATGAATCCAGAGAGCTTAGAATAGGCCGTTGTCAAGAATGGACTGCACAGGGCTAAAAGTGGAAGCAGGGAGACAGGGCAAGAGGAGGCCGGAGGTGGGTGGGTAGCCATTGCATTAATCCATGTGAGAGATGGTAGTCTAGAACTGAGTGGGATTGTGAAGGTGGACTGAGAATTTATTTTAAAGGTAAGCTGACAGAATATGTTGGCAGATGAGATACGGAGTTTGAGAGAAAGGAGTCAAGAGTTTTGGCCTGAGCAGATGGAAGGATTGGAATTGTGATGTCCTGAGACAGGGAAATGGCAGCTGAGGCAGGTTGACAGCGAGGACAAGAACTCTGAATTGTAGTGTTAGGCAGGCTTTGGGGTGCCCGTTAGATATCTGGATGGAAGCGAATAGGCAGTTGGATGAGTCTGGCAGGGGATGAAGCCTCTGGGCTGGAGTACACATTTGGGAGTCCTCTGCTTCATAGAAAGACCACCCGGCCTCACTCCTCCTCGCATAGGAACAAAGGGCCCATTAATATTGACTCTTGTCAACGCTTAGTATTTGTAAATTTCTTAATTTTTGCTAAAATCATTTTCTTATTTAAAAATTTTTTCTTGTTGTGGATATGGATGTTTAAATATTTATGTCATCAAATTTACCTGTCCTTTCTTTATAGTTTCATCTACTTTGGGGTGATGCTTAGAAAGTTGCCCTTGAAAATTCCTTCCACATGTAATACAGTGTATTTCCAATTATAATTGTCTTCGTTAATTTTTATGTCAGTACACTAATTTATTTTCTTATTTAAACAGGCACTCGTCTGCGAAATGTTCCTGTTCTTTTTAATGACACAGAAACTAATCTGGCAGGAATGTACGGAAAAGTTCGCAAAGCTGCTAGTTCAATTGATCAGTTTAGGTAAGCAATGCCAGTAGGGATGAGTGATGGACCATCAGCTGTTTTTACATTTTTCAGGGTTTCAATCACAGTGACTCCCATCAGGCAGAGTCTATATTTAAAGTGACTTACTCCTTTCAAGATATTTTATACTTATATACACTTTTATTTATTTTACAGTTATATTACACTTACATGAAGTGACTTCTTTCATGATATTTGAAATATCATGTCAGAAATTATGTCAAGAGGTCTGCCAATGCCTACATTTTATTGAAGATGATTAACCCTGACTGTATCTCTTTTTTCTATAATAAATTCTATTTTTAAAAACTTCATTAAATTTTATTGAGAAAGCCTCTACTTCATGTAAAAGTATCCATTTGAATGTTTTATCCCAGAATTTTATCATGCTATTAGAATAAAAGATGCTACTATATATAGCTGAACAGCACTCATTGTATTATATATTTTATATAAATAACAAAATTTATGTTTATGTGTATGTAAATTTTTTATATTAGACATCTGCCTTATCAAAAAAATATTTTAATAGTTTACATATAGCATTGATAAGGTTCTTGTCTAAATAACCTACTGTACCCTTTTTCTTTGTAGTGTTTATAATGAAAAGTTTTAATGAATTGTGGCATAATAATCTTTTTGTACCTTTTTGTGTCAGAATTGAGCTATTGTATTAAAAATAAGAATGATATACCAAGATGACTGAAGCCTCAGAACTAGGATGCCATAGCCATTATGTCCAAATTAAGCACATCTAGTTCAACTATTCATTTATTCAACATACATAGTTGTTAGAGAACCTATGTGCAAGACATTGTGCTAGTGGCAATGAAGGAAGCAGAAAGGGGTATTGCTTCTGCATGTATCTGTCTTGATAGGGAAAAAAATGTTGCAGAGGCGTAATAGATCTGGACATCATATTGCTTCCACACTATTCAAATGCATGAGTTTATAGCTTTGTACCTTTTAGAAGCATGTATCTATACAAAAGCTTCTAGATTAGCTATTTGCAGGTTAATGCCAACCAGACTCTTTTTCCCCAGTCACATAGTTGACACCCACCTAATCTTTCGTAACTTCTTTAATTCCACTAAAAAAGATTTAGGCCGGGCACGGTGGCTCACTCCTGTAATCCCAGCACTTTGGGAGGCTGAGGCAGGCGGATCACCTGAGGTCAGGAGTTTGAAATCAGCCTGGCCAACATGGCGAAACCCCGTCTCTACTAAAAATACAAAAAAATTAGCCAGGCGTGGTGGTAGTGGCGCACCTGTAATCCCAGCTACTCGGGAGGCTGAAGCTGGAGAATTGCTTGAACCCAGGAAGCAGAGGTTGCCGTGGGCGGAGATCGCGCCATTGCACTCCAGCCTGGGCGACAGGAGAGAAACTCCGTCTCAAAAAAAAAAAAAAAAAAAAAAAAATATTAGAGAGGGATCAAGTTTGCCTCCTACAGTTGTGGCTGTAGAATTAAGAGAAATACCTGTGCTGAAGTTTAACAGCCAAGCCCCAAATAACGATAAAAGCATTTATTTACCTCTATGACATTTTTATATTATTTCAAGTAATCATTTAACAGTCTGCTATAAAAATTGTTCTTCTGTGGTAGCCACATAAATAGTTTAAATGAGTTAAATTTATCAGCATCATTAGATATTACCACAGGAAGATTTGTTTTGACTGTGACTCTCTTCTCCTCTCTCCTCTCCCCCCCCACACCTGTGTCTGCACAGTATTCGCCTGGGAATTTTTCTCCGAAGATACCCCATAGCGCGAGTTTTTGTAATTATATATATGGTAAGTAAACTTGTTTGAAAAAACAATGATGCACTTGATTTTTAACTAGTTTTTTTTGTTTTTTTTGTTTGTTTGTTTTGGCTACAGATCTTATTGATGTTTTAGCAATCAATCAATTTTTTTTTTTGTTTTTTTTGAAACAGGGTCTGGCTCTTTTGCTGAGGCTGGAGTGCAGTGGTGCAGTCTTGGCTCACTGCAGCCTCTACCTCCCAGGCTCAAGCCATCCTCCCACCTTTGCCTCCCAAGTAGCTGGGACTACAGGCGTGCACCACCATGCCCAGCTAATATTTGTATTTTTTGTAGAGACAGGGTTTCACCATGTTGCCCAGGATGGTCTCAAACTTCTGGGCTCGAGTGATCCTCCCACCTTGGCCTCTCAGAGTGCTGGGATTTCAGGAATGCGCCAATGCACCCAGCCAGCAGACAGTTTGGAAAGAGAGAACTCAGTTTTAGTAATTAAGATTTCTTTTGGTAAAGTATAAATTGACAATTCATTATGTCTAGAATATAAATTCCTCAAAGGCTTTTCCTACAAATAAAATTAAACGCAGTCTAACAGTTACCTCCATTTTAAAGCCCTTCTAATGATAAAAACAATTTGAATACAAAACAATTTTTTATCTTGACTTTGTAAAGTTGCTTTAATTGTTTTCATGTGTTTTGCTTTATTTTCTAAAAGAGCCTCAAGATTGATTTACTTTCTCCCAGATTTCTTACCTCTAGTAAAATGGTTACGGTAGTTTGGGATGCCATTTCGCATGTACCGTGTGCCTAAAAAGGCTGCTAACTATTTGGAGTGGGTATGTCTAAAAATAGTTGGGTTGAATGAAAATGGGCTGTTTTCTTGAAAAGAAATTTCTTTAAAACGAAATGAAATTTCTTTTCTTTAAAAAGAAATTTCTCTGTGATCCACTAGAGGGAAGAGTTATTCCTTTAAATACAGGTTTTGTGTTGTTTTTTTTTTTTTCTGAGACTGAGTCTCGCTCTGTCACCCAGGCTGGAGTGCAATGGCATGATCTTGGCTCACTGCATTCTCTACCTCCCAGGTTCAAGCGATTCTCCTGCCTCAGCCTGCTGAGTACCTGGGGCTACAGGCGCATGCCACTGCACCTAGCGAATTTTTCTGTGTTTAGGAGATGGGTTTTCACTATGTTGGCCAAGCTGGTCTCGAACTCCTGACCTTGAGTAATCCACCCTCTTCGGCCTCCCAAAGTGCTGTGATTACAGGTGTGAGCCACTGCACCTGGCATAATAACAAGTTTTTAAGAAGGAAAGCGTGGGGAGTACAAAAAAAAATTGAATGGCATCAGAAAGCATTCAGAATATGCCCCAGAGGGGTTGATTTCCCAGGTGTTAGTGATGATGAGTAACACGGGCACTGTCATGAGATGGTGCCCATGAGATGTGATTTCTGGCACACGACAAAGTGGTGAGGCACTTATTGATGGAATCTCGTATCATTTCGGTACTACCATGAGGGAATTAAATTTGTCACTATGAATCGTGTTCTGGGCTCTACATCAGCCTCTGAAACCTGACACATTATTCCTGTCTAGAATATTTTCCCATCTCTTCTTCACCGAACATTGGTTAAACTCTCTTTCAGAATACCAACTATAACTGTTCTGAAAGTGTTTTCTAACCAATTTCATGTGTATCTAGCAGTTTTAATCACTCTGCATTATAATCAACTGATTGATTATTTTGCATACACGTGCATATTGTGAATGTGTCGAAGTTCAGAGCTGACTCCTCTCAACTGAATTCTGTAGGAGTAGCAAGTCTTTATTACCTTCCATTGCACTGAGCTCATTTAGTTGTTTCATTCATTCCTTCATGTGTCCCATAGGGGATACAGAGGCAGGTAAGACATAGTGCCTGCCCTCAGTGTACAGTGGGCCTTTGGTAAAGATTGGCTTATTGGCTAATCCACAAATTGCTTTTTCTTTCTCTAGGCTTTGCTTCACCTCTGGGTCATGATTGTTCTGTTGACTTACACACCAGAAATGCACCACGACCAACCATATGGCAAATGAACCAAGCCCAGTTGTTGCAGTGATTGGTTGTCTTTTTCTAGACTTGGGATCTGCAAGAAGGCCAATTGCCTAAAATTTCTGAGAACAGTGCACAAGATTATTTTATCACTACAAGCTTTTAACTTTTTAAGTTATTGTACAAGTATTCTACCTAAATCTTCCAATTTCCTTTAAATGGTAAGAGTTTCTAAAACAGACAATAATTTAACAAGCTCAGCTCTGCTTTTTCTGAGTTTTAGTGGTCCTAATATATATGTAGAGAAAGACGCTGGGGTTGTTCACCTCTGTACAGACCATCTGTATGTTAGGTGACATTGATTATGGGTTATAATCAGGGAAACTAATTGTATTTAGTGACAAAAATAAAAAGTTTTTTTTTTATAACTCAGTCTGCTTTTGGATTTTCATATATTTAACTTTGCAAAAAGATTTACTTTGTACATGTTACAGGCTTGATTGGTGTAAATCTTTTTATAAATACATAAATAAAAGAAAAATATGCATTTTTCTTTTCTAAAATAATGGTTTTTCATCCCCATTAAACAAGACCTTTCCAGACGGACTTTAGTGAGTAGAGCCAGACAGAAAGCAGCTGAAGTCACTTGTAAGTAATTCTTAGTGTTTGCCACTTCTTCCCAATGGATGCTCCTGCCTTCCCCTTTCCAGCTCCCTGTGCTGTCTTCCTTGGATTCTTACTCACTCATTGCCTTCCTCCTCCCTTTTTCCTTTTCTCCAGCCTATATGTTGAGTTAGCTCATGATACGCATAACCCCTGCTTGTAGTGTTTAGGAATCAAACCTGCCTTAGCAACCTATGCTTTTTTAAGGTACTCTAGTGCAGAGATATTATTCGAAATGAGACATTTTCTTTGAAAATGTCCATTGTATTGTCTCTTTTACATTGGGTCCAATGTATTATTTGTTTTGACTTTCATTTTCATCTTCATGTTTTTTTTGTTTTTTAAAGAGGCAGGGTCTTACTCTTGTCACCAAGGCTGGAGTTCAGTGGCACAGTCGTAGCTAGCTGCAGCCTCGAACCCTTGGACTCAAGTGATCCTCCTGCCTTAGCCTCCCGAGTAGCTGGGATTACAGACTTGAGCTACCACACCCAGCAAAGAGCAGTTTTAAATTTTGAGGTGTCCAATTTGTCAGTTTTTAAATTTTCTTGTTCATACTTTATGTTCCTATCAAAGAAACCTTTGCCTAACCCAAGGTTACGAAGATTTTCTCCTATCAATCAATCATTTCATCTAGAAATTTTATACTTTTAGGCTTTCCATTTAAGTTTACGATCCATGTTGAGTTAATTTTTATATCAATAAACCCTCCAACTTAATTTAGACTTTCTCTTTTTTTTTTTAATTTTTAGAAATGGGGTCTTGCTCTGACACCCAGGCTAGAGTGCAAGGGCACCATCATAGCCCACTGCAGCCCCAAACTCCTGGGCTTAGGCAGTCCTCCCACCTCAGGCTCACAAGGAACTGTGACTACAGGCATGCACCACCACACCTGGCTAATTTTTTCTTCCTTTTTTTTTTTTTGTAGAGACAGGGTCTCACTATGTTACCCAGATTGGTCTCAAACTCCTGGCCTCAAGCAGTCCTCCCACCTCAGCCTCCTAAGGTGTGGGAATTACAGGCATAAGCCACTGCACCTGGCCCTGCATGTCTGAATTATGAAGTTGTTCTGTCACCCGGCTACTCTCTTCATAGGTAATTAATATATGTGGATCTTGGGCTGTGCAAGGGTACAGTCCTTCCTGTCAGGGGGAACATCTTGGAAGCAGTCTGCTTGGTGCCTCACTGAACGCCTGACTGAAGTTTCTACTCCTTAAATGTGTGTCTCCATCTTGACTTTAATTGACATAGAAGCCCTATAAATTCTTCAGAAGTTCTGGTACACTATTAGTTGTGTATGTTTCTTATTTTTCATTGGAAAATGAAGTTTTAAAGGTCATCTTAGGTGTGTTTGGGCCTTTTTTTTCCAACTTGGCATGGGTGAAAAATGCAGAAAGTTCCCCCATCATATTAGAGCAGATGTTGGGATTGGAGGTAGAGGCACATGACTTAAGTTTGTCTAGGACTTATGGCACAGTCTTACTCTGGGGTGATAGCCCATCACTGTCTAAGCTGTTAAGTCAAGTCAGGGCTGCTCTCAAACAGAATAAAGTAACAGTTTAGTCTTGTGAATATATTTTATTTTATTTTATTTTTGAGACAGAGTCCCACACTATCCAGGCTGGAGTGCAGTGGTGCGATCTTGGCTCACTGCACCTTCCACCTCCTGGGTTCAAGCAATTCTCCTGCCTCAGCCTCCTGAGTAGCTGGGATTACAGGCATGCGCTACCACGCCCAGCTAATTTTTGTATTTTTAGTAGAGATGGGGTTTCACCATGTTGTCCAGGCTGGTCTCCAACTCCTAGCCTCAGGTCATCTGCCCAGCTCGGCCTCCAAAAGTGCCGGGATTACAGGAGTGAGCCACCACGCCTGGCCTTGTTATTATATTTTAAAGGTTTGATTTTTCCCCCCCTCTTCTAATTTGGAAATATTTCTGGAAAATGATTAAAACCAGGTTACAAACTTCAAACAGAAAACGGCACATGCTTCATCATCAGGTGTTGCCAGACTTTCCATCTCCATGGGCGTCCTCCTGGCTTTTGTTGACATGTCTCTAAGTCCTTTGTTCAGTCTTTACACATTCTTGGCTTCGAAAATAGTTTGACAGTGTGCTTCTGGGATTGTTTTTCTGCAGTTACTTAAATATTTAATTGGGTTTCAGTTTCAGGAACCTTGACTACTAACAAACTAGGCAGTTTTTTAAAGCGCTACCATTCCTTATCCTCAGATGACACAAAACTTTCTTGACCTAATTAAAGGGGTTGCATGAGGGCGGAGTTTTTTTCCTTCTCAAATCAATATATTTATTTAAAGACATTGTAAATTGTATGCATATATTTACACATACATGTTATCAGAGCTCTTATACTGCTTTTTATATATAGGTGTCAATTGGAAAATAAGATGATTCTAAAATTTCCCTTTCTCTAGACTTTGTGCTTACTGAAAAATACCATTTTGGGCCAGGTGTGCTGGCTCACACTTGTAATCCTAGCATTTTGGGAGGCCGAGGTGGGAGGATTGCTTGAGCTCAGGAATTTGAAACCAGCCTGGGTAACGTATTAAAAAAAAAATAAAAAGAAAATGCCATATTTATTGCTATGGAACAAAAACTTCAAAGAAAAAGCATGGATTTTATTAAAATATGGTAGAAATAGGCTTTCCTTGTTAGCTCTGTAAATGAGGTAATAGAATATCTGGTCAGGGCAGTTCAGCTTACCTTAAAACTAAGACCCATCTCACCCTGTGGGGCAGGGAGGTGGAAGCTACTTAAATATGTCCTGCTGGACTCCAGCTCCCTGGTGCAAGAGGCCAGCTGAGTGTTGGAAAAGGCTGGTATGTGTGTCTTGGTCTGGTAGGAAGTAGAAGGAAAGGACTAGTAAAGCCTAAGGGGTAGTTAAGGACTAAAGACCTAAGGGACTTCAGGCTCTAATTGGCCAGAAAAAAGAAATACCTGAGAAGGGTGTCTTAGTGGCTGTTCTGCACGCTTTGAGACAGCTACCGTATTCCTATTCTTTCCTGAATGAGAAGAACATGAATTAAATGATTCTGAACTTACATACTTCTTTTTTTGGTGGGCCAGGGACAGAGTCCTGTTCTGTCGCCCAGTCTGGAGTGCAGGGGCGCGATCTCAGCTCACCACAACCTCTGCCTCCCGGGTTCAAGCAATTCTCCCTGCCTCAGCCTCCTAAGTAGCTGGGATTACAGGTGTCTGCCACCATGCCCGGCTAATTTTTGTATATTTTTAGTAGAGATGGGGTTTTGCCATGTTGTCCAGGCTGGTCTCAAACTCCTGACCTCAAGTGATCTGCTCTCCTCGGCTTCCCAAAGTCCTGGGATTACAGGCATGAGCCACCGCGCCCGGCCCCAAACTTCCATACTTCTAATCGGTGATCTGCTTTCCAGACACAATAAAAACACACAAACACTCAAAATAAGTGAAACTCTTTCATAAGCACACTTGAGCAACAAACATGCTACATATGGAAGACTTACTTAGAGAAGATGTCTCAAGGAAAAAAGTGGGTAGTGAAATAATTTTGTTTTAAACCACTATAAGACTGCAAAGTAATTTGAATTATGAGGACTCTTTGTGCTGGCCACTGGAACTGGGGATAGAGTGGTCAACAACAAAGTCCCTGCCTCTGCGGAGCTTTCACTGAAGTGGGAAAGACAAGACTACAAACATACACATCACGTCACTCAGCATTAAGTGTATGAAGAAAAATAGAATGGGGTGAAGGTATAGAGTAGGTTGCAGGGTGACCAGCAAAGTTGTCTCTGCGGAAGTGGCAGGGCCTGAATGAAGTCGTGGGCCATGGGAAATACAGGGCGGGATTTCTATGCAGTAGGTTCAGCAAGAAGCCCAAAGCTTCTGAGTGGGCGCGTGCTTAGTGTGTTTGAGAACTAGACTGGCAGGGAGGCCAGAGTGGCTGGAAGGGGACAAGTGGAGGAGAAGAGGAGGGTGGAGCCAACCCTGTAGGGACCTGTACGCCAGCGTCAGGACTTTGTATTAAAAATCGCTGTTTTGTTTCTGCTTGGTAACCCCCTCTGCCCCTGAACCACTACCTTCTTTAAACAGAGAAAACCTTTAAAAATCTACATTTGGGCATCTACAGACTACAGTTGTTCCACATGCCAATGCTGAATAGTAAGAATTCATTTTGTGGAGTACAGGCTATACCTGAGGAGGTACTTTGCTATGTACTAAGAACACCAAATCAGTGAATTTGTAGATTCCCCAAAAACTTTTGGTCTCCACATTCACAGTCAACTCATCTTTACTCAAATCAAGGACAAACCAAAAGATGAAATCAAGAGTAGAGCCCTTCGTGTCTGAAGGCAAACATCTTCCATCCTTTGACCAACCCTAGTGTGACTCACTGCCTGGCATCACCGCTCTCGTGCTGCCAGAACTCGTAAGCTGAAATGGCTTCAGACCTTTCTGATCCCCTGAGAGGAATGACATTACTTTTTTAGCCACTATTGTATTCCCCCGTGCCTAGAACAGTATCTGGCACATAACTGGCCTGCACTTGATGTTCATTGAACTTCATTGACTCGAGCAAAGCACTAAGCTCATGCACGAGTCTTTAAGCTTCCTAGACCTTCACTCAGCATCTATCCTATTTATACAGCTCATCTGGTTTCTAAAACCATAGCAAAGAAGAGAAATTGTAACTGGCCAGGTACGTTGACAATAGTGTGGATTTAGATCGGGCAGCTTGGCAGGGCTTCCCCCAAAACGGGAAAAGCCATAAGAATTTGAAAGCAAAAGATGGCCTGAAGATATTGCTGGCCATATATGTTCATAGTTGTGTTAGTCTGTTTTGACTGCTATAATAAAAGAACATAGACTGGCTTATCAACAACACAGGTTTACTTCTCACAGTTCTGGAGACTGGGAAGTCCAAGATGAAGGCATCAGCAGATTTGGTGTCTAGCAAGGGTCCTTTTCCTCTTAGACAGTCTTCTTACTGTAACCTTACATGGCAGAAGGGGCAAAGGATCTCTCTGGGGCCTCTCTTTTTTGTTGTTTGTTTTTGTTTTTGTTTTGAGACAGTCTCGCTCTGTCGCCCAGGCTGGAGTGCAGTGGCGCAGTCTGGGCTCACTGCAACCTCCGCCTCCCAGGTTCACACCATTCTCCTGTCTGGGGCCTCTTTTATGGGCACTTATCCCATTTGTAATCCATCCTCAGGACCTAATCACTTCCAAAGACACCACCTTCAAGTAAACTTAACTACTAGCAATTTGCTTTAATTCATAAACATGGCACAAGTCACTTGAATCAAAGAATTAAAACTTAATTAGGACTAGAACACATATTCTCAACATAGGTGATGTCACTCCCAAGGGGGTTAAATTTCCTAGGAGGGTAAAGATATCTTACTGTTTTTATCTATAAAGAGCCCAGATATGCATGTGGTATGTAACAGTATATCTGTGGTATTAGGATTGTATGTGTGGGCTGGGCACAGTGGCTCATGCCTATAATCCCAGTACTTTGGGAAGCCAGGATAAGCAGATTGCTTGAGTTCAGGAGTTCACAACCAGCCTGGGAAGCATGGTGAAACCCCATCTCTACAAAAAAAAAAAAAAATTTAAAGCCGGTTGTGGTGGCATGCATCTGTAGTCCCAGCTACTCAATAGGCTGAAGTGGGAGGTTTACTTGAGCCTGGGAAGTTGAGGCTGTAGTGAGCTGTGATCATGCCACTGCACTCCAGCCTGGACAGCAGAGCAAAACCCTGTCTCAAAAAAATAAAAAAGACTGTATTGGGATAGTAATAATGAAAAAAAGTATTGAGAAACACTGGGCTAGAATGATAAGGCAGAGACCTATTTCCTGCCCTCATGGAGCCTACATTCTAACAAATGGAACTGTTTTTTAAATTTTTAAATCAGTACATAACATACATATTTTTGGGGTACAGTGATAATTTAACACATTCATATAATTTGTAAAGATTAAATTAGTGTCATTGGGACATTCATCACCTTAATTATTTGTCTTTATGCTAGAAATATTCTAAATATTCTAGCCATTTTAAAATGTAAAATAGATTATTGCGAACTATAGTCACCCTATGGATTTATCAAACAGTGAGTCTTACTCCATCAACTGTGTGTTTGTATCCATTAATTCGCCTCTCTTCATTCCCTCCTCCAAACTACCTTTCCTGGTCTCTGGTAACTGCCAGTCCACTCTCTATCTTCTGAGATCCAATTTTTTACCTCCCACATATGAGTCAGTACATGCAATATTTGTCTTTCTGTGCCTGGCTTAATTTACTGAACATAATGACCTCCAGTTCCATCCATGTTGCTACAAATGACAGGATTTCATTCTTTTTATGGCTGAGTAATATTCCATTGTGTGTATATGCCACATTTTCTTTATCCATTCATCCATAAATAGGCACTTAAGTTGATTCTATATTTTGGCCATTGTGAAGAGGAAACTGGTTTTTAAAGTCATGCATGACCTGGCCCTCACTACCCCATGACTTTCCAGCCACTCCCCACATCTCATTCTACCCTCATCTCTCTGACCACTATGCTAGTCTATTACTGTTCTGATTATTCACTGCCTCTTACTGTGGGAGGATTTTACTTCCTGTCCCACTGATATCAGCCTTGGCCACATGACTTGACTTGCTTTGACTCACCAGCCAAATATTAGTGGTGAAATATTAGTGGAACAGTTCCCTTCCTCAGCAGAAGCTTTAAGAGTCATCTGTGGCTTTGATACCTAACTTGTTCCTCCTCCATGAGTTTAGCATGTCCCAGATAGGGGCTGTCCTCCAGCCTAGGCCCTGGAATGAAGCATGTCCACAGTGGACATGTGGCTGGAATGAAAAGTAAATCTTTGCTTTTGTGGATTCCTGAAATTAGGAGGAATAGCTAACAATAGCTGACTAGTGTGTCCAACAGTGCACTAACCAAGCTTTCTCCCTGCCTCCAGACCTTACCTTCTTGGCTTTTGTCCCCTCCTAATGTCAGCATAGATGCCACTTTGTGAAATCAGAACTCCATCTTTTCCTGCAAAAAGAAAAAAAATAGTAGCCTAGGTGTTCATAGGCAGAATGATGCTCCCCCACAAAGATGTGAGTGCCCTTCTTTGCCCTCGTCACTGAAACCTGTAAATATGTCATCTTAAAAGGCAAAGGGGGTGTTGTCCATACGGTTAACGATCACAAAATATGGAGATTATCCTGAATTACCCCACAGGGATCCTTAAAAGATGGAAAAGGAAGCAGAAGAATCAGAGACGATGTGACAAGGGAAGCAGAGGTTGCAGCAATGCCATTGTTGGCTTTGAAGGTGGAGGAAGGAAGGGGCTCTGAGCCACAGACTGCAGGAGGCCTCTAGAAGCTGAAAAAGATGAGGAAACAGATTCTCCCCTAAAGCCTTCACACGAAATGCAGCCCTGCTGACACCTTGATTTTAGCCCAGTGAGACCCACTCCAGACTTATGCTCTCTAGAACTGCAAGATAATAAATTCGTGTTGTTTTAAGCCACTAAGTTTGTGGTAATTTGTTACAGCAGCCGTAGAATATGGGCGTGGCATCCCTCCCTGGTGAGGAGCTCCCACAGCACCCTCATCACAGTCCTTGTGCTTCACAGGGCTGCCTCTTCACTTTCCACCCCGCCAGCAGGACTCCAAGCTTGACATTTCAACTCTATCACAGTTGTCTCCTCAGAGCCCAGAATAGTGCAAGGAACTTAGTAAGTACTCAGTGCAGATTTGTCAAATGAACAATTTTCAAAACCAGGACTAAATTAGAGCTGAATGCTACTATTTTCTGACTTGATGGCTTAAGTAGCTGTGGTCCTTAGAAGCCACTTACCATCTCTGACCCTCAATTTCCTTGTTGTTAAAAATGGAGAAAATGCCACCATCACAAAGAAGTCCCCCACAGGGAAAAAGAGCATTTTCTAAGCTGTAAAGTGCATTCCAATTTGAGTTTTATTGGATGGCATGTTTATAAAGTCGAATGAAGCTGAGATAGTGAAAAACGGCCCTGCTAGACAATCAACCATGTGTCCAGCAGAATATAAACAATACTCAGAACAAGGCATTGACAAGGCCAGTCTTGGGAGCACAAAAATTACTAAACACTCCCTTCTACTAATAAGCATTGCCCCTTTCTGAACAACTGCTGCTGCTTTGCCAATAACAACTCAAGCCCCCATGTTAACCCTCCTAGATAGCAATGATTGAGCTACTCAGTCACCAAATTGCTCCTGCTTCTCGACAACATGCATCCCAGAACTGGCCCCCATTCCTTATTCTCCCTCACAATGTTCCAAAACAAGCCAAAACCCTTTAAGAAGCCCCTGTCAGCTGGGCTCAGCAGCTCACGCCTATAATCCCAGCTCTTTGGGAGGCAGAGATAGGAGGATCACTTGAGTCCTGGAGTTCCAGACCAGCCTAGGCAATACAGTGAGACCATGTCTCTACAAAAAATTTAAAAATTAGCCTAGTGTGGTGGTGCACACCTATAGTCTTAGCTACTTGGGAGGCTGAGGTGGGAGGATCACTTGAGCCCAGGAGTTCGAGATTACAGTGACCTATGGCCACTGCACTCCAACCTGGACAACAGAGGGAGACCCTATCTCTTAAGAAAAAAAAAAAAAGACCCCTATCATCTCCCGTTACTGAGATATTCTTGGGTACACAGTCTCCCTTGCTGCAGCAAGTCTAATAAACCTAATTCCTAATTTTGGTAGTTTTGTTTTGTTTATTTGACTACAAGTGTGGTCTTCAGTCAGCTCTGATAGAAGCTCCTCATATTCAGTTCTATAATTTTACAGACAAGCAGACAGATCCAAAGACCCATCAAGGTCCTCCAATTAGCAGTAGAAATGAGATCAAGCATATGTTTTGTTTGTTTTCACATAGCCACGGGTTTGGCCTATTTGGTTACTAAACATGTCAGTGTATCAAATCTGTCTGGCACAGAATCTTCTATTTCTCATCTTGACTAGGACCCTCCAGTAGCTTTTAGGCAGGGAGAAAACCTGCCATATTTTTTCAAATAATGCTTAGTTCTGGGACAAAGCCAGATACGTTCTAATGAGAGTTAATTGTTCTTTATCAGCGTGAGAGGAAGCAGGTGTGTGTTCCCCGCTGACATCTGATTTATTTCTTTGAGATCTTGGAACAGACACTTCATCAGCCACCCAAGCAGGAAATTGCTTTTCTGCAGAAGGTAAACAAGAGGGTTTTCTTTATTTTTGGCCATAAAATTGGACCCAAAAAGCATTTCAAATCACTTGGAGTTTTTTTTCCTTCTGATTATTTGAATTATATTCCTTAATTGTGGGAAATACAGAAAAGAAGAAAATATTCACCCATAGACCCAACACTCCAGACTAATAAGTTGTCCCATTTGGCCTGTTTCCTTCCAGTTTTTTTTTTTTTTTTTTTTTTTTTCCCCAATTGTGAATGTGTATGTATGTAGGAAGGTCTGGAAGTGGAGGGAGAGCAGCTTTTAGTTGAAGCCATACTGAATATATGATTTTCATTTTCAATTGCATTTTTAAATTACATAACACATGAATACATGCTTACTGCAAAGATCCCAAACAATACCATATGCAGAGCAGAAAGTTCTAGTGCTCTTCAGCACTGCACCAGTGATAACTACCATTAAATTAGGAAAAACGGGGATAAATACCAGGGTACATTACTTAGTACTCACAAGTACTCAGTAAGTAAGTGCTTAGCAGTGGGTAAGGGCAGGTGTAGCAGTTGGTAAGTGGATTCTTCCCATCCCATCAGTGGTGAACAGACCCTTACTTGAACTCCAGTAGTCTCCTGCCTCCTGGTCATGCCTTCATGTAATTCCCTCCTTATGAGTACACATGGGACCTGTGACTTGCTTCTAACCAACAGAATATGGCAAATGTGAGGGGATGTCACTCCTAAGACTGGGTTACATTCTATGGCAAAGGTGATAAGCTGTCAGGCTCATGGCTATATTATGTTGTAGAGGATTACATCTTCCCTGGCTGGACCCTCCCTGTTGGCTTGATGAAGTAAGCAGTCGTGTTGGGGAGCCCATGTGGCAAAAGACTATGGGCAGCATCTAGGGCCTTAGGCAGCCTCCAGCAGACAGCCAGCAGAAAGCCGGGCCCTCAATAACACAAGTGCAAGGAAAGGAATTCTGCCAGCAACCTGAATGAACTTGGAAGCAGATTCTTCCCCAGTTGAGTCTCTAGACGAGACCACAGGCCTGGCTGACATCTTAGTTGTGGCCTTGTGAAACCAAAAATAGGGACCTAGTTAAACTACGCCCAGATTCTTCACCCACAGCAATTGTGAGATAATAAGTGTGTGGTGTTTTAAGCAAAGCTGCTGAACTTGAGGTAATTTGTTACGTGGTGGGAGGAAACTACGTTTTCTATGCATTTCCATCCTGCAGTGGTCAGGACTCCTCAGGTTTTAAGTAGGAAATACACAACTGACACTGGCAGGAAACCCAGTTTCACCTAACTTCAGGTATGTTTACATTCAGTGGCTCAAACACTGCAGACTTTCTCCTTTTAGCTCTTTGTTGTGTCAGCTTAATTCACAGGCAGCTACTTCCCGAAGATGACCACATCATTTAGTTCACATCCAGTCAGCTTGGTGGCCTCAGGGGAAAAGTATGCTGCCTTTTCCCAGTATGTCCAGCAAAAAGCCCCGGGCTTGGTGTCTGTTGGCTCTGGTTGGACTTACTTAAGACATGTGCCTACCAGTCCCTGGGGACAGGTGGATGTAGTTCATATGCCCTATCTAGACCTCATGAGCCAAAAAGGGGAGAGCTGAGCACTAAAAGAAAATAAGGGGGCCGGGAGCAGTGGCTCACACCTGTTATCCCAGCACTCTGGGAGGTGGAGGCAGGCAGATCATCTGAGGTTGGGAGTTCGAGACCAGCCTGACCAACATGGAGAAACCCCGTCTCTACTAAAAATACAAAAAAAAAAAAAAAAAAAAAAAATTAGCCAGGCGTGATGGGGCATTCCTGTAATCCCAGTTACTCAGGAGGCTGAGGCAGGAGAATCACTTGAACCCGGGAGGTGGAGGTTGTGGTGAGCTGCAATCATGCCACTGCTTTCCAGCCTGGGCAACAAGAGAGAAACTCTGTCTCAAAAAAAAAAAGAAGAAACAAAATAAGGGTGCTGCCGGGTGGAGAAGGTGGAACAGAAGCTGAATTAAAACAGCAGCCATCCAGATCATGGATATGTATCTTCATATTGCATACAATGGAATATGGAATTGCATATTCATTTGGATACATATCCATGTATCCATTGTTGATGTAACAATATAACAGTATTACAGTAAACACCTCCCATAAACTTTCTAACATGTTTATGAAAGTAAACATGAAGACCAGGTGGAGTGGCTCAGGCCTGCAATCCCAACACGGGAGACCAAGGCAGGTGGATTGCTTGAGCCCAGGAGTTCAAGACCAACCTGGGCAAAATGATGAAACCTTGTCTCTACAAAAAAAAAAAAAGTTAAAAAATTAACTGAGCATGGTGGCACACATCTGTAGTACCAGCTACTCAGGAGGCTGAGGTGGGAGTATTCTTTGAGCCTGGGAGGCAGACATTGCAATGAGCTGAGATTGTACCACTGTACTCCAGCTTGGGTGACAGCAAAACTCTGTCTCAAAAGAAAAAAAAAAGTACAGACAAGTTGAAAAAATAACATAATGAATATCTATATGCCCTTCACTTAGACTTCATTGTTAACATTTTGCCCCAGCTGTTCTTTTTTTTTCTGAATAACTTAAGTTGAATTATAGACCTCATGACACTTTATCTCAGGATATTCCAGCTTGGACCTAAGAATAAAAGTAGCCTCCTATATAACAACAAAATCATTAACACACATCCAACAAATCTAACATTGTGCAATGATATTATATATGGTCCATATTTAAATTTTTCTAACAATCCAAAAAATGTTTTTGTGAGCTATTTTCAATTTTTTTTCTGATCCAAGAGCCAACCCAAGATTGCATTGGATTATCATTCTCTTCCGTCTCCTTTATCTAGAACAGCTCTCTTTCTTTCCTTTTTTGGTCCTTTATGTGTTGATATTTTGAAGAGTATGAGCCACTTATAACATAAGAATTTGTTTATTTCTTTGTGATTAGGTTCAAGTTCAACACTTTGGAAAGAATACTATATAGGTGATGTTGAATCACTATGTCACTTCAAGAGGCAGGCAATGTCAGGGATGCTAACTTTGATCATTTGGTTAAAATGGTTTCTTCTAGTTCTCTCCATTATAAAGGTGTATTTTCCCCTTTTTTGTCAATAAATGTGTGACACCTTGAGACCTTGCAAATTTCCTATTCCCTAACAAACTTTCAGCAATTTTAGAATGCATTGGTGATCCCTGTCTGAATTATTTTAGATGCAAAATGGTGATTTTCTAATTCTATCATCATTCCTTCTATTGTTAGTTAGCTATTTTCTCTCTCTCTCTACTCCCCCTTTTTAAAAATACTATCACGGCTGGGCACGGTGGCTCATGCCTGTAATCCCAGCACTTTGGGAGGCCGAGGCGGGCAGATCACCTGAGGTCAGGAGTTTGCAACCAGCCTGACCAACATGGAGAAACCCCATCTCTACTAAAACTACAAAATTAGCCAGCATGGTGGTGCATGCCTGTAATCCCAGCTACTCAGGAGGCTGAGGCAGGAGAATCGCTTGAACCCGGGAGGCAGAGGTTGCAGTGAACCGAGATCACACCATTGCACTCTAGCCTGGGCAACAAGAGTGAAACTCTATCTCAAAAAAAAATAAAAATAGGCGGAGCCAAGATGGCCGAATAGGAACAGCTCCAGTCTACAGCTCCCAGCGTGAGCGACATGGAAGACGGGTGATTTCTGCATTTCCAACTGAGGACCGGATTCATCTCACTGGGGAGTGTCGGAAAGTGGGTGCAAGACAGTGGGTGCAGCGCACCAAGCGTGAGTCGAAGCAGGGTGAGGCATCACCTCACCCGGGAAGTGCAAGGGGTCAGGGAATTCCCTTTCCTAGTCAAAGAAAGGGGTGACAGATGGCACCTGGAAAATCGGGTCACTCCCACCCTAATACTGTGCTTTTCCAATGGTCTTCGCAAATGGCACACCAGGAGATTATATCCCATGCCTGGCTCGAAGGGTCCTACACCCATGGAGCCCCGCTCATTGCTAGCACAGCAGTCTGAGATCAAACTGCAAGGCGGCAGCAAGGCTGGGGGAGGGGGGCCTGCCATTGCCGAGGCTTGAGTAAGTAAACAAAGCGGCCAGGAAGCTGGAACTGGGTGGAGCCCACCGCAGCTCAAGAAGGCCTGCCTACCTCTGTAGACTCCACTTCTGGGGGCAGGGCACAGCCAAACAAAAGGCAGCAGAATCCTCTGCAGACTTAAATGTCCCTGTCTGACAGCCTTGAAGAGAGTAGTGGCTCTCCCAGCACGCAGATGGACATCTGAGAACGGACAGACTGCCTCCTCAAGTGGGTCCCTGACCCCCGAGTAGCCTAACTGGGAGGCACCCCCCAGTAGGGGCAGACAGATACCTCACACGACCGGGTACTCCTCTGAGACAAAACTTCCAGAGGAACAATCAGGCAGCAACATTTGCTGTTCATCAATATCCACTGTTCTGCAGCCTCAGCTGCTGATACCCAGGCAAACAGCATCTGGAGTGGACCTCCAGCAAACTCCAACAGACCTGCAGCTGAGGGTCCTGACTGTTAGAAAGGACATCCACACCAAAACCCCATCTGTACGTCACCATCATCAAACACCAAAGGCAGATAAAACCACAAAGATGGGGAAAAAACAGAGCAGAAAAACTGGAAATGCTAAAAATCAGAGCACCTCTCCTCCTCCAAAGGACCACAGCTCCTCACCAGCAACGGAACAAAGCTGGACAGAGAATGACTTTGATGAGTTGAGAGAAGAAGGCTTCAGATGATCAAACTACTCCGAGCTAAAGGAGGAAGTTCGAACCCATGGCAAAGAAGTTAAAAACCTTGAAAAAAAATTAGACGAACTGCTAACTAGAATAACGAACGCAGAGAAGTCCTTAAAGGACCTGATGGAGCTGAAAACCAAGGCACGAGAACTACGTGATGAATGCACAAGCCTCAGTAGCCGATTCAATCAACTGGAAGAAAGGGTATCAGTGATGGAAGATGAAATGAATGAAATGAAGCGAGAAGAGAAGTTTAGAGAAAAAAGAATAAAAAGAAATGAATAAAGCCTCCAAGAATATGGGACTATGTGAAAAGACCAAATCTACGTCTGATTGGTGTACCTGAAAGTGATGGGGAGAATGGAACCAAGTTGGAAAACACTCTGCAGGATATTATCCAGGAGAACTTCCCCAATCTAGCAAGGCAGGCCAACATTCAAATTCAGGAAACACAGAGAACGCCACAAAGATACTCCTCGAGAAGAGCAACTCCAAGACACATAGTTGTCAGATTCACAAAGTTGAAATGAAGGAAAAAATGTTAAGGGCAGCCAGAGAGAAAGGTCGGGTTACCTGCAAAGGGAAGCCCATCAGACTAACAGCTGATCTCTCGGCAGAAACTCTACAAGCCAGAAGAGAGTGGGGGTCAATATTCAAAATTCTTAAAGAAAAGAATTTTCAACCCAGAATTTCATATCCAGCCAAACTAAGCTTCATAAGTGTAGGAGAAATAAAATGCTTTACAGACAAGCAAATGCTGAGAGATTTTGTACCACCAGGCCTGCCCTAAAAGAGCTCCTGAAGGAAGCACTAAATGTGGAAAGGAACAACGAGTACCAGCCACTGCAAAAACATGCCAAATTGTAAAGACCATTGAGGCTAGGAAGAAACTGCATCAACTAACGAGCAAAATAACCAGCTAACATCATAATGACAGGATCAAATTCACACATAACAATATTAACCTTAAATGTAAATGGGCTAAATGCTCCAATTAAAAGACACAGACTGGCAAATTGGATAAAGAGTCAAGACCCATCAGTGTGCTGTACTCAGGAAACCCATCTCACGTGCAGAGACACACATAGGCTCAAAATAAAGGGATGGAGGAAGATCTACCAAGCAAATGGAAAACAGAAAAAGGCAGGGGTTGCAATCCTAGTTGCTGATAAAACAGACTTTAAACCAACAAAGATCAAAAGGGACAAAGAAGGCCATTACATAATGGTAAAGGGATCAATTCAACAAGAAGAGCTAACTATCCTAAATATATATGCACCCAATACAGGAGCACCCAGATTCATAAAGCAAGTCCTTAGAGACCTACAAAGAGACTTAGACTCCCACACAATAATAATGGGAGACTTTAACACCCCACTGTCAACATTAGACAGATCAACGAGACAGAAAGTTAACACAGATATCCAGGAATTGAACTCAGCTCTGCACCAAGCGAACCTAATAGACATCTACAGAACTCTCCACCCCAAATCAACAGAATATACATTCTTCTCAGCACCACACCACACTTATTCCAAAATTGACCACATAGTTGGAAGTAAAGCACTCCTCAGCAAATGTAAAAGAACAGAAATTATAACAAACTGTCTCTCAGACCACAGTGCAATCAAACTAGAACTCAGGATTAAGAAACTCACTCAAAACCGCTCAACTACATGGAAACTGAACAACCTGCTCCTGAATGACTACTGGGTACATAACGAAATGAAGGCGGAAATAAAGATGTTCTTTGAAACCAACAAGAACAAAGACACAACATACCAGAATCTCTGGGACACATTCAAAGCAGTGTGTAGAGGGAAATTTATAGCACTAAATGACCACAAGAGAAAGCAGGAAAGATCTAAAATTGACACCCTAACATCACAATTAAAAGAACTAGAGAAGCAAGACCAAACACATTCAAAAGCTAGCAGAAGGCAAGAAATAACTAAGATCAGAGCAGAACTGAAGGAAATAGAGACACAAAAAACCCTCCAAAAAATCAATGAATCCAGGAGCTGGTTTTTTGAAAAGATCAACAAAATTGATAGACCACTAGCAAGACTAATAAAGAATAAAAGAGAGAAGAATCAAATAGAGGCAATAAAAAATGATAAAAGGGATATCATCACCAATCCCACAGAAATACAAACTACCATCAGAGAATACTATAAACACCTCTATGCAAATAAACTAGAAAATCTAGAAGAAATGGATACATTCCTCAATACATACACCCTCCCAAGACTAACCCAGGAAGAAGTTGAATCTCTGAATAGACCAATAACAGGCTCTGAAATTGAGGCAATAATTAATAGCTTACCAACCAAAAAAAGTCCAGGATCAGATGGATTCAAGGCCGAATTCTACCAGAGGTACAAGGAGGACCTGGTACCATTCCTTCTGAAACTATTCCAATCAATAGAAAAAGAGGGAATCCTCCCTAACTCATTTTATGAGGCCAGCATCATCCTGATACCAAAGCCTGGCAGAGACACAACAAAAAAAGAGAATTTTAGACCAATATCCCTGATGAACATCGATGCAAAAATCCTCAATAAAATACTGGCAAACAAAATCCAGCAGCACATCAATAAGCTTATCCACCATGATCAAGTGGGCTTCATCCCTGGGATGCAAGGCTGGTTCAACATACGTAAATCAATAAACGTAATCCAGCATATAAACGGAATCAATGACAAAAACCATATGATTATCTCAATAGATGCAGAAAAGGCCTTTGACAAAATTCAACAACCTTCATGCTAAAAACTCTCAATAAATTAGGTATTGATGGGACGTATCTCAAAATAATAAGAGCTATCTATGACAAACCCACAGCCAATATCATACTGAATGGGCAAAAACTGGAAGCATTCCCTTTGAAAACTGGCACAAGACAGGGATGCCCTCTCTCACCACTCCTATTCAACATAGTGTTGGAAGTTCTGGTCAGGGCAATCAGGCAGGAGAAGGAAATAAAGGGTATTCAATTAGGAAAAGAGGAAGTCAAATTGTCCCTGTTTGCAGATGACATGATTGTGTATCTAGAAAACCCCAGCGTCTCAGCCCAAAACCTCCTTAAGCTGATAGGCAACTTCAGCAAAATCTCAGGATACAAAATCAATGTGCAAAAATAACAAGCATTCTTATACACCAATAACAGAAACAGAGAGCCAAATCATGAGTGAACTCCCATTCACAATTGCTTCAAAGAGAATAAAATACCTAGGAATCCAACTTACAAGGGACGTGAAGGACCTCTTCAAGGAGAACTACAAACCACTGCTCAATGAAATAAAAGAGGATACAAACAAATGGAAGAACATTCCACGCTCATGGGTAGGAAGAATCAATATCGTGAAAATGGCCATACTGCCCAAGGTAATTTATAGATTCAATGCCATCCCTATCAAGCTACCAATGACTTTCTTCACAGAATTGGAAAAAACTATTTTAAAGTTCATATGGAACCAAAAAAGAGCCCGCATTGCCAAGTCAATCCTAAGCCAACAGAACAAAGCTGGAGGCATCACGCTACTTGACTTCAAACTATGCTACAAGGCTACAGTAACCAAAACAGCATGGTACTGGTACCAAAACAGAGATATAGACCAATGGAACAGAACAGAGCCCTCAGAAATAATGCTACATATCTACAACCATCTGATCTTTGACAAACCTGACAAAAACAAGCAATGGGGAAAGGATTCCCTATTAATAAATGATGCTGGGAAAACTGGCTAGCCATATGTAGAAAGCTGAAACTGGATCCCTTCCTTACACCTCATACAAAAATTAATTCAAGATGGATTAAAGACTTAAATGTTAGACCGAAAACCATAAAAACCCTAGAAGAAAACCTAGACAATACCATTCAGGACATAGGCATGGGCAAGGACTTCATGTGTAAAACACCAAAAGCAATGGCAACAAAAGCCAAAATTGACAAATGGGATCTAATTAAACTAAAGAGCTTCTGCACAGCAAAAGAAACTACCATCAGAGTGAACAGGCAACCTACAGAATGGGAGAAAATTTTTGCAATCTACTCATCTGACAAAGGGCTGATATCCAGAATCTACAATGAACTCAAACAAATTTGCAAGAAAAAAACAAACAACCCCATCAAAAATTGGAAAAAGGATATGAACAGACACTTCTCAAAAGAAGACATTTATGCAGCCAAAAGACACATGAAAAAATGCTCATCATCACTGGCCATCAGAGAAATGCAAATCAAAGCCACAATGAGATACCATCTCACACCAGTTAGAATGGTGATCATTAAAAAGTCAGGAAACAACAGCTGCTGGAGAGGATGTGGAGAAATAGGAACAATTTTACACTGTTGGTGGGACTGTAAACTAGTTCAACCATTGTGGAAGTCAGTGTGGCGATTCCTCAGGGATCTTGAACTAGAAATACCATTTGACCCAGCCATCCCATTACTGGGTATATACCCAAAGGATTATAAATCATGCCGCTATAAAGACACATGCACACATATGCTTATTGTGGCACTATTCACAATAGCAAAGACTTGGAACCAAGCCAAATGTCCAACAATGATAGACTAGATTAAGAAAATGTGGCACATATACACCATGGAATACTATGCAGCCATAAAAAATGATGAGTTCATGTCCTTTGTAGGGACATGGATGAAGCTGGAAACCATCATTCTCAGCAAACTATCGCAAGGACAAAAAACCAAACACTGCATGTTCTCACTCATAGGTGGGAATTGAACAATGAGAACACATGGACACAGGAAAGGGAACATCACACACTGGGGCCTGTTGCAGGGTGGGGGAGGGGGGAGGGATAGCATTAGGAGATATACCTAATGTTAAATGATGAGTTAATGGGTGCAGCACACCAACATGGCACATGTATACATATGTGACAAACCTGCACGTTGTGCACATGTACCCTAAAACTTAAAGTATAATAATAAAAAATAAAAATAAAAAAGTAAAAATACTATCACTATGTACTTAGTTTTTTTTAAAAAAATTAAATATGTTAAAATCATTATCCTCATTATTCTTATATATATATTTATTTTGAGACAGGGTCTTGCTCTGTTGCCCAGGCTGGAGTGCAGTGGTGTGATAACGGCTCACTGCAGCCTTAACCTCCCAGGCCCACGCAATCCTCCCACCCCAGCTGAGCTGGGATCACAGGCATGCACCCCCATACCAAACTGTTTTTGTTTTTTTGGTAGAGATGGGGTCTCACTATGTTTCCCAGGCTGGTCTTGAACTCCTGGGCTCAAGTAATCCTCCCACCTCTGCCTCCCAAAGTATTGGGGTTACAGATGTGAGCCACTGCACCAGCCATTGTTGATATTTAAATTGTCCCAGATTTGGCCAGTGGGAGCCCCTTCAACCTGTGGCCTGACCTCTCCCCATTAGTTTTCAAGCACTTCTTTGCTTTCTTTACTTTGCTTCTTTGCATGCCAAGATATTCCAGTCTAATCTAGTTCTTCCCTTATCTGGACCTGGAATCAGCCATTTCTGCAGAAAGCCTTGTGATTCCTTTTAGCAGAGAATGCTATTTAGAACCCAAGGGCCTCACTTTAGGATCTCCCATACAATTTTTTAGGTCGCTAACCACCATTTTACTTATTTATTAATAATTTTTTGGGACAGAGTCTCCTTCTATCACCTTGGCTGGAGGGCATGGTGTGATCTTGGCTCACTGCAACCTCCACCTCCTGGGTTCAAATGATTCTTGTGCCTCAGCCTCCCAAGTAGCTGGGACTACAGGCAGGTACCACCACGCCCAGCTAATTTTTGTATTTTCAGTAGACATGGGGTTTCACCATGTTGCCCAGGCTGGTCTTGAACTTCTGACCTCAAGTGATCCGCCCACTTCAGCCTCCCAAAGTGCTGGGATTACAGGCGTGAGCCACCGCACCCAGCCAAGAATGGTATTTAGAATCCAAGGACCTCACTTTAGAATCTTCCATACAATTTTTAAGGTTGCTAACCACCATTTTAAATTGCTTCATAATATTTCCATGAAGTGGTTGGACTACAACTTCACTATTTTAGTGATAATGGGTATTCTGAAGAGTAAGAATCTTTCACTATTCAAAATAATACTGTGATAAAAGGCTGTGTGCATAAAATTTTGTTTTGAATCAAGAATGAGTGCCTTAGGATACATTCTAGAATAACTGGGTTAAAGGGTGGAGACACTTTTGAGACTCTCTTTGCAAATCACCTAGTTGCCCTCCAGAAAGATTGTGGTAATTTGCCCACCCACCAGAAGTGAATCAGATTCTTAGTGCTCTCTTACCAGCAGTAGCATTATAATTAAAAAATGGCGGGGGGGGGGGGGAAGGAGAGGGGAAGGGGCAGCTCTGCAAATCCATATCCATAGAGAGCTTGGTTCTCCTTAGAGAATATTCATGTCTTTGATTAATGAATCAGGTTGAATATCATGTTTCCTGTTGATAATTTGAGCATGTTTTATATAATCAGGTTATTTTATAATGGGAAGACTCAGCAAAAGAGGAACTAAGCAAACACTATTGATGTTCTCCTAATGTATGGATAATATGCACAGCATGATCCAGGAGTGGGAAGACTAAATTAAGACAACATGGTCACTCCTAGGCATGGACCGTTCTGTGGCAGACACATTGCTGGAGTCATCACCAGCAAATAAGGCTCAAAGGTCCAAAGCCCCACCACCAGTCAGCACCAGCTGCAGCCTCTTCTCTCAGGACCCAAGGACTCCCAGGGGAACATGTAGTCCCCCTACCCATGGCAAAACAGCTACAGGGGAGAACGGGACCAAGGCAAGACTTAAGCCTCCAGTTCCCATTCCATAGCTGCATAAGCCACAGGTGGTGGAACCCCATCCCCCCACCTCAGCCCAAGTACTTCATTCTGAGGGTTAACATGGCTGCCGGGAGGAACAGCATTCAACCTGGGTTTTGAAAGGGAGAAAGATTTCAAATAGATGGGTCGAAATGCAAATGAGAGCATTCTACGAAGAGAAAGCAACACCCCAGTGTTCTCATGCCAGCCTCACCCAAGCACCCCAGCTTCTCATGCCATACCCACCCATCCACATGTCACATGCACCTGCAAAGCATCCTCCTCACTGGCTCAGTCTTATCCTAGCTCAGTCACCACCATCGCCACCCCCAAACCCTTCCTGGCTACACACTCGTTCCATGCCCACCATCCCCCCAACTTTGTTCATTCATTCATTATCCAAAAGTGTCCTGGAAGCCAACCACGTACTAGCCGTGTGCCAAGCATGTGCTAGACACAAGGACTACAGTCACACACAAAACAGAATCTGTCGCTCCCTCCAGGGATCTCATAGCTAAGGGGACGAGGCAAATTAAACAACAGATAAATGTGCAATTTTCAATGCCATGGGTTGCAATGCCTGCTGGAAAGGAAAAGTAAAGAATGCAACAAGAAACCACGGTGGGCTCCACTAACCCAGGCAGATAACCCTCCACCCCACTCCCATCACCCACGTTGGAGGCATCTCCTTGGCTGTAGCCCTCACCACTTGGGCGCTCTTTGAGGGCAGGAACTGCATTGTGATCATCTTTGTGTCCCCAGCACCTTGCAGGGTGCCTGGCTTCTGGTCCTTCCATCACATGAATGGTGACAAAGGCCAGCAGGGACACACATCCAGGGCATAGTGATGGATGGAGCTCAATAAACTCAGTTCTCAGAGGCAGCAACACTGTCCCCCACCCCCACGAGCACCACCAGGTGGGTACCAGGGGACTGACCCTCTCAATACCCAAGAGCTTCAACCTCTGCATTGGTGAGAAGTAGAAGCTTAGGGAGGCACCTTTCAGAATGCTGGGACATGAACATTTCTGGGAACGTTCACCCTTTGTCCCTGTATACCACAGAGGTTCTGTGGCCTGACAAAGGATGATCTGTAAGTGTGCAGAATCCTGCTCTGATGCAGTTTGGTCTCATGCTCCACAAGAAGTTTGAAATCACAGCCATATTAGGTAAAGATCGCCTTTTCCGTGGCTTCCAAGCCCAATTGAGATTCATTCCTGGGGAAACTGGAAACAACATATGGGAAGCATTTTGTAGTTGCTTAAAACAAAACAAAAAACACCAAGACTGGAGTTGCTGGAGGTCATGGAAACTCAGCTGGGGCCCAACAGACCCCGAAAGAAATGGGAGAAGCCTGCTCCAGCCCAGAAGGTCACTGAGCTCTGCAGCCTGGGAGCTGGGTGCAAGGTTCAGATCCCTCTCCCTGACTTCCTCTACACAGCCTGCACCTCCAGGGCAGAGTCTCTGTATTAGTCCTTTTTCATGCTGCTGATAAAGACATACCCAAGACTGGGAAGAATAGGTTTAATAGACATACAGTTCCACATAGCTGAGGTGGCCTCACGATCATGGTGGAAAGCAAGGAGGAGCAAGTCATGTCTTGCATGGATGGCGGCAGCCAAAGAGGAAGAACTTGTGCCAGGGAACTCCTCTTTATAAAACCATCAGATCTCATGAGGCTTATTCACTATTGTGAGAACAGCACAGGAAAGACTTTCCCCCATGATTCAATTACCTCCCACCAGGTCCCTCCCACAATGCTTGGGAATTGTGGGAGTAACAATTCAAGATGAGATTTGCATGGGGGCACAGCCAAACCATATCAGTCTCCTTCCCCAAGAGCACCTGGGCAGGGCCCCTCCTACCCAGAACTGTCCCCAGCTCTCCTGCTGCTTGCTTTGCTAAGGTTGCCCATGCCTTCATCTCTCTCACCCCCACCCCACTCCACACCCTGCCTTGGCTCACTCCAGGCCATGTTTGGTTTCTGAAAGGCCACTGGTGTCTCCACTGCTGAGTATGCCAAGGCACCTGGGCAGGGAGGGAGCCTCATCTTGTCATACAGACCAGGGCTCTGACTGTCCTGGGGGCCTGGACATGTCACTCAACAGTGCTGACCCCATCTGTGCAGGACAAAGCTGCCCAGGCCACAGGGTAATGGAGGCTAAGAGGGGAGGATAATGAAGCAACTCTGTGTGAGGGGCAGCATCACATGTGGTCCCCTGTGGAAAACCACCCTTTTCTCCTCACCCCTCACAGAACTTGTCTCACTCTTACAGTACTTAGGAACATAATAATCACTATAGCTACTGTTTTTTGAATAAATGCAAGTTATCTAGCCTCTCACAGCCTCCATTTCCTCATGTTAAATGTGGCTAATGATGTCCACTGCTTTGGTTAGTTATAAGGGTTTCAATAAGATGATGTGTGTGTAGTGCAGGGCCTGGTGTATAACAACAATTACTGTAACAAAAATAAAATGGTTACTGGTATTATAGTAATATATAGTATACTAATGAGTATACACTTAGTAAGTTCTGCCAGGCAATGTTATGTTTGCTGTGATTCATAATCAATTTCCCCACTACTGTCTGGAAGGAAACATAATTATTATCCCTTGTTTATACATGAGGAAACCACAGATGGTAAGCAGTGAGTGTGGCTGCACCTGCCTCAGTCCTGTGGAGTCCTCAACGGGAGGGCCTGCACTTTCCCCTCCATTGGCCCCCCTCCGCCTTCATGCACACGTGATGCCATGTAACAGGTGTTCTTTCATCCAGCGCCTGTTTATTGAGCACCTGTTATTTGCCAGGCATTATTCTTGGTGTTAGGGATATGTTTTAGCTCAGGCTGCTGTAACAAAATATCATACATTGGGTGGCTTAACCATTTATTTCTTACATTTTTGGGGGGCTAGGAAGTCCAAGATCAAGATGCTGGCAGATTTGGTTCTGGTGAAGCTCTTCTTCCTGACTTGTAGATAGCTAACTGCCTTCTTGTGGTGTCCTCACACGGCAAAGACAGAGCAAGAGCTCTGTTGTCTCTTCCTCTTCTGATAAGGACACTAATAACATCATGGGGGTCCACCTAATTAGATTTCATCTAAACCTAATTACCTCCCAAAGGCCCCACCTCCAAATGCCATTACTTCGGGGACTAGGACTTCGACATATGAATTTGGGGAGGACACAAACATTTAGTTTATAGCAGGATATGAGCTTGAAACAATGTTTAGGAAATTTTAAAGTCTATTAAAGAAATGGTCAAAAAAAAGGGAAAGAATCAAATGGAACTTCTGGAGATAAAAGGTATAATAACTGCAATGAGATACTCAGTGGAAAAAGAAGCAGACATCCAAGAGAATAAAAGGACCAAAAAACACAAAAAACAAAAAACAAAACCATATACACATCTCTATTAACACATTAAAAAACAAGACCATTCATTTAAATGTAGTAAAGTTAAAGTTAAATAGTATTTTTCAAAGACATTTCAGGGTGAAGGCTGCTCTTAATTTGCTTTTATAACATTAAACAGTGGTCTTGACTCTCTTCCTTTCCATGTGCTGATCAATAAGCAATCATTGATAGAAGATACTGGGCACAGTGGAGGACTAACTCAACAATGTGAAAGACACAATGCCACCATTTTTGGATGAATGATTATTGAGTATTGAGTTGCTCAGTAATGGGCTAGCTACTTTGAACTAGGCGTCCATGGACAGAAAGACTTTGATTACATGCAATTCCCCGGTAGGTTTAATACTACGTTTCAAAGTTGTAAATAAATGTAAACAATAATTTAAGATATTTGCAATTTCCACTGGTAACAAATTCACAGGCATAAAATTGTGGTTTGTTGTCTACATTCATAGTTATATAAAATGCTAAATTTAATTTCATTTAATTTAATTTTTTAAGATGGAGTCTCACTCTGTTGCCCAGGCTGGAGTGAAGTGGCATGATCTCGGCTCACTGCAACCTCTGCCCCCCGAGTTGAAGCGATTCTCCTGCCTCAGCCTCCCGAATAGCTGGGATTACAGGCGCCTGCACCACACCCGGCTAATTTTTGTATTTCTAGTAGAGACGGGGTTTCACCATGTTGGCTAGGCTGGTCTCAAACTCCTGACCTCAGGTGATCCACCTGCCTTGGCCCCCCAAAGTGCTGGGATTACAGGTGTGAGCCACTGCACCCGGCCAAATGCTAAATTTTAGAGAGTAAAGAAAGTAACAATGTAATTTTTCCATTTAAGTTAACTGACTCCCTAAATTCTATTTATGGGCTTCTCACAGATCCAACAGCAGACTCTAGGTTGAAAACCCCTGCATTAGATGGAAGGCACCTAGGTCCCTAGGCCCCCTGTTCAGAAGACAGTTGCATGGTTGGCCACCTAATGATCACCCAATGAGCTTATTCTACCACGTCATTGAGATTTGGAAGTTGTTTGTTACAGCAACTAGTATTACTTATTTTAACTAACACAGAAATCAAACTTTAGATTTAAGAAGTCCAATAAATAAAAAGAAATTCAAGCATAGACAAATCATAATGAAATTGCACAAAAACAGAGAACGAGTTTTTTCCCCTTTCTTTCTTTCCCTTTCTTTCTTTCTTTCTTCCTTTCCTTTCTTTTTCTTGTCTTCTCTTTCTTTCTTCCTCTCTCTCTTTCTCCTTCGTTCCTTCCTTCCTTTCTTTTTTTTTTGTGAGAGGGTCTTTCTCTGTCACTCAGGCTAGATTGTGGTGGTACGATCATAGCTCGCTGCAGCCTCATACTCCTGGGCTCAAGCAATCCTCCCACCCCAGCCTCCCAAGTAGCTGGGACCACAGGCCTGTGCCACCATGTTGGCTAATTTTTTAAATGTTATTTTTGTGGATATGGAGTCTTGCTTTGCTGCCCAGGCTGCTATTAAACTCCTGGCCTCCCAAAGCTCTGAGATTACAGGTGTGAGCCACTGCACCAGGAAGAGAAGATCTTTAAAGCAGCCAAGGAGGAAAGAGAGACTGCTTTCAGTGAGACTAACAGCTGACTTCTCATGAGCAATAATGGAAGTCAGAGGACAGGGCATGATTACCTTCCATGTCTGAGAAAGCATAAACTGTCGGCCTAGAATTCTATATTCAGCAAAAGTACCTTTTAAGAATAAGGATGAAATAAAGACATTTTTCAGACCTAAAAAAGAAATGGCTGTTTGAAGTGAGTTATACCAGATTCTGGGAGAATAAGAAGGATGATTCCCATGATCTACCTTCAGGTTGCTCTGGGCTATCTACTTTTGCCCCAGCCTGAGCAGCAGGGAATGTGAAATGTGAACCATACTGTGCCCCATCACCATTCTTGCCTGAGAATAAGTTACATAAATGGCAATATCGGTTAGCTACTGCTGTGTAACAAAATCCCTCCAAACTCAGTGATGTAAAACAATGGTATTGCTCATGAGTCAGTAGGACAATCTGTTCATCTGGACCAGGCTCAGCTGATCTTAGCTGGGCTTACTCATGGTCTACAGTTAGCTGGCAGGTCTGCTGGATACTGACTGGTCTAAGTGGCCTTACTCATACATCTGAGTTGGCTGGCCATTGGCTGGAGTTGATAGGGGTAACTGGGCTATGTGTCTCCCACCATCCAGCAGGCTAGCTTGAGCTTGTTCACATGGGTGGCAGGGCTCCAAGGGAGTGAGGAAAACTGCAAGACCAGGCTTGGAACTGGCACATTGTCACTTCCGTCTCATTCTGTTGGTCAAAGTGTAAGGCCAGCCCAGCTTCAAGAGGTCAGGAAACAGATTCTGCCTCTTAATGGAAGAAGCCAAAAAGCCATCTTACAAAAAGGCAGGGAGGGGAATCATGAATCATTGGGGCCATTTTCCCCCACATTTATCAAAGTGACTTTGAAATAAAGGCCACAAGCTAGTGTGGTATGGCTCCAGAGGAAGAAATCTTGGGGAAATTATGAAAAGTCCCAGGTGCCATACCCTATAAATATATCATTTGATCTTTGTAACTACCCAAACAGTTAGGTGCCATTGGTGAGGAGAGCAAGTAACCTGACTGAAGCTGCCTTGATAAAGCCAGGTCAATGATAAAGACAGGACTTGAACCAGGTAGTCTAACATCAGGGCCAGTCTCTTACCCACCTACTCCACTGCCTTCCTGACGATGACACTGAGAGTGTGAACCTGGGTGTGTGGCTCTGTGTACGTCACAATCTTTCTAGGCTTCAGATACTTCAGTGTTTTGTTTTCTTAATAAACACACATGTGGCCAAGATGCAATCATTCTTGTTAGTGCTGTAGAGAAAGAAAAGCACTACATAAGCTCAAGATTACAGAAAAAAACATCATGAAGACTGTCCCTCCAGCAACAAGCAGTGGAAATGGAGGGGCCTGCAACTCAGACAGGCCCGGCTCTGCCAATTGCTTAGCAAGTCACTGCGTCTCTCTGAGTTTTCCTCATCGGTAAAGCGGGGACCCTTCTCCCACAGTGGTTGCAAGGATTTGATGAAATGATATATTTGACAATGCCTTGTTTTTCTCAGCGTACAGCAGGCACTGGCGTCTGTTTCCTTCCCCGGTATCTCCTTCTATGCACTGGGAAAATCCCAGGGGCTTGGAGCAGCTTTGCCAGGCCACCTGATGAGAAGAGGACATCTTTGCAAGCTCTATTTCCTCAGTCATCCTACGTGGATTGCTATTTCTGCCAAAGTGTAATTAAATTCTGGAGCAGTGAGCACAGATAATTAATGGTGAGCCTTGTTAGGTGTGACTTTGGTTAATGTCTGCAACTGTGGAAGAGCCTAGTCACAGACAATTAGTATTTATTGTGTAATTAGGATGCTCAGTTGGCAGGAAGAGGGCGAGCAGCTTGCCTGTCTGGGGCGGCAGATGGAGGGCTGGGTCTCCCCTGGGCACAGCAGGCTGGACGCAGGCAGTACAGGGGCAGGAGTCCCGGGGCGGGGGGTGTAGCCCAACTGCTCTCTGTGCATGGAGGCCATACCCACAGCCCCATCCCTTCTGCCAGCAGGTTTTCAGCTCAGGAGGCCAACATCAGAAACCTGAGTGGGAGGCCAGGTGCAGTGGCTCACGCTGGTAATCCCAGCACTTTGGGAGGCTGAGGCGGGCAGATCATGAGGTCAGGAGTTTGAGACCAGCCTGACCAACATGGTGAAACCCCATTTCTACCAAAAATACAAAAACTAGCCAGGTATGGTGGCAGGCACCTGTAATTCCAACTACAGGGAGGCCGAGGCTGAGAATCACTTGAACCCAGGAGGCAGAGTTTGCAGTGAGCTGAGATTGCACCGCTGCACTCCAGCCTGGGCAACAGAGCAAATGTCTGTCTCAAAAAATAAAAGAAGAAAGAAAAGAACGAATCTTCTTGGTAAAATTTGTTTGACAGGCAAAAATCTCTTGAAACATGGGTCCAAAGTCAAAAAGTCATAAAGGCTGGGAATCACTGACCAGATGATCCCTTCTAGCTCTGAAAAGGAAATCCACGCCCCTCGTGAAAAAAAAAAAAAAAAAAAACACCTGAAAATAACAAGGGTTAGGGAAAATGTGGAGAAATTGGAACACTTGTGCACTGTTGGTAGGATTGCAAAATGGTGCAATGCCATGGAAAACAGTATGAAGTTTCTTTTAAAAAGAATTAAAATAGAACTACCATGTGATCCAGCTGCTATGGTGTGAATGTTTGTGTCTCTCCAAAATTCATGTTGAAACTTAGTCCCCACTGTGGTGGTATTAAGAGAGGAGGCCTTCTGGGGAGTTATAAAGTCACAGGGGCAGAGCACTCATGAATGGGGTTAATGGCCTTATAAAAGAGGCTCCAGAGAACTGCTGGGCCCTTCCATCTCTTCTGCCATGCGAGAATGCAGCATTTGTGCCTTTTTGCTGTCTTCCACATGTGAGAATCCGGCAAGAAGGCACCATCTTGGAAGCAGAGAGCAGCCCTCACTGGACACCAAACCTGCCAGCACCTTGCCTTTGGACTTCCCAGCCTCCAGAGCTGTGAGAAAATAAATGTCTGTTGTTTATAAATTACCTAGTCTTTGGCATTTTGTTATAGCAGCACAAATTGACTAACACATCAGCAAACTGAATTCTGGATATATATTTTAAAAAATTGAAAGCAGGCACTCTAGCAGATTTTGTACACCCATGTGCAAAGCAGCATCATTTACACTAGTCAAGAGGTAGATGGCCAGGCACGGTGGCTCACGCCTGTAACCCCAGCACTTTGGGAGGCCAAGGTGGGTGGATCACTTGAGGCCAGGAGTTCAAGACCAGCGTGGCCAATCTGGTGAAACTCCATCTCTACTAAAAATACAAAAATTAGCTGCATGTGGTGGCATGCCTATAATCCCAGCTACTCAGGAGGCTGAGGCAGAAGAATCACTTGAACCCGGGAGGCAGAGGTTGCAGTGAGCTGAGATTGTGCTGCTGCACTCCAGCCTGGCAACAGCATGAGACTCTGTCTAAAAAAATAAAAAGAAGTAGAAACACACGCGTCCACTGATGGATGAGTGGGTAGACAAAATGTGATATATACATACAGTGGAATTGTCTTAGGCCATTCAGGTTGCTAAAACAAAATATCTTAGACTAGGTGCCTTTTAAACAACAAAAGTTTATTTATCACAGTTCTGGGGGCTGGGAAGTCTAAGATCAAGGGGCCGGCATGGTGGTGGGCAAAAGAGCTGTCTGATGATGGTCCACTTCCTGGTTCATAGATGGCATCTTCCTGCTGTATCCTCACATGTTGGAAGGCGTGAGGAGTCTCTCTGGGGTTCTTTAATAAAGGACGCTCTCCCATTCATGAGGGCTCTGCTCCCGTGTCCTAATCACCTCCCCAGGGCTCCATTTCCTGATACCATCACATTCATGATCAGGTGTCAACATATGAATTTTTGTTTGGCAGAGGTGGGATGTACCAAAATATTCAGACCACAGCAAAAATATTATTCAGCCTTTAAAAGCAAAGAAATCCTGTCACATACTTCAACATGGATGAACTTTGAGGATACTATGCTAAATGAAATAAGCCGGTCACAAAATAACAAACACTAAGTGGAAGGCAATCTGATTCCACTTATATGAGGTACCTAGAATAGTCAAATGCATAGAAACAGAAAGTAGAATGGTGATTTCCAGGGGCTGGGGGAAAAGAGGAGTTGCTGGTTTGGTTCCTTTGTTTTTGTTTTTTGTTTGTTTGCTTGCTTGTTTTGAGATGGAGTCTTGCTCTGTTGCCAGGCTGGAGTGCAGTGGCAAGATCTTGGCTCACTGCAATCTCCGCCTTCCAGATTTACGCCATTCTCCTGCCTCAGCCTCCCGAGTAGCTGGGACTACAGGCACACACCACCATGCCCAGATAATTTTTCTATTTTTAGTAGAGACGAGGTTTCACCATGTTGGCCAGGATGGTCTCAATCTCTTGACCTCGTGATCGCCCGCCTCAGCCTCCCAAAGTGCTGTGATTACAGGCATGAGCCACTGCACCCAGCCGAGGAGTTGCTGTTTTAATGGATATGGAATTTCAGTTTTGCGAGATGAAAAAGTTCTGGAGGCAGGACGCGGTGGCTCACGCCTGTAATCCCAACACTTTGGGAGGCTGAGGTGGGCAGATCATGAGGTCAGGAGATCGAGACCATCCTGGCTAACACAGCAAAACCCCATTTCTACTGAAAATACAAAAAATTAGCCGAGCGTGGTGGTGGGTGCCTGTAGTCCCAGCTACTCGGGAGGCTGAGGCAGGACAAAGGCATGAACCCGGGAGGCAGAGGTTGCAGTGAGCCGAGATTGCACCACTGCACTCAAGCCTGGGCAACAGAGTGAGACTCCATCTCAAAAAAAAAAAAAAAAAGAAAAAGAAAAAAAAAAGAAAAAGTTCTGGAGATCTGTTTCATGACAATGTAAATATAGTTAACACTACTGAACTGCACCCTTAAAAATGGTTTACGATGGTAACTTTTGTGTTACGTGTTTTCCACCACAATAAAAAAAAGTATTATAAAAGAAAGAAATCTTGGGGATGTCTTAGAAACGTTCATGCTCTCTGTCTCAGCTACTCCACTTCCTAGCAAGTGGAAGCGTGGAGGGAGGGGATCAACTAGTTAAGGACCAAGAGCTCAGGATAAACTTATTTATATTAGCACAAAATTGAAAACAGCCCCAAAGCCCAGAAACAGAGGCATGGTTAAGAAATTGTGCTATCCGCCAGGCGCAGTGGCTCACGCCTGTAATCCCAGCACTTTGGGAGGCCGAGGTGGGTGGATCACGAGGTCAGGAGACCCAGATCATCCTGGCTAACACGGTGAAACCTCGTCTCTACTAAAAATACAAAAAATCAGCCAGGCGTGGTGGCAGGCGCCTGTAGTCCCAGCTACTCGGGAGGCTGAGGCAGGAGAATGGCGTGAACCCGGGAGGCGGAGCTTGCAGTGAGCCGAGATCGCGCCACCGCACTCCAGCCTGGGCGACAGAGCGAGACTCTGTCTCAAAAAAAAAAAAAAAAAAAAAAAAAAAAAGAAATTGTGATATCCCCACTCAAGGGAAATCACTGCAGACATTTAAAACAATGCACAAGGCCGGGCATAGTGGCTCACGCCTGTAATCCCAGCACTTTGGGAGGCCGAGGTGGGCGGATCACCTGAGGTCAGGAGTTCGAGATCAGCCTGACCAACATGGAGAAACCCTGTTTCTACTAAAAATACAAAAAATTTAGCTGGGCATGGTAGCACATGCCTGTAATCCCATCTACTTGGGAGGCTGAGGCAGGAGAATCGCTTGAACCCAGGTTGCGGTGAGCGGAGATCGTGCCATTGTACTCCAGCCTGGGCAACAAGAGCATGTCTCAAAAAAACAAACAAACAAACAAAAACACAAGAAAAAATGCTTATGAAGAATTTACAATATAAAGGGAGTTCAAGTGATAATTAATGAAAAAAGAGGAATCAAAAATTTTCTGCACCATGTGACTGTAGCTACAAGTCAAGCCAAAATGATGTCCACACATTCATGCATACACATGTGTGCATGCACATACACATACTAGAAGGAAATACAGCAGAGTATTAACGGTATGATCTTTAAGAGGTAGAATGACAGAGGATTGGTTTTTTTCCCTTCTTTCTTAGGTTTCCTCATTTTCTAAAGATTAACATAACTCTTTAACATGAAAAATTTCTCATTTTTGAATAAACAAACTGTGGTGTATCCAGACAATAAAATATTATTGAACGCTACAAAGAAATTGTATTAGTCCGTTCTCATGCTGCTAATAAAGACGTAACTGAGACTGGGTAATTTATAAAGGAAAGAGGTTTAATGAACTCACAGTTCCACATGGCTGGGGAGGCCTCACAATCATGGCAGAAGATGAAGGAAGAGCAAAAGGATGTCTTACATGGTGGCGGGAAAAAGAGCTTGTGCAAGGGAACTCCCGTTTGTAAAGCCATCGGATCTCGTGAGACTTACTCACTACCCCGAGAACAGCATGGGAAAAACCCAGCCCCATGATTCAATTATCTCCACCTGGCCCTGCCCTTGACAGGTGGGGATTATTACAATTCAGGGTGAGAACTGTGTGGAGACACAGCCAAACCATATCAGAAATGTACCTATCAAGCCACGAAACAACATGAAGGAGACTTAAGTGCATATTGCTAAGTGAAAGAAGCCAACCTGAGCACGCTGCCTATTGTATGATTCCAACTATATGACATTCTGGAAAGGGCAAAGCTATAGAGAGAGTGAAAAGATCAGGTTGCTTGGGAGGCCGAGGCGGGTGGATCACCTGAAGTCAGGAGTTTGAGACCAGCCTGGCCAACATGGTCAAACCCCATCTCTACTAAAAATACAAAAAATTAGCCAGGCATAAGTGTCGGGCACCTGTAATCCCAGCTACTTGGGAGGCTGAGACAAGAGAATAGCTTGAACCCAGGAGGCGGAAGTTGCAGTGAGCCGAGATCCCCTCACTACACTCCAGCCTGGGTGACAGAGCAAGACTCTGTCTCAAAAAAAAAAAAAAAAAAAAAAAAAAAAAGATCAGGTTGCCAGAGGTTTGGGCAGGAGGAAGGAGGAATGAATAGGAGGATTTTTAAGGCAGTGAAACTACTCTGTATGATACTGTAGTGGTGGCTACAAGTCATTATGCATGTGTCCAAACCCACAGAATGTGCATCTAAAGTGAAGCCTGTGGGAACTTTTGTTTAATGGATACCGAGTTTCAATCTGCGAGATGGATCCTGGTGATGGTTGCACAACAGTGCGAATGTTTTTTTCCCTTCTTTCTTAGATTTTCTCATTTTCTAAAAATTAACATAATTCTTTATCATGAAAAATTTCTCATTTTTGAATAAACAAACTGTGGTGTATCCAGACGATAAAATATTATTGACCACTAAAACGAAATTGTATTAGTCCGTTCTCATGCTGCTAATAAAGACGTAACTGAGACTGGGTAATTTATAAAGGAAAGAGGTTTAATGAACTCACAGTTCCACATGGCTGGGGAGGCCTCACAATCACGGCAGAAGATGAAGGAAGAGCAAAAGGATGTCTTACATGGTGGCGGGAAAAAGAACTTGTGCAAGGGAACTCCCGTTTGTAAAGCCGTCGGATCTCGTGAGACTTACTCACTACCCCGAGAACAGCATGGGAAAAACCCAGCCCCATGATTCAATTATCTCCACCTGGCCCTGCCCTTGACAGGTGGGGATTATTACAATTCAGGGTGAGAACTGTGTGGAGACACAGCCAAACCATATCAGAAATGTACCTATCAAGCCACGAAACAACATGAAGGAGACTTAAGTGCATATTGCTAAGTGAAAGAAGCCAACCTGAGCACGCTGCCTACTGTATGATTCCAACTATATGACATTCTGGAAAGGGCAAAGCTATAGAGAGAGTGAAAAGATCAGGTTGCTTGGGAGGCCGAGGCGGGTGGATCACCTGAAGTCAGGAGTTTGAGACCAGCCTGGCCAACATGGCCAAACCCCATCTCTACTAAAAATACAAAATATTAGCCAGGCATAAGTGGCAGGCACCTGTAATCCCAGCTACTCGGGAGGCTGAGACAAGAGAATAGCTTGAACCCAGGAGGCAGAAGTTGCAGTGAGTCGAGATCCCCTCACTACACTCCAGCCTGGGTGACAGAGCAAGACTCTGTCCCACAAAAAAAAAAAAAAAAAAAAAAAAAGATCAGGTTGCCAGAGGTTTGGGCAGGAGGAAGGAGGAATGAATAGGAGGATTTTTAAGGCAGTGAAACTACTCTGTATGATACTGTAATGGTGGCTACAAGTCATTATGCATGTGTCCAAACCCGCAGAATGTACACCTAGAGTGAAGCCTGTGGGAACTTTTGTTTCATGGATACAGAGTTCAGTCTGCAAGATGGATCCTGGTGATGGTTGCACAACAGTGCGAATGTTTTTTCCCTTGTTTCTCAGATTTTCTAATTTTCTAAAATTTAACATAATTCTTTATCATGAAAAATTTCTCATTTTTGAATAAACAAACTGTGGTGTATCCAGACGATGAAATATTATTGACCGCTAAAAAGAAATTGTATTAGTCCGTTCTCATGCTGCTAATAAAGACGTAACTGAGTTATGTCTTTTCTACCTCTTAAAAAACAAAAGAAATTGTGATATCCCCACTCAAGGGAATATCGCAATTTCTTTTATTTTTTAAGAGGTAGAATGACAGAGGATTGGTTTTTTCCCTCACTCCATTCAGTGAGTTAATGTCACTGAATGGTACAATTAAAAATGGTTATAATGGCAAAAATTTATGCTACGTATATTTTACCATGATTAAAAGAAGAGCAAGAAATCGGTAATCTATGGGCTTTAAGTAATAATTATGTAACAATATTGGCTCATCAACTGTAGCAAATGTATAACACCAATGGGAGCTGTTAACAAGGGAAGTGGGGGATGGTTAGTGGGTGTCTGGGAACTCAGTATTTTCTGCTCAATTTTTATGTAAACCTAAAATTGCCCCAAATATAAAGTCTATTATTTTTGTTTCAATCCTCATTTTGCTTTTCATTAAAAACAAGCCCTGGGTAGTGTCAACAGCTGTCCTGTGATGAGCGTTCCGCAGGCCGTGTGTCTTCCCGGCGGATCTGGCCCCGCTCTTGCACTAGGAGAGTGGGGTCAGCTATGGATCATTCCCTGGGTCAGAGAAGTGACAGGTCTGGGCCAGGACTGGAGAGCAGCCGTTTATCATCCTGGCAGGAAACTGCGCTCTCCAGGAGTGCTCACAGGACAGCGAACACTTGTGAGTCTCACCTCCTGGGCAGGTCAGTTCTCAGGCGGTTGGGTTCAGGCAGTGTGACAGCAGGGATGGGGAGGGGTTCTTGGATATCGGGCATGGGAATGGGGGCATAGATAGAAGGAAAACCTGCCACAGCACCCTGCAACCCCACAGCTCCACTGGGCTTTCAGCCTAAAGACATCAGCCACTGCGTCTATCCAAGGGAGACAATACTCTTTCTCCCCACCCCTGCCACATCTCCCTGGACCCATGGCTACTTGGAGGGAAGGGCTGATGGCACAGGCCCTGTCCTGGGTGCTCCAGGGGAGAAAGCAGAGGCCGAGGAGAGAGCCAATGACTTGCTTCAGGTCACTGTCCCCTTCCACCCAGGGTGACTGTGCTTTGGGAATACTGATGCCCTTGGAGAATTGGCTGGAGTAATTTCCAGTGGCCTATCTATGGTGACCTTGAACCCTATGCCAGAGAGATCCTGTACCCAAGGGCACTGAGATTAAGGCTACTTTCCTGCTTTGTATTTATTGTTTTAAATAATTTACTATTGTTTTAAGTAATTGCATTTATTGCTTTAAATAATTCCTGACTGCCTTAAATAATTTCATGTATTGTTTTAAATAATTCACTGTGAAACTGATCAGTGCTCTATGTAGGACAGTCAGAGCTTACATATAAACACAAAGAGGAAAATTAAGATAACCTGCATTACACCATTCAGAAATACAGCTGTGGAGTTTTTGCAGTATGTTCTCTGGTCCTATTTTCTATGGCTCTTTGCTCGTTGATTAAACAACACTTATGAGCACTCCCTGGGTGTTAGGCACTGTCCTAGGCACTGAGAATATGATAATGAATAAGATTTGGTTCCTGACCTCAAGGAGCTTAAAATGGACCCACCGCAACAACCCACACACATGCACACACACGCACACACACACACACTCACTTACAGAGTTGGCTTTGAGTTTTGACTGGTACTGAACATAATGTCTTGGAACCTTTTTTTCCCCCCACTGAATATATTATGAACACTTTCCCCTGTGATTAAATATTGTGTCACAATATCATTTCAATGGTTACACCGTGTTTCATTCTGTGAACCTACCATCATTTATTTCACCAGTCTATTGTGGAACAGTTAGTGCTTTGGTGAAAATCTTTGTGGCTCGATCTTTGTGCACATCTATGGTTCGTTCTCTCTCTTTTTTTTTTTTCCAATTTTGTTATTGTGGTAAAATATACATAACATAAAATGTACCATCTTAACCATTTTAACTGGACATTTCACTGGGTATTAAATATATTTATAATGTTGTACAACCATCACCAGAACTCTTCGTCTTGTAAAACTGAAACTGTACACCCATCAAACAGCAACTCCCATTCCCCTCTCCCTCAGGCCCTGGCAGCCACCATTCTACTTTCCATCGCTATGAATTTGGCCACTGTGGATGTCTCATGTAAGTGGAATGAATTGCACTGCATTTATCCTTTTGAGGCAGGCTTATTTCACTCTGCATCATGTCCTCAAGCTTCATCCATGTTGTACCCCATGTCAGAACTTCCTTCCTCTAAGACCGAACAATATTCCACTGTATGTATAGATCATATTTTCTTTATCCACTGTATACTTATTTCTCCAGACTAAATATCTAGAAGTGGAATGACTGGGTCAAAAGCTTTGCTATTCATTGCCTGATTCTCTTCTAGCACACAGGTGCCAGTTTCCTCTTCTTCCACTCCAGGGACAAGTTTTCATTTCCCTGCACTTCTGCCAGCACTGAGCACTATAAGTTTTTAAAAAACCTTTTGGATATGATTTCAAATTTACAGAAAGATTGCAAGAGGAGAACAAAGACCTCCCCTGTTACCTAGATTCACCAAGTGCCAGCATTTGCCCCATTTGCTCTCCTCCTCCTTCTGCCTCCCTCCCAACCCCATCCATCCTCTTTCTTTTCCTTTCTGGACCACTTAAGAGACAATTGCAAACATCACAATGCTTTATCCCTAATTATTTCAGTGTGCATTTCCTAACAATCTCTTACATAAACACTGTACAATTATAAAAATCAGTAAATTCAACCTTGATGCGATTACTACTTTTTTTTTTTTTTGAGGCAAAGTCTCACTCTGTCTCCCAGGCTGGAGTGCAGTGGCGCAATCTTGGCTCACTGCAGCCTCCGCCTCCCAGGTTCAAGTAATTCCCCTGCCTCAGCCTCCTGAGTAAATGGGATTACAGGCGCCCACCACCATGCCCAGCTAATTTTGTATTTTTAGTAGAGACGGGGTTTCGCCATGTTAATCCCAGCACTTTGGGAGGCCGAGACGGGCGGATCACTTGAGGTTGGGAGTTACTACTATTTTCTAATCCACAATCCATATTCAAATTTTACCAAATTTTCAAATTATGCCCTCTCTACTTCCCCCCATCCCAATCCGAATGCAGGATCCCACATTGCATTTAGGTGTTACATCTTTTTAGTCCCTTTTCATCTGGAGCATTATAAAGTTTTAATACGTTTGAAAATTTAAAAGGCCCAAATGTGTCCTGTTGTTGTTTTCATTTATTTTATTTCTGCCAAAGCTGAATATTTCTTCTGGTGTGAATTGCTCTTTTGTATATTTCCTTTTGTGCATTGCCTGGTGGTATCCTTTGTCCCTGCTTCTCTCCTGGATTTATACCAGCACCAGCACTTTAGTCACCAGACATGACCTTCCACAAGCAGCCCTTGACCTGGAGAAAGCGATGACCTGCCGTCCTCCTGGATCCTCCCGGTCCTGTCCCCTTGGATCAGCCGCTTGGCCAGGATTTTGAAATAGTACAGTTGTCTGGTCTGAGCAAGGACGCCCCATCTGTCCTTCCAAACTCCAGGGAGTACAGAGAGTTATTCCTGTTTGGGTTCGACATTTCCTGCGGGATCTGACCTGCTGCCAACCCCAGTTTTGTTTCCAAGAGGCCACCTGCTGAGTGTCAGCAGCGGTCAGCGGCCTCCAAGGTTGCTATTGATCAACGTCCGTTCCAGCGGGTTCCTGGCATCCGAGGCCTGCTCTGTGTCCCGGGAGAAGGGATTGTGGTGCAATGGAAAGCTCCCAGGGCACACCGCGGGGGCCCCACAGAGCTCAGGATGCAGACGGGCTTCACCTGCTGAACCTGGATAAGCCCCTGCGTGTAGCAGAGCTCGTTTCCTCTCTGGAAAGATGGAAAATGCCAAGGCTCACAGACACTAAGACAACAACAGAGGAAGAATCCTGCCGAGGCCACCAGGACACCATGCTGACTTGTTGCTGACCATTGCTATTTTGTGTGTAAATTTTTATTAAATCAGTTATCACTCTTTTGTGCAGTCATAGAAAGGAAAATATAAGCAAAATAAATGTCAATATTCTGGGCTTGGCTCTTCCTCATCACAGTTTTTCCATGTCTTAATTTTTTTCTAGTGAAGGAAAATGTAAATACATAAAATGAGAGAAAATAGGCTGATGAGCCCCCAGGTGATACTCATCAACCTTGGCCTCATCCAATCCCCCATGACTACACTCCCTCCAGATTATTATGGGACAAACTCCAGACATCATAGACTTTCCTCTGTAGACGTGCAGACACTTCAGTTTGTGTCTGCAGAAGATAACGAACCCTTTGTTTTGAACATCATCCTAATAATGGATTGCACCTAAAAAATAACAATGACTTAATAGTACCATGGAAATATCTACTCAATGTTTAAAGGTCCTTATTTTTCTATAGTTGCTTTGTTCAAATCATCCCAACGAAGCTTATCTTTGCATTTGGTTGGCATGTACTGTGGTTGGAATATGTCCTCCAAATTCATATGTTGAATTCAAAATTTCCAGTGTGATAGTATTTATTTATATTTATGTATTTATTTACTTATTGAGACAGAGTATTGCTCTGTCACCCAGGCTAGAGCATAGTGGTGCAATCATGGCTCACTGCAACCTCCACCTCCTGAGCTCAAGCAATCCTCCCACCTCAGCCTCCCAAGTAGCTGGGATCACAGGCAAGCACCACCATACCTAGCTAACTTTTTAAATTTTATTTTTATTTTTGTACAGACAGAGGTCTCATTGTGTTGCCCAGGACAGTCTTGAGCTCCTGATCTTAAGCCATCTGCCTGCCTCAGCCTCCCAAACTGCTGGGATTATGGTCATGAGCCACCGTGGCCGGCTGCAGTGTGATAGTATTTAACAGTGGAGCCCTTAGGAGGTGATTAAGTCAGGAGGGCTCTGCCTTCACAAATGCGATTAATGACATCATTAAAAGGCTGGAGGGAACTAATGTTCATTCTTTTTACCCTTCCAACATCTTCCTGTGAGAACACAGCCTTCATCCTCTCTGGGGGATGCAGCAAGAAGGTGCCATTTGGAAGCAGAGAGCAGCCCTCACCAGACACCAAACCTGCCAGTGCCTGGATCTTGGACTTCCCAGTGTCCAGAACTGTGAGAAAATTAATTTTGGTTGTTTACAATGTACCTAGTCTCAGAAATTTTGTTATTGCAGATCACGTAGTCTGAGATAGCATGTCTCTTAATCTCTGTTAATCCATTTGTTATCCTTCCCTCACTTCTTCTCTTGCAATACATTTCTGGATGAAACTGGGTCGTTTGTCCTGTAGAGTTCTTTGCATTTTGCTGTTTGCATTTTTATAGTGTCATTTAGCCTTGCTTGTCCCTTGTATTTCCTGCAAACTGGTAGTCAGACTGAGAGCTGTTTTGACAACCCAAAGAGAAAGCGTACCGAGAAGACTGTCAGTCAGTGTGAATTTCCCTTAAAGAGGGTTTGGAAAAGAGTTAGGGACACTAGGGATGGGAGTCAACAGACCAGCTCTGTTACTGACCCACTGTATATGCCATTTGGGGTGGAACAGTGGGGTTTTTTTGTTTTGTTTTTTGAGATGGAGTTTCGCTCTTGTCACTCAGGCTAGAGTGCCATGGCGCAATCTCGGCTCGCTGCAACCTCTGCCTCCCAGGTTCAAGCGATTCTCCTGCCCGAGTAGCTGGGATTACAGATGCCCACCACCACACCCATTTTAAAAAATATTTTTAGTAGAGACAAGGTTTCACCATGTTGGCCAGGCTGGTCTCGAACTCCTGACCTCAGGTGATCCACCCACCTCGGCCTCCCAAAGTGCTGGGATTAAGGCGTGAGCCACTGCCCCTGGCCTGAACACAGTGTTTTTGTCTGTTACATGGGGAAGGGAGTAAGGGAGATGGACCATGAGGTCTCAAAGCTCTTCTATGGGGCTGCTTTCTGGAATCAGTGACTAATATGCCTCCAGGGACATCTCTGCTTAGCGCAATAAACTCAGCCCAGCCTCTCCAACTCAATAACCGAAGACAACGGGTCTACCCAGTACAAGGAGGCCCCAGCTCCCTGCACAATCACTTTTGGACCCTTAATAGGGCACTCGGGAATGGGGCTTGGGAAGCCCACCTGGGTTGCAGATTTCCCAATAAGGTTTAGATCCACCTGCCTCCTGGTCACATTGACTGGAACATTTGTTCCCAAGGCCCCAGTGAGTCCTGGTTCTCTTCTTCAATAACTCCAGAGAGGGCAGCAGCAGACTCCCTGTGAACAATTCACAGCTTTTTTTCCCCTTCTCTTTCCTTTCCTTTTCTTCATTCCTTCTCTCCCCTCACATCTCCCCTTCTCTCTCCGCTCTTTTCCCCTCTTGGATAATCAATTCTGTCATTTTTTCAGTGCACTAGGGGGAGCTGCTATTTAACAAAACCTGCAGGACGCTTCTCAGCTTGAAGAGCCACCTTCTGGTTTTGCCCCATGGGGGAGGATTGGGTCACAGCAGAGTTGCATAAAGCAGGGTCCGCCTCCATTGAATTGGCTCGATTACCCGCAACACACAAATACCGGGGTCGGGAGACCTGGATTCGAGTTCTTTCTCTGCCCTCACCAGCTACGGGAGGCTCCTTTCTGCCTCTGGCCTGGTGTCCTCAGGGACCGTTTGTCCAGTGGTTAGGTGTGTGGTTCTAAATCCCAACCCTGCCACTTGTCTGCTGTGTAAACATGGGCAAATAGCCCAACCTCTCTGAGTCTTCCTATAAGTAAAATAAGGCAGACAGCCCCCACCTCCCTCTTTGCCCAGAGCCCAGAGCACAGTAAAACACTCCATCATACCATGATGGCTGAGATAAGGTCAGCCTTATTTTAAGGTAAAGGGTGGGGCAGGCACAGGGAGGTGGAGAAGAACAGCGGAGAGGCAAACACGCCTGGAGCCTGGCCCTGACTTTGGAGCCAGCAGAGGGGAACCAGGATGTGTGGTCATGGTCTGTGCTTCACTCCGGGCCATGGCAAAGGGGCTCTGGAGCTTTCCCTGGTGTAGGAGGGTTAGGGGACCCAGGTGGCCTCTGTCAAGGCTCCAGGGAAGCATCTCCTCCCTTCTGGTCTCCGACGTGGCTGGGACCTGCTGGACCCTCTGCTCATGCCTGTAGGCCCAGGATTGAGGCAGCCTGGAAAAAGGAGCACTCATCTCCTGCTTCCAAGTCTTCCACCACCCCGAGCAGCTCAACACCAGCATCTGGGGCCTCGGGAGCCACTGGTCCCTTCTGGGGCTGGGCTTGGGAGATCCTCGCCCTGTGTCAGGGGTGACTCAGAAAAGCAGTTGGTGGGCAGGGAGGGTGCTCATCTCTGCACAATAGGAATAGAAACCTGACATAAAGAGAAGCTAAAACATGAACAAGTTAAAGAGATGGAGAATATGAAGGAAAAATTCCGAGGCCTGGGGGATAAAATGAGAAGGATAAACTACAGGAACAGGGGTAACGTAATATTGGAAGAAGTCGTGGCTGGGAATTTTCCTTGTACTGGGGAAAATTCCCAGCCATTATTTATAGAGGAAGGATATAAAACCTGGAGTTGAAGAAGCACAGTGAGTCTTGAACAGGATAAAAATAAATGATTCCACAATTAGATATAGTTTAGAGAAACTTTACATCCCTAAAGTAGAAGAGATCTTAAAGACTCAGAAAAGACAAATTGTCTACAAAGGAACAACGAACTCTCAATCACAACAATGGAATCCAGAGGATAACGAAGTAATATTCTAATCAGATTTTGAAGTGCTGGAGGACATAACTACCAGCCAGCATATGCATCAATTCAAAAATGAGGGTGACTTTGGGAAGCCGAGGTTGGTGGATCACCTGAGGTCAGGAGTTCGAGACCAGCCTGGCCAACATGGTGAAACGCCGTCTCCATTAAAAATACAAAAATTAGCCAGGTGTGGTGGCGGGCACCTGTAATCTCAGCTACTTGGGAGGCTGAGGCAGGAGAATCGCTTGAGCCTGGAAGATGGAAGCTGCAGTGAGCCAAGATCACATCACTGTATTCCAGCTTGGGCAACAGAGAAAGACTCCATCTCAAAAAAAAAAGAGGGTGATACAAAGGCTGAGAGAGTCACCATCACTAATCCATGTTAAGCACTACTAAAGAACGAGCTAGAGAAAAAAAGAAAACCCAATCTTAAGGAAGGAATTAGTTATTCAAAGAAATCTTGACCAAATAAATTGGTAAACATGGATAAATTTAAATGAATATTCACTATGGGGAACCACAATCATAAATATGATTAATTTGAAGAAGTTTAAGCATAAAAACTCTGGTTGACAATAACATGTAAGACAAGAGGGTAGAATTGAAGGCAAACACTTTCAGGCCCTTTTATTATTTGGGATGAAAGAGAAATCTTGGTTAACCTTAGGGTTTATTAAATCAAGTGTGTTAAAATTTTAAGAGTAACCACTAACGAAGAAAATTAGAATGCATAACTTTATACTGGTAGAGGAACAAAGAGGAATTAAGAAAACCTGATCAATCCAATATACAACATTAAAGAAGGAAAAAGATGAAATAGCCAGGTAAATGGGAAACCTAAAATAAAGAGTTAAATACAAATCCAAACTATGACTAATCACAATAAAGGTAAATGAACTATATACAAAATTTAAAAGATACGGATTTTCAGATTGGGTTTCAGAAAAGTCTACTGTCGGCCAGGCATGGTGGCTCACCTATATAATCCCAGCACTTCGGGAAGCTGAGGCTGGAGGACTGCTTGAGGCCAGGAATTCAAGACCAGCCTGGGCAGCATAGCGAGACCTTGTCTCTACAAAAAATTTAAAAATTAGCCTAGCGTGGTGGTTCCCACCTGTAGTCCCAGCTACTTGGGATGCTGGGCAGGGAGGATCACTTCAGCTCAGGAGGTCAAAGCTGCAGTGAGCCATGGTTGTGTCACAGTACTCCAGTCTGGGTGACAGAGCAAGACCTTGTGCCCCACCAAAAAAAAGAATGAATGAATGGAAAGAAAAGTCTACTGTCTGCTGGTAATAAGAAGTTTGGCTTTTCTTAACCTCGCAAATTCAGACTGTTATTCCAAAATACTTGTCATTTGTCATGAGTATTGTTTTTTCTTTTTTACCATTAAAAGTTCTTTCATCATTTTCCAACAGTCAGATATGAGTATCCCTATTATACAGAGGGGAAAACCAAGGCTCAGATACATTACATCATGTCATGCCATGAAATGTACATGTACATGACGTAATGTACATGTCACATACATGACATCTCAGGGTCCCCAGGATTTCAGCCCAGGTCTCCTGACTCCAAGTATAGTGTTCTTGAAATCTGTGCTTTATTTATTTATTTATTTATTTATTTATTTTTGCTTTGCCTGTCTTCAAGTGTCTCCACAGGATCCCTTACAGCTGCAAACCATCCATTAGAGTCTGCCTCAGTGATGCCACTGTGTCCATTTATCTGTTTAATCCCACACACCACTACTACATCATCTTAATTATTGTCTTTTTATATTTCCATATTAGGTTATGCTCATTTCTTTTTTTCCACTTTTTTTTTTTTAAGAGACAGGGTCTCACTCTGTCACCCAGGCTGGAGTGCAGTGGGGCAATCACGGCTCCCTGCAGCCTCAAACTCCTGAGCTGAAACAATCCTCCTGCGTCAGCTTCCTGAGTAGCTGGAACTACAGGAATGCGCCACCATGCCCGTTTTTTCCAACTTTTAAAAACTGTATTTTTATCTTCATTTAAAAGATAAAATTTAAATAAAGGTAAACATTTTAAATTTTAAAACACAGAACTTTACTGCTATTTCATTTCATTTGCTCAGTATTCACATTTTCTCTTATCTCCTTCAGTCGGCATTTTCCAATCATCCGTTCCCCAGAGATTCTACAATATCTTTCTAAAGAGGTCCCTCCCCTCAGAGATTCACTGGACTCGTAAGTTACACTATCTTCAGATAAGGTTACTGTGTCTATTCCTTTCTGAGGGCTGTAACTTTTATGATTGTTTTATGTCTTGCTTAGTGACCAGAACCTCCAAAACACTATCTAATGATCGTGACTGTGGCAGACCCTATGAACTGCCTAACCTAACCTCCATCTCCTTTTCTTATTTAATTACAGAGCCCCAGTTTTCAGCTGAGTACATCGCAACTCAGCACTCTTTGCAGGTCTTCTCCAGGGAGGCTTGTAGCTGCTGACTGACTGCTGCAGGAATATGAATGCCCAATAGGTCCCTTGCCTGGAGTCCAGAAAAAATACGAACCAGGTGCAGTGGCTTACGCCTGTAATCCCAGCATTTTGGGAGGCCGAGGCAGGCAAATGGCTTGAGCCCAGGAGTTTGAGACCAGCCTGGGCAACATGATCAAAACCCATCACTATGAAAAATAAAAAAAATTAGCTGAGTGTAGTGGCATGTGCCTGTAGTCCCAGCCACTCAGAAGGCTGAGGTGGGAGGATAGAATGAGCCCAGAGGTGGAGGCTGCAGTGAGCCGTGATCACACCACTGCACTCCAGCCCCAGTGACAGAGTGAGACTCTGTCTCCAGGAAAACAAAACAAAACCTGAGATCTAATTTCCTCCCCAGAGCTTTCCATGGGGTCAGTCTGAGTCTGGGACTTGGGCTGAGATCCCACGCTTGCTCGGCTTCTCCCTTTTGCCCGTCCTGTTTTCCCCAGCCCCTTCCCAACATCTATACCTGCACAGCACTTCTTAATAAATCACTCACCCGGGAATCACCAGGTCAGGGTTTGGTGTAAGCGAACCTGACCTAAGACAACCTTTGTGAGGAGATGAGTCTGAAACTGAGACCTAAAGTGTGAGAAGTGGCCAGTCATGGGGAGAGCCACTGACGGGCAGCTGAGAAGCTGAATTCCAGGGAAGAGTATGAGGAATGGGGATCTGGACAGAGGAAAGGGCACGTGCAAAGGCCCTGTGGTAGGAAGAAGCTTGCTAAGTTTGAGGCTGAAAGTGCATGTTTTGTTTTGGAAATGGTGAGGGCTTTTTGAGTGGGAGGGAAGGCAGGTGAGGGTTGAAGTGTGAAGGGCTTTGAATGCAACCCCAACGTGCTTAGATTTTATCCTGTAGGTAGTGGGAAGCTGTGGGCAGATTCTGAGCCAAGGAGAAACAGAACACAACAGTGGCAATGATGGTGTCCTATACTGTGCACCCAGGGAGCTAAGTTCAGAGTAAATCTCACAGAAAGGCAGCCCTGGAGCCTCCCTGATCACTTCACCATCCCTTGGGGGCTCTGGTGCCCCTGTGGGTGATTGGAGCCACTGAGGTTTTCAGCAGGGGAGAGCCTTGGCCAGATCAGCTTTTTAGAAAGACCTGCAGGCAGTAACACAACAGACATGTAGAGGACATCAAGATAGGGACAGCGAGACGGTAGGGGCAGGATAGGGGTGGCAATCGTTCTGGTACAAAGTCATATGGGCCTGACCTTGGTGGCTGTGGGTGAAGAGGGTAGCAAATTGCTGAGTAATTAGGAGATAAAATGGAAAACTCAGGGGGCTGGGGAGTATAATGGAAAGAATTTTAATTACAAAAGTAATATTCGAAAATGAGGTAATTAAAAATGATACAGTTGACTCGAAGGCGAAGGCTTAGGAATAAGACATTCTTGGAATGGCAAGGAAGTCCATCTCTCTGAGAGGCAGTTCCAGCACCTGTGAGCTGAAGGTGTGCCTACACCCATACAATTGTTGGGAGGAAAAAAATGGGGAACATAGAATTCATCACGTTCCCTCTCTCTCAGACCTTTAAGCTGAAAGGGCTGAGCCAGGAAGGCGTGCTGTCATTTTTATCGTTCTGCAAACTGAGTTGCTGGGGGCCCGAAAGCCTTGTGTTTAGAAGAAGCGTGCTTTCCAGGTAAGCAGAGAACGGCGGAGCCAATCGCCGTCAGAGGCGTTAAGTGGTTTCTGAACGGCTGCAGCATGATTAAATTAACCACTTAACCAAATTGCTTTCTATTGCCTTGATCAGATGCAATTGCAAGGAGATAAAGGGGCTTAATGTGAAAAGCATGGCTGGCCTCAGGACTAATGAATTAACTGTTCCCTTCCCCACGCAGCCTCCTGCCTGCTGGCACCCAGCTGGTTCACTGGTCCCCTCTCCTGCCTGCCTATTCCCTGGGCCGAGAGCACTCATGTCATGGAGATCATGGCACCAGGAGGATGGCCAGCATGGGTCCCTCGTTGCATGCAGCCCTGGCATTTCCCCCTCGTTAGCATTTTCTCCCCACAGCTGACAGTGGTCAGGTGATTCTCTCAGGAAAAAGACAGCATGGTGGAGCGAGAAGAATTATCACTCAGAGCTTGGGCTCTGGGGTCAGCTCCCACTCCAGTTAGTCCTAGTCCTTACTAGCATGGGGCCTCAGGCAAGCAACTTAGTCGCAAACAGAGCTCCAGGACCTAAGCACTTGTGCACACCAAGAGCCTCACTAGGTACTTTCCCACGTTATCTCTGCACTTGTTCAAGCTCCCCTCAGCTCTGGGAGAGTGGATGTCTTATTGACCTCTGTGTCACCAGCTCTGAGTTTAGGGACTGGCACACAGCAGGCTCTCAGGAAATGAGCTGTGCAAAATGATGGGTACATGGGAAAATGAATAGTTGGGAAAATGATTAGGTGGAAGAAAATGGATAAATGAAGAAATGGAGGATTAATAGATGAGTGGAAGGATGAGTGAAGTGATGGATGCATAGATGAACTGACAGAAGAAAGGATGGATAGCTCATGGACAGAAGGATGAATGATGGAAAGATGGAGGGCAGGAAGAATAAAAGGATGGATGAATGGATAAGTAGATGGATGGAAGGAAGGGTAGATAGATGCATAGAAGGATGAATGATGTTTGGATGGATGGATGGAAGGAAGGATGAAAGGATGGATGGATGGGTGGAAAGATGAATACCTACAGATTCTGCTCCTCACACAGAGGTAGTGGTCTGAGAGGTCAGCCCAGCCTTTTTTGTCTAAAGCCATCCAGCACATGCCTGGAAGTGACCCAGTTGTCCTGAACTTAAGTCTCTCTCATGCCCATCTTACAATCATGGGTTAGACTTAGGTAATCTCTAAGGTCTTCATATCAGTTCCTCCCCAGTGAGACATTAATTCTCACTGGAGGGAGAATGATAATAGTTATCATTGTATCCAGTTTTATAGTTTGAAAGAATATACATGAGCATCATTTCACGTGAGCCTCAAACAACCCCGTGAGAATTGCAGGGCAGCAATATTATTATCGTCCCCATTCCACAGATAGTATTGCGTGGTATTTAGAACATGTACGCTGGAGCCAAGTGCCACTGAGGAGCTCCCTAAACCTCTCTGTGCTTCTGCTTCCTCATCCAAAACATGGGTAGAGCAATACTTGCATGACAGCTATGTGAGGATTCATAAGATCATTCATTCACTCATCCACATAGGAGCCTACCACATGCTGTGCACTGTTCTAGGCACCAGAGGTGCAGCAGGAAGAAAAACTCATAACCCCTACCCTCATGGAGCTAATAGTCTAATGGAGGAAGACAATGATGTATAAATAGGTGGGAAGCTCTAAAGAGTGACAGCTGGTGATGTGTTCTAGAGAACGATGAGGCAGAGAGGGCCTTACCTGGAAGGTGACATTCGAGTCCAGACCTGAAGGAGATGAAGGAATGAGCCAGGTGTGTATCTAGGACGTTGCATTCCAGGCAGAAGGCATGATAAATGCAAATTCTGTGATACAGAAGCAGAGCTGGTGTGTTTGGGGGGTGGTATGGATGCAGTAGGGGAAGAAGATTGGAGATGATGTCAGAGAAGTAACAGCGGCAGGGGGTGAAGATCATGTGTGGTCTTCAGGGTCACTGTGAGGCCCTCAGATTCCACAGTGAGTGAGATAAGAAGCCATGGGAAGGTTTTGCACAGAGAAGTGACATGATCTGAATAAAGTTTTAAAAGGACCACTCTGGCGGTTGGGTTGAGAAGAGACAGTAGGGGTGGAGGACAACAGCGGAGTGAACTGTTAGCAGGCAAGAGCCAGGTGGCTTGAATCAGAGTGGTAGCCATGGAGGTGGAGAAAAGTGGGTGGATTCTGAATACGTTTTGAAGGTAGAGCCATGGGGATACTGAGGAGTTGGATGTGGGTAAGAGAGAGAAAGAAGTCAAGGACGGCTCCATGATCTTTGGCCTGAGTGCCTGGAAGGATGGAGTTGCTGATTCTTCAGATGGGGAGAGCTGCAAGGATCACATTTTGAGGGGAAGGTAAGGCATTTGCCATGAAATGAATGGGATCATTAAGGGAGTTATAACAGAGGAGGAGTCCTAGGTCTGAGGTTGGGGAGATATGGAGGAGCCAGCTATGGAGAGTGAGAAGGAGCCATCACTGGGGTAGAAGGAAAGCCAAGACAGTAAGGTTCCTGGAAGCCAGGAGAAGAATGTGTTTCCAAAAAAAGTGCATGTGTCAAATGTTGCCAAGATCTAGTAAGCTGATGACTGACACTGACCCTAGATTTAGCAATGCAGAGGTCACTGGCAACTTCCTTCAGCACAGTGTTGGTGGAGTAGTGAAAGCCTGATTGGAGGTGGTGCAAGAGAGCATGGGAGAAGAGGAAACAGACTGGTATAGTGGATCACTCTTGTGGGAGTCTTTGTTATAAAGAAAGGGAGGTGAAGTAGAATCAAGGGAGTTTCTTGCTTTCTTTTTCAGATGGGAGAAATTACATGTTCATATATTGAAGGAAACAATGGAATCCATCCACCCACTCATTCATCCATCCATCCATCCATCCAAGCATCCATCCATCCATTCATGCATCCATCCATCCAACCATTCATCCATTCATCCATCCATCCACCCATCCATTCATTCAACCATTTATCTAACCATCCTACCAACACTTTCTGGGCACCCCTATGTGCAGGCCCTGAGCTTGGAGCTGGGGTGAATAAGCCATCTGCCTCACAGAACTCACAAGCTGAGAGTGAGACAAAGACAAATCAATACTATTAATGGCAAAGTGTGATGAGTGCTGTAGTCAAGGGGTGTGCAAAGGATTATGGGAGTACAGAGTATAGGGTGCCTGGAGAAACTAAGAAGGCTTCACCATGGAGGTTGATCTTAGGGTCTTAAAAAAAGAAGAGTTTGTTTTGTAGACAAGAGAGGGGTGGCATTATGGAGAGATAAATGCTTATGCAAAAGAAAAGATGCATGGAACTGGGGAGGGCTTAGCTTGGAGCCAGGTTCAGAAGGCCTTCTATTCCTTCCTGCAGACATAAGGAAGCCCATGGAAGATCTCAGGCAAGACAGTGATATAACCAAGCATGACTTTTAGGAACAGGGGCCATCCTGAAGGATGGGCTCAGGTGTGGAGAGGAGGGCATGGTCAGGCTATAGGTGATAGCTGAAGTCAAGAGCATGAATGAGAACACCCAGAAGGAAGGTGTAGAATGTGAGGCCAAGAGGGAGCCTGAGGGAACACCAGCCTGGAAAGAGAGGGAGCAGTCAAAAGAGGTGGGGTCAAAAGAAGAGGGGAGCAGTCAAAAGAGGTGGGGTCAACAGAAAAGAGGAGCAGTCAAAAGAGGTGGGCCCCTCCACTGCCTCCAGCTCTGGTCCGTGCCCTGCCCTCCCTCCATCTCAGTGAACTGGCTCAACCTTCCCACTTCCTGGGGTTCTAGGAGGCACCTGACCCAGCCTCCATTACTGCAGGACATCCCTCCTCAGCACCCAGCTTCAGCCTGGACACTCCCAGGGACTGGAGAGAAGAACTCCCTAGTTGGAAGCATTCTGGTTGCCCTTCAGGGGAAGTCTTGGCCTCCCTTCATCCTCCTACTCCTCTGCTCAACCCCAGCCTGGCCCTGGCTGCCTGCGATGGTTTCAACATACGACCCGAAAAGTAATATGTTGAAACCTAATCATTGATGTGATGGTATTAGGAGGTAGGGCCATTGGGGGGTAATTAGGTCATAGGGGCATGGGATTAGTGCCCTTGTAAGAGAGGCCCCAGAGAGCTGCCTTGCCCCTTCCACCATGTGAGGACACTGTGAGAATATGGCCATCTATGAACCAAAAGCAGGCCCTCACCAGATATTGGATCCACTGGCACCTTGATCTTGGAATTCCCAGCCCCCAGAACCATGAGAAGTAAATGTGAGTTGTTTATGCCACCCAGTCTAAGGCATTCTGTTATATCAGCCCAAATGGACTAAGGCACTATCCATGCAGTCTCAACCCCAGTGGGCCCTGGAGAGGCGGTTCCCCTGGCCCTCAGAGTTGGAATTCTCTGTTTGAAAAAGAAATTACATTATTGTTTTTGCAAATTGAAAAAGTAACACATGCTTGCTTTATTTTAAAAATTAAATAGTAGAGAAAGATAGAAAGATAATTGAAATTCGCAATCCCCCTCCAGAGTGAAAATCACTGTTTCTGTTTGCCATGTGTACCCTTGCAGAATGTTTTTATGCAACAGGCACATGCACGCACACACATATCTTGTTAAATGAAAACAGCAACACACTCTACATGCTGTTCTGTAACTGGCTTGTGTCTTTCACTCACATTATGAGAATGTTCCCCTGTCAGTACGCTCAGATCTCTATCATTATTTTATCAGCTGCAGAATATTCTGTTGTAAGAAAGGGCCTTCCTTTAATCACACCCCTCTGATAGATACTGTGGCTCAGCACCCCTCCCAAAAACCTTTCCTATTATAAATAGTGCTCTGTATACATCCTTGCTCATAAATCTTTGAGCAATAAAATTGGACTGCTTAAACTTGGGGGTTAATGTGACCCTCTGACTCACGTCATAAAGGAAATTGATTTTTATTTTCAAAGTCAATGGTGAGTAAATGAACAATGGTTGCCAGGCAACCTGTGAGCAGGGATTGAGTAGAGACTAAAGCAAACAGCAGCCTCCACCCGCCACCCCAGGAACCTCGTGCTTCTAGGTAATGAACCTCCCACCACAGCTCCACTGGATGGAACCGCCCCAGCTTCCTCCAGCCCAAACTCCTGCACCCACCACCCAGAGAAATGGAAGTCAAGGACTCGGCAGTCCAAGGCAGCCCTTCTGAAGCAACTTCAGCGGCTCAGCAAATGTTTGTTGAGAACCTCCTCTGTGCCTGGCTGGATCAGGGTGGAGCTGTAGAGCTGCACATCATGGTCTGCATCCGGGTCAGCCCTGAATCTCAGGCACTGGAAGGTCAGGGTTAGGAATCTGGGGTTGATATCCTGTAGCATCTGTAGTGTAAATCAGCAGTTTTCAACGTATTTACTGTTTCTTTTTCTGCCTCAGGTTACCCTGATGGGCAGGACCCACTCCCATCACTAAGAGAACATCAAAAGGGCAGGTGTGGGGGTGGATAGGAAGATCAGGATCTCTGAAAGGGCAAGTGTTTGATAAAAGCCCCTTCCCTGTCCCCACAGCCTGGGACTCCTGGCACCCTGGGGAATGGCTGTGCCTTCAGGGCTTGCCTTAGACCAGGAGAAGCCATGGAAAGATTTTCAGGAGAGGAGGAGTGGAGGTAAATCTACAGTTCAGCACTTCTCCCTCCACACAGTGGAAGGATTGACATGCGATTGATTGGCAGGGGAGGTGCCCTAGTTTCTATCAGGAAAAGAAACCCTATGACCTGCATGAGCTCTAGGCATTGCGTGGGAAAGAGTAGAGAGAGCCAAGAAGCTCCCAGGGGGAGTGGACAGCACCCAGTGAAAGGAGAGACGCTGAGGGAGGGGACAAGGATGCTCCTGCAGCCCCAGGGGAAGGAAGCCAGTTATCAGAGCCAGGTTCCAATCCTGCCTCAGCTACTACATCCCTCCCTGCCCTAAAGCTTAACAATCATAATCACACAAAAGTCATCCTTAGTCTCAGGTGTGGGCTGGGACTTTACACATTTTCTCATTTAACACTGAAACCACCTTTGCAAAGATGATGACAGTGAGAGAGTCCAGCATGGCTGACTCCATCTTGTTTCTAGCCCCACAGGCTGGCTGTCCTCACTCTTTCCTGAACGTAGGCCAAGCAAACCTGGGGAGGAACTTAGTTTATAGTTCAACTTTGAAGCAAGGATGATAATAGTCCCTCCCTAAAACTAACCCCTGAAACCACCTTTGTAAAACTAATGAAAGCCTACTAGATTAGAAATGTGGGAAGGGCCTGAATTCTGCTAAAATGTCCGCATAGTTAGATGATAACCAGTCATTGCTCAACATCACTATTGTAGAACCTAAGATTGGTCTTTTGAGATGTTTTTCAGAAATTTGCATTGTGGTAACCTACAGACTCCACCTGGACCCATGATTCATGACTCAACCGGTCCACCCAGAAGCTGACTCAGAGCATAAGGAGCATTTTCCACACCCCTAGGATTTCATCTCCAACCAATCAGCATTCCCCATTCTCTAGCCCCTGTCCACCAAACTATTCTTTAAAAACCTTAGCTCTAAGCTTTATTTATTTATTTCAGTAATACACTCCTGTCTTCCACTTAGCTGGTTCTGTATTTATTAAACTCTTTCTCTACTGCCATACCGCTGTCTCAGTAAATTAGCTCTATCTGTGCAGTAAGCAAGAAGAACTGGTCAGGTGGTTAAAACACTACAGATAGGCATTGTTAAACAAAACAATGGACTAAGCCCCTGCACTAGGCTCCAACAGAACAGACAAAATCAAAATGGAGTCACTCATGCTAAATGTCATATAATCAAACTGAAACTCTAAGGAAGCTGATAAATCCTAAAACAGACCTTTTTTTTTTTCCTGAAAACAGGAAATTTCAGTCTACCAGAGTCAACCTAGTAAGAAAGTTGCCTCTTCTTTGACCTTTATGAGAAAGTAACCTGAAGTAACCTGACATTAATGAATCAGCTTCTCTTCTACTATTCTGTTTCCTTACTCCCACCTTACAAAGCTCACTGCTCTGCTTGCCCTAGTGAGAGAACTCATTCTATTGTGTAGAGTAGAGTCAGCCATGATTCATGAATTATGAATAAAAGACAATTAGATCTATAACTAAGTTTGCTGTAATTTTATCTTTTGACAGCACTATTGATATGGTTTGGATGTTTGTCCCCTCCAAATCTCATATTGAAATGTAATCCCCAGTGTTGAAGTTGGGGCCAAGTAGGAGTGGTGTGGGTCATAGGGGCAGATCCCTCATGAATGGCTTCGTGCCCTCCCTCACAGGAATGAGTAGTTCCCACTCTACTATTCATGCAAGAGTTGGTTGTTTAGAAGAGGCCCGGCATCTCTCTTGCTCTCTCTCTCTCACTATGTGACACGCTGGCTCCCTTCCCCTTCTGCCATGATTAGATGCTTCCTGAAGCCCTCGCCAGAGGCAGATGCTGGCATCATGCTTCTGGTGCCATGCTCGTACAGTCTGCAGAACAATAAGCCAAATAAATCTCTTTTCTTTAGAAATTACCCAGCCTCAGGCATTCCTTTATAGCAACACAAAATGTACTAACACAACTATTATCGCCCCTATTTTACAGATGTGGAAACTGAGAATCAGGATATTTTGTTGTCTTAGCCAAGGAAAAATAGCAAGTATTGTGGTGGAGATTTGAGGCCATCTGGTCCAGTGTCTTTGCTTTTTCCTACACCACTTTTTAAAGATGAGGTTTTAAAAAATGGCCCTAGTTCCTGAATACTTGCTGTTGGGAGTAGCTGTGTTAGGAAGAGGAGCTTTGGCCCACGTCCTACCACATATGACTTCAGCCCTGCCTCTCTGGCCCACAGCCTGTCACCCTGTCAGAGAAGGAAATCAGAGTCCACCAAAGTTACAGTAATGCCCCCTAGATGGCCAAAGAGAGAAGTAGACAAGAGTCCATTGCCATGGTGCTCAGCTTAGACTGGTGGGCTGGAGGCTATTCTCAGGGTCCTACCAGCCCCACAGCTCTGGGGGAGGAGTTGGTGCAGCCGCTCACAGGGGTGGGAGAGACAGCCAGATGGGGCTGGCTCATGCAGGCAGAGGTGGGTAAGCCTTTCTCTCCAGGATGTCAGGGTTATTAGGAGGGTGCCCAAGTCACTACCACCAGGTAGCCTAGAGTCTGCATCCCCCAGGATGTCCCCAGTCATCCTCACCTCCTGGTATTCATGCCATGGTCCAGTCCTCACCCACACTGAATAGAGCTGACCTGTGTGACCAATAGGATATTACAGAAATGATGGTAAATGACTTCTGAGGCCAGGTCGTAAAAGACATTACAGTTTCCAGCTGGCAGTTTCTTTTGGATTATTCTCTCTGGGGGAAGCCAACCACCATGTCAGCAGGATGCTCAAGCAGCCCATGGAGACACCCATAAAGCAGGGGACTGAAGCCTCCTACCGACAGCCAGCACAAATTATTTTTTGGAGACAGGATCTCAATTTGTCTCCCAGACAGAGTGCAGTGGTGCAGTCATGGCTCACTGCATCCTCAACCTCCCAGGCTCGAGAGATCCTACCTCTTCAGCATCCTAAGTAGCTGGGAACACAGGCATGTGCCACCATGCCCAGCTGATTTTTTAAAACTTTTTTATTTATAGAGACAGGGTCTCCCTATGTTGCCCAGGCTGGAGCACCAATTTTTCACTTGTGTGTGAGAGCCACCTTGCAAGTGGGTCCTCCAGCCCCAGTTGAACCTTCAGATGACTGCAACCCTGGCCCACAACTTGACTGTGTTAACCTAAATAACAAATATAGAGAGGCTGTCTAAAAGAAAAGATGTTTATTTGGGACTAGAGCATTGCAATGGAAATATGTGTGCCATAGTAAATTATGTGCATATTCAGGGAGGTAAAGGAAGGCAAAAGTTTTTAAAGGAAAAATGAGGAGGATTACATAATTGTCTTGAAATAATTATCCCTGGCTACAAAAATCAGTAACAAGGGTGATGGCAGTTCAAGGTTGGACAGGCATTTGCTGGGCAGGTGTCCTTGCAGATGTATTTTTTGTGTAAGGTTGTAATGGCCTCTGTGCAAGGTTGTGGTTTTTGTAGTCTTTTTCATTATCAGGCATACAAGCGTGAGAAGCCTCTATTCACGGCCTTTCCTGGCTCTATTTGTCAGGGTTTTCTTAACATTAGTGACTCCATTTTGATTCTTACACTTTCACAACTACAACCACTTGACCACAGCCTCATGATTCTGAGCCAGAACCACCCAGCAAAGCCACTTCTGAACTCCTAACCCTCAGAAACTGTGATAATAAACATTGAGAGTTGTTTTAAGCCACTTTGTTTTGAGGTACAGTTGTCCCCCATTATCAGAGGTTTCACTTACTGTGGTTTTTATTACTTTTGGTCAACTGCAGTCTGAAAATATTAGGTTGAAAATGTTATACATTAATGAGTGTTTTAAATTAGTCGCCATTCTGAGTAGCATGATAAAACCTTGTCATTCCATCCTACCCGGGATGCGAATCATCCCTTTGTCCAGCATATCCACCCATCAGTCACTTGATAGCCATCTTGGTTATCAGGTTGAAAAACATAGTATATATAGGATTTGGTATTATCTGCGGTTTTAGGCATTCACAGGGCAGGGGAGGGTCTTGAGACATATCTCTCATGGATAAGGGGGCACTGCTGTAATTAGTTACACAATAATAGATGACTAATACTAACAGGATATATCCAGAGAAACTGGCATAGCTTGAGCACTGTAAGGGTCTGGGTGATTCTGGAAATAGAATAGATACATAGACAGATAGATGATAGATGATAGATAGATGGTAGATAGATGATAGATAGATAGATAGATAGATAGATGATAGATAGATGATAGATAGATAGATAGATAGATAGATAGATAGATGATAGATAGATGATAGATAGATAGATAGATAGATGATAGGTAGATAGATAGATGATAGACAGATAGATAGATAGATAGATGATAGATAGATGATAGATAGATAGATAGATGATAGATAGATGATAGATAGATGATAGATAGATGATAGATAGATAGATAGATGATAGATAGATAGATAGATGATAGATAGATAGATAGATGATAGATGATAGATAGATAGATGATAGATAGATAGATAGATGATAGATAGATAGATAGATAGATAGATAGATAGATAGATGATAGATAGATGATAGATAGATAGTCTCTTTCTGTCATCCAGGCTGAAGTGCAGTGGTGCAATCATAGGTCACTGCAGCCTCGAACTCCTGGGCTCAACTGATCTTCCCACCTCAGCGTTCTGAGTAGCTGGGTGTGCACCATTACGCCCAGCTAATTTTTTTATTTTGTAGAGATGGGATCTTGTTGTGTTGTCCAGGCTGGCCTTGAACTCCTGAGCTCAAGCAATAACACCACCTAGGCTTTCCAAAGTACTGGGATTACAGGCAAGAACCACCATGCCTGTCTGGAAAAATATTTAAAACAAAGTTTTCACGTTAGGACTCAAGAGTGACATCCAAGAGACATTAGCCTTGGGACACGTGTTAGTGAGAGTTCTTTCATTTACAAAGGATGGAAACTTAAATGAGCTTAAACACATTTTTTTAAATGTAAGGGAGGTCCTATCCTGTAACTAGATGATGTGACTTGGAAGGAGGGGTGGAGTTGCCATTAGGCAAGGTGGGTTCTGGGTTTATCCAATTTCAGGCTCCCTGGACTGCAAGGACATGAGCGAGGGGCGTGGACCTGGGAAAGGGGCTGGGTCAGCAGAGCACGAACCTCCAGCAGACTCAGGACTGGGAGTAAGAACATGGGCGTCAGAAACACACCTGGGGGCCAGGAGGCAGAAGGTGCCAACATACTTGTAGGCTGGTCCTCCGTGGGTCCCTTAAATCCCAGTGCCCTTGAGCTTCTGTTCTATTCCCTCCACTCTCCCCAGCCCACCCTCCCCATTTCACATCAATGCCTGTGCTCCTGTACTCTGGTCACCTCTCCCTTGCCTCTGGTCCCGGGCCCTGACCCTCACCACAGCCAATACTTCTTCCATCTGCTCCAGGCCTGGTGCTGCCCTTCAGGACTGCAGCCACAGGCAGCGCCATCCATTTTACCATCTGAGCCTGAATCCAGTCTTTGCCCCTTCCCCCCTCGCCAAGCCACCCCTGACAAACCCCCAAATCTGCATTCCCACAACCTCCACCCTGCTCCCAGCCATTACCTCCTCCCCTGGATGACAGAAACCATCCTCAGTTGGTCTCCCTGCTGCCTGTTTTACCTTCCCTTTTCTATCCGCACCGGCAACATTTGCCCAAGTCATCTGCCTAAAACAGACGTCTCTGGGATACTAATCCTGCTCACCACCCTGAGCTCCCAAGACTGCCGGCAGCTCCTTCATGCTGCATGCTCTGACCCTCAACACGATCCTGCCTTAGGCTGCAGGCTCTGGCTTTGTGCAAGGAACCAGGATGCCAGGGGGCAGGATGGAGCCAAATCATCGACAGTTTATTTCTTCGTAAACAAAAAAGGTCTGAAGCAAATAGCAAAAGTGAAAATGTGAAACCTGGATGCTTTTCTGTATTTAGGAACTATTTCATGATTTTAAAATACATTCTCTGTAATCCCAGCACTTTGGGAGGCTGAGGCGGGCGGATTACCTGAGGTTGGGAGTTCGAGATCAGCCTGACCAACATGGAGAAACCCCATCTCTACTAAAAATACAAAATTAGCTGGGTGTGGTGGCACATGCCTGTAATCCCAGCTACTCGGGAGGCTGAGGCAGGAGGATCGCTTGAACCTGGGTGGCAGAGGTTGTGGTGAGCCGAGATTGCGCCATTGCACTCCAGCCTGAGCAACAAGAGTGAAACCCGTCTCAAAAAAAAAAAATTCTCTAAATGTAGGGGAGCGGGGCACAATCCTATGTAGAAGGTGCTGTTGTTGTCCTCACTTTACAACCAGGAAGCTGAGGCACAGAGAGGTAAAGTGACTTGACCAGGGTCACACAGACAATCTAAGGTGGAGATAGGATTCAGACTCAAGCAGCCTGGGTCCTCTTGGACCCTGCAGGCACGCCCTGCAGTCAGGTGGGCGAGGCAGACACAGCCTCAGTCAACCAGGAGGGGTGCAGGCAGGCTGTGGGTGGGGAGTGGGGCTGCCACGGAGGGGAGGAAGTTAGGAGAGGAAACTCAAATTTGTGGAGCCCTGACATATTCCAGGCACTGGGCTGGACTCTTTATCTGTATAACCTCATTTAATCTTTGTAACAACTCCAGAAAGTATTATTGGCCACATTTTTACACATGTAGAAAGTGAAAGCTCAGGAAGGTGATGTGACTCACCCAGTGTCACAAGCTGTGTAGGATGGAGGCGGAAACTGAGCCCCATTTCTGCCAGACTCCGCAGCCTCTCAGCTCTGGCACACTGAGTCCCTGCAGGCTCAGCTGGAGGGTCTTGGGCTCAGGACCAGGTCTCTAGTCCACTGGAGGGGAGCAAAATGAGGACTTAATTAGCCTGGTCCATGGTAGACTTTCCCCTCCCTTGTGTTGGGGGATAGACTTCTAGTAATGCAACCTGAGATGACCCTGGCTTTGGGGTTTCATCTTCCCAATCCAATCCTGGCTCACCTGTAGGCCAGAGCAGGACAGCCCAGTGCCAGCCTGCCTTCTGTATCATACTTAAAATTAACTTTCAATTGCAGTGAGTCCCAATTCATGCCCCGCCCCTGCTGGATCAACATAAGGATTTCCACAGCTCAATAGCTCACAGCTCCTGGTGCTAGATGATGGGTGTATGGTGGGGTGGGGGCCCTTTTCCCTTTGTGGGGATAACTTCCCTCTGTTGCTCAGCTTCGCTCAGCAACCACCCACCTCCAGCCTTCCCAGCTAATTAACCACTTTCTGTCAGCCCTGATGCGATTCACCTGAGCCACCACCCTGAGCAGCAGGAAGTCTGACTCAGACTCCAATTAGCAGAGGAAGTGGCTGACTCCGGGAGGCGGAGGGGCGCACAGGGCAGAGGGGGGAGGGATGAACAGAGTTGTCGGGGGGCACAGAGAAAATTCAACGACCTCCCTGGAACTTTCATCCTTTGGAAGCCACAGAGGATGAGTTCAGACATTCAATAAGTATTAAGTGAGCACCTACTGTACACATACCCCGATTTTTGGCATGCCAGTAAGAAATAAGACAGACAAGGTCCCCATTCTGTCTTCATGGGGCTGATGTTCTAGACAAATAGAAAATACTCTGCTAGTTAGTGATAATTGCTATAATGAAAAATGATATCTAAGCCACCCTCCCTGTCAGAGCCTCCTGGAGGTTTAAAGCCACCTCTCATGCCCCCATCTGATTTTTCTCCTGCGGGCAAAAGCCCCCTGCCTCCCCTCCCCACTCCTTATATGGCACGTCCTTTATTATGGCATGTCGCCTGCTGAGCACAGCACTGGTCTGCTCTCAGATGTTTGGTATTGTTATTCTACAGAAAAGGAAACTGAGGCACACGGGAAGAGAAAGATGGAGCCGGGGTTAGAGAGCAGGCCCTGGTGCCACATTCCTCATTCTCCTGGGGGCTGCGTTCCTGTTCTGGGAGGGCATGAGATCAGGAGGCCAAGGGGAAGCTGTGCCTCTGGTTGGCCCATGAAGAGCCATGCAGGGAGCTGGTGGCTCACACACTCTGGACACACAGGCCACGTCCACAGAATATGTGTCCACTTCCTGCTGTTACGACTCAGGATGTAAGCATTTGTGGGGTGGCTGGGAGTCAGGGACGAGGGCCCCTGCAATTTCACATTTGGACAGAGTTGGCTGGGAATAGAGGAATTCAACTGCGCAGGAGTCTGGAGGTAAAATATTCTCACCTTGGAGTCACCGATCATCCAGTCCAGCCCTTATCCAACTCCTCTCAATACATCCTCTTCCGGGCAGGAGTCCCCAGCACAAAGCGGACAAGAGAAGAACTGTTGGCTAAGCAGGACACAGTGGGAATGGCCACCCTGTTGGCCACGCTGCTTCACTTCCAAACATAGGTGTATTCATCTGTTTTCATGCTGCTGATAAAGACATACCTGAGACTGGGTAATTTATAAAGAAAAAGAGGTTTCATGGACTCACAGTTCCACATGGCTGGGGAGGCCTCATCATCATGGCAGAAGGTGAAAGACACATCTTACATGGTAGTAGGCAAGTGAGAAGGAGAGCCAAGAGGAAGGGGTTTCGCCTTATAAAACCATCAGATCTCGTGAGACTTATTCACTACCACGAGAACAGTATGGGGGAACCACTCCCCATGATTCGGTTACCTCCCACCAGGTCCCTCCCACAACATGTGGGAATTATGGGAGCGACAATTCAAAGTGAGATTTGGGTGGGGACACAGCCAAACCATATCAACAGGGCAACAGGCAGAAGCCTCTATCAGTGACCAGGGCCACCTGGGCTGAGAGGAAATGCTTGGGTTCCAGGCCTGGCTCCAACTGTCAGCTCTCCTGGGGCTTGGTTCGTGGATGAGTTAGGATGAGCGAGGTGATTCTGCAGTAACATCTCAGGCTCAAAACAGCAAGAGTTTATTTCTCACTCATTTAAAAAAATGCATTGCTGGTGTGGGCAACTCCAGGGTCACTGTCCTTTATAAGGTGGCTCAACAATCCAGCTACTTCAGTCTGCTAGCACCTCTATCTCACTGCACTGCTTCAGGGCTGCCAGTGCAGGCAATTGAGCAGGGAGCACGCCCACGGGCTTCTAACTGCCTTCCTCTGGAAGTGACATACATCACTTCTGCTCACATTTCATTGGCCAGAGAAAGTCATGTGGTCAACCTTAATTCAGGTGAGCAAGCTGGTATCATCAGAGGATAACAATGTATGTCTATAAATTGTTGGTGAGTGGTCAGACATGGTGACTCACACCTGTAATTCCATCACTTTGGGAGGCCAAGGCCAGAGGATTGTTTGAGGCTAGGAGTTTGAGACCAGCCTGGGCAATATAGCAAGACCCCATCTCTACATAAAATTGAAAAATTAGCTGTGCATGGTGGTTCACATCTGTAGTCATAACTACTAGGGTGGCTAAGGCAGGAGATCACTTGAGCCTGGGAGGTCAAAGCTGCAGTGAACCATGATTGCACGGTTGCACCACTGCACTCCAGCCTGGGCAACAGACTCAAAACGAAACAAAAGCAGAAAAAAAAAAGCCAGATGCAGCGGCTCATGCCTATAATCCCAACACTTTGGGAGGCTGAGGCAGCTGGATTGCTTGCACCCAGGAGTTCAAGACTAGCCTGGGCAACATAGTGAAACCCCATCTCTCCAGAAAAGAAAAAAAAAGAAAATACAAAAATCAGCTGGACATGGTGGTGCACACCTGTGGTCCCAGCTACTGAGGAGGCTGAGGCAGGAAGATCACCTGAGCCTAGGAGGTTGAGGCAGCAGTGAGCCGAGATCATACAACTGTACTCCAGCCTGGATGACAGACTGGGAAGGAGAGAAAGCCCTGTCTCAAAGAAAGAAAAAAAAATAGAAATTGTTGATGAGCACTAGAAATGCCAACCATGGTTCCCAAATCTACAAAATAGTCAAGATAATATCTACTATCATTTCTTTTCTTTTTTTTTTTTTTTTTTTTGTGATACAGTCTCACTGGAGTTTAGTGGCGTGATCTCGGCTTACTGCAACCTCTGCCTCCCAGGTGTGAGCGATTCTCCTGCCTCAGTCTTCTGAGTAGCTGGGACTACAGGCATGTGCCACCATGCCCTGCTAATTTTTTTATTTTTTAAATTTAATTTAATTTAATTTATTTTTTTTTTGAGACAGAGTCTTGCTCTGTTGCCCAGGCTGGAGTGCAGTGGCGTAATCTCGGCTCACTGCAAGCTCCGCCTCCCGGGTTCACACCGTTCTCCTGCCTCAGCCTCCCGAGTAACTGGGACTACAGGTGTCCGCCAGCATGCCCGGCTAATTTTTTGAACTTTTAGTAGAGAAGGGGTTTCACCGTGTTAGCCAGGATGGTCTCGATCTCCTGACCTCGTAATCCGCCCGCCTCGGCCTCCCAAAGTGCTGGGATTACAGGCGTGAGCCACCGTGCCCAGCCTAATTTTTGTATTTTTAATAGAGGCCAGGTTTCACCATGTTGGCCAGGCTGGTCTCAAACTCCTGACTTCAGGTGATCCATCTGCCTCAGCCGCCCAAAGGGCTGGGATTACACATGTGAGCCCTTACGCCTGGCTTAATTTCTTCACTCACTCATTCATTTATGCATTCAACCCATGAATTTTGAGTGTGTAAGGTGCTGTAGATTTGGAACTCAGGTCTCCTGACTCCTCAGCCAGGGCATCACTATCTTCCTCCTCCTCCTCCTCCTCTTCCTCCTCCTCCTCCTCTTCCTCCTCCTCCTCCTCCTCTTCCTCCTCCTCCTCCTCTTCCTCCTCTCCTCCTCCTCCTCATGCCTTCCGCAAGCCTGGCTCACATTTTGGTCTTAGCTTGAGCTCTTCCTAAAGCAGAGCCTGAGACAAGGACTCGGGTGCAGGGAATTGACATGGAATCCATGCCAGGAAACCAAAGTGAGGGCATAGGAGAGTGAGATCAGGAAGGAGAGAAAACCACTCAGTGCATTACTGAGTTGGCTACTGATGTGGGTAACTGGGGCTTGATTCCACTGGGAACCCTGTGAGGAACGGTGTAAAATGCACCTCAGGATTGTCTTGAATGATGATGAGGCTGGGGTGTGTACCCACGGACCACTGTCCCCCAGTCCCCACGCTTTGCTGGGAAAAAATCTGAAGAACAGAAGCTGAGAGACACAGTAAAGCTTTGAGTTGGGAAGCCACCATCAAGCACGAGGACAAACCACCAGGGACACAGCTGATGTCAGCGTGGGGCTGAGGGGACGCAGCTCAGAGCAACAGCGTTTACTACAGATGCCAAGGGAGAAGCGACGCCTGTACGAAGCCACGTGGAAACCCGACCCAAACCCGGCACTGGCCAATCAAGGGCAGTGCGCGACTCAGGACAGCTGTCACACTATTTTCTTCCAACCTCCTTTCCCGATTTGGAAGGAGGTAACTCCTCCGCATGAAAACAATAAGAGAAAACAACAGAACTCGGGGACCAATTGATTCAGGCGTGGGAATGGGATGGCAGGCAGCCACAGGGGTCCAAGAGGGAGGCTTCTTGCCAGCTCAGGCACAGGCTGTTCAGAAGTCAGGAAAATGTAAATGGGACATTTAAGGACACAGAAATATGTCTATTAGGACACCTTCTGTGATCCGCATGCTAGGAATCCCAGGAGATAGAGGACACTGCCCCGCCTCTCTGAGAACCTTTTCCACAGCAACAGGCAGAGTGCTGCAGGCCGAAGAGTCCCAGCCTTGGAAGCAGAGATCTCAGGTTCAAGTCTTGATGCCACTAATCACACAGAATATTGTGTGTGAAGCTCACAGCTGGAAGGCGCAGTGATGATGCTCGTCATCTGACCTTCACGTGCCATTGCCAGCCTCCATGTCCCACGACGCAGATGAGGCACCAGAGATCAGAAGGTGACTCACCTGCCCCAGGTCTTGCCTCCCAAACCATCAGACCTCAGACTTGAACCAGGCCTCTTTGAGTCTCAGCTCAAAGGTCCTCTGATCTCGTGTTTCTGGAATAAACCCAAAGGCAGCTTTCTGGGTGGAGACACCCACAGGAAGACCTGTGCACTCCTGCTCTGACTTCCTGAGCAGGTGAGGGGGCAGGACACACAGGAAGGGGGGCGACCATGTGACTGGGCTTCATTTCTGGCAGGTGCAAAGATACCCTTCTAGGGTATTGGAAGGAGGCAGGGAGTAAGGACCAGGGCACAGGTGTCGCGGGCTCTGGACTCTAGTCCAAATTCCACTCGCCTTCAGGCTGGTCTTGGTTTTCTCATCAAGGTGATTGGTAGGGTGCCTTCAGGGTCAATGCTCTGACGACCACAAGCTCTGAGAGGTCCGCCAGGGCTGGAGGGGCAGCACGGCCTCCCTGGGAGCTGGCCTCTGGGGGCAGCGGGGAGGGGGAAGGGAAGGCAACCCTGTCCCCAGGGCTCTAGTGACACTGTAACAAATGAGTACAGACCCCCCGGATTTCAGCACTGAGGACCCTCTAGCTTGTTCCCTAACTCCCAGGACCTCTGGATGAGAAGTGGGCTTTCATTGCACTCTGTCTGGCTCAAATCCCTGCGACCTTCTCACCGGACCCAGGGCCTGACTTCCACTTGGTCATATATGAGGGCTCGGGTGTGTTGAGGTGTGGGAAGAGGCCAGAGGGGAAGGGGAGTCCCATGTTCCCCCACAACGTTTCTCAGAGACCTCCTCCTGTCCTGAGGCCATTGGGTGTGTCAGGGTTGCTGGAAATGCTCCCCAACTCCCAATTCTGAGCATTTAGTCTAGGTAGGCCTTGTCTTGGAGCCAGCTTGTCGGCCTGGGCCAGTGGGTGTGTGCTTAATTTCATGGCAGCCTTATAGAAAAAGCACAAGGATGTAAAAGATTGATGCTAGAATCAGAGACCAGTGAGAGGAAGATGGTGCTTGGGACCTGGGAAGGGAAGTCTTAACTCTCAGATCCAGCTATATTTGGATCACCAGAAATCAGATGGTGACAGATATCTCTCCAATATTATTTTTGAGTGGGCAAAATCTTTAACCTCTCTCCACCTTAGTTTCCTCATCCTGTACAGGGGATAATAATAGTGCCTCCCTCAAAGGGCTGTTGCGCAGTAAATGAATTAATACCTGTGCAGCACTCAGAATAGTGCCTGGCACATAAGAAATTCTCAATCATCGGGCTAGGTGCAGTGGCTTACACCTATAATTGCAGTAGTTTGAGAGACTGAAGTGGGCAGATCACTTGAGGTCAGGAGTTTGAGACCAGTCTGCCCAACATAGCGAAACCCCATCTCTACTAAAAATACAAAAATTAGCCGGGTGTGGTGGTGGGCACCTGTAGTCCCAGCTGCTTGGGAGGCTAAGGCAGGAGAATCACTTGAACCCGGGAGGCGGAGGTTGCAGTGAGCAGAGATTGTGCCACTGCACTCCAGCCTGGTGACAGAGCGAGACTCCATCACAAAAAAAGAAAAAAAAGAAAAAAAAAAGTAATTATCAATCGATGAGAGTAATTTTTTGGTTATTGTTATGATTATTACTATTAATTTTTTCATTCAAGCACAAGGCCTTGTAGGTGCTCAGTTAGTGTTGCATGAATGATTGAAATAAATGTAACTGGATAAAATGTTTGAAGTAGATGACATCAAAGATTGAAATAAACACTTGCTTTGGTCTAATTAGTTATGATCTGGTATCTATGGAAACTGCTAAATATTGAGACTGAAAATAGATAGCTTTTCTCTGCACAGAATGAACCAAGGTACATGTGTGGTCTCTACACTTTGTATCCCGAGATGAACCACCTCATTCATCTCTGTCCACCCGTGAATTCTTTGAGAGCAGGGCCTGTGGCTAATGGGCATTCGGAAACCAAGTGTCTGAGTGTTGGTACACAGCGAGTGCTCATTCCTATTTGTTGAACAAGTGAACAAATGCATGAATGTTGTCTGAATGCCTCAGGAAATGGCAGGACTGAGCCTTCAGATAAAGGACCTCAGAGCCTTCTTTAGGGAGAGGCTGGGGAAGGCAGACAGTGATTACTTCTTGCAGTGGATTAAGTGGTGAAGAGCCTGGGTTTTGGGGCCAATCAAATCTGGGAGGAAATACTGGCTCAGCCACTCGCTAGCTTCGTGAACTTAGGCAAGCTGTTTAATTCTTCCAGGCCTCAGTTTTAACATCTGTAAACTGGGCCTAATAATGTTTACTTGTTGTGCAGATAAAATGGTCCAGTGTACGTCAATGTCCATTTTTCTGAAGGGATCCATACCATCTTCATGGTAGACACCAGGATAACAACAGTCCTCTCTTGTTTCAAGGGATTCAGAACCACCCATGGCATAAGTAGTAATGAAAGAGTTCTTTGTAAACTGTAGAGCGCTCTGCACACCTAAGGGATCATAGGGTGGCTTGAGTAACAAGGAGTTGCAGAGAGAATCTGAACTTGGATCCCTGCCGGGGAAAGCATCTCAACTAGTGGGGACGGGACTCAGAAATGCAAAGACCCCAGAAAACTGGTGGGGAATTTCAGCCGCAAGACAGGGACTTGGGAGTCAGGCTGCCTGGGTTCAAGGCCTATCTTTGCCCCTGTCCACTTTCTGTGACTTTGGATGAGTGACTTGCTCTTGGGAGGCCTCAGTGTTCTTCTTGGGAAAGCTGGGAGGACAGTGAATACTTCACAGGGCTGTTGTGGGGATTAAAGGGGATAGAGCGTGTAAAGTGCTCTGTCCAGTACTGGGCTACAGGAAGTGCTCAGCAAACACAGCTGCCCCATTTCTCCACATTCTCCTTCTCCCATCCACTCTCAAGGCTCAAGGCCTCCTGCCTCAGCTTGTCCCTTCTCTGGTTTGCAGAGTCTCAGGAGAACATAAAGTAGAAGGGCAAGCAAGGGGAGGGCAAGTGGGGTTGACTGAACCTTACATGGCAGGGTTGCATGGGGCAGGGACCGTTGTTACCCCCATTTCACAGGGGTGGTCACTGAGACCCCGCTGGTGCCAGGATGCATGCCCAGGTCCGTCCACACACAAAGCCTGCGTTCATTCAGCTTTTCCAGGATCCCACGCCAGCTCTGACTCCAAATGCTGTGGAGGGCCCTGCAGCAGGGGAGGAACACAGGGACAGAAACCAAGTGTTTCTGGGGCCCAGCCTGGCACCCCCATCCCTACCCACCCCCACCTCCTACCACCTCCTTCCCCTCTACCCACCACTATGACCCCTTGCCCAGGAGAACTCTTCTGGGCAGAGTGGCCCTGCCAGCCTCTCAAGGACACGGGGACGGGGCAGGAATCCCCAGCTTGGCCTGGACAGGTACGGGGCAGGAATCCCCAGCTTGGCCTGAGTCCTTCTCTGCCATGGACAGCAGGTTGTTAGATAATTGCCTTTGTCCCTTATCTCATTCCCACTCTTTATTACTTCCCTGGGGAGATGCTGCAATCACAGCCTCTCTGCAAATGAAGCCAGCCTCCTGGCTGCAAACACAGGCTGAGGGACCACGACTGGGGGAGGAGTGTGAACTGAAGGGGAGATTATACCTTCAGGTGGCAGGGACACCCTGTCCCTCAGCTCAGGGCATGCTGATAGGTTCTGGGAGGCTCCTGGAAGCACACTCAGTGCTTTGCAAAGAAAGCGCTGGATCCTGAGAAGAAAGAATCTGGCCATGGGCTCTGCCCGGACTAGCACTTAACCCCTCTGGGTTCCAGGTTCTGTGTGGGTGAGATGAGGACAGCGATGCTCTCCCATGATGACCAAACCAGCTTGAAACTGGGAGGCATCGACTGTTTTGCCTCTATGCTCGTGGCAGCCTCTGTTTTAAAAACAGCTTTATCAACATACATTTGTACATGTTTAAAGTGCACAATTTGGTAAGTTTTGACATATGTATATACCTGTGAAGTCATCACCACAATCAAAACAGTGAACACACACCCCTCACCTCCCAAAACTTCCTCCTGCGCCTTTGCAATCACTCCCTCTCTCCACGTTCCACCCTCTCCATCCCCAGGCAACCATGAACCTGCTTTCAGCCATTGCAGATTCATTTGCATGTCCTAGAATTTTATATAAATGGAATTATCCAGAATGTATTCTTTTTGTCTGGCTTCTATTTTGAGATGCATCCATGTTGTTGCATATATCAATAGTTCATTTATTTTTATTGCTAAGTAGTATCTCATTATGTGGATATACCACAACTTGTTTATTCATTTATCTATTGATAGATATTTGGGTTGTTTCCATTTTGGGGGTATTACAAATAAAGTTCCCATGAATATTCATGTACAAGTATCCAAACGCTTTTATTTCTCTTGGGTAAGTACCTAGGAGTGGAATGGCTGAGTCATTTAGGAGGTATATGTTTCATTTTTTAAAGAAACTGACAAATTGCTTTCCAAAGTGATTGTAGCATTTCACATTCCCACCAGCAGTGTATGAGAGTTCTGCCTGGCATGGTGGCACATGCCTGTAATCCGAGCACTTTGGGAGGCCAAGGTGGGTGGATCTCCTGAGGTCAGGAGTTCAAGACCAGCCTGGCTAACATGGTGAAACCCCGTTTATACTAAAAATACAAAAAATTAACTGGGCGTGGTGGCACGCACCTGTAATTCCGGCTACTCAGGAGGCTGAGGCAGGAGAATCTCTTGAATCTGGGAAGTGGAGGTTCCAGTGAGCCGAGATCTCACTATTGCACTCCAGCTTGGGCAACAAGAGCAAAACTCTGTCTCAAAAAAAAAAAAAAGAAAAGAAAGAAAAACAAAATACCACTGGGGCTGGGCATGGTGGCTCATGCTTGTAACCCCAGCACTTTGGGAGGCTGAGGCAGGAGGATTTCTTGAGCCCAGGAGTTTGAGACCAACCTGGGCAACATAGAGAAACCTCATCTCTACAAAAATAAATTAATTAATTAAAATAGAAAAGAAAATACCAGTAGGCATAAAGAAAAAAATTTTTAATACCCATAAACCCACCACCTTAAACAACTATTGTTAACATGATGTATGTCTTCAGACATTTTTCACATACAATGTACATAGGAAGGTGTACCATACATGTCTTCTCCATTTATATATCATGAATATTTTAACGTGTTGTTACATTTCTTTTTGTTTTTTGAGGTGGAGTCTTGCTGTCACCCAAGCTGGAGTGTAGTGGTGTGATCTCGGCTCACTGCAACCTCTGTCTCCCGGGTTCAAGTGATTCTCCTGTCTCAGCCTCCCAAGTAGCTGGGATTACAGGTGCCCGTCACCACGCCTGGCTAATTTTTTGTATTTTTAGTAGAGACACGATTTCACCACATTAGCCAGGCTGGTCTTGAATTCCTGACTCCAGGAGATCCACCCGCCTTGGTCTCCCAAAGTGCTGGGATTACAGGCGTGAGCCATTGCGTTCAGCCATGTTGCTACATATCTAAAGCATTAGTCCAAATGGCTGTATAATACTCCATTATGCATATGAATTAGTTGATCCCCAGTAGATAGATATCTGGATGTTTTTCATTTGGGGGCTTTCATAAACATTGCCACAAGAAACTTTTATTTTATTTTATTTTTCATTTTATTTTATTATTTTGGAGACAGAGTCTCTGTCACCCCAGGTTGGAGTGCAGTGGCATGATCTTGGCTCACTGCAACCTCTGCCTCCTGGATTCAAGTGATTCTTATGCCTCAGCCTCCCAAGTAGCTGAGACCACAGGTGTGTGCCACCACACCTGGCTAATTTTTTTTTTTTTTTTTGTATTTTTAGTAGAGACAGGGTTTTGCCATGTTGTCCAGGCTGGTCTCAAACTCCTGAGCTCAGGCAATCCACACGCCTCAGCCTCCCTAGTACCTCCCGAAGTGCTAGGATTACAGGCGTGAGCCACCACGCCCAGTCTGAACATCTTTATATACCCATATTTGCATCCTTGACGAACGTTGGGTTAGAGGACATGCACATTTTAAGACTTTTAAATTTATATTGCCAACATATTTTGGTCACTTTTAAAATCTGAGTGTTTTGGCCTGGATTTGTAATATCAACACATTAACCACCCCCCTCTCTTTCTTACACCACATCATGAAGAAGCCAAAACTTTTCATTCATTCAGTCAGTCAATCAACCTTCCATATCATCATTACCATCCTTTTCATCTTCCTCCTTTCCTCTTCCTCCAAGGCCCTAGCCAAGAGAGACCCCGCCTTCCTCTGAAGCAATCTCACCAGCTGGCTCAGAGCCCTCTGAAGTCTCCCCAGGCAATAGAGAGCAAGCCCTGTGAAAAGAGAGGCCCTGCCTGTGTTGTTTGTCGCTGCATCTCCAACACCAAACGCTGGCCCTGGCACATAGTGAATGCTCAGATAAATAGTTGTTGAATTAATACATGAATGAGTGAAATAGTAAATGGTCATTGAACTGAACTGAGTATTCTCCCAAGTTAGTAATGGGGGACTTCTCCCTATAAGGCCCACTCTTGTCTTGGAAGGACATCCCAAACACTTGCTCCTCTGCACCCAGTTCCAACTGGCAGATGAGAAAACTGAGGCCCAAAAGGTTTAAGAACTATGCTCAAGGTTGCACAGTAAGCTCTGCTCAGAGAAGCACCTGGGTCCCCCAGGCCCCTTTCCCAGGACTGGGTTTTCTTTCTTAGTTAGGAAGTGAGGCTGGGCTTGGAGGTCCCTGGAGTGTTTGTTTGTTTGTTTGTTTGAGGCAGAGTCTTGCTCTGTTGCCCAGGCTGGAGTGCAGTGATGCAATCTCAGCTCACTGCAACCTCCACCTCCCGGGTTCAAGAGATTCTCCTGCCTCAGCCTCCCAAGTAGCTGGGGAACTACAGGCGTGCACGACGACATCCGACTAATTTTTGTATTTTTAGTAGAGAGGGGGTTTCACCATGTTGGCCAGGCTGGTCTCAAACTCCTGACCTCAAGTGATCCGCCCACCTCGGCCTCCCAAAATGCTGGGATTACAGGTGTGAGCCACCATACCCACTCCCCCCCACCATCCGGAGTTTTCTGTATGCATCTTTTGTTCTTCCTTTCTGCTATCGGCGAGGCTATGAGGGACACAAGGTGACCTCCTGAGGACCTTTCTGGCCTGGTGATTCTAGGACAAATGCACTTGAGGCTCAGCTCCCCGCTTTTGTAAAAATTCTCTGGCCTCTCAGTATCATTGTTCTGTGCCTACTCTGGCATTTATTATTTATTAGCACTCAATGCCTCAGGAATAAGATCTCTCACTGGGATCTCAGGATGAGGTGGTTGCAACACCTAGGGAGGTCCAGGCTTAAGCGAGGGCTTTATCTACCCACTGGCCCTGAACCACTTGTCCTGGAGCTGGGAGCCAAGGGGGCTGATGGGAGAGGGAGGCTGTGGATTCTTCTGAGCCCCTTCATCAGGGATATGACAGCAGCTGGAGGCCTCTGAGATCCTCCACGCTGGGAAGGCTCCCTGGTTCTGAGGCCAACTCAGTAGCCTTTGCTGTCCTCAAAACCTCCTGTTCAGGCACAGACCTACTCCAGAATGTGTAGACACCTCCCTACTGCTTACATGTGGGACCAAGTGCTTTTTATCACGTGACTTCCACCAGGAAAGCTGGGATATGGGTAAGGTCACCTCTACATGAGAGAAGAGGAACGGGTGTTTTTGGATATCCTTCTGCGATGGGAGTGGGTCTCACATGCAGAAGCCCTCCCCTTGTTACTAGCAATTGAAGTAAGGCCATTCGTGAGAAACTGCCTTTGAGCTTGATGCAGGGAATGACCTAGATTTTCTTGTTTATTTTAAAGAGCTTGGGAGGAAAGGCTCACAGAGATGTGGGAGACAGGGGCATTGAATCAGGAGCCACCACTTCAGCAAAGAAAGGGATCTCTGAGATAATCAAGTCCAAATCTTCTGCACCATCACTCCCACCATTTTACTTTATTATTATTATTATTTTGAGATAGAGTCTCGTTCTGTCACCCAGGCTAGAGTGCAGTGGTGAGATCACGGCTCACTGCAGCCTCTACTACTTGGGATTAATTGATCCTCCTCCTTAAGCCTCCTGAGTAGCTGGTGCTACAGGCATGTGCCATCATGCCTAAATATTTTTTTCTATTTTTTTGTAGAGGTGGGAATCTCACTATATTGCTCAGGCTGGTCTTGAGCTCCTGGGCTCAATGGCTCCTCTGCGTTGGCCTCCCAAAGTGCTGGAATTACAGGCATGAGTCACTGTGCCTAGTTACTGCCATAATTTTAGAAAGAGAAAATTGAGGCCAATATAGGTGAATTGGCCTGTCCAAGTTCACCCAGTCAGTAAGAGGTAAAGCTAATATGATGTCTACAAAATGATGTAAAAATGTGGGAATGCACTACTTCATGGAGCAAGCTGGGTCTTAAAATCATAAAAATATTGTGAGGGACATGATGGAGGAGACACATGACTTCACCTCCAGTTTCTCAAAGGTAAAAAATGTCTGACTATTGGAAATCTGATAAAGCTCCCTGAATTTTTGAGAATTTTGAGAAACAAAGCCATGATTCTAATTAATTATCTGAAAATTTCAAAAGTTTAAACAGCTAGAAAAAAAAGTAAGACGTTAAAACTATAACCCCTGGGAGGTGTTAGATAAGAGTCACCAAAATCAATACCCAGGTTTCCTCCGCAGAAGGTGGTAGTTCAGGACCACGGACAGCAGCCTGCGAACCTTGAGCGCTGCATTCCGCCCACACTGGAGCAAACCCACAGAGCATCGTTTGACCTACTCATCTTTACATGAAGAGCCAGTGTGAGTACTATTCACAGGGTGACACACAGGCAGGAGATCCAGAAAGGACCCCCCGTCATCCCCATCAAACACCTCCCAACCAGTCTCCTACCTTGTGAAAAATCCCATTGTCCTCATATTTGGGTTAAGCTATTTTTCACCTCCATGAAAAAAAAAATAGGTCATATTCCCATAGATGTAGGGTCTGGGATAGTTTGAAGCAATGTCCTTCCCCTAAAAAGGCTTGAAATCTAGTTGGGCAGATAAAAGATCTGCATAAGAACCAGGCACGGTGGCTCATGCCTGCAATCCCAACAATTTGGGAGGCCAAGACAGGCAGATTACTTGAGCCTAGGAATTTGTGACCAGGCTGGGCAACATGATGAAACCCTGCCTCTACGAAAAAATACAAAAATAAGCCGGGTGTGGTGGTGCACACCTATAGTCCCAGCTACTCCAGAGGCTGATGCGGGAGGATTGCTTGAGCCCAGAAGGCGGAGGTTGCAGTGGGCCGAGATCATGCCACTGCACTCCAGCCTGGGTGACAGAGCCAGACTGTCTCAAAAAAAAAAAAAGAAAGAAAGATTTGCATACAAAGTAACCTACACAAAGAGCAAAACAGTATTTGGCAGGAGCCAAGTAGGGTGTTGAGGATGGTAAATGCTGAAAGATCTCAGCAGACAGTGATCTCCTGAGGTGGAAGGCATGGAGTGGAATTGAGCTGAGCCTTAATGTTTGGGGAAGATGAATAAGCAAGAGAAGAAGGCATTCCTGGCCAGGGCACATGTGGAAAGGGACAGAAGCAGAAACATGCATGGCACGTGCATGTGCCACAGGGGAGGTGGGACTCCCCCAGACTGGTGCAGCTGAGGCCGCATTGCTGATGAGGGGATAAGAGTGAGATAACAAGAGAGAAAGCCAAAGAAATATGACAGGATCATTCTGAGGGTGTAAATTTCTAGTTTTTCTGGAAGATAAAAGTGGTTTGGTGCCATTGCCCCACCTGCATGGATCCCCCCATACAGCAGAGAAAATGACCGAGAATGCTTGATATGTGGCATCTCCTGTTGGGAGTGAGTTGGGGTGGGGCTGCTGAGCTTTGACCACAGGGATGAAGTCCTCATCATGGAATTCAGACACAGAAGGAAGAGAAGTCTTCTTGGGCAGGTGGATGAAGATGAAGACACCAGGTCAGTGCCTGGATTGAACAGGGTCCAGGTAAGGAGAAAGGTCCATGATTAAGGCCCATCTGGTCCTGGCTTCTCTGCTGGCCCTTTGCAGGTTGGGGAGGCGTGAGGAGAAACGGGTAACCAGACTGCTCAGTCTCTAAGCTATGGGGATGAGGGCAGGGCGGAGGAACAGCCTGTCCTTTAGTGGGGAAGTAGCTCAGCTAACTGATTCTGAAACATCATTTGGCAGAAGACAAGGGGCCTCAGCTCTGCCTTGCAGGCCCCACCATTAGGGAGTGCACTGTGCATCCTCTCTCCAGGCCAGAGCTCCCCAAAGACCTTTCTGTCTGTGCCTCTGACCCTCAACTGGGCTGGCTCTGGAGAGGCAGGGTCTGAGTGCTGGGGTCATGAGCTCACCCTCTGCTCCTCAGTGGAGAGCAGGAGCAGCACCCCTCAGTTCACCAGGGACCCCCATCTCATTTCCTGCCTCTCCTTCAGGGGGCACTAGACACAGCCATGGGTAGCTCAACTATCCTGAACATCAGAGATCCTCAGCCACCTGAAAAACCACATCCCAAAGCTACGAGAAGAACAGGCAGGCGCTGCCACTGAGTCCACACTCATCCAAGCCAAACCCTGGGTGACACACCTGATGCACATTAACTCCACAAGGCCTGACAAGAGCTCTGGGAGGTGGGTACTGATGTCAACAGCCCTACCTTCCTGAAGAGAAAACAGAGGCTCTCTCAGAAGCTGAGCTGCCAAGTGCTGCTGATGCTGAGGCTTGCAGGGCATGGCTGACTTAGTCAGTCAGCTGCAAATGGAGCCAGGTGAACCCAGGGCTGCAGCCGAGGACAGAGCCTGGGGGAGAGAGGGAAGGGAAGAGCTATGACATCCACCTGGGGACAGTCACAGGTGCTGAGCACCCTCAAGGGCCAGGAACTGTGCTGGGACTTCCCCTCCCATTGCCAACACCGCTGAGCCGGCCCCAACATAGTAGTCACTGATAAATGTTGGTGAGACTGAACCCTCTTAGTGAAATTCACAGAAATCACACAAGGGATTATTTGGGTCATTTTGTAGAAGAGGAAGCAGAGGCTCAGAAAAGTGACTTAATGTTTGCAAGGCCACACAATGAGTATAGGAAGAGCCAGGGTTTAACCCAGGTCTCTCTGGCTCCAAAGTACAGCTGTCCCCACCATTCTTAGATGCTTCTGCCACCCAGGAAAGACCTCTAGGGACAAAAACCACCCTTAAGTCACTGGAAGTTTCCTCCCTAGGAGGCCCTATAGGTCAACCATTTTTGAACCCACAAAGTTGAGGGGTTGGAGCCTGGGCAGGGGGTCCTCTCTGGTTCAGAGACTTCACTACTGGGCCCATCTTAGAAACACCTCTGCTTTGACCTCCCTCTCCACCACAATGACTTATCGAAGCAGCCATGTCAGTGCCTCCCACTATCTTCCACCGTGGACCTAACCTGCAGCTTCCTATGTTCTGGTTTGCCGGGTGTGAGTTTGAAGTTTGCACATCACTAAGCAATTGCCCCGTGGTGCCTTCTTTATGGAGCCTCTGCAGTCCCATCTCTCAGGTGATCTCCCCTTGGAAGCAGAAGCTCTGACCTAGCGGTGTCACCCTAGAAGACATCATGTTCAAGAGGGATCAGCATGCCGCTGGACCCCGGGGAATATGGCCCTGGGAAGGAGAGGAGGTGGGGCACAGGGCAGATGTCTCTCACCTCTCAGTGTGGGCCAGGCCAACTCATTCTTCCAGCCTGCTGTGCCTCGTGCCCCAGCCAGCCTCGGTGTCCAGGGCTCGGTGTGCCTGGCACCCTCCCCCCACCTTTCCCAACACCCTCCTTGGCGGAAGCCTACCGAAGCCCTCCTACACCCACTGAGGAGGCCTGCAAACTGTTTTATTAGATTAAAGCAAACATCTGCTGAAGAAGGAAAGCAAAACCTTAATTGGAAGCCCCCGGGGATGTTTACAGAGACAGATGGGAGAGGATATAATGAAATCACTTCGCTCTAGCCTCCATGCAGACCTTGCAGATAAGGCAACATTGCCAGGCAACAGGGCTTTTCCACCTGGAGGCCTGATAAGGGGCTTGGGGGAGCTGTGTGTTTGGAAAATATGATTTTGTAAGTGGGACGAGGGTGTATTGACTCTGCTGTTCCATGGCCTGGGCCCCAACATCAGATAAGCAGCTGCCGCTTTCCCTGGGGCACAGGCAGGACCCCTGGCAGGAACCACTCACATGGAGAAGTCCTGAGCCTCAGTCAGGGGAGCAGCCACTCACCCCCTGGGATCTGGTGCTCATCAAAGGGGACACTTCTGGCTACCAGGGGCTGGTGGTGGCAATGGCTTTCTCTTTTCCTCTCCTGGACTCTGGTTCAGGTCTCCTGGGATGGAGTTGGGTGCTGGGGCTGCTGGGAGCTTGCTAGATTGGAGGGCCCATCCATAGGATGTATTGTAGACCCCAATGCCTCACACCCTCCCCACCCATCTTCTCCCAGTGACTCCTGCCCTTCTCAGAGTAAAAATCAAAGACCCTGCCAAAGCCCATGAAGCCCTGTGTGATGCGAGCCCACACCACGGCATCTCCTACCACCCTGGCCTCGCTCTCTCCCAGCCACCTTGGCCTTTTTGCTCTTTCCCAAGCCTGCCAGGCATGCCCCCACCCCAGGGCCTTTGCACTGGCTGTTACCCCCACCCCAGGGCCTTTGCACTGGCTGTTCACTCTGCCTGGAAAGTTCTTCCTCCATACACCTATGCGGTTTGCTCCCTGGACCCCTTCAAGTCCTCACTTAAGTTACTGTCTTAATGAGGCTTACCTTGGCCACTTATTTAGTGAGGCCCACGCCCTCCCACCCTGGTATTTTACAGCCATCACCACCTTCTACGCCACTCTAGACTGCACATATTTGTTATGGTTTGCTGTTGATGTCTGTCTCAGCCTAGGACATAGGCTCCAACAAGGCAGGGGCCTTGCCTCTTCTCTTTAGCAGCGTATTTCAAGAATCCAGAACAGAGACAGGAATACAGCAGGTGCTCAAGACATGTTAGTTGAATGTCTCCCCTTCCCAGACCTCAAACAGCTTTGGTAGAACTGGTGAAAAAGAGGATGGATCCAGAGAGGCCAGAGTGTAGCAGGGCCTGGACTGCTCATCTCCAAGGCAGCTGAGCAACCCTGGGCAATACCTGGGGGAAGCTCATTCCCCCACAGCACCATCACATGGGACATTCAGGGGAAAGCAACCTTTTCCAGGAAGGAAAACCCAATGCTGGGACCCAGGGGAGCTTAGCTCTCAACCCAGCCCTGCTATTGATTTGGATTTGCTGTGTGACTTGGGACAAGACACTATCTGTCTCTGAGACTCAATTCCCCCTTTTGTCAGACAAAATTAGCATCTACCTAAAAGCAATAAACTTCCACATTTATCTAAAACCAATAAACATCCACGTTACTCTGTTGGGGACCCACAGCCTGAGGTTAAATCCTTCCTCTGCTACTTGCTAGCTGTGTGCTATTAGGCAACTTAGGCAACCTCTCTGACCCGCTACCTCCTAATCTACAGGTGAGGATGATGATAGTGACTGCATCACAAGTATGTGAGCCTTTCACCTGCATGGACTGCTTCACTCTTCACACACTTGTGAGCAATTCTATCATCCTTCTCCTCATGGGAAGTCATGGGAAAGTGGCTGGCATGGGCCGCTCAGGGAGTTGACGGAAACCCCAGGGTAGGCTGTGTGTCAGGCTGACCCTAGAGCCCCGGGCTCTGCCCACCCCTTCATTCTGTCACTGCACCTTGGCTCATGGAAGGCCCTGTTCAGTTTCCCAACCAAGTGCATTCTGGCCTCGGCCCACCCTCACCATTCGGGCCACAACCTTGGTCGGAGGCATTGCAATGACCTAGAGCTGACAAGACACCTCCTAGGTAGGACAGGTGTTTAAAGAGCCACCCTCCACACTAACACCAACCAAGCCCCGGAGCCAGGGACAGAGGAGAAACCTGCCAGGGCCCGAGAAGGGATGAGGCTTGAAGGGCACTGAGTTCCATGTGGCCACAGTACCAAGGACCATTGGAGGAATGGGAAAACAGACCACCACACCTCAGACACAGAGCCGGTGCTGGGCAGCGTCTTAGCTTGGGTTCCCTGACACAAGGATTTGAGTGCACGTGGCTGACAAGGAATCCCTGGTAGAAGACCAGGAAGGGAAAATGGGGCTGGAGGGTGAATGGGTCGGGAAGGGAAAGGAAGCCAATGAAGTGTGCGCTGTCAATAAACTTTGCACTGTCAATAAATTGTGCGCTATCAATAAAATGTGCGCTGTCAATAAAGTGTGCGCTGTCCATAAAGTGTGCGCTGTCAATAAAGTGTGCGCTATCCATAAAGTGTGCGCTATCAATAAATTGTGCGCTGTCAATAAAGTGTGCGCTATCAATAAATTGTGCGCTGTCAATAAAGTGTGCGCTATCAATAAATTGTGCGCTGTCAATAAAGTGTGCACTATCAAAGTGTGCGCTGTCAATAAAGTGTGCGCTGTCAATAAAGTGTGCGCTGTCGATAAAGTGTGCACTGTCAATAAAGTGCACACTGTCAATAAAGTGCACGCTGTTAATAAAGTGTGCTCTGTCAGTGAAGTGTGCACTGTCAAAGTGTGTGCTGTCAATAAAGTGTGCACTGTCAATAAAGTGCGCGCTGTTGATAAAGTGTGCACTGTCAATAGTGTGTGCTGTTAATAAAGTGTGTGATGTCAATAGTGTGCGCTGTCATAAAGTGTGTGCTGTCAATAAAATGTGCACTATCAAGCCAGACATCACTGCTGGGAAATGGTACCAAAAAATCCTCCTTCGAATTATCCCACCCAAGGGTATTTACAAGTAAAAGCCTGATATCACTGGCTGAGGGCTGCTCCTGGGGGTAACTCCCTGAACTTGCAGCTTTCTGCAGGCTTCTGGGTTTCTAGGTTGCAGTGAGCCGAGATCGTGCCACTGGAATCCAGCCTGGATGACAGAGCGAGACTCCGTCTCAAAAAAAAAAAAAAATAGAGCCTGTGGGCACAGAAGGGTAGATCCCAGCAGTGGGAGGTTCGTCAGGGCCCTCAAAGCACCAAGGGACATGGGCAGGGCTCTGACTGCACTGTTAGAGTTAGACTCACGCCTGGCTTTTGGGGAGCAGCAAGAGGTCCTGGCCAGCTCTGAGCTACATCTCCCCATTGGGGAGAGAGAGGGCTACTTGTGGGGCCTCTCTCGAAATCAGCATTCTGGAGAGGAGAACATCTGTGAGAATCCTCCCTGGATCCCAGTAGACCAAGCCCGGGCAGGGGCTCTGGTGCCCCTCCCCTTCTGTTCACTAGGTCCAGTGCCTGTGGTGCTCCCAGAGATGCTGGCTGGACAGCTTCTGTCCTCCAGGGAGGCCAGGACACCTGCTCTGCCCCCTGCTCTCTATCCTGCAGGCTAGAACCAGCCACCTTCCTGCAGTCAACATCCCCACAAGATATTGAGAGTGATTTTTTTTATTGTGATAAAATATCCCTAACATAACATTTACCATCTTAACCATTTTTAGGGGCACAATTCAGTGGCATTAAGTCCAGTTATGTTGCTGTGCAGCCGTCATCACTATCCATTTCCAGAACTTTTTCATCTGCCCAAACTCTGTACCCATGAAACACTAACTCTCTGTTTCCTCCTCCCCCTCAGCCCCTGGCAACCAGCATCCTATTTCCCATTTCTGTTGTTGTTGTTTGTTTGAGACAGAGTTTCACTCTTGTTGCCCAGGCTGGAGTGCAGTGGCGTGATCTTGGCTCACTGCACTCGGCCTCCACCTCTTGGGTTCAAGCGATTCCCCTGCCTCAGCCTTCCAAGTAGCTGGGATTACAGGCATGCGCCACCATGCCCAGCTAATTTTGTATTTTTAGTAGAGATGGGGTTTCACCATGTTGGTCAGGCTGGTCTCAAACTCCTGACCTCAGGTGATCTGCCCGCCTCAGCCTCCCATACTGCTGGGATTACAGGTGTAAACCACTGCGCCCAGCTGACCCACCCTATTTAAGTATAACCCCACCCTCTCTCAGCACAGCGGTCCCCTTCTCTGCTGACAAACCGTGGATGTTACTTCTTATTCATTGTCTGTCTTCACCATCTAGAATGTAGGGCTTCTGTCTGTTCTGTTTAATGCTGTACCCTCAACTGTGTACTGTTCTAGGATGTTCTAAGCACATAGTAGGTGCTTAGCAAAGCAAATATGTAAATTCATGAATGTGGCCATTTCAGTCTCCTTTGAGCTCCCACCAGGTTCTCATTTAGGGACAGGCGTGAGCACAGGTGTGGGAAAGGAAGTATTAGTAGAAAACAGCAGCAGCAGATGGAGAGGGGTGGGCAGGAAGGAGGGGCTCTGGACGATGCCAGCCAATGACAAACCGTCACCCAGATCCCAGGTTCCCTGTGACAGTGGGGTCAGGTGGCAAAGAGCTTCCAACATGGCCCTCAGAGCTGGAGCCCAAAGAGCTGGAGAATCAGGGGCCCCAGAAATAAGGGAAGCCAACCAGGAAACTGACCTTTTACACAAAATATCCAGGTTTTGAGAATGCTCAGGAAGAGGTGAGAGCTGTTCTCAAATTCAGATGGGCTGCCAGTGGCAAGAAGGTGATGCTAAGGGGTTGCACTAGGGCTAATGGGTAGGTGTTGCAAGGACTCCTATTTTGGCGGATGTAATAAGAACTGGCCCCCACTCCTCCCTCTACCTAACAAGAGGTGTCCAACAGTGGCTTAAGCTTCCTGGTGAAAGTGAGCCCCTGGTTCCCGTGTGTATGCAGAGCCCAGGATTCACTCACCCATGGCTTGAGCCTTTAATAGATACATTCGTCAGTTACCTGTCAAGTGCGTTTCCTCTGTGCCAGATTGTGTGGCGCTCAGCACTGTGAAAGTAATGATGACTAAACATTATTCAAATAAATACACATTCAACAACAAAGTGTGAAGGCACAAAACTAGCTTGCCAGAGAGAGAGAAGCCTCACTCAGACAGGGGATCGGAGGCCCCTCTAGAGCCTCCTAGATATTGGAGAGAGACATGAGTGATGGGCATGCCTCCAGCCTGTGAGACCGGGGGAGCACACCCCAGGCAGAGGGCACTTCGGGAAAATAGCACGGGGTGCTAGCGCTGCCAGGGACCTCAGTACACATGGAAGAAGGCAAGGTCCAGAGATCGGAGTGACTTGCCCAGGGACACACGGCAAATCGGTGGAATCGTCGAGGGGTGGAGGATCAGCCACAGCCCCCCGCCTCCCACGCCACCTCTTGGAAACCAGATACCCGCTTCGCGGCCAAGACCCACCAGCTCCAAGCGGCGGAGGCCAGAGGCAGCGAGGGGTGAGGTTAGAGGTGGGGGCGAGCGGGGACTGGACCCCTGGGGAGTGGGGAAAGGGGGAGGGGGCGGCACCGCTTACGTCATTTCCGGGGTCGGGGTATATAAGCGGGGCGCGAGGGCGCTGCTGCTGCCGCCGCTCCTGCCACTGCAGTGCTCTAGCCCCGTGCAGCAGCTTGCGGGAGGATCGACCGACAGACGGACGCACGCCGAGGCACTGCGCCCCCAGCCCCGCGCCGGTGCCACCGCAGCCCGACCCCGGCCGCCCGTCCAGCCGCCCCTCGCCCGGTGCCTAGGTGCCCGGCCCCACACCGCCAGCTGCTCGGCGCCCGGGTCCGCCATGCGCTCCGCCGCTGTCCTGGCGCTTCTGCTCTGCGCCGGGCAAGGTGAGCGAGCGCGGGGAGCTCGCGGGAGAGGGTTCCGGGCGCCCCTGCCCACCTTGAGGTCTGGGCACCGCGCGGCGCCCCGCACCCCTCCACACTTCCCTTCGGGCGCGGCGAGTTTTCAGCACCGCGGACAGCGCCTCCGCCTCCCGCCTGACCCTGCAGTGTGGCCTCCGCCTGGGACCCACAAGACACTTGGGCCTGACTCCCAACCCCGCGGGGCAAGTCCCCCTTGTGCCCACCCCTTGTCTGGGCTTGGCGCCTCGGTTGCATCAGGGCCAGTGCCGGTTGCGCGGTGGCCGGCCAAGGTCACTGCGGGGAGGTGGGAGCATGGCTGCTCGCAACCCTCCACCCCTCTTCCCCTTTCATCTCACTCTCCCCGCCTTTCTGCCCTTGACTTCTACTTCTCCATATCATCCCTCACAATCCCCTTCCTCCATCTCTTCCCCCGCCCCCCCCCCCCCCACCTCTGGGGTCTCTCTCTCCCCTTCATCTGTCTCCCACCCCGTCCTACTGTGCAGCCCTTGGCCTTGTTTTGATGGCGCTCCCCGCTCCAAAGCACACCCGCTCCAGAGCAAGAGTTTCCCAAGGGGGAGGGGGAGGACCTCTCAGTGCAGCCTCTGGGGACCACCCCACTGTGGGCAGCAACCAGGGAAGGGAAACAAAATCAGCCCTAGCCTCTCTTTTTGGTGGGGGCAGTTTTGAGGGGTGGCATTGGGTGAACGGGCCCCAGTGAGCCCGGTCAGAAAGGACTGGCCTCCACTTGGAGCAGAGGAGTGACCCCAGCACTCTCTTCTTCTTCCCAGTCACTGCGCTCCCTGTGAACAGCCCTATGAATAAAGGGGATACCGAGGTAAGAAGGGGTGCTGGGGATGAGGGGTAGGAGGCTCCAGTGGACACTTCACAGCCAGTTCTTGGGCAGCTGCAGGAGTAAGTTCGGCATAAAGCCAAGAGCCAGCACTGCGGCTGCTGAGCCTGGGGACAGCTTGCAAAAGAAGATATCAAAGATTGCTTGCTTTCCCTGCTGTCCTGCTGTGGGGACTTCCCCAGCTTCCTCTGAGCTGCACGTGCAGCGGAAGAGGCCTGCATCTTACCTGCTGGGCCGAGGTGCCTGGCTTCAGGCTGTCTTGAACACTCTGAATCCAGTAGGCTCCCCAGGGGCTGGTGGGGGTGGCTTCTCTGTAGTTGTAGTTGTCCACAGACCTGTAAAAATGGCCTTTGCCTGCCTGGCTCTGGCCTCCCCGCTTTGCTCTTTCTCCCTGAAAGGCTCTGCCAGTCACAACCCACACCCAGCAGGCTCTCCAGCCCTGGCTGTCCCAAAGGAACACAAGCAAAACATCTTGATCATGGCTCCTGCACCCACGGTCCCACCAATAGGGGCTAGTTGTGGAGGTCACCCAGGAAAGGGCCTTAGGAGACACTGGTAGGGGTTTCTCTGGCAGCAAGAGACACGCCACACTGGGTGTGTACTTGGAATTCATTCATGGCTGAGCTGGGGCTGTTTTTTCCAGGCTCTAGTGCTTATTCAAATCTCTGACTTGAGGGTCAGAGAAATTTCTACTCCCCACCTTCCCAGAAACTATTTTCTTCCACTAGACACCACAGTTAAAATCCAAACCATCCAAGAGATTCCAACCTCAGTTTGCTCAATTATATTTCCTATGTTTTAGTTGCAGATAGGACAGAATTTAAACCTCTACCACTCATTCTAGCTGTGTGACCTTGGGAAAATTCCTTAATTTCTCTGAGCTCTGCCTTTTTCTCCTTTTCCTTGAGGGGAGGTGTAAAGAGTAGGAATCATGGATGTGAACTGCCTAGCACATAATAGGTCCTCAGTAAATGGGCACTTTTATTCCTAGAGCTGCCTTCTTGATCTCCCCATCCCTCTCCAGACCCTCTACCTAATTCCTGCCTCCCAGAAAATGCCCTCTCGAACAGGTGGTTATCTGATATTCCCAATGCAAGGTCCGGGGTTGCAGGGAGATACAGGGTACAGGCTGCTGGGCTCTCCTTGCTAGATCCCTTATGGGAGACACCCTGGTCACCATATTATACCCAGCAGCCTGTGGTCAGGGGCACCAGAGCAGCTGGCTAAGACCTGAAGATTCTATATGAGGTTGTTGTGACTACATGCATTATAGAGCACTTGCCAGTTTGCCATCTTGGATCCTTGGACTGGTTGCCTTGGCATCCTGTAGACACAGCCTCCCACCCCCTCACTCCCTGCCGGTGTTGCCTGATGCCTGTCTGACACCTCCTGCTCTCTACTCAGCTCTAGGCTGTGGAAGCAGGGCTGGAGTTGTGAACCCCTCCCTGGGCGTGCTGACACTCCATGCTTGAGAGAGTGTTTTTCCATCTCTACCTCATTACCCTGGGAGAGCAGTTGGGAAGGTATTCTCACTCCCGTTTTACAAATGAGGACACTGAGGCTCAGAGAGGTTAAGTCACTTCTCCAAGATCACACAGCTAGGATACCACATTACGGTGGGCACCATCATCAAAGATCACTCATTTATCAGACGCCTAATTATCCACAGCACCTTTGCAGGCACAGGATAAGACTTTCAGAGGCGTGGCTGTGGTTGACCTGGGATATGCTCCCAGGTGTAGTCAATGTGTGCTCACATGCCGCCCAGGGATTCATCCATCCCATGGTGAACATGGAGTGAGAATATGAAGCTGTGACTCCTTGCATGCGACAACACCATGGGTGTTTGGAGACAGTAACCTACATCCTATTTCCAAACAGGGTAGAGCCAGGGAAGGTCTTTGTCTCCTCTGGGCAGTCCAGAAGGACTTCCTGGAAGAGCTGACCTTTGGGCATCTTCACGATCAGAGCACTTTTGTAAGACATCATTTTAGTGCCCTGAAGCAGTTTTCTCATGTTTAGAGAAATAGCACTTGGGGATGAGAAGGTACCAGGTACCATTCCCTACACCCCATTCTCACTATGATCCACCTTGGAGGGGAACCTGCTGGCCATGTGGTTGGAGTGGCTGACACATGGTAAGCACTGTGTTAAGGGTTTTCTATTATCATTGCTATCACTGTCTGGCTAAGAAAGCAGAGCTGTGTCCCTGAGCCAGGGATCATGGACTCCCAAAGACAAAAGCAAATACCCTCTGTCCTCACTAGAAATTCACCCTAGAGCCTCCAGGGACTGAGCCCCATGCTCAAACCAGCCCCAACCTGCCCCTGCACTGTGTTCCCAGGTGATGAAATGCATCGTTGAGGTCATCTCCGACACACTTTCCAAGCCCAGCCCCATGCCTGTCAGCCAGGAATGTTTTGAGACACTCCGAGGAGGTATGAGCTGGAGGCTAGGGGTGAGGGCTGCTGCCTGCTGGGCTGGGAGGCTAGGACATGGGTGTGTGGCTTTTGGTGGAATTAATGATTTAACTCAACAGTCACTGACTGAGTGCCCGTCATGTCCAGGCACTGCACTAGGGTCCAAGGTGTACAGACAGTTGAAGGGGTTGTAGCCCAGGTGCTTACAGACTGGCAGAGGGGATGCATATGAACACAGTTAACTAGAACTCTGGGCAAAATAAAACCAGGGCTGGAACAGCAAGCCCCCAGACTGTGAGCTCCCTATGGACAAAGATTTTGTGTGCTGTATCCCAGCGCCTAGAACAGCCTCTGGCCTCTGCAGACACCCTCTAGATGTGTGATGAATAAAGGAATGTTATGGGTGGACAGGAGAAGGACGAAATCTTTCCAGGCAACCAGTCAAGTTTTTACTAACTGCTGGATAGAGCCAGCAGCATTTCGGTTGGGCTTTAAAAGAAACATTGGAAACCGATGAGTGGAAAAATGAAGACAGGGTTGTCCAGGTGTGGTAGACAGTGTGAGTGCAGGCATGGAGATGGGAACCTGTTGTATTTAAAGAGACCCAACTCATCCTCAGGGGTTGCCACCCTTTGGCTGAGGTCTGGCTGCTGGGGCAGTGGCTGACTTCTCTGATGTAGTAGGAAACTGACACATACCTTGGAAAGGAGGTAATTTCAAAAGTGTTATCTGAAGACCCAATCTTGCTGCCACCACCCTGGTTTTGAGTTTCCAGAGTAAATTCCTTGTGCTCAGCTGAAAATATTGATGGTAATCTCTTTCTCGGCTGTTCTCTGTAAACCACCCATGATGACTCTTCTTCATTGCAGATGAACGGATCCTTTCCATTCTGAGACATCAGAATTTACTGAAGGAGCTCCAAGACCTCGCTCTCCAAGGTATTTTCCAGCCACTGCACTTGACTCTGGGTAAATTCCAGTAACTGAGAGTCAGAAAATCTGGTGGAAGATTCAGCAAGTTCCTCTCTGGGACTGTCATTTCCTTTTAATTATAAAGCGGAAAAGCAGGATCCGCCGTGCCACCTGGCTCAATCTGTTATTGATATTGTTAAAGAAATCAAGGCCCAGAGAGGTTGAGTGACTTGTCCAAGGTCACACAGTGAATAGAGACATGCCAGGTGCAGCTTCCCTAAAACCCACGGCCTCTGCAGTTCAGTCATTTTAGGAAATACCTTTATGAAGTAGTGAGCCACTCGTCACTGATGATATTCAAGCCACGCCTGGACAGGATACTGGAGTGGAGGGTTAAGCTGCCATCTTCCCACAGTTAGCCTCTATGCCCAGCCCCCCAGCTCCTTCCAGCCTTGATGCAAAGCATGGCCCTAGCCTTGCAAGTCAGGAAACCTGAGTTTGGCCCTGCACCTGCCCCGGCTGACTTCCTGTGGGAAGTGGCTGTTTCCACCAGGGCAGGACCACTGGTGGTGTTGTGTCTCTCCATGAGAACAGGGCATTATAGCATGAATCCAGCATCTGCTTCCCAACGAAGCGAGAGTGTTTTTCAGGGCTGGGCTTGTGTCTGGGGTAGGGTGGGGGTATGAAGGCTGCTCTGGTTCCAGGATGGGCCCCACTCTGAGGCCTTTGGGACAGACCAGGCCACGTGTGAGAACAGAGAGAGCTTTGGGGAGGAGGCGTGTAAACACAGCCACATCAATAGGATTCCTGTGGCCCTTTCCAAGCTAACACACTGTTCTTCCTCCCACTCATGAGCCAGCCTGGGCAGCAAGCACCCACCTCCTACTGTTGTTGGAGGGGGCAAGGAGTGCTGGGCACAGCTGGGACTATTATTACCTGGATAGTTATGTCATCATCAGTGACCTTGGACTAGTGTTTTTTTTTTAACTAAGCATTAAATATTTTATTACAATATGATAACTTTAAAATTAAATATTGAATGACTAACTGATTACATTTAAATAATTAAATAGACTGTCAACAGAGACTATTATAGGAGAATGTGTCCTGAAACATCTATATTCACATGCACGTGTGTATCCCGTATAAGCAGTATCCAATATATGTATATATGACTGTTTTCCATTAACAGATTCCTGGATGTATTTCTGTCCATCCATCTATCCGTCCACTCCCTCTTGGGCTCCCATAACATCTTCTGTGTGCCTCTGTCTCAGCATTTACCACACAGCAACCCTATTTTCTAGACAAGCACCCAACTCTTGGAGAGCCCAAGTTGCCCATGGAGCTAGGAAATAGCCAGAAGGGGACTGGAACCCACGTTGCCTGAGACCAGGGCTGGGCATGCTCCCTGGCCCACAGCTGCCCAGGAAAGCCCATTGTTGGGGAAGAAATGAGCTGGGCTGGCTGAGGGGCCAACATCAGGAATAAGGCACAGGTGTGGGGACAGTCAGAGGAGGCAGCAGCAGCGGGAGGAGAGGGGTCTCTGGGTCATGGCTGCAGGCGCCAACCCTGGGCTCAGACGTAGGCACAGGGCTTGGCCTTCTCCCCGCGCCTGGACTCAGCGTCCAAGGTTAGCAGAGCTTGCCTGAATCAAGAGCTGTCACCATTACTGCCTGCTGCAGGGTTCCTGGAGCTACCAGCCAGGTCCTGAGGGGTTCCCCATCCCCAACTCCTGCCCAGCCAGGTCCTGAGGGGTTCCCCACCCCCAACTCCTGCCCAGCCAGGTCCTGAGGGGTTCCCCACCCCCAACTCCTGCCCAGCCAGGTCCTGAGGGGTTCCCCACCCCCAACTCCTGCCCAGCCAGGTCCTGAGGGGTTCCCCACCCCCAACTCCTGCCCAGCCAGGTCCTGAGGGGTTCCCCACCCCCAACTCCTGCCCAGCCAGGTCCTGAGGGGTTCCCCACCCCCAACTCCTGCCCCTGGGATCCTTGCTCCATTTGAGCCTTTCTTGCTGTGTGAGGACACAGCACGCTTGCTCTGGCCTCCCGGGGAGAAGCTGAGTCTGGCGAGGCAGGGTGGCTGCCTGAGGGCCCAGCTGAGAGAGGTGAGGGACGCCAACCCTTCACTGCTCCCCAAGCTCATGCCCCATCAGTGTCTCATTGGGCAGGCCCTGAACATGATGTGCCCAGCTTACAGATGGGGAAATGGAGGTCTTCACTCTTATAGACAAATATGCCACAGCTGCACCCAATGGGACTTTTCCCTCCTTTTCTCATACCAGGCGCCAAGGAGAGGGCACATCAGCAGAAGAAACACAGCGGTTTTGAAGATGAACTCTCAGAGGTTCTTGAGAACCAGAGCAGCCAGGCCGAGCTGAAAGGTCTGTCCCAGCCGGTCTGGCCGGAGGTGGGGAAGGGAGGGTGGCAGTGGGAACAGTGGCTATGATGGACCCAAGGTTCCAGTGAGTCGGGAGCCCCACCCATAATCCCTTATTTCCCTCTCTCTACAAATGGGGAAACTGCTGCCCAGAGAGACTAGGTCCCTTGCCCAAGGTGAATGGCATGACCAGGGGTTTCGATCAGGTCCTGCCTCACACCAAAGCCCTCGCTCGGTCCCGTCTGCCCAGAAGAGGGGCTGGCACTCTAGGGCAGGAGATCTCTGGCATGGCAGGTGGACAGCTTCAACTCTGGGTCTACCCAGTGGCCACTGTAGCAGAGCCCCCACCCCCAGTGCCTGTCCTCCTGGGATGTGGTGGGGCCTCAGAATAGCCAGGATGCAGGAGGACCACAGACAGAGTAGGTGTGAAACGTGAAATAAACCCAGATCATCTTTCTTGAAACCAAAGAGCTTCTAGGAGTCTAAGAGGTCATGCCTTAGGTCAGTGTGACACTCTGAGCCATCCTCCCTTCCCGGGGAGAGCCACAAACTGGCCCCGTGGTGCTTCTGCTCTCCATGTAGAAGATGGGCCGGTAAGGCCGGTGTCCAGGAGCTGGATCCCGGTGTCTCCCATCTGGGGCTGAAAGGGAAAGCCCGCAAGTGAAGCCCAGGTGCCCCCACTTTGGTTGAAGCTTTAATGAAGCAGGCAGCCATGTGTCAGTGCAAAGAGATCCCAAACTTGGCATTTGGAGGCTTGGGTTCCAGGCTCAGCTCTGCTGCCCGCAAACTGTGAGATGGACAGGTCATCTTACCTTTCTGCAGATCATTTTGGGTTTCTGTGAAATAGGCATAGGAGCACCTTTCACCAGAGTCCTGGTGAAGCTCAGATGGTGGAATGCACTTGGGAGCACTTTGTTCAGTGGTTATCATTCTAATGACGGGAGGAATTTTTACTTGTTCAAAGGCTGTCTTTAAGGCAGCCACAATCAAATACCTTTTAATGAAACCCTAAAATATTGCAGAATTGAGCCCTTTCACAGGATGCTGAAGACAGAGAAGCCCCACATGGAGGGGAGAATGAAGTTGCAGTCATGGTGCCTCTTACACAGAGAGGTTAAGCAACTTGCCCAAGATCACATAGCTGACATTAATTTTCAGTTCAGGCTTTATCTCCTAGATTAATCTTAAGGTCTGGTTTTTTGTTTTTGTTCTTTGAATAATAACCTGTTTTAAAAGTCAGGATTAAAAAGAAAGAAACAAATCCAGCTGTGCTCAGATCAAGCCTGGACATGGACAGAGGGGTAACCCTAATCGTTGTCCTGGGCTGGGCTCGCTGGAAGCCAAGAAACATAATGAGTAACATCTGAAATTAGCCTGTGGGGAGGCCCCACACGTGGCCCAGTCCTCAGGGCCTGACTTGGCTGTGCTGTGTCTGCAGAGGCGGTGGAAGAGCCATCATCCAAGGATGTTATGGAGAAAAGAGAGGATTCCAAGGAGGCAGAGAAAAGTGGTGAAGCCACAGACGGAGCCAGGCCCCAGGCCCTCCCGGAGCCCATGCAGGAGTCCAAGGCTGAGGGGAACAATCAGGCCCCCGGGGAGGAAGAGGAGGAGGAGGAGGAGGCCACCAACACCCACCCTCCAGCCAGCCTCCCCAGCCAGAAATACCCAGGCCCACAGGCCGAGGGGGACAGTGAGGGCCTCTCTCAGGGTCTAGTGGACAGAGAGAAGGGCCTGAGTGCAGAGCCAGGGTGGCAGGCAAAGAGAGAAGAGGAGGAGGAGGAGGAGGAGGAGGCTGAGGCTGGAGAGGAGGCTGTCCCCGAGGAAGAAGGCCCCACTGTAGTGCTGAACCCCCACCCGAGCCTTGGCTACAAGGAGATCCGGAAAGGCGAGAGTACGTATGATGGCGAAGACCTCAACGAACGTGTCTGGGAGAGGGGGATGGGTGGGAGGAGAGCCTTCTCCATAACCTCATTCCACCTTCATAACAACCCTGAAAGGTAGGTATTAAGCTCCATTTCCCAGGTGGACAAATGAGGCTCAGAGAGGTTAAGTAATTTGCCCAAGGTCACACAGCTAATTTGTAGCAAAAGTTGAGGTTCTACCCCAGATTTATCTGACTCCAAAACCATGCATTTCCCACTATTCCACATAGCCTCCCCCCACCAACCCCAGAAGCTAGGGGTGGGTGATGGGTGGGCTGGCTTTGGGAACAGAGACCATGGCAGGAGCGCACAGGCTGATCTGGGAACAGTGTCAGCTTCAACTACAGTTTAGGAGAGGCCCTGGCTCCCGCTGCGGGCCTGTCAGGGTCTTTCCTCACTCTCCAGCTGCCGGGCTTCTGGGGTGAGGATGAGGGGAAGAGGCAGGCTCCAGCTAACCCACCCCTCTGAGCCGAGAGGGTCTTGCAAAGCCTGGCGTCAAGAAGGTTTTTCCCGCTAAGCATCATCACTGTGGAGAGGCTGGGCTGTGGCCACAGCAGAGGCCCCCAGGGAGTGGCAGAGACTGGGAAAATGGTGGTCCCCCACCCATTCTCCTGCTCTTGCCCACCACCTGCTCCAGGTCGGTCGGAGGCTCTGGCTGTGGATGGAGCTGGGAAGCCTGGGGCTGAGGAGGCTCAGGACCCCGAAGGGAAGGGAGAACAGGAGCACTCCCAGCAGAAAGAGGAGGAGGAGGAGATGGCAGTGGTCCCGCAAGGCCTCTTCCGGGGTGGGAAGAGCGGAGAGCTGGAGCAGGAGCAGGAGGAGGAGCGGCTCTCCAAGGAGTGGGAGGACTCCAAACGCTGGAGCAAGATGGACCAGCTGGCCAAGGAGCTGACGGCTGAGAAGCGGCTGGAGGGGCAGGAGGAGGAGGAGGACAACCGGGACAGTTCCATGAAGCTCTCCTTCCGGGCCCGGGCCTACGGCTTTAGGGGCCCTGGGCCGCAGCTGCGACGAGGCTGGAGGCCATCCTCCCGGGAGGACAGCCTTGAGGCGGGCCTGCCCCTCCAGGTCCGAGGCTACCCCGAGGAGAAGAAAGAGGAGGAGGGCAGCGCAAACCGCAGACCAGAGGTTGGTATGGGGCGGGAGCCAGCTCTGTGCCAGGCCGCGGAGCAGCAGGGGGCAGCCGCACCCAGACACACTGCCCCTGCCCCACTGAGGGGACAGGGCCCCCCACCGCCGGAGTCTGGGGATGGAGAGATGCTCAGACCGGGGGCTCTCAGGGTGGGAGAACACCCCAGCTCACAGGGGGCACCCAGCAAAGCTGGCTGGGAGATGGGAGGAGCTCAGGTCAGCCTGTGGCAGCGGGGGAGGCGCTGAGTGGGGACGTTGTCCCGAAGGCAGTAGGGTGCCCTGGAAAAACCATGCGGTGGGTCTGACCGTGTCCCCTCCTGGCCCCCAGGCAGCCCAGGCACAGCCTCCTCCCAGGCTCAGGCCCTGCCTCTGGCCCATGAGGGTAACGGGGCAGGGCAGGGGCAGGGCCAGGGGATCTCTTGCCTGTGGGGAGTGGGTGGGAGCCACACCGGATGTGAGCTGGAAGACCTGGGCTCTGCCTCCTCCTGGCTGCGTGGACTTGGGAGGGTCACTCCCCTCCCCGAGCCTCATCGGTTCCATTTATGAAGTAGGGGTAAGGAGTCTCCTCTGCCCACATCATTACCATGATTGGAACACACAAAGGCTTTGAAAACCAGGGCCCCTGGGGAAGACGAATGGGGCATGGGGACACAGCCCACAGGAGCAGGGTGGGAGTTGGGGTCCCTGGCAGCTAGGCGGCTGGGATACCTGGTTCAAGCCTAGTGTCCAGGTAGGAACCCAGGCTCTGTGGGAAGGCTGACACCTGTCCGCAGCCCTGACCCCAAGGCTCTTCTCTGCCCACCTAGAAGAGGGTGTGGCCCCTTCACTGGGCCCCCGACCCCCTCTCTGGGCCTGGCAGTCTGAGAGGAAGAAGGCTCCATGTTGGCAGCTGTAGCGGGAGAGGGCATCTGCCCACGTGCCTGGGAGCCCAGGGCGAGGGGCTGAGGACAAAGCTGGAGAGAATGGGGGCCCAGAGGTGCCACCAGCTTCCTTTCTCCACAAGCAGAGGGAGCTCTGGACTGCAGGGCAGAGAAACTGGACCCCCGAGGCATATGGAGAGGATGGGGTGGGGGCCTCCTCAACACAGCCCAAGGGTCTTCTTAGAAACCCCAGCCTCGCAGAGCACCTGCCCCAGGGCCTCCTCCAAGACTAAGGGGCTGTAGAGTCTATTTCCACGGCCTGCAATGTCGGGGTCCCTGGGCCAGGATGCCCTCGGCAGCCTCAAATCTGGCAGTGACCCCGGGAAAATGACCCCTCCCAGGTCAAAGGAGGCAGCCTTCCCTGCGCTTCTGCTCTGAGTCTGGAGGGTGTGCTCTTGTGGGTGTCCAAGTTCTGAGGCCTGAAAGCTTCTGGAGACTGGGGCATAGAACAGGGCTCAGAGGAGGGGTCCCTGCTTCCCTAAACTTGGGTAGCCAGAGTTTGGGATCCTCTCACAATCAGGACCAGGGATCAAAGCCCAGCCCTAGGCAGGCCGACGTGGGGCAGCTCCCCCAGCGTGTAGCCCTGCCTCAGGCCCCACATTCCCCTCAGGTGGGAAGGCTGCAGAAGACAGACCCGGAAGTCCCAGGCTGGCCTCACCCTGGGTCCTGGCAACCATGGGCTAGGCCGAGGGAAGGGGGCTCTTCAGGGCACTGTAAGCTTTGTTTTCCATGTGCCCTGAAAGAACAGACTGCCACCTGTGCGGAACCATTTGAGAGGAAGTGGGGCCTGGATAAGAGGCCACCAAGAGCAGTGTGGGGACAGGGCCCCCGGCATCAGCCACCTTCTTGTGCATAATGATCCCGAGAGCAGTACAGTAGGCTCATTATCACTGTCTCCATGATGGATGAGGGTACAGAGAGACAAAGCCACCTGTCCAAGGCCACAAAGCTAACCCAGCGCCTTTCTGGCTTACTGTGCCTTCCATGCCACTGGCCAGGCTGGCCCGAGTGAACCCCAATGTCTCTCCTAGGACCAGGAGCTGGAGAGCCTGTCGGCCATTGAGGCAGAGCTGGAGAAAGTGGCCCACCAGCTGCAGGCACTACGGCGGGGCTGAGACACCGGCTGGCAGGGCTGGCCCCAGGGCACCCTGTGGCCCTGGCTCTGCTGTCCCCTTGGCAGGTCCTGGCCAGATGGCCCGGACGCTGCTTCCAGTAGGGAGGCAGCCTCCAGCCTGCCCAAGCCCAGGCCACCCTATCGCCCCCCACGCGCCTTGTCTCCTACTCCTGACTCCTACCTGCCCTGGAACATCCTTTGCAGGGCAGCCCCACAACTTTAAACATTGACGATTCCTTCTCTGAACACAGGCAGCCTTCTAGAAGTTTCCCTTCCTCCATCCTATCCACTGGGCACAACTGCAATAACTTCTGACCTTTCGGTGAAAGCTGAGAACTCCTGACTGTAACATATTCTGTATGAACTTTATCTAAAGAAAAATAAATCTGTTCTGGGCTCTTTCCTCTGAATTTTTTCCCCTCTCAACTTAGAGTGGAGTGAGATGCACTGGATTTGGGCAAAGGGACAAAGGGAGGTTCAGTCCTCCTGGGGACCTCCTTTCTGGGCCACTTCCTGGCTGTGGGATCTTGAGCAAGTGACTTTGTTAGCTCTGAGCCTCAGTTTCCTCATCTGTAAAACGGGAATGCTGACCTGCCTCAAAGAGTGTGTGCAGGGATTAAAGCACACTTGCTGAGGGCCTCCAGGTTCCTTCCTCTCCCCGTCCCCAGCCACACCTGAGCTGGGCCATGCAGAGGCAGCGCCAGGTGGGGACACGGGCTCTGTTTCCTGAGACCAGGTCGCCCCTCCCTGATGGTCCCCGCCATCCAGTCACCTGTGGTGCTGGGTGGAGGCCCTGACAGCCCCAGTCTAGTGCCTGTCGCAGGACACAGGCATCAGACTTGAGCCTCTGAGCTGCAGGGCCCCCTTGGCATAACCACTTATTAGGCCCTGCTATGACTTCTGGCCTAGGAAGAAGGCATAGGAATGTGGGGCGTCTGAAGATCTTGTGTATGTAACGCTTCACTAGAGCACGGGCTGCTCTTAGTCCCAGTTTTGTGAATGAGGAAACTGAGGCAGAGAAGGTGAAATGACTCGCTCAAGTCACAGGCGGGGATGATGCTCAGAACACTGAAGCGTGGAGACTGTGAGGATTACACAGTCAGGACCCATGTGTACTGGCTGAATATCAGGGCCCATCATTCAGTCACTCGTCAAACATTTGTGCATGGCTGCTCTGGGCCTGGTAGGCCTGAGCATGGCTGAGACAAGCCCTGGCTTTAAGAAGCTCACTGCCCAGTGGGGACAGCTGCACCCTGCAACAGCCAAAGCAACCCATGGGGACAAAAGTACGCTCAGCAGGAGGAGCACACGCCCACGCTGGAGGGCGCTCCTTGCAGGCCAGGAGGAGGAGGAGGTTGGGTTCGAGCCAGGTTCTGCTGGACTGGCTGGTTAGCCTTGGCCAGTCACTTCACCTGTCCAGGTGGCAGTTCTGGGGCTAACGTCCTTGGCCTTTGCAGCTCAAACACGAGCAAGCCAGGGAGGGTGATGATCCCAGGCAGTGGTGGAGAGGGTGCAGGGAGGGGCCTCGGCCTTCGCAGGCTGCCCACGTGGTGTCTTCCAGGTAGGAATGGGAAAGACATGGGCATTGTGGGTGGGTGAGGCTCAGAGGCATCGCTGCCACCCTCCAGGGTCCCAGGCAGAGCCAAGTCCAGAGGCCAGTTGGGATTTGGGAACCAAGTCCCTGAGGCTCTGCCTGGTGAGTCTGAGCAGGCAAGGTTCCACGGTGGGAACTCAGATTTGGACCTAAGACTGGAGTTGAACTCCCCAGCCCAGCCATTAATGAGCAGGAGTCTTTGGGCAGGCGCTCCTGGCCCTCTCAGGGCCTCAGTTTCCTTATCTATAAAATGGAGATAATACTTACTATCTCCTTACCAGATTACGGTGATGATCAGGAGCCCACACAGAAAACCACTGCAATGGTGTTGAGTCGTCTGAGGGGTCTCGGCAAGTCTGGGTTTCTCTGATGAGGATGGGCTGCTCATGGCGGCTAATGCGCACCCCCTGCCCTTCTGCAAAGCACAGAAGGACACCCTCCGAACGGCTGGCGCTATTGTTTATTTCTTCATGTTTCCAAAAGTTAGGTTTATACTCCACCCCTACAGTTACAGAAATAAACACAACATTAACTGTACTCCACTAGACCGTTAGAAATCAAAACAAGACTAGTTAGCAAATACAGAGATCACAGCGACACCTTGTCCCTGAAACCACCCATCCCAAAGCCACCCGCAGTGTCATAACCTCATGGAGTGAACATGCGACCAGGCGAATGAGCCAATGGACAGAAGCCATGGTGTCTGTATCTCATACATGGTCATGTATATTATGCATATGTATGTACACAAATTAAGTACGAACCAGCTTGGGATTCTGGTGAAGTTGCTTGTGAACAGCTTGAAGCAAACAGCATTTGTCACAAAGCCCAGGTGTCGGCAGGAACAGCAACATCCTGGTGAAATCCCTGTGAGTGGCTTTTCAGAGTGAGCTTCTGAGAGGTGATTCCACACAGCCCTGGAGGAAGGGGGTTGGCCAGGCTGTAGGAGGGGACAGTCCCTCCACACCACCAGGTCACAGATGACTCTTGAAGGGAAAATGTAATCATTTCTGAAAAGGGGGGGTCTGGGTGCTCCTGCTGGTGAGAATCAGAAGACCCCAACCAGCAGGAGGCCATGGAGTCATGCTCACCAGCTCTCCCCTGAGCAGTGCGGGAGGCTCACTCACTCCAAACCACAATGACAATGGCTGTGCAGAGAGAAGGTACACAGCACAGACCCTTTCTCACAAGGGGAGGACCCATGGGAGAAGCCTCGCCTGTATCACCTGAGTCAGGCTTACGCCTGGGCGGGGCAGATGATTGTGGCATCGGGGTGTGGCCAGGCTGGCCTGAGGCAGCAGAGGCTGGGCCTTTGTCAAGGACAGCTGCACTTCTCTGCCTCCCGGTCACCAGGCTGGAGGGGTCGTGCTCCTTTAGGGCAGCCAGCACCCAGCTCAAGGTCTCTGAATCCAATGGCCCATGAGCCACAGCTCGGGAAGGAGAAGGAGCTGCCGGGGATCCCACCGGATGAATGATCAGAGTTTGTTTGTTTGTTTGTTTTTTGAGGAGTCTTGCTCTGTTGCCAGGCTGGAGTCCAGTGGCGCGATCTTGGCTCACTGCAACCTACGCCTCCCGAGTTCAAGCAATTCTCCTGCCTCAGCCTCCCAAGTAGCTGGGACTACAGGCGCCCACCACCATGTCCAGCTAATTTTTGTATTTTTAGTAGAGATGGGGTTTCACCATGTTGGCCAGGATGGTGTCGATCTCTTGACTTTGTGATCCACCTGCCTCGGCCTCCCTAAGTGCTGGGATGACAGGCGTGAGCCGCCATGCCCGGCCAGAGTTTCTAGGGAATAGAAGAGAGGGCAGATACAGACCCCAGGGACATTAGTGAAGCCATTCAGCAGTTGCGGCCAGTGGCCAATGTGAGTGCCCAAGAGCCAAGAACTGGTCTTCCAGGCTAGAAGGACAAACGACAGGCTGGCTCCCTTGGTCTTGGGGTGGCTGTCTGGCAGGCAACAGCTGCTTTGCTCAGTTGGCTCAAACATGTGACAGCTTCCTACTTCGGTCGGTCTTCCAGCCTTCTATAAAGCACACTTGGCAGTCCCCTGGGTACAGAGAGGAATGTTTTTCCCAGGTTGCTTTCTCCTTTATTGACAGGCATGAGACACAGGCAGGCCCAGGCACAGGAAGCCCCATGGAACCTGCCAGGTTGCAGCTGGGTCCAATCCCGCTGGCCATGCTGGGTGACTGCAGGCCCAGCCCACCCACCACGTGTGGACCCAGACACCTCCATGACACCAAGGGCAAAGGACCAGTTCCAGGGTGGCCTCCCCTTGGCTCTTGGGGTGGGGACACCCAGCAGCTGGCACTCAGTTGGGGGGTTATGTTTGCAGAATCACATCACCATATAATCAAAGCACTGTCAGGCAGAACTTGACCCACAGCCTCAGCCCCAGGGTGCTCAATGCAGACTGTGCAGGTGACCCTCTGAAACTACCCAAGGACTCAGCCAAAGTGTGGTCTGGCCCCTTGCTCCTGGAGCCCTTCAGCACATCCATGGACCACCATCAAGACAGGCACTGCAGGGCGCAGAGCCAACGTGCTGACCAACTCAGAAGCAGAAGCTTAGGAACCAGAGCCCCAAGCCACCCCGATGCTGGCGGGGCCAACTCCAGGCGCTGTGCCTGCACAGCACCACACAACAACCTTTGCTAAGTGGGTCCCTTCCTTGGACCCAGACACTCTCAGTGACTCTTCTCAGGAGGCAGCGCCACCATGCTCTGGAGAAGAGGAGGCCGCCAGAGCCCGGGTGGTTTTAGTGGGTCTTTCCCTGAGGCAGAAACTCCAAGGCCAGGGACAATGTGACCGAAGGGGAGACAACTCTATGGACACTGTCCGGGGATCAAAGACGGTCAGCGTGCACCTAGGGTACGTTTAGCGAGCTGGGCTCCATCTCCGCCACTCCCAGGTGCGGGTCCCGCATCGCTGTCCAGGCCCCTCATTGCTGACACTCCCCTGGCTTCACTGGGCAGAGTCCACTGGCCCCCCAGCCCTGGGTGTGGCTGGCCCCTCCCTACCTCCCATGTAGCTCCCAGGCCTTTACGAAGCAAAACTCTATCATCCATCTCCATTCTTGGAAAATGCAGCTGCCCTGCACACCCACAGCCCCGCCCCCACCCCCGCCCTGCCACGGAGGCCTATGGACGCCGCCACGACACCACATGGCAGTTACTCGGTATCTGGGCCCTGGACGCGCAAGACCCCGGAGGCCACAAACGGTACCGGAACACAGCCAGGAGTCACGCTGCACACCCCCACCCGTACCTGAGGCAGACTGGGATTGAAATTTTATTTTTAAAAGGTAAAGCTGTTTTATTAAACGTCTTTTAAGGACTGGGAGTATGACATAACAAACTTGAGCAACATGTGTAAACACGTGTGAAATGCGGTTTGATTTCAGTAGTTTATTTTGGAGACAAAGCAGTGCAAGAGGCCGGCCACGCTTTCCTGTTCCCCGGGGCTCAGGGTCAGAACTAGGAAAGGTGACGTACAGACATTAATCGGGGTTCAACACTCAAGTCGTGTAAACGTGGTTAGTTGTTGGGTCCTCAGTTTCCAAAAAAGCCGGGCAGTTCTGATGGCCTCTGCCCCTCGCCCAAGCCCTGTGCCTCCCTCCTCAAAGTGGGCACCCTGCAGCCCAGCTGAGCCAGGCCGAAGGACCTCCATGCACTGGCTCGGGGGCCTCTCTCGGGACACTCAGCACTTTCTCTAACGTCCTCCGTCTCACTGGGCAGAGGACAGCCCGGAAGCCTTTTTCACTTTTTCAAAGTAAACTGCTATCTTAAGACACAAAAACATACTTGTGGGGGCTGATGCCTCTCACCCAGCACTCCACATCTTCCAGGACTGCAGAGGCTTCTCCCCAACCCTTTTCTCTGCAGAGGGGGCTGCCTGGATCAGGGGTCAGACGGCAGAGCCAGTGCTTTGCTGCCAAGGTGATGGGGTGAGTCCGAGGTGTGCAGAAGCGATGGGGGGCGGGTGGCTCCCTGGCACCTGCTGGCTCAGTGCTTGGGGCTTGCAATGAGAGGTGGACCGGGCCTGCTGGGTGAGGAGGGACCCAGCAGGTGTGAAAAGGAGTGAACCCACTGGGAAGAGGGCCCCGATCTCCATGGTGTCATGCCGAGGCTCCCGCGCCTATCCTCACCTAGGTGACTTTATGGAAAGGCAGGCTGCATCCCAGGGGTTAGGGCACAAAGCCAGCCCTGTGGTGCTCTCTGATCTCAAATGTCCACTAGAGACGAGGGGGTGGAGGCCCAAAGACCTGGAATGATTTGCCCAAATCACAGCACGAATCCTCAGCACAGGCGCCATCAGCTCGGGCCTCCAGCCAGGCAGCCTCCTTCCCGGGCTCCAGGGAGCAGCAGTGCTGGCTTAGGGGAAGGAGACCGCTGTGCAGGGCTAAGTGGGACGTGTGTTGGGGGGCCCGGAGGACGCCCAGCTTCCTTTCCTTCCCTTTAGTGAGGGAGCACAGCCCAGACCCCAGCGCGGAACTCCCCTGAGGGGTCTGTGGCCTCCTCTGGCTGTGGGGAGGGAGGGGTTAGCTGCACACCAGGCAGGGTGGGGGCTTACAAAGCCTTGGTGGAGACCAGTAGGAGGAAAAACAAGGAAGGGGCAGGTCAGGGAGTGGGGAGTCAGGCAGAAGGGAAGCCACTCTCACTGGTCAGCCTCCCACAGCCTGACATGGGCAGGCTTCCCCCAAGGGTCCCGGTCCACAGTGGCCATGGAGACCAACAGACAGGGATGTGCACAGACACTGGCATGGCAGCCATACGCACACCCCTCACCTCCCATCCAGACCTAGTGTTGCAAACACAAGCATGTGTAAACTCAGTTAGGAGGTCTGCACAGTAGAGAGCAGGCGGACGGCCCCACTCCCCAACGGTGGACCACCTGGTACTCTCTTCCATCCCCCACTACCCCTCATTTAGATCATGACATCAGAAAATCAGGTTAAAAATTAAAAAACAGAAGAATCAGATCACTGGGGATTCTTAGTAGTAGCATCACCGTTGGGAGCTGCTGGCCCAGCGGGTGTGCTCTGCGCCCTGCGCTGCCCCTCTGGGTCCCGGCTCCGTGGCTACTGGGAGGAGGCCTTGGTGGCCAGGGAGGCCACGCAATGCTGCTGGAAGCTGGGCGACACGCCGGCGTTGCAGCCGAGTCTCTGGTGCGGCAGCTTGGCGGTGCCGCCCGCGTCGGCCTCAGCCTTCCAGGGCGCGTCCTGGCCCATCATGCTGCCGCAGCAGCCGGGGCTGGCGCTGCATGTCCGCTCGCCCACCAGGCCGCCCGCCGGCTCGGCCAGAAGCTTGCTGTGCCTCAGCGGGGCCACGTCCCCTGTGGCTGCCGTGGCTGTGCTCTGACCCTGCAGGACAGTGGCGATGTGGTTCAGGAGGTCTGTGAAGAACTCGCTCACGCCCTCGTAGCCTGGGGGTGGGAGAGAGAGACAGCACAAGGGGCGTGAGCCAGGGGCACGCATCATGCAGGGAGGAGGAGGAGGAGGCAGAACCGATGGGCTCCTGGGACGAGGCAGGGTGTGCTGTCAGCGTCCCATTTACAGAGAAAACGTGAGGCTCAGCAGATAAGGGGGGCTGAGGGGAGTCAAAAAGCTTGGACGCCCAACCAGGTGCATGCTCCTCGACCTTCAGCTGTTGCCAGGGTGTGAGAAGCTGAAGAACCTGAGCTGAGGATGAAACTTGCTTGTCCCTGTTCCTCTCAGGCACAGCTCCACTGTCTCACCCACCCATCCACTTGCATGGTAAAAGCCAGTACATGTGCAGGGGATGTTGGCGTGGCTGGAGATAGCAGCACCAAAGCCAGCTCCACACACTTGGAGTAATAAATACCCCTGAGGCCCAGCTGAGTCTGGCCTCAGGCTGAGTCCCGGAGACCGCTTCCACCCTGAGCCTCAGCTTCCCTGTCTGCAAACTGAGAAGAGAACGCCGCCGCCCAGGTGGAGGCTGCTGTGGCACTACTGAGAGAGGCTGGGATGTGAGTGGTGTCTGCTTCACAAAGCAGCTGCCGCCCCAACTGAGTCTGCTTCCTTCTCACCACAAAATACCTGCAGGGAGGCCCCCTGTGTCCCATTCTCTGAGGATCACAGCCAAGGAACGGAAACGCTGGGCATCACTAGCAACACCCAGGCCTGAGACAAGCTCCAGGGTGCAGCATCACATGCTCCCCTTAACAGAGGGGAACACAACAGAAACCGTGGTACCTGCCTGGGGCAAGTGCTTCCTAACACAGTTGCGAACATCGGCAGAGCCCTCGGGAGCCACCAAGCAGGTTTCGGATCTCAGGGGAGGATTCTGCTGGCTCCCAGCAAACTGCTCCAAAAGAGACTCACACAGGGCAAGCGCCCCGCCTGCCTGAGCCAACTTGGAGGGGCGGGAGTTTTCAAAAACCCTGGGCTGTCCTCTGGGACAACATTTACAACCATCAGCCCCACCAGGGTGTGAATGAAGGTTCAGATGGGGGCACCCTGTGCCACCTCTTACAGTGCCCAGGGGCCTGGAAGATGAGACTGCTGAATCTGCCCATGCCCTTACTTATTCAGCAAACAACTGCTGTGGTTTGAGGAAGCCCAAGTCTGAGAGGGGATGCAGGGGTGCCCGCGGTGGAAATAAAGATGGCTATTCTGGCCGGCAAGCAGCGCCTCCCGAGCTGGCACTGTGCGAGTGTCCCGCAACATCCTCTCGCCTAATCTTCATAATGCTGTCCCCAGTTTACAGATGAGGAGGCGTGACCGTTAACCACCACGGGGAGGGCAGTGATGACGTCCATGGCGTTCACAGCACTCGGGAGTAGCAGCCACTGGGCAGTGAGCACCACGGTCCTCAGCCCACCGCACCCCTGTAGCCCGTTTCACAGGTGAGGACCCTGAGGCTCAAGGTGGCTCCTAAGAGGCAGAGTGGGATCTGAAGGACGCCCTTGGTCTTGTGTGTGCCTTGAATACCACATGGTGCCAGGTCCCCCACCATAGGACCCGGGGCGTCCGTCGGCCCTGGGCTAGGGCTGGAGGGCAGGGTAGGTGTCCCGGGCACGGGCATGGCTGTTGGGTGCCTAGGGAGAAATGCAGTGGAGGAGCTCCACCATCAGGTCAGCGCCAGGGAACAGGGAGCCATTCTCCAGCAACCTCCTCCATCATCCCCAGACAAGGCCCAGTGGCCCAGGGCAGGGAGGCCGCTTTCTGTGGTGGTGCAGAGACGGCTGCCTCCACGGAGGCCTGAGGATAAACAGGAGCTTGGGGAGCGGACTGAGGCATGAACCCGCAGGGCAGGGTGCCAGCTCCATACCAGCACTGTGCAAAAGCCATTTCCTCTGTCTGCAGGGTGGGAAACTGGTTCCCACTGCAGTGAACACTGAGACTTAAACGTTAGGTGGCTTGTGCCATCACAGACTGTAAAGGCAGAGGCAAGATTCGAACCCATGGCTGGAGCTGAGAGGTGGAAGGGCTGGGGCTGACAGTCTGGGCCCCATCCGGCTCCACCACGTGACTTTGGACAAGCCACTCAACCCCCAGCCTCACATTCTTATCAGCAACACAGAGATTCCAGCGGCCCTTTGCACATCGCCTCGTGAGGACAAAGTGAGGCGTCGGGGCAGGCCTAGCTCACGGTGTCATCAGCACATGCAGCTGTTGTGGTTATTACTCCAGAGCCAGCCCCTCTCTGGAGGGGCCCTCTCCCAGGCCTCTCCCACCCACGTGCTGCTGGACACCCATGGCCCAAGGTGCCTCCTGTGGGGTGCAGGAGAACAGGCCTGATGCTCTGCTTGGCCCCAAAAGGGTGCTCTATGGTAAGGCGGGCACACTGAGCTATCTCCCGGGGAACCAGCTCTGCCCTGCCAGAGCCCTGGGCCTCTCCTCAGTACCAGGCTCCCTCACCAGTGTCTGCCAGGCTCAGCCATAGTCCCACCCCATCTGGGTGGCCCTTCTCTTGGCTTCTCTGGAAGAACCCTCCCTGTCCACACTGGCTCACAGTGCCCCACACTGGCTCACAAGGCCATCCCTTATCTGCACCCATAGATCGCGACCATCCACACATTTTGTGTTGGGAGGCACTGGCCTTGCTCAGGTGCAAAGCTTCCCACCCTCTCCTGTCTCCTCCCTCCTTCTAGAACTTCTCTTCTAACAGGCCTCCCTGTGCCCCCCTGGCCCTCCAGCCACTGACGTTGTCCCCTTTTCATTCTGCCACTCAAAACATGCTCCGTGGTTTAGATCCCACGCTTCCTTATCCTGAACATCCCTTGCATTATCCTGAATGTCCCTTGCGCCCTGGTTCCCTCATACCTGCACATTAAAACCCCATGAAATCCCAGCTTCAGCTAAACCCATGGTTTCCTCCCCACTGCACCCAGAGGCAATGGAGAAAAACATGATCGTCCCACGGGTCTGCCCTTCAGTTCACAAGCACAGATCTCATGGTGGCTGCTCCCCGACTCCCAGGGTGAGCTCCAACGTCCTCAGTTCACCACACGCAGCTCCCCTGACTCTGTCCTCCACCCTTCCTGCCCCGCAGCTGCACCTGCTGTAGCCACAGGGCTCCACGGTGCCTCTCCTGGGACCTGCCCCTGTGCTCCAGTGTCACCACCTCACAGAGGAGCCCGCTGACTGCCCGCTCTGTCCTCCGCCTCCTCCAGACAGGGGTGAGCTCTCCCCAGGCAGGGCGTGGCAGTGGAGCTCAAGCTGCATCAGCATCTGGACCAGCTGGGACACACAGCAGCCCTGGGTGACAGCAGCCCTGGGCGACAGCAGCCCTGGGTAAACACCAGCTGAATGACAGGAGCCAGCACACTCCTCTGAGCCTTGGCTTCCTTGCTGTGGCCTATGCTGCTGACTGCGCCTGCGCATGCTCTCAGACGAGCGGAGGTGACACACACAGAAAGTGCCCAGCCAGTGCGTGGGGCCAAGGTCCTGCCTCACCTCCACGATAAACAACCCCGAGTCCCCACCTGCCAGGCACAGTCTCTGAAGGCAGGAGGCATTTCCTGAATGTTTTTGCACCTCAGCAGCTAGCAAGGCTGGCTTCACCTCCACAGCAGATGCTTTATGAGGGTCAGGATGGAGAAAGGAACGGGGGACCCCCATCTGGGGAACGGCGGGCACCAAAGCTTCAAGCGCGGCTCTGTCTCTGAGCTGCTACAGGAGGTAAACAAGCCACTGAGCCTTGGTGTCCCCGGGGCGAGGCACGCAGCCTGGTGACTGCGAGCTGTGATGTCACACCATCATTCCTCATGCCCTGTGCTGGGGCTCTGCTCCTGCGGTCCCCATAGGGCCCCTCACTGAGAGCTGAGGGGCATATGGCAGAGCCTAGCTCAATGCCAGTGGGTTCCTAGGGCCCAGCTGGCAGCAGGGAACAGACCCCATAGCCCAGGGCTCCTCCCCAGGCCTCTGCCCAGCGCTGCAGTTCAGGGTGGTGGAGGCAACCTGAGCCTGGGAGTCTCTGGCCTGCCACCAATGTGCTGTGGGGCCTGAACAGCTTCCTCCTCTCTAGGGCCTCAGTTTCCCAACATGTAAACTGCAGGGGGCTGTAATCCCTTCAAGGTCCTTCCTGCTCCTTAAATCGAGGAGGGCCTGGGGGAGGGGCTGATCCACCAATGACGCAGGTGGAGAGAGGAGGTGAGGGACATGCGTGCTGTGGCCACTGTGCCTGGCGCTCCCCAGGTGGAGGTGCAGCTCTCCCTCCCTCCTCGCACACCCCGTAAGCCCATTGCACGGGTGAGGCTGAGGCTTCTCGGGGCTGCACCTCCCCGGACCCCGTGGTGAGGGAGAAAGCTGGCTTTCTGGCCTCGGTCACCCCACCTCGCCTGCCTGGTCACCTGAGGACAGTCTCTGGAGGCCGGTCAGTGGAGGTGGCCTGGCCGCCACTCACCTGGGAAGGCATTGATGTCAATGACGGCGTGCTGCCCTGTCTGGTTGTTGATGATGATGTCGATGCCGAAGAGTGACACGCCCAGTGCCTGCCGCAGGGCCCGGGAGAGCTCCCGGATGACCTCGTCGCTCGGCCGCTCGAACACGCCCTCGATCTTGTCCAGCTGCCGACATACACAAGGAAGTCAGGCCATGGGCCGAGGAGCTGCGAAGCCGCACCACACAGACAGACCCCCACACCAGCTGCCACGAGGCCCTGGCATGCTTCGGGCCAGGAAGCCAGACAGACCTACTGTGGTGAGCACGGGGCGGCCACTGGCCAGGTCCTGCCGTCTGAGGGCCGCCAGGCACCAGGTGTGTGAGGCTCATTACCTCCTGTGGGCTCATCACAGCCTGGAAGGCCAGTGCCAGCACTGCACGTTACACACGGGGAAACCGGAGCTCAGAGAGGGTTCGGGCTGGTCCAAAGTCACACAGCTCAAAAGCACAGGGCAGAATTTGGACCCATATTTTTTAGCCTCTAAAACCAAAGCCTTTTAACAGGGAGGAAGGAGATGGAGAGTGTGTCAGGGACCTGGGAAGACATGGTGCAGAGCACCGAAGCCGGAACTTGGAGGCAGGAGGATGTGGGCCCCTGGGAGGGGTGGGAGAAGGACAGTGGCCCCAGGGAGGACACAGGGGAGGCAAAGGTGCAGAGGCCAGCAGCTGCGGGACATGGCTAGGAGCAGCTGGGGCGCAGAGCCGGGCAGAAGTGAGGAGTTCTGATCAGACCCCCACTTGCCCGCCATCACAGAGACCCCCAAGGAGGTGAGGGCGAGGGCCCTGGGGCCCAGCAGGCCAGTCTTCCTTCCCAAAAAATGCTGTTTCCAAATGAACTCACACCCCAAACAATGCGGGCTCCCCAGAGAGGCTGCTCTGCTGCTCCTGCCTGCCTCCTGGGGTCCAAGCTCAGCTTTCCTCAAGGTTTCCATGTGCTGGTCAGGCCACCCTGCTCTGTTCTCCCTCCCAGCCTGGCACTCCCCTCTGCCACTCAAGTCCTGTGGCAGCTGGCCTGGGACAGGCACACACTGTCATGGGCTCAGCCTGCCCCCAGCCAAGGCCTCCAAGGAAGTGGGGCACTGCACTGGGAAGGATTCTGGAGTCAGAGAGACGTGGGTTCCAAACCTGACAGTGAACTCCTAGCTCTGTGGACTTAGGAAACAGTACTTGGCCTCTCTGTCTCAGGTTTGCTCTTCTGTAAAAGGAAGCAACAGGCCTCCATCTCAGACTTATGTTGATAAGGTGTGGACAGTATGTGCCCGGCTGGGAGGAGATTCATCTGAATTTTAGGGCAGGAACTGCATCCCGTCTCCTCTAAATCAGCCAAGGGAGGGCTCACACTAGGTGCTCAATAAATAGTGAAGTTTTGGGGGTTGTGGGCTTAGGGGCCAAAGGGGAAGGGAGTGGCTGATCCATGAAAGACAAAAGTGAAGCTGGGTTCAAAAGCTGGAGATGGAATAACCATCTGACCTGGCAGTTCTGCTCCGGGGTACACACCCCAGAGCTGAGAACGTGTACTCAAACGGATGCTGTCCACCCACGCTCACCGTGGTGTTATTCATACTCCAGCGTGCATCCACAGATGAAGAGCTACAAAAACTGGTCTATCCATACGACGGAATATTGTACAGCCATAAAAAGGAATGAACTTCTGACATATGCCACAACGTGGAGGAACCCTGAATACATCATGCTGAGTGCAGGAACCCAGACACAAAAGCTCATATATTGTGTGATTCCATTTCTACGGAATATCTAGGACAGGTAACGCCACAGAGACAGCAACGAGCTCAGCGGCTGCCAGTAACATGAGGTGGGGGAGATGGGGAGTGAGTGCCGGTGGGCCCAGGGTTTTCTTCTCAGTGATGGAAATGTTTTGGAACCAGATAGAGGTGGTGATTGGACAACACTGTGAATGTACTAATTGCCACTGAATTATTCGCTTTAAAATGGTTAATCTTATGTGTGTGAATTTACCTCAATTTTATTTTATTTAGAGACAATGTTTCACTCTGTCACCCAGGCTGGAGTGTAGTGGTGCAATCACGGCTCACTGCAGCCTCGAACTCCTGGGCCTCAGCCTCTGGAGTAGCTGGGACTACAGGCGTGTGCCACCATGCCTGGCTAATTTTATTTGTTTTTTGTAGGGACAGGGTCTCACTATCTTGCCCAGGCTGGTCTCAAACTCCTGGCCTCAAGTAATCCTCCCTCCTTGGCCTCCCAAAATGCTGGGATTACAGGTGTGAGCCGGTGTGCCAGGTGCACCTGAATTTAAAAAAAAAAGTGAAAGCAGATCAACAGGGCTGGGGACAGAGCCCTGGTCACCAAGAAAAATGGCCCTTACCCAAGCACAGGAGGCTGAAGTAACCACTGGGAACTTCCAGGGAAGGAAGCGCTGAGCAGGGACCCAGGCCCGGGCGCCGCCCACGCTCCAAGGGACCCACACCCGGATATCACCCACGCTCTGAGGGACCCACGCCTGGATATCACCCACGCTCCGAGGGACCCATGCCCGGATATCACCCACGCTCTGAGGCCTACACCAGCACATCTCCCACCCCGGCTTTGCAGGACACGCAGGGCCCCCCTGCTCACAACCTCAAGGCCTTGGTGTCGTATCTGGAAGAAATACTTTCTAGGGGGCAGGAGTGGCCTGGCTGTAAGAGACACTCATCCCTTAGCACTTTTCTTTTTTTTTTTCTTTTGAGACAGGGCCTTGCTCTGTTGCCCAGGCTACAGTGCAATGGCGAGATCACAACTCACCGCAGCCTCGACCTTCCGGGCTCAAATGATCCTACCACCTCAGCCTCCCGAGTAGCCGAAACTACAGGCAAGCAACACTACACCCTGCTAATTTTTGTATTTTGTTTTGGTAGGGATTAAAGATCTCACTACGTTTCCCAGGCTGGTCTCAAACTCCTGGGCTCAAGCGATCTGCCCGCCTTGGCTTCCCAAAGTGTTGGGATTAAAGGCATGAGCCACCGCGCCCAGCCACTTAGCTTTTCTGAGCCTCCTGGGTCACTCTTGCCAGTGGGGGCCAGAGGCTAAGCCTAGTGGGGCAGCTCAGCCACTCATCCTGCAGCCCAAGGCCCTCACTGAGTCAGAGAGACCCTGGTGGACACCTTGGAGCTGCCCACTCTCCACTGTGTACCCTAAGCCATAACAGAACCCTTCTGGGCCTTGTTTTCTTGCCCCAGTAAATGGGGTAATAAAAACATCTCGCTGCGAGATTGTGGTGCCGACGACGGGAGGAGCTGCTGCCTCAGGCTGACAGCACAGGCCCAGCAGCAAGGGAGCTTGGCTGCTGCACTGCCACACGCCCCATGGCACGCCATTTACAAAAGTGCTCTCGGCTTGGTTGCAGAATCTCAGAAATCCTTCCGAAGTTGTCTGGTTATCCAAAACCAAATAGCCATCCTAGGACAAGATGGCTGGGGCCCTCAATGCAAGTGATCTGATGACGTTCTGGAAAGCAAGGAGGTGACAGAGGAACTGGGAAGGCGTTCATGGGTCCCCAGTGGGCCTCGGCACCTGGCCGCCAAGACCGTGCCCATACTGCACACCTGGCAACTGCGGTGGGTGCTTCTCACCCAGGAACTCCCTGGACTCCGGAATCCTTCTGGGGCAGGAAGAAGAAACCAAGGCTCAGAGAGGCGACGTGACTCGCCTTAGCTTGGGCCGGACCCCAGGCAGTCCCGTCAGAGTCTGTGCTCTTAACTAATACCCTAGACTGAATTTCGAAAAGCAAAAAGTGTATGGGGCCCTCCAAGTTAGGTGGGGCTAGGCCCATTCACAGGGGCATCCCACTGGGAAGGGAGGGGGTGCTTTAAGGCCAGAGGAGGGCTTCCTGCACCAGACTCCCAGGGAGGCCAAGGCAGGACTGGAGGAGCCCCAGGTGGGCAGGGGCAGGTGGATGAGCAGCAAGCGTGTTTCCGCACCTGGGAACAGAGCTGGCTCTGTCAGGCCAGCCTGCGGGCATCCAGGAGGGGCTGATGTCCCAGTGGAAAAGGTGGTGCTGACCGCATTTCCCTTTTCTATTTTTGGAAGTCGTCAGTCCTGGCAGATTCCTGACTAGCAGCCATGCGCTGAGGGAAGGAGGAGGTGACTGCAGACCTCAGAGGTGAAGGGAAGGGCCCTGCAGTGTCTCTAGGCTGACCCCTTCCCGTTTTACAGATAAGGAGATTGAGACTGAGGTCAACAAGTGATAATCCAAGACAGTGACTTCTGGATGGGTCCTTCTGCCATCACGGCTGCTGGCCCTGCCCCTGAGAGGACACTCAGTCTGCAAATGCCAACTCCCCTCCATTGCATGGGCTGCCGAGGCCCCCAGAGCAAAGCCATGCAGGGAAGAAGCCCCGGGATTCTGAAGCTTAGAAGAAAGCCGTCTCTTGCACAGAACATCTTATAATATTCTCAGCCAGGCACTGAGGCTCTGTTGAAATCTGTTCCCAAAGCCTGATATGTTCCCAGGGGACATGTGTCAACATCCTGAGGGATGGCGATGTTCCCTCCAGGTCCTGCCCACGCCTGTGCTCTGTCTAACCCTCAGCACACTGCTGGCTCCTCAGAGGACCCTGACACAAAAGACAGACAGACAGACAGGCCATCTGGGTTCTGGGGCAGCCCCCCGAGGGACGCGAGCACTGCCACTGGAGTGGAGGCTGGTTCGTTGGAGAGGCCAGCCCAGGACAGGGAGGAAGACACCAGCAAAGCCCCCCAGAAGAGCAGCACACATGCATCCTCAGAACAGCGGGCTCCCTGGCAGAGGGCTCTGAGTTTAGGGAAGTGGCCGCTGGCTCTCTGGACTTCGGGCAAACAGCAGAGGGTAGCCTTTCCTAAATTCTTTGGGGTCAGGTGCTCAGGAATCACTGGTGAGGTCAGAAGTCCTAAATTCCTGGAAGATCCAACTTTAGAGTCAGACAGATCTGGGGTCAAACCCCAGCCTTGCACCGTGTGAACAGCCTTGTGAACGTGCAAAGATCACTGAGCCTCTCTGATGCCATGAGACCTGATTGCGACCCACACTGCAGAGCACCTGGGCTGACACTTGCCACAGCAACACTCACTGAACGGCCAGGACGCCCGTTACCCATAGTGCTGGGGGCAGGGATAACACTCCTGCCAGCCTCAGGACCACTGCAGGACAAAGGACTGAGATGGTGCTGCCTCCACAGCCTTTTTAAAAATCAGGAACAAGGCAGATTAGAGAGCAGTTCTTCCAATTCCTCATGCTGGGAGAAGGGTCAGCACACTTTCTGTGTGGGCAGCTTGCAGTGAGTGGTCTGTCCCCGCAAGCCCAGTGTGCCCCTCACCTCTCCCTGTGCTGGGCCGGGCTGCAATGGCTGCTAGCATGAAAACTCGAAGCAAGCAGAGGAACAGGGGGCTCTGGAACCTCCTGGGGCCCCTAGCATGGAGGCAAACGTTCTTCCCACCCTACCCTGCTGGAGAGCTTGGCCAAGGACCCCATGGCCACAGCAGCCCACACCTAGGCCCACGGGAGGGCAGTTTCAGGCCAGGCCACCCCAGCAGAGGGACCCACCTCCGTCAGGACCGATGACGACTCCGGCTTTGACACGTTGTGGCTGTTGAAGAAGATGGACTCACGGTCTGAAAAAGCAACAGGAAGGAGCCGGCGTTAGAACCTCAATGCAGGGACCACACTGCCGCCACCTGACACCAGGGGGCAGCATCACCCCAGGCACACAACACGTGGCCCCGGGCTCTGCAGAGCCCTGGGCACCAGCCCTGGGCACGGATGTGTGCCCCATCAGGGCTCCGGTTCACCTTCTCCTCCCACATAAAAGTAACCGATGTAATGAGCTGACCTCTGCTACCGTCTCACAGCATCACATCTGGTTTTCCCTGAGGCCCTGTTCCCAAAGTGTGCTGTCACTATACAGGGAAGTGGGGGAAAAGGGCTGGGTGGGACAGCTAAACACCTGAATATCACGGCCAGAGAGGGCCCACAGTAAAGCAGCCTCTTGGTGTTATTTAGGCCAGTGCTCCCAGCCCACTCCCCAGCCCACGGGACTCTCTTTTGGGGAACATGCTAGAGACATAGGGACAGGCTGGCACCGGCACGTGAGCACTTAAAATACAAAGGGTTCTGGTGGTTCTTAGCGACTTAGGGAAAAAAATAGGAAATCAGAGAATGTAGGCTTCCACAGGATCCGTCCAAGAAAGCACACAGCACAATTTCTCTTTGGCAATGCAAGCTGGCACAGAGAGTCTGAAATACCCTCACCCCACACGTCTGGCTCCCGCCTGCCTCCCACAACACCCGGCCCGTACAGGCCCACTGGGGACCTGCAGAGGCAGACCAGTCCAAAGAACACTGAAAGTGCAAGTAGATCCCACAGGAGAAATGTCTTTGGGGAGTAAGCCAAAGTCACTTGGGGGAAATGTCAGGTCGGTTGGTCAGAAACACGCTCGTAGGCACTGGGAAGCATTGGCACGCAAATGCAAGAATTGCAGAACCATGAGCCTCAGGCCGAGTTCTGGAAAAGGCTGTCTGTCACCATCCCACGACTTCCCCCAAGGCTGGCACGGGACCGTCCTGGGCCGCCAGCCCCAGCAGCCCCTCCTTGAGTCCTTGCAGGGTGAGGCATTGTGGCTCCCACTCCCAGGATGCAATGCACACCCCTGGCACCCAGGCGCCTATGTGCGAGGACAGGAGGGCACTGGCTGAGGGCCGCTGCGTGCTGGGGGCCATGCCAATGGGGCAGCTGATCTGGCTGCCAACGACCCATCAGCTCCAGGACTCCACAGCGCCGCAACAATCATGCATGAGGGAGTGATTCGGGCGGAAGCCAAGCAGGCAGGCGCTGAGATGTACCCGGCGTCCCTCCCGCTAGCGGGGCACAGAGGCCCCTGGCTGCCCTGGTGTGCCCAACAGTACTCCTGCCGCTCTGACCAGAGCCAGTCCAGACGGGGGGCATGAAAGATGGTCCTGGGGAGGAGCCTGGGGAAAATAAACACCCCGCAGGACATGTGTCATGTGGCCCCCAGGATCTCTACTCCCAAGGCACCGACAGCCAAGAAGAGGGAGTCTGTGGAGATGGCATAAGCCCCGTGGGCTTGTGGCTGGAACAGCTCGAGCAGCTGGGAGGGGAACGCTGCCCACCTTCTCATCCTGTAGCCCAGCCTGGCTCAGCCCCCTGAGCTCAGGGCACCTTCCCACCTATTTCCCTGTAGATCCTGAATAGCAGTTGCCAAGTGGCGGAGAAGGCCCAGGGGGAGGAAGGGCCACCAAGCGCAGGTAGACACAGCAAAGATCAGGGAGGCTGGGAAGTTTGCAGGAGCCGCAAGGAGAACACGTGGGTGCTGAGTGGGTGCCAGGAAGGGCCAGAGCTGGGTACTCAGAGGGGCCGGCCAGTGTCTGCTCACCTGGACAGATCATGCAACCCAACAGCTTCTCCTGGCAGGAAGAGCTGGAGTCCAGGACATTTCAAAAGGGGCTCTTTTCTCCTCCTGGCTAATTCTGTTTTTCTTTTTATTTTTTTGAGATGGAGTCTCGCTCTGTTGCCCAGGCTGGAGTGCTGTGGCCCGATCTCGGCTCACTGCAACCTCCGCCTCCTATGTTCAAGTGATTATCCTGCCTCAGCCTCCTGAGTAGCTGGGATTACAGGCACCCGCCACCACGCCTGGCTAATTTTTTGTATTTTCAGTAGAGACGAGGTTTTGCCAGGTTGGTCAGGCTGGTCTTGAACTCCTGACCTCAGGTGATCTGCCCGCCTCAGCCTCCCAAAGTGCTGGGGATATAGGCATGAGCCACCGCACCTGGCCCTTCTGGCTAATTCTGACCTGGGAGCTCTGGCCAGAAGACCCTTTTGGCAGGGCAGTGAGAGATGGTCTGGGCTCAGTTCCTCTCTATGTGCGGTCTGAACAGGGGTCGGAGGGAGTGGGAGCAGCCTCCCGTGGCTGCCAGTCACCCAAGAGATGATGGAAAGCTGAGGCAAGTGAGAAGGCATCAGGGAAAGAGACCTGGTGGCCAGCTCCAAGAGAGTCGGTTCCTCTAACACATCAGACCAGGGCGTTGCTCCCAACATGCAGCGGCAAGCCCTCACTCACGACAGCACCCTGGATTTTGGGTGCCCCATGCAGTCTGTTCCTGGACTAGCCCAATAGCACCGGTGGAGAACTACCACCAATGTTCTACAGGGAGGGAGGGCAATGAAAGGAAGAATGTGTGTGTTTTCTTCTCAACTTATGGATTTAAAAAATAGGTTTAAAAGAAGAATAAATGATAAGATTAGCCCCCAAACATCCCAGCAACTCAGCAGTACAGCCACGAGCTGGGCCACACTGCTTTTAGCCTTATTTACTTCATCTCCTCTCTCTCTCTCGGGAGGCGAAGGGGATGGGGAAAATGTGTCCCAATGCTACAGATGGTGACCCAAGTCATCTTTCAGTTGCCATGAGTATCATCTCTGCAGAGGGACATCCTGAGCTGCCCTTTCCAAGTGGCTCCCCTCACCCAGTGGTATCCCAGGACACATTCTCTTCCCCTCAGAACCCCTCATCTCAGGCCACAGTTGACCCTTTTCTTATTTCTCTCCTTGTGTGCAGTTTCTCCTACCAGAATACAAGATCATGAGGGCAGGAAGCTGGGTGCCTGTCTAGTCCCTGCCTGGATCCCCAGCAGCTCACGCAGGGCTGGGCACATGGTAGGTTTGATAAATGCTGTATCACTGACTATTAAGAGGCTCTGGAGAGGAGCTCAGCAGACTATAGACTGTAAGCCCGGCCACCTGCACTTGTAAATAAAGTTTCATTTGAACACAGCCGTGCCACTCATTTACATATCTACAGCTGCTTTTGCACTACAACGGCAGCATTAAATAATTGGGATGGAGCTGGAAATGTTTATAATTTGGCCTTTTGCAAAAAAAAGTTTGCTGCCTCCCGCTCTACATGGTGAGAGGTACCACTCATGCATGCCTAAGAGAAACAAGGCTCAAGCTGGAGAGAATAACGGAGGGAACCTGCATAAAGCTGGGAGCCTGCGCTGCGTCCTCAGGGTAAAGATGAGCAAGAAATAAACCCACTCTATAGAAAGGGAGAGCAAAGGAACCCGCTAATCTCTACCCTGGCACAGGGTGGAGGGAGGGAAACAGTCTCTCCGTGAATGCGAACCACAGGCAGAGAACACAAAATGTTCCTGGTGGATGGCACAAGCCACAACCTGACTTCAGCTCCAGCCAAAGCCTCTGCATGGATGCCACTGGCTATAAGGCACACTTGATTTGAGATGTCAACACGTAAAAAACAAAAGTGCAGCTGACGGGCAAAGGAGACTGGCAGTTGTCGAGTGAAGACTCATGTCCCTGTCTCTATCCCAGGTCCAGAAAAATCCCACTCAAGGAACCCCCATCCCTGCGTGGCCACGGGAAGTTGGGGGACATGTCATTGGGCAAAGGAAATTGGAAAGCTGGGGTGAGGGCAGGAAAGAGGCCAGAGTCCCAAACCCCCTTTCCAACTGGTCCAGCTTAAAAGGCTGCTGTTGCATTACACTTCTTATCCAGAAAGAGAACATACACGTAGAAACCAGAGGACCCACGTTAGCTCCCTGGCACAGTGCCCTAGAGATGGGGACACAGAATCAGCTTTGGGGATGGAGAGACACACTAACAGTTACTTAGTTCACGTGAACAGAATAAACATTTCTCCTTTTTAGCTCTGTGTGTTTCTCTACTATTTGGGCTTAGTCTGCTTTTTTTTTTTTTTTCCTAAGAGGCAAGGTCTTACTGTCACCCAGGCTGGAATGCAGTGGCATGACCACAGCTCACTGCAACCTTAAACTCCTGGGCCCAAGCGATCCTCCTGCCTCAGCCTCCTTAGTAGCTGGGACTGCAGGTGCACATCACCATGCCCAGGTAATTTTTTAATTTTTTTTTTTTTTTTTTTTGGTAGAGATGGAGTTTCACTATGTTGCCCAGGCTGGTCTCAAATTCCTGGCCTCAAGCAATCTTCCCACCTTGGTCTCTTCAAAGAACTGGGACTATAGGCATGAGCCACCACGTCTGGTCTCCTGGTGTGCATTTTATGGCAAACTGGCAACCTAGAAATAGCCACACAAGAAGACACACAGGCAAGGAGTCCTCGTCCTCACAGATACAGGATAGGAGCCCACACTCTGCTGCTAATAGTTCCCAGCGTCGAGACGGAAACTGGCTCAGCATTTTGCAACCAGAAGGAAAAAGGAGAAAACAAACAAACAAAAAAAAAACAGAAAAACCCAACCACAGTGGATAAGAAAGGAGATCTGACAGTAAATTTCTTTTAGAGATGGAGTGACCTGGGTAAAAACAGAAAGGAGTTGATATAAAATATAACTCCTCTTAATTTAATATATTTTCCATAGACTTAAAGCATTATTATTTTCTTAAATCAGGGAATAAACAGCATTTTAAAAAATGTCAGCCTCTTCCAGCCCATAACTTGGAGGAATATTTCTTGGTGGTATATAGCCACATATAAAAATATGCTTCCAGCATTTGGCTCCCACCCAGTGGGCAGGGGCTGGGACCATGATGTCCCAAACCCTGAAAATACAGCCTTGAGTCTGGGAGCCACATGCCCAGCTAGGAAGGCCGCCTGCCCTCGGAGGAAAATGAACACCTGCGCGTTTCCAAAGTATCCACGCTCTGCATGTGTCCATGGAAAGAGAAGAGGCATCTAGGGGAAGAAGGGCTGAGAGGGCGACCGCAGCACTGCAGCCCCTCCATGCCGGGCGGCACACCAGCCAGGAGGTGTGGATGGCCACAGGCAGTCCCCGGAGGAGGGATGCCAAGAGGACACATCTGTTTGCTCAGCTGGAGGTAAAACAGCCGGCGTCTGAACGCTTCTGATGATGTGGGTTCCCCTTGCTGAAAGAAATGTGCAGCTGATTTGAACAAGCCACAGCGGGGCAGTGAGTGTTCTCCAAAGGGTCCTCCTGGAAAGCTACTTATCCCAAGACACTGCCACTGTTCCAAAGGTTTCCAGAACGTGCCTTAGAGATGCCTTCAGAAGCCACTAGAACATCCTTTCAAGCAGCTCCGCTGCCAGCAAATCTTTAACTCAGTGTCCGTTTTTAAAATGGCTGAGGCTGGAGAGGGCGGTGAGCAGCTGGCGGAACGAAGGCCCCTCAGCGCAGTGGGATCCACAGGCTGCTCCCTGGGAGGCTGCTTCTCAGGCCCAGCGACAACAGCATCATGCTGAGAACGCCCTATGTGACACCCACGGGACTCCTAGACCACCGTCCACTGACTCAAAACCCGCTCACTGGCACGGTAGGAGTCCTGCACCTAAGAAGACCTATAACCCGGCAGCTGCTGCTTCTCACAGAGCCTGATTCACCCTGGCAGCTATGCGGGTAGCAGCAGGCAACTCTGTTTCAGGCTCCCCAGGGGAAAATGAGACCCAAGGTAAAGATGGCTCAGCGGGAGACAGCAGGCAGCACCTGCCCTTGCTTCCCTGGACGGCCAATCCACGCCATGCTGGCCACACCTGTCCCAGCGTGTTCCTGATGAATATCATTATTGTGTGGGTCCCCAGGAAGCATCCTGGGGACAGAACACTTCTGGATGCGTCCTGGAGTCTACGGTGGTTCAGGTGGGTGGGGCCCCTACAATGACCCAGGGAATAGGGACATTTTACTAGTTCCCCAAGACCTCTTTATCCACCGTACACAACTGTTTCCACCTTTAGAGCACCTCTCCATCCCACCAAGAACACAGGGTGGTGGGGGCAGTGCCGAAGGACAGACAGCTGCTGCCACATCCCAGCTGGGCCCCTGAGTCTTGCTCAGCCCAAGATGGTGACAGGAGCAGTTACCTGATGTGCCTGCGGAGAAGTTCTTGAGTGAGGGCCTCTGGACCACGGTGTAGGACTCGCCAACCACGAACACCTTGTACAGGACGGCGTTGTGGTTGATGAAATTCTGGACCACGCAGGGTGGCTGGATGGCGTTCAGGCCCTCCTGGTTGAACACGATAGCCATCTGGGAAGACAAGGGGTCAAAAGCTCTGTCAGTATCCACCACCCTCTCAGCCTCCAACACACAGGTGTGTCACCTGTCCAGAGCACCTCCACCAAGGCCCATCCCTGGTCCTATGGCATGAGGACTCCCTGAGAGGAGCCTTGAGCCAGGGTGAGTGGAGTGGGACTTGTGAAGAACACCTGGGGATGCATCCCTTCTGCCGCGGGGTTGGAGATCCTCCCTCCACCGGGCCTGCCATGTGAGATCGAGCTGGCTGTGCACTGCACAACTTCTGAGAGTGTGATGCCACTTGTCGCACCGTGGTCCAGGGAAGGGGATCGCTGAGGTTGTGTGCTGCTCAACCCTCTGACATCCTAAAGGCTCCTCCACAAAGACCCGGGAGGAGGAGGAAGGAAGCAGATGACTCGGGCGCAGGAGTCAGGAGGCCTTGGGTCAAAGCCTGTCTGATGACGGCTGCCTCTTGTCAAGCAGTTGTGACAAGCCGGGCCCTGTTCTGAGCACGTACACCAGTTACCTAGTGTCTCCCTCACAATGCACATCTGAGGTGAGCATACAACCTTTCACAGATGAGGACGATGAGGCGCTGAGAGGTTCAGTGACTGCTGGACAGTGAGTGAGCCCAGGATGGAACTGGGTCTGCACAGCACCCAGCCGCGCCCCTACACACGGAGCCATGTGATACTCCGCAAACAACAGGCCTTTGTGCTCCTGGTCCCCGACTCCTCTGGGGAAAAAGGTCCCTGACAGGAGATCTGGTAGGGGCTGGGGTAGGGAGTGCAGGGGGGCAGCTGCCAAAACCCTCTCAGCCCCGGCCAGCACGGGCTCTGCACAGGGTCTGCTCTAAGGACAGAGGGGTGGGCCCTAGGCCTAGTCGATCCAGCTGCTGGTGCCAGGGTCACGGCTAATCCCTCAGCCCGCAGGGCCCCAGGAAGGAGCCACCAGACGGCTGGGGCTGCTGAGCAGGGATAATGGGCCCCGGAGAGTTGGCTGCCTCCCCAGCTGCCACCCCTTGTGTCAGCTGCCACCCCTTGTGTCAGCTGTCACGGAGCGCCGGCCCTACGTGCCTGGAGCTCAGCTGGGCAGGACAGACGTGGAAATCCAGGCCACATGGGAAAAACAAAAAGTGTGTGTCTGTGCTGGGGGCGTTGGGGGGCAGTGAACATCTCCTCAGCCTTCTGACAAGAATAAAGGACAGGAAAAACACGAGCAGCTCTGGAGTCAGGCAGGGGCTGGAATGCCTGCTGAGCACTTGCTGTGTGAGCCGAGGCTGGGCCCCCACCCTGCTTAAGCGCCACTGTCTTCCTCTGCAAAATCATGGGTGGCTTCAGGGATGCTTTGAGCTTTTGGCTAAGTTATAGCTTAAAAAAAAAAAAAGATTCCACTGTGGAGCAAATGAGTACCCTCACACTGGCTCAAAAACAAAACAAAAACCCAAATAAAATAGTTCTGAGAACATAAAATGAAGACAGAGTGGTTTAGCAGAAATGGTCCTGGTTTTGGTTGAGTCTCAGGCTGGGAGATTCAGAGGCAGGGAGTGCGCGGGCTGGGATGCAGACGAGGACTCCCGATCAGAAGCAACTGCTGCCCTATCTAAAGCCAGCCATGCACAGTGCTATTTTCTGCCCCTGCTGTACTTGGCTTCCCCGGGTACCCCTGGAATCTGTGAGAAGCTTGTCCCCCAACCTCTGCCTATCTGGTGGACAGTGTCCACCCCAGAGGGCACGTCCCTGCAATGCTAACATGCCCCATCTGCACAGAGAGTCCGCTGGGGTCTCTGAGTACATGGGACGTGGTGGCACACCTTGCCGGCAGTGGACCCAGACAGCCGGCTGGGGAGTAGAGGGAGGGGCACCTGTACAAACATCCTGGAGCCAGGCGGCTAGAATGAGGGGTGATTTATAGCTTCCCCTGAGCGTGCTGACCCCATACTTGAGGGCTGAGAGTCCCAAGGCCCATCAGGGGCATCCTGAGAGGGGTGCACCTGGATCCAGAACCCCCATCCCCTTCAGCAAGTACCGGGCAAGTACCAGGGCAGCTGGTTCCGGCAGCTCATCCAACAGTCCACCCAGGCAACCCTGGCAGTGACCCCTCATCCTTCACAGAAGCCGCTAACGTCTCCAGTCACAAATGTGATACTCTGGGTGGCTGGGTAATTTGCCAAAGTCGCACAAATGGCAACACACGGCACCAGAATCGGTCCCAGGTCTCTGGGATTCCACAGCCCCGGCCCTCAGGCCTCGAGTGACTCGCAGAAGTGGCTCCCTCCTCCCGGGCTGCCAGGTTGTGAGTTAGGCGGATCTACGCACACTGATAACTACGCTCGTGCTTCCATCTGGGAACATCCAAGCAACTCACACACAGAGGAACCACTGGGTGGTTAAAGGGGCTGGTGGAAGGCGGGCAGGCAGATACTGGGGCTGAGGGGGGCCTGGGGACCAACGCTGCTGCTCTCGAGCCTTCCTGCTCCCTCCCTGGCCTGGCACATCCTGGAGGGTGCTGCCAGCACCAGGCACAGAGCCCAGGTAGGCTGCGGCAGGAGGGCCAACACCCACAGGAAGACTACGTGAGGGCTCCTGATTTCAGACAACTGACAACGGGACGGCGGGCTGTCTCCACACTCCTTCCCATCACAGCATGTGCTGCGCTACGCTGACACTGTCTGCTGACACTTCCCCGGAAGTGCAGGCCAGGGATAAAGAGCAGTACATAACCCAGGAAAGGCCCATGCTGCTGCATCTTCCCCTTTTAGTCGTGAGCTCTGGGGAGCATTTCTGTTGGTGGGGCTTTCCAAGGACAAGCCTTCCCCAGAGAGCCCACTCCGGTCAGATGCCTGTTGCCCAGCATACCCCAACATGTGCCCACTGGGGAGACCCCAGGCAGGGCTGTGTCCAGGGCAAAGACAAGGCCCCAGGTGTGGCTCCTGAGGGTGGTGCGGGCCCTGGCCCCAGCGAAGCCCCTGCATGACCATCCACTCCTCTAGCCCCTGGAGTCCTCACAGGCTCCTTGGCTCTCTCTAGGGACAGGACTCACATACTATGCATCTGTCTCCTGGTCTCCATGGTCCTCAAGGTGGCCGGGAACATCATAGAGTGAATAAAAGAATGAATGGGCGGGTGGGTGACTCATGATTCAAAGCATTCCACGGGGTTGATTCTAAGCGGCCCTCTTTTCCTCCCTGGCCCGTCTCAATTCAGCAGCATGGCAGACCCCTGTGGCAGTGACAGAGCCTTGTCAGAGCTAACAGCCCTCATGTGGGCCCAGCTCGGTGCCTGCCACAAAACAGGCCCTCGAAGAGATGACACTGATGGCCCAAAGGACAGACAGCCCTGCAGGGCGGGCCGGACTGAGGCATGACTCGCACAAGCTCCCCTATGGACTGAACGTGTGCCCCAGAATTCCTACGCTGAATCCCATGCCCCACTGTGGTGGTATCTGGAGGTGGGGCCTTTGGGAGGTCTTGAGGGTGGGGCCCTCAAGATGGGATTAGTGCCCCTATCAGAAGAAATCAGAGAGCTTGCTCTTGCTTTCTGCCCCTCCCCATTCACACACACAAGAGGCCATGTGAGGACACAGTGAGAAGGTGGCCATTTGCAAGGTAGGAAGAGAGCCCTCACCAGAAACTGAGCCTGCTGGCACCTTGACCTGGGACTTTTAGCCTCCGGGGCTGTGAGAAAATAAATGTGGCGAAGCCACCCAGTGCCTGGGGTTTGTTATGGCTGCCACAGCTAAGACAGGCTCCACAGAGGACACGTGGGTCCGCAGCACATCCTCCTGCCTTAGAGACAGGACAGGCATTGGGGTGAGGTTGCAGACAGTGCATGAAGCCACAGCACTCCCGCTCAATTCCTCTGGAGTCCAGGGAAGGGAAGGAGGCTATCTACCAAGGAGCCAGGACTAACAGCAGGGCAGGAGCAGTGGCAGTGAGGAATCCGGCAGGGTAGCAGTGAGACACGATGAGCTGAAAGGATGGGGGTCAGGGACAACAGTCAGATCTTCTTCCACTCACCTCGTGAGAGTTGGTGCCATGAGCCACTCTGGTTTTGCAAACTATGGGTTGGGGAGAGAAAAGCAGAGAGAAATTAGTGAGGCTGTTCACCCACAAGGCAGGTACTTGGCACGTCTAGAAAGGAACTCTAGCTGAGACACAGACTCTGGACACCTGGTATCTGCACTGAGGGTGACGTGTGGGTAGACACCCCCAGGCCAGGCAGGAGAGCACGTTGACCTGTGCCCCCTACCAGGACCCGTTTCTATGGTGTGGGTGGAGGTGGGACCCAGGGCCATGTGCTCATCCATCCTTGGGTGAGCTTAAATCCAGACGGCACTATAAACCCAGCCCCTCCCCTATGCTGGCCTGCGGTCTATAGCGCCTGCCCTCAGGTGGAGCTGGGATGGTACGCACTGAATGGGAAAGCCAAGCCGTTCTTCTCCAGCAGCCGCATGGTGTCATCCCCGCACAGGCTCGTGAGCTCCATGAAGGGTGGCGAGCAGATCCTGTCGTCTAGGGCAGAAGGGAGGCCTGGTCAGCACAGCTCCTGGGCAGCCGCCCCAGGTGCACGTCCTGTGACAGCCCGCCCCACCCCAGGGGCCTTCAGTGCCCCCACGCTCCTGGATCTGACCGTCCCCAACCTCTGCAGTCCCATGTGCTCGTGTGTGTGAACAATAACCACAGCCCTGCCGTTACATTGTCTAATAACACTTCTGTAATTACAAAACTTGTGTATGATCACTGTGTAAAATCCGAAGAGTACAGAAAAGTAAAAAATGTACATATTGACAGACATTACAACTACTACCCCACCACTGTGGACTTTTAGCCACGTGTACATTTACACACAGAGAGCTGTACAAATTTTGTAACCTGAATCCTAACTTCATAAGCCATGACCATTTTTTCTGGTTCAATAAAGACTTTCCCACCATGTGATACACTGGCTTAATAATAATCGCAGTGACAATATAGCTCTTAGCATGCGTCTGGCGCTGTACCGAGGGCTTTGCCGGCATCACCTCCACAGTTTGCAAAATAATCCCATGAGGAGGAAACTGGGGTCAGAGAGATTAAAGAACTAGCTGGTGGTGACACAACTGTTTCCACATGGACACTGCCTGACCCCTCACCTGCAGACTACTTAACATAATTGAGGGCATTGTGTGGAGCTCCAGAGGTGGCCTCCCCACCACGCTCACTGCATCTCTGCTGCATGCTCCAGCCCAGGCCGCGCCTGGTCCCCCTGCCAATGCCTCCTCGCCCTTCACAGCTTGGCATTCCTGGGCCCCTCTCCAGGCCCACCCAGTGGATTCTAAGGGTGAGCCCAACTTCCTAAAACCCTCAAAAGCTGACCTGTTCTGTTCATCCTGACTCATGCCCGGCACCGAGCAGGGGTAAACTGATTTTTTGTGGGATAACAAAATGTATTTGGAATCTCTCTGCTGATGATGAAATTACTGGTTTGTTATTATTGTTTCTTGTCATTGTCCCCCTTCCCTGATAAGACCACAAAGGTGGGACCACCCTGTACTTCAGGGCACAGGGGCCAGGAAAGGCTGAGTGTGAGCAGGGCGGGGGCGGTCTGCCACCCACAGGCTTGGAAACCAAACCAAAAGTAAACAGAGCAAAGCGGACTGTCTCGAGCTGCTAGCTACTTGGCTGGCTAGGAGGTCAGGACATTAAATCAAGGTAGATCCAGCCTCATTTATCTCATAAAAACAAATGCCAAGAATTACACAGGGCATATAAAATTGCTTTTATCTCCCTCCTCATCCTCACTCCCCCGTTCCCCCACTCCTACCCTCACAGTCTAAACTCCAAACAGAAAGATTTGGGGGGTTGCAGTTTCTCTGGGGCACTGGGAGGGTGGTCTGGAGCCAGTGTTTCCCGAGCCCCTGGCAGACAGTGTTGCAGGCCCTCTGCACAGAGGCCTGTTCAATCCCCAGCGGTCCCTGACAGTGTCCAGAAACAGGCCTCAAGGTCATACAGTGGTCAATGGCAGAGCCAGGACAAGGAGCCAGGCTCACCTGGCAGCACAGGAGAGGGGAAGTCAGGAAAGTCAGGGTGGGGAGGGAGGGGAGCTGGTGCTCAGCTGAAAGCCATCTTCCAAACAAGGCCCCAGGCAGGGCGGGAATGCTGTGAGGCCTGGCAGGCTCTCCATGGCTGTCAAGGGAGGAAGCAGTCTGAGCAAAAGCCTCCTTGCTGCAAACACACCGCCCCTGCAACCCAGTCCCAAAGGATATGGTGCTCAGGCCTGAATTTAAACTGGAGGGTTCTGCCGTAGGCAGGCTTCGGACGGGCGCTCACCAGCCTGGGCTCCACCTTTGGCCCCTCCTCCCACAGGAAGATTTGGAGGCTGCTGGGGTCAAACAGGCCACCTCCTGGAAGAGCTTCCAGACTCCCTGTGGCCCCCGCGGAGTTTTTAGAGCAGGTGAATCAGCTTGGCTTCCAGATTTCAATGCCCTCCACAACTGTCCCTCCCCACCCTGGCCCATCCAAGCTTTTACATAATGTCACTAGTGGCCAGTAGCCAATGTCTCAAAACACTGCATGTGTTCCATGCCAGAAACTGTTCAACGTAGTTACACAGTAACTCATTTACCCTGATAAGAACCCCACAAGGAAGCACTCCTGTCCCCTGAGAATTTTACAGATGAGGAAACTAGGGCACAGAGGTGGCATTTCCCTGCATAGAGTTCCATGGTGAGCCAGTGGTACAGCCAGGAGGTCATACCCAGACCATCTGACTCCCAGGCCCCTGCTGTTGACTACAGCCTCCCTCACAGAAAAAGTGCCCATGGAGCTCCCTGGCTCAAGGGGTTCCTGACAGCATGCTACTCTGCTCTGTGGCAAACCTCATAACAATAGCAGTGTCAACACACAGAATCAACCGAGGCAATACACCATATCAATAGAGGACAAAAACCACACGATCATCTCAATGGATGCAGAAAAAGCATCTGAAAAAATCTAAAACCCTTTCATGGCAAGAACACTCCACAAACTAGGAAAATAAGGGAGCTTCTTCAACCTTCTAGAAAAACCCAGACTCCGCAGTGAAAGACTAGACACTTCCCCTAAGACCAGGAACAAGATAAGGAGGTCTGCTCTTGCCACTTCTATTTAACACTGTACTGGAGGTTCTAGCCACGGCCATTAGGCAAGAAAAATGAAACAGCATACAGAGTGGAAGGGAAGAAGTGAAACCATCTCTACTTGCAGATAATAGGATCTTATACATAGAAAATCCCAAGGAATGCACATATTTAAAAAACCTCCAAAACTATTAGAGCTAATAAATGAGTTTAGCAAGGTTGCAGGATACAAGATCAATATATGATAAGCAACTGTATTTTTTTAATTTTTAAAAATTATATTTATGGGTCTGGCGTGGTGGCTCACGCCTGTAATCCCAGCACTTTGGGAGGCCAAAGCAGGCGGATCACCTGAGGTCGGGAGTTCAAGACCAGCCTGATCAACATGGAGAAAACCCGTCTCTACTAAAAATACAAAATTAGCCAGGCGTGGTGGTGCCCGCCTGTAATCCCAGCTACTCAGGAGGCCGAGGCAGGAGAATCGCTTGAATGTGGGAGGTGGAGGTTGACGTGAGCCAAGATCGCGCCATTGCATTCCAGCCTGGGCAACAAGAGCGAAACTCCATATCAAAAAAAGAGAAAATTATATATATGTATTTTAGACAGGGTCTCACTCAGTTGCCTAAGCTAGAGTGCAGTGGCACGATCACAGCTCACTGTAGCCTCAAACTCCCAGGCTCAAGGGATCTTCCCCGCTCAGCCTTCTGAGTAACTGCACCACCATACCCAACTAATTGGTAGAGACGGGGTCTCACTATGTTGCCCAGACTTGTCTCAAACTCCTTGGCTCAAGTGATTGTCCCGCCTCAGCCTCCCAAAGTGCTGGGATTACAGGTGTGAGCTACCATGCCTGGCCTCAACTGTATTTCTATACCCCAGCAATGAACAATCCAAACATGAAATTAAGAAAACAATTCCATTTATAAAAGCATCAAAAAGAAATAAATTTAAAAAATAAGTGTAAGACTTAAACACTGAAAACTGCAAAATACCATTGAAAGAAATTAAAGAAGACTTCAATAAATGGAAAGACACACAAGGCTCATTAATAGGAGATTTAATATTGTTAAGTGGGCAATACTCCCAAATTGATCTATAGACTCAATATGATAGCCATCAAAACTACAGCTTTTTCTTTGCAGGAAATGACAAGCTGGTCCTAAAATTCCTATGAAAATGCAAGAGACTCAGGACCACTAAAATATCTGGAAAAAGAAAAACAAAGTTGGAGGACTCACACTTCCTCAATACGAAACTTATTACAAAGCTAGAGTAATTGAGGCAATGTGGTACCAGCCTAAGGACAGACATACAGATCAATGGAATAGAACAGAGAATCTGGAAATAAACTTGTGCATCTATGCTCAACTGATTTTCTACAAGGGTGCCAAGACAATTCAAGGGGCGGAAAGAATATTCATTTCAACAAATGGTGCTCGGACAACTGGATATTCACATGCAAAAGAATGAAGTTGGAACCCTACTTCACATCGTATACAAAATTAATTCAAAACTGATCATGATCTCATTATAACAGCTAGAACTACAAAACTTTAAAAGAAAACATAGATGTGAACCTTCATGACCGTGCATTAGGCAATGGCTTCTTAGACACGACACTAAAAGCAAAAGCAACCCAAGGAAAAATAGAATTGGGCATCATCAAAATTTAAAATGTTTTGCTTCAAAGAGCACTATAAAGAAAACATAAAGACAACCCACAGAATGGGGGAAATATTTGCAAATCATGAGAAGCATCTAGTATCCGAAATATATAAAACACTATCAACAACTGAACAATTAAAAAGATATCTCTATTTAAAAATGGGCAAAGGATTTGAATAGAAAGTTCTCAAAATAAGACATATAAATGGCCAATAAGCACCTTATTAGCCATCGGGGAAATGCAAATCAAAACCACAATGAGACACCACTTTACACCTACCAGGATGACTATAATAAAAGAGACCAAAAATAACAAGTGTTGCTGAGGGTATGGAAAAAATTCCAACCCTCATACATTGCTGGTGGGAATAGAGAAATGGTACAGAAGCTTGGGAAACAGTCTGGCAGTTTTTCAAACAGTTAAACAGAGTGACCATATGATCCAGCAATTCCACTTCTTATACCCAAGAGAATGGAAACATATGTCCGCATAAAATCCTAAAAATGGTTCATAGCAGCATTACTCATCATAGTCCAAATGGGGCAACAATCCAGAAGCCCATCAACTGCAGAAGGAATAAACAAAATGTGATCTACCCATACAATGGAATATTATTCAGCCATGAAAAGGAACAAAGTATTGAGACATGCTACAACATGGAAGAACTGTAAAAACACTGGGCTAAGTGGAAGAAGCCAGACACAGAAGACCACATACTGTAAGATTCCATTTATCTGAAATGTCCAGAACAGGCACATCCATGGAGACAAAAAAAGAGATTAATGGTTGACAGGAGCTGGGGAAGGAAGGAACTGGGAGGGACTGCAAATGGGTACATTCCTTTGGGGGTGATGAAAATGTTCTAGAATTAGTAGTGATGACTGCACAATTTTGTGAATATAATAAAAACTACAGAACTAGATGTACACTTAAAAAAGGTAAATTTGGCTGGGCACGGTGGCTCACAACTGTAATCCCAGCACTTTGGGAGGCCGAGGTGGGCCGATCACCTGAAGTCAGGAGTTTGAGACCAGCCTGGCCAACATGGTGAAACCCTGTCTCTACTAAAAATACAAGAATTAGCTGGGTGTGGTGGCACATGTCTGTAATCCCAGCGACTCGGGGAGGCTGAGGAAGGAGAATCCTTTGAACCTGGGAGGCGGAGGTTGCAGTCAGCCGAGATCGCGTCACTGCACTCCAGCCTGGTAACAGAGCCAGACTCCGTCTCAAAAAAAAAAAAAAAAAAAAAAAAAGAAAGGTAAATGTATGATACATAAATTGTATCAATACATTAAGGGGAAAAAAAACCTAGTAGCAGTAGCTGTCATCCAGAGTGCTTGCCCTCTGCAGGACACTGGGCTAAGTAAATGCTTCACAACCACGGTCTCCTCCAGTCCTCCCTACACACGCATTGAGTCTTGTTCCTCATCCCCACTGGGTCTGAGGTGAAGTCAGAGAAGGAACAAGGGGAGCCCATCCTCCTCCAGAGATGTCTGGAGTCCAGATGAAATGCAAGAACAAGACATTTCCAAAGAATGGGCCACATCCAGCATCAGGCCAGACACCCCCACCCTTCTGAAATCCCAGGCTCTGTTAAGACAGCAGCCTAGGTGGGAGCAGGAATTGGGTGGCCAGGAAAGCAGGGAGGTCTGCATGGTCATTCTTGTTCATTCGTCCCAGGCTGGAGCTTGCTGACCACACTCTGAGCGGCAGACACACCGGCTGCCTGGACCACTCCTGCTCTGGCGTGGGGTGGGGACTCAACTGAGACTCGCCCAGCCATACTGCTAGGATGAGCTCGTATTCCAAGCTCGGGCACCAGCCTTTGCTGAAGGCAGTCTTGAGCCCACAGAGCACATGCTGGGAAGGACCCCATCTCTCAGTGGACACAGACTGTTTTGCATCCCGAGCTGCCCCCGCTCGGGTTGCTGGGCATGACAGGCTGCTATGTCTGCACCGCTTGAGTCAGTTTCTGGTAGCCAAAAGCATCCCGACACACCCATGAAGTGGGAGTAAATAAGAAACGTAGAGTACTACTGTTCCAATAACCATTCACCAACAGAAAAACATGTTGAGCCTCTACTAGACTCCAGGAGCTAACAATATAGTAATAAATAAAACAGAGGCATCCCTGTCCTCGAGGAGCTTACATTCTAGTGGAAGGGACCCAGACAATAATCCAGAGAGATAAATGAAATGTATAGCTGGCCGGAGCTGGCAGGGAAACATTAACCACAAAATGAGGGTGCCGGCAGAGGTGGGGTATGCGATTTGAACAACATGGTGAGGGGCACCTTCCAAAGACCGGGGGTGGGGTGGGGAGGCGCCAGCGAGGCACAGGGAACAGCCGGTGCAAAGGCCCAACCTGCTGCTGTTAGGATGTACGAACTGGACCCAACCTGAGGACGCTCCAGCTGAGTGGGAGGCTGGGAAGGAACCAGGCCCAGCTGTCTTCACTGGCAGGTGGCGCCCAGGTGCACCCCCACCATCTCAGTACCAGCAGACAAGCCCCTTCTGCCTGCCTGAGGGACAGCGACAGCAGGGGTTCCTCCCTCTCGATCACGAGAAGCTCGCAGTGGCGGCGCCAGCAGCTCTTCTCCCAGAATAGAGACAGAATGAAGACGGGAAGTCAGAGCGGGGAGCCCGGGAGGCTATTTCTGGTTCCCTGAAAAAGGCGACTGTTGCTTATTTCTCTACCATCCTTATTTTTGGATGGGAGGTGGAATGAGGCTTTCTTTGGTTGGATGGTGGGTTGTGTTCTTTTGAGAGTGAATATCAGCCCCTGGGAAACGGAAATGCTCCCGTCTTCCCTCTCTGCCTTTCCAAATCAGACGCCATGAAGCGGGAGGGCACGTGGAGATGGGCAAGTCCCAGCCACAGGCTTCCACAAGTCCAGAAAGGGGAGGGAACTAGTTCAAGGCCACACGAGTTACCAGCAGAGCCAGGAAAAGGCTGGCCTCCCGCGTCACACCTCATTACCCATCCACTCCACCAGGTGACCTTTCCCTCATCCGACCAGTAGCAGCTACAGAACTTACAAGAAAACAAAAGTTCAGTGACAAACAGATGGACCCGAGAGGACAGCAGGGGTGGAGGGAGGAGGAAATGAGCACCTGAAGGGGCAGCTTTGAAGCCAGCTGGCCCGACACTGGACCTGGGGCAAACTTCCACTAGCTGAAACCTTGGGCACACGACTTAACTCTGCTGAGCCTTGCTTTCCTCTCTATAAAATGGGAGTGTTGCTTCCCTAGAGAGCTGCTGGGAGGCCTGGCACACGACAGGCACCCAGCGGGGGATGCCCTCAGGGGAGCAGGCAGGTGTCAAACAGTGGCTACTGGTCCACATCCCAGGGTGCCCCTGCACGTGGGAGACCCCAGCTATGTGTGCCTCCCACACCGGCTCTTAGAGCTGCGCTCAGTCCTGCTTCCTGGGCCACTCCCGGTTCCTAGGGGCCCATATTATATGGCAGGAAACTGGGGCAAAAGGGGCCCCATTGTGTTGCTGATAGAGCAGGGCACTGGGGACAGGGTCAGCAGGATCTAAGTTCTCGCAGCATCTTTTTTTTTTTTTTTTTTTGAGACGGAGTCTCGCTCTGTCACCCAGGCTGGAGTGCAGTGGCGTGATCTCCGCTCACTGCAAGCTCTGCCTTCCAGGTTCACGACATTCTCCTGCCTCAGCCTCCCAAGTAGCTGGGACTACAGGTACCCACCACCATGTCTGGCTAATTTTTTCATATTTTTTTAGTAGAGATGGGGTTTCACCGTGTTAGGGTGGTCTCGATCTCCTGACCCCGTGATCTGCCCGCCTCGGCCTCCCAAAGTGCTGGGATTACAGGCATGAGCCACCGGGCCAGCCTTACAGCATCTTTTGAAAGTGGGGGTTGGAGTGAAACCCACCCCCGGACTTCTCAGGCCCTGGAGCCCCTGCACGGGCAGCTATCTCAGCCCCACACGCCCTTTCTTACCCCTCCCAGCACCAACCCATGGCCTGGGAGACTCCTGCTTATCCTCCAACATGGGTCAGGCACCCTCTTCCTGCTCACCTGGGAGCAGCCCCCTTGCTGTGTCACCCAAGGGCCCCACGCTGCTCATCTTGGCCAACTAATGATGCATCCACCTCCCCCACCCAACTGGGCACCCTGCAGGATCCACAGAGGACCTGGGCTGTCTGGGTTTGAATCCTGGCTCCATCTTATATCAGCCGTATGACCCTGGCCAAGAAATTTTGCCTTGTTTTGTCTCAGTTACCTCACTATGCCTCAGTTTCCTTGCTGTAAAATGAGGACTAGAACAGCATCTGGTTCAGAGGGCTGTTACCCCTCCCCCACTCATCGTCGTGGTCCCACTGCCCTCACTCAGAGGTGGCCAGCATCCAGCAGATGCTGAGGATGGGCCTCATGTTTAAACCCTGGCACTAGCAGGTGTGCATGAAAAACTCGCTGTACTATTGTCGTCATCACCTGGACCGTCATACGCAAGGTCTGCTGGGGAGGGTCCAAGAAGTAGGTCAAATGTCAGTAACACGCGAAGGAACAGGGGCACCCAGCACTGATGCCACAATGCCCAGGGCCAGGGAAGCCAGGGACACTGCAGGGAGGAAGCTGTCATGGCAGGGAAAGCCCAGGAAGCAAAAGGAGGGCCAGCCCAGTTGCCATGACTGGGACCGCCAATGCTCTGATCTGATATCTGTAAACTAGGCCAGTAATGCTGCCCACCTCCCGGGGTGGTTGCATGGATGCGGTGAGGCCATGCCCATGAGGGGCATTCGGAATGACTGAGAATCGTATTGTCCAGCCCTGTTTCCATGGATGCCCACCCTCCTCGGGGTGCCTGGTACCCACCAGCACAGCACCCCCAGCCTGCTCTGGCCTGCCTTCCTGGGACACTGATGGAACAAGGGCTGTGGCCCAGCACCGCAACCTCTTCCCAGCTCCTGGAATCGATGTTCCTGAAGTCTGTTAATCCAGGAAGCCCCTTGTTGGTCCCCTCACTCCATAATCATCATCTCCGCACACAAGCTCCTCTGCCCACAAACCACCATCCTACAGCTCTCACCTGTACTGAGACAGCTCCCAGCAAGGCGTCCATGCCCCGCGAGTGAAGCCCACAGTCTTTCCAGGCCTCCGCAGCCTGACTCTGTACCTTCCTGTGATGGGCTGAGCGCTGTTTCCAAGTTGATATTGAAGCCCCAATCCCCATGCCTGAGAACGGGACTGCACTGGGAGATAGGGTCTTTAAAGAGGTAAAATGAAGTCAGTAGAGTGGGTCCTAATCCAATAGGACTGGTGTCCTTATAAGGAGATTAGGACGCAGACACACACAGGGGAAGACCATGTGCAGACGTGGGGAGATGACGGCCATCTGCAGGCCAAGGAGGGAGGCCTCAGAAGAAGCTAACTCTGCCAACACTCATATCTGAGACCTCTGCCTCCAGAAATGGGAGGCAGTGCATTGCTGTTGTTTAAATGCAGCACTGTCATGCAGCCCAAGCAAATGAATATACTTCCCAACTCTTTTGTTTGTTTGTTTATTTGTTTTTCTGAGACAGAGTCTCACTCTGTCACCCAGGTTGGAGTGCAGAGGCATCGTGATCTCAGCTCACTGCAACCTCCCCCTCCCGGTTCAAGCAATTCTCCTGCCTCAGCCTCCCAAGTAGCTGGGATTACAGGATCACGCCACCATACCTGGCTAATTTTTTTGTCTTTAGTAGAGACGGGGTTTTGCCATGTTGGCCAGGCTGGTCTTGAACTCCAGACCTCAAGTGATCTGCCCGCCTCGGCCTCCCAAAGTGTTGGGATTACAGGCATGAGCCACCGCGCCCAACTCTTCTCTGACCGCACAACCCAAGATCGTTCCCAGCCAACCCTTGTGCCAGGTGGATATACTGTCCCCACTATATCTCTGAGATGGTCCCCGTTCCATGCCTCACTTGGCAACACCTGCTCTTCCAAGCATCACAGAATCCCAGCTGTTCTGCAGAGCCCCCAAGAACACGCTGTCCCATGCTGCTGCCTCGAGCGGCATTCACCCTGCAACTCCTACCCACAGTCACGTCTTTCTAGTACCTTTTCTGGCACTGCTACCGAGTTTTGTTGTTTACCTCTTGTACGCTATTAAATTTTCATATATGGGTTCTGATTCAGTAACTAGGCAGTATGTTCCTTGGGGACAGGAGAAGGCAGGCCTCAGTAAGAACCATCTCTCTGGCACATGTGCACGTGTGAAGATAAGTTGATGGATGGGATAAGTGAGCCGTAAGCACTGGAAACAAAAGGAGGAGGGAAGCCCAGTGTTGGCACAGCCTGCGAAGGAAGGAGGAGGGGCCTGCAATCTCCCGCCTAGCCACCCTGTGGCGCTGTGGGTCTGGAACAGCCTTGAAGATGGCTGTGGCAGGACCGGAAAGAGCCTGGCCGGCCCATCTGTAAGTTCAAGTGCTCTGGACTCATTCAGGCCCTGGACTCATCATCCAAAGTCACCTTCCCTCTGTGGTTATGCAGTTAGGGGGCGGGAGCCACATGCTCTTGAATTCTAGACAGGGAAGATGTTCTGTGCATCCGGGTGAACCAAGTTCCAGCCTGACAGCAGCTCTGGAAACAACCCAAATGGCTTTTTGGCCAGCGATGACGATGGCAGCCACCCAGTAACACCCACAGTCAACTCACAGGCACGTGGGTGGGAGGGCGGCACAGGCCTGAGCCAGGAGGGGGATGCCAGGAAGGGCCCGGGTGAGAGGCCCCGGGATGCAAGCGACAGAGAGACAGAAGTGGTCCCGATCTGAAGGGATTTAGAGCCAGAAGAGAGGGGCTGGGTGCACCCTCACCACCACAGCACAAGGTCCTGTCCACGTGGCCCGGCTGGAGGACTCCAGGCATCCCATCCTAGAAAGCCATGTGCCTTGCCCGCAGGCAGGGCCCCTCCATGCCCCTCTGGGGTGCCTGACTGCCCAGGCCCCCACCCTGCCCTCCTGCAGATTGGCAGAGCACCAGATCCCTCTGGCTATGCTGAGGAGCTGCCCTCGCCCTGTGCCTCCAGGGTACATCCCTAACACCTCCGAACTGTCCCTCTCGCTTAGGATGAGTGACTCATCTCTCCCTGAAGTTGGGGGCCCCTGGAGGGTGGGGCCCCCGCAGGGGCTGGCACTGAGCAGGGCTGGATTTGTAGGGGATTTGGGGGCTTCAGAAAGGATGGAAACGATTGGATGGCAGTGACATCATCGTGTGTTAAAGGTCTATGAACAGTCCTGGATGAGATAAAACTGGAATGACATGTTGCGTTTTGTTTGTGAAGACATTAAAAGTTCCAGATCCTGAAGCTGGCATGCCCTGGGGATGCAGGACAAAGAGCCTGGCTCCTGGAAGCCACCTGAAAATCTGTGACAGCCCTGCCTGGCTCCTAGGAGCAGTGGACCCTCAGCCTCGCAGCCCCTTGTAGCTAATGCAGCAACCCCAAGGGCCTAGGGCAGGCCAGGCATGTGCAGCGATGCATACATGTAGGACACAGAGCTATGAGCCCAGGTTCCAATCCAAGGTGCACAGTCTCAGGAGCTCCCCAGTCATGGGCATCGGGCGTAAGGACACAGTGGCCCTCTCAGGTGCCCTCGTGGGACAAGGGAGGAGAGAAGGCACTTCCCGTGCTGCTTAGGCACTGAGGAACTCAGAGCTGAGGACACTCAAGGCCAATGGCAAAAGGCCCACGGGGCCTGTGTCACTGAAAGGCAGCCTGGAGTGAGTCTTCCCCAGCAGGACTGGGTGCTGCCCAGCCGTCCGGTTCACTGAGGAAAGGAAGGGTCACATGAGGACTGTGGTCACAGGAGGAGCGGGGGTGTGAGCGAAGGCCAGGCCGTTGCCACATGGACTAAGCAGTGACTTCACAGCTTCAGGGCACAGGGGTTAGGGCAGGACTGTGTCTCCTCCCTTGGACCCACCATGAGGAGAGGGTAGGGAAGTGGCATCTCCTGAGTGTTGGCATGCCTCATGCTGTTGCGAGGGGGCAAGGGAGAACTCGGGAGGTGTGACCTGTAAAGCCCAGCCTAAGGCTGAGCCGCTGCTCCATGCTCCCCTATGGCTCCCATGGCCTTCGGAATCAGGTCCAGACTCCTTGCCAGCCTTGAAGTCCTCCATGGCCAAGGGCCTGCCTATGCCTCCCTCCTCCCAAGCTCTGGGCAAAATGAGCCTTGCTCAGTTTCTCAATCAAGCTCCGCCACAGGGTGCAGGCTCAGTGCCCCAGGCAGTGCCCCTGCCCCAGTACCCAGTTCCTCTGACATTAAGGCTTCTTGGGTGCCCCTGCCCCAGTACCCAGTTCCTTCCTCCCTGATGGAGGCAGATGAGGCGGGAGGCTAGGTGGGAGCAGGGACTATGCCTGCCTTGCTCATCTCTGTGTGCCTGGGACCTGCCCTAGAGCCTAGAACACAGCAGGCCTGCCATGGTGGGACGCTTAATTCTTGTCAGCTTGACTGGGCCACAGGGTTCCCACATATTTGGTTAACATTGTTCTCCGTGTACCTGAATGAGATTAGCATTTGAACTGCTAAACTGAGTCAAGCAGACTACTTTCCCCAACATGGGTGGACCCTGTCCAATCAGTCAAAGGCCTGAATAGAACAAAAGGAAGGGTAAGAAAGAATTCACTCACTTGGCCTCCCTGTTCAAGCTGGGACATCAGTCTCCTGCGGTAGAACCATAAATTATAGCATCAGCTCTCCTGGTCCTCAGGCCTTTGGACTTGGACTATGATATGGTTTGGCTGTGTCCCCACCCAAATCTCATCATCCCCATGTCATGGGAGGGAGCCGGTGGGAGGTAATTGAATCATGGAGGCGGTTACTTCCATGCTGTCTCATGATAGTCAGTTCCCACGAGATCTGATGGCTTTATAAGGGGCTCCCCCCATGCTCCCCTGCTTCACTCTGCACTTCTCCTTGCTGCTGCCATGTGAAGAAGGGCATGTTTGCTTCCCCTTCCGCCATGATTGTAAGTTTCCTAAGACCTCCCTGGCCCTGCAAACTGTGAGTCAATTAAACCTCTTTCCTTTATAAATGACACAGTCTTGGGTATGTCCTTATAGCAGTGTGAGAATGAACTAATACAGACTATAACTTACACCACCAGCTCTCCTAGGTCTCAAGTCTCCAGTTAGCAGATAGCAGATTGTGGGACTTCTCAGTCTCTATTTCTTACATGCTTCTTTCCATTATGAAGTAGACCCTAAATGCTGTTCCCTTGAATGTGAACTGGCCCTAGAGCCTCACAGATAAATAGAATATGGACTCTGGAAGCAAGGCCAGAGAGGCTGTCTTTCTCGGGACACACCCCTGGGTCCCTGAGCTGCCAAGTCAGTAGTCTGGCTACTCTGTCACCATCATGCTAAACTGCCATGCAAGACTGCGTGGGAGAACCACCCAGCTGAGCCCAACCAAGCTGCAGATTCATGAGCACAAGAAACACCATTATCATTTTGGATTTCCATCTAACAGACAACCAAAATGAAGGCTCATGGAAATGACATGTGTTGGGCACTTAACACAGCATATGCAGGGCTTAATGTCAACAATAACCAGACAAGCAATGCAGTGTGCTCTGCGCCATCAACAAGCACTTGCAGGCATCAACTTGTGTCATCTTTACAGCAATGCCATAGCACGGATCACTATCACCACTCCATTTTGCATGTGAGAAACAGAGGCCCTGAGTGGTTGCGCGTTCAAGATCAAAGCCAGCATGTGGCGGGAAAGGATACCCTTGACTGCTGGGCAAACCACTGCATAATAGCCTTTGTCACTGGTCTCCAGTCTCATCATTCCCACTTAAGAACACTGAGTCTGGAAAGTGTTAAGGAAGGCTCCTTTCCCACTTCAGGGACCAGGAAACAGAGGCACTGGGCCAGCTGTGCTTCCCAAACACTGTAGCCAGTCCCAGAAGATGCCTGGCTGAATGCTCCATACTGTGTGAACTTGAGATGGTTACTTCACCTTTTGGTGCCTTCATTTCCTGATCTGTAAAATGGCAATAAGAGCAGTCCTGCTCACAGGATTGCTGTAAGGATCAAACAGGTTAACACACAAAGCACTTAAAACAGAAAGCAGCATGCAGAAGACACCAAGTGTCAGATCCCAACATCCTGTCCATCATTATCGTCATCATCATCACTGGTATTACTATTTGAAGGTCTGCCATTTAAAACCATCCAAGATCACCTTACAGAGCCTACCACTGCTCTGCAGCCTGACATGGCCCTGGGGGAGGCAGGGGAGAAAGAAGAGTAGAGAATACTGGAGGAGTGACATGTTTGCTTCCTCCTGCCCACAGATGGAACTCTTGACCCTTAGGCATTAAGGAAGGTGCAGCCTTCTCGTCCATCTACCTACCATGACAGAACTCGAACTCAGATCAGCAGCAAACTTCTAAGCCAGCCGACGTGGTTTGGCTCTCTGTCTGCACCCAAATCTCATGTTGAATTGTAATTCCAAGCACTGGGGGAGGACCTGGTGAAAGGTGACTAGATCATGGGGGTGGATTTCCCCCTCGCTGTTCTCATGACATGAGTGAGTTCTCTCAAGATCTGGTTGCTTAAAAGGGTGTAGCACTTCATCCTTCTTTCTCTCTCTCTTGTCACCATGTGAAGGTGTGCCTGCTTCCCTTTCACCTTCCACCATCATTGTAAGTTTCCTGAGGCCTCACCAGCCATGCCTTCTGTATAGCCTGTGGAACCGGGAGTCAACTAAACCTCTTTTCTTCATAAATTACCCAGTCACAGGTAGTTCTTTATAGCAATGTTAAGAACAAACTAATACAGAAAAATGGTACCAGAGAAGTGGGGCACTGCTATAAGGATACCTGAAAATGTGGAAGCAACTTTGGAACTAGATAACGGGCAGAGTTTGGAACAGTTTGGAGGGCTCGGAAGAAGACAGGAAGGTGAGGGAAAGTTTGGAACTTCCCAGAGACTTGTGGAATGGTTGTGACCAAAATGCTGATAGTGCTATGAACAGTGAAGTCCAGGCTGAGTAGGTCTCAGATGGAGATGAGGAACTTACTGGAAACTGGAGTAAATGACATTCTTCTTATGCTTTAGCAAAGAGACTGGCACATTGTGTCCCTGCTCTAGAGATCTGTGGAACTTTGAACTTGAGAGAGATGGTTTAGGGTATCTGGTGGAAGAAATTTCTAAGTAACAAAGCATTCAAGACGTGGACTGGCTGCTTCTAAAAGCCTATGCTCATCTGCAAAAACAAAGAAATGACCAGAAACTAGAACTTATATTTAAAAGGGAAGCAGAGCATAAAAGTGAAAAATTTGCAGGCTGACCACGTGGTAGAAAAGAAAAACCCATTTTCTGAGGAGGAACTCAAAGCTGCAGAAATTTGCATAAGAAGCCCTGAAGGCTAGTAGCCAAGACAATAGGGGAAAATGCCTCCAGGGCATTTCAGAGACCTTCACAGCAGTCCCTCCCATCACAGGCCAGGAGGTCTAGAAGGGAAAAATTGTTTTGTGGGCTGGGCTCAGGGCCCTGCTGCTCCATGCAGCCTCAGGACATGGCATCCTGCATCCCAGCTCCAGCTCCAGCAGTGGCTAAAAGGGGCCAAGGTACAGCTTCAGAGGGTGCAATCCCCAAGCCTTGGTGGCTTCCACATGGTGTTGGGCCTGCAGGTGTGCTGAAGGCAAGATTTTAGCCTCTGCCTAGATTTCTTTTTTTTTTTTTTTTAATTATACTTTAAGTTTTAGGGTACATGTGCACATTGTGCAGGTTAGTTACATATGTATACATGTGCCATGCTGGTGCGCTGCACCCACTAACTCGTCATCTAGCATTAGGTATATCTCCCAATGCTATCCCTCCCCCCTCCCCCCTCCCCACCACAGTCCCCAGAGTATGATATTCCCCTTTCTGTGTCCATGTGATCTCATTGATCTCTGCCTAGATTTCAGAGGATGTATGGAAACACCTGGATGTCCAGGCAGAAGTCTGCTGCAAGGGTGGAGCCCTCATAGACAACCTCTGCTAGGGCAGTGCAGAGAGTAAATGTGATGTTAGAGACCCCACAGGAGCACTGCCTAGGGGAGCTGTGAGAAGAGAGCCACCATCCTCCAGATCCCAGAATGACAGATCCACCGAGAGCTTATACTGTGTCCCTGGAAAAGCTGTAGGTACTCAGTGTCAGCCCACGAAAGCAGCTGTGAGGGCTGTACCCTGCAGAGCCACAGGGGTGGAGCTGCTCAAGTCTTGTGAGCCCATCCCTTGCATCAGTGTGGCCTGGATGTCAGACATGGAGTCAAAGGACATTATTTTGGAGCTTTAAGATTTAATGACTGCCCTGCTGGGTTTTGGACTTGCATGGGGACTGCAGTCCCTGTAGTTCTTGTTTGGGCTAATTTCTCCCTCTTGGAATTGGGTCTGTTTAACCAATGACTGTACCCTCATTGTATCTTGGAAGTAACTAACTCGTTTTTGATTTTACAGGCTTACAGGCAGAAGGGACTTGCCTTGTCTCAGATGAGACTTTGGACTGGGACTTTTGAGTTAATGCTGGAATGAGTTAAGACTTTGGGGGGCTGTTGGGAAGGCATGATTGTGTTTTGAAATGTGAGAAGGACATGAGGTTTGGGAGGGGCCAGGGTGGAATGATACGGTTTGGCTCTGTGTCCCCACCCAAATCTCATGTCAAATTGTAATTCCCAATTTGGGGGAGGGACCTGGTGGGAGGTGATTGGATCATGGAAGCAGATTTCCCTCTAGCTGTTCGTGTGATAGTAAGTTCTCATGAAATCTAGCATGTTGCACTTCCCCTTTTGCTCTGTTTCTCTCTCCTGCTGCCACGTAAAGACATGCCTACTTCCCCTTTGCCTTCCGCCATGATTGTAAGTTTCCTGAGGCCTCCCTGGCCATATTTTTTGTACAGACTGCAGAACCATGAGTCAATTAAACCTCTTCATAATTTCTTCATAAATTACCCACTCTCAGGTAGGTTTTTTTTAATCCTTTTTTTTTTTTTTTTTTGGAGACAGAGTCTCACTCTGTCACTCAGGCTGGTATGCAGTGTGTGATCTCAGCTCACTGCAGCCTCAGCCTCCTAAGTAGCTGTGATTACAGGCGCACATCACCACGCCTGGCTAATTTTTGTATTTTTAGTAGAGACGGGGTTTTCCCATGTTGGCCAGGCTGGTCTGGAACTCCTGACCTCAAACGATCCACCCGCCTTGGCCTCTCAAAGTGCTGGGTTTACAGGTGTGAGCCACCATGACAGGCCTCAAGTAGTTATTTATAGCAGTGTGAGAACAGACTATACACCAGCCCCAGAGGAGCACTGAGGCCTGGATCATCTTTGGGCAGAACACACAGCTTCGAGGCAGGATCCTCGTGTTTAAAATACAAGGCTGGATCTGGGGCTGTCAGTTGCCAGAACAAGTCCAGAGAAAACACAAAGGGAACACCACCCAGCCCTGACAATGTTCTTGGCTGAGCCAGGGCCCCTGAGGCAGCCGAGTGAACTCCATGACAGAAACTTCTCTGAAGGCTTGAGAGGAGGGGAGAAAGGTGGAGGGCTCTGGCCCATGACAAGGCCAACAAGTCCACTCCAAGCCAGGTGGAGGGGGCCTGTACCACCCCATGCCCCAAAACAAGAAAGGCTCTCACCAAGAGGGACCATCTCTATTCCTGGTGATAACTTGGCCTTTCTTACCTGCCTGGCCTTTGTCTGTGCTGTATCCGCCACCGGAATGCCCTCCCTTCTCATCTCTGCCTGTTGAAATGGAATCTTTATCACTGAAGCCCTGGGATTTGGCCCAGGCTGGGGACTTATTACTATTGGGGGCCTACAAAGGGTCCCTCTCTCATAGTTTGTTTGTTTATTTGTTTGTTTTGAGATGGAGTCTCACTCTGTTGCCCAGGCTAGAGTGCAGTGGTGCGATCTTGGTTCACTATAACCTCCGCCTCCCAGGTTCAAGCAATTCTCCTGCTTCAGCCTCCCAAGTTCAAGCAATTCTCCTGCCTCAGCCTCCCAAGTAGCTGGGACTACAAGCACGTGTCACCACGCCCAGCTAATTTTTGTATTTTTAGTAGAGACAAGGTTTCACTATATTGGTCAGGCTGGTCTTGAGCTCTTGACCTCAGGTGATCCACCCACCTTGGCCTCCCAAAATGCTGGGATTACAGGCATGAGCCACCGCACCCGGCCTCTCTTGTAGTTTTTCTTGGCCACCGTGGAGACACCTGGCCCACCCTTGGAGCCCCCCAGCACTGTCCTGCCCTGTGGAGCTGGCACACAGATTGTGGTTATGGCTTGTCCTGTGTTTCCTTCTCCTTAACTCATCCCAGATAATAATGCCTGCCCTGATGCCTGCCAATGTTCCCCCTCAATTTCTGGCCTCCATCCTATTTCTTCCTGACCAGAGTCACCACCCTTATCACACCCTCAGCATCTTTTCCAGAAGCCACAGCAGCTTCCCAATGGCCTCCCTGTCTCCCACATAGGCTAAGCAGAAACTGGCCCTGGAGGCCCTCTGGGCCTTGGCATGGGGCTCTCTCCCGCAGCACCAATAGCCCCCATTTCTCCTGAACACCCTGCTCCCTCTCCCTGGAATGGCTCCCACCTTCCTCTAATTGAGCCCAGTATTTCAGAGCCGCTCCAAATACCACCTCCGCGAGAGCCCCACAGACAACCAGGACCACCCCTTCCTGTGGCCCCGAGCCCATGACCCCACCTGCCCCAGGCCTATCTCCCATGGGAGTGGGATTTCTGCTCAGAGCCTCCCCCAGTGCATCTCCCTCTTATGTATCTGATTCTTGAAAACATTCTTCCCTCCTTTGCATACTTATTGAGCAGGTACTACGTTCCAGGCCCTGACCTGTCATGGTCCCCAAAGACACACTTGCCCCTGTCCTCAAGGCTGTCACAGTCAGGTAGGGAAGACAGCGGCCAGCAGACAATGACGAAACAGTGGAATGAATGTGCGATGAGGGCAGCAAAGGGTCTGTGAGTAGGGAGGAAGGCACTGAGGCCCACGCAGGGAAGGGAGTGTGCAGCACAGAGGGCTTCTGGGAGGAAGTGTCCTGAGCCAAACCCCAAAGTTGGAGTTAGTCGTGGGGACCAAGAGTATTCCAGATAGGCAGAACACCATGGACAAAGGCCAAGGGTCAAGAGGGGTGCCCCTGGGGTTTGGCTTGGCTGCAGTGTGGGGTGCAGGGGCAGTATGACAGGAGACGTCGCCCAGGAGAGGGAGTGGGCAGGGGTGACATGCCCCAAGACACCCAGCACAGGTGACAGGGCCTGGAGAGATGCAATGATAGCAATTAAATTCCATTGAACTTATAAGTATGCAAGGAAAAACCATTGTATTACTCAGTGTGGCAGGCAGAATCTAAGTCAACCCCAAGATCCCTGTGGCCGGGCAACACCCTGCATGATCACCAGAACTGCATGCATGATGGATGGGTTCTCCTCTGTGACTCGGTTATGTTGCATTGCTGCCCTCAAAACAGGGACATGGTCTGGGTGACTCTTAGGGCATCACACACAGAGCTTCTTTTCTGAAGAGGAAGCTGGAGATTCAAAGCACAAAGAGACTGGCCAGCTGTGGCCGCCTTGCAAGTACAGGGCACTGTGAGAAGAAACACAGGACCTGTAAGAGCTGCTGGCCAGCAAGGGTGGGGACCTCAGTCCTACAGCCACCAGGAACTGGATTCTGCCAATGAGAGTTAGCTTGGAGGTGGATTTTTCCTCAGGGCCTCCAGAAGATCACCTGCCCCTGCGGACACCTTGATTTCAGCCTGTGACACCCTGGGCCAAGAGCCCAACCACACCATGCGGGCTTCTGACCCACCCACCCGTGAGATAATAAATGGGTACTGTCAGAAGCCACTCAATCTGCTGTCATCTGTCATGCAGCAATAGGAAATTAACACATCCAGCTACTATGAGCTTTCAAGGGGGAAACGCAATTGTGATATTTGGAGTCACTGGGGGAAAGGAGGGGGCATTTCACCAGTGGCCACAGCCCCCTACCCTGCTCCTTGAAGGCATCTAAGAGACCCTGTGGCCTTGCCACAGGTGCAACCTCCCTGCTAGCAGCTAGATCCTCACTTAGCTACCTGGTGACAGGCAAGCTGTGGAGAGAAAACACTGGAGGACGAGAAGAGAAGACAACACATGCCACAGGTGCAAAGTTACAGTCCAATACAGCAAGCCACGGGCAGGGGAAGAGCAGGTTTCCTCCCACCTGACTTAGCTAGTGACTCATTTCATCTTATGTGACCAGAGAGCTGTTTGCAACCAGAATGTCCAAAGCCCAGGAGAAGAGGAGCCAGACACTGGCTCAGACAGAGACAGGCATTTCTGCGCCTGATGTCTGAGTCTGGCGGCGGTAGCTGGAAACGTGGGTAGACTCTGTGGCAGCTGTTCCCACTGATTTACAGCCCCTTCTGGACCCAGGCAGACGCTCACTGTCTCTGCTCAGCTCCAGCTCCCGCTCCCAAAACATGGCAGCCTTTTTTACTTTCAAGACATTTTTAAAATGTTTGGAGGGCTCTTTCTGGTAGTACCTATTCTAAAAGCAAAACATCTTAGCTTGGACCCAGAGCAAAGATGATGCTTACATTCATGAACCCATCCACAATTTTTAACAATGGGACAATTTTCTTCATACAAAAAGGGATCTAATTAATCAACAAGCCCAACAACTCAACTAAAAAATAGGCAAACAACAGGCAAAGATTCATTCATAGAAGACATGCAAATGGAGCCAGTGAATCCATGATGGGATACTCAATTGTGCCAAAAACGACAAACACACATCAATCGAGCTGGGTACGGCTTCCCCAGGCAGACTGGCACCATCAGGAGTGAAATTTGCTCAAACTTTTTGAAGGGCAATCCAGTGAAATCTGCCAAAGTGAGGAATGTTTATAATCTTTGGCTGAGAAATCCCACTTCTAGGGATTAATTATGCAGAAATATGCAGGGAGCTGTTTACTGCAGCCCAGTTTGTTTAAAAAAAAAAAAAATCCAAACAAGACTGGAATGACCTTATGGGCCCAACATAAATTAGGATTCATTCATTCATGTATGGAAATATTATGCTGCCAGCAAAAGGGGCAGACCTGATCCCCCTCATCTTCATGGGCTAACATGGAAAGAAGCGAAGCAAGACACATGTTCAGTGGGGACAAAGAGCTGTATCAGGACACGTGTAAAATGACCCTGTTTCTAAATGTACACATTGCACCAGAGCCTACTGTAATGAAAAAATAATACTAAAAGTGCACATGTATCTCTACATGTATGAATAGGAAGGGTCTAGAAAGATAAGTTCCAAACTATGAACAGTGGCTGCCTCAGGGAAGTGAGGCTGGAGTTAAACAGATTCGAGAAGCACCAGCAATGAGGGCCCCACACACTAATACAGGGAACTCAAGAACAGACCTGTGCAGGGCCGGAAGTGAGGGCAGCCAGAAGGCACCCAGTCAGGGAATTCCTGAGTGTGCTGAGTGCAACAGTCTCTCAAGAGAAGCCCCAGAGAGAGGAGGGGACTCTATAGTTAATTGGATGGAAAAGGCTAAATTCTGCAGAACTTCACTGATTCTATGGCATGTTTTTCATATTTTCCAACTCTGAAATTGAGATGTGTCTCATAATCGATAATTCACAACTTACTTAGGATTTTTTCTTTTTTATAGAATATGAAGTATCAGTGCATCTTACAATCGGTGATGAAATTCAACACTGCCCCCAGACTAAAGATTCATATTAACACATTACTAAGGCTCTGAGAAGTCCTGCAGCAAAGAAACATGTAATCCTGATTCTCCAACATATCTGACACTCCTCTTTTCCTTATTTTGCCTTTCCCTTTGTTCACACATGAGATTATGCTGACACTCCACAAGGTGCCACCTGGTGCCCTGTGGATGTCTGCAAAGCTGCAAGGGGATCCTGTCACTTCTAGGGCAACTGGGGTGGCTGGGACACAGTTCTTACAATTCTGTATGATGACTGTTCGGTAAATACCACAGTAACAATGGCAACACCCATCCACAGATGCTACAAGAGAAGGGCAAACGTATGAGAGACAGTCTGCAAAGAATCCTCTTAGAAGGTTCTTGCCAACTACAAAGGAAAAAATAGAAATTTAGAGTGGAAAAGCCTGATGGACTTTAACCAAATAACTGCTGCTGAGCAGACAGAAGACATCGTTGTCCTCATGCACCTCCTGATATGACGCACTAGGGAGGGACTGGCACTGCCGGGTGGTGTTCCTGCTGAAAATGTATGACCTTGACCTAGTCACGAAAACACCAGATAAACCCGAATTGAGAGACACTCCACAAAATAAACAGTCGAGGTTCTTCCAAAGTGTCAAGGTCAAAACCTGAGGCTCCATCCCAGATGGCAGGAGACCACAGACAGCGACAACCAGATTGGATCCTGGACTAAAAAATGGGTACTAGTGGGACAACTGGGGAAATTCGAATTCATTTAGGTCTTTCAATTATTGAATAGTTATCAATGTGAACTTCCTGGTTTAGATAATTATGGTCAGATAGGATGTTAACACTGGAGGAAGCTGTGCAAAGGGTATATGGGAACTCTGTGTACTATCTTTGCAACTCTGTCAAAATTTCTTAAAAATAAAAATTACACTAAACAAACCTGTGCAATGTGAACTTTATTATAATAAATCTACAATACATCATCTAGTAGCCAATAAAGAGATTTTTAAAAGCCCACTTGTGTTACATGATGGGTCACCCTGAAGACACTCTTGTTTGGGGAAATAAACCCAGGTACACATTTGCAAACACGGGGCTGGGCGTTTGGGCAGAATGGACAGAGGGGAGCAAATGCCTGGCAGGGTCTGGTCTCATGGGGGTCACTGCAAGCCTACCATCAGGGCTCCAGGGGCTGCTGCCTTTAGCACTAAATGCAAGTTGAGAAACACAGGACTCACAGGGTCACAGCACACAGGGTGTGGTCTGAAACTCACAATGCACTGACTGCCAGGAGAGCTCTCATCTATTGAGGAATCCTTACAACAACCTATGAGGAAGGTGCCACCAACATTACCTCCCTCCCCATTTTACAGATAGGAAAGCTGGGGCTCAATGCAGTTAAATAACCTGCCTAAATGCACACAGCTGGGTGTTCAGGAGAGGATCTGAACCCAGGCAGTCTGACTTTAGATTCACTATGGCGCTGCTTCTGAAAAGACCCCTGCAGAGATGTGGGTCCCATGGAGACAGCACTGGACTGAGAGTCGGAAAGGTGCTGAGTGGTCCTGGGTCAGCCATGCAACCACTCTGGGCCTCTATTCTCATTGTTGAGGATGTGGAGAAGAGCAGTTTTTGTAGGGCTTCCAGAACTCAAGATCTCTTTAAGCTGGAAAAACACTAAGTGAGCCATTAATTCACACTAAAGTGTAAATGGCTGCTGTTGGATACTTTCTGACCAATCTGACTAACAAGGAGGTTTTGAGTACCCATGTACCCTGCTTATATCCCAGGGGAGCCAGGAGACTCAGTGTGAGGAGGGGGAAGAAGGTTCCTGGGAGTGGAGTCTGGAGGGAGTTAGTCAACACAGCCAGGGGAAAGGAATTTTGGGTGAGAGCCAGAGTCCCAAAGACAAACAGTCTGTTCACCAACTGGCCTAGGATCAGCAGCAGTGCCCTAGTAGAGTGATCGGAGCCAGCTGATGTCATTGGGGGAGTACCTCCTAGAGGAGGGGTGCCTGTGGGTTGAGAGGGGACAGAGGTTTTCAGAAAGCTCTGCAGGAAGGCCTGGGGCAGGCCCACCTGGACAAAGTGGGGTATCTCGTCCAGAAGCCACTGAGCTGGATGGCGCTGGAGGGGTTGGTGGGCTGTGGGTGGAGGGGCCTTCTTGTTTTGCTGGGGAGCGGGTCCCTGCCATGTCTTAAAGGCCCAGCAAGGTTAAGCTCTGAGTGAACAGACAGGAACATTCTTCCCCAGATGAAGGTGCATCTCTCCTGCAGGGTGCCAGCCAGTCGCCATGAGAGCTCAGTTCACTCCTTTGAGTCTCTCCTGGGAGCCTCCAGACCAGTGCCCTGGGCAGGAGGGACAGAGGGCAGCAAATGCCTGGCAGGGTCTGGTCTCATGGGGGTCACTGCAAGCCTACCATCAGGATGCCAGGGGCTGCTGTCCTGTCCACAGTGCCCACAGCTGTGGAAATGAGGAGCTTGGCAGAGAATCCAGCATCTGTTTCATCTCTGCCAGTGCCCTTAGGAGGCCTGGACCTGACAACCTCTCCAGGAAAAGCTGATCCAGGCTCCCGGGCCACTGTCCTCCAGGCACAAACCCCAGCCCTGGTGGGACAAAGGGGTGAGGCTGCTGGAGGGAGAGTGGGGAAGCTCTCACTACTCTCCAGGGACCCCTGCTGCAGCTAGGCCAGGGAAGAGGAGATGGCACGGAAAGGGCTGCGAGTAGACCTGTGGGCCTGATGTGGAGCTGGCTTTGGCTGTGGGGGCGCAGGAAAGGGGACGGGGCAGTGTGAACCTGGGGGCGTGCTCCCTGAGGCCCTGTCCTGCCCTGAACATCCCTGGCCTCTGCTGCCTCAACTGAGAGCCCGGCCAGCAGGACTGATGCTTCCGAGATTCCCAGGTCCTGGGGGCTGACAGGGTCTTGTCTTAGAATGTGAATGCCTGGATGGCTGCACAGGTGGCCCCTGGCTCCAGGGGACAGGAGCAGAACCCACAGAAGGGTCAGCCAAGGGCAGGGAGATGGGAGGGATTCTGAGAATCAGCTGTAAAATAGATGTTTGTTGTAAGGGAACAGGGTGAGCTTTGGCATCAACATGGAGCTCAGCTTGAAGATGCACCAGCTCTGAAACCTCAACTAAGTTACCATAACCTCTCTAAGGTTCCATGCCCCCCATCTGTAAAGGGGGAACCCTACAGCTGAGGGAAGGAGCAGCTTCAAGGACAGGAGGAGCCACCCTTGCAGGCCAGACCTGGTTCCACATGCTCTGGGGCACCATTTCTTCCTCACCCCATGACTCCCGGACTGGGGGAGGGCACTGGCTTCCACACGGCAGACGCCAGGAAGGCAGCTCATGCAGACTCAGACCAGGGCTGGCCTTGGTCCCAGCTGCCGCCTCATGCCGGCAAGGCACCTACGCGGCCTGGTCTGCAGCTGGCGCTTAGCCGCCCCAGGGCAGGGGAGCCACAAGCACAATCCTGCTCTGCGGAGCCTCCCCTGCACTGAAAGGGCGGGTCTCAGCCTGGGTGGCAGACAACAGCCGATGTGAAAACAAAAACAGTGGTGCTCCCACACATCCCTGAAGTCCAAGAAAGGGAACCACAAACCAAGCACCTCCCCTGAGAGAACCCTACCTCCCTGGCACCCTGTCCTCCCTCATTCCAGACCCTTCGATGGGGCACGCTGTCCCCTCACCTCAGCCCTGTGGTCTGGGCAGGCTGACACTGGGGGAGGCATGGGCAGGTGCACACCAAGGGGTCGCTCTGCCCGATCTGGGGTGGGGCCACCAGCTGAGACGCCCACTCAGCACGTCCGAGGCACTGGCGACCCACTTCCCAGATGAGTGAACAACTCAGGGGAGAGTGACTGGCCCAGCCCCCCGAGGGGCTAAGATTGGAAGCCTTATCAGCGACAAGGTCCTTCTTTCCTGCCATGATGTGTGGCTGCCCTCAAGTATCATTTCCTGGACCCCAGAGGGCACCCCCAGGGATGACGGCCATGCCACCAGCACCAGGTGAGCCTAGGCAGGACTCGCCCGCAGGCGCAGAGCCCCAACCCTACCTATCTTTGCCTCGGTCCCTCTCCATCAGCCACAGGGGAACTGAGGGTGTAGAAGGGGTACACACAGGGGTGAGGGACTGGGCTTGGGAACCACTGGCTAAGAGCAGACCCACACTGTGTGGATTCTGATCCCAAATCTGCCCCACTAGCTCTGTGACCTCAAGTAACTTAAGATCAAAGCCCCTCAGTATCCTCACCTCTAAATCGGAGGCGAAATCAGAACCTTCCTCATAGGGTCATTAAGTGGATTAAATTAGCTACTGTCTGTAAAGTATTTAACCCAGTGCCTGGCACACTAAGCACCTGCCTAAGTGCTGACAGACGCACAGCTCAGAGAGGCCACACAATTGGGGGAGGGTTGGAGGGGTGGCGGTGGCAATGGGCAGGGTCTGAGGCCTTGACTCCAAGTCCCCACCCCTCTGCAGCTCCCCGAGGGTTGAGAGCCAGTTCCTGCCTCTGGGAGCAGCTCCCCACCAATCACAAACGCCCACCCCCAAGGCAAAAGCTTTTTGGGGAATTATTTCTCCAGGCTCTAAGGAATGTTACTTTCTCTTTGCTTGGTATCCAGACTACTCAATTTCAACCCAGGTTTCAAATGGCCTCTAAGATGAGCCCTAATTAAATTCCTGTAAAACCACAGGCAGAAGCATTCAATCTGCGGTATGCACCCCCCATCCCCGGGGAGGCCTGGGATCCCAAATAGGCCATCTGTCACCCCCAGAGCAGACACATGGGAACTTCTAAGAGAAGAAGAACAGGAGAGCCACCCATCACCCCAAAGCAGTCAGGGCTTTCAAGGATCTCTCCAGCCTGTTGCCCAGTGGTCTGAGACCTGCTGTCCCTGAAGACAGGGACACAAACCCACGCCATGCAATTACGGCCCAGGTGCCTTCTCACACATGGTGCCTTCTCAGCCAGTTCGGGAGCCAGCTAGAGCCTTGCCCAGAATCGCTCACCCTGGGGTAGCACAGCCACGCCTTGGCTTTGGGGCTTCCATCTCTGGACCCTGGCCCTGGGTGGCAGAGTGGGCTGCTGATGGGAGAAAGAGCCTGCAAATTCAATGTTTGTTACTGCGGCCTCCTCCCTCCCTCCCCCAGGCCTGCACCAGGGAATGCTTAATTTCTAGGAAGAATTAAGTGCTTGGTTTGAATTGAATCCAGGCTCAACGCTGCCTGTGCCTCTGCCTAGGGGGTGCGGGTGTGGGGAGGGACATGGGTATGGGTATAGGCATGGCTGCCTCCCAGAAGCAGTCATCTATGAGGGAAAGGTAGGGCCCTGGCATGCTGGGGTGGGTCATTCTGCAAGCCTCCAGGAAGCTGGTTGCTACAAAGAGGGGACTGCTGCTGAGGTCACAGGCCGAGGCCAAACCCCAGCCAGAGGAGAAATTCCAAGGTTGTTCTGCCATGGGAAAGTTGGGTCCTCAGGCAGGGACCCATGTTTTGGAAGACTGCTAATGCTCCCCTAAAACTCATTCTAGCCCTTCTTCCATGGTGATAAAACCCGAATTGTAGCTGGGCATGTGGCTGCTCAGAACAAGGACTCAATTTCCTGACTCCCTTGCAGCTTAGGATGTGACTAATTCTGGCCAAAGTCCCTTCTCCCAGCACAAAAACATGTCACTGGATTGCTTTCAGAGCCCCTCCTTAAAAGAGAACTAGGCCTTCTTCTCATTTGCTTCCTTTTTCTTGGTCTTCCTCTCCATCCTAATGTCTAGATCTTGGATGTGAGGGCTGGAAATACAGCCATCACCCAGGACCAGATGGGCAGACCACAGAAGAATAAGGAGCTAGAAGGAGCCAGGGTCCCAGCCCCTGTGCCCGTGCTGGATGGCCTTCCTCTGGGCTTTTACATCAGAGAGAAAGGAAGTTCTGTCGCATTTAAGCCACCATTATTTTAGGTCTGCTGTTAAAGCAACTTGAATGCTAATTGATACGAAGTGGGTGGGTTTGAAGCTGCCAGAGCCGAGGCAGAGAAATGACCCTGCTTCCCCTCCAGGCTCTGAATGAGACAAGAATGAGCTCTGGGAATGTAGAACTCAGAAGGCAGTGACCTCACACAGGCTGCCCGGAGACAGTGACGCTGGGAGCTCCCAGCAGCAGGCCTCATCTGTCTCCTGGATGCAGAGCTGGGGTGGGAGAGGCCCTCCACGGCTGATGCTCTGCAGGGAGACAGATGGCCCACCTGAGCACAGACCCTTATCCAAGGGCTCTGCCTGCTATTCCTGGGAGAGCCTCCCCTTGTGCCATGTCCCAACTGCCCACCACCACCGCAAAGCAGGGGCTCTGGTCGTCTCCCTCCCCCTGCTCATCAATGAGGATCCTAGCAGTCCCGAAGCACCCACCCGTCCCCCACCAGCTCTGTTTTCCCTGCAGCTGTCCAGAGTCTCTGAAAACAGAGCAGCCTTACTGCCGGGGCAGGGGGGGTGACAACTGGAGGAAGTCTCGCCAAGCTCCTTCTCCCAACACAAAAGCGTGTCACTGGATTGCTGTGATTATCTGAGGGAACTTCAAGGGTAATTATGGCCATTTACAGTATGCCTGAAAGGGCTGAGTGCCTCCAGGAACAGCAGGCAGTTGAGGAGGGGGGCCCAGGGTGTGCTTCCCAGGAAGGCTCTCTGCCTCTGCAGCTGGTGGGGGCATGCAGCGGGGACCCACCCAGCGATGCTGGTGAATGGACAGCCACTGGGGGTCAGGAAAGGGCTCCAGGAAGTCCCAGCCTCTGACCGCCCTCCTGGAAGAATACAAGCCCAAGCTCGGCGTGCACGATAAGGAAAACCCAGCGTGCAACATTCATGGCCCACCCACCCTACACTTCCTGCTGATCTAGAACCAAGCATGCGTTAGGGTTTGGTCAACAGCTCTCTCTGGACCTGTTGAGGACGGGGCCCTCTCCTGGAACACCCACAGCTCTCCCCTTATGGGCAGCTGCTAAACTTTCTAATCTCCCAGTGAACTAGGACACACCCTGCTTAAAATTCCTGACCTGATTCCTAACTGCCTCCAGGAGAGGCCCAATTCCAAGCCAGGCAAGCGGGCAACAGAGGTACCTCCTGGGCCTTCCTCTCGGCATGTGACTTCCTACGGTCCACCTCATCACCGGGTTCCTGCTCCTTGAACACACCGTGCACACTCACACCCTGAGCCCAGGCTCACCCTTGATCCCCAGCCCTGGTCTTCTACTCCTAAAAATCTAAGATGGATGTGAAGACTCAATTAGGATGCTGGGGTCCTGCCATCGTGGTGGGAACAGCTGGAGCAGCTGCTGTTCCCGGGTGACCCAGTGGGCCGGTCCCATGCTAAGTGCTCTGCAGACATCATCCCAGGTATCCTGACCCCTGACCCCGTGGCTGAACCAGGTATCACCCATATCTTCCAGAACACCAGCAGAACTCAAATGACTGATTTGTCTGAGACCATGTGGCTAACAAGAGCCCAGACAGGAACCCACATGCCAGAGCCTGTGCTTTTGGCTCCAAAAGGCCCTTCAGCGGTACCTTCTCGAATCCCACCCAAACCCATCACTCTTCGAATGGACTTGTCTGGGACATGAGATGTGGCTGCTGGTCTGCCACCTTCTTCCACTAACTGGGCCTTCTCATGTTCTAATACAGCCTCCTGCTCTTCACACAGGCAGTGTCCAACAAGCACACCTTCTGGAAAGAGGCTGATTCCCTTTCCCAAATTTGACCAAACCTTCACCCATGGCAGACTGAGATGAAGGTGACCCCAGGAGGGAACGTACAGCTCTTTCTTCCCATCTGGGATTCTGGATGGATCCAGGAAGACAGTGCAAAGGGAGATGAAGTGCACAGCAGAGGCCAATCACTCCAGGCCTAGCAAATAAAGGCTGCTGGCATGTGCTAAGAAAGCCTGCCTACATGGGGCACCAGCATGACACCCCCATTCTCTGCACCCAGCGGTGTGTCAGGCATTTAGGGAAAGAGGCCTCGGGAGCCCTTCCAGGACAGCCAAATCCAGCAGCCAGCTCTTCTGCAGGGCACATTCCTCAGAGAGGGAACCGAGGACTCACCTACTCTCCAGGCCAGGGTCCTCAGTGGTACCCATTTCAGGTTCTTCTAGATCCAGGGCCCTCTCGCCATGGACATGAAAGTCAAGCTCAGGAGTAGGGGCCGGGGAGCCCGAGTCAGAGAGACCTGGCTGGATGCTGGCCCAGCCACCTGAATGCTGTGTGACGTGGCATGTCTGCTAACCTCTCAGAGCCTCTGGGATTCATCTGTAAAATGGGAAGGCTTATCATGCCCACTTCTAAGAGTACCAAAAGGGAGAATACAAGGAGAAGGCCTAACCCAAAGGCAGGAACACAACACATAGCCAATAAATGGTGGTCTCAGACTCCCATGCAGATGGTCTGCCTCTGGAGCTGTGAGTCAAATGGTACCCACTGGTCCCACCGGTCACCATCACAGGAAATTATGCCCAAGGCCAAGTCACCATCCAGGTCAGGGTTCAAGGCAGCCAGGTTAGGCCTCAATCATGGTCTGTAGGGCAGGGAGCAGGGGCTGCCTCCTTGACCCCAGGATAAATCCTCACAAAGCCGGAGGGCCCAGGCCAAGCACTTTTCCTTAAAATTAAACAAGAGCTCTCAGCAGGGCACACTTGGACCAAGCAGTGAACTAGGAGGTTACTGTTAACATGAATCTCTCCACAAAGTCTTTCTCACATAAACACCTTGAGAATGTGGCCTTGAGTTCTCTGGCTCTGCCTGCCCAAGGGGTGGGGAGGCGTCAGGGTGAGCCCTCAGGGACAGGAGCCTGCAGCTGGCAGGGGAGGCGCCGCAGTGAAGAGGGAGGCCCCTGCCCTCCAGAACAGAGTGGACCCATGAGGTCCAGCAGCCACATTACATCTCCACGTGTTTGATTAAAGGCCTTCAGTTTCTGTTTGTGTCCTCTGCGCAGTTACGTAACTCCACTTGCTTGCCTGCCACTGAGCTGTCTACACACACTCCTGTTCTCCAGCCACTGTGTTACCGGGACACTTCAATGTCACCCATGGGTTCAACACAGCAAAACAAAACCCTCAGAGCCCCCTTCCGCAAGAGCACCCTGAGGCTTTTGTTTCCTCACTGCTGGTCACAGGAGAATGAAAGGACCTCCCCAGAATGACTGCACCATGGAATTCAAATGCTTCCTGCCCCAAAGTGCTTAAAAAGACAAGACCCCTCTGTCTCCACACCTCAGGCCATGGCCACTTTGTGACCACAAAGGTGGCTGCCTGCCACGGATGTGGTGCCACATGTGTCCCTACCTTCCATGTAGGCCTCAATCTTCCGGATGAGCTCGTAGGACTTGGAGCGGTCGAGCAGGGTTCTGATGGCAGGGAGCGGGTCCAGGACGATGGTCTCAGGGTGGGCATCGATGTACTCCTGAAAGGGAAGCATGCTGCTCTGGTTAGAGCAGGGGTAGGGCCAGGTAGCAACTCACCCCTCACGCCCCCTGCACATCCATCCGTTCCTGTCCTATCCTCCAGCCCTAGCTTTGGTGGAGGGTGGTGCATTCCAGCACTGGGACCTTTCGAGCAGTCACCTGGAGATCTGAGAGAGGCTTGACTAGGCCAAACTCAGAAATAGAGCACCACACAGAAGACAGCGAGGAAACTGCAACCAGGCTCAGGGCAGGCCGCCTGACTCCAGACAAAACCTCACCCGGAAGCAGATCCACTCCAGGCACTGGCTCCTCTGGGAGTGGCGGCCCCATGCCCCGCACTGATAAGGACTCTGAGGCAGGGGCGGGAGAGTGGGATGAGGCCAGGAGTCATCAGAGGGTCTGCGGGAAGGTGTGGTGGAGAGAAACACGCCACAGGGTGGGCACCAGCCACCCAACACTCCTCAAGTACTCCACTTCTGTACCTACTAGCTTTGGGGTAGGCACGAAGGAAATGCAAGAGAAACCGTGACAAAAACCAGTCTCTAAGGAACTTACTATCTTCTTAGGGGAATAACCCTAACTTACATGGGGGGAAGACACTGCTGTCCAGAACAGAACTCAATAAAATAATGGGCAGAACCCCACGCCACCCAGGTGGGCCAGACCAACCCGAGCTGACATAGTGAAGGAGCCCACCCTTGCTCCCAACCTCTATGATTCTAAGGACAAAACTGGAATGCTGGTGTGATGGGGGGGTCTCAGGGAAAAAGCTGGCCTGAAGAAGGCCTCAACCAGCTGCTGCGGGTTGAATTGTGTCCTCTCAAGTCTTAACCCTTCAGCATTTGTGAACGTGGCCTTATTTATAAGGAAACAGGGTCTTTGTGGATGGAACAGAGTTAGGACTCCATATGGGTGGACCACACCATATGGGTGGGCCTGAATCCCCTGGCTGGATTTCTTAGGAGAGAAATCTGAACACAGACGCAGGGAGGAGGCTGTGTGGAGACAGACAACTGCAGTGACACGCCTACAAGCCAAGGAGGGTGGAAGGTGCCCACCACCACCACCACTGGGAGCCGGGAGAGGGGCAGGGAAGCTTCGCCCTCAGGGCCTCCGGAGGGAGCCACTGCTGACGCCCTGACTGGAGCTGTTGGCCCCCTGGGCTGGGAGATTCCTGCAGTGTTAAAAGCCTCCCTGTTTGTGATACTTGGTTGTGAGAGCCGGAGGCAGCAGACATGCCAGCGTGATTCCTCCGCCCAGCCAGCCCCCCTGCCCTCTGCTCACCCACTCCACAGCCCGTCAGTGAGGCCTGCACAGGCTGGGGAAACACACCCCAGTGCTGCCTTCCTAGTGAACCTTATGGACAGAAAGAAAGAGCCATTTGGAATTATTTTTCTTAAGTGAACTTATTTTGGTCCTAGTGACCACTTGTTAAGCCAAAAGCCACTTTTAACACAAAAACCAGAGACTCATATTCCCACTTCTGCTCTGAAATCAGTCTCTCCTTGGATTTCGCGGCAGAGTGTCTGGCCCTGGGCTCCTTTCTGTCTGAATGTTTAAAGACTTCCTCTGGCCTCAGTGGTGGCTGGCGTAACCTAGGGGAGGCCTCGCATTCCAGTCCTCACGCCTGTGACTCTCCTCACCCCTTAGCCATCCTCTCCCTGCACATAAGTGCGAGGACCTAGATATGGGGCAGAACCCTCCAGCCGTCAGCAAGCCATTTGGCCACCAACCCACTGCTTGTAGACAGTGAACCAGGCACTGATGCGGGAGAGCCCACGTCTGCCGCCCACATGGAGCCTGGGGACTAACCGAGGAGTCTCCTTAAGGAAGGTTTTATCTAGAGCTGCCCTGGGGCCAAGCGGCCACACCCAGTGCCTCTCTCCTGACAGTCTCAGCCTCACCCAAGCGCCTACACCTGATCCCTCGTCTCATTTGGGAGCTCTCCATGGGCAACTACCCCTCTTGGCACCATTCCGTCATCAGAGCTTGTTCTTTTAAATGCAGTCCATGCTTCCACGAGAGCAGGTCATTCATGAGGCCCTCCCCGCCGAGACTCACACATATGTATGAAATCATATTCACAGCCCAACATTAATAGCTGGGTGCAGTGGCACAAGCCCCTAGTCCCAGCTCCTTGGGAGGCTGAGGTGGGAGGATCACTCAGGCCCAGGAGATTGAGGCTGCAGCAATGCACAATGGTGCCACTGCACTCCAGCCTCGGCAATAGAGTAAGACCCTGTCTCCAAAAAAAATAAAGAAAAATAAATGTCAACATTAAAAGGTCATCCACTCAGCTAGAAACCATCATTCTGAGCAAACTATTGCGAGGACAGAAAACCAAACACTGCATGTTCTCACTCATAGGTGGGAATTGAACAATGAGAGAACACTGGACACAGGGTGGGGAACATCACACACCGTGGCCTGTCATGGGGTGGGGGGAGGGGGGAGGGATAGCACTGGGAGATATACCTAATGTAAATGACGAGTTAATGGATGCAGCACACCAACATGGCACATGTATACATAGGTAACAAACCTGCACGTTGTGCGCATGTACCCTAGAACTTAAATTTAAAAAAAAAAAAGGTCATCCACTCAAGAGACTTCACATCACTGACAGTGCTCAGGGCATTATGTGGGGTGCAGCAGATACTCAGATGATCAAAAGCCTTCTCCGCTTCACCCCGCCAGATCTATAGTCCTGGCTAGCAAGTTCATGTCCTCGGTTAAGAGCTAAAGGCACTTGGCTGTCCTCACTCCCTTCCCCTAAACACACCAGGAAGCAGCCTGGTGTAGTGGGAAGGCTATGTGACCTAGAGTCAAGAAACCCAGGCGCCCGGTGTCATCACCTCTCAGTCACCTTTGGACAAGTCACTTGGCTTCTCAGAGTCTCAGTCTCCTCATCTGTGACATGAAGAATACTGCAGATGCCCTTAGGGTCTCTGTAAAGATGGCCTCTGGTTCCAAGGGTGTAAACAGACTGAGAAAATGGAGAGTGTATTTGTAAAGGTAAACTTGAAGGCTGCACAGGGGAGCCATTCTAGAACGGGATGGACCACCAGCTAGAGGCATTCCAGGTAACGGGAGGGCCACCCACACATTCGCTGCCTTCCTTCCAAAAGGGGGCCAACAGCCGAGCACATGGATGGGACGACTCAATTCTCCCTCAGCAACCAAGGCCACTTAGAACACAGATGTGCTCCTTCCTCCCCTCGAAGTCCCAAGAAGAGTCTCCGCTCAGCTCTGAATAAATGAGGGCGATTCTGATTCCATGTTTATGTGTTAGGACAGTGACCTTTAAAGAGAGAACTCAGATTCATTAAGACATGAAGTTAAGCCAAACTCATGAGGGAAAGCGGCTACATGAAACCAAAGGGGAAAACATCTGACAAGCAGGCGTCAACTAGCTTTTGACTGGGGATGAAAGCATCAGCATTAACAGAAGAATTCTTCCTAAACACGATCTCTTCTGGGATGGGAACAGAGAGGGCAAAGAATTTTTCCAGTCACCTCACTATCCACAAGCGGACTTTGTGCCAAGCTTTCCAGCTTATCTATTATACTGAGGGCCTCGTGCATTTTTCACAAGTCTCTTAGAATTACCAATCTGCTGGGCGGGTGAGCTTCCGTACCATTTTATCACCACTCAGAGGAAGAAAGGCACCGCCGTCTCCATGGCAAATTGTAAGCACATGTTCCCTCGCAGGGCCTGCCAGCTAAAGGACACCAAGAGTGGGATCCTGGAGCGAACAAGGGCAGCCTGGCTCTAGGCAGAAACATTCAGCCCCTGCCAGGATGAGGGCTGGAACACACCTGGGGCAGAGCGTCACGGTGCCCACCTACAGCGCAAGCTCTCTCAGGGTTTTTAGAGGCCCCAAGCCCATGGAATGATGCCAACAGAGACAACTGGCCCTTTGCTAAGCTGCCACTGAGAATCTGAGCAGAATGAGATGAACGTCAGAGATACTCTTTCCTCCTCGATCCTCACAGGCAGGAAATGAGCAGGGAGTGAGACACAGGGATTTGCTCCTTCTAATGGAAAATGCTGTCAGAGTCCTGAGTCCAGATTCTGCCTCTGACATTGATTCTGTGTCTGGAGTTAACCCTCTGAGACTCATCCTGGGTAAGGTCCATTCTGAATAAAGCCTACCCGAGGCAGCTGCTGTGGGCATCATGGAGATCACGGATGCAAAAGGAGTTTGTAGACACAAAAATGAAAGGATTCTCATTACCCTGCAACACCTGGGCTCCTAGGGCTAAACCTGACGCAAGGTTTCTGGGCTCACCCTGCCTTGCCCTGTGCAGCCGACCCCAGAGGAGCCAGCTGTGCCCATGGAAGGGGGCTGTGGTTCTGGCTCATGCCCACCCTCCTGCTGATGCCTGGGGTGCAACACAACCTCCCAACCCCACCGGCAGCCCAGGCTCCAGGCAGCAACCTTCCAGGGGATTCGTTTTTCAGAGATGCAACTCAAAAACGACTCACAGATTAAATAGGAATCTGGGATGTGTTTCAAAACAATCCGGGTTGGGGGCAGGGACAGAAGTAGGTGAGGGACGGATGAAATGAGAGTGGCTGCAGCTGCTGACGCATGAGGCTTGGAGGTGGCACCTGGGAGCATGTTGCGGCATTCTCTCTTCTCAAATATTTTTAATTTCCCATAACACAAAGTTTGGGGGGAAATGGGAGGCAGGTAATCAGATCTTCCCCTTCTACCCTGCACCCCTAAGTGTGCCAGAAATGGATTCAAACACCAATACTATCTTTCAAGAAGAAATAAGAGCCAGCTACCCAGATGGGAAAGACAACGAGAGATTAATTATAGTAAGGATAATAATAATAAATAAAAATGATCATAATCAGTAATCATTTAAAAATAAAGGCAGTGGTCACTTACCTGGGACTTGCTATATGCACACTGCTGGACAAAAGGGTTTTCAAACACTGCTTCTTTCAATATAAAAACGCTATTGGGTAAAAGCCCAAACTATAAAACTTTTAGAAGAAAACACGGTCATAAATCTTCGTGACCTTGGATTAAACAACAGTTTCTTAAATGTGACCCCAAAAGCACAAGACAGAAAAAGAAACAGATGAAGTGGACATCATGGAAACTGGAAACCTCTGTGAGTTCCAGCCCCCATCTGCCCTAGGCCTGTGCTCTGAGGAGAGCCTGTGCGTGACCCGCCTGGCAGAGGCCCAGGGGCCCGGACTGACCCCTAAGCCAGCAGGGACGGCTGCGCACAAGGCAAGTCCTGGCAGGTCTCGCAGCACCTTCCCGTATTTGTGGGTCCCCCACAGCACAGAGTGTGTGGCAGGGTTTCTCCCCATTTTTCTCAGGACCCTGAGACTCTGAGAGGTTTTGGTCAGAGACAAAGTCCCAGGCTCCGGCCCTGCCCGTCCTAACAGCTTGCTCCTTCCTTCACTCAGGACCCAGGGGCTGAAATTCTGCCCACTGGGCTGCATAGCCTGAGCACCGAGCGGGTACCATGGCAAGGCTGGGAAGGTCCTGCTCCACACGCTGCTTAGGAAATCTCTCCTCCAGTGGGTGGGGAGGCTGGAAGGGAGGAAAAGACCCCACACAGAGCCTGGAAACCCCTCCTCCTTGCTGGGCCTCAGCTCCCTTCTCTGTAGAGTGAGGGCTGATGGCATGAAGGGACTGCATGCCAGGGAGCTGGAGGCCGCCAGGCCCAGTTAACTGGGCCTTCCTCATTGTAAGCCCGGGCCTCACCTGTAAATGGAGATTGTACTTGTTCCTACCTCATAGGATTTTTATTAAAAACAGCCTGATTGAGATATCATTCACATACGATGCAATTTACCCCAAAGCAAGGGCTTTTGGAATATTAACAGGGTTGTGCAACGATCAGCTCAATTTTAGAACATTTTCATCCCATCCAAAGGAAATCCCATTCTCTTTCACTCTCAGCCCCAAGTCCCAGCCTCTGGCAACCACACATCTACTTTCTGTCTGGGTAGATCTGCCTATTCTGGGCATTTCCTTCAAGCGAAGCCATGTGATGTGTGGTCCTTCATGACAGGCTCCTTTTGCTCACATCGTGTTTTAAAATGCATCCATGTCGCAGCGTGCGGCAGTGCTTCATTCTTCTTTAAGATGAAATAGTACTTCACGGCATGGTGTAGTGTATTTTGTTTATCCGTTCATCATTGGATGGAATTTGGGTTGTTTCCACTTTTTGGCTGTTAGGAGCAATGCTGCGCGCTGTGAACATACGTGTATAAATTTTTGTGTCAACATACGTTTCCACTTCTCTTGGGTGTATAAATTGAAATGAAAATACAAAAGACCCCAAGATTTGACTCCTCAGGCATGGATGTTTTAAATCATAGTCATAATGATCCACCACAGTATACAAGTGTAGCACTTTTCTGGTTCAACAAGGGCAGTGACACAAAATATTGCATTTGATTCTCAGAGCAGCCCCATGGTTTACAGAGCAAAATGTCTCTGTCTTTATTCCCATTTTATAAATAAAGAAACCAAGTTTCTGAGAGGCAATGTGACTGGCTCAAGGTCAAACCACAACCAGCTGGGGGGCTTTGCCAGGATTCAAAATCAGCCATTCCGGTGTCAAACCCCAGGCCACTGCAGTGCACCTGGTCACCTACAGAAACAGGCTCTGTGACTGAACTGTTGTGCATCCCCAGAAAGGCTAGGGAGCACCTGAAAGCTAAACGCTAGTGAACTCGACATATCATAGTGGCTCGTGGTGGCTTGCGCCTGTAATCCCAGCACTTTGGGAGGCTGAGGCAGGTGGATCACCTGAGGTCAGGAGTTTGAAACCAGACTGGCCAACATAGCAAAACCCCCCGCAAAAATACAAAAATTGCCGGGCATGGTGGTGCACGCCTGTAATCCCAGCTACTCAGGAGGCTGAGGCAGGAGAATCACTTGAACATGGGAGGCAGAGGTTGCAGTGAGCTGAGATCGCACCACTCCACTTCACTCCAGCCTGAGAGATAAAGTGAGACTCCAACTAAAAAAAAAAAAAAAAAAAAAAGGCTGGGCACAGTGGCTCACGCCTGTTATCCCACCACTTTGGGAGGCTGACGCGGGAGTATCACAAGGTCAGGAGTTCAAAACCAGCCAGTTAGAGACCAGCCTGGCCAACATGGTGAAATCCCGTCTCTATTAAAAACACAAAAATTAGCCGGGCATGGTGGTGGGCGCCTGTAATCCCAGCTACTCAGGAGGCTGAGGCAGGAGAATCGCTTGTACCTGGGAGGCAGAGGTTGCATGAGCTGAGATTGTGCCACTGCACTCCAGCCTGGGTGACAGAGCAAGAATCTGTCTCAGGAAAAACAAACAAACAAACAAACAAAAAACGGCAAGCACAAGCCTGAAAGCTAGTGTGGGCCTCCCTGGAGTTTGCTTCTCGGGACTCCAGCTTTCCACATGGAATAGATCAAGCATCAGAGGGGGCACAATTCCATCACCTCCCCCATGGCCACAGCAGCATCGGCTGCGGATGACAACAGCCTCCTGTACTGAACTCAACAGGATTCTAGAATCCTGACCACCACCTGGCTCCAGAAGGAGATAGGTGTCAGCACCAAGGCGAACCCAGCGTGCCACACCCAGAGGAAACTTCCCAGCCGACTCTAGGATCCACTGCATCAGGGCCTGTGTGTTCAGTTAACACTCAGCTACCCCATTAACACCAGTGATTCTACCCTTGACAGAAGAACTGAAATTACTTCCTTATGGCTGTTAAAAGTATTCACAGGGGCTTTCATGGGAAAGGAAGCGACCCTGGGCTCACTCAGCACAATTTCACTCCCCTGGCTCCTCCTGAGAGCACAGCCAGGCCCAGCTGAGGGCCACAAGGCCTGGCCTTTCCACCAGCTCCTCCGTACCCAGCGCCGGGTGAAACCCTGGAAGTCTCTGGTTCCTGAAGCCTTGGCATCTTGACGGGGGTCCTGCCAAGATTCCAGGGTGAGTTATAAACATGCTCACCACGCACAGGTCACAGACCTATACACCTTGCAGGAATGGACATGTTTCCCCCTCAAAACAACCCTATGTAGATCCCGTTAGCAGCCTCATTTGACAATTAAAGAAACTAGGCCTGGCCAGGTGTGGTGGCTCACGTCTGTAATTCCAGCATTCTGTGAGGCCAAGGCAAGTGGATTGCTTGAGTCTGAGAGTTCAAGACCAGCCTGGGCAACATAGTGAGACCCTGTCTCTACAAAAAATTAAAAATTAGCCAGGCATGGTGGTGCGCACCTACTCAGGAGGCTGAGGTGGGAGAATCACTTGAGCCAGGAAGGTCGGGGCTCCAGTGAGCAGTAATCACGACATTGCACTCAGCCGGGGCATTACAGTGAGACCCTGTCTCAAAATAAAATAAAAAGAAAAAAGAAAACAAAGTAGGGCTCAAAGCACCTAGTAGGTGGCCAGGGCTCTCCCTGCCAGCAGTGGCCAAAATGGAGTCTGAACCCAGGGCCTCTGGCTCCAGAGCCCTCCAGTCAAAGACCCAAGGCATGGAAGGCCTGGCGAAATGAAAAGCATCTCAACTCTAACTAGGGCCAGGGTTGCTCTGGGGCATTTCAGGAAAAAGGGAAGCCTTTCTCATGTTCACTACCCCAAGGCGAGGCCACCAGCCTGACAGTCCAGGGAGGCCGGGTGTGTTCCATTTGGTGTCTGCATGAGGTAGAGCATCCAAGAAAAAAAACAGTAGATCCAGTTTGCGATTTCCTTTCCCAGAGGGAAAGGCACAGATGGTCAGAACTAGCAAAACCCAGATGGACCCTTCATCCAGCCCCCATCTTTTTGGAAAGGGGAAAGGCAGTGGTAGCGAGGCCAGGGTCGCAAGGGAGAGTGGCAGAGCTGAGACTGCAGCTCCATTTCCACTGTTCCTCCCAACCCATGGTCCTCACTGGTTGTTTGTTCTCTCAAAGCCACAGCTGGACCAGAGGCTCTGCATCTCTTCCCAGCCCTGGAGCAAGACAGATGAAAGCAAATGGAAGACACACAGCCCTTAGGACAGTAAATACATGACATAACTGAAGGCCACAGTCCACAGGGCCTCTGTGAGGAGGGTCCGCGTGACGCAGGGGGAAGAGCGTGTCAGGGCCAGCACTGCGCTTATGCACAGGAGGGCTCCCAAGGCAGCTGCTGAATGGAGTGGCCCCTGCAGGGGGAGGACTAACAGACACAACAGTGTCAAGAGCAGTTGTACTTTCGAAGGCAGAAAGTGTGGTTCTGCAGAAAGCAAAGCCTCTCCCTGGGAGGTCAGGTCACATGGGGATGGGGGTGGGGCCAGGCCAAGCAATGCTTTCTGGGAAGGACAAGTAATGAACTCTCTTGGCGGACCACTGCAACCGTGAAACCAACCCCTGTTGAGTAACTTGTCATCAACCAAGGCCAGCCGAACATCCCCCAGAAAAAGCCTTCCTGGCACCTCCCAGAACACCTGCCTGTTGATTACAGCTTACAGAAAACCACATGCCACAGATAGTCCTGGGAAATCCACACTAGGCCTGGGTGCAACAGAATGTGCCAGGCGGCCAGGCTGGCATAGGGTTGGAGTTGGAGATGCATGCAGGTAAACCTTGGAGGTGGGCTCTCAAGAGCCAAAAGAAGGTTGCAGCAGCATCCACTGTACGCTGGGACAGGACCACCAAGCCTAGCTACCCAGGGTGCCATTCACAAAGCCTACCACTGGGCTGGGCAGCGTGCAACCTATGTAACAGTCCTGACAGTCAGCCAAGGCTTCTGCCTGCCCATCACTGTCAGATAATCTTTTGCAGCCCAGCTACACCTGGCTAACTTAACCTGAACACGTGGGTCCTGGGGCACTGTGCAAGTTGAAACAAATGCAGAGTCAAGAAACTTGGGTTACAAGTCCTAGAACTGCCATTCACTTTATGTGTGTTTCTGAAAGTCACTTAAGTTATCTGTATCTCAGTTTCCCATCTGTAAGATGTGTGGGCTAGAATAACTCATTTATAACATCCTTTCTGCCTCTTAAGTTCTAGATTATTTGATTCTGTGATGTGACGAACAAACCAAAAACAGAGCTGTTAGGTCCCTGAACGGAGCCAGATGCCTCCCAGGCCCAGAGACATTCAAACGCAGGAGCCAGGGCCTGCTGTCCTCAGAGCACACCCACGGCATGGTCACTGCACGCATCCCAGTCGCCCGCAAGCCAGCGAGATCCATGCCCACCACAGGTGAGGGAGGGAGGCCAGCAGGAGGCACACCCTGGTGGGCAGTGGACAGCTGTGCGTTGGCGACAGGCACCGACCACCAGCCCAAGCAAAGCTGTCCAAGCAAAGCTGTCCTCTGAGGCTGCGGTTCCCTGCGGTCTCTGTTTTGCCTGGATTCAGTCCTAGTGTGTTGAGGGCATTTCCTCACTCCTTCTTTCCTAACTTTTCTAAAACGGCTCCTTGGGAGAGTTGAGCTCCCCCATCAGCAGACACTTGGGTCTTAAGCAACCCTCATTTGTATTCCAGAGAAATCTCCCACGTCTGAGCACTCAGCCTGAGGCCTCCCAGACAGTACGAGAGCAGAAAGAGTGACAGCCTCTGAGAAGCACGTGTATATGAGAGCTTGTGAGTGCGTGTGTGTGTATGAGTGTGAGAGCATATGTGTGTGTGTGAGAATGAGTGTGAGAGCATATGTGTGTGTGTGTGTGTGTGTGTGCGCGTGTGTGTGTGGTGATGGATGTCACCTATTCAGCTATAGAGCAGCCACATTCTCCCCACCCTCCCAGAGGCTCCTAACTGGCGGCCATGTGGCTGAGCAAAGGAGAGGCGTGGGGCTGACCAGCAATAAAGGAGCAGAGAAGTGTGGGTGCGGGGGGCACAGGGTTGGGGGCTGGGGAGGAGCCTGCTGAGGTTGGTGATGTCAACCACAAAGGGCCACAGGCATGGGCCAGGGGAGAAAGGGTACTCCAAGCAGAGGGGACAGCAAAAGCAGAGGTCTGGGGTGAGGGAGTCCAGCACATTCACGGGCCTGCTGGCGGCCTGGCAAGGCTGGGGCGGACGGCAGTCTCAACATGAAAAGTGAGGACAAGGTAGAGAGCAGGAGACGGACCAGCTGAGGAGTTTGGACTTGACCCTAAAGCAACAGGGTCCTGAGCTGGGAAGTAACAAGGACAGCTATGAGTTATGGAGTGACCAGTCCAGCAGCCTGCAAGGCCACAGGATGGAGCTGGGGATGGATGCGGTCTTGGTGGTGTGTCAGATGTGGTGCTGGCCTTAGGGGTATGTGTGCTGGACCTCACTGTTCAGGAAGAACTGATGGGCTGCCTTCATCTTTTATACAGTGATCTCTGTGATTTGGTAGAGCTGGCAAAAAGAAAACTCTGATGCAATCTGCCTCTAGGTCTATCAGCTCCTGTGAGCCAATATTTAAACCCATGAGCTCAGGCTGGGGTGGTCAGACATGGAGTGCGGAAGAGAAAAGTGAAGTGTGAGAACACAGCACCAGGCGGGGGCAAGATGGCCCAGATTCAGGGTCCGGGCAAGCCAAGTGAGGCAGCATGACACCACCCTTCCCAGGGCCTGGAGCTCCCAGCGGCAAAAACCAACAGGCAAGAGGAGGAGACTGCCAGGATCCTGGCACCCTCCAACACTCTGTGACTCCATGCCAAGGTAAACTGATTAGAGATGCTTCCTAAGGTGGTGGAAAGGGACCAGTCCTTGGTTGGTGGCAGTGTAACTGGTACTGCTTCTGCAGAGAGAAACCGGACAACAGCCAAAATGCAGAATGCGCAAACTCAGCATCCCAATTCCTAGGTGTTTATCCTACAGAATTCCTCACCTGTGCACCCAAAAATACATGTACTAGGCTATTCACTACAGCATGTTTCTAAAACATGATCAGAAATGCCCTAGGTATACACCAGTAGAGAGCTGGCTTGGTAAAAAGGACAGGGAGGCCGTTTAACATGCAGCCGTTAGAATGAGGCTGCCTGCAAAAGACTAAGATGAGATCACTTCCAGGGCATACCGTACAGCCCCATTGTACAGGGGCTGTGTAGCGAGGAAGACTGTCTCTGTTCAGTCCCACAGAACCCCCTGGAAAGGCTCCAGGCCACTGGAACTGATGGCTGCCCCCCAAGATGGGAAGCGGCTGGCTGGGCAGCAGAGGGACTCTGTTCACAAACTTGTTCCAAATGCACGTGCCAGCTCGTTCAGGACTGCTGAGAGCCGAGCAGTGGTGCGCAGGGCAAGCCACACTTAGGATCCATCAGACTCACAGTCCATGTGCAAGCTGGTCAAACTCGGTGTCCCAGGCCCAACAAGGGGTAGGGGAAACGCTGGAGCCCTGGGAAGGGCTGGGGAAGCTTCCCTGGAGCAGACGCCAACAACAACCCATCCCCTCCCTAGTGAACAGACTGAATCTAGAATAAGGGATTCAAAGCAACCAGGCTCCAGCCTCCAGGGTGAATGAACTGTACATGATTCTCCATTTCAGACTGGGGGAAGGCATTAAAAGGGGCTGTGTGGGGCGGAGCAGGGCAGGGGCCCGAGCACGCAAACAGGGCACCCTGAATGTGATTCTGCATGCAGACCCCACTGTGTCTTCTGTGGCCTGCAGGTCACAGGCACCCCCATCCTGAAGGTGGGTGCTACCCACAATGGTCACTTCAGGTCATCCTCCCATGGGGGCTACTAAGGCATTACAGTGTCATGCTCCTCACTTAGCTGCCTGGCATGTGGTGTGAGCCACGGCTGGGAGAAACCACAGGCTCTCTGGGGGGGAAACTGCTGTTCAAGAGCCAGCAGGAAGACCCATGCAAAACAATGGTGTTCAGGCCAAAAAATAACCCTGACTGCTACAGAGGAGAGGGCTGGAAGGAAACAGAACACTATTATTTGGAGACAGCAAACTCCCCCTTTTTCCAGGCCTGCCACTGAAAACAATACCTCCCCTCTGTCCCCAGATTTCACACCAAACTTTTATGAGCTTTCTCCACCTTCTGTCAGCGGGAGGCAGGCAAGGTGCCCAGCCAGAGCTATTCCCCTGACAAATGCCACATGCTGTGTCACAGCACCATCACACTAGTCAGGTCCTCTAGGCGACCAGGGAAGGATCCCGCAGGATGAAGGGACGGCTGGGATTTCCACGCAGATGGAGCTGGAAGGGGTCGGTCATCTGGCCCACTGTCACAGCTACCAGCTGAACAACAGGAGGGCAAGAAAGGGGCTGCCTGCCCAAGGTCACACGGAGCTGGGTTCCACCCACCTCAGCAGCAGCCCCACGCCCCCTAAGCACCTGTCTGAACCCCTACATGCATTCCCACGCACCTGCTCAGGTGGGCCTGTGCAGCTGCCCCTCCCCTGTATACAATAATACACAGAAGAGCAGCTTCCCTACATCAAGGCCAAAGGTGACATGCCTGCTGGAGCCCCACCCACCCCACCCTGGCCCACAGTCGCCCGGCCGAGTCTGACTTTCAGTTCCCAGAATAAGCCAATGCCTCCTGGCAGCCCATGGGCTCCCCTGCCTTGTCCGTGTGATGCATTGCTGGGTTTGCAAATGTGACTCACAGCCAGCAGGGCTTACAAACTAGTGTCTGCAGGGAGAGAACAGTCATCCAGAATCAGGGCACAGTTTGCGGTGGTGCTGCTGACTTAGGCCAACTGGGTCACTGAGGCCAGAGGACCCCTGGGCTCCTCACCTCTGCATCCAGCCACCCGAGTCTTCTAGTTTCTGGTACAGGCTCTAGGTGCACAATAAGAGAGACAGATCCTGCTGCCAGGGGTGACCTGGCTACGACATCTACCCCGTGGATGACACTGGCCTCTGTTCCACATGTCAGCCATCCTCTTCAGTGGCTGCAGGCATGCTCAGAAGTGGGAGTCGTCCTGCCGCCCCAGGAGCTCCTCCCTGACCTCTGACTGCTGCAATGGGCAGGGCCCCTTCCTCCTCAGAGAGCTTGGGGACTAGAAAATGGCACGTTGTCTGTGGCTCAACTTGAGGCCATCAAAGAGGGGAGCTGGCACGATATTCTGTGTCCTCAAAGAGCTACCCAGCGCTCCCAGGAGGCCACCAGGCCCAGGCTCAGCCTGGCTGCTGCCAGCCCACTGCAGACAGCCCTATCCACCGTGCTCCAGCTGCACCCAGCTACTGCGGGTCCTTGCGCCTCCATCCTGTCTCACTGAAGGGCCTGGCCAGGTGCTGCCCCCTTGCCTGCTCCCCTCCTGACTGTCCTGCCCTTTAGGCCTCAACTCAATGTCAGCTCTTCAGAGGATCAGTAACAAGGACCTCCCTGTTCTCCCAGGCCTCGGTGTGTTTCTTCCTAGTACTCACCATCACTGGGGCTGTGTTACCTTGTCCTCTATTTACCTATGTTTTGTTCCCATCATCCGATGCACTCACACTCAGATACAGCTCCAGCAGGGCAGGGGCTGCGTCCACCAGGTCTTATTCATTGTTGCATCTGTAATGTCTTTTAGGAACTCTGGCAGACAGTAAGTTCTCAACTAAGACTTGCTGAATGAACATAATAGTTATTGATGAATGATCTCACAGATCAGTGGAGAGACAAACAGGTAGGGGCCAGGGCCAGATCCAGGGCTGGCTGCCAGGAGGCGTGGGAGGCCTGGGGCAGGGACCTGCAGGGAGGGGCTCAGAGGATATCCTCATGCCTCACTCTGTCCATCCCAGAGGGCCGAGGTCAGCAGAGGCCCAGCGCGTGGTTTACCCGGCCGGCTGTGCTCTTGGCTGGTGAGGTGGCAATGGGATTTATTACATGAAGACAAAGGCAGACACAGTGGGCTTTATCACGGGCACACAGCCTGCACAGGCAGCACAGAAACACGTTGGGAAGTCATGCCACTCACACAAACCAGGAGGAAACAGAAAACAGGGTGTCCTTTCTGCCGCAGGTACTAATATTACTGAAGAAAAGAAGTGACAAGATGTTAGTCCTCTTGGTGTGTGATTCCAAACACTAAAACCCAGAAACTGCACCCAATGGGGCCTCAGTGTCCACACAAAAATCAGAAACAACTTGACTGGCCCACCTGAGCTCTCAGAGCTGCTGGACCCATCTCTTACAAAATGCAGTGACGCTCGACCAGGGGTGGCATGGGCTCCCTCCACCAGGGAACATCTGGAGACATTTTTGGTTGTCATGAGGGGCAGGGTGGGGAGTGCTGTTGGCATCTGGTAATGAGCAGCCAGGAAGGCAACTAAGCACCCTGTATTGCCTGGGATAGCCCCTAGCAGTGCAGAATTATCCAGCCCAAGATGTCAATCATGTTGAGGTTAAGAAACCCAGAAATAGTGTGCATAAAAGTTCTTTCTAAAACTTTGGGGAAAATGTATCATTGATAAACATTGATATTTCTAAAACTCAACAAGCCCCCAGACCTTGAGCTGAAAAACCCTGACCGTCCACACACAAGCAGAGGGGCTGCAGCCCACATGCTGGCTCAGAGCGCAGGCTTTGGGGTGCCCTCTCCTGCCCCTGTCCCAACTGGGCTGCACAAAGTCTAGCTCTGTTCCTGGTTGGTAAGAGGGCCACATGTCTTCCTGGGGACCAGGCTTGCTTTCCACAAGGGGAAGCAACTGCAACGGGCTAACGGCACAGAATGGTCCCACCCTCCCCGAAGCAGAAAGGGCGATTCCTGGCCTGGCATTGGTGCACAATGGACAGATTGTGTGGCTGTCTCCACCACAGGAGGAGTCGCCTATGACCCAGGGCAGCAGTCATCGAGAGGCTGACCTCACAGCAACCCCAGAACAGGACATGATCTGTTTCTCTGGGGCCAGGGCCGCCAGATGCGTCCAACTCTGCCTCCCGTAGCATCTGCTGGCCAGCAGTCTCATCGTCACACGGCACCAGCTGTGTCAGAGGCAATCCCAGACGATGACCTCCTGCCAAGGTGGCCCTGAAATCACCAACCCTCACACCACCCACAGTGCCATCAGCTGTCACCAAAGCCCCTCCGAGCTATGATCCTGACCTTGCCACTTTCTACCTGACCCTGGGCAAGTGACTTAACTTCCCCGGGCCGCAGTTGTCTCCTCCTGAAAAATGGGGAAATAATTCCATTATCTCAGGGACTGAGATGAGGACCAAAGACATAAGAGATGAGAACGCCCGTGGCAGAATGGGTCACGTGGTACATTCTTAGAAAATAGGGAGCCCTCCCATGGCTCCCTGGTGACAACACAAATCCCTTCCCGGGGCCCATGGTTCTTACTCTGACCCCACCGGTCAGCAGGCACAAAGGCAAAGCCGACACAAGCCCACTTAGATTCTACGGTGTTATTTATCCTCTGATAGGTTTAATGTTACCTTCCAAGTCGGATTCGAACACCTAGAACAACAAAAACCTTTGTTTCTTCTACTTCTTCTCCATCCCTGTGCTGGCGACTGCTCAATAAACATCAGGGGCCAACAGGGTTTGATTCAATGCAGCTGTGAAATCACATTTGGGGCAAACGTGAACCGCGGCCTTGGGTAGTCCTTTGGAGGCAGACGCAACAGCTCTGAAGGTGTTCTGTGCCATCCTGCACCTTCCCTATGCGTTAGGCAAGGGGACCGAGGCCCAGGTGGGCCAGCAGGTGAAGGGTGGGGCTAGGAACAGCACTTGAGTCCCTCTGACCCCCACCTGGCCCTGCCTTTTGGGCATTTCCACTGCCCTAGCACAGAATGCATCTCCCATTTGGGGACACTTTCATAATCACTGCCTCACTGACTCCAATTAGGACTGAGAGCTCTCAAGTCAGCTGGGGCCACAGATAAGGCTGACAGAGTAGTCCTACTGTCACTGTAATAATAATATTGACATAAGCCACGGTGACTGATGGTTCACTAGGCGCCAGGCCTGTACTGAGTGGCTCGTACGCATCATCACACCCCAGGCACTCACAGTAAGCGTGGCTGACTGACCCTTACACACACGTGCACCACTCACACCATGCCAGGCACTCACAGTAAGCGTGGCTGACTGACCCTTATGCACACGTGCACCACTCACACCACGCCAGGCACTAGGGGAATCGCAGGTTTTAATTAGTTTAATGCTAACAATAACCCTACAAGGTATTTTAATTGTTTTTAAGAAGAAAAAGGAACTATGCAGTATTGGGTTCCCTTGCCTGTAGGGAGGTCCAGTGAGATGGATGAGACCGTGTCACCACAGGGCAGACACTGAGAGCCAGCATAAGCCTCACTGCCTTCTCATCCCTCTGCCGTGACGGCTGTCATTTCAGGCTGCAAAGCTGTAGTTAACCCTCCGTGACCACGTGGTGCAAGCCAAGCTAAGCCTGTGCTGGGTGAGGGGAGCTGTCTATCCCTGTGGCAAAGCCTGGCCTCGCTTGGCGGACTAGCAGGGAGGGCCCCAAACATCACCCCCTCCCACCAGCTCCCAGCCCCACTCACTTCCTGTCCCCTCAGGAGGATGGTGGGGTCGGGGAGGCACTATTGAAGGCTAAACATGGTTTCCTTCCAGGGACAACACGAGAAGAACCAGTGTGGCCAAGTGTGCATTCTCTTCCAGCATCCTTCGGGGCAGGAGCTTCCTTCCCAGATCCACTTTAGATGATTACACACTGAGAGGAGCCAGGAGGTGAGTGCAACTTTGTCCTGTGTAGGCTGGGCAAGGCTCAAGCTGCTCAGAGGCCAGCCTTCATGGTAGCGGAGGGAGGGGATGCTCAGGACCACATGCAGGGGCACCTGGGGCTGAGGATGGGCACAACACTGAGCCTGGGGCCATGAGCTCCTTCCTTCACCTTGGACGCACCTGGGCTCCAAAGAGTAAACAGTGTCCTCAGCTGCTCAGAGTTCATCTTGCACTGGCAATCTCCCCTTCGAAGCAGGGCCTCTCTCTTGCCAATTATATCTGATCATATCACCGCCATCCCCGCCCCACCCTCCCTGCAGGATAGAGTCCAAGCTGCACAGCCTGGCATGAAAAAGCCCTCAAGCTCCGGCCTTGCTGCTCCCTCTCCAACCTCGCTGACACCTAGAGACGTCGCCGCACATGCCCATCAGGCAGCGCCATCTGCCTCATTAACCCTCCTGGCCTCCTCCCTCCCCGCTCCGAGCAGCCCAGCAGAGCCACGTCCTCCCTCCGCAAGGCCATCAGGGCACCCCATGAAAGGCCGCCCCAGCGCATGACCAGCACTGGGCATGCGCCGCCACCCAAACACTTAGGCACTGCAGGCGGCAATGGGAACACCAGCTGCTGGGAGCAGACACAATCCCTGCCCCAGTGAAGGGACAGACAATAGCCACTGATAAAGAATTACGAACTTCCGAAGGGCATGAAGGAAAAGTGCAAAGTTGGCAGGGCCTGGGACGAGAGATGTGTCATTAATCAGCTCACGAGGGAGGACATTTCTCAGGAAGGGGCACTGAGCTGACGGAACAGCTTGTGCAAAGGCGCTGAGGTGGACACACATCAGAGCCTGAGCAGCTGCTGAGGGGGCCAGGGAAGGAGCGGGTGGGGCAGATTACCGAGGCCCCATGGGTCAAGCTGGCAATCATGGCCTTCAGTGTCACAGCAATAAGAAAGCATGGGATGTTTTAAGCCAAGCTGTGCTGTGATCAGACCTGTGTTTTTCCTAACTCATCACTTTAGGGGCCGTGAGGTCAGTTCTGGGTCTGCCCGCTGGCCTCTCCTCCTGGCCAGGAGCTCGCGGGCAGGGCACCCAGCAGTGCTGCCGCAGAGGACACTCTCCTAGCAGTCTGTGTGCAGACCGGGAATTCAGGGGACATCTGAGGGACAATTACTGTCCTTCCAGCTGATAAAGACAGGGCAAAGGCAGCAGTTGAGACTGAAACTTCCTTCTTAGTCCTAAGCTTATTCAGGGAGAACCCCAGGAAGGTTCCCCGAGGCAGCCCCACATGGCCCATGGATCACAATCACAGCACCCCTTCAGGGGCAATTCTAGGGCTAGAAGGGGCAGCAGAAGAGGACGGTGGGCCCCTCCCTTCCCACCCTGCGCCCACACCTGTCAGGTGGCTCTGGGCGCCGCAGCGAAGAGAAGGCTCGTGTTGCCCCCCTGGGAAAGCCACTCACCAGGCCAGGAGGCCCCTAGTGTCCCCGAGCCTGGGGCAGGGACCCTCTCGGCATGCCGGCCCCACTTGCCCACGTGGGCAGGCCCTGGGGGCCCCTGCCTGGGTCTGCACACTGAGAACCAAACCTCAGGCAGAGCCTCGGGGGCATCAGGCTGCTGGCTCCACATGAACCTTGGAGCAGAAAAACAACTGAATCATCCCAATTGAGTCTCCAAGCCAAGCCATTTAGAAGCCAATCAAAAACACACAAAAAACAAACAAACAAAAACAAAAAAAATCCAAAACTCTGGGGCAGTGATGAAGGTTCTGTGACAAGCAGCTTTAATGTTCTGCAGTAAGCCTCTGGCCCACACCCTCCACCTGCCCACCAGGGCAGCCAGAAGCAGGCACGGCCTCCTGGCTCTGGGAATTTCTTCCCTCCCTGGGGACCGGAGCTTTCACAGAGGCAGCACAGTGCAGTGCTCTGGGGCCCTGAGGAACATCTCAGAAATTCATTTTTCTCCACCCACACAGCCCCAAACCACTTCCTCCTCCCTCCCAGGACCTGAGTATGGACTGTGGAGAAGGCCCTTCAAGCTGAGCCCCTGCTGGGGCAAAGCATCTTGCCTCAGTTTCCCTGCTCACAACAAAATGGGAGGACCCCAGCTCTGGGTGCTGCTTCCCCTGCCTCTGCCTATAGCATCCCTATCCCTCCCAGTCCTCAAACCACACTCATGCCTCCTTGTTAATGTCTAGAGAATAAAATTTAAAACAAAAATCTGAAAACAAAGGGCACGACTGAGGTCAAGTGTCCGCCTCCCTGGGTCTATGTGGTCTGGCTCTGAACTTGCATCTTATGGCAGAGGGAAGGGGACGATCAATGCTGACAGCCCAGTGACCGGTGGTAGAAGGAAGCCTCTTCCCCAGCCCCCATCCCAGTGCCTCTCAGTCACTCTCTGTGCCAACCCCGCCTGCCTCCTCTCTCCTGGGGCCTCTGGAAAGTGCAGCCCCGCACCCTTTTCTCCAAAGGATTGTTCTCCTCACAAAGGAGGAAACTTCCCACCTTATCAGATATCCGGCCTCTTACTGAAGCACAGACGGTGATGAAAATTTATCCCAGAAATATCAGTGCTGGGAGGTTATGGTGAGGTCACGGCAACCATCCCCCAAGACCCAGACAAGACACTGCCTGGGAAATGCACCTGTGGCTGCCTGACCGCCTTAAGCCACAAGGCCCCATGCTGCCCTCCACACATGCTCCCTGTTAATATTGTTTTCTGCCCAGAAAAGGAACACAGCGGGCACTCTCATTCACTGTTTGGACATCACCTGCCTGGGCTGTGGGCTGTGTGTGTGTCTGGGAAGTGGGCAAGAGGGATAAGAGCTTGGGAGCACATGTTCCAGAACTCCGGGCCCAGGCTAGCTGGGAGATGTGGTCTCTAGGAAGAGCAACCGTGTGGGTGTGATGAAGTGGCACTCAGCTACAATGGGCACTTTACACCCACAGGCATTTACTCCTCCCAGCAACCTGCCCACCCAAGGAGGAAGGAACTGAGGCTGTGGGGAGGCACGCGGCTCCTAAGTTTTGGAACAAGGATCTGCCTTGAAGACAGTTTGACTCCCAAGTCCTCCGCCTCATCCATCTCTGGAGAGGCCACACGACAGGTGAGGAGAGCAAGCTAGCGCAGGCTCAAATCCCACCTGGACCACTTTCTAGTTGTCCTGCAGCTGCTTCTTCATCCACAGGACGGGAATCATCGAACCTTACAGCTCTTGGGAGCAAGTGGGTCAACCGCCATGAAGCGCTTTCGAGCAGGGCCTGGTAAGCGGTAACTGCTCTGCAGTGCTTTCTGAGGTAATGGTAATCAGGCGTCTGGAAGGCCATCGTCCCCCAGATGGACTCAGCAAGAGATGCGCCATCCCTGCCCCAAAGGTCTGCGTGGCAGTCCAGGCATGGCTGTGCTCCTCCAGAGAATAAGCCCCAAGGGCACCACAGGCACATGAACTGGGCACTCAGGGGCCTTCCGAAGGAGACGGGGGTGAGGCAGGAGCAAATGGCTCAGGGGAGAGGAAAGTCGCTGTATGACTTGGGATCAGCTGGGACCACACCCCAGGACAGTTGTGTAGGTTGGAGGCAGAGAGGAACAGAAGAGCAAGCCCTCAGGATGAGCAGTGGCTCACCTGAGAAAGTCAAGACTGACCCCCGGCTCTGCTGGGTCCCTGTGGACAAGCTGCACATGCTTCCATGCCTCCACTTCCTGCTTATCAACAAGGCTGGTGAGTCTGCACTGAGGGCTGTGGGGATCAAATGTAGCACATGGGTGAATGCTGATCAGCCCAGCCCTGGCACAGGGCAGGGACTCAGGAAGCAGCACATCACCAGGGCACACATCTCCTCTGTCTTGTTTCCCTCGAACCCCAGCACACTCCTCCCAACATGGTCTGAGCTTTTCTTATTCCTAGCACCCATTTTACAAATAAGGAAACTGAGGCTCCACGAGGTCACAGAGGAGCCCGACCATGTTTTTCCCACAGTCTCCAGTCCGATGAAGGAGACAGTGTTCAGCAAGTGGAATGGACTTGGGGCCACTGGCAGGGCAGACGCCCTGGAGGGCACAACGTGGGACATGCCCTGCCCCCAAGCAGGGGAGGCCAGGAGCAGGCTGCATCTGTGTCCGGGGCCACTTCCTGGTGGGAAGCAGGAATGTGCAGCAGGGAGTTGGCCAAGGAACGGGGTGAGAGCCCCAAGGAAGCAAGGGGGGCCAAGGCGGCTGACCCCGAACACGCGGGGAGAGAACAGTGTCGGCAGGACGGCAGCACCGGGTGACTAGGAGGCGGGTGAGGTTCCCTTTGTCCTGGTGAAGAAAAGCAGGGTACAAAATCTGCGCCTGTCACATGCTAGAAACCCCAACTCAGGCATCCCCATACCACCAGGCACGCCTGAAAACAGCTACCATCTTGACTGCATTTTCACTGACAATACAACTTTGTTTTTCATGACCTCTGAGCCGCTTTCTAGAGGACAGAATCATGTTCTTGTCCACAACAGAGAGAACACAGGACAAGTCAGTAGCCAGCATGAGAACCCCAAGGCGGTGGGCAGGTCACTGTGCGATCAGGACCTGGGAGGCCGCTGGGGAAGTGGTATGGGGAGAGGGAAGCAGCCAAGGGACTCAGCAAGATACCTCAGGCCGATATTCAGAGAAGGACTGTGTGGTAGATAGAGCTCCCTCTCCCCTCCCCCCTCCCCCCTCCCCCCTCCCCCCTCTCCCCTCTTTCCACGGTCTCCCTCTGATGCCGAGCCGAAGCTGGATGGTACTGCTGCCATCTCAGCTCACTGCAACCTCCCTGCCCGATTCTCCTGCCTCAGCCTGCCGAGTGCCTGCGATTGCAGGCGTGCGCCGCCACGCCTGACTGGTTTTCGTATTTTTTTGGTGGAGACGGGGTTTCGATGTGTCGGCTGGGCTGGTCTCCAGCTCCTAACCGCGAGTGATCCGCCAGCCTCGGCCTCCCGAGGTGCCGGGATTGCAGACGGAGTCTTGTTAACTCAGTGCTCAATGGCGCCCAGGCTGGAGTGCAGTGGCGTGATCTCGGCTCGCTACAACCACCTCCCAGCCGCCTGCCTTGGCCTCCCTAAGTGCCGAGATTGCAGCCTCTGCCTGGCAGCCACCCCGTCTGGGAAGTGAGGAGCGTCTCCGCCTGACTGCCCATCGTCTGGGATGTGAGGAGCCCCTCTGCCTGGCTGCCCAGTCTGGAAAGTGAGGAGCGTCTCTGCCCGGCCGCCATCCCATCTAGGAAGTGAGGAGCGCCTCTGCCCGGCCAGCCGCCCCGTCCGGGAGGGAGGTGGGGGGGTCAGCCCCCCTCCCGGCCAGCCGCCCCATCCCGGAGGGAGGTGGGGGGGTCAGCCCCCCGCCTGGCCAGCCGCCCCGTCCGGGAGGGAGGTGGGGGGATCAGCCCCCCGCCTGGCCAGCCGCCCCGTCCGGGAGGGAGGTGGGGGGATCAGCCCCCTGCCCGGCCAGCCGCCCTGTCCAGGAGGTGGGGGGGGCGCCTCTGCTCGGCCGCCCCTACTGGGAAGTGAGGAGCCCCTCTGCCCGGCCAGCCGCTCTGTCTGGGAGGGAGGTGGGGGGGTCAGCCCCCGGCCCGGCCAGCCGCCCCGTCCAGGAGGGAGGTGGGGGGGTTAGCCCCCCGCCTGGCCAGCCGCCCCATCCGGGAGGTGAGGGGCGCCTCTGCCCGGCCGCCCCTTCTGGGAAGTGAGGAGCCCCTCTGCCCAGCCAGCCGCCCCGTCTGGGAGGGAGGTGGGGGGAGTCAGCCCCCCGCCCGGCCAGCCGCCCCGTCCGGGAGGGAGGTGGGGGGGTCAGCCCCCCGCCCGGCCAGCCGCCCCGTCCGGGAGGGAGGTGGGGGGTCAGCCCCCCGCCCGGCCAGCCGCCCCGTCCGGGAGGGAGGTGGGGGGGTCAGCCCCCCGCCCGGCCAGCCGCCCCGTCCGGGAGGGAGGTGGGGGGGTCAGCCCCCCGCCCGGCCAGCCGCCCCGTCCGGGAGGGAGGCGGGGGGATCAGCCCCCCGCCCGGCCAGCCGCCCTGTCCGGGAGGTGAGGGGCGCCTCTGCCCGGCCGCCTCTACCAGGAAGTGAGGAGCCCCTCTGCCCGGCCAGCCGCCCCCTCCGGGAGGGAGGTGGGGGGGTCAGCCCCCCGCCGGGCCAGCCGCCCCGTCGGGGAAGTGAGGGGCGCCTCTGCCCGGCCGCCCCTACTGGGAAGTGAGGAGCCCCTCTGCCCGGCCAGCCGCCCTGTCCAGGAGGGAGGTGGGGGGTCAGCCCCCCGCCCGGCCAGCCGCCCCGTCCGGGAGGGAGGTGGGGGGGGGGGTCAGCCCCCCGCCCGGCCAGCCGCCCCGTCCGGGAGGTGAGGGGCGCTTCTGCCCGGCCGCCCCTACTGGGAAGTGAGGAGCTCCTCTGCCCGGCCACCACCCCATCTGGGAGGTGTACTCAACAGCTCATTGAGAACGGGCCATGAAGACAATGGCGGTTTTGTGGAATAGAAAGGGGGGAAAGGTGGGGAAAAGATTGAGAAATCGGATGGTTGCTGTGTCTGTGTAGAAAGAGGTAGACATGGGAGACTTTTCATTTTGTTCTGTACTAAGAAAAATTCTTCTGCCTTGGGATCCTGTTGATCTGTGACCTTACCCCCAACCCTGTGCTCTCTGAAACATGTGCTGTATCCACTCAGGGTTGAATGGATTAAGGGCGGTGCAAGATGTGCTTTGTTAAACAGATGCTTGAAGGCAGCATGTTCGTTAAGAGTCATCACCACTCCTTAATCTCAAGTACCCAGGGACACAAACACTGCGGAAGGCCGCAGGGTCCTCTGCCTAGGAAAACCAGAGAACTTTGTTCACTTGTTTATCTGCTGACCTTCCCTCCACTATTGTCCTGTGACCCTGCCAAATCCCCCTCTGCGAGAAACACCCAAGAATGATCAATAAAAAAGAAAAAAAAAAAAAAGATACCTCAGGCCATGCTCAAAGGTGAGTACCCAGGTCAAAGTAATGGGCAGAGGCAGGGTTCTCCGCCAAGGCAGGACTCAGTTCAAAGGCCCTCGGGGGTCCCCTTTACCAAGTGCAGCAGAAGGGTTCCATCCCTTGTGCCTACCTGAGCCAGGGGAAAGGGATGTGCATGCCTGTGCTGAGGACGTGGAGGCCACACTGGAACTCAGCGATGCCTCATCAGTAAACCGTGTCTACACAGCCAGGGGGTGGAGACGGCCCAAACATGCCCTGGTTCAGTCCCCACGCTACACCCGAGGACACTGACGCCGCACAGAAGTACCTGCCCACGAGCCCATGTCTTGCTAGTGGCAGAGCCATTTCTCCAGACTATACCTCCAGAGAGCTGCTACCGCCCTAAATACACACACGGCCATTCCAGGGCCTCCCCTCCTCCTCCTGAAAATGCCACAGCCAAGGGCTGCATGGTCCTCACTCACCTGGAACCTGTGCACCAGCTCCAGGGACTGGCTATCATTCTGGTCGGCTTCAAGGATGACGTCAGTCAGCTTGTGGATGATGACGTCCAGGGGGCCCTGCTCCTCGATCGGCCGGCTAAGGTTCAGCTGTGAGGCAGGGAACACAGACAAAAGCGACAACTTCAGCACCTGAGTCCACTGCCCCCATCCTCTTGTCCACCCTGGGGCATATCACCAGAGGACCCTCGAGCCTCCCTGTAGCACTCTGGAGATGGGGCAGGAGGAGGGCTGACATGGAAAATACAGACAGGACAAGCAGGACAAACCCTCCAAGATCCCACAACTCTTCTCTCCTGCTAACTCCTCAAGGGCACACCCGACGTTTGTAACTTCTGTTCCCCAAGCCCCACGCTACCCAGGACGCAGAAGACACATAAGAGGAATCAGGGCAATAGTGTCAACAGGCCAGGCAAGTGATGCTGAGAAATGGCTTTACAGAGAAAGGCTTTTCTGAACACCCCCCATCTGCCCAACCACCTAGGAAAACTAGGGTTCCAAGGGGTTATGTAAATGACTAACATCACACAGCCAGATCAGAACTTAGATCGAAGTGGATACTGCTTCTGCTAATCTATAAAAAGCCTTAGCAAAGCTGTGGTCCTCAGGAATCTAGAAATTGCCGCTTTGAGCGACCAGCCACTTGCACTTCACACTGAAATCTGGGCTCATCGGGAAAAGCGAAGGCGCGTAGGGCTGCCTGCAATCTGTTCCATACTGCTCTCCTGCTATGCCAGGGAAGGTGTTTATTTTTGCAAGTGCCTGAGGTTGGGAAGATCAGGCCCCAAGAGAGCCAGAGCCTCTGGCCAACAGACAGTCAGCGTCACCTGACCCCAAGACAGGAGCACCTGCCAAAAGCCGGGGCAGCCTGACACCCGCTTCCTGACCCGCCACATGTCTCCCTCCCGGTACGCGGCCACCACCACCTGCAAGGCCAGTGCCTCGGAGGCAGCGGCGCCAGCCCGGCACCTGGCTGACCCCCAATCTGGCCTTAGCAGAGGCCAGAGAAGGCCACAAGCCCCACCCCTGCTCTCATCCCCACCCCCAAGTGGGTTTCCCTCCAGGATTCAAGGCTGACTGTTTTAAAAATGTTACGAAAGACATCATAATGACAACTACAAATGGTCACTGGCAGTGGGCACCACGCTCAAAGCTTGCGTGCATTTCTTTCATTGTATTTAATAACCACTATGAGAAGTGATTTTACGAATGAGAAAAGTGGAGGACGGAGACTTTAAAAACCTGCCTAGGGTCTCACAGCAGGAAGGCGGTGAAGTGGGGACACAAACTCAGATCTAAGGCTGCGCTTCTCACTCCATTCCCCGCTGCCTGCCCCTGCAACCCCGCTCCCCACGCCTGCTCTGTGCCCTAGGCAGCTGTCCTCTCAGGCCACAATCACCTGGCTGCCTTGTCCTCTGGCCAAGTTGGGCCAACTGGAGGCACAGCAGAAGATGGGCAAGAAGGAGAGAGGGAGGGAATGTATTTGCAGCATCCTCACGTCCCCACCCCCTGCCATATTTCTGGCAGCAGTCACAGCCCCCATGGAGCAGGGCAGCCCCTCTCTCAACACTACCACCTCCCCTATGGCTCCAGGTACATTTTTGGTCCCCTAGTCCCCTCAGGCCTAGGGGTGGTGACAGCTCTCAGGGCTTGTTAGCACCGGGGAACTTTGTCCTGTGCTGGCTCTCGGGCCTGCCCACACCCTGTGATGGTCCCTTACTAAACTCCTCTCCGTTGCACCCCCGGAACGCAGCAGCTCTTGTCTGCTGGTGTCTTTAACTCCTCTTTCTTACTGTTTGCCAGGAAAGATGTTAAGGGATTTCCCCTATATAGAAAAAAAAATATCCTTTAGACCTCACAATAAGAAACTACTAAGGAATGCTGTTCCCTCCCCATGGTGACAGGCCTGTGTACAAAACAACACAAAATAAAACCAAAACCAGGCCAGCTGAGAAGCTGCCCATCTCTGGGGCTCTTGGGTGAGGAAGGGGAAGGGAAAGACACTTCCCAATATCTCCTGAGACTTGGCGTTGGCTCATCCTCACGGCAAGCCCAGGGGCCGGGGAAGACGCTCCCTGCTGCAAAGACCAGGACACCAACGGCCCAGGAAGGAAAATGACCAAGCAAGGCCACGCAGGTGGAGCGGCCAGGATGGAGGCTGTGAGCAATGCCCATGTGTCAGTCTCCATGAGCAGCCCGCTGACCTGGGCTCACCATCCCCTGGGGCCTCAGTTTCCCCTTTGATAGAAACAAGAAACTGCAAGAGCTTTGCTGGCTCTCTTCACAGATTCCAAATTACACTCCACCCAACACCTCTTCCCAGAAAAAGCAGACTCTGAAGGAAGGCAGAGAGGCCATGGGCAGAGAACACTGGGCTCTCAGACAGAGCCAAACACCAACCCATTTCCACTACAGCCTGTGGCTTCAGTGGGTCAGGCACCACAAACGAGAGGCCAAGACAGCTACGAGCGCAGGGGGAGCCGGGCCACAGGAGCGACGCATCCGGGCCCACAGAACCCCCATGCCCACCAGCACCCTCATCTCCAGACAGCCCTCCAGGTTTCCCTGCCTGGGAGAAACTGTGGGGTTCCCTTGGCGCTGGGGAAGGAGGTGAGCAGAGGGGACGCCCTTGGTGTCCTCGCCTGGCATCAGCCTGAGGCCCGTAGACCTGACAACCACAGCTGTTTGGAAAATAAGCTGTCCGCATCCCCGGCGCTCCACTGAAGGTAAACAGCTGAGCTCTGGAAACGGGCCACCCTCCTTTGTGTATTTTCCAAGCATTTTCATGCCAGTAAAACCCTTCTGTGAGAACAGCAGCTTGGGACACACATCAGGCCTGGGCTGCTCTCGGGTGCGGCCGCCTCTCGCTGTGGCGTCTGTGCTGGGTACCAGCAGGGCTGCTGGCAGCTCTAGTGGCTCTTCCTCAGGTGCCTGACATGCCACAACTGCCCTGAAGGGGTCTGTCCCCTGAACACACTGCAAACAGGCTGCGGTCTCCCTCCACTAGCTAGAAAAGAGATGGGCCCTTGGGTGCGGCCCCCACAGGAGAAAGGGCCCAGCTCCTGAGACTGGGGAGGCCACGGAGAAAAGGACACTGTGCAGGGGGATGCCCGGGGGTAAGGACACCACAGAGGCGGGTCTCCCAGATGCGATGGGGACAGGAACTCATTTCAAGGTTGTCATTCTGCTTTTCTGACCACAATCTGCCCCCAGAAAAGAGAACATTCCCAGGGACTTCTTGTTCTCCTCAGAGGATGGGGTCTGGTTTGTCCCTCCCAGCAGGAGCAAGGATGTCTCAATGAAAGGCTGCCCGCCAGGGCCTGAGGTCTGTGGGCACTCCGTTTCCAAGTCACGCCATCTCGCAGGGCCCATGCTGGATCCTGCTCTGTGTGGCGCTTGGAGTTCAGAACTCAGAGAAAACAAGGGGCCACTGTTTCCCTCAGGGACGAAGGCAGAGACTTACTAGAGGTGGGGGCAGGGCTGGGAGACGGCACAAAGGCCTGCAAACCCCAGTGGCCCCAGAGTCCTCTTTGACTTCCAAAATGATTAACCCAATCGTACCCAGCCTGGTAACCAAGCTGAGCTAGGCCCTGACACTATCCCTGTCTCTCCCAGGATCTGGAACTGGGGAGGGGTGGGCCAGGCAGACAGGCCTAGAAACCCATCTCCAATCCACTGCTTCTGAACAAGAGCAGGTCACTGAGCTGTGTGGTACCTCAGTTTCCCCAGTCATAAAATGAGGATGCTACTCACCCTTCCCTGCACCTCACAGGATTGTTATGAGTCCCAGAGCAAAAGTTCAATCCTCTTTCACATTTCTCAACTCACCTCAGCCCAAACAGGAAGAATTAGTGGCTCCCTTGTGTTGCCCACAGCCCCAGAACCCTTTGCACGTCGCTCCAGGATTGCACCGTAACCCCAGTTATGATGCTGATTCTTTAATCCACTGTCTCCTGCTCCTGCGCTGGGGGCTGCTCTTCCCCCACGGTATCATATAATCTTTCTGACCCAATTCCTCAATTTCTCAGTAACTGGTTTCCAATTACTCAGGTAATGGGGAGGGCTGTGTGGCCACCACCCTCTAGGAACCTCAGTTTCCTTGTCTTTAAAGCAAGAAGCCTTGCGATCCCAGCACTAGCACCCAGCTCTTGCACACTTGCTCCGTGCCAGGCTCTACTCTAAGCACTTCACATGCACTGAGTTGCTCAATTCTCACAATAGTCTGAGATGGGGACTCATGAGAGGCACAGGGTGGTTAAATAACATGTCACAGTCTCACAGCTTCACACTCACTCTTAGCAGTACCTAGCCAGTGACACTCAATAAATGTCAGCTATTGTATTTCCCTATACTTACTATTCTTATTATTACTGACCAGTGGAAACTTCCGAAAAGTTTTGTCCCAACCAAGCTTGAGACAAAATGGCCCCAATAAAGGGTGAGAGGGCTGAAGTCTAACTTATTCCTCTGCCCTCTCCATGGATCTGAGAATCTGGGACAGAACTGCCATTGCCAAAGTTCAAAGGCCTTGCCAAGCAGAAGCAGGTCTCTCCAGAAGGGAAAGTCAGATCTGGGAACCTCATGAACAGACTTCAAGAAGGATGTTGGGGCCGGACATAGTGGCTTGTGCCTGTAATCCCAGCACTTTGGGAGCCCAGGTGGGCCGATCACTTGAGGTCAGGAGTTTGAGACCAGCCTGGCCAACATGGTGAAACCCTGTCTCTACCAAACAATACAAAAATTAGCCAGGTGTGGTGGTGTGCACCTGTAGTCCCAGCTACTTGGGAGGCTGAGGTGGGAGAATTGCTTGAACCCGGGAGGCGGAGGTTGCAGTGAGCCGAGATGACACCACTGCACTCCAGCTTGGGCGACAGAATGAGACCCTGTCTCACAAAAAAAAAAAAAAAAAAAAAAAAGAAAAGAAAAAGAAAAAGAGACGAGCTTGGCCTCAGAGGACTCCATGCCAGTGGTGTGTTTTCAATGGGTTTGATTCCAAAGGAAGACTGGAGAAGAGGAGATGGAGTCTTTTCCCTGGCAAGAACAACTCTCATTCTCAAAGGAGCTCCAGAGAGGTCAAGAGCTAGAGGTCATTTGGGGCTGCCACCAAGACCAGCAGGCTGGGACAAGGACGGTACTGGTCACCCTAGCAGCCTCTGCCCCAGGCTGGGGAGGGAAGCTGTTGAAAATGCTCTCTGACCCAATTCCCTGATTTCTGAGTAACTGGTTTCCAATTACTCGGATAATGGGAAGAAACGGCAAACTCGTGAAGGCATAAGAGTGGGTAACTTTTCTCCCTAGAAGATAAAGGGTCAAGACAACTAAATGGCCTGAGGATGGTGCTACCTTGCAGAGCCAAAGTTCTGGGAATTTATGAGCTGACATTAGACCCAGAAAAGTTACACCCATTCAGCAAGCACAGCTCCTTAAGAATAGGACTGACCCTGAGTTCTCAGGATGGGCCAGTCCTGTTATGCGTTCTCAACACTGGGTGCTGGAAGGCCAGGTCCAAGAGCAGGCAAAGGATAAGCACACCCACTCCCAGTATGCTGGCCTAAGGAAATGATCAACAGGTGAAGGCCACTTCTGGCCTAGGGAGAGTCACTGACAACATATTGACAAGAGAAAAGACACAGAGAGCATGTGTGAAAACGGGGTGCTGGCTAATGCTGGGCATGCCACCACAAAGGGCTAGTCAAGAGCCACTGAGATGGTGTGGCTGGGCACAGTGGGGCACACTTGTAATCCCAGCTACTCACGGGGCTGAGGTGGGAGGATCATTTGAGCCCAGGAGTTTGAATCCACCCTGGCCAACATGGCAAGACCACATCTTTTTTTTTTTTTTTTTGAGACAGTCTCGGTCTACCGTCGAGGCTGGAGTACAGTGGCATGATCTCCACTCAGTGCAACCTCTGCCTCCCGGGTCCAAGTGATTCTCCTGCCTAGCTTCCCAAGTAGCTGGGATTACAAGCATGCACCACCACACCCAGCTAATTTTTGTATTTTCAGTAGAGATGGGTTTCACTACTCATCTCTACCAGATGTTGGGCAGGCTGATCTTGAACTCCTAAACTCAAGTGATTCACCTGCCTCAGCCTCCCAAAGTGCTGGGATTACAGGCGTGAGCCACTGTGCCTGGCCATATCTCTTAAAAAACAACAACAACAACAAAAAAAAAACAAAAACAAAGAAAAAAATAGTAACTGAGATGACAATGAAGAGGTCTTGATAGAGATAAGGGTAGGTGCTTGAATTACAACCACATGAACCAACATTTACTGTGGAAAAGGCTGATAAGAAAACCTAGAATATGAAAATAAAAGGACTGTGGGTATAGCAGCCCCTTTTCTGTTTTTGCTTGTTTGTTTGTTTGTTTTGTAGAGATGTGCTGGGTTTCACCATGTTTGGCCAGGCTGGTCTCGAACTCCTGATCTCATGTGATCTGCCCGCCTTGGCCCCCCAAAATGCTGGGATTACAGGTGTGAGCCACCGCACACGGCCTATCAGCCCCTTTTCTGGACACAAGGCAGGACTGCACTTCCTGATTCCCTGGTAAATGGGTGATCATGTGACTCGTTCTGGCCAATGAGCTGTGAGTGAAAACAGAACATGCCGTTTCCTGGGCAGAGCATGTAACTGCAGGAGTGAGGTCTCCAGAGCCCTCTCTCCCCTCTGGTGCAGGACCAGCAACCTTCCAGATGGGGCTGCTCAGTTTTAGATCTCTGAGTGAATAAGATGGACAGAGCCCCCAGCTGGCCCTGTGGACATGTGGCATGAGTGCGGAATAACCCACGGTTTTCAGCTAAGATTCTGAGGCTGTTGGTTAATACAGCACAACCAAATCTGTCCTCATAAAATAGCTGGTCCCCCTACCCCAAGCTTTTCTTTTTCATTTGTTGAAACAAAGGAAGGATGGAAGGGAAGGGAAAGGGAAGGGGAGAAAAGCAGATTAAGGCAAACAGGCCCCGACAGGTAACTGCAAGGTTGAGAACAGGATTTAGCTATGATTTTTTTCACATTGTAGTTTATTAGTATTTGGATGAGAGAGGAATGGGGATTTATCCTGTAAGGGGAAGATAACTTGTCAGAGCCCTTAGGAGCAGAAGGCAGGAGCCTTGATAGAGCCACATCACGACGTGGCTATTCCCCAGCATCCTAGGAAAGCTCACTCCTAGCAGTCCCCTCAACCTGCCAGATGAGTCCCTCGATCCCGTGCATCTTGGCCAAGGGGCTGCTTCATCTGTGTTATTGTTCACAGTGGCCCCTGAGAGGCCAGAGTCAGAGCTGATAGGAGCTAACCCCTCCCCTCTGTTGCCAGGCACCAATCTAGTCCTGTCCTGGGGGGAAATTACGAATCACAGGCTAGCAGAAAAAGAAAAAAAGGGGGCGTAAAAGGGCTGGCAGGTCTGGATCCACAAGGTGGGGAGTCAGAAGCCACGTAACAAAGCCTGACCGCACTGTGTGTGTTGCGGGGAGAGCAGAGAGGATCCCACACATGAACCTCCTGTTGCCAGGCCTGGAGGAAGGAACTCATGGAATCCTCTTGCCCACAGCACTCCTCCATGGCTGGCCAGTGCTCTTCTTCCCAAGCCACCTCAAGCACAGAGGTGCTCCCTCCCCAGGCAGAAGGATGCCCAGGGGTTAGAGGGCAGGGGCTGAGCCTCCAGCTGTGCAGCCTGGGGAAGGGCACATCCCTCCCCTCCCCAAGCCTGCTTCCTTGCCTGTGGAGTGAGGGTAAAGAAATATCCTTCCTATAGTCGCGATGAGCACACAGCCAGGGCCAGCCGTCGATTACCTCCCTCTGTGACTAGAGCTGACCATGCTGTACAGGTGTCAGCAAATAGGACTTTCTTCCTCACATGAGGCTGGATGTTCTCTGGCCTCAGCGGAGGCCTTTCTGGCCTTCTTTGGCTTTCCACCAGCATGATTCTGATAATCACCTCCACCAGAACTACCGGGACCCTTATCATATTCCAGGTGCTGCACTGAGCAAATGACAGACCTAATCTCCTTAGCACATAATCTCCATGTCCTTAGGAGGCAGAGGCCACTGTCACCATTTTACACATGAAGCAAGGAAGTCAAGAGGCAAAACAACCGAACTGAGGCTGTATAACCAGCAAATCTCCCCCAACACCCCCAGGTCCCTGTGGCTCCGGACACAGGCTCCTGAGCCTTCTGCCTTCATCAGGAAGGGAGTGGGCCGACAACACAGCTGGCTAGACGTCCTTTCCTGATGTGCAGGGATTGAGGCTGGGGGGAGCTATCATGTGGTCCGAGATACAATCTGAGGGGGCCAGAGGCAGGGAAGCACCCACAAGCACAGCGTCAACAACCCAGACTTGCCCCAGTTCCAGGAGAACAGGACAATTCTGAAATCCTAGCTGGCAGGCCTCAAGTTTTCAACCACAACGCCATCTCCTGAGAGCCACCTGGGTCAGGAAGCGAGAACCTGTCCAGGGCTGGAATCAGGGTCTTTCCATCCTGCCAGCCACCGACACAGCACACCACTGTCAGCTTTGCAGAGTTCTCCAAGATGAAGGGCCTGGCACTGGCACCCCAACCCGGAAATCAAGAGCAGGAATGGAGGCTGTGGGGGCAAGCAGACCGTGGTAAGGCCTGCCTAGCGCCGCCCACGTTGCTGTCTTTCTACTTTAGTTGTGGTGGTTTTGCCAGGCAGAAAATCTTGACTTTTCTGTAATTCAAATGTATAAATATTTTCATCTTTTGATCTTTGCTCCCTAGACTGTTTTTTAAATCAGCCCACGGTTTTCTCAACTATTTTTACATTTTAAGTTTTTATCATTAAATCTTAAATCCACCGGGAGCTGTTTCAGTGAAAGACTGAGGTGTGCATCTGTGTACGTTTTCCTCCGGATGAGCACTCCAGTGTCTCAACAACATCTACTTACCCATCTTTTACCCACTGTTTTCAAATGCCAATATTTTCATAATTCTCACATTTTTTGGACTCTTCATTAACTTGTCTTTCACCAATATCACAATGATTTCGTTTGGTTTTCTTTTTCCCACATTGTTTTAATTACAATTGCTTCATGATAAGCTTAATACCAATAAGAGCTAGGTCCTCCCTTTTTCACAATTTTCCTGACCAGTCATGCTCATTTATTTTTCCTACACAACCTTAAGAACAGGACTTGGAGCTGGGTGTGGTGGCTCATGCCTGTAATCCCAGCATGGGATTGTTGGAAGGTTGAGGCAGGTGGATCGCCTGAGTCCAGGAGTTTGAGACCAGCCTGGATGACAGAGTGAGACCCCATCTCTAAAAAAATAAAAAATTAGCCGGGCTGGTGGTGCACACCACGCCCACGCCTGTCATCCCAGCTACTCAGGAGGTTGAGGCAGGAGGGTGGTTTAAGTACGGATTGCGCCACTGCACTCCAGCCTGGGTGACAGAGTGAGGCCCTGTCTAAAAAAAAAGAAAAAAAGAATAGGACTTCGATGGAGAATTAGTTATATTTATGTGTCAATTTAAGGAAAACCCATGGTTTGATCATGAATCCTCTTAGCCAGGAACACCACATATTATATTTGCAGCTTATATCACAAATGACTAATCTCTCTCAAATATATTAAGATCCTACAAACTGATTTTTTTAAAAAGACAACCTAACACAATAGAAAACATGAACAAAGGATATGTTTGAATGTTAAGTACAGAAAATTAACTACAAAAGGCTCCCAACATATAAATATTAGAAAATACTCAACCTCATTGATACAACAAATGCAAATTACAACTACATTATGATAACCATGTTTTATGTACCAGATTGGTGAAAGTCAGAGAGACGGATAACAGACTGTATCGGCCAGGGCTGGGGGGATGCAGATTCAACCGTCTCGACGGCAGTAAGTTGGTAACATCCATCACAATATAAATGCATAACCTTTCTCGTCCAGGAGTCTCACTTCCAGGAGCTGATCTCACAGGGTGAACTCACCCACATATGCACTCACACACATTGCTGCACTGTTTGTAATCGCCAAAAATTAGTAACCAAATAAAAGTCCAACAAGAAGGGACTGAATCACTTATGAAGATCCATATGGTGGAAGACCATGCTGCCACAGAAGAGAATGGGGAGTGCTTTCTGTAGTGACATGGAAAGATCTCCAAGAAGGGGCCGATCACTGAGTATAGCATGCTAGAATATGTATGGGGAGGGGAAAAAAGGGTTACACAAAATCAACATTTGCTTGTACAGTAAGTCTTCGCTGAACATTGGGGATAGGTTCTTGGAAAGTGCGGTATCAACTGAATTGTACAGCAGGTCCTTAAATAACATCAATTCCTTCAACGTCACTTTTTTATAACAGTGAGAAAAAAATTGGTTTCATTATATATTTCATTTAAAGGCACAGTCCTCAAGAACCTATCGAAGACGTTAAGTGAGATCTTACTGGATGTGCACAGAGTATCTTGGGATGTGCACTAGAAACTGGTCAGAGTGGCAGCCACCACAGGGGAGAGGACCAGGGGGCTTGTGGGATCAGGGTGAAAGGGAGACTTCTCATCGTGTGCTCCCAGAAACTTAAAACCAGTGAAATGTCTGATTCACTTACTGAAAGTTTGTAAATTACCAACTGAGCAGTCTCTAGGAAGAGCACACGTTTGGAGTCTGAGAGTCAGACAGGCTTAGATTCAAATCCAGCCAATAACTAACATCCATCAAGCACCTCTGTGCACCCAGCCCAACTCTAAGCACTTCACATGAACTATCTCACTTAATCATCTCAATGACCCCATGAGGCAGAGCCGATTATTCCCATTGTACAGATGGGGACACCAAGGCAACTCGCCTTCATCCACACAGCTAATGATGAAGGAGCTGGAAGGGGGCCAGGGAGGCAGACTCTGGGCTAGACAACTGGAGAACCACACTCCAGATGTTCCAACACAGGGACACGTCTACAACATGTGCACGCACGTGGACAACTGTGTACATGTGCCTCAGGACTCCTCTGCAGATCTCAGAGCCCGTGCACTAGTCACGGCTCTGAGTAAGCAAGAGAGTCATCAACAGAAAACAGAAATGATTTCCGCTGCTGTCCAACTGGTGCCCCCATTCCCACCAAATGGCACACGTGACAACCTCAGTCTCACCCAGGGCCACCTGACCCAGCTGCTTTGGCTGAGCACAAGGGGCTCACTGAAAACCCTTCCCTGCTCTCAGTGCCCAAGGAATCCTGGCTCTCCTCTCTCCAACCTCTGGCCTGAGGCTTCAGTACTTTCCAAGTCACCCAGAGAGCAGTGGGAAAAAAAGGGGCTGGTCCTTGGCTTTCTGCACTGAGAGGACCTCTGTGGGAAACTGGCACTGTGGGTCCATGCACCTGCTGGCTCCCGCCAGAAACCCGGAGGCTGCTCTCCCACAGCCACACGCCCAACATGCCCTGGTTCCCTCGCACACGCACAGGAGCCACAGGACGCGTCCTGGCCAACAGAATGGGAGCAGACGTAGTGGGTGCTTCCAGGCCAAGCTAGTTCAAGTGTATGATGAACGGCGTGCCTTCCCTAGACCCCATTCATGTGGCTGACGAAAAAGACTTGGATGACAGAATAACCTGATGGAGTGAACCCAGATTCTTGAGTCACTGCTTGGAGAGGCCGCTGGTCTCCACTGGACTGTGACATGAGCAGGAAACCAACCCCCAGAGGTACAGGGCAGCCTGTTCTAACACCTTCGCTCAGCCTGTTGACGAGCTCTCCAGCCAGGACAATCTCTCCCCAGGCACTGCTCACTGTGTGCCTATGCCAAGGATGGCTTTGGAACTCAAGTCCCAGATACTGGAAGCAATGGAGGGGTGGAGGCAGCTGTGGGCAGACCTGGGCCTTCAGTCAGTGATCTTCAACCCCCTTGAGACACTGTTTCCTCACTGGTACAATACAGCTGATGACAGCTGTCATCAGCATTCCACGAGACAGTGTTGGTGAAGCCTTAGCACCAAGCCTGGCCCAGAGCAGGCCCCCTGCAGGCACCTCCCCAAGCGGGTGTCAGCTCTCAGACCCTCCAGAACCTCATCAATCACAGTTCCCATTGGATCTCCCACCTCTAATGCCAAACAGTAACCGCCTTCAGGTTCAGCTTCGGCATTTCTAAGCCTCAGCGTCCCAGGCACAATGATGGGGCTGTGGCTCCTCCCTCCCATTGAGAACACTTCACTGCCTCCTCGCAGTGGTGCCTACTCAGGGAGAACAGAGACGCTCAAGCTGACTGAGCTTACATGGCTGATGAGTTGCAGAGAGTTCTCCTTAGCCTGTGCCCCCTCCCTGAGGACAGGGACTATGTCTTATTCCTCCCCGTGGCCCCTGTGTGGCCTGGCATCATGCCCAGTTGTTCTAGAAGCCAGCAAACATGGACTGAATTGATTCCCCAAAGCTGGAGAGATTCATGCCATTCACCTATCCATACAGTATGTATGGGGCATTGGGCATTTCCATAACCACCCTCCAAGGACATGTTATCCCTGCTTTGCACCGAAAAAAGAGGACACAATGAGATGAGGGAACTCGTGGAAGGTCACTGAGAGTAAGCAGCAGGCCCATGTTTTCTTACCACTCCCTTCCCTACAGCCAACACCTCACACTGCCCGCCCCTCACCTCCACCTGGGGCCTGGACCCTTAGGGACCCTGAGCTTAGTTGTGTCTGTGTTGGACTCTGGAGGGTATGTTGGGGGAGGTGAGAATCTTCCAGTTAAAGAATTCCACGATGTCCCAAGCAGCCCCAGGAATAAGCCACACATGCCCTGGGCCTAGCAGGGTAAGAAAAATAAATCCGTCTCTGGGCAACAGAGCAGGCAAGGACACCCGAGCCACCCGAGCTTCAGCCCCAGGGTGCACCTTGCAGAGAGGAGACATGGGCCCCAGGAAGCCCAAAAGGCACAGAGGCTCCAGGCAGCTGTGCTTTTAGCCAAGCTGGCAGGCCACAATCTTTGAGGGCTGAAGATGCCACGGCTCTGACAACAAGCACACAAGGCAGGAGATGAGCCACCACCCTTGGTCACTGGCACGGCTTCCTGGGCATGACTCTTGTCCTCCCAAGCAGGCCATGAGCATCTTACAGGCCCCTTCCTCTACAGCCAAGCATAGTAAGGATCAAACAGTCACAGACACTGACCCTCCCAGGCCCAAGAGAGTGGACAAGGCAAGGGTAACAAAGGAAGCCACTGACAGTCCCCAGCAGATTGTCTTCGGTGCACCACATCTGACTGTCCCAAAGCTGTGGCGAGGGATGGATTTCTATCTGAGCTCTCAGCCAGATGAATTCAAAGGCTGCTACCCCCTTCCAGACACCCAGCTACCCTGTCTCTCTGCACTTCCCACAGAGGATTTCAGATCCAGGACTGAACCACCTGGATCCCAACTTCCCTCCCAGATGGCAAGCACGAAGTTAGCGCGCAATGCAGGCTGCACTCCCTTCCAACTGCCAACATGGGAACTGAGGGTGTGAGAGCGGCACCCCGCATTTACACTCAGTAGAGCTGACTGGGGAATGTGCAAAAATAAAATGAGGTGACACGTCCCACTTGACAAATGCTGAAAACATCAAGAATGCAGTCACAGCCACCCTTCTTGCTTCTGCCCTTTATCCAAGATGTAAATAAAAGAGAAACCGTTACTGCTTCATGAATCACACACAAAAGCCTGTTCTTTACTCTCCTCTGGTTTTCTCAAAGCCTCAGTTTGTGTGAGTGATGCATGGGAAAGACAACAGGACTTGTTTTCTTTCATTCATTCATTCATTCATTCATTCATGAACTCATTCATTGAGTAATTAAGTGAACAGAGTAATTTTGTGCCTAGCATTGCTCAAGCTCTGAAGATACGACGTGAAGATGACCACCAGGTCCCTGTCCTCAGTGCTCATACTCACACCCTAGTGTGGGAGACAGACAACAAACAAGCAAATGAAGTGACTGGAGGCAACACCGAGGGCTGCAACATCAATGAAGTGCAGAGGGCATGATAGGAAAGGGGGGCACTCGTCAGAGAAGGCCTGGTACAGGCTAAACTGTGTCCCCAAAAAACGGTATGTTGAAGTCCTAACCCCTAGTACCTCAGAACGTGACCTGGTTAGGAAATGGGGTCTTTGCAGATGACCTTTGTTAAAATGAGGTCATTCCAGAGCAGGTAGGTCCCTAGTCCACGATGACTGGTGCTCCTATAAAAAGGGGAAATTTAGACACAGACCCGCACAAAGGAGGAACATCGTGAGGAGATGAAGGCAGAGATGAGGGTGGTACTTCTACATTCCCGGGAACGCCAAAGATGGCTGGCAATCCACCCCCAGCAGGGAGAGACGGCTGGAACAGGCTCCGCTGCCTCGGAAGGAGCCCCACTTGGGATCTCAGACTTCTCACCTCCGGAACTGGGAGGGGTGCATTTCTGCTATTTAAGCTGCCCAGTTTGTGGCCCTTTGTGACAGCAGCACTGGCAAATGAATCCAAGGCCTCTCTAAGGAAGGCCTGGGCAAGAAGAAGGCCCAGGAGAGACCTGGGGAAGAATGTTCTGAACTAAGAAGACGGCAAGTGCAGGGGTCCCGAGCAGAGGAGGCCAGCGTGGGTGCAGGGGACGGGGGACAAAGAGGTGGGGGCACGATTGGAGTCAGTGTCCTCAGAGTGGGGGAAGCTGGCAAAAGGCCATGAGTGAGGGAGTTAGATGCCTCAGTCCCTTTGGAGAGACCGCTGTGGAAGTTAACACAGGTGAGGTGTCAGCACCTTGCCTGGTACAGGCTGTAAGCGCTTCATACATGGCAGTTGCCATTTTTATGGCCTCATGGAACAAGGGACTTAGGTAAGATTTTCAGAAACCATGATGCTTCAAAGACAGCAGCGGGCCAGGGGTCAGGCGCCTGGCACTGACTTGCTGTGGGACCTCGAGCCATCATTTCCCTTGTCTGGAAGCTGGGGGCCTGGGCTTTAATGAGGGCCATAGACCCCCCTAAGGCCTCCTGGTCTGGCTCCAAGAGGTGGTGGTATGAGAATAAGTGCCCATCCCCAAGTGGGATTCTGACTTCATGTCCCCAGACTTCTCCCTTCCACGCCCTGGCTTCCGGCCTGGGATGTTTATTTTTGCTGACAATAAAAAACATATTTCAATGTTTGCTTTATCTCCATGTTCCCCCTAGAATGGCAACTGGCAGCCCCGGCCACAAGTGGCAAAGAATTCTCCAAGCCAAAAAAATTTTCTATGCATCCTTTTTAACAATAAGGAGAGAAACTCTGACTCAAACTCCTACAAAGCCTGCATAGATTATTATTTAAGCCCTGAAGCTGTACTCTTTCTATATGCATTGCTTTCCAATCCGAAGAGAGCATTCCTTGAGGCAGTTTTCCAAACTGGTATTTGATATAATAGTAATAAAGCAGCCAGGTGCAGTGGCTCACGCCTGTCATCCCAGCACTTTAGGAGGCTGGGGCGGGCGGATCACTTGAGGTCAGGAGTTTGCAACCAGCCTGGGCAACACGGTGAAACCCCATCTCTACTAAAAGTGCAAAAATTAGCTGGGCATGGTGGTGCATGCCTGCAATCCCAGCTACTCGGAAGGCTGAGGCAGGAGAATCACTTGAACCCAGGAGGCGGAGGTTGCAGTGAGCCGAGATTACGCCACTGCACTCCAGGCTGGGCGACAGAGCGAGACTCCATCTCAAATAATAATAATAATAATAATAAAGCATTAACATCCTTTTAAACATCACATGAAAAGGGGAAGTTCAGTACTCAAAATCATTTGCAAAGACTCGGTTGCGTCAAGCTAAGCAGCAGCAGCAGAAGCTTTCCTGCAGGACTTCTCAGATACTTTAATATGTTCACTTGCACAGAGATTTGCAGAGAGGAAGAAGCTGACACTGAAACCCTTGCAGACTCACTTGGGAGAATTCCAGAGAATGCTGCCAGGTCACAGAAATTTACTGACCCACATCTGACCTGCCCCACCCTCGATGGGAGGAAGTCCCCCAGGGACCACGTACACACCATGCTGGGCGGGGCAGCTTGATGCCCTTGAATATCTTCCGATTAGCCTCATCTAGAAGGCACATGTCCACCCAGCTCTGGCTGTGACCCTGGTGAGTCGCTGGGACTCACGAAGGGGCCATCGCACTCTGCAGACTGCAGCGTACTCCACAGCTCTGAGCAGCTGCTCAGGGAATCGGGTGACAAAGGCCAGCACGGATCGGATCGTGCACCCTGCAAAGCCAGCCCTTTTCTCTAGGGGGTGAGCCCTTTAGCAAAGGAGCTGGTGGGCTTCATCTCCCTGGGCAGCAGTTGTGAGCTGCTGAGAAGGCATGGACACAGAGACACCTAGAGAGACTCAGGGTGAAAGCAGATCTGTGCCAATGCCCTGCCAGGGCTTGGGAAAGGTATAAGCATCGGTTTTCCCAGGGTCTACAAATGAAATCAGCACACTCAAATTTGTTGGGTCCCAGTTTTTGCTCAGAGGCCTGTGATTAAGTGTCATTTGTTATTCCTGCAATCCTACAGGTGAGAGTAGGACCGAAGGTCATCTCAGCCAGGCCTAGGCACAGGGTCAAGGGAGGTTTCCTGGGGTGGGTGATGTTAAGATAAACCAACTGTGCATTGGCACAGCAGTGCCTCAGTGACTCTGAGGCAGCAGCCATGTGACCTGTGAGCCTTGTGAAAAGGAGAATAAGAAAAGCTGGATCTGCTGCAATAACTTCCTAACCAGAGAAGGAAGGAGGCTTCCTCAAAGCCCCACAACAGCCGATGCCCCCCAACATTCCCCACCACCTCCTCTGGGCCAGCCCTGCTGGGCACAGACATCAGAACCAGGGTCTAGAGAGGGAACACTGATGAGTAATCAGTCAACAGTGACCACCCAGGAGTGAGGGCCCCAGGACAGGACTGGTAGAGGAACAGCGGGAGCCTTGAGGCTGGGAGGCTCCTGCTGAGAAAACCAAACAGCACTTCATGGAGGAAGCCAGGCCAGACAGGAGGTAAGAGGTACGTGTCTAAGGAAAGGCAGAGAGGAGAAAGAGGCGCTAGAGAGAGACAGACACACACCCACTGGTCCCCAGGGCCTCAGGAACCAGGGAGGGTTTCTCCTGGAAGAGAACGGCGTGTGTGAATGTGCGTGCCTGTGCATGTGGGTGTGTGGTGGGGCACAGGAGGGCTCTCGGGCAGCACAGGGGTAGCTAGGTGGAGAGGTCTAGAGCTAGGGCAGGAATGATGCAGGGGAGGAGGCAGAAAGAGAAGCAGGACTGCACAGCAGCTGTGGGACTGGGGACTGAGGATGGGGCAGGGGGCAAGCACAGGACCTCTTCTGGTGAGGGGCAGGGGTGAGGCACCAGCTGGCAGCCTTTTTCCAAACTCAGGAATGGGGGAGAAAGAGTGGGCTCTGATGCTGGGAGCCCCCAGCTCCCTATCCAACGTGTAGCCCCAAAAGCCGTCTAATACTTCCCCATGGGTCCCTGGTAAGCCCTGCCCTGACACCTTCCTCCCAGGTGCCCTCCCCCACATCCTGCCCCCAGCACACTGAACTGGGAGGTGGCTTCAGCCACACAGCACCTGCAGCAGCCGGGGGTTCCCATGGCAAACCACCACCCCCCCCACTCCCCCACCCCCTGTCGGAGCAGGAAGATGCTCTGGAAAACCTACCCTGACCAGAGGCAAAGTGACTGGGCTCACAAAATGCAAAAAGGCTCCTGAGTCTCTTGATTCTGACCCAGAAAACTCTTCTGGGGGCCCTACAGGCCTCCTCAGAGGGCGACTCCGGCCTCTCTGCCCAGTCTGTGCCTTCACTCCTGTATTTCTGTGCTTTTCCTCTCCAAGAATAGAATGGGGAGGCGGGCTCCACCACAGCTGGCCCCCCTGGGCTGGGAGATCTGTCTGCTCTGCTCCCCACTAGAGGGCAGGCCAGCCTGAGCTGCCTGGGGGCCCCTGGGACCTCCCACATCCTGCATGAAGGTGGGGACTCAGTGAAAGCCTATGGCTAAGTGGGCACATAATGACCCACCAAGCAAGGGAGAAGCAGACACTGAGATGGAAGCGGCAGCTGCGCCCACTGAGGGAGGGTGAAGAAGCCAGGTTAGCAGCAGAGAAGGCTGGCATGGCCCCAGCACACACGGGCAGTGGGCAGTGGGCAGTGCCAGTGCCCAGGGGCTATGCCCTGTGTGGGCCTGCACCACAGGGCCGAGGATTCAGTGGTTCCCTCCAACCTGAGGTCCTGGCCCTCCCATCACCTATGGGGCCTGGCAGGCCTTCCCTTCTCCAGCCCCACCCCAGGTAGCACTGACAGGCCTGGCCTCTGGGCACCTGCACCTACAAAGCAAGTCCTACAGGGTGAACACACCTCCTTCTTTTGGGTCCTGCCTCTTCTCCGCTAGGTTCTAGAGGCTTCAGGACAACAGCCTGCTGTCCTCTGCCCACCACCCCCTCTGAAACACACAGATGAGCTCACCTGAGCTCTCAGCTCACTAGGATGCTGATCTGTGGGACCTTGGTCACATTACGTTGCAGACATTCATTCAACAAATAGAGACCAGGCACTCGCTGCGGACTTCATGCTGCACCAGGGCAGCAGGGATGGCCTCAAGGGCAGACATGGTTGGCAGTTGGGCCAGTGAGGCAAAATAAAATGGAGGCTCTTCCAGAATGACCCAAAAGAGTGCAGCGAGCACACAAAGGCAGGCACAGGTATTCACGCTGGGCAGTCAAAAGCCGACTCAAAGGAGATGGCAGGTAAGCTGAGCCTTGAAGGACAGTGGAATGCCTCCCTCATCTCCCATGGGTGTGTATATCTGCACATGTACACCAGAGAGCCCCAAATCACCAGTGCAGACTGATGTGCTATGGAAATTCTGCACTGAGAAGCCAAGGGGAATGGGAGGTCAACAAATGGCCAAAGAGGCCACGCTGCCTAGGAAACAGGACTGGAGGGAGGGAGGGAGGGGGCTCAGGCCGCAGAAACCTGTCTGGCTGCTGTGACACTGGTGAGTGGGAGGCAGTGGTCTACCAGGCGCTGCATGAGGCCCAGAATGGGAACAACCATGGCTGTCCAGGGCCTGGTGCCCGACAGCACCGTGAACAGCTGCCTCACCCTCCTGGGTACCAGGAGGTGGCAGAGGCATGTTTCAACCCACCCAGGTCGGTCTGGACCAGAGCCTCCTGCTTCAGTTACTAGGCCTGTCACCTCCCACCAGAAACCAGCTGGGCCCAGGGCCTAGCCAGGAGCCCAGAGAGGTCCAAGGCCTGGGCTAAGGGTGGCAGGCCCAGGTGGATGTATGTGGTGCCAAGTGGCTGCCTCTTCCCAGCCTGACTCCGGCACGTGATGACTAATTTGAATTGTTCTAATTCCCGAGGAGCATCCTCAGAGTTTGGAAACAGGTGGGAGGAGCACTCGCCAAGCCCAAGGCCACCCTTTCCAAGAAAGGGCTACGAAAGCAATGGTGGCGTCAGTGAGACCTGCCCCTCCCCAGGAGCCCAAGGTCCCAGGAGCCCAAGGTCGGTAACTTCAAGAGCTACGGGGAGCAGAGGCCACAACCGGAGGGACACTGTCCCCGTCCTACCGGGAAGGGCCGCTCCTATAGCAACCAGCCCTGCCCCAGGAGGTCCACATGGTGCAGTGGACTGCAATGTCTAAAGGGCATGCGGTTGAGGCCACAAGGTCACGCTCTGTGACAGCGTGAGAAGAACTGCAAACATCTCACTGAGGTTTAAGATAAACCAAAGATGCTGAGAGAACAAATGTGACAGGCTCCTCAGTATTCACGGCTGCTTTCCCGCACGTCAGACACAGCCAACAATGACAAACACGTGACCTCCTCCGAGAGGCTGGTGGGAGCACGTGCCCCATTTGACCCCCACGGCTCTTGCTGTTTGCTGGTGGCAGCCTCTCCACACCCACTAACCCCCAGCCACTCTCCCCGGCGTTCTGTGGCCCACACCCCTCATGACTCACCAGGCTCAGCACCCCAGGGGCCGGGTGAGGGCTCTCCCCCAGGAACACTGCCCCTATTCTCTGGGCTCTGGGATCGTTACCAACAACCCGCACCGCATTCTCTCCCACTCATCTCAATACCGCAGGGGAGGATGCAGCCCCCAGAACTTGGAAATGCCAAGAAAAATCCCCCCAGAGCAGAGCAGAGAAGGGCTGAGAGATGCTGACAGCTACCAAAAAGGGACCTACCTGCTGTCAAGGGGTGGAAGCCCCAAACCTCAGTGCTTGTGACTGTCAGAGAGCTGGGAAAGCCACGGAACACACAGAGCCTCCCGGCTCAGCGACAATGCCCTGGCTGTTCCCCCGGCCCCCGCCCCCTAACAATGCTCCTTTTTTCTTGGGCACTGACCCTCACTTGTCAGGGCTCTGTCCTCAGAAGAGCCCGCAGGCCCAGGCAGCTGGACCAGGGAGGCCCTGGAAGGCTGTTCCCCTGCTCCCTGGGTGGCTCCTGCTCTGAGCCAGGCCAGTCCCAATCCCTGGGGCCTACACAGGAAGCCCCGGAGCCACAGCAAGTCTCCCTGCCAACCCTCTGACCCCGGGACAATGGCATCTCCATGCCCCTTGCATGGTCAACAGGGCAGTGTTGATAGGAAAAGAGGAGACCAGCATTTCTCAGCCTAGGACGTCAGATCCTGCCTGCATTTCACCATGGGTGTGTGTGGGTGTGTGTCTGCCTTTCTTTCAAACAGATGGTCAAGGTCAAACTCACTGAAAATTCAAAATTTGGTAAGAGTTATTAAAGGTATTTCAAGGAATGTGACGGTTGGGTTTCACTGCTGGAATAAACAGCAGCCACTGGCTGAAGGCGCAGGTAAGCTTCAGGATGTAGCCCCAGGCCCCAGCCACCTAGATGCACCTTACATGCTCACCTGAGCAGCCACCTGCAAGGCTGGCTCCCACTTCACAACGGGAGTCCAAGGCCAGGCCCAGGACTCAAGAACTCCTACTGGCAAGCCCGGGGCTGAGATTCAAACTCAGCTTCCTGACAAGGTGTGGTCCGGATGCTAAAGACAAGGAAGACAGAAGAGTGCCACCTGGGGCTCTAGGAACCCTTAACATGACCCAGCTGCCTCCTGCAGTGGAGATGGTGAGACTCAGGCAGAATAAAGATACCAGCTGTGTCTATAAAGTAATACAGCTTTTCAAAAAAACTGTCTTTTTTCTCTGATCAAATTAATGTCCATTGTAAGAGATGTTTATATCTCCAGTTATTTACTCAGGGATCGAAAAATTTTAACTTAATCTCAGAGATAGCCTGTAACATTTGTATTACATAACGTACTCCTCCAAGTTTTTAATATTTATCTTTGCTAAAACTGAAATTATACTACACAAACATCTGGATCCTACTTTTTAATTAACAAACTATAAGGAATATATTCCTGTGACATGACATTTTTTTTTTTTTTTTTTGAGATGGAGCCTTGCTCTGTTGCCCAGGCTAGAGTGCAATGGCACAGTCTCAGCTCACTGCAACCTCTGCCTCCCAGGTTCAGCCTCCCAAGTAGCTGGGACTACAGGTGTGAGCAATCACACCCAGCTAACTTTTGTATTTTTTGTAGAGACGTGGTTTTGCCGTGTCAGCCAGGCTGGTCTCAAACTCCTGACCTCACGTGATCTGCCCACCTCAGCCTCCCAAAGTACTGGGATTATAGGTGTGAGCCACCACATCCAGCCAACATTGCATATTCTTCTAAAGCATTATCATTAAAAGGTAAATCAAGCATAATTTATTTAATCAATTCCCTACCTTTTAATGTTTGGTTGTTTCTAATTGTACAATTATACATAACACAGGAAAAATGATTAAATTATATCCATATACTCTCTTTTGGAAGGGAAAGAAAAGTGGGATATATCTGGGGTTTTTTTTTGTTTGTTTGTTTTTTGAGACAGAGTCTCACTTTGTCGCCCAGGCTGAAGTGCAATGGTGCAATCTCGGCTCACTGCAACCTCCACCTCCTGGGTTCAAGCGATTCTCCTGCCTCAGCCTCCCATGTAGCTGGGATTACAGGCATGTGCCACCACACCCGGCTAATTTTTGTATTTTTAGTAGAGATGGGTTTCACCATGTTGGCTAGGCTGGTCTGGAACTCCTGACCTCAAGTGATCCACCCGTTTCGGCCTCCCAAAGTGCTGGGATTACAGGCGTGAGCCACCGCACCCAGCCAGATATGTGTTTAAAACCGGAAAACCATTCTTCTGAAGACAAAGACATAAGTGCCAAGCAACTATCTAAAAAATGCATCCAGTGGAAAATGGCATTTCCTGGACATGCCAGAAAATAAGATACTCTAATACCGTTCCTAAAACCTGTGACCTATTTCTTGCTCAGTTTTTCTCTGAACTGAGCCCCAAAAGATGTCCCAAGTTGGGAGTTAAGTTCCCTTTGCTACCACCGCCGACCTTGCTGCCATGGCTACAGCGTCCGCCTGCATACGCCCAGCTCTCACGGGGGTGCTGCCAAACTCAAGAGCCCACCACTGACTTCCCCTTTCCTACTAAACGATGCCCAGAGTTCTGAGCACAGGCCTTTTGGGCAGGCTCTGGCCCCAGCATGCTTTGGGCTCCCTCTCCTATTTGCTCCATGCTCACGATACCCAGAAACACCCCCCACCTCCTTGTTCTACAGAGGCTGTTCTCTCTCCTTCTCAGCTACTCAACCTTCTCCCAATCCATGTCAACAAGACGCCTCCTCTTTTTTTGCTAGGCATGGTGACTCACACCTGTAATCTCAGCACTTTGGGAGGCCAAGGCAGGAGAATCACTTGAGCCTAGGAGTTCAAGACCAGCCTGGGCAACACAGCAAGACCCCTTGTCTACAAAAAAAAAATTAAAAACAGAAACCTCCTCTTCCACCCTGTGCCTGCTGGAGACTTTGTATCTTTACCAACCCAAGGTGCTTGGTGTCAGACCCCCAGACTCTGGAATCTTGAATCCGCTGCTCGCAGATCTGACTGGTCACTTAAAGCCCACTGTGCTTCTGTGACCACTGAATGGGGGACCAGGACGCACCTACACCTCACAGGGTCGCTGTGATAAGTCGCTGAGGCCGTCTCAGCCCCACACCCCGTAGCAAGCCAGCAAGCTGTCAGGCTGGTATTCAGCCTCAAAAACACTTGAGGAGCTAAACTGGGAGTTCTCCCTGCCAAGTCTCCCTTGCTGTCAGTTTCAGTACAGGAAGTACAGGGTGGTTGGGAGGGGACAAATGACACCTTTGCTTCTCCAAGGCCACTGAGTGTTCTTACTGGCCCTCTGTCCTCCCCACAGGGCCTCCTCCAGAGGGTGTCCCGCTGTGCAGGACACCCAGAAACCCTCTGGATGGGGTCAGAGCGCACACGGGTGCTCCTGCCAGCCCCTGCTGGGAGGCACCCCACCTCCAACTCAGGCTGACGGGAAGAACGCCCAGTGCCACTTCTATTAATTCAGCCAATGTTTTGTTCTTTTTGGTTAAACTGCCTTAATCTTTAAAACCGCATATCCACACGTCTGGCAGGCTCTTTATGCTCATGATTTCTCTGGGAGGAGAAGCAAGACAGACTTCATAGCCACTTACAGACCAGAAAACTGAGGACTCAGAGGGTCTGTGTCAGGGTGGACAATGGGGAGCCTGGGCTTCAGCTACATGAAGCAGGGCTTTGCTTCCTCCTATGAAAGCAGGGCCTCGGCCCAGTGTCCTTCACTGTGGCCTGGGGTATAAGGACAGAGCAGGGGTAGGGAGGGGAGATAGTGGAGGAGAGGCGGTCTTGGTCCACTTTGCCACTCCCCACCTGCAGGGGCCCTCACCACCAACAGAATGAGGTCCAGGCCCCTGGCCAGAGCACACACGGTCCCCTGCCACACCGCTTGGCCCAACACCCCTGCCCAGGCACCCTGCAGACACTGTATACACCAAATACTTGGAGTTCCCCCAAATGCTAAGCTGGCTCGTGCCTTGAGGCTTCCTGCACGCAGTCCCTCCTCTTCCTCAGGACCTGGTGAGCTCCCAGCCTTCTCTGAAGGGCCCATTCAATGCCCCCCTCTCCCCCCTGCAGGAGGCTGCCCAGCACTCCCTGAGCAGGAAGTAGCTCTGTGCCCCCTCTGGGTCACTGCCATTCTCTTTCTCTGGTGACTGCCTCCCTCTGGGTGGGGCCGTATGCAGCTGTAGGAAACAGCCAAGCCTGGGAGGCAGGAGAACTAGAAGCAAGGTCCTGGTCCCATCACCTGGATGGAAGGCCCTGGGAACTACTTCACCTCACCAAGGCCCCGTCTTCTCCCCTGTAAAAAAGGAAGGATCCTGCCTACATCTCGAGGTGTCGTGCACATTCAACAAGATAGGATGTCTATGCACTGAGCTCAGAGCAGAAGCCCCCCAGTGTAACTCTACCACTCCCCATCAATACAGAGTTTGGGGGGAGATGGTTGGTCTCGTATATACGACTGCCATGAACCTAATCCCCTGTCAGGAGGGGGCTATTTTGATCAGCAATTAGCCAGGCGCTGTCCTCAACCATTTACTCCTCACAAAGGCCCTATCCCACAGGCACTAGCATCATTTACATTTCAAAGAGGCTATAAGGCAAGGGCCAGGCTTCCACTGCCCGGCCAGGATCTGAACCTCCCTCCAGGCCCTCTGTCCTACAAAGTACCTTTCAAATGCCCCCTCCTCCAAGAAGTCTTCTCTGACTCCTCCCTGCGGCCAGAAGTGGCAACCCTGTCTCTGCACAGTATTGCCTGGGCATCCTTCCCTCCTCTCAGTATGAGTTACTCTGAGGCCCAGAGACCAGCAGGTTCTGGGATGTGAGCACCAGAACCTTCCTGGGGCTGACCTGAGCAGCAAGGGACCTCACTAAAAGGCCACTGTGCAGGTCAGAAAACACAGGAAGCTGGGAGAGCCATGCTCAGAAACCAGGCCTCTGCCAGGGAGGCTGTTCACCCAGAGAAGCACAGTGAAAGTAGGCCCTGTGGCAGGCAGGCAGGCAGGCAAGGACCCCTGCCCAGCCCACACCCGGGCACACAGGGCTCAGCATCCCATCTGGCACCTGCCTCTGCCACTGAGCCACCATGACGAATGCTCCCTGTCCTGCTTCCTGAATCCCAGCACCAGGGGGTGGGTCTGGCTGGCAGGCCCCAGTCCTGTGCTCGCACCCAGCACTACAGGTGACAAGAGTTCCTGGCCTTTCCTGTCTGGCCTCCAAGATACATATGGAAGAGAATCCTCAGATGTAAACTCAGAGGGGGTTCAGATGCTAGGAACTCCCAAAACACAGCAAATCTATCCTGCAGCCCCCTGTTAACCATATGCTCCTGGTAGCAAGGACCCTATCTCACCCAGCCTGTGTCCCCCGCAGTGTCTAGTCCTAAGGGCCACCTACTAAATGACAACAGCAGTGACCGCCTACCACACAGCTGCCATGTGCAGGTGTCATGCTGGGTCCTCACAGACCTCCTCTCACCCAGTCCTCACAACACCCACTGCAGGAGGTACAAATCAAGTTATTTTATAAGTTGAGGAAATTAACCTTCTAGAGAACAAATGACTCAAGTGCCCTGAATCTCACAGTAACAAATCCAAGATTCCGACACAGGTACAGCAAACTGGAAACACGTTTTCTCTACTCCGCCACCCTGCTGTTCTAGTAAACGTTCACTCAGTGAATGATAGCCATATGTGAACAGAAAGTGGCTAAGAACAAAAACAGTCCCTCTCTCCCCAGCCAAGCAGCTTCGACCCTAATCCCTGAATGGGCCTTGATGCTGGGGGTTTTGGAACATGCCTGGCACATGTTTGGGTCACCAAAACCCTCCTAACATGCAGCCATTTGCCAAAAGGATTTGTTTGAGGCTGCGATCTCTCTAGTTTTGAGGGTGCTGATCGGATACCCCTAACAGCGACAGGGCTGGGAACTGGGACAAGGTAGAGCTGGACTTAACACGGCTTTGTAGCAAAGATCCAAAACTCAGGCCAGTGCCCCACCTGCATGTCCTGATGGGCCTGACAGGGCACTGGGGCTTGTGGGGTGGCTGCAGCGCTCAGAGGGAGGAACTGGTGGGCAAAGAAAGGGAGAAGGGCCTCGGACAAGGAGAAGGAAATTAAAGTTTCAATCATGGCTGGCTGCGGTGGCTCACACCTGTAATCCCAGCACTTTGGGAGGCCAAGGTGGGCAGATCACTTGAGGTCAGGAGTTCAAGACCAACCTGAGCAACATGGTGAAACCCCATCTCTATTAAAAACTCAAGAATTACCCAGGCATGGTGGTGTGCACCTGCAATCGCAGCTACTCGGGAGGCTGAGGCAAGAGAATAGCTTGAACCCAGGAGGCGGAGGTTGTAGTGAGCCAAGATTGCACCACTGCACCCCAGCCTGGTGACAGAGCGAGACTGTCTCAAAAAAAAAAGTTTCAATCTTAACTCTACAAATTGACTTGAAGTCCAAACTGTTTCTCATCCAGCTACTGCCAGCTCCCCACCGAGGCCCACACTTTGGGGAAAACCCTTAGAAACTTCTTGTCATTGGTAAAAAAATATTGACCCAGGATTGGCCACGTGGGCCACAGGTGGTTTCACAGCACACACACAACCAGAAGCTGGGGCTCAGAGAAGCAAAATAACTTGCCCAAGATCACACAGCTAAGGAGATCGGATTGAAATCCACCCCAATTTATGTGCACAGACAGAAGGGGAGAAAAGAGATGTGGGGCAGGTGGATTTCTGAGGGCAGGAAATACCAGTGGGAAAGCCGAAGACAGCACAGTAGAGACTGCAAAAGCCCAGTGCTCTGTGGAGTCACTGCAGAAAGCACTGAACACATTCAAGGCTCAACCCATCAGGCACTCTTTCCTTTGGGGCTACTTCCAACAGGAAATTCCAAGTGTCCCTGTCAAGCAGGGGAAATGCCATCCTGGGTCCAAGGCAGCAGGGCAGCCTCCCTGCCCCGCCCAGCCCCACCTACATGAAGAACAAAGTGCACCAGGCAGGAATGTGCACTCAGGCCGTAGCCAGCCTCAGCCTGGCCGGGAGGAGGCTCATTCTTATCTGTGGCTTGATTAAAACAAGCTTGGATTACACTACAATCTTTAAGCCCCAAGGCTGGGTGGGGGTGGTGTCACCAGGAATCTGTTCCAGGCGCACGTCATGCCCAGGCCACCGTTCTCCTTGCCCTCATCGGTGGCAGGCTGGCATCCTGCAGAAGGCCCTTCCCAGACCACAGCCCCACCCTTCCTCTCCTGCCGCCCACCTGAAGGCCCCAATACACATCTTCCTACAGTTCTGGCTTCAACTCTGTTCCTGAGACCTTTACTGCCCCAAGTCCACTACCCTGAGTTCTGGGCAAATGAAAAATCTTTTCCCCTTCACCAGATTCCTCAAATCCAACCATTCTGGAACCCAGCTTGTGGATGGCGAGGCTCTAGCCTCCCTCCTCTTCTGTCCTATCACCCTGGGAAGACAGAGCCAGAGGGTACTGAGGAATTCAGGTGGGAGGGGTTGGGGGGGGGAGGTGAGGAGGGGGTCCTAGGAGCAAATGGAGGGTCACAAACTGAAGCGCCCATGGGGCAAATGTAAACCATGAGGCTGGTGGTGTGGGACAACAGAGAATGGTGGGGCCTAAGGGGCAACCAGCTCAAACACTGGCAACAAATTCAAAGGAAAGAATGTAAAATTCCTGTGTGGGCCAAACAGATTGCATGCAGACCCAGGTATATCTGAGTCACCCATGTGTAATCTGGTCCAACCCCCTCCGCAGAGATAGGAAAGCTGAAATCCAGACACAAGGAAGGGACCATGAATAAGTTTGTGCTGGCGATTACTGAGAAAGTCTAGCATAAAAATTAAACCGAAGCCTAGGCCGAACACTGGCATCCCTCTGCTTGGCTGTGAAGCTGGTGAGGATGCTGCACTCGGCCTGGCAGCAGATGGAAACTCTGGAACTCGAGGGCCACGGATGAGCCACAGGGCCCCTCAGGTAAAGGACTGAGAGCCAGCCATGCAAGCCCCTGGGACTGACCCAGATGCAGAACTGACCAATGCGGCAACAACCATCACCCAACCCTGTGGGGCTGTAGATCTCAGAGGAGGTGGGACAGTGGCCCAGCGGACAGCAACACGGCAGAGAGGGAAGAAGGGTGTGGCCTCTGTCTATGGCCTGGCCAGAAGGGCCACCGCAAGCACCAAGGCTAGCAAAGGAGGAAGAGGAAGAAGCAAGAAAAACCCGACACCGTGACGGACTAGCGTGGGCCGCAAGTCAGGGTTGTGGTTCTTTAGGATATATCTTAACAGGGTAAGGGCCTTAAATGCCCTTTCCCCACCAACCTGACAGGGTTTAGCACCAGGACTCCTGGCCAGGGCAGGCCCCAGGGCTCTAGGATCTGTCAGATCAGGAAGAAAGGGGCATTTAAGGTCTCCCTCCTGTAAGATCTACCTTAAAGAACCAGATCCCTGACTTTGCAGCCCAGTGCCATGCTGCCTTTGAGCCTGAAATGGAAGTCTGTGCCTTAGTTCCAAGTCACCAGGCACTGGTTCCTTGCCCTTGCAGGCACAGGGCATCAAGATCAAACCAAACCTCCAAGCCTCACCTCTCACAAATAAGCAGAGGCCAGTTACCCCTCTGGGCAAGCCCTCAGGCCCCTGTCCCTGCCAGTCAGCAGCTCTGCCTCCCGCAGCGCTTGAGAGCTGGTCCATGCAGCCAGCCAGGAAACACAGAGGCCAGGTCAGAGTGGCCTTTTAATTCAACTCCCCTGGTGACCCTGAAGAGCACTGCCGCAGACTGAGAGGCTGGAAGTAGGCTATGCTGCCCCTGCCCCATAACAAAGACTCTACAGCAAATCACCAGGATGGGGGAAGATTAGCGCAAAGTGGGTGGAGAGTCTCCCTGAAACGTACTGACAGCACTTAAAAACCAATTAGATGGCGTGTGCCTGTAGTCCCAGCTACTCAGGAGGAGGAGGTGAGAGGAGGATCACTGGAGCCCAGGAGTTCAAGGCTGAAGTGCGCTATGATTGCATCTGTGAAATAGCCACTGTACTCCAGCCTGGGCAACACAGCGAAACCCTATCTAAGAAAATCCAACTAGAGACCTTGGCTTACATGCAATCAGAGAACTAATTAACAAGGACCAGTAATTAAAATTAAGCTATACTCTCTAATTCAGACTTTTTTTTTATTCTTTCAGAACTAATTTCAGGATCCAGTTTCTAGCCTGGACACAACCCAATCCACCCTGGGCCAGAACTGCCAGAATACCTTCCCTGAAACTGTCCTCTGCAACTACCTAAAAACCTTCAATCGCTCCCCAGTGCCCCCAAATGAGGACGCATGTTGCCTCCGACTTCCTTTCCACACTCACAGCTCACTGCCTCCCAAGCGGTCACTGCTCTGGCGGGACGGGTCCACCAGTGGTCTGTGAGCCGGGCCTCAAGCCCTCACCAGGCACACACAGAGTCCTCTTTGACCCCATCCCCACCCCATGCTCTTTTCTTCTGCAAACCTCCCAGTGTGGTCTGGGGCAGTCAAGCCGCACCCCTCCCTCCTGACTCTCAGGGCATCTTGACCTCATCGCCCAGGCTGACCACAAGCTCCAAACAGGACTTTCTTGTGGCCATTGCTCAGGTCCCAGGCATGCACAAACCCACTCACAGACACTTGGCTGAGAGAAATCTCAACCATTAGCGCTACTCCCATTTTCTATTCTGAGGAGGTAGAAACTGAGGCTCAGAGAAACAGTGCTAGCCCGGGGCCCCACGGTGGGGACAGCAGGGTCTGCACAGGGTTGGCCTGGCTCAAGCTTCCTTTCCCACATGGCCCCATGTGCTCCAGATAAAGGCAACTATGAACCATGTTCCTGTCATAAAGGAGATAAGACATACACACAGGATATGGTGATTGGGCAGGACGCAATTTAGTGCTCAGACTTTCCTAAGTGCTCTGGGCTTCGGGGCCTTCAGAAAAAGGCTAGGTAAGCAGGGATGGCCCAGCAGCCTGGCGGGGGGGGGGGGGGGGGGGGGGGGGAACACAAGCAAACAGAAACATCTCCAAATGAGTGGTCAACTGGAAAGCACAGGGCAGAAACAAGAGACTGGTGTTTTTCCATTTCTTTCGGACTGCACACTCCCACAGCCTTCTCCCATAGCAGATGAAAAACTAGTGAATGAATAAAAGCAGCAAACGATGGTTCATTATCATAAAAGCTCAGTCACTAGCTAGCCCACCCAGGCTGCGAACCCCCATCAGAAGCTCTGCTCGGTGGAACTCCCACAAGGCCGCACATGCAGCCCAGCACCTAGGCTATGTGAGGCCCATGCTCCAGCCCAGAGCAGGCGGCTGGTAGGGAAATCACAAGGGCCTCCCTGCTTTGGGTCTCCTTTCCCTCTCCATTCACCTCCAACTAAACTAAGCGCCCCCTCCTGCAGAGTCAAAGAATGGAAGTCAGGAAAGAGGGGACCGAACTGGGAGAGAAGAACCAGACCAATGGACCACTCCGGACTGGAAAGCTGGGGCCCTCAGGCCAAGCTGGGCTGCTGGTGAACCATTACCACCACTGCCTTTGCCAAGCTTCCATCTGTGGACTGCCCTCAACTTAGTTCCCTTGAAGAACCTTCCTCCCCGACGTTTAAGCCACGTAACTCCAGGGGGTTGACCCACACTCACTTTGGGGTGGGCAAGTGATACAGTCCTGGCCAGCTAGAGTATCATGTCATCCAGCCCAAGGACAGGTGTCATGGGTTGAACTTTGTCCCCCAACAAGATAAGCTGAAGTCCTAACCTCTGGTACCTATGAACGTGATCTTACTTGAAAACAGGGTCTTTGCAGATATAATCAAATTAAGATGAGGTCATCAGGGTTGGCACTGATTCAATATGACTAGTGTCCTTATAGGAAAAGGAGAAAGCCAGGTGAAGACACAGACACCCAGGCAAGACGGCCAAGTGGGGATGGAGGCAGAGACTACAACGATGCTCCCACAAGCCAAGGCGCGCCTGGGACTATGAGAAGCTGGCAGAGGCAAGGAAGGCTCCTCCCTTCGGGGCTTCAGAGGGAGCAGTGCCCTGCTGACATCCTGAGTCCAACTCCTAGCCTCCAGAACTGAGAGTGAATTTCTGTTCTCCTAAGCCACGCAGTTTGCAGTGACCTGTTATGGCATTCCTAGCAGGCAAATATGATATGTATGTGACCCAAGCCAGGCCAACCAGAGCCAGCCAGCACCAGCCAGCCCGACATCTGCTTCCTGCGGGGCTGTTAAGCCAAGGGGATGAAGCTGCAGGCAACCAGTTTCACATGACTTGGCACAAGCCCACCCAAAATGACTTTCACAAGGAGCATGAAAAGTGAAGAAATATTTCTGATGACAATACATGTGAGTTCTTAATGGCCTGAAACCTGCCAGACCGATCTCTGGACCTTCTGAGACATTTGGGCCAATAAATTCTATTTATTGACATTTCCTTAAGATTTTTCTTTCATATTGACAGCTGCTACTTACAACCTGAAGAGGCTTTACATTTTCTCATAACACGGTGAACATGGTGTGATTTGTTTTCTGACATAACATGTCCAAATGAACAGGGTGCCCAACGGTCATCCTTTTGGGCACCTACATTTTTGACATCGATGGTAGTAACACTCAAAGCACTGGCATCCTTCTCTTTGGCAAGCGCCTTCGGCCTTCAAAGCTTTGTTTCAATGATGGCCAGTCTTTACGTCAAGGGTGCATTTGGTTTTTGTATAACAAAAAACAATTCCAACAAGCTCAGAATCATGAGTGAAGATGTGTCTGGTTTTAAGTGCTGACTAAAAATGGCTTTAATCATAAGGACGGAACGTTAGGAGGGAGTGGAGTCTCCAGGGTGTTTCAACAGGTTGACATCAGCAAGAACCCATATTCCTTTCAAGTTTCTATTCTGCCATGCTCGCCATGGTAGACCTTTGTCCGCGTGCCTGTCGCCTCACGCTCACAAGACAGCTGCCAAAGCTCCTGATACTCCCACAAAATATCTGGAAGGGGGGAAGAAGGGGCCAGGGCGAAATAGCCAACCCTTTGAAAGAGAAGAAACACTCTTTCCCAGCTGGGCGCGGTGGCTCACGCCTGTAATCCCAGCACTTTGGGAGGCCAAGGTGGGTGGATTGCTTAAGCTCAGGAGTTCGAGACCAGCCTGGCCAACACCATGAAACCCCATCTCTACTAAAAATACAAAAGTTACCCAGATATGGTGGCACACACCTGTAATCCCAGCTACTCAGGAGACTGAGGCACAAGAACTGCTTGAACCCAGGAGGCAGAGGTTGCAGTGAGCCGAGGTCACACCACTGTACTCCAGCCTGGACGACAGGGCAAGACTCCGTCTCAAAAAAAAGAAACACTCTCTCCAGTCATGTCTTACTGGTTAGAAGTGCACATAACATGGGCACCCCCACTGCAAGGAAGGCTGGGAATGAAGCATCTCATAACAGGCTCAGGCCAATCATCACTGCCACCCAGAGGAAAAGGGACAGTGTAGACAATGAGAAGTGAAGATCTGCTGAGAAGGAAACTTTGCAGATATTAATGATACTAAAGAATAACAGATTCCATTTGCCCTTTAAAAGCCCTACAAAACCCCTTCTGTGGCTTCTAGGTAGACCTGGGGGGAAAGTCAGCAATACACAAGAATCCTGTGTGGAAGGCCTCCTGCATGCGGGGCTCTGTGCTAAGTACCAAGGTGAGTGCCCGCGAGGAGCCCACAGGTAAACACAGTCGGCTCGGAGGAGGTGAGGGGACAGAGGGGAAGCCAGGAATGCTTCTGCCAGCAAGTGACATCTGGCTGGAGTAGGTCGGACCAGCAAGTGCAGAGGCAGGGAGAGAGTGCGCAGGTGTTGCTGGTGTCTGAGCTGGGAGTGGCAGGGGGTGAGGCTGCCTGGCTGGCAGGACCAAACTGGGAAGGGCCTCGTAAACCATTCTCCAGGGCTTAGACTTTAACCTAAAGACAATGAAAGGCCAGGAAAGGTTAGATCAGTGGAGTGACTCAGATATTCTCGATGAAAGATCATTCTGCCAGGTGGGGGCTGGACTGAGGGTGCGAGAGCCCAGAGCTGGGGATGCCAGCCAGAGGCTTGGCAATAATGGGTAAGGGGGACTGGGAGACTGACCGGGGTCACAGAACAGAAGGACGGGGGTGGGGGGTGGGTAAGGAAATATCCAGAAGGAAAAATCAACAGAACCTGGAAACGGAAAAGATGTGGATGTGGAGGGGCAGAGGCACCGGGCTAGCAGCTGGGGTGGGAGATGGGGGGAGACCTTCATGACCATCTAAGAAAACACAGCACAAGCAGATTTGGAGGGGACAGAGGGAGTCAAGTTACAAACACGGTCCCTCCAGGCAGAGGCACTTGGCAAAGGTTCTAGGCCTGCCATGGGGGTGGGCGCCGACAATCCCTGCTGCTGGGAAGTGCAACTCCTGCTCAGCTTCCCTTTCGAGGAATGGCCTTCCCGGGGCAAAACAAAGGCCAGGGGGCAGCAGGCCGTAGGAAATACTCTCACTGCCTTAAATAGAAGCAAACCATCTGGCCAGTTGGAGAAAGTTTACACAAGGAGGACTGGGTTGCACTCGGTGCATTTTAAAGAAAGCCCGGCGGACACACGGGTTCTCCTGCTGGTGCTGCCAGCCTGGAAAATAACAGCTGAGACTCAAGCAGGCAGGATCGGCTGCCTTATCTCCAATTCCCGTGTGTGGGGTGAGAGGAGGTACTTCCACTCCCCTACCTGGCTGCAAGCCCCCAAATATGTCCTGTCTAGGGAGGCCCTGCTGCCACACAGCAAAAAATAAGTGATTCGCTCTTGAGTTCCACGTGCTCCAAATGGTTCTCCAAGAGCCCCCAAGTGTCAACTTCTGTCCTATCCAAGGCAAGAGAGAGGAGCAAGGGCTGATGGCGGGCACCCAGGGGTCACAGGTGGCCGAATACTGCAGCTGGCTTTTGAAGGCATCGATGCACACTTTGAGGGCCTGCCTTGGCTCCTGCACCCCACCTCAGTTCGTGTTTCCTCCCTTTATTCCCTCCACCCAGAAAGGTGACAAATCCAAGCCCTGGATGTGAGGGGGGTTCGCAAGAGTAATTCTGGAGAGATGGGGTCAGGTGAGGAATGGTTAGAGACCCAGGGAGCCAAGTCACGGGACTTCAGTGACCCCATGGCCGACCTACCGAGACCTCCAGTCGCCAGCATCGGGTAGGCCCACAAGTGTGGGGGAGGAAGTGAGTGTCACTGGCCCATCAGCAAGCAGAGCTGGCAGAGGTACCTGTGCAGGCGAGTCCAATGCCCAGCTCTTTAATAAACACGCCTTGCGGTGCTGGAAGAGACTCAAAGTCCATCCAAGACAGATTCTGTCTTCCCACTAAACTGGAAGCTCCTTAAGGACCGGGACGTGGCAGTTTTGCTCTCAGCTATATGCCCAGTGCTCAGCACAGGGCCCGGCCTGCCTGGGCACTCAGAAGGACACCTGACGGACAAGGAACCAATCAAATGGTGATGGCCACACTCCACCCCCAGGACCTGAGAGCCAACAGTCACCACGCACCTGGCAGGCCCACAGCTCTCTGCACATACACATGCCTCAATTTCCCAGGCATGGGGGAGCTGAATATCCCAGGATTCTGCCCCAGACACCATGGTTTTCAAACTCTCTCTGACCTCAAATGTCTTTCCTGAAATGAAATCTAACATGCAGACCCCAGATCAAACACAGATCAAGAGAGAGTGGCTGGGAAAGGTGGCTCACACCTGTAATCCCTGCACTTTGGAAGGCCAAGGCGGGCGGATCGCTTGAACTCAGGAGTTCGAGACCAGCCTGGGCAACATAGTGAAACCCTGTCTCTCCTAAAAATACAAAAATCAGCCAGGCTTGGTGGCGCATGCCTGTAATCCCAGCTATTCAGGTGGCTGAGGCAGGGGAATCGCTTGAGCCTGGGAGGCGGAGATTGCAGTGAGTCCAGATCATGCCACTGCACTCCAGCCTGGGTGATGGAGTGAAACTCTGTCTCAAAAGAAAAAAAAAAAAAAGAAAGAGCTGCTCAGGTGAAGGGAGTGGTGAGCAACTCATCCCCCTTGAAAAGCAGGTACCCCTTCAAGGAACCCCTAGGGGTGCCTCATAGCCAAGCGTGAAAGCCAATTCAATGAGACCGGAAACCACCCTGTGCCTCCAAATGTCTCAGCGTGGGGAATGGAAGACAGCAGATTGGGCGGAAGCCCTTCCATTGTAAAGCTAACTCACTCCCTAATCCCTGCCACTGTTATGGCTATGGGGTACTCACCTCTGCAGTTTTTGGCTAAGAAACGCCAAGAATAAGTACCTATTTCAAGAACAACTCTGTTGTGAGAAATTCCAGCACATTCTACTCTGAGGGCACCACCATCTTCACCCTTTTGTAGCTGGAACTTGCACCAGGGGAGAGCCTTCATCTCTGACTGGAGGGGCCACGTGGTGGAAAGGGAATAAGACAGCAGAAAGCACAGAGATTTGGGTGGCAGAGTCCCCAGGCCAAATCCCAGCTCTGCCATTTAAAAGATCTGTGACCATGGGCAAGTTATTTAACCTTTCTCAACTTCAATTTCCATATCCAAAAGGTAGGATAATTAATTGTCCCTGCAGCTTGTAGGACTGTCTTTGGGTTTATATGAGGGATTTTTTTCAAGTGCTTTATAAACCACTCCCAAATGTTAGCTCTATTTACACTGATTTTATTGCTGGGCTCCTAGGAGGCCAAAGGCAACAGACTTAGTTTCCACTAAAGGTCTTTTATTACAACAGATGCCAGGCATCTAGGGCGGCCTGTTGTCTGAAGAACAGCCTGATTCTCCCATAATCCCAGGCTCTTCAAGGTCTAAGTCTCGATACCAGGCCCTGGCTGACACTCTGACCCAGGGAGGCCTGGTCTGGGTTGTTCTTACCCTGGGGGCCTTATTTGTCCTTCTGTGAGGGCCAAAGGAACCCCCAGTGGGGTAGGGGGATGGGAGATCCTTCAGTGGGGCCAGAGACGGCCTGAGAGTGACTCAGTGGGCTGGAAGTTCGCCCCCAAGCCTCACCAGCCTTCTGGCTCACTCTATATTCAATATAATACCTGCCCGCACCACCACCCTCCCTCCAAACCCAGGTCCCCAAGGGGCTGGTGGTACAGGAAACAGCCCTACATCTCCCATCCCAGGGTTCAGTCCCTCACTCAGAACTGGGAAAGGGGCCGGGCACAATCTCCCAGATGCCCCAAAGACTTGGAAAGCGCTCTGGTGGCTTTCTGAGCAGGCACATCTGGCCCAACCACACCTTTCATCACCACTGTTTAAAACCAGTGGTTCTCCACATGGACACAGGAAGGGGAACATCACACACCGGGACCTATTGTGGAGTGGGGGGAGGGGGGAGGAGGGAGGGATAGCATTAGGAGATATACCTAATGTTAAATGACGAGTTAATGGGTGCAGCACACCAACACGGCACATGTATACATATGTAACAAACCTGCATGTTGTGCACATGTACCCTAAAACTTAAAGTATAATAAAAAATAAAAATAAAAATAAAATAAAAAATAATAATAAAAAAAAACCAGTGGTTCTCAGACAGAGGGTCTCACAAGCAGGGTCAACATCACCTGGATACCTGTTATAGATGTGGATTCTCAGCCCCTCAGACCTACTGGTTCAGAGACCCTGGGAATGGGGCCAGCCACCTGTTTGAAGATGTGCTCCCTGGGGGTTCTAGTGCACACTCAGTTCGAGAACCATTACTTCAATCCAGTGGTTCCCCACCCGCCCCTCTCCCGGCTGCCTGTTGTCTTGGGGGCCTCATGACAGCCAGTGCTCAAGAGCTGCCCCAGAGATCTGGATATAATTGATGCCACCCCATCAGCACTTCTTTTTAGAAGTGCTTTAAAAAGAACAGGCGGTGCAGAGGACTTTCACGGTAGTGAAGCTGCTCTGTATGGTATGGTAATGGTAGATGCAGGTCACTATGCATGTGTCCAAACCCACAGAATGTGCAACATCAAGAGTGAGCCCTATGCACACTGGGGACTTCAGGTGATCCTGATGCACCCAGGGAGGTTCACTGATTGTAGCAAATGTTCCAGGCTAGCGTGGGATGTTGACAGTAAGGGGGGCTGCATGTGTGTCAGGGTAGGGCAGATACGGGAAATCTCTGCACCTTCCTCTCAATTTTGCTGTGAACCCAAAACTGCTCTAAAATAGAGTCTATTAAAAATCAATCTCCCAGGTGACTGTGATTCCAGTAGTCTCTGGAGCCTGGGCTGATGTTTGGGAGGTAGACGGGACAGCCAGGCTTCAGAAACAGCAGGTAAAACTACCCGGTTGTGGAGTCATCTGGGAAGATTCTAGATGGAGGGAAGTCAGACTGAAGTAGGGAGAGATGGGGTGGGGGAAGGAAGCGAAGAGCAAAGGCTTAGAAGCGCTTCCTGGAAGCCCACCCAGCACTTCATGCATCCAACCCTGACTGAACATCTTCTTTCCCCACATCCCCTCCACCCTGTCAGTGGGTCAAGTGCTAGCCTGGGATTCACCCCACTTAGAGGTAGAGTCCCCACTTCTAGCAAGTGAACCGAGCCAGTCACCCACGTGTAGCTGCTTTGACGTCATCTGTAAACAGGGTACTGTGGGGCTGGACTAAGACACAGCCCAGTGCCTGGCACAGGGCAAACAACCAATAAACGCAGGTTTTAATAAACTGATTGACAGAAACTGGAGCCCATGTCTGCTGCATGGAAAACAGCATCCAGACAACGGGTGGTCTTATCTCCTGCCAGTACCACCTCTCTGGCTTGGAGGTTAGACTCAAAGCGCAGGAGGGAACCCTGTATCTCCATGCCCAGAAACAGACCCTATATTCCCAAAGACAAGCTAAAACCATTGGGAAAAAAACAAAAAATCATTCAATCTGTAAATGCTCACTGTCTATTCTAACTAGACACTGGGCCAGGGGGTACAGAACATGTACTCCCTTGATTACAGAGAGGCTCCAGTCCAGTGAAGAGCAAGAAAGATGCCGCTGGGGCTACTGGCTTCTCACCAGGTGGTTCATCCTCGGAGCCTGCATCACTCCTGGCAAGGAGAGCTTCAGGAGAGGCGGCGGCCATGTCCTGATAGGTACGGTGGCTTGAGAACCAATGTTCTAGGGAATCTAAGGGCATATATTACAGAAAACAGCACTCTCTCTGCCTCTCATGGCTTTTTTCCCCTTCTGTTTCTTTCTTTTATAAGCCTTTCACTGAAGTATAACATAAGAAAGGAAGGACATGCCATAAGTGAACAGCTTGAATATTTCACAAACTGGCACCCAAGAGGAAGACTGAGGAGAGGACAGTTGCAAGACACCAGCGGGCTCCTCACATTCCCACCCGGCACCTTGTCCCCAAAGGTGACCGCCAGCCTGCCTCCTGTCCCCAGAGAGTAGCTTGGCCTGGTCAAGATCTTCACGTAAATGGAATCAGACACTGAATACGCCTCTGCACCTGGCATCTTTGGCCACGTTTCATGCCTACGGGACTCATCCATGGTTCATTCTCACTGCTGTATTCGATACAACTCCATGGCCAGATGATAGCACAGGTCATGTACGTACCCATTCTACAGCCAATGGGCATGCGTGCTGTCTCCTCTTTGAGGCCATCAGGAATGCTGCTGCTGGGAACATTCATTCTACACGTGTCTTTTGGTGGACACAGCCCTCCTTTCTCTTGGGTACATGCCGTGGAGGATTTGCAGGGCCAAAGGGTCAGCGTCTCCTCAGCTTTAACCAAGCCATGTTCCCAAATCCCACACCAGCCCTCAGTCCCTTACTCTGCTTCATTTTTCTCCCAGTCCCCCTCCCCCACCTCACTCGCCACCCACACTTCTTTCTGTTTTCAGTCTCTCAACCTAGACACAAGTGCTCCACGAAGGCAGAGGGATTTGGGGTTTGTTTACTGGGACTCTCCCGAGCCTCGGCGCTGCCTGGCCCAGAGCAGATACTCAAGGGACATACAAATGCCACCTGAACTTCTGCACTCACCTGCGCATGAGCTCGGGACTCCTCTCAGCTGTCCCCTCCCATGCCTCCCTCCCACAGCGCCTTTCCAAAGTCCAAGGACCCATCCTTATCCGGTCCTAGCCCCAGCTGCCAGTCAGGCCTCAGGTAGAAACTGAAGGTGCCCAGCGGTCCCTACCACTCCCCGGGCAGAGAGTACAGGCTCTTGGAAGAAGTCCAGACTCAAGTCTCAGCCTTGTGAAGCCGGCTGACTGGAGTGGCAATGACTCCACAGACCTTCCTGAGCGCTGGCTGGGGTCTGAGCACCCAGCAGACGGGAGGAGCAGCTGGGGCACCCAGTGAGGTCACGGCTAGGGAGGTGAATCAGGCAGCCTGATGAGGCTGGGGCAGGTGAGGTGTTTAGGCCACAGGACAGCTCCAGTGAAGCTGAACCTCACCCGGTCTGGGGAAAGGAGGGAGGGCTTCACAGAGGAGGTGTCTCAAGAGTTGCCTCTTCCAAGATGCCCAGAGTTCCCCAGATAGAGAAGGCTGGGGTGACTGTGTGAGTAGAGACTGGTGTGTGCGAAGCAGGAGAGTGGCCTGGGTGCAGCAGGGTTGAGAGGCAAAGCCCACTCCTGGCCAAGCAGAGGGAACTGTCGGGGAAGGAGTCAGAAAGATCACAGGGAGGACGGTGGCAAACACCAAGAACCGCCAGGCCAAGGCCTCTGGGGTCACCCAAGGGCAGTGTGGCACGTGAGGGCTTCCGCAGCTTAACCATGCTGAGAAGGCGCCTGAAAGCTTGGTGAACTGCAGACTGACTCAGCAGGTCTGGGGGCAAGGGAGTCTGCATTTTTCATGGGTGCCCCATCAGTGCAGCTGCCACTGGTTCCCAGACCACACTGGGAGCAGCAAGGGCTTAGGGAAGCAGAATTAGGAGACCTCAGCAGTGCACCCCCAAGGGAAGAGGGACCAAGAGGGGTGCAGTGATGTTGAAGAGGAACCAGGGTCTTAAGCAGCTCAGTCCACCCACGGCTGGGTCTCAGTGCAGCAGCCACAGCTCTACTTCACACCACCAGCCCATTCCAGAACCTTCTATACCACCTCAGAGCAGTGCCCCTCCTCCAGAGCCTGGTGTTGCCATGGCAACAGCCCACAAACAGGGGGAGCCCAGGCTTCAGTGTCATAAACAACTCTGACAGATTCAACAAATAAAGATGTACTATAGCAATTTGTGGGGAATTTATGAGAAATTAAAAATTCAACTTGGACAATAAACAACCCATTTCAGAATTTGCCCCACTTAAAGTTAAATAAACCCCATGCAAGCATTTTTCAAGCATGATGTTTCAAGGCTAAAAACAGGCCCTGCTGGGAATGCTTCCTGAGCTTCCAAAACTGGGTGCTGCTGGGAGAGCACATCACATAACTGCTCACATCACAGGGCACTTTTACAGCTTAGAAAGCACCTGGCTCACCCTCTGGGTGCTCCCAAATGCCACCCAAGAGACCATAGGCCGAGGATGAGTAACGCTGTCAGGATTATGAGCCTCACAGGCGACTTGCCCAGAGCACAGTGACTCCCCAAGGTCACAAGTCTGGTCAAGGTCAGAGGCAGCGTGCAAACCCATCACCCAGACTCCAAATCCACCATGCATACACAGGCAGCCATGTGTGCATTTGCTATACACAGAAACACTGCACCCAGGCGAGGTCCGACGTGGAGAGCTAGCTGTGTTCTCTCGAAATCTGTCCTGCTGAAACAGCACCCAAAGAGCCTGCTTCAAGCAGATCGACAAATTCTCCCACACGCACACTCGCTCACACATTCACTCACTCACACACACTTGCTCACTCCTACTCACTTGCTGCCCAGGGGGCGAGAGGCCTCAGATCCCTGGATTCTGCAGTATGAACAGGGCAACCTCACCAAGCTGACTTCAAGATGAAAGGCTAAGAAAGGAAACAGACGTGCGAGTACACCTGGGAGATTTTCTAGCCCCGTTTTCTGAAGAATCAGGGATTTACAGAAGGTGAGAGTGAAACGGGACCCATGAGATCCTATCAGCTGTCAGACAGAGAAAGAAGCAGAGCCCGGCTGAGGCCATGCAGGGAGGAGAGGCAGAACCAGCAGGGACCCCAGTCTCCTGCGGCCCCAGCCTGCAGCACAGGCAGCCGTGGCTTCATGCTCTCCCATGGGGGCCACACGACTCAGGGCTCACCCATCAGGCACCCTCCTGGTCATTCTCACCATGCTTGGTGGCGCTAGGCACCTTGATGGAGAGAAAAAGGATCATGACCCACGATTCTGGCATCACCACATGCTGTCTCTCAAGGGGCTACCTACTGACAGGTGGGAGAAACCCATCAGCTCGGTGAGAGCCCTCCCCAGCTCCCTGCCCCGATCTTCCCAGGCGGCCCCATGGTTGTCTGTCTCCCTGAGCTACTGACGCAGAAGAGGTCAAAGACTTGGTCATCTTAGAGTCCCTAGAGGGCAGCAGGGGACCTGCCACTGGGGCCTGTGTGAGCACCCAGCAACAGAAGGAATGAAGGGCTGAGCCCCTGTTAGGGCCCTGGGCCTGCAAGCCCATCAGCTCCCTCAAAGGATCAATCATAAATTGATGACAGAAATGAGCCATGGGATGATGGCCACAGGGGCATCTGGGAGGGCCAGTCTGGAAGGTCGAAGCCAGAGTGGCCATGCGGGACTCTGGGTAGGGACAGAAGAACTGGGTCCCCTCTCACAGAGGCCACGGGACACATTGCTGCTCTGCCTTGAGGTCCATAGGGTCATAAGGCAGGGGTGGAGGGGGTGCGGGTCACGAGGCAGGGGTTGAGGGGGTGCGGGTCACGAGGCGGGGTGGAGGGGGTGCAGGTCACGGGGTGGAGGGGGTGCGGGTCACGAGGCGAGGTGGAGGGGGTGCGGGTCACGAGGCGGGGTGGAGGGGGTGCGAGTCACGAGGCGGGGGCGGGTGCTGGTCACGAGGCAGGGTGGAGGGGGTGCGGGTCACGAGGGGGGGTGGAGGGGGTGCAGGTCATGAGGCAGGGGTGGAGGGGGTGCAGGTCGTGAGGCAGGGGTGGACGGGGTGCAGGTTACAAGGCAGGGTGGAGGGGGTGCGGGTCTTGAGGCGGGGGCGGGTGCTGGTCACAAGGTGGGGTGGAGGGGGTACGGGTCACAAGGCGGGGTGGAGGGGGTGCAGGTCATGAGGCAGGGGTGGAGGGGGTACAGGTCACGAGGCAGGGGTGGAGGAGGTGCGGATCATAAGGCAGGGGTGGAGGGGGTGCGGGTCTCGAGGCGGGGGCGGGTGCTGGTCACGAGGGGGGTGGAGGGGGTGCAGGTCGTGAGGCAGGGGTGGAGGGGGTGCAGGTCACAAGGCAGGGGTGGAGGGGGTGTGGGTCACGAGGCAGGGGTGGAGGGGGTGCAGATCATGAGGCAGGGGTGGAGGGGGGTGTGGGTCTCGAGGCAGGGGTGGAGGGTGTGTGGGTCTCGAGGCGGGGATGGGTGTTGGTCATGAGGCAGGGGTAGAGGGAGTATGGGTGACGAAGCAGGGGTGGAGGGGGTGCGGGTCCTAAGCAGGGGGGAGGGGGTGCGGGTCACAAGGCAGGGGTGGAGGGGGGTGTGGGTCACGAGACAGGGGTGGAGGTGGTATGGGTCTCGAGGCGGGGGTGGGTGCTGATCCCGAGGCAGGGACGGAGGGAGTGCAGGTCATGAGGCAGGGGTGGAAGGGGTGCGGGTCTCGAGGTGGGGGCAGGTGCTGGTCACAAAGCAGGGGTGGGGAGGGTGCTGGTCATGAGGCAGGGGTGGAGGGGGTGCAGGTCACAAGGCAGGGGTGGAGGGGGTGCGGGTCACGAGGCGGGGTGGAGGGGGTGCGGGTCATGAGGCGGGGTGGAGGGGGTGCGGGTCACGAGGCAGGGGTGGAGGGGGTGCGGGTCACGAGGCAGGGGTGGAGGGGGTGGGGGTCCCGAGGCAGGGGTGGAGGGGGTGAGGGTCCCGAAGCAGGAGTGGAGGGGGTGCAAGTCACGAGGCAGGGGTGGAGGGGGCGCAGGTCATGAGGCAGGAGTGGGGGGTGCTGGTCACTCCCTGCTCACCCCCATCCACGCTGCCTGGCTCTGAGCCTGGGAGGCTGACTGCCGTAGAACGCAGCATTCAAGATCCAGGGCTTCCAGTTGCACTTGGCCAAGAGGGGTCACTGGCAGGAGACCAGAGGGCAGGAGGAGGGGGGTGGGGTATTTAGTCCCCTCTCTCTCCCTGCTTCAGTGACATGCCTGGGCAGTGGCTGTGGCTTGCTATGACTACCATCACAGAGCTTCTGCGACACTTTCTTCACCTTACCTGCGGCCCAAGAAGCAGGAACAGCTCCTCTCTGCTGCCAGGCTCTAGGTGCCTCACCAGCCCCCGCTGCTCCCTTAACCCTGCCCACAGCTCAACAAACAGCCCCTGCTTTCAAGGCTCTCTTTGAACCATTGAGGGTGAGCTCTGCTTCCTGCAAGCTCCCTGGCTGATATGAAGAGGAACACGTTCTGGGTCACCACACATACAAGGTCAGAAGACGGGGAGCAAATTTGAGCCACAGAGACGAGCACAGAACCACCAGGCTGCATGGGCCAGGCATGCATCCTGACCAGGAGAGAGGCCAGGCTGACGGTACACAGTCTGGAACAGGCGAGTATCAGCATGGGGACAGTGAAACAAGCTCAGGAATGGAGGGGACCCTGCTCTGCTGCAAAAGGCCCATGCTTGCAAGGTATTAGGGGGCTGATTGTGTGGTAGCCTTGGAAAATTCAGGAAGGCCACGGGAGGTTTTTATGAGGAACCAGAGAGGTCTGGTTAGCACTGGGGAAGGGGCAGGGGATGGAAGAGTCAGAGTAGAAAGAGCCTAGGCCATAGGCAACAGCAGATCTGAGTTCAAAGACCCAGAGTGATTGGTGCTTGGAGCTCTGTGACTAGAAATATCACAGAAGCAGGTGACAGATCTGAGCCTCAGTTTCCTCATCTGCAAAAGAGGGAGAATAATAAATAGATCCCATCTCACAGAGCTATTATGAGAACTAGGAAGATAAAAGTAAAAAAGTCCAAGGCAGAGGGGGACACAGGCTCCACAATGACAAGGATTTTGGTTCAAGGTCAGGTAGCTGGGGTTCCCTGGAACAGTGACCCACACCCACAACAAAAGTTCCACTCCAAATCTGGACTGGCTCCATACCACTAGGGAATCACTGGAGGGATCACTCCAAAAGACAACTTAACATGCAAGCTGGTGTTTGATACTCTTCAGAAATTAACTTTCCAGACTGCAATTCCCCAAATGACTCCTAACCCTCCACCACTAGCTGCAGATTCCTCAACACAGATCTGGGGCCAAGCTGTGTGATAAGTACTTTGACACTGTATTTCAATTACCCTTCTTAACCTTAGAGGTTGGTGTTACGACAACCCCTTTTTCCAGGCAAGGAGGCTGAAGCACCCTCGGTGCTGGGAAGAAGCAAGACCAGAGGCCACCCGGGGACCACCCACCTCCTCCAGAGCCCACCACACCTTCCTCCTCTCCCTGGGTGAGGAACAACTGCAAGGGGAGAAAAGTCCATGGGCACAGCTGCGGCTAGGCCACAGCCCCCAGCCTCATGGGCAGAGAGAGCGGGTCTGGGGCAGGAGTGAGAAAGGAGGGGAGGGAGGGCACATGAGAGAGAAATGAGTTGCTGTATGCATGCCTGGTGCACAGGTGATAACACAGCATTCAAATCTGGAAGCACAAACTCCCACAAGACCTTCCCTTTCTGTAATTCCCCAAAATGCAGGGGTTTGTTTATTTCACCAAGAAGTACATATTCCTCCTACAGACTACAAAAACAATATATACAACTTACTTATGTAACCCAAAGAAATAATCATCACAGGCTTGCCCAAACAGTATCAAAAGTGGATGTTTATCACAATACTATTTATAAAGGTGACAGACCAGAACCATGGCCAGCATCAACCAAGGGAATCAAAGAACTTCAGCTACAATCAGATAATATTATGCAGTCATTTAAAAACAAGCCTAAGTAGACATTTAACAAAGGGGGAAGCTCTAAGAGAATGCTAAGTGTGTTTGTGGGAACAGATTACAACAGAACCACAACTTTGTTTACAACTATGTCAAGGCTGGTGGCTCGCGCCTGTAATCCCAACACTTTTAGAAGCCGAGGCGGGCAGATCACTTGAGGTCAGGAGTTCAAGACCACCCTGGCCAATACGGTGAAACCCCATCACTACTAAAAATACAAAAATTAGCCAGGCATGGTGGCGTGTGCCTGTAATCCCAGTTACTCTGGGGTCTGAGACAGGAAAATCGCTTGAACCTAGGAGGCGGAGGTTGCAGCGAGCCAAGATCGAGCCATTGCACTCCAGCCTGGGCGACAGAGCGAGATTCCATCTCAAAAAAAAAACTGCATCAAAGATGTTGGTGCACACCATGGTCCCAGCTACTCAGAAGGCTGAGGTGGGAGGATTGCTTGAATCCAGGAGTTCAAAGCTGCAGCAAGCTATGATCGCACCACTACACTCCAGCCTGAGTGACAGAGCAAAACCCCATCTCCAAAAAAAGTTTAATTAAAAAAAAAAGTTTTTTTAATGCATCAGTGTGTGTGCCATTTTTATGTTCAAAGGACATGAATAAAGTCACACTTTATTCACATTTTAGTGTGCTGGTTATCCTTCGGCTAGGGAGTAACACATTTTGTTCCCACAAGCTACACAGGAGGCTCTCCAGATCTTCCTGAAAGGCACTTTCAAACCTGCTTCTGGAGGGTCAGAACATCATGCAGGACAGAGGTCAGGCACTAGCAGGAGGCCCTGGTCCCGCGGCAGGTCTATGCTATTTGAAGTCGTAAAACAGGTCAATGGTGGCCCAGTGTGAGGGGCTGCAGGGGCTGCCTGGCTCACAGTCAAGGCCAGGGCCTGGCCTATCATACACCAAGGCGTTTCATCTTCTCCCCAAGAAGATATACTGGGTGGGCAGGGGTCCTTGTCCCTGCTGGACAAAGGAAGGCACTGAGGACTCAGACAGCAAAATAACCGAGGGTCCTGAGCGATCCGGCGGAATATTTGGTCAACAGGCAAACTCATCAAGTCCTGCCCTCACCAGGCCCCAAAGCCCTGGCTTAAGGGAGGGCCAGGCCTGGCATTTGTCAAGATTTAACAAGTTCAGTAAATGTGTGCCCCCACCCCACCCCCATCTCCCATCTCTCTCCCACGCCAGACCCTTCTCCAAGCCCCACTCCTTGGCCATTAGCTCAGTCCCAAAGGCATCCTTGCCCATCCCGGCTGCCGATGATCCTGTCAAAACACTGTAAATAACTTATTTCTACTTGGCAGGGCCTGTGACAAAAATACTGCCCGGGCAAGGAAGGGAGTGAGCCAAGGTCTGCCTCCAAGCCAGGAAACCCACACCCTCCTGCCCAGGGACCACTGGTCCCCCACCCACCTGAGATGGCAGAGACCCACAGTGGAGGCCAAACTCCTGCCCAGTGAGACAGGGGTGTGAGCTTCACAAGACCCCTCAAGTCATCTCAGGAGCAAGAAAACCAGTGAGCTTCCCACTCCCCACAGCCCCACACAGCACACTAAGCCCTGTCCCTGACCTCAGGCTACCCACGCTTCCCCTACAAGGGCCTGAGTTTTAGAAGGCCTTCTCACTTGCCCTCCCCTCGTCTCAATCATCCATCTCATCACCATCTGGTAGATGGGCCTCAGAGAGGTTGTGCCACTACCCAGGACTGCACAGCCTTGGAGGGATGGAGCTGGAACTAGGGAGGAGTCACTGGACTCTCACCAGGCAGGCAGTCTTCGGAGCAGAAGAGGCACTGGCTATGCCATCACACCTCTAGAATCCAATCCCAGCTCCACAGCTCACATGCTAGGCTGTGACAAGCCCACCTGTGTGAGCCTCAGTCCTCTCACCTGGCAAGTGGGGCACTAACCCTGGCACTCAGTAGACGAGGCACACACAGGAGTTCTCACTGCTGCTGCCTGGGCTGCTCATAGAAGCCCAGCCCAGACGCCAAACGCACTTTGGAATTTTTACATGCGCATTCTAGAGCTCTGAAGCAATCCTACTAGGTGCTTACTGCCCAGACAACAGCGCTGGTGACCTTTAAAAAAAAAAAAATTGGCCAGGCATGGTGGCTCACACCTGTAATCCCAGCACTTTGGGAGGCCAAGGTGGGTGGATCACGAGGTCAGGAGATTGAGACCATCCTGGCTAACATGGTGAAACCCTGTCTCTACCAAAAATACAAAAAATTAGCCGGGTGTGGTGGCGGGCACCTGTAGTCCCAGCTACTCGGGAGGCTGAGGCAGAAGAATGGCGTGAACGCGGGAGGCGGAGCTTGCAGTGAGCCGAGGTCGCGCCACTGCACTCCAGCCTGGGCGACAGAGCAAGACTCCATCTCAAAAAATAAAAATTAAAATTTTTGTAGAGATGGGGTCTCACTATGTCGCCCAGGCTGGTCTTGAACTCCAGGCTTCAAGCAATTCTCCTGCCTTGGCCTCTCAAAGTGTTGGGATTACAGACACAGGCCATCATGCCTGGCTGCTGGTGGCCTTCCTGCAGAGAATCCAGGAGCTCTAAATGTTCCCCCAGGACACCTGATCAAAGCCCCCTCTCAGGCCTCTGTACCCCATTCCCACCGGAACCCTGGGAGCCACCCCAGGCGGCTTCTGTAGAAGTGCTGAGTGAGCCCCATGCACCACCGCCAAGTTTCTGGGACACAGCTGCAGGGCCGGGCACCAGCAAGCCGGGATCTCCTTATAGGGTATACTCTAAGGCCATTGCATAAAGCTCTAAAAGAGAAAGACTCAGATTGACAGTCGAGCTGGAAAACAGGCCTGTGAAAGGAGAACTAGACACCAGGGCAATCAGGTCCCTGAAAGGGCTGTCTCTGCCTACCATTTGTGCAGAACATCAGAGAACCTGAGGCAAAGACGGGAGCCACTGTGCTTCCCAGGGGAGTTCTTGAGCTGGGGGTGGATCAAGGGGAAGGAGAAAGACAGAGCCAAGTTACAACTCTGGATTTACACAGCTTTTGGAAAAGTCACGATGAGTGTGCGGGGAATCCCTGGGACCTCCCCTTCCCATAATGAACTAGCACGGGAGGGGGTCATGGGGCTAGGGTCAGGGGTCAGCACTCCCTGGGGGTGATGCCTTCACCCCATCATGGCTAGACCTGGGGAGATCCAGAAAGAAGGAAAACATAAATCAGCCCATGCCCCCAAATGCACCCCAGCCAGAGCAAAATCTGCTCTAACCCCAGAGGACAAGCTGGGACCTCACTCACTCACAGCAGGAGACTCATCCCTGGTCAGCCCTGCTTTAGCCAAACCAAACAGACATAACTTATGCTACAGACATTTCTGGCTTTTTTACTCATGAAAATAAATCAAACAGAAGAGATCCTTTCATTTTGGCTCATCTACCCATCGCATCATTTAACTACACAACACACCTCATTCAGACTCACGCTTCCCTGGGCCACTGAGGATGACAATGATGGTGGTGGAGGTGGCACCAGTAAATAATCACAAACAGCTCCTTCTGAGGACAAACTAGGTAAACAGGTTCTGTGCTGTTCCTTATCTGCATGACCTCACTCCTGGAACTCTATGAGACTGGGTCCATTATTATTTCCATTTTACAGAAGAATAAACTGAGGCTTAGAGGGGGCAAGTAACCTGTCCAGTTCTAAGTCCAGGGCCCGAGTGTGCTGGACACAGCTGACTAGCTGCAGCCCAACCTATCCCCCATTCTCCCCTTCTTCTTTAGCAACAAAATCCTGAAGTCACTTCTAGACCGTAACCCAATGAAACAGCCTGAGATGTGACTTAGGTCCCCAAAGATTTAGGTCCAGAGACACCCAGGGCAGGACTGTTAGTAACAGCAAACCAGAAATAACCTAGAACTTGAGACTCTGGAGCAGAGAAACGGTTCTAGATGCTGGGACGTAGGGATGGTGGGAAGCTGGTGCAGCCACTCTAACAGCAATTTCCAAGGTGTTTAAATGGCACAGGCAAATGCTCAACTGTTCCCCCGAATACAAGTGGCAAAACTAGGGACACAGAAAAGCCTAACCTGAATGCACATCATATAGAAAAAAGAGCATATTTTATGTAAAAATTGCTTCAATAATTATCTCTGGGTTTTCATTTGTGAGCCTATCTTGACTTCCCAAGATTTCCACGAGTACATATTACTTAATGAGCAAAAGAATAATCTAGAGTTATTTTTAGCACACACAGACCCTCGAGGCCTGCCGCATCCTGTGTAGCACAATAGCTCAGTCCTTAATTCACTCACCCAGTAGACACAGCACACATCAGGGCCAGACCATGCGCTCCTCAGAGACCAGCAAGTCCCAGCCTCAGGAGGACACACCAACAGGCAGCTCAGCTTGGTGTGCGTGCGTGTGTGCGTGTGCGTGTGTGTGTGTGTGTGGAGGGGGCAGAGGCGTCTGCTGGGAAAGCAGGGTAGGTGTCACTGCCAAGGTGACATTTAGCAATTCTTTTTTTTTTTTTTTTTTGAGACGGAGTCTTGCTCTGTCACAGGCTAGAGTTCAGTGGCGCGATCTCGGCTCACTGCAAGCTCCGCCTCCCGCGTTCACGCCATTCTCCTGCCTCAGCCTCCTGAGTAGCTGGGACTACAGGCACCTGCCACCACGCCCAGCTAATTTTTTGTATTTTTAGTAGAGACAGGGTTTCACCGTGTTAGCCAGGATGGTCTCGATCTCCTGACGTCATGATCCACCCGCCTCGGCCTCCCAAAGTGCTGGGATTACAGGCGTGAGCCACTGCACCCACCTGAGATTTAGCAGTTCTAAAAGCATGAATAAAAATATGAGAGCAGGGAAGAGGCTGAAGAGGGAGATGCCAGGTCCTTACTCAACTGAAATACTCAGGGACGCTTCCTGGTCTTTGGAACTGACCTGAGGCAATGCATCTCCATTCCTGGCTTTGACTACGATGATGCTGCGCCCAGCTGGACAAGGAGCACAGTCCAGGGCCCTCAGGTCAAGATGCCTCCTCCTCAGAGTCTCAGCCCTGCACCAGGCCAAACGGGAACCGACTGCTGAGGAATCCAGTGTTTGCATCCGAGTTTCTCCATCTGCACCCAGATTCCCTAGGATAACACTCTGAGTAGCAATGCTATGGATACCTTCACCCCAGAATGCCAGGACAGTCAGCTACTTTAAGAGCAGAATCTTGCTTCTGGCCCTTTCTAAAACCCCCGTTCCATCCCTTCCTATTTCCCCTGTGTACTTCATTCCATCTCTTTTCTTTGCTTTTACGTAAAATGCTTACCTGGCACGCTCCACTGAGGCCACGGAATTCTTGACATTTGAAAGCCAAGCAAGGGTGGCAGGTACCAGGGAGATCCAGTCCCATCCCTGCGTGGTGTGGTGAGGAGGGCCTGGGGTTCTGGAAGCCTGCCTGCAAGAAGGCACCCAGGCACCCTGGAGCACAGGGAGCCCCACCTGCCCTGGCAGAGCTCTGTTATCTTGACATGGGATGTGGGAACTTTTTTTTTTTTTTAAAGGATTTGCTCAAATTGACTCAGTGCATCAAAGGCTGGAGAAAGAATCACCCTAGAACTGAGTGCCACAGGCTTCGGAAGCTGCCCAAGACTGCAACACGGTGACAGCTTCTATTTCTAACAGCAAACCTAAAAAGCTCAGGAACCAAAATAAAACGGATAGAAATGAAACCACTCAGAGTATGACGACAGTACTCAAAGCAACTCACGAGCATTTCCCCACGCTGTCTTCCAAAATGTGATTTTTTTTTTAATGGCCACATTGGAGAACTGCTATGAGCAGACCCTGATTTATATAACCCTTCCCAGCACCTCATGTATCATCATTAAAAAACACTATGGGGATCATGCTTTCACATAACTTTGTCTTATTTGCTATCTACATAGCCTAAGCAAATAGTAAATGATGGAGAATGAAAATAATTGTCAATGTTTAGGGGAAAAAAAATACCTGCATTTCAAATTTTTAAAAAAACCATAAAATCTATCTTTTAAAAAAGGAATGAGTAAGCTGGAATCCACAATTGTTAGAAACCCAAAAGTGATACAGAGGGGAGGCAAAAAAAAAAAAATACTATATTCTCCACACTGAAACAATGTATCTTTCTCAACAGCCCAGTTTCATTTGTAGCTGTATTTTCCCCACTGAAATGCCACCATTATTCATAACAACAGATGAGTAAAAATCAATTAATATTCCTTCAGCATCTCTTAGGTGTCTTCAGTCCTGTGCGCTGTCATCCCTTTAAAGAGGAAGGAAAAGATCCACAGCCAGGAAACAGACTCAGAAACTCAAACCCAGGTCTCTGGACCCCACAGGGAAGTGAGGCACAGCCAAGAGCAATCTGTGTCCATTACTGGCCTCAAATGACCACATGGAAACACTGTGTGCAGAGCCAGCCCCCAAGCCCGTGGTGGTCCTCCTTGGAGGTGATGGGGTCTGGGGAGAGGTCAGAGTCAGGCTCACGTGAACTTCAGAAAGCCACTGCCCAGGATATGGGTGGACCGCATGTCTACCATGGGCTGTCCCAGCTCCAAAGACGTCAGAACCCCACAGCGATCATTATTCCCAAAGCCCTTTACGCTTGGCTCCACAGCACACGGCAGAGAAAATCGACAGAAGGAAGGATGTTCACAGGTGTCCACCCCTACCTATGCCCCAGTGACCTGGAAATAAAATCCATCAAGATGAGCACCGGGGTCAGCCAGCTGGGGTACGCTGGAGAGTATGGGTGGCAGAGGGAACCCCGCTGTGGATTGATCATTTGACACTGTGTTCAGCATACCTTTTAAAAAAATGTTGGTACCATGTAAAAATACAACCTAAATAACAAGTACATTTTTAATGCTGAGATGGAGAATTTAGCACCTATAATCCTTCCAGAGATGCATACCACGCAACCACATGAGTCCCCTCTGGCTCTGAATTCTGAGAGCAGCTACCAACACAGGCCTCCGCTGCCTGCACTCAGCACACCTATCGGAAAGCGCCAGTGCTGGCATGGGCTTTCCCTCCCTGGTGGCTGCTCCTCCTGCACCCCCATGCCCAGGCACTCCGGCCAGAAACAAGGGAGGAGTCTGGGGACTGATCCTCCCCCTCTCACCTCCCACATCTACCCAGGTACCACACCCTGCCATCTGTCTCCTGCTGCCCTCTGTCACTGCAGGAGCCCCTGGAGAGCACATCACCCCTCACTAGGCTGCAGCCACAGCCCCTCTCAGAAAACCCTGCTGTCTGCTTTCCAGTGCAGCCCTGTCTAATCACCCTCCATGTATCCTCCCCATGGCTCTTCCCCCATAGCCTCGGGTTGGAGCACCCAGCTTTCGCCTGCAGAAGCCCCTCCATGCCCCTGACACAGCACCCCATGAACAACTCACCTGGCACCGCTACTCTCTCCAGCCTGGTCTCTCACTAGCCCCCTCAAGCCTGGGGCTGTAGCCTTTCCAAGCCATTGGCAGCCAAAGGACCCCCTTCCCCAGCTGCTGCATGTGGCCCTGGCCATGCTCCTTGTCTGTAAGGCCATTCTAACACCTCGCCTCCTGCCAGCCCCTATGCCCGGTTTATTCCATGTCAGGAGGTATGGCCTCCATCCCCTGATGGCCCACTCCTCCTTACATGCCCAGCCTTGCGTCCTCACCACTCCCCCACAGCTCAGACAGGCCTGCCCTGCCCCTGGGCTTGGGCATCCCCACGGTTTCCCTGCCAGTGGGCATCCCCACAGTTCCTTCGCCTCCAGAGGCCCAGCACCCAGTTCTGCCTCGGCCCCAGGCACATGGACCTTCCCTTGGGTCTTAGTGTCTCTTTCTCAGACTTGCCTTTTCTTGGTGGTTTGATGGTCACCCACCCAACCTCCTTCCCTGAAAGTCTGGTGCAGGAAGGGGTAAAAACACATATACAAAGGTCACCAGCATGCCAGCCAGCGCCAGCCAGCACCAGCTCTGGAGAAAACACGGACACAAAGACGTATGCCCACCATTCACTCATTTGCAAGCTGGGAGAACTTACTTACTTCCTTGCCTGCTTGAGAAACAGCCGCTGCACCAGAGACTGGGTTTCATAGTGTCTGAATTCTCAAGGAATTTGGATGGAGGACAGTGAATCTATAACTGGCTACTGCACTTCTCACACTTACAGCTTGCTCATTCGCATTTTAAAGTCAAACCCCGAGCCCTCTCATGCCAACAGTCACCTTCGCCCCTGATCTTTTACAATAACTGGGGAAAGGCAGCCCAGAGAACAGGCCAGGGCAGAGGTCAGGCTGCAAAACATACTTCCCTAACGACGTCCAGGCTGGAGGGGGCCCAGCAGCAGGTGGGTCTTTCTTTCAGGGTCTTCCTCCACCAAATTCAGGACTATTCCAGAAAGAGGCACTGAGTCCCTGGATGGGGAAACCGCTCCTCCTGAGCCTTCCCCACGATTGGATCGGAGTGGAAGGTGCCCCCAGGTGACAGCACCTAGCAAGGCTGATGCAGGCCTTCTGCCCGGCCCACAGGAGAGCCCCAGCCCCACTCCCCAGACCACAGACGACCAAGGCTCCTGTGTACAGGGGAAGTAATCATAGTGCCGTGCTTGGCACTTGGTCATTTTAGCAACTAGGTGTTTTAGAAGGAAGCACAAGGACCTAGGAACTGGGTCAAGCCCTGTCAGGCCTTGCCTCTCAGATAGGATCTGTTGAATAGATGGGCTCATTGCCACTAACCAGACTCCTCTTCCAGGGAGCCTTCCTGGTTTACCAGGCTGCGTGAGGGCCCTCCTCTGTGCCTGTCTGCTGTCCCTGCCTACCTTGGCCACTGTCCGCAGACATCACAGAGAGTTGAAGGGGCCTGGCTTGGGCCTGTGTGAGCCCCCAGCACCTGGGGCCTATCCATAGCAAGTGTCGGGGAAACTGCTGCATGTTACTGCGTCCCATCTGCACGGCCTGGCTATGAGGGGCCCTCAGCTCAGCACTCAGTGAGACCAACTCAACACTGAAATAGTGGAGTCAGGGTGGCCCGTGCGTCCAGCATTCCCATTACCATACTACAGAGCACGGGGCTGAGGAAACAGGCACTTGCCACCATCACCGTCATGACAAGTAGCCTCTCAAGACAGGAGGTAGAGAGCATCTGGTCCCACGACCCTTACTACACTCTTCCCTTGTCCTGCAGCCCAACTCCCTGCTCTAAACACAAAGTAGGACATCCTCTTCTTCTGAGCTACCTGGGTCCTGGCTCCCCTGCGACTTCCTTTCCTGCCTGAGCAGCCCTGAGCAGACAGTGCTGTGTCTTTCATGATCATCATCACGTGGCCCAACAGACCAGGTCTGCAGACAAGTCCACTGCCAAGCAAGTCTCGGAGCACAGTTCTGGGCCCCAGAGTCAGCCCAGTCCAGCCCAGCCCCATCAGGGCCTCTGGACAGCCTGAGAGCAAGGCCTCGTGCTGTCCCTCTCCGAGGAAGGATTTGCCTCAGGCCTGGTTCTGAGAAGTAAACAGGGTAATGTTCTGAAGCAGTGGACTTCAAACCAAACCCCCACAAAATAAATGTTTAAAACTACATATCTATTTGCACATTTTTAAGTTGATATGAAAAATTTCTCATCATAAGTCTAAATACTTGTAGAGGATGTAATTTCCAACATACTGTAAATATTAACATTTAAAAATAAAACTGTTAATGTTTCTCTTTTAAATGGATCCAATGGTATCTAAATACCACGGCGATTTGAGATTCACCATCATCCATTTTTAAATTACATAATCAAGCTCTTCTTTAACCATTGGAAATTTAACAGTGTTCCTTTTTCCTCCACAAACTCTGATCTCCCTCAGAGATGTTTATACTATCACAGTGTATTTTATGCTTGAAAGCCTTATACTGATTATCCTATTATATACTATAGGGCCAAAAAATACAAAAATCAATGTTTTAATTTTTTTTAATTTCCTGTGATTTCCTGTGATCATAAAGCTCTGTCAAAAGTTTTCTCCTGGACTGAATTATTATAACAATTACTAGAAGTATACAATTGATCAATAAGACAGAAATATATTGCAAAATTGTATAAGAAATAACCTTTAAAAATAAACTTAATTAGGCCAGGCACAGTGGTTCATGCCTGTAATCCCAGCACTTTGGGAGGCCGAGGTGGGCAGATCACCTGAGGTCAGCAGTTCAAGACCAGCCTGGTCAACATGGTGAAACCCCATCTCTACTTAAAAAAAAAAAAAAAAAAAAAAATTAGCTGGGCATGGTGTCAGGCACCTGTAACCTCAGCTACTTGGGAGGCTGAGGCAGGAAAATCGCTTGAACCTGGGAGGCGGAGGTTGCAGTGGGCCAAGATCATGCCTCTGCACTCCAGCCTGGGTGACAAGAGCGAGACTCCACCTCAAAAAAAAAAAAAAATTAAATAAATAAAATTTAATAAACAAATCTTATTAAAAATACATCTATACAATGAATGGGAATTTTTTGAAAAATTATTTCATGAATCCTCAGATGAATATTGCCTGTTGCTAGAATAAGACAGGGTTTATCAATTTCATCTGCATTTTTTAATTTTTACAGATGTGAGAACAGAAACCACTTATTCAAATTTAAAAAATGGAATGGAAAGAGATTTACCATAGCAAATTCTTTGGATTCCTTTATAATTATTTGCCAAGAATTACAGTAATCTAGTAATCTCTTATCAAAAATCATTCTTTTTTTTTTTTTTTTTTTGAGACAGTGTCTTACTTTGTCACCCAGGCTGAAGTGCAGTGGCACGATCTCAGTTCACTGCAGCCTCGACCTCTTGGGTTCAAGTGATCCTCCCACCTCAGCCCCAAGCGGCTGGGATGACAGTCATACACCACCACACCCGACTAATTTTTTGTATTTGTGGTTGGGGGGGAACCCTCAGACGAGGTTTTGCCATGTTGCCCAGGCAGATCTCAAACTCATGAGCTCAAGCAATCCACCCACCTCAGCCACCCAAAACAAAGGTCATTCTTAATGTGCTATCAGCTGACGACACCATCAGGTACTCTTTGAATTTTGCTGCAAGCAGGGAACTGGAAATACCTCCCTGGCCCCAGGATGACAATGACTGGCCACTGTACTTGACCACCAGGAGGGTTTTATGCCCTGAGGTCTCACACTCGGTCAGGTCTGCCTGTGGATAGTGTACAGTTCTCCTGCAGACAGCCAGCTTCCAGTGTGCCAGGCCCAGTGCCAATTACTTCACCCAAGGTAACTCAGTCCTCACAATGGTGCCAGGGGACCAGCACCATGATTATCCCCATTTTACAGATGAGCAGAAAGACACAGCGTCGTTAGGCAACTGGCCCAAGGTCACACAGACAGGAACCTGATGACCCCAGGTGGCCCTGCGCCTCACAGAGTGCACAATCCTCTGCAGAGGTGGGAGGAGGAATGAGGTGAAGAGGCACAGGGGTGGCAGGGAAGAAGGGCTCCCGAGCTCCTCAGCCTCCAGCACAGGCACCTGAGGACACTGAGATCTGCAAAATCCACTTTCTTAAATATGCTCCCACACCCACCTCGGGAAGGTTACACACAAATGCTTCCTTAAAGTAAACCCACGATGCTTGGTACACTGGAGTCCTCAATAAAAGGACTGTTACTGTTGCCATTAAATAACAGGAAGAGAAACAACTCCCATGACCAACCGACCTCCGGTCACCAGCATTTTGCAGTCTTGAGTCCTGACCCTTGGCCCCAACATCCTTTTTTTTAGATAGCAGCCAAAGTCCAGGTATAAGAGGAACGGAAGCATTTAGTAAATGGAGAACCTATGAACACACAGAGGAGACTGTTCAGCAGAAAACCATGGGCCACAGGCTTTTGAGACAGACAGACCTGCACTCAAATCCCAACTCCACCACTGCCAGCTGAAATCCCCAAGAGAAAGCACAGCATTCTGAGCCTCAGTTTCCCCACCTCAAAAGGGTACTTAACACCCCACCATCCCTGGGTGGCTGTACAGAACGGGAAACGCCCCTCAGGGACCAGACACAGGAAACATAGGAAGACGGCTGGCAGCAAGGGGACGTGTGTCCTCTTCAGTCACCAGCACCTGAACCCAGAGGATTGCAAACACCCCCAGCTCCCAGGGCCCAGCAGCCTGGAGATCCTGTGCACAGAAGCCCAGCTGATTTTGAAAAGCCAGCCAAGTGGCTTGGCTTCCTGTTTTTGCAGAGTCTTTCTCAATGTCTTAAAATCTAAAAGTTCTCCAAATGCAGGGATGCCAGGAGGAGGTGAACAGAGAGGTATCGTGGTAGGTTTTATTTTTAGATGCTGGAGTGTCCAGTTTGGCTTCGCTCTGGTCCCCAGCCACCACTTCCTCCCCCAAGCCACCACCTAAACGAACAGCATACATGTCTAGAAAGATTTCGCAATGCTTCTTCTGCCCCGGACATTCTGACACAATGGCTCCAGTCTCCTGTTCCTCCCACAGACCGAGCGGATTAAAGATTTTAGTCTAAATCTTCCCAGAATGCCACATAAATGAAACCCGCCGACCCCTGTCCATCTCTCATCCTCTCCTCGAGCGGTGGGGGTGACACCCACTGTGTGACAGTTTGAGGTCGCATATGGACAGGATCAGGCATGGGGGAAGGCTGTCTTGCCCTCGCAGGCAGTGTGTTTGCTGGGGAGCGCCTGAACTCATTTCCTCTGAAAATGGCTCCCACAGCAGTTCCCCCATGGACCCTCCCAAGTGGCTGGGCGGAACCACAGGGCAACCCGGGGCCTTCCTGAGCACAGTGAGCCCCAGCTGTCAGTCTCAGGCTTATTGTGGGTAAAGCAGCATCTGTAAAGGATCCGTGGATTTCCCAGTGAACCATCATAGAGGGCTAAAAGGGAAATAGAAGCCACCGCATCCTAGAGGTGCAATGGTTAGAGACCACCTAACCCCGTGATGAGATGAATAACCACACCTCCTCTTTCCATGCCTGTACCCCTGGCAGGCACTACAGATCAACCCCTGTTCCCACCCACTCACAGATTTAGGATCCTCCAGGCCGCCAAAACCAATCAAACAGAAATGGTCCCTGAACACACACCCCTAAGCCATTCCTGAATTCCAGTATCCCCCACTTGATGATGGAGAAATTAAAGCCCACAGAAAAATTCAGTGCAGGTTGGGCGCGGTGGCTCACACCTGTAATCCCAGCACTTTTGGAAGGCCAAGGTGGGTGGATCACCTGAGGTCGGGAGTTCAAGATCAGCCTGAGGAACATGGTGAAACCCCATCTCTACTAAAAACACAAAAACCAGCTGGGTGTGGTGGCGCGCGCCTCTAATCCCAGCTACTCAGGAGGCTGAGGCACGAGAATCACTTGAACCCAGGAGGCAGAGGTTGCAGTGAGCTGAGATAGCTCCACTGCATTCCAGCCTCCACTCCAGAGCGAGACTCCTTCTCAAAAAAAAAAAAGAAGAGAAAAAAGAAAAATCTAGTGCAGATCATGCAATTCTGCAGAGCCAAGAAGAGCCTGGACAAAAACCTAGAGCTGCTGAGAGGCTTCCAGAAACTACCTCCTTATCCCAAAACAAATCTCAGTCTTCCAGTGACAAGTTCAACCCACAAACTACCAGGAGGGAGGTCAGGAGGATCCTTTACCAGCCCCACCCGTCAACCAGCCCCAGTCTGGTCCCAGGAGCAGGGGAAACCTGGGGCCTGCAATGCTGAACCTGCAGGAATGGGGACGCTGCTCTCCTATGGCCGCTGAGGGAAGGCCTGGAGCTGAAGTTAACAGGGGTGGGCTGGAAGAGCTCCCCAGCGGGCTTTTTGAAAGCCCCTTAGATATTCTAGCAGGGGCCAGCACCTCCACTACCCTGATCTAGTCCCCAGCTTGAGTTCCCCTCTCTGCAGCTACAGGCAGATGAGGCCCGTAAGGCAAGGAGATGGGATGCCAGCCCAGCCGCACAGACCACAGAGTCACCCTCAATGGGGACAGCGTGGGGAACAGAGGACATGGCCAGGCCACCATCAGGTTTACCAAGTACCCATTAGGTGCCAGGTACAGCCTTTAGTGCAAATAACACAGCCTGCCCCTCACATAGAGTCTGAGAGTATTTTGATGTTTCCTTCCTGCCCTCCATCCATCCTTCCCTATTCTCTCCATCCATCCTTCTACCCGTCCTCCCCTCCATCCATCCTTCCCTATTCTCTCCATCCATCCTTCTACCCTTCCTCCCCTCCATCCATCCTTCCCTATTCTCTCCATCCATCCTTCCCTATTCTCTCCATCCATCCTTCTACCCTTCCTCCCCTCCATCCATCCTTCCCTATTCTCTCCATCCATCCTTCTACCCTTCCTCCCCTCCATCCATCCTTCCCTATTCTCTCCATCCATCCTTCTACCCTTCCTCCCCTCCATCCATCCTTCCCTATTCTCTCCATCCATCCTTCTACCCTTCCTCCCCTCCATCCATCCTTCCCTATTCTCTCCATCCATCCTTCTACCCTTCCTCCCCTCCATCCATCCTTCCCTATTCTCTCCATCCATCCTTCTACCCTTCCTCCCCTCCATCCATCCTTCCCTATTCTCTCCATCCATCCTTCTACCCTTCCTCCCCTCCATCCATCCTTCCTTCTCCCTCCATCCTTCCTTCTCCCTCCATCTGTCCACCTTTCCCCTCCCTCCAAGATCCTTCCCTCTCCCTCCATCCATTCTTCCTTCTTCTTCCATCCATCCTTCTTTTTCTAGTTAATGAGCACCTGAACCGAGTCCACCCAGGGTGAGGCTACACAAAGCACAAGACAACTGGACATCTAGCTGGGTGCCTACTGCCCCCTCACCCTTCCCACACCCACCCTAACCTGACCACTGCCATGCACGCCCCCCTCAGGACTCCCAAACCAACCCTCTCCCCACTGACAAAGCCACAGCAACCCTCCAAACCCGAGAAGCCCCTATCGGAGTCTGCCCAGGCGAGGGCAGAAACCACATCAAATCCACAGGGGAGCTAAAAACAAGCTGCACGTGAAGAAGAGAGAAAGCCGTGCCCAACGCTGGAGGACAGGAGGAGAGACAGAGAGGTGGGCACCAAGGGCCCCACTACCCAAAGAACCATGGGGACACGGTCTGTACTCACCTGCACAACTTCCATCCCTCGCTTCCTGTGGAGAAAAACAAAGAAAACAAGCGTTACTCCAGCAGGCTGGACACGTCCTTTCCGAAGGTTCCCGACAGCCGGCTGAGGGCAGGACCATGAGGGGGTTTCAGGAGGGAGCCGGCAGCTGCGCCTCTCCTGCTACTGTCCCAGAACGGCCATGCCTTCCACTCCCAGCCACTCCTCAAACCACCTTCCCACTGAGAGGGCTGGCTCTGCAGAGGGACTTGCTGGAGTTCTCTGGAGGCCCCACGCCAGCCACCTCCCTCCACTCCTGGGCCGGGCCTCTGTCGGCCGAGCTCCAGCCTGGGTCGTCCCAAGGCCCCTGCCACCGAATTCACCACCATCCCCACCACCTGCCGTCCCTGCCGAGCTCAACCCCCATAGCTCCCCATGTCCTCCCCATCAGGTCTCGCCCCAGGACCTGCCACAGCCAGTCATGCCCCAACCCATCCACTGCCACACACGGGAGGCCCACACAGTCCTGCCCGCTGCCTTCCCAACGCCCCACTGATGCCTGCCCTGGCCTTGCCAACAGCCTCCAAGCTGCACTCATGTCCTCCACATCCTCCCCGCTCACATGCAGTCCCACGGCCACCACTTAACCTGACTCTTGCCACCCAATTTTAGGAGCCTCATGGCCTGGGTCGGGGTTTGCCCAGAACACACAAAGGCTTTCTGTTGACTCCTACCCTTCTCTCCCTGACCCATTTCTTTTTTTTTGAGACAGAGTCTCACTCTGTTGCCTAGGCTGGAGTGGAATGTTACGATCTTAGCTCACTACAACCTCCGCCTCCCGGGTTCAAGCGATTCTCCTGCCTCAGCCTCCCAAGTATCTGGGACTACAGGTACCCACCACCATGCCCGGCTAATTTTTGTATTTTTAGTAGAGATGGGGTTTCACCATTTTGGCCAGGCTGGTCTCAAACTCCTGACCTCAGGTGATCCGCCTGCCTCAGCCTCCCAAAGTGCTGGGATTACAGGCGCGAGCCACCACGTCCAGCCTCCCCCACCCCACATTTCTTACTGTGGGCCCAGGAAGTGCCCACCTGTGCAGCTCTGGCACACAGGGCTTTCTCCTCCCAGGCCCTGGTGCCCACCTCCCACCCCAGCCTTGAGGATTTGGCTCAGCATAGCCTCTCCAGGATGCCTCCTAACCTGGAAGAACTTAAGGCTACCACTGTCTCGGCCCTTTGTTCTGGGGTATTGATTGCTATGAGCCAGGGACGAGCACTGGTGTAGGGCCACCAGGACCTGCAGGGACCGAGGCACCCAAGACAGCATACTGTGCACATTGTGCTGGGAAGAAAGGCCTCCAGCAGATGCTCAGAGATGGCTGCAGCCAGGCAAGGTCAGGAATGTGTGGTTTACTCACCCAAGCTCCTTGGAGCAGGGACTATGTCAAACTTTAAAGCTATGTGTGCCCGTGCCCAGTTATGATGCCCACCTGGCACACAGACACTCCTCAACGGCTGCTGGCAGATGAAGGTGTAAATGTGTAACAATTTAGCTCAGCTCCTGGGCCCAGCACTCGGAGGGTACAACAAATGCAACCTCCACAGTCTGGGCCCTTGAGAGGCTCAAGGTCTTAGGGAGGAGATGGGCACAAGCCCCACAGGAACCTTTGGGCACCCCTGCTCCCTTGTTTCATGGCACAGCTGAGGCACCGCCCACCAATTCCTACATCTGTTTGTCAGCTCATTCAGTGAGGGCTTCCTCAACACCTTCTGATAGCAAGGCACTGAGGAGCCTCACAAAGGAGCCACTCCATGAGACAGGAAGACAGAGGCCAAGGAGAGCTGACCAGGTCCCACTGTGGGAAGCACCCAGCCCACCTTCCCTCAAACCCCCGACACCTCAACAGAAACCTGGGCCCCGAGGAATCCAGTTTGAGAACCACCCTGGTTGAGGCATTCAGGGACCCTCAGTGTCTCTTAGCTTGTCTGCAGTTCCTGTAGGAATGGTGGCCAATATCCATCTGCTTCCACGATTTCATGAGGGACAGGGGAGACACACAACAGCATAGCCCTGGGCCACCACAGCCCACAGCACAGTGACAGATAGCATCATGAGGAACCTGTGCTACACCCAACCACCGGCTCACAACCTGCACCGTTTCTGAGCACCTGTGGACACCTCAGCCCCTGCCTCATTCCCAATCATCCTGCCCCCCACCCCAGAGGGATGAGAAAGCGGCAGGAAGCGTCACTGACGGGAACCTGACCCAGGACACACATCAAAGGACCTTGAGGAGCCAGCCCAAACTCCAGCGGCCCTGCTCCAGGACAGAAAACTCAAGTCCCAAATCACCGAGACTGTGAACCGCACAATGGGAAAGGCCGGTGACAGAGGAGCGCAGACTTCCACTGGGCTCTGGGCCAGGGCCTCGGTTTCCCTCTGAGTCAACCCTGCTGGCATCCGGGTTATCCCAGCGTGTGACTCTCCTCTCTTTACTGAGGTCAATTCCAATCAGTCCACATTTTACATCATCCCAGGCAGCTCTCCCTCCCTTAGTCCTAAAAAAACAGTCTCTCACTGAAAACAGATGGAACACATAAAATAAGAAAGCAACAAAGAAGTAATCTAGAGAGAAGATCGGCTGCAATCTTAAGTGGGGTTGATCTCCCAGGAGCCACAGCAGTTCCTCTGTCGCTCAGAGCTCCAAAAAAAGGATAAGTTGCAACAGTGGCAGAAAAGAGGGGGCCACCCACGTATGCTACACACCCCTTGAAGCTCACCACTCACCAATACCTTCTGCAGCCTCATGAGGGTGGGACAGTGGTTACCCTATTACCTGCAGAGCAGGCCGAGGCCTGGGAGACTCAGGAAGTGCAGGAGCTGGCCCAGAGCAGGGCTCTCCCCACACCCAGGTGTTCACCACCAGGTGCACCACCGTGGGCAAGGGTGGCACCAAGCTGGAAGGCCTGGTCTCCAGCCTCCAGGGCCTCAGTGCAATGGAAGGACCAGGAGGTGGCAGCGGAAAACTGCATCCCCTCTGGTGGTGGAATCCCACATGCACCACCACAGCCTCTCAGGAAAATAAAACAACCTGTCGGGGCTCATTTTTCACTGAGAAACTCGTGCAGAGCAAAGGCACCAACAACCTCGATTCCCCAAGAAGCAAGTTCCTAAAGTCCCGCCATAACCAGAAAGTTCAGAAATTGAATGATGAAGCCAAAGGGGAAGAGGGAGAAGGAAGGGACATGGGAGACAGGGGGAGGGAAGACAAACCAGAGCATTGGTTGTCAAGTGACTGTTCCTCCTGAAAACCCTGGCTCCACGATCCCACCTCATCACCCCACAGACAGGCTCAAGTGTGCAATATGTTTCCGGCTCTGCCCTGTTAATTACCAAACTGTATGTGATATCAAAACACTAGCAGCAAACTAAACTTCCCCCAAGAGGGGACATTAACAAACCACACACAGTCAAAGGAATAGTATGCAGCAGTAAAAAAGAACACAGAAGGCCTCCATGCACCCACGAGGAATTATCTCCAAGACGTTGCTGTGTGAAACAGGTAAGATGCAAAACCTTGTGTGCTGTAGATAATTATCTGTGTTAAGAACAACATCCAGGACAAGCATGTGTGCTTGTGTACACACAGAGTGAACCTGAGAGTGCTACAGGAAAACAATCACGGCAGGGCCCCTGGTCAAGGGCAAGGGCAGCTGGGGTGGCCGAGGGACTTCCTTTTCACTGTGTCCCCTCATACATTGCTTCAATGTTGTGCCATGTGCCTATAACATGTTATCAAAAACTGGAAAATATATTTTTTAATTGTGTCTTAAATAGATGCTTGATAAAAGCACGAAGCAATCGATCAATGGAGGACACAAGACAGCAGAGCTCAGGATGTATCATGAAAAGCTTCCAAGTGCTGTCCCAAAGAGGAGCTGAAATGAGGCCTGCAGTGGGGACCACCAGGCTGCAGCACTCGCTATGGGTTCTAAGCCCGTGGAAACATTCCGGTACCTGGAAAACAGACTGAGGGGCGTGTGCTGCAGTGTTAACTGTGGCCACGGGGCTGTGGTTTTTCCTTCATACTTCCCTGTGTTTTCCAGATTTTCTACAATGAACATATACGCTACCCTCAAAACTATAGGGAAAGTAACAATAAAAGTTACAATTTTTTTTTTTTTTTGAGACAGAGTCTGGCTCTATCGCCCAGGCTGGAGTACAGTGGCATTATCTCAGCTCACTGCAACCTCCGCCTCCTGGGTTCAAGCAATTCTCCTGCTTCGGCCTCCCGAGTAGCTGGGACTACAGGCATTTGCCATGATGCCAGCCAATTTTTGTATTTTTAGTAGAGACAAGGTTTCACCATGTTGGCCAGGCTGGTCTCGAACTCCTGACCTCAAAAATGCTGGGATTACAGGCTGAGCCACTGCACCCAGCCTACAATTTAATAATTTTTAAGTTTCATTAAAAACCTGCAGCCGGGCATGGTGGCTCACGCCTGTAATCCCAGCACTTTGGGAGGCCGAGGTGGGCCTCCCAAATCACCTGAGTCAGGAGTTCGAGACCAGCCTGGCCAACATGGTAAAACCTCGTCTCTATAAGAATATAAAAATTAGCTGGGCATAACAGCGGGTGCCTGTAATCCCAGCTGCTTGGGAGGCTGAGGCAGGAGAACTGCTTTAACCCAGGAGGCGGGGGTTGCAGTGAGCCAAGATCGTGTCACTGCACTACAGCCTGGGCAACAGAGCGAGATTCCGTCTCAAAAAAACACAAAACCTGCACCTGCGAATAATTTTACAGGCTCTAAACTGTCATTGTATTGATAAATATTACACTAATATATAAATACAATATATTAATATGAATATTAATAAAATAGGAATACCTAAGTATAAACATGCTTTTCCAAAAGCTGGATTATTAACAAAGGGAGGATCCGCTTTGCACAGGGAAGCCTGTCCCCAGAAGTCCAAGGAGCACGAACCCTTCAGGAAGTGAAAATACTCACAAAATGATTCGATCCTTTCAGAGGAGGGGGCTGGCAATAAAGGAAGGCTTCAAGGAGGAGGCAGCATTTGCCATCTAGCAGAGCAACTGAAGGGTAACTACAGACCAGTGCTGAGAAGAGTACTTAGAGAGGAGTAAGGTGAGTCCTGCGCCCTCCCCAAAGGGTGTCTGGGGCTCTGGAAGCATAAAGCCCTCTCAGGGGGTGGGGGCTGAGACGCAGGACAGAGGATAAAGGCGGGGCACGCCTCAGAGGCCCAGGATGTCACCCTGTGGCCCAGCCTTTACCTATGGGCCAGTGGGTCCCAAATGCCAGGGCAGATAACCTGAGAACCACCACTGGAGAGTGTCAAAAATCCTCATTCGAGGCCCACCCTGAGGCCTCTGATCCAGGAGGCCTGGGGAAGGGCCTGGGAAGGATTCAGGGTTCATCGCACTCTGGGTGCTGCTCAGGAGCAGCTGGGTATGGGGACAGCTGCTTGTCCACAAGAGCGACTCCATGTGCTTCTCTGTGACCAGTGGAAGCAGGATCTGATTTGCTAGGGGAGGACATAGCAGGGGTGGGGTGGGGGGCAGCCCTTGCAGGTCTTGGGAAAAGGGTAAAGGAAACCTAAGAACCAGAAATAGTTGTGACGCTCACAGTCTGGAAGGAGCAGACCAAGGCCCTGCGCCAGGCCCAGGAGACGAGAGAACATTGCAAGAAGGCAGCAGCAGTCCACTTTTCAACTGTGGTGGTGCCAGGAAGTGGTTAAAAGCCCAGGACTGAGCTTCACAGCATTCAGAGGCTTAGGTGAACACAATTCGGGGGGGTAGGCGGGAGCGGAAGAGGTGGGTGAGCCCCTGAGAGCAGAACATGGAACCAGACCCCCCTGTACCTTGTGCCTCTGTTTTCTTATCTGTAAAATGGGAGAATCCTAGAACTCATCCCACACGGGCTTTAAGGGAAACAGAGTCCAGGCCTGGCACAGTACCTGGCTCATGCCAGGGATGGGGGTCTTGTGACCCGCACTCTGCCCTGCCACCCTGCCTTCCTACCCTTCCAGAACTGCGCCTCCTCCAGTCCACATGACTGGGGGCGGCACGCCCACTCCAGAGGTGGGCACATGACCTGTCACTTCACTTAGCGGCAGCATGGGAGCAGGACCCAAGCCAGGCCAGTCCTGGTCCTTTACCGGACGGGTCCTGGGGGACTGTCTGCAGTACAAATGGCACTGCCTGGAAATGCTGGAGGACACCATTGCTTCTATGTGGCGAGAATCCAGATGAGCCAGAGGCCAACCAGGAGAAAGGGCCAAGAGGGCTCCAGGAGGGCAAATTCCCTGGCCAGACCCGGCCGCAGTGGGGCTCGTCCTCTCTGGACCTTCAGCTGCAGATTTCTGCTCAAGCCAGCTAAAGCTTTCTGTCACTGGCCGCTGAGCAGCAGGGACCCTGTGAGTGACAGTGGTTACCACTTCTGAAGATGATGAAAATTACTCTGGATGACCCAGCACTGAGGGAGAGGGGATGATAAGGGAAAACAATAAAGAAGATCAGGGCAGAAGTAGAAAAGAGTGATGCGGAGCAGAGACACGTCCACGGCATCCACGCCACCACCAGGCCACTGCAGCACAGTATCAGGTGTGGCGTCAGGAGGTTAACACAAGACACTCTGGGATGACAGACCCCATCCAGCAGCAGGCCTGCCACACAGCACAGCAGGGCACAAAAGGCTCAGGGACCATGACCAGCAGCAGGCATGGGATGTGCCCCTGAGCCGCTCGGGGTCTCAGCTTTCATATCCGTTAAAAGGATATGACTTTTCCCACCCAAGAGGCCCTCCCCAGGGCAGGGTGGGGACCTGAGGGCTGCAGCAAGTGAAGCACATGAAATGGTGAAGAAGCAAGGGAGGAGGGTTCTACAGAGAACCACTCGGGGAAGTGGGAAGCCAGGCACATCCTCATCCAAGCAACGTGTGGCACAGTTCAGTAACTACTGATTTCAGGCACCCCAAATAACAAGACCCTTTGGCACCTCCAGGTACCAGGCGCTGGGGAAAAAGCCCCAAGTTATGGTCCCCTTTCCCTGCCTGCAGATGGCAGGGCCCGCACCGTACCCCACAGAAGCCCAGGATGTCTCCCCAGGACTTGGGGCTCCTAAACAGATGACTGGGCCCTGTCACCCATGTGTGTTGATGGCCACACTGTTCCCTTCCTCAAATGCCATCCCCACATCACCACCTGATCCCCCAGGTCAGCTCCTCTGGAGAAACCTGCCTTGGCTCCCACCCACCTCAGGCCCCACTGCCCCAGGCTGCCCACACCCAGCACTGGGCAGAGAGAAAGGCTGCTGGACTCCATTGCACTGACCCCACCAGGCTAATGCTCGGTGGTGAACATCAATGGTGGCCATCAAAGCCGGCAATTTCCCTCCTGGACACTCAGTGCCACTGTGTTGTCCCTGCCCCCAGTCAGGCATGGCCACAGGACTTGCCTTGGGCAATGAGATGTGAATAGAGGTGACCATGTCCCCTCCTGGAAGAAGCATTCCACTGCCAGCACCGAGGCCTCCCTGACCTCAGAAACAAGGAAGCACATGAGGCTGCCACCCACCAGCAGAGCCAGCCAGACCCGCCACCTGGAAACAACATGGGCTGAGTGGCGACGAAGCCAGGCTGGGAACCAGAAAGAAACAACTGATGAAGAGGACCTCCAGCTAGCGCTGGTTCCCAACTACGGGCAACTGTGTGTCCCCCACAAGGAGATTTAGCAACACCTGAAGAGCTTTTTGATTGTCACACCGAGGAAAGTGCTACTAGAATCCAGTGAGGAAAGGGCCCCTGTAATGCACAGGACAGCCCCCTAAAACAAAGAATTATCCAGCACAAAAGGTCCACAGTGCTGAACTTAAGAAGTGGGATACACACTGAGCCACTGCAGGGCAGACCACAGCCCCCAAGAGTCTCTGGATCCAGAGTGCATGCTGAATGAGTTGTGAGTAAACCTATTTCCGCCAGCCTCTCGACACTATTTGCCACTGCAGCCTAACCTGGCCTATCCTGACTAACAAGCACTCTTTCAGGGACACAGCTTGTGCCCTGTGTCTACAGCCCCAAATTCTTAGCAAAACACCTGCCACATGGGCATTTGGAGGTACAGCTCAGAAGACACCAGGGGGAGGCAGCAGCAGCCTCTCAAACCCTCCCAGGAGGGACCCCAATCTCCAAACACCAAGGCTTGACCTAAGTCTGCCTTTGCACAAACTGATCCCCCTGCCAGGCACCCTTCCTCAGCTGGCAAACTCCTGCCCACCCACCAAGAGCAGCTCAAGCGCCCTCCTCATCAAGAGGCAGGAATAATGGCTTCCACTGAAGCCTGCTCCATGCTCAGCATCAGACCATGAGCCCCCTGAGGCCAAAGATGGCTCTTTATTTCAGCATCCCTGTGCCCCCTGCAGACCCTGGGCCTGGCAGGCTCTCTGCAAACACTCCCCAAGTGCTGCCGGGTTCCTGGGCCAGGCTCCAGCCCCGTGTCGCCCCTGCCCGCCTGCCCTGCGGCATCTTGGTTTACTTGCTGATTGTTTGGTAATTTGGATTTTCCTCCTATTAACAGTGCCAGAAACTGAAATGGCCCGATATAAAGACAACATACGAACAGAATTTTAAAGCCAGTACAAACATTTGAATTGTCTGGACAGCTCTAGGGAAGAACCAGATAAACTGGAAGCTGCCATGTGTCTTTTTTATTGAGTGAGGGCATCTTTCCTTTGACTGGGGAGTCACCAACCATCTTACCTGAAGACCCTCCCGCCGACCAGGTGCCCCACCCAGGGAGGCAGGCCGGCCCCAAAGTCCGGGCGCCCCTCAGTGCAGGCACAGCAGCCTGAGTCAGTACACTCCCTCAGACCCAGAACAGCTTCCAGGGGTGCCTGGAAGCAGCTTTTCCCAGTGAACAGGCACAAGAGAGAGACAGAGTGGGTGACCCACCTTTGGCACCTCCTGAAGAGGTCATCAGAGATGCAGGGGCTGAAAGCAGCACAGGAACTGAGGTGTCTTTGAGACTCCCCTCCTCAGTTCAATTTTCAGGAAGGAGGAAGTGAGGCGAGGGCAGGAGATCACGCAAGGCAGTGTTCTGCCACATCCAAGGGGCTACCACTTCAGATCAGGAATCATCCTGACTTCTTGCTGATCACAAACGTTAAATCTATTCCCTTAATGGATCTCGACATCCCCGCTTTTTAGTGTGGAAATTCTTGACTTGAAATTGTTTTTGAGTCTTTTACTATCCCCTTGCAGGTGCGGTAATTTTTCTTTCCCCTAATTAGGGATGGGACCTAAATTGTGGGAAGCAGGGGAGTGGGCTGCTGGGAGAGGGAGGTGGTGGGGGGTGCTGGCAGGCTTGGTTCTAGCACCTCCTCCCCTCCCCGCTACCCCCACTCCCCCTCCCCCGTCAGCCAGCCAGCCTCAGGGCTAATGATTCAGTTGGTTCTCTTCACAGCAGCTTCTTAATCCCAAGAATGCAAAGTCATTTAGTATCAGCCTAATGAGCAAGGTAGGCTACTGCAGGAAGGGAGGCAGAAATTCCCGTGACATTTCCCTCCCTTGGACTCACTGGGGGAGGGAGAAGCCTGCTCAGGAAAGCCTGAATTGTTCTAGCACCTATCCTCAAGGTACCCCACGCTCCTAAAATAGCAGCATAAGTGTGTGTGTCCCCAGCCTGTGTTCTGGATGCTGACACTCTTTGAAAGGCTGTGTTCCAGAGGAGACTGAAAGACTTCACCCAAATTCTGCTGCCAACACTCCTTACCTGGCCTGAGGGCTGGGGGCAGCTCCTGGTCCCTGGATCCCAAGCCCTTAAAGTTTAGTTGTCTTTGCCCTGCTGCTGCACCTCCAACCACAGGCAGGGAGAGTTTCCTGGTCTGATTTTGGTCAAACATTTGCTGGGCTTCTCTGTCACGCACTGGGCTGGCCTGGGACCAGAGGGGGACCCCAAACCGCAAACCCTGCCCCGAGATGCTAGCTGCCACAGGGCAGACCAGTGGGCTACATGCCATGCCCTCTGGTGGGTGTGCCACAGGCCCTTAAATAGCACAAACACCTGGGGGACAGCAGGAGGCACAGGGAAGTTTCAGTAGAGTTGCTGTGTGAGCCAGGCCCTGGAGGGGAGGGAGAGGGAGGCTGCCAGGGCACTCTGGAGAAGGCCTGCTAAGCACCAGGAGAAGCAAAGGCAAAGACCAGGTCATGGGCACTGGGGTTTCCTGGGGCCCCCCAGCCACAAGCATGAGTCAGCCCTGACCCCATCTCAGAAAACTTAAACCACAAGGCACCTTACTGGAATATCTCCCTGGCCCCTCAGATATTTTCGGGATGGCAGGTCAAAGGAAAGTCCCAAGGTGTCGGGTCACATGGGCTCTGGCCTTGACCTTGACCCTGACCCAGTCCCTCCCTTCTCAGTCACAGATTCACCCACAAGCCCTAAGAAGAGCAGGGTAGAAGAAAACTGTATTCACTTCCCATTGCTGCTGTAACGAATCACAACAGTAGTGGCTAAAAACAACACAAATGTATTATTCTCTTAGGGTTCTGAGGTCAGAGGCAGGCTTCCTTTTGGAGGCTCCAGGGAGAAATCGATTCCTCCGCTTTCTCTAGTTCTAAAGGCTGTCCACATTCCTTGGCTTGTGGCCACAACACCCCAACCTCTGCTTCCACTGTCACATCTCCTCTGGCCCTCCTGCCTCCTTGTAATTACACCAGGCCCACCCAGGTAATGCAGGAACATTTTCTATTTCAAGATGCCTCACTCCTTCACATCTGTAAGCCGAGAGCAGTGGCACATGCCTATAATCCCAGCTACTTGGGAGGCTAAGGCGAGAGGATCACTTGAGGCCATGAGTTTGATGCTGCAGTGCGTTATGATCAGACCTGTGAATAGCCACTGCACTCCAGCCTGGGTGACACAGTGAGACCCCCCATCTCTAAAAAATAAAAATTTAAAAATCCCATCTGTAGTCATGTCATACCCTTTTACCATGTAAGGCAGCACACTCACAGGCTCTGAGGATTAGAACCTGCTGTCTTTGGTGGGGAGTGGCAGGGGCCTTACTTTGCCCACCACAACCCCAAGGCTCCCACAGCTCTGCCATCCCAGGATTCTCAGACATCGTCTGGAAGCATTCATGTGTCAGGCAGGAATGAATGAGGACCTGTCAGGAGTTTGTAGGGGCCTTCAACAGTCAATGAGGAGTTGATGGGGAGGAGCACAGCACAGCTTTGCACGGTACCCGCAGATTCCCAAGGGGCACTGGGTACAGCCCAGCATGGCCACAGGGGTCCCTGATGGGAATGGCGGGAAAGAAGCCCAGGGAAGGGATGTGGGGGAACTGGGTGCTGGAGACCAAAGGCTCCAGGCCTGGAAGTCTTGGCTGCAAACCGGGGAGCTGGGTGATAATTACTGACACTTGGGCTCATCCTGAGGTCCATCAGAGGTGCCCAGGCACCTGACCCTAAAACAGGCAGCACTTCATCGGCTACCCGAGACTCTCCAGTTTCAGAGAGGATTCCAGGGGCCTGAGCATGACCCAAATAAACGAGAGGCTAACACCAGTAATCCCCGAGCTCTCTCGTTCCCCACCCAGGCCTGCTCTCCCTGTCCCAGGCAGAAACAGGGACAGACGAGGCAGTGGCGGGGCAGGACTTGTGAGTGCCAGGCACTTCGTCCCCCTCACACTGGATCTCAGCAGCCACTGGGTGGGTACAATGGTTGCATCTTTTCTTTTTTGTTTTTTTTTTTTTTTTTTGAGACAGGGTCTCCCTCTGTCACCCAGGCTAGAGTGCAGTGGCACGATTTCGGCTCATTGCAGCCTCGACCTCCTGAGTTCAAGCAATTCTCCTGCGTTCAAGCAGTTTTCCTACCTCGGCCACCCAAGTAGCTGGGACTACAGTCGTGCGCCACCATACTCGGTTAATTTTTGTGTTTTTAGGAGAGACGGGGTTTTGCCATGGTGACCAGGCTGGTCTCGAACTCCCAACATCAAGTGATCTGCCTGCCTTGGCCCCCCAAAGTGCTAGGATTACAGGCATGAGCCTCTGTGCCAGGTCTCCTTTTTTATTTTTTGTAGAGACAGGGTCTCACTATGTTGCCCAGTAGGTTGCTGGTCTCAAACTCCCAGGCTCAAGCAATCCTCCCGCCTTGGCCTCCCAGAGTGCTGGGATTACAGATGTGAGCCACCGCGCCTGGCCTGTCACCTCTTTTCAAGTGGGGAAATTCAGAGCAGTTCAGTATCCTGACCAAAGACTCACAGCAGGTAAGAAGCAGAACCACAATCTAAACCCATCCAAATACCAGTTATTCCCAGGCTCCCTCACTCCCCACCCAGGCCCGCTCTCCCCAAACCTGTCAGGAAACCCTCCTCATCCCACAGCACTGTGTGACTTCCTAGGGAGAAACGGGACCTGTGTGATGGTGGGGGGCCCACCGGGTCTGTTGGGGATGAGGCTTCTGGGATTTCTGGAACAGGGTTGTTCTAGACAGAGCTGCCTCTCCACCCAACCACCTGCTGCCCTAATCCTCCCTCAAAACCTTGACCCCAGGAGGCCAAAAGGATGGATGCCATTGCTCCAGGGGCCCCAAGACCTGAGGAGCAGCCCCTGAGCAGGCCTGCAGTGAAGGGCCCGGAAGGCACTTCCTAAGGTCCAGCCTCTGGCATGTCAGGACGCTGTGGGATAGACACGCCCTGGGTCAATCCAGCCCAGAAGCCGGGGGAGCCAGCACCCTGTTCCTCCCCTCTCCACATGGTTGACAGTCCTTCTGTCCAATATCAAACCTTCCAGGCAGAAGGAACCCTTCCTATGAAGTAGATTTCAGCTCAACCATAGGAAGAGGTTGCTGGCTTCCATAGGAAGGCAGTCAAGAGGTGATGAGCACCCCGTGATAAGAAGGATTCAAGCAGATGCCAGATGCCCACAGGCAGGGAAGAGAGGCCAATCTGTGGGGAAGGCAGTAGGGCTAATGTTTTAGGAGCCCTACCCCACCTCTAAAGGGTTCTACCAATGAGACAGAAATCAGCTGGGTCACAGGACTGCAGCTCATGAGAATGGTACGTCAGCTGGGTCTCTGGAGGAGGTGAGAATGAGCCTGGGGCCTCAGAGGGCCCCAGTGCCAAGAGTCAGCCTCAGAGCCAGCTCTCAGCAGGCGGGCACACCCCCCATCTTCTTCCTGCCGGCCTCCAGGCCTGTCAGGCTCTGCAGCTGGGAGCCATGGCTACAGTCCCCAAACAGCTGGAATAATCCCTCAGAGCCCCATGCAGGGGGTCACAGCTGCCACCAAGCCAAAGCCAAGAGCCAGGACCCTGGGCATTAGAGAGAAATGTCAAAAGAAGGATGCAGAATTCCAGAAGAGCGGAAGAACTGAGGCCAGCACAGGCAGCTTCCCACTCCCTGAGACACACAGCTCTGCGGTGCAGGCCACCAGGCGGTCTCCCTGCTGTCCCTGCACACACACTCTGCACCTTCTGCATCTGAAACATGGCTCATCACCCCCCAGCCCCTGCCCAGACTCACCCCCTGGGCTTCCCTCACCCCCACCACTTGGGCCTCTGCAGCAGGTGCACACCTCCTCACCCAGCAAGTCTCGCCCCATCTGTTCCTAGCACACCAGGCTTCCTGCCGTAACCCACAGGTTGGTTCTTTCACACTTCTGACCACCTGCCCATGCTGTCCGCCCCTGGAATGCCCCCATCCCTGCCTACCATGCACAACACGGAAGCCTCTTCCTCGCACCATCCTCTCAGAGGGCGGTCCAAGAGGAAGGACACAGAGGAACCCAGGGTGTTGGAAAGGGTGGTCAGATCGAGACCTGAAGGGCCAGCACATGGTATATTCTCCTGACCTGAATGCCTCCCGTGTGAAGGACAATCCACAGAGTCCACTTCGTGCCAACCCTAAATGTCCAGCCCGTATCCCTGACTGGTGTGCTAGCCACCATCCTGGAGAAACCCTACTTGTCAGGATCAGAGATCAAGATAGAGAGGAATGAGCCCCATTTGCAGGGGGTGGGCAACGGGGGCTTTTCTTTTCTTTTTTTGGCCAGCGTTTTCTGGAACTAAATTCCTCCTGATGAGGAATAAAACTCCAGGGACAGGAGGAATGTCTGGGGACCTGAGGGATAAGACTATTCCTGTGCCAGTTTGGTTACCTGGGCCAAGAAATGTATTTTTTTTTTTCTTTTTGCTTAAACTCATCTGAATTGGATTTTCTGCCACTTGCATTCACAAGAGCCCTGGCTGCTTCAATGTCCAAATCGAAACGCTACACTCCATCATTTCCATCACCAACCTGTGCCTCCAGTCTTGAAAACGGACACATCCTGTAGCCAAGCCAGAGGCCCCCATCATCCTCCCCTGCTCTTCTTCCTCATCCCTTCCTCCGCAATCACCATGGAAAGGTTTCCCTGGGGCTTGCAGGCAGCCAAGGGCCAGTGGTCCCTCTCCCAGGGAGATGGCTCACCGTGTGCTGGAAGGAAAGGCAGGAAGAGGAAGGCAGATGGCCTCTCAGCTGAAGAGGGAAAAAGAGAATCCCCAATAACACTAGCTGGCTGATTGCATATAATTATGAAGAGAAAAAGTTCTTTAAAATTAGCTTCCCAAATACAGATATAATTTCAAGTGTCCCTTGCGGTGTGATTACAGCGTCAGCCCAACAAATGTTTTCCCGTCAGTACAGAATACTCAGGCCCCTGCAGGCAAAAAATAATGAAGCCAACAACGGCGCCAGGGCCAGACAGCTCCCACAGAAGCACTTCCAGCTGCCCAGGAAAGCACCAGGCCAGGAAGCCCAGCCCAGAACCAGTCTTGCTCCCCTCCACAGCTGGCCTCGGGCTCTTCCCAAGAAGGCACCAGGCACATCATTCTTCGTTCTCTCTTTTTAATCTTCAGGGCCTTTGATATTCAGACTCAAATGCCAAGAGCAACCAGCTCATGTCAACAAGGATGGCTTCACTTGCTGTGTGCCTCCTACGCCGAGTGCTGGGCTCTACACCTCGGTTTTCCGGCCTGGAAAATAGCACGGTGGCCGGGCGTGTAACTCAGGACACTGCCAGAGGGTGGAATGAATGAGGCTGGCACATAGTGGCATCCAGTCAGTGTCACCAGCTCCTCCCCGCCTCCCATTTAACCTCAGTCTTCAGATGTGGCACCTGAAGCTCAGACAGGCTCCAGGAGCCATGCAGCTAGTCATAGAAGAGCAAGGAGGCAAACCCAGCTCTGCCAGGTCCAGACTCCATGCTCTTGTCACACTGGGTCCTTGCTGAGCTTGAGGGATGACGGGAGGCGCCACTCCTGGGCAGCACTGGCAGGCCGGGTGCACTCGGACCTCAGCTGCTGCTCGGCCCTCTTCAGGACCCTGGGTTTGAGCCTTGATTTTAAAGCACCACAGGCTCTGGCACGGTGTCCAACCCCATGACTCCCCTGTCCCCCAGACTCTCCACCTCATTCCCCGCTTTTTACACAGAAGAGAGCCCAAGAACCCTTTTATAAGCAAGGCCCAGAACTGAGAGGGACTTATCTGAGGTCACAGAGAAGTCAGGGGGAGATTAACACACTGTCACCAGGCACCCACGCTAAGCCCAGCATGGGGAGGGTGGGCACACTGGCATTCGCAGCCTCCACCAGCACCCATGGAAAGGCTACCACAGCCCCATGCCAAAGATGCAAAATCAAGGCTCAGGGTCCCCTACAAGGACCAGAGTGCCAGGATTTTCCATCCAGGCCTCCTGACCCCCAGACCTGAGGTCCTTACGGCACCACGGAAGCCTGGAGCAGGAAGCCAGGCGCTCTGACTCCCAGGTCACATCAAGCACATGTCAGCACATGGCCACACGGGCCTTGACATGGGTGAGGGAGGACAGCACGCCAGCCCCCAAAGCAGGCCTGACCCACTGCCTGGAAACAGAGCTCGCCAGGTGGCAGTGCAGCCAGGCTGGGACCAGAAGGGAATGATGAAGAACCCTCAGCCAGCACTGGTCCTCAACGGAGCAATTTTACCCCCCACCCAGAGGACATCTGGAAGTACCTGCAGACATTCTTGGAAGACGAGAGTAGTACTGGCATCCAGTAGGTGGAGGCCAGGGATGCCGTTGGGCACAGCTGTGGGGAACCCAGCCAAAGCTGGGCCTAATGTGGTCCTGGCTGATGTCCACTGGGTCAGCCAAGCTTCCACCCCACGACAGCCAGGGCACCCTCTGCCCAGCCCCACTGCATTCGACTCAGCCTCCAGGCACCAGGAGACTCCAGCACGGCAGGGCCCAGGCCAGGGGGCTGGGCTGAAGAGCGCACTCCCCTGCCTCAGCCGAACCCACCAGCCACAGACTCACCCACCCTCCAGCCAGGGCGCGTGCCTCCAGGGTGCCCCAGACCATAATAGTCTTTCCCTAGAGGAACCTCTGTCCCAGATCCGACTGCTGCTTCACTTGGTCTTCACAATGACGCCCCCAGCTCTCCATACACTCATTACCACATGACCCCTCATGACCAGGATGGCTACTCAACAAGCAGGATGCCGTTCTGTGACCAAGTCCAGGCCTGCATGGGCTCAACACCCATCTGCTGACAGCACAACGGCAAATACCCAACCTGTGGGGCAGACACGACCCACACCTACATGGACACGGCAGAAAGGACAAAGGACAGGGTCCACAGGGTTCTAGGGCCTCCAAGGGCAGAGATGGGGTGTGCAGGCTGCCCTGTGGAGCCCAGCTCTCTGCCCTGCCCCAGCGGCCAGGCCGTTTCGGCCCTTTGTGTTATAACTGCACTAGTCACTAGTCCTCAAGCCGCCCCTTGCGTGGGGTGATGTAGCCCTCCTCCCAGTCAGAAGTCTGAGTGCTCTAACATCATCTCCTCTTCCCCCGCTCCCCAACCTCCCCTTTTCATGAAGTCAGGCCTTGACCTCAGTCCTTTCTTCCCCCCTCAGCCCTGCGCTGAGGTCAACAGGTTCCCTAAACCAGTGTTTGCAAACATGAATGTGCCGTGTGTACTGGCACCTCTTGGGGGTCTTGTTAAAACACAGATTCTGAGTCCGTGGATACAGAGTGCGTGGCAATGCTGAGGAACCAGGAGTGCTGAGGCCACCGGCCCCAAACAGACAACATCCTGAGTAGTCGAGGAATAGCCGAGGTTGCTAATGAGTCCTCAGACCTGGATGGACTCTAAAGAGTTGACATCCACCACCACTGCACGATCTAGACCACCACTGCCTGGACAATCGCAGCAGCCTCCCCCTCCAATCCCACAAGCCCCCGGCTTCCACCCAGCAGCCAACCTCACACAACTGCTATGGCTCCCCCAGCCTTCAGGGCAAAGCCCAAGCGTGTACGATGATGGCTTATAGGATCCTGTGCAACCCGGCCTCAAAGGGATCCTCACCCCGATTGCCAAGCTCCAGGTGGACTAAACTTCTCTCAGCTCCTGGGGCGCTCCAGCCAGGCCCCCACTGCCTCGGCTCCACCGCTCCCGGGAGAAGGGAGGGTCTGGGGGCATCCCAGCTCTTACACCTGGGTGGTCTAGCAGAGGTTAGTTAACCTCTGTGAGGAGCCTCAGTTTCCTCCTCCGTTCTACCCGAGGATATGCGGGGCCTCCTCCTCCTCTCTCTTCCCTGCCTAGAGCAGTTCCTTGGAGCAGGGGATTGGGGGACAGACACTGGCAGGTGGCTGCCCTGTGGGTGACTTAAGAATAAGACAGAAGGAAGCAAGAAGCAGAGCTGAATCACCGTCGGTATGGGCTTTCCCAAAAACTCACCTATGCCCATGGCTCAGAGGAGGCTGAGAGGGAACGTCCTCCACAGGCCAGCCTAGGATGTCTCCCCCAGACCAGCAAGCAGTGCCAGGCTGCACACCACCCATACAGCTAAGTCACCAAGGGGCTGTCAGCTGGACGTGGCCCCTGGGAGCCGGGTGAAGCCATCATTTTATCAGTGCATGCCCTGTGCTGGGTGCTAGACACAGACTCCTCATCTCCCCTCACAGCAGCCCTACGATCATCTCCCTGGCGGAAGCTTAGGGACACTCAGTGACCTCCCAGGGCCACCAAGCTTCCCACTGAGGCAGCCAGGACCCAAGCCGGTGAGCCCACCTGCTCCACGTTCTTCACCACTTGACGAGTGTGTGTCCACACCTGCCAGTCACAGCGTGGGGACGGGACCCACTGCAGGCACAGGGAGAGGCAGGGGGTGTTCCTCCCACAGCCAGCCCACTGCTTCCTAGAGGCTCTCAGCCCAGGCTTCCAGGGGCTCCCCACAGCCACCCATCTGCACCGGCCCTACATGCCCAGAGTCCGTGTTTGAAGGACTCCTGGCTCCACAGTGTCACGCCTTGGCACAGGCTTGCCCGCTTTCTCCACTACCTTCCATCCATACCTGTCCGCGAACGAGCTCCCTGCGCCCTCAAACATACCTCTCAAGGGTCACCACCTGTGGAAAGCTTTCTTCCATCTTCCCAGATAGAGAAACTTGCTCTGTTCCTCGAGCAGAGTTCATCTAACCCTTCACCTCCTGTCTCTGTCTCCGCACCAACTGGGCTCCCGGGGTGCAGGAGGAACTCGGTGCTCCAGCACCCCGCATGGTGTCAGACCACAGCACCACCTACATACCACCACCACCACAGTAATACCATCTACCACTGATTGGGGCCTACGATGGGTTATTTGTAGTATTTGTAAATAAATCTAGCAGGCAGTGAACTATGGAACTTTATACCATTAATAATTATTTCAACTGACACACCAACCACAGAAGTTAAGAAGTGCTTTGTTTATCCTACAGACAAAGAAACAGGCTCAGAGAAGCTCGCTAACTTGCTAGACAGGAGCAGAAGCAAGTTTGACCCAGTCCCTCCAATTCCAAAGCCAGCTTCTGGGCCCTGTGACAGGCAGCTGGAGGGATGGGAAGTAATGAAGCCGCTCCAGGACACAGTCACACGCGTCTGCGAGGCTGAGCATGGCCCCAGGGACACTGGGAGCAATGCTGTTCATTTAATATTATCAAAGGATAACAGGCACAGATAGGCCTGGGCGCCTTATCAGCACCACCCAAAGCTTTTAAAAGGGTCACCTAGAGTCACGGACTAGGTTTTTTGTTTTTTTTTTTTAATAAATTCAACTTTTATCTTAGATTCAGGGGTACATGTGCAGGTTTGTTACAAGTATAATGTGTGACACTGAGGTTTGGAGTATGAATGATCTCATCACCCAGGTACTGAGCATAGTACCCAATGGGTAGTTTTTCAGCCCTTGCCCCCCTCTCCCATTTCCCCCTCTAGTAGTCCCCAGTGTTTACTCTTCCCATCTTTGTGTCCATATATACCCAAGGTTTAGTTCCCATCTATAAGTAAGAACATGAAACATTTGGTTTTCTGTTCCTGCGTTAATTTGCTTAGGATAATGGCCTCCAGCTGCATCCATGTTGCTGCAAAGGATGGGGTTGTGTTCTTTTTCATGGCTGAGTAGTATTTCACGGACTATGTTGTGGGGTAATTTGATGAGAGCCTTTGCCTTCTACCTCCTGTAAAATAATCTCAAACTGCATGCTGGGGCCTGGAAAGCACTGAGAAACCTGGCCCTGCCTGCTTCCTCACGGCCCTGTCCTCCCAGGCCTTGCCCCGGCCACGTCCTCCAACCACAGCTCACCAACACACCAAGCTCCGGCTCCCTCCTGTGCCCCTGGGGCCTCTGCACTTGCTAAACCCGCTTCCCCTGCCTGAGATGCCGCAGCCCCAGCTTTCTGCAGCTGACTCCTTTCTGACCTGTCAGCAGCAGCCACAGCTCTCTCCTTGGGAAAGGTCTTCTCTGACTATGTGAGGACAGTCCCCAGACCCCTTCATATCACTGTTATCACTTCATTTTCCGATCCCAGATAAAATCATCCCTGTAACTCACTGGTTGACATGTCTGTACCCTCCCTATAGCCCTCACAGACTAAGGCTCCAAATGACAAGACCTTGTCCATCTTGGCCATCACTTGGCCACATGCACCGCGAGGCCTGGCACGGAGGGAGGGCAATAGATGTCTGTAAACAGCTCTGCAGGGGATGCAGGAGTTGTTCTAGTGAAGAAACACACACGAAGAACAACAACAGGAAATCCTGGGTCTGGATGCAATCTGGAAACGACACAGGCACCCAGCAGCACAAGGAGAAGGAGAGAGCGCAGGAGCAAGTCCTGGCTGCAGATTCACCGCTGGTTTCCCCACTGAAAATCCCAAGGGCTCTCCCAGTTGGAATGTTCAAGAATGTAGGGGCTCGAATATTCTAGAATGTAGGGGCTCCAATGTTCTAACCTCCTCCTCTTCCAGCTGAGAAAAATGAACTTCATCATGGAGGTGGGGGATTGCCACAAAGATAACACCAGGCCCCAATCCAGGAACAAAACTTCCCACCACCACACAGGACACTGACGCCACCGAGTCCCTTGGTCAGTCACCCACAGAGCCTTCCCTCTGTAAGCAAAGGCCAAGTTCCTGAAGAACCAGGACTGACAATACCTGGGTCGGTAGAGCTGGGCACACAGCGGACACTTTGAAAAGCTTTCTGAATGATGACAGTTGTTCCTTATGAACCCGACTTCTCCGCCCCTCCCCATACCCAGCCCAGCACCAGCTGGGCACCTGCCAGGTACTAATTTGGGAAAGGTCTATGGGTTGCTGGCCAACGCGCAGGCCCGGATCACACACTCTGTGTGCAGACATGTTCCCAGGGCTTGACCTTCCCTGTATCCAGGCCCTTTGCAATGACTTTGCCACCTCTGCCAAGGGGTAAAGTTTATTTTCTTACCCCTTGAATGTTAGATGGCCTTGGGTCTTGTTTTGGCCAACAAACTGTAGAGACACAAACGGGCCTCCAGAGGCCTTGGAAACATCCACTGTTAGAGTCAGGAACAAGCCCAGCAGCCTGAGGAAAGCCAAGAAGGAGGCCAGGTCATGCCCAGCGCCTTCGGTTAGCCAAAGGCCAAGCCCCAGGGCAGAGACCCCTTACCAGACTGCAAGCTGACTGCACACACGCAAGGGATTCCCAGCAAGACCAGAGCTACGCAGCAAAGCCCACAGAACTGTGGGATGAAAAAATGCTTATTGCTTAAAGCCAGTAGTTTTTAGGATGGGTTGTTATGCAACAATAACTGATAAAAACTTTTACCTACACGTAATGGAATCAGAAAGGGAAGGAAGACATTTATATTCACAAAGATGTCCAATGCAGCTGTACCTACAACAGCAAGAAAACGGGAAAAATCGGCCAGGCACGGTGATTCACGCCTGTAATCCCAGCATTTTGGAAGGCCAAGGTGGGCAGATCACTTTGGGTCAGAGGTTAGAGAACAGCCTGGCCAACATGGTGAAACCCTGTCTCTACTACAAGTACAAAAATTAGCCGGGCATGGTGGCAGGTGCCTGTAATCCCAACTACTCAGGAGGCTGAGGCAGGAGAATCACTTGAACCTGGGAGGCAGAGGTTGCAGTGAGCCAAGACTGCCGCCAATGCACTCCAGCCTGGGCGACAAGAGCAAAACTCCATCTCAAAAAACGAAAATTAGCCAAGTGTGGGCTGGGCCAGGTGGCTCATGCATATAATCCCACCACTTTGGGAGGCCAAGGCAGGCAGATCACTTGAGGTCAGGAGTTTGAGACCAGCCTGGCCAACATGGTGAAACCCTGTCTCTACTAAAAATGCAAAAATTAATGGCCGGGTGCGGTGGCTCATGCCTGTAATCCCAGCACTTTGGGAGGCCAAGACGGGCAGATCATGAGGTCAGGAGATCGAGACCATCCTGGCTAACACAGTGAAACCCCATCTCTACTAAAACTACAAAAAAAGTAGCCGGGCATGGTGGCGGGCGCCTGTAGTCCCAGCTACTCAGAAGGTTGAGGCAGGAGAATGGCGTGAACCCGGGAGGCGGAGCTTGCAGTGAGCCGAGATCACGCTGCCGCACTCCAACCTGGGCGACAGAGCGAGATTCCGTCTCAAAAAAAAACACACACACAAAAATTAGCCGGGCGTGGTGGTGGGTGCCTGTAACCCCAGCTACTTGGGAGGCTAAGGCACAAGAATTGCTTGTCCAACCTGACAGGTCCACCAGCCCCACCAGCTAAACCAGAAGCAATGGGTCCCAAACTCATTTCCCAGAGCCTTTGAGCTGAGGGCCCTCAAATAGAGACCATGGTGCAGGGCCACACAGCTCAGCGGCAGAGCAGGGGTCTGAGCGCTGGTCCCAGCTTCTGCCACCTTGTGCAGCACCGAAAGGCCCATGAAGCTACTTCAGGGCTGTCCACACGGCCACAACCAAGGCAGGGCAGAACGGCTTCCCTTCCCGAGCTTCCCTCCAGCACTCCCATGCAGCCGCCTCTGAAAATTCTGGAACACCAAGCAGAGGCACCCACAGCAGTTAAGCAGGCCCGGGGCAAGGGGCTCTGAGCAGGCCTTGCCCTCACCTGCCCCATTCGTTTCAGAAAGGAACCATAAGGGACCCATACTCTAACCAGGGCCTGTCACCCTGCACTTCTCCCAACCTCCAGCCCAGCCCCTTTGCCCGGGGCCCTCGGAACTGGGGCCCTGATGTATGGAACATCCTGGGTTTGTGGCCACCAGCCCCTCACCGTTCATTTCCTCTCCCCTTCCGGGTGGAAATAGTCCAGCATGTCCTCCCCGCAGTTCCACCAGGCCTGCTCGGCTGTGGGGGGCCAGGGTCTGGCTTAGTACCTCGGAGCGGAGTGTCCTGGACAGGAGTGGCCCTCCCCAGACCGACACTCCCCTCCAGCTCCGACAACCTCCAGCCACTAGTTCACAGCTGCTCCAGGCTCTCAGAATTCCCAGGATCCAGCAGAAAGACACCTTCTCAACCCTCCCCAAGCAGGACAGGGTCAAACAGCAACAGGCTAATTGTGTTTACATAACACGAGATTGTTTAGCTCCAGAACACATCAGTGTCAAAACACCAAGGTTCTGCACAGCGACAGCGACAGTGGGGCAGGAAAGATGTCGTCCTTCTCCAGGAACTCAGGCAGCATTTCCCAAGGCCCGGAAAAACCCCAGCCCACAAATAGGACATCAGCCCTCCAGTATGTCCACCCACCCAGCTGGCTGCTGGGCGCAGCCAGGACTCTCAGAATCTGCCTGTGTCGGGCTGGCCGTGGGAATAAGCCAGATTCAGGTTTAACTGAGGCACAAGGTGGGGTCCAGGAAGCTGCTTCGGGGCTGCCCATGCAGCCACAGCCACAGGGAGGCCCCGAGCAGCCTCCCTTCCGGAGCTTCCCACCAGCACTCCCACCCAGCTGCCTCCGAGAATTCTGGAACCCCAAGCAGAGGTGCCCAGCACAGGGTAAGCCAGCCTGGGGCTCAGACTTGTGGGGGTAGGTACTCTCCACTCCCTTCTTGGGAACAACGTCCTAGCCCTGGACTCTGTGTGCGAACCCTCAGGCCCCCATCCAGGTCTTTGCAAGCCGGGTCCAGAGCTGGAAGCTGAGGGAGAGCAGCCCCCAGCCTCACTCTGGCCAGCCACTGAAGCCCAGAACCAGGGAGCACGTCCACTCCCACCTCAGCTGCCAAACTTCCCTCCCCTGCCTCTGGGAAACAGTCCCCCTGCAGCATCCTTTTGGGGATCCACCCTGCCCACACTCAGGCCATGTAGAAGGGAATGAGGCACTGCATTCCCCAGCCCCAGAGACTGGTTCAGAGACAGGTGTGTGGACCAGGCTGACAAATCAGAGGCCACCAGAAGGAATCCCCGTCCCTGTGGACCTGGAGCATGAGGGATGGGGGACCCTGGAGCCAACCCAACGAGCTCTGAATCCCAGCTCTGCCCCTACCAGCTGTGTGACCCCAGGCAAGTTACTTAGCCCTTCTATGAGAAACAGGAATGCTAAAACCACCATCCTCCCAGGGCTGTTAATGCGGATCAAATGAGATCACACACCTAAGGAACGCCACAGTGCCTGGCTGAGAATAAGGATTGAGGGTGAGGACTCGCCTTGCACCACATGGGCCTGAGAATGAAGCCAATGTAAAAGAGACGAGGGAAGCAGGGAGGGGGCCGGGGGGAGAGAGGAGGGAGAGAGAGAGAGAGAGACAGAGAGAGAGAGAGAGAGACAGACAGACAGACAGACCAGGCCCTATTGGACTGTCGCCTGAGTCTACCTACACCTGAAGCCAGAATGCCCCAAGGATTTGACTCAGGAACCAATACATCCCCTTTATTACCGAACTGGCTCAGCACTGAGGCTCCTGTCAGAACCCATCCACCCCTGTGGCTCTAGGAATCAGCCATACAATCGACTTACTGCTCAGATCATTAGCTGACGAGACCCCAATGACTCATCACATCTGTTGGTTAATTGAGAGTGAGAGGACTGGAGCACACAGCAATGGAAACAGATTTGCAGCCATGTGGCCCACTCCACAGGTCTCACTGTCCAGGGGGTCCCAGCCTGAAGCACGTGCAGAAGCATTCACAGAACTGCCCACGTCCCAGATGGCTGCATCAGGGAAGGGGCACCCACTCACTCCCCCATCCTTCCCAGGAGAGCATCCCAAATCCAAAGAATTGGTTCCCGTCGCATTCCCAGCAAGGTTAGGAGAGACCACAGGGCCCATCAACAAAAATAACTCATCCTGGCCAGGGATGGGGTCCACCAATCATGGCCCAGAACAGAACACACCCTCGCCTCTTCACACTCCTAGAGGTTCCCTGGAGGCCACAGGTGTACTTCTGGGCTGTGAAGCTGTCAGCCCAAAGCTCTACATGTGTGACCCTGCAAGGCCAGCCACTCTGAGCTGCAAACCCTTATACGCAAAGGCCTCTTCTGGCTCAAAGGTTTTCAAAAGTTACTCCTCTAAGATCGTGAATCTCTGTACCTCTGGACTCTGTGGAGGTTTACTCTGATACCACCTGACACAGGTGAGTAAGGGGCCACTTTCCCCCTTCTTCCTTCCAGAGATGGCCTCTGCCCTGCACAGAAGGGAAGTTTGCATGTGCTGACCCCCTCCTATGCATGAGCACAAGGTCACCTCTCACTGACAAGGAAATTAAGGCCCAGAGAGGAGCTGAAACACACCCACAGTCATCCACCTAGTAAGAAGCCGAGGCCGGGGACGGTGGTTCACGCCTGTAATGCCAGCACTTTGGGAAGCCAAGCCAAGTGGATCATTTGAGGTCAGGAGTTCAAGACCAGCCTGGCCAATGTGGCAAAACCCCATCTCTACTAAAAATACAAAAAATTAGCTGGGCGTGGAGGCGTGCGCTTGTGACTCCAGCTACTTGGAAGGCTGAGGCAGGAGAATCGCTTGAATCCAGGAGGCGGAGGTTGCAGTGACCTGAGATCGCGGCACTGTGCAAACTGATGTTTGAACCCCACCCCCAGGGTGATCGGCTATGAAACCCCGGGAAAGTCACTTACCCTCTCTGAGCCTCGGTCTCCACATACGGACTGACAGCTTCAAAGAGCCACATGTTAGCGCTCAGTGCCATGTCAGGCATGAAGCTAGAGCTCCAGAGACAGGAGCCACTGCTGTTTCTGGAGCTAACTGTCCTTATACCACTTAACAATGCAGGGCAGGGTGACTCTGCAAGCTTACGTGCATTTCTGGAGGGACTCCCCTGCCCCTAACCCTCCACACTACAGGCACCTCTGTCAGCTCCCCCAAAAGAACGAGACACATTCCTCACCAGGAAGGCTCCTCCTGATATGTAGACAAAGGTCAGAAGCTGGGGCCTGGACTGGCCTCTCCACAGCTTCAGGCTTCCCCAGAGCAGTGAGAGGATGGGGCACCCAAATCTCCACAAGCACAGGCCACGGCTTGGCTGCGCCCAGGTCAAGGTGATAAAAAGCGTGCTTGGGAGCTGACTGTGCAGGAAGCAAAACCTTTCTCCAACACGATCCCAATGCCGCTGGACACACCTTCCTGCAGGGAGGCGGCAAAGGCCTCTGGTGGCAAGGCCATAATTCCTTTTCTTTTCAAGGATCCCATGACGAATGTTAGGACTTTAAAATCTTAAAGAAAATAGGCTGGGCTGGGCGTGGTGGCTCACACCTGTAATCCCAACTCTTTGGGAGGCTGAGGTGGATGGATCACCTGAGGTCAGGAGTTCAAGAACAGCCTGGCCAACATGGCGAAACCCTGTCTCTGCTAAAACTACAAAAATTAGCCAGACGTGTTGGCACACACCTGTAATCCCAGCTACTTGGGAGGCTGAGGTCCGAGAATCACTTAAACCTGGGAGGTGGAGGTTGCAGTGAGCCAAGATAACACCACTGCACTCCAACCTGGATGACAGAGCGAGACTAACAAAAAAGAAAAAGAAAATAGGCTGGCTAGGCACAGTGGCTCAAACCTATAATCCCAACACTTTGGGAGGCTGAGACGGGCAATCGATCAAGCTCAGGAGTTACAGCCAAACCTGGCCAACACAGTGAAACCCTGTCTCTACAACAATGGCAAAAAAGACAGAAACAAGTCTGGGAGTGGTGGCTCACGCCTGTTATCCCAGCACTTTGGGAGGCCGAGGTGGGCGGATCACGAGGTCAGGAGATCGAGACCATCCTGGCTAACACGGTGAAACCCTGTCTCTACTAAAAATACAAAAAATTAGCCAGGCGTGGTGGCAGGCGCCTGTAGTCCCAGCTACTCGGGAGGCTGAGGCAGGAGAATGGCATGAACCTGGGAGGCGGAGCTTGCAGTGAGCCAAGATCGCGCCACTGCACTCCAGCCTGGGCGACAGAGCAAGACTCCGTCTCAAAAAAAAAAGAAAGAAAGAAAAAAAGAAAAATAGGGCCGGGCATGGTGGCTCACGCCTGTAATCCCAGCACTTTGGGAGGCTGAGGCGGGCAGATCACGAGTTCAAGACCAGCCTGACCAACACAGTGAAACCCCATCTCTACTAAAAATACAAAAATTAGCCGGGCGTGGTGGCGCGTGCTTGTAATCCCAGCTACTCAGGAGGCTGAGGCAGGAGAATCGCTTGAACCCGGGAGGCAGAGGTTGCAGTTAGATTGCACCACTGCACTCCAGCCTGGGCAATAAAGCAAGACTCCGTCCCCATCTCAAAAAAAATAATAAGAAGAAGAAACTCACGAGCCCAGGACCCTGAGAGGTACGTGACCCAGCACACTGTGGGCAAGAGCTCCCAGTGGCGAGACAACTGCCCTGAAGCTCTCCCTAAGACTGACCCTGGGGCTCCAGGAGACTGTGGTGCTCACTGCTGTATCAATCCCCAGAACCCAGGAGTGCCCAGCATACAGCAGGCACTCAGTAAGTATGTGGCATGTAAGTGCATAAAGGAATGAATGGGGTGTTTTTTAAAAAGAAGATGCCATGGCCCACCCCAGATTCATTCCAGGGGAGGGGGAGGCCTGGGAACCTGCACTAGGACAAGTACCCCAAGATGGAGACCGGATGTTTCCTCACGTCCGCAGCCCAGCCCTTGACTGTTGGATGGAAACAGGGTGTGAGGCAGAAATGAAAGTGAAACTGCCACAGGAGGGTTCTCTCTGCACCCATCTGCCATGCCCCGCCCTGCCCAGGAAGCAGCAAGCTGACCGCTGGAGGATCCCCCAGAAAAAGATGGGTGGCAGCTCCCAGCAGAGATGTGTCAGAGGCCCCAGGCCCTGCCTTGGGCAGGTAGGAGGGCAGGTGAGGTGGCCTCTTGGGTGGAGGGGGAAATCCTATCATTTGGCCCTAGGGCAGGTGCACTACACCCACCTTACAGTTGGGAGGGCGGAGGCTCAAGACAAGTCTCATGCTCCAACTTCACTGCCATCTCCACCATGCACTATCCTCCTGGGCCCAACAACTACACACAAAGGATGCTCAGAAAAGAACCCCTTGAGGCAGGGCGCAGTCGCTCACACTTGTAATCCCAGCATTTTGTGAGGCCAAGTTGAGCAGATCACCTGAGGTCAGGAGTTTGAGACTAGCCTGGCCAACATGGTGAAACCCCATCTTCTCCACTAAAAATACAAAAACTCGCTGGGTGTGATGGTGGGTGCCTGTAATCCCAGCTACTGGGGAGGCTGAGGGGGAGGTTGCAGTGAACCAAGATCACACCTTGCACTCCGGCCTGGGTGACAATAGCGAAACTCCATCTCAAAAAAAAAAAAAAAAAAGAACAGAACTCCTTGATTTTCCTGACACTGGATACCACACCGATCGACGGCAGCTGGATGCTGTGTTGAAGACAAAGGCAACCTGGCGAAGTGGAAACAGCATGGTTTCAGGAGTCACCCATCCCTGAGGGTGAATCCAAGCTGTGCCGCTCACAGCACCTGGCCTCTCCCTGAGTCTCAGGGCCCTCATCTAGCAAATGGAGACCCCTCAGCCATCCTGGAGGGTAGTTATCCCATCTGCAATAGTGCCTGACCCCCATGGTAGGTTCTCAGGATCCTCTGAGATCTGGCATGAGCCATGAATGTACAAGGGGGCAGAGAGGAAGCAACACAGCCCTGCCAAAGCACAGCAGGCCGCCTGAACAAACCCAGAGTCCCAGTTTCTGGCTTGGGCTCCAAGAGCGCCCAGAGTGACCCCAGGCTAATAAGAATGGTTGCTGAGGAGTCCATGGGTTTGCAGCGTAAACTGCTGAGGAAAACGCCACAAGTGTCTATCTGGCCAGATCGGTCCCAGGAATGTCTCTTGTGCAAAACTAGCTCCTTTCTATGCACTCCGGGCAAACCAGCAGCCAGAGGCAAGAAATCTGAAAAGGCTTCTTTTGAGAAGGAATTTGGCAAAAGGTAGCAACAGCAGGTAGAACTGGGCTGGGCTGATGACCTGGTGCCCCTGCCATGTCTCCCTCCTGCATGAGGGGGCTCCAGTGAGGCCTCAGGTGAACGGTGCCAGACTGGAGATTCCCACAGTGAGCTCAGGGTACAGAGACCCAGGAGCCAGCCTGGGAACCTCTGGCTCCAGCACACCTCCTGGAGAGGACCTGCCCCTGAGAAGTCTGAAACACACTGCTTCAGCCTTGGCTAACTCGGTGCTTCCCCACGCCTGGCAGTTTTGGGGTAAGGTCTTGTGAGGCACTTCATGAAATGACAGTGAGTAGTTTCCCATAAAAATCATCAGGGTACTTCACAAGGAGCTCCCCAGCCCCCTTCCCAGGAGAATCTTCATCTCACAGGGAAGGGAGACTTCAGGATGTGTACTTCTCCCTTCTCCCCAGTGCCCCTGGAGCTTTTTTTTTTTTTTTTTTGGAGACGGAGAATTGCTCTGTCACCAGGCTGGACTGCAGTGACGCAATCTCGGCTCACCACAACCTCCGCCTCCTGAGTTCAAGCGATTCTCCCACCTCAGCCTGCCGAGTAGTAGCTGGGATTACAGGTACCCACCACCACGCCCAGCTAATTTTTGTGGGGTTTTTTTTTTTTTTTTTTTTGAGACAGAGTTTTGCTCATGTCACCCAGGCTGGAGTACAGTGGCGCGATCTCGGCTCACTGCAACATCCACCTCCCGGGTTCAAGCGTTTCTCCTGCCTCAGCCTCCCGAGCAGCTGGGATTACAGGTGCCAGTCACCACACCCAGCTGATTTTTTGTATTTTTAGTAGAGACTGGGTTTCACCATGTTGGCCAAGCTGGTCTTGAACTCCTGACCTCAGGTGATCTGCCCGCCTCAGCCTCTCAAAGTGCTGGGATTATAGGCGTGAGCCACCGCGCCCATCCCCTGGTGCCTCTTTTGTTGGGCAAGTTTGGCAAACAAGTAACTTGGAGGAAGATCGATGACTGCCAAAGAGCACACAGGTCAGGCGCAGCTTCCCTCTGTTCCCTTGGGCACCTGAGACCTAACCTGATCCTTGAGAAAGGTCAGCTGACCCACCATCACCCCATCCACCCCACCACCCCACAGCCCAGAGCGGCTCATTTCCAGAACACAAAGGCTGGACTGAACCAGACCCACGGGGAGCATTTTGTCTTCCTATCCCTGGCCCCGAGGGCATAACTGCAGCCTCCCTCGGATGGGAGGAAGGTCACACTGTCAGGAAACAAGGCTCTAGAAGGACACCCCGACACCTCCTTGAACCACCCTGTCTAAGGTGGAAACCGGCCTCAGTTCTGCCCAGAGCTGCCTGCCCTCCAATCCACATGGAACCCAGGGCTTATGGCAGAGGCTTATAAGGCTTATGGTAGAGGCCAGGGTGTGTGGCCTCTACAAAGTGGACACCGTCCACCCTGTGGGTCCTTTAGCTCCTGGAGAGAGCTCTAGGCCCCTCTTGCTGAATGTCGCCTCCTTAGAGAGGCCTTCTCTGACCACAGAGTGCTAAAGTGGCTACAGCCACTGCGCCATAGTTCTCTCCTGTTTGCAGGTTTCCTGGCTCTAGTCACACCTTGCAGCATTTCCAGTGCATCTGAGAGCTGGTTTGCCTTCACCTCCCGCAGGTGTACATGCCGGCAAGGACCAGCACCCAGCGCAGGCCTGGCCAGGGCAGATGCTCAGGACTTGCCCACAAGCCCCTCCGGAACCTGGGACTTACCACCTAACTCTCTCCCCATCTCCCCCACCCCTGGGGTTTCCTTCCTGGCCCAGAGCATTCCAGAGTCACAGGTGGCTTTGGCTGAGCCATAGGGACATGAAAAAGGCTTCCAAAAACCACCAGGCAGTTATTGATCCACTAACATACTTTTTTTTTTTTTTTTGAGACAGAGTCCAGCTCTGTCACCCAGGCTGGAGTGCAACGGTGCAATCTTGGCTCACTGCAATCTCCACCTCCCGAGCTCAAGCAATTCTCCTGCCTCAGCCTCCCAAGTAGCTGGGATAACAAGCACCTGCCACCATGCCCTGCTAATTTTTGTATTTTTAGTAGAGATAGGTATTCACCATGTTGCCCAGGCTGGTCTTGAACTCCTGACCTCAAGCAATCTGCCCGCCTCAGCCTCCCAAAGTGCTGGGATTACAGGTGTAAGCCATCACACCCAGCCACTAACAACTTCTTTTTTGAGCTCCTATGTGCACTGGTATAGGCACTGGGGTTTCAGCAGTAAATAAAGCTGCCAAAATCTCTACCTTCATAGAACCAACTACTTAAAAACAAGACAGACTTAAAATAAGCAGGACAATGAGCAAGTCAGAGAGAAAGAACAGGCCCAGTGGTGGGGGCCTAAGTATCAGTGAAGATTCTGACGGCGAGAGAGGTTTGGAACGAAGACATCTCCCTGAAGCTGTCTGGGAGGGCCTTTGGCCTGTGGGTCCCGATTAACCCTCTGGGGCAGCTGAGTCTGCAGGTGGCCTCTGCCACAGGTGTGCCCTGGAACATCATGAGCAATTAACAGGGTGGGGCACCCAGCACTCAAGGGCCTGGAGGGGTGGGGGGATGCGGAGCGGGGTCTGGAGTCTGGAGCTCCCTTGTGAGAGTGATTCTTGACGCTCCCTGGCTCCACGGGATCTCTGACATGAATCTCAGATCCACCCCACCGAACCCTAAAAATGGCTGTGGGAGCACTCCCAGGGGCCATCCAGAGGATGGGCCTACAGAAACCAGCCCATGAGGCTCTGCTGGGGAGATGCAGGCCACAAGGGCAGCTGCTTTCTGAGCAGGCTCAGAGCAGCAAGATGAAGCCCCAGAAAGACTCAAACGGCCCCACAGGTATGGCCTAGCCACTCTAATACACGCCATGGGCCGCAGCCGGGAGGAAAGGCCCGTTCACAAGGAGGCTTTGGCCAGTGGTGAGTGGGGAGCACTCGGCTTGGAGTGAGGCAAGTTCCCCTCCCACATTTCCACTGTGTGACCATGGGCCAGTTCTCGGGAGTTCCACACCCTCTCCAGAGCAAGGCCATACACACCCGGGCCGGCTCCCCAAGGGCCACCAGAGTGGGAGAGGCTGGGCTGGGCCCAATTCATGCAGGATGGGGAAGGTGTTTAAGACAGTGACTTTGCGAGGGAAAGAAGGAGGTACACAGCTCTTGAATGCTTTGCTTCCTAAAATGAATGCTACTTTTTAAAAGGGAAGTGCCATAGTATTCTCTCAAATGTAGCTTTCCAGCTGAATTCAAAATGAGTGGGAACTGAAACCCTATTTACATCCAACTGTTCAGGAACTGTGCTCATGGGCACTTGACTAAGTATTTACTGAATGTCCCAAACCTGCTAAACCATGTGGGAGAAATAACCGGTAAAGGCAGGATGGCCCAGTGGTTAGAAACATTGACGCCCATCCTGCCATGCAGGTGCACCCAGCTCTTCCAGGTGCCTGCAGTCAGCCCCCAGCAACCTAAACTCCTCAATCTCACTATCTCACTAGGTGAAATATGAATCCAGAGGACCATCTCACCCACAGATTTGTCCCGGCCCTGAGCGCAGGAGGGTGTGCAGCACAGGCTCTCCCATTCACTGTCATTGGGACTGACATAGTGAAATTTTTGTGAGCAGTTTCAGAACATGTAAGAAAAAGCTGGGCGTAGTGGCTCACACCTGTAATCCCAGCACTTTGGGAGGCAGATCAATTGAGGCCAGGAGTTCGAAACCAACCTGGCCAAGATGGCGAAACCCAGTCTCTACTAAAAATAGAAAAATTAGCCAGGTGTGGTGGTGCATGACTGTAGTTCCAGCTACTCGGGAGGCTAAGACAGGAGAATCACTTGAACCCAGGAGGCGGAGGTTGCGGTAAGCCAAGATCGTGCCACTGCACTCCAGTCTAGGCGACAGAGGGAGACTCTGTCTCACACATACACACAAAAAGTATGAAAAAGTAAAATGCCTGTGCCCTCTGACCCAGCCCTCCTCATCTAGCAATGTACACCCAGGCAAGGGGACGGGGTATTGTCATGCTGCCCATACCAGCAGAAACCAACACCAGCGGAAGAAACATGTTCCATCCTTTTAAGAACTGGACCACACAGCTGTTTAAAAAAAAAGAGGCAATGATACAAAACTCTCCAAATGAAGCAGCGATGTGGAGTTTCTCCAAGACACACAGTCCCATGCAATGTGCAAGAGCACAACAGTAATACATATGGAGAGACCTACACATGCACGCGCCCCTGCGTGTGCATAAACACCTATAGAGACAGACTGCCCCAGGGAACTGGAACTCAGCAATGAGAAGCGAACAGGGCTGACGTTTCATTGTATACGTTGAGTCTTCTGAATTTTTTTTAATATGTGCATGTCTTAAATATTCAAAAAGATACAGAAAACAATAAATGTTAGCTAGTAATAGTAGCAAGATTACCAGTGGAGACTTGGCATTTTCAGGAAATCCAGAACAAACTCTTCTCAATCTCCAAACTTAAAAAAATACAAGTAGCATCTTAACATAAATTTCTCGGCTTCCCCATCCATAAAGTAGGTGGGGACAGCACCTCCGCCTCCTGGGGGGCTGTAATATTCAGATGGGCCATGTGCTGAAGGAGAACAGAACCCCGCTGTGATGCTGAAAGGCCACCAGGCAAGCCTGGGCCCCCTCCTTAGCTATGCCCACTGAACAGTTTCAAATCCTCAAACCCACATCCCTGCAAGATGATCAGTTCAGCCATCATGGCCTTCAGGGTGACTTGCAAACTGCCAAAACCAAGAACACTAAATCTACAAAGGCCAAAGGTCCCTGAATAGAGAGGCATCCATGGGCAGAGACCCACTCACTCACTCCACAGGGACGACGACAGCAGCGGCCGCCGCCACTGACAGAATTCCAGGCACTATCCTGGACCCTTTAGCAAATTCCCTCATTTGATGCTCGCAACCCTAAGCTAAATTATTACCCTCACAGATGAGGAAAGTGAGGCACAGAGGGGTAGGGAATGTGTCGAGGGTCACGGGGCACATAGGCAGTCAGTCGTGGAGCCAGGCCTGAAACTGAGGCAGTCCCTTCAATAGACAATCCATGTGCACACGGACGCTTCCTCCCATGTGAAGTTCTGTTTGCTCCCCAGGAGGCTGGTAGAAAGTGTTCATTTGCAAGGCTGGGTTATGAATACTCCCTGTGCACTGCTGCAAAGAAAACCTAAGTCAGCACCTCCTCCCACCTCTGCACCCCCGAAATGGTGGCAAATCCAGACATTAAAACAAATTAAAAAAATACCCACCCACAGATCAGCATCACTTAATCCTGGAAAAGATCCTCCTTCCTCCCCCCAGAGAATCTCCCGAAAGAATTCCAGACCAGAATGCTAAGCCATCCCTGCAGAAAAGGACCTTGGAGATGGCCCTATTTTAAAGGAACAAATGTAGGGCCCAAGGGGAAGGGACAGGCCCAGTGGCATGCTACACTCTCACTGGCATGCCTCCCAAGCCAGTTTACTGTTGACACCAAACTCCCAGACCCATGAGAGCAGACGCAGGCCTGGGCTACCCACCAAGGGTGCTCATAAACGTGAACATTAATGAACTCCTCAGTCCCTTCTAAGGTATTGGGACAAAAGGGTCCCTGGTGGGATACCAAGGTCTGAGACTGCTCCAGAAACATGTTTCTTGCAAGCCGAGTCAGCCCAGCTGGCCTCCAAGTCTCTGGAGGATGAGAAACTCACAGACATTCTTGTGCTTCTGTAGCCTCCTGGAAGTCCCAGCCTAACCTGGGCAAATAAACAAGGGAAGCCACATTCTCAGCGCAAAGGCCTCAGGAGTGGACTCAAGAAAGCCCTCTAACTGGCTGTGCAGGTTCTGTAGACTCCCGGAGCCTCTGTTTCCTCATCCCTCCATCCCAACGAGGGATGTCCTCATCCCTCATCCCTCATCCCTCCATCCCTCATCCCTCCATCCCTCATCCGTCCATCCCTCATCCCTCCATCCCTGGGCTGCTGGAAGGATTAAATGAGATGAGGTCCCTGGAAGCACTTCATTAAAAATCAGCAATTATTACAGTAAAGACAGATAAGGTTCACCCAAATTTTATATGGAAAGCTTCACCAAGTCATGTGCCTCTTCCGCCCCCACCTCCTGCAACGTAGGTTCAGCCACAGAAAGAATGGAACAGAGAGGAGGAGAGGAGGAGGCACAGAAAACATGAGCTGAGGAAACTGGGGCCAGCCAGTATTCCCCAGTGAGGCACTGTACAGAACTACAAAATTTAAAATTAAATTAATATCACCCAGTATTTCCAACTAACAGCTTTAATTTCTTCACTCCCCCTCTGAAGCCCCTTCTGAGCATCTAGAAAAAGCCACAAAGGCCGGGAATGCCTGTAATCCCAGCACTCTGGGAGGGCAAGGCAGGCGGATCACCTGAGGTCAGGAGTTCGAGACCAGCCTGGACAACATGGTAAAACTCCATCTCCACTAAAAATACAAAAATTAGCCAGGCGTGGTGGTGCGCACCTGTAATCCCAGCTACTCAGGAGGCTAAGGCAGGAGAATAGCTTGAACCTGGGAGGCGGAGGTTGCAGTGAGCCGAGATTGCGCCACTGCACTCCAGACTGGGCGACAAAGCGAGACTCCACCTCAAAAAAAAAAAAAAAAAAAAAGCCACAAAGAGGGGGTGGTGTGGGAGACCTACAAGGTCGCTCCCAGGCTAGGGAAGGCAGGTGGGAGGGGTACAAGAGAACACAACCAGAGCCGTGTCCCCAGAGAAAGAGGAAGAAACAGGATGGCAACAGGAACAAACAGTACCACTGACAAACAAGTGGATTCAAAGGCCCATCTGCTGGCTAGCAGAGCCCCATCCTATCAGAGTGCACATCTGAAAAGGCTGGCGCCTGTCCCTACCTACGGCAGGTGGGGCACTTCATGGCCCATGAAGTGGCTCTAACCACCCACTGTTGCCATCAACGTGCACTACCCCCCAAACCCTCCCCCCAAGACAAGGATTACACTTGCAGAGGGGCTCAGCTTTGCAAGGAATATGTCCTGGGGGCTAAATAGCAGCCACCAGACCCCTGGAAAGATAATGAGGGGGACTGCCTTATTGTCGGAGATGCCCAATCAGAAAGGCAATCTCAAGGTAGCCAGGTTGGACCCATTCTAGAAGTTAAAGGAAAAGACCAAGAGTCCGGAACCTGCCCCCTCTCTTGATGGGTTTCCCCATCTGTAAGACAAAGGGGCTAGATGAGATGATGGCCAACATCTCTTCCTGCTCCGAGATCAGATTTTTACAAGGCCGGACATTCAGCTAAACAACCCACCCCGGGCCAGACCATTCGGGTCATTCTTTGCCAAAACATTAAGAGCAGGGCCATTTTTTTTTTTTTTTTTTCTGACATGGAGTCTCGCTCTGTCGCCCAAGCTAGAGTGCAGTGGCACCATCTCGACTTACTGCAACCTCTGCCTCCCGGGTTCAAGTGATTCTCCTGCCTCAGCCTCCTGAGTAGCTGGGACTACAGGCACCTGCCATCATGCCCGGCTAATTTTTGTATTTTTAGTAGAGATGGGGTTTCACCATGTTAGCCAGGATGGTCTCGATCTCCTGACCTCGTGACCCTCCCACCTTGGATTCCCAAAGTGCTGGGATTACAGACAGAAGACACGGCACCCGGCCCAAAGCAGGGCCATTTTCAAATACCTTTAGACTTTTTCATTAGAGAGTTCATAGACAATTCATCACCCGTCGTCAGTACAGAAGCCCTGCGCCCCCAGATTCTGAATGTGGTAAACATGATAATGTCCTTTGCACTGTGTCTCAGCCACTAAAGTCTCATTGGCCCTCACACCAAACAAAACAACCTCACGGGGCTCCCTGGTCACTGGCTCAACAGTTGCAGCATTTTGCAGCCAGTATAGAAATGTGGCCACCAGGGGGCACTGCCCTGAAAGTAATAAATAAGAAACGGAAAAACTCTTTTTGGTGTTTTCCTTCTTAGGCTTAAGTGATAAAATATCTAAAGCTTCCCTAGTGAAAACACAAAGTGGGCTTCCTCGGGTTCTAGAATGGCCCTGATGCCTTCTGCCTTCTTTGAAGCCAATATTTTGGCCAAAGGAAGGCAACTAGACTTTGAAGACAACAACTCTTTCAGAGAAAGTAATGCTCTACTCCCCAGAACGTTGATAGCATAGCTTGCTCTGAACCTCCCACCCCTTTAAAGGAAGAATGTCTACAAGGTCAAGCCAATCTGCAGGTCCAGCACGAGGACCTAGTTGTGAGTCTCGGCGAAGAATATTTTGTGAGAGCCTCCTAATTACCAAGCAAAACAAGCCAACCCAATGACAAGCCTCAAGCTTGAGTTGCAGACACAAGATGACATAAATACAGACAGCAGTACAAAGGGTGCGAGGTATTCGCTGGGATTTCCCAAGTCTCATATGACTGCAGGGGGAGCTCCGGTGCCTCACATCAGAACTGGACTTCGAGAACATGCCAAAGCGGCTGCTCCAAATTTCTTCAGTGTCTTAGAATGCCCTTCCCACAAGTGAGTGTATCCGCGGTACAACGTTCAAGTACCGTTTTGTAATGTTCCAAGGGTCCTAAGACCCATTTTCAAAGCTCTGGCTTCGAGCTCCTCCTGATTTCTTCATGAATTGCTGGGGCCACTCTGCATGCTCTATTGATCATGAAGAGCCTGTCTTCTAGGGAAACCGGCCTGGGAGAAGGCAGCCAACCCCATCCCCAGACCAAGGGATAAAGAACCAGGCACTATCCTGTACAAGCTGTGCCCCTCTGGCTGCAGGAAGAGCGCCTGCGGGGCTTGCACGGGGCAAAGGAGCAGCAGGCCCTTGGGACAGGCATCAGGCACACAGAGGTGCTGCCAGGCTCACCTGCGCATGCCAGCTCAGACCAGCCACGGGCCCCCAGGAGCACCAGGGGTTACGGAAACCCAACTGTTCAATTCTCCAAGATGTGTGGGGCCCCCACAGGGACAAAAATGCAAGTAGAGCCCATTTTCAAAAATCAGTCTAACAAGCTGCATCACAAAAGGTTTCCACCTGGAGTTTGCAAAAGGCTTTCAGAGCTAGATTCTCTTAGGCTTGCATTGAGAAAAGGGCTTAACTGCTTCTCAGAGGCAAAGCTACAGTTGTGGAGCAAGGGAAGGCCTACCTGACCCAAGACTCAGTAGTTCTGTAATTTATTAAGAACGTGATCTGTTAAACACCGGAGACTCCGCCAAGGAGCACCAGCATGGTGGGAGCAGGGGCACACAGCCCAGATGGCAGAAGGCCACTCCACACCACGGGCATTTACCCAGCACTTTCTACGCACCAGCCACTCCCTAGCTGCGGGACCCCAAGCGAGGTACCCCGCTCCTCTGCCGATCGGTCCCCGTTCTCAGACAGGTGGCCCAGAATCACCACCCTGGCCAATTTGCAGGGCTGCTGCGAGGCTCTAATGAGACAGCAAATCACCACATACATGCCAAGAATTGCTACTCGCTTCAACTGGGCTTAACCTCATGATATGCAATGACAGCCTCAAGAGCCGAGCACACGCGGGGCACATAGTAGGTGGTCCACAAACGTGGGTGCCCTTTCTTCACGAAAGGGAAGGGGACGAAGGAAGAAAAACACTCCGGTCCAAAAGTACCCTCAAGCCCTTACCCCACAGCGTGGATGCCCCGATTTTCCAGGTCCCTCCGCAACCCTCAGTAGCACTCCCACCGCGCCCTGGGCTGCTGGGGGCCTCCCCAGCCGGGTCACAGTGCACCTGAACGCCCCGGTCCGTGCCACCTCGCCCGCACCGGCCACCGCTTCCCTGGAACGCGGCCGGCGGCCGCCACCGCCACCTGGCTGCTCGGACTCAGTCTCCCCGCGCGCCGCTTCTTCCCGTTTGGCTCCGATCTCCCAAAACAACTAATGAGGCTGCACCGGGCTCGGGCCGGGGGTCACCGGGCTCGGGCCGGGGGTCCCCGGGCGCCGGCGCCGCGTCCCTCCTTACCTGCACAGCTCGGCGAAGGCCTGGAAATTCAGCTTCTTGATTTTCTTCTCGCTCAGCCAGTAGCCAACTCTCTTCCCTTTCAGAAAGGTCTGCATCTTCCTCCTCGGGCGGGGAGCCTGGGTCCGGAGGAAATCGCCCACAGGCCGAGTCTGGCGGCCGGCGCGCGCCGCGAGCGAGTGGGCACCTCCTCCCGGCGGCGGGGACGCGGAACGGGGATCGGAGCTGGGGCGCGCAGTCCTGCCGCGCGGGGCGGGGCGGGGCGCGGCGGGCGGCCGGGAGGAGGGAGCGGCGCTCGGCGCGGAAGGCCACTGGCTGGGCCAAGCTGCCACCGCCCACGCCCCCGCCGACCGCGGGCTCGCCCGCCCGCCCACCGGCTCGCGAGCGCCGCGCCGCCCGGCCTGCCGGCTGAGGCTGGGGCACGGCTGAGCCTGAGTCTGAGTCGGAGCTGGGGCCAGGGCCCGCAGGAGGGGAAGCCGGGCCTCCGCAGACACCGCCCCCGCCCTCCCGCCGCGCGGGCCCGAGCCACACGCCCTCAGGCGGCGGCAGAAGCGCGGCCTCCGAGCCCTTCCTCCCTCCTCCTCCCGCCCGGGTCCTCGCCCTCTGATGTTCCCAGCCGGGCCGTAACCCCTGGGCACGCTTGGACCCCGGCGGGGCGCACGCGGCCACCCGGCCCGGCCAGAGGTCCTCACCCGCCGCCGCCGCCTCCACTTCCTCCTCGGCCTGGTCCCCGCGCGCTGCCCGCCGAGAAGGGCGGCGGCGAGCGCCCGCGCACTCGCCGCCCCTGCCCGCCGCCGCCCCGCGCTGGCCCGGCCGCCCCGCTTGAGCCCGCGGCGGCGAGGAAGCGGCGGGGCGGCCGCCAGGGGGCAGCGCCGCCCGCCGCCTCTTAAAGGCGCCGCGCCGGCCCTCGCGGCTACCCGGCGCCTGTTTGTGTCCCCGGTTGTGGGGTGCGGGGCGCGGGGCTGCCTGGGGGCGGCCGTGGCCCGGCGGTCGTACTTCGGGAAGGGAGCCGCGGTGTGGGCGTGTGTTCCGCCTGGCCTTTGGGGGCGACCGAGCCGCTGAGTTTCGGAAACGTCTCTGTACCCCCAGCAGGGTTCAGCACCCCCAAGGCGATCCATTGCAACTGCGCCCGGACGGAGACCTTCCAGGAATTCGCCCCTTCCCTCGAGGAAGCGGACCCTGGCCCAGGATAGGGCCCCCGGGGGGGTGGGTGAACACCCAGGGGTCCTCCTAGGCGTAGGACGTGACCACCAGTTCTCACTCTAGGTCCCCTTCACTGAGGGGGGAAGGGGCGGGGACTGGAGGCGACAGCGACAACAGCGGCCGTCCCCGGAGACCCCTTCCTCAGGGGTACGGGTCAGCGTCGGCGCCGGGGAGTCACTAAACCCCGCCTACCCTGCCCTGCCCTATGGGGCAGCCAGGGAGCTTTCCTGCCTCAATGGTCTCTGGGTTTGGGAAGTAGAAATGGACTTCTCTCCCCAGGCCCAGGCAGGAAAAATGGATTCCCGTGGAGGGAAGTCTCAGGAAAGTTTGAGAGGAGACACTGAAGCTGGCCTTGGAAATCAAGGAGATTTTGATGGAGCAGGGAAGGGGGATGAGCTTGAATTGAGGCTGGGAGACAAGAAAGAGCCAAGTTGCCAGCGGGTGACAAAGACTTCCCTTGATCACACTTGAGTCAGGCTCCTCCGAGACCTCTTTCTGACCAGGCCCCGACCTTGGGCTCTGTCCTTGGCCTTCTTAGTCCAGTTTTAGCCAGAATCCTGCTGTCAAGAATATCTCCACGCTTGGTATGTGATCACCCTGGCCGGCCTACATTAAGAAACTCCGTCTCAAAAAAAAAAAAAAAAGACAAGGATCTCTCTATGCTGCCCAGGCTGGAGTGCAATGGTGCAGTCATAGCTCACTGCAGCCTCGAACACCCCTGCTAAACTGATCCTCCCACCTCAGCCTCCGGAGCAGCTGGGACTACACTGTGTTGCCCAGGCAGGTCTCGAACTCCTGGCCTCAAGCTGTCCTCCCACCTGGGCCTCCCAAAGTGCTGGGATTGCAGGCGTGAGCCACCCCGCCTGGCTTCCCTGCCATCTTTAACGAGAATCTGATTAGTTTTTTTCTTTAACAAGGTAGAGAAAACGGATGGGTGGAGAGTGGAAAAGGCGATGGGTGGGAAACAGGACTCCTCCAGGGGGCCAGCTAGGGACGGGCACTGCATGCCTTAGGCAAGGGTACTGCGAGTTTCGTAGGCCATGGGAGCCTAGAAGGTAAGTGGTGACAGGTTCCAGGGTCAGCTCTGTGGCTTAGAATGCCTGGCTCCTGGGGGGACACGGAAAGCTGGATAAAGGGAAGATGATAGCAAGGACCCCTAGGGCCGAGGCACAAGATGGATAAAAGAAGGCTAACGGAGGCTGCGCATGGTGGCTCATGCCTGTAATCCCAGCACTTTGGGAGGCCGAGGTGGGCACATCACGAGGTCAGGAGATTGAGATCATCCTGGCTAACACGGTGAAACCCCGTCTCTACTAAAAATACAAAAAATTAGCCAGGCGTGGTGGCGGTCGCCTGTAGTCCCAGCTACCTGGGAGGCTGAGGCAGGAGAATGGTGTGAACCTGGGAGGCAGAGCTGGCAGTGAGCTGAGATTCCGCCACTGCACTCTAGCCTGGGCAACAGAGTGAGACTCCGTCTCAAAAAAAAAAAAAAAAAGGCGGCTAAGGGAGTAAAAACGAAGGGGATGGGGGCAGCAACTATAAACTTGATACTTGAAGTCAGCAGTAGGGATTACAGGCATTGACTTTAAATGTCCTGCTGTTCTTAGGAACTGAAAGACCAGTTGAGGCTGGGTGGTTCAGGAGGGTTCCTGGAATTCCCTCACTCCTTTGGCAAACACATGAGAGCCCAGTGTGTGGCAGAGGAAAATGGACACAAGCCATTGATTAGAAACACGGGATGGGGCTGGGCGCTGGGAGGCCGAGGCAGGCGGATCACCTGAGATCAGGAGTTCGAGGCCAGCCTGACCAACATGGAGAAACCCCATCTCTACTAAAAATACAAAATTAGGTGGGCATGGTGGCGCATGCCTGTAATCCCAGCTACTTGGGAGGCTGAGGCAGGAGAATCGCTTGAACCAGAGAGGCAGAGGTTGCGGTCAGCCGAGGTCGCGCCATTGCACTCCAGCCTGGGCAGCAAGGGCAAAACTCCATCTCAAAAACAAAAAAAAAGAAAGAAAAAAGGGAACGTGGGGTGAGAGCTGAGAGGGAAATGGGAAGGAAGATGGCAATCTGTCCCATTTTGCTGCATGACTGAGGAGACTGTGGCATAGGATCTTGAAGGATGAGTAGGAAGGAGTTCAGTGGGGGAAGGAGGCAACATTCCAGGCAAAGGGGAAAACAGGTGCGAAGTTTCAGAGGGTGAAAAGGGAAGAACTCTGTAAATAAGGGCACGGTAAGATGGAGATGGGCAGGAAGATGAGGCCTGAGAAATGGACAAGGGGAACTTGGGAGGGATGCTGAAGACAGTGTGTGTGTGGTCACTTCTGAACAGGAGCTGGATGAAGTTCTTTTTTTTTTCTTAATATTATTTTATTTTATCTTATTTTATTATTTTATTTTATTTTATTTTTTGAAATGGAGTCTTGCTGTGTCATCCAGGCTGGAGTCCAGTGCGCCTCCCGGGTTCAAGCGATTCTCCTGCCTTGACCTCCCGGTAGCTGGGACTATTGGCACGTGTCACCACGCCCAGCTAATTTTTGTATTTTTTCTTTTTTTTTTGAGACGGAGTCTTGCTTTGTTGCCCAGACTGGAGTGCAGTGGCACAATCTCGGCTCACTGCAAGCTCCACCTCCCGGGTTCATGCCATTCTCCTGCCTCAGCCTCCTGAGTAGCTGGGACTACAGGCGCCTGCCACCACGCCCGGCTAATTTTTTGTATTTTTAGTAGAGATGGGGTTTCACCGTGTTAACCAGGCTGGTCTCAAACTCCTGACCTCAAGTGATCTGCCTGCCTCGACCTCCCAAAGTGCTGGGATTACAGGCATGAGCCACCATGCCTGGCCTGGATGAAGTTCTTTTGGTATCTTCATCTGTAAAGTGGGGATAAATGCCCCACCCAGAGCTGTTGAGAAGATTTAAAGGTCCAGCAGAGAACTTGCCTGGAGGACAAAGTATATACAAGGGCATGGCCATCCTCAGGCTCACAGGAAGCCCCTTATTTAGGGCTCACCCCAGGGCCCTGCATCCTTCCCCTGATTACAGCCTCCCCCAAACCCTTCTTCGTTCTGGCCTTCTGAGTTGGAGCTAGGTAAGGCTCGTCCTCACTGGGACTTCCAAGGTGAACACAAATGTCCTCTGTCTCTAGCTCTCAACTCGACCACTCACTTGCTATGTGACCTTGTAGGCCACTTAGCCTATCGAGGCCTCAGATCCTCTATCTTACTTCATAAGGTAAACCCTGCTCCATGACAGGAGTTGAAAATACAGCCAGGTGGGGTGGTGCACACCTGTAGTACCAACTACTTGGGAGGCTGAGATGGGACGATCACTTGAGCCCAGGAGTTCGAGGCTGTAGTGCACAATTATCATACCTATGAATAGCCTCCACACTCCAGCCTGGGCAACATAGCGAGACCTCATGTCTAATAAATAAAAATTTAAAGGGCTGGGAATGGCGGCACACCTGTAGTCCCAGCTACTCAGGAGGCTGCAGCAGGAGGATTTCTTGAGCCCAGGAGTTTCAGGCCATCCTGGGCAATACTATGAGACCACATCTCAAATAAATAAATAAATAAACCTGCAACCCTCGTTTGCCTTCTTTGGGGTTAAAAAAATACAAAAAGGAGGGGGCTATGAGGTCTAAAATGTGTGGTATTATGGGGGCGGTGGCGGAATGGGGAAAGGGTAAGAGTAGTGATGTCTCCCTTTGGAACAGGGAGAACAGTCTTTAGCTTCACAAAGACCTGGCTTGGGGGTCCTGCTTCAGCTCTTCTCAGCTTGGGCAAGTCGCTTAAGTGCTATCTCCGAGCTCCAAGTGGGAAAAGTAATGATTAAAGGACTGTGATGGCCGGGCGCAGTGGCTGACACCTATAATCCCAGCACTTTGGGAGGCCAAGGCAGGTGGATCACCTGAGATCAGGAGTTCGAGACCAGCCTGGCCAACATGGTGAAACCCCCGTCTCTACTAAAACTACAAAAATTAGCCGGGCTTGGTGGCCGGCACCTGTACTCCCAGCTACTAGGGAGGCTGAGGCAGGAGACTTGCTTGAACCCAGGAGGCGGAGGTTGCAGTGAGTCAAGGTCATGCCATTACACTCCAGCCTGGCGGACAAGAGTGAGACTTTATCTGAAAAAAAAAAAAAAAAGTTAAAGGATTGAGGTGAGGACTAGAACAGAGTATGAGACTTGGTTCTTAGCAGGCCATCAGAAAAGGTGCCTGTTAATGTCTCATCCAAGGATTTTTCACTTGAGCCCCAGGTAAAGCCTGCTACCCAGCCCCACCCCAGGGCTACAGGAACCCCTGCAACTGCCAGAAATTATGTGCATAATGGTCATAGCTTTCAACAAACTCTCAAAGGGTCTGTGAACCACCCCAAAAGTTGAGTCACTGATTACTTCAACTTCCTCTTTTTCCAATAAAGAAACGGGCCCAGAGAGAGAAGGGGATAAAGTAAGAACCAGGATCCTAGAGCCAAAGGTGTACACACACACACACACACACACACACACACACACACACACACACAGCTCACCGTTCTTCTGGGGATCAGGAGGAGGAAGGAAGGGGCGGGTTCTAGGACTGGGACCCCTGCCTTGGGTGGAACAGGATCATCCTGCTGCTCAGGTGGAACCAGGGTCCTCCCCACTCTTCTCTGAAATCCTGGGCCGATCATTCTACATGTTTATCTTTGTTTTAAGGTCTTGGTCATCCCACAGGGAGCTCAAGGACTAGGACCACCGTTCAGAGACATCCTGCCTTGACTAAGGGAGTGGGCCTTTTTGCCTACCCCACCCCTGCCCAATCAAACAGTGTTTGAATATGGGCTGATTCCAGGAATGGACATGACCTTGAGCCAAGTATTTATCTGATTCACTACTTGTCAGTTTCTTTCATTTCCAGGAAACCCATCAACTCTTCCCCACTTGACTGTTCTGAGCCAGAACTATCTAAATCGGATCTGATCAGGCTATAGTTACCCTTTCCCTCTACGCTCCCAGCTTCAACGGCTTCCCACTGTACTTGGAATAAAGCTAAAACTCCTTGACAAGGACAAGGCCTCCTAGCTTCATCTCCCTCTCTATTCCCATCCCTCTCTGCCTGTCATGCTGGCCTCTTTTAGTCCCTGTGCTCCCTAGGGCCTTTAGACATGCGATTCCTTTTTCTGGAATGTTCTTCCCTCTCTTTGCTTGTTAGCCCATTCACCAGTTCTCAGCTCAGGGGTCACTTCCCTGCTGTTTCAGCCATCTAGCTCTCTGTAACTCCAGGGGTGGTGATAATTACATTTGGCTTTTCACACTGCTTGAGTGCTTGATTAATATTTGTCCCTACCACTAGACTGTAAGCCCCTTGAGGGCAGGGGCTGGGTTATTTTCTGCTCAGCCCTGTATCCCATAGCATACAAGTAGGCTCACACCTGTAATCCCAGCACTTTGAGAGGCTGAGGTGGGAGGATCACTTGAGCTCAGGAACTCAAGACCAGCACTGGCAATATAGGAAGACCCATTTCTATTAAAATTTATTTATTTATTTATTTAAGATGAAGTCTCATTCTGTCACCCAGGCTGGAGTACAGTGGTGCAAACTTGGCTCACAGCAACCTCTGCCTCCCGGGTTCAAGCAATTCTCCTGCCTCAGCCTTCCAAGTTGCATGGGATTATAGGTGTGCGCTACCACACCTGGGTGATTTTTGTATGTTTAGTAGAGATGAGTTTTCACCATGTTGGCTAGGCTGGTCTGGAACTCCTGGCCTCAAGTGATCCACCTACCTCTGCCTCCCAAAGTTCTGGGGGATTACAGGCATGAGCCACTGCACCTGGCCAAAAAAAAAAATTTTTTTTTTTTTGAGATGGAGTCTTGGTCTTGTCACCCAGGATGGAGTGCAATGGCATGATCTCAGCTCACTGCGACCTCCGCCTCTCGGGTTCAAGTGATTCTTCTGCCTCAGCCTCCCAAGTAGCTGGGATTACAGGCACCCGCCACCACACCCGGCTAATTTTTTGTATTTTTAGTAGAGACAGGGTTTCACCGTGTTGGCCAGGCTGGTCTCAAACTCCTGACCTCAGGTGATCTGCCCGCCTTGGCCTCCCAAAGTGCTGGGATTACAGGCATGAGCCACTGCGCCCTGCCAATTTTTTTTTTAATTAGCCAGGTGTGGTAGCACATGCCTGTAGCCCCTGCAACTCAGTAGGCTGAGGTGAGAGGATCACTTGAGCCCAGGAGGTTGAGGCTGTGGTGAGCCGTGATCGCAATACTGCACTCCAAGCCTGGGTTACAGAGCAAGGCCCTGTCTTAAAAAAAAATAAAAATAAAAATAAAAATAAAAATAAACTAGATGATGCTAAGAATCTGGGTTCTCTCTGGATTCTAAATGAAGTCAAGCTGCCTCTAAGAGCCCTCTGCATGCAAGGGTGCTCAGGAAATATCAATGGAAATACCATGCAGGCTAGGTAAGTTCCTCTAGGTGGTCTCAGACCTCTCAGGGGAGAGGGACAATGATTGACACAGAAGTTAAATTTGCTAGTGCAAGACACAGTGGCTGGGTGTGGTGGTTCATGCCTGTAATCCCAGCACTTTGGGAGGCCAATGTGGGCAGATCAATTGAGGTCAGGAGTTCGAGACCAGCGGGGCCAACATGGTGAAACCTGTCTCTACTAATAATACAAAAACTTGGCTGGGCACAGTGGCTCACTTGTAATCCCAGCACTTTGGAAGGCAGAGGAGGGCAGATCACCTGAGGTCAGGAGGCCTCGGCCTCCCAAAGTGCTGGGATTATAGGCATGAGCCACTGCACCTGGCCATGACCGTGTATTATCTGTGATTTATTAACTGTGTGACTGTGGCAAGCTAGTAAATCTGTCCAAACCTTAGTCTTATCATTTATTAAATAGCAGTGATATCATCAGACCTAGTTCATAAGATTGTTAAAAAGTTTAAATGAAAAACAAATTTTAATAAAATGTTTAAAAAGAAAAGGCTGGGTGCAGTGGTTCACACCTGTAATCCCAACAATTTGAGAGTCTGAGGTGGAAGGATAGCTTGAGGCCAGGAGTTCAAGACCAGGCTAGGCAACAGAGTGAAGCCCTGTCAAGAACGAAAGAGAGAGAGAAAGGAAGAGGGATGGGGGGAGGGAACCTACCTCAGCCTCCTGAGTAACTGGAATTACAGGCGTGCGCCACCATGCCCGGCTAATTTTGTGTGTTTAGTAGAGACAGGGTTTCACCATGTGGGCCAGGCTGGTCTTGAACTCCTGACCTCAAGAGATCCACCCACTTCAGCCTCTTAAAGTGCTGGGATTACAGGCGTGAGCCACCATGCCCGGCTGACAAGGCCTTATTTTGTTGCCCAGTTTGGTCTCAAACTTGTAGCTTCAAGTGATCCTCCTGTCTCAGATGCCCAAAGTGCTGGGATTACAGATATAAGCCACCATGCCTGGCCCTGCGTCTTTTTAAATATACATTTTTATTTTATTTTTATTATTTATTTGTTTATTTGTTTATTTATTTTGGAGACGGAGTCTCGCTCTGTCACCCATGCTGGAGTGCTGTGGCACAATCTCAGCTCACTGCAAATTCCACCTCCCAGGCTCAAGCGATTCTCCTGCCTCAGACTCTGGAGTAGCTGGGATTACAGGTGCATGCCACCATGCCCAGCTAATTTTCATATTTTAGTAGAGATGGGATTGTCCAGGCTGGTCTCGAACTCCTGACCTCAGGTGATCCATCTTCCTCAACCTCCCAAAGTGCTGGGATTACAGGCATGAGCCACCATGCCCAGACTATTTTATTTTATTTATTTTTTATTTTTTTGAAACTGAGTTGCACTCTGCTGCCCAGGCTGGAGTGCAGTGGCGCGATCTTGGCTCACTGCAACCTCCACCTCCCAGATTCAAGTGATTCGCCTTCCTCAGCCCCCCAAGTAGCTGGGATTACAGGTGCTCACCACCACGCCTGGCTAATTGTTGTATTTTTAGTAGAGACAGGGTTTCTCAATGTTGATCAGGCTGATCTCGAATCCCTGACCTCAGGTGATCTGCCACCTCAGCCTCCCAAAGTGCTGGGATTACAGGCGTGAGCCACTGCGCCTGGCCACATTTTAATTTTTTAAAATTAATTTTGCTTTAATACAGATAGGTCTCATTATGTTGCCCAGGTTGGTCTTGAACCTCTGGGCTCAAGTGATTCTCCCGCCTCAGCCTCCGAAAGTGCTTGGATTATAGGTATGAACCACCACACCCAGCCTACATTTTTATTTTTATTTATTTAATATTATCATTATTATTATTATTAGAGATGGGGTCTGCTATTTTGCCCAGGCTGGTCTAAAACTCCTGGGCTCAAGCAATTCACCTCAGTGTCCCAAGTAGCTGGGACCACAAGTATACACCATCATGCCTGGCCAGGTGGTGTAATGTGGTGTGTATGGTAACTGGTAACTGTGTAGTATAATGCAGTGTGTATATGCGGTGTGTTTTTAACTTGCTATATTAGTTCATTTTCACACTGCTAATAAAGACATAACCAAAACTGGGAACAAAAAGAGGTTTAATTGGACTTACAGTTCCACATGGCTGGGGAGGCCTCAGAATCATGGCAGGAGGGCAAAGGCACTTCTTACATGGTGGCAGCAAGAGAAAAATGAGGAAGAAGCAAAAGTGGAAACCCCTGATAAACCCATCAAATGTTGTGAGACTTATTCACTATCACGAGAATATCACAGGAAAGAATTTCCCCCATGATTCGATTATCTCCCCCTGGGTCCCTCCCACAACACGTGGGAATTCTGGGAGATACAATTCAAGTTGAGATTTGGGTGGGGACACCACCAAACCATATCACTTGGGTTTTTAACCCAAGTGTAGGGGGCTGGGCTCGGTGGCTCATACCCAGCACTGGGAGGCTGAGGCAGGCAGATCATCTGAGGGCGGGAGCTTGAGACCAGCCTGACCAACATGGAGAAACCCCATCTCTACTAAAAATTAGCCAGGCATGGTTGTGCACGTCTGTAATCTCAGTTACTCGGGAGGCGGAGGCAGGAGAATTGCTTGAATCCCCGAGGCGGAGGTTGCGGTGAGCCAACATCGCACCATTGCATTCCAGCCTGGGCAACAAGAGCAAAACTCCGTCTCAAAAACAAACAAAACAAAACAAAAAAAACCCCAAGTATAATGCAATGTGTATGGTAGGCTGCTGCTAAGTAAAGAAAGTAAGGGACCACGTGCACATAGATGCATTTGTGTGAATGGAGAACGTCTCAATCTGAAAAGATGCACGAGAAACCATTCATCTTTTAAAAATAACATTTTTTTTTTTTTTGGAGACAGAGTTTTGCTCTTGTTGCCCAGGCTGGAGTGCAATGGTGTGATCTCGACTCACCACAACCTCGGCCTCCTGGATTCAAGTGATTCTCCTGCCTCAGCCTCCCAAGTAGCTGGGACTATAGGAATGTGCCACCACAAGTGGCTAATTTTTGTATTTTTAGTAGAGATGAGGTTTCACCATATCAGCTAGGCTGGTCTCAAACACCTGACCTCAAGTGATCCACCTGCCTCAGCCTCCCAAATTGCTAGGATAACAGGTGTGAGCCACTGCACCTGGCCTAGAAATTAGATCTAAAGTCTTGATTAGAGTCAAGTTAAAAGCTTTGGACTGAAATACATTATAGATGGTGTTATGTATGTCAGAAAATACAGAAGGTCTGGTTGTTCTAAGATTTTTACATATGTCCGCACCCATGAAACCAAAGCCCAAATCAATATAGAGAACATTCCTAGCTCCCCAGCTACCTCTGGTGCCCTCTTCTTGATAATATCAAGGCAATGCAATGCCTATAGTAATGCAAGAATTGCCTAATACAAGAAGTTTCCTCTGAATGTGTCCTTTGATTTGTCATCTCCCTTGCGTGGGGGCACACAAAACAAACTTTTTGTATTAGGCAGTTCTTGCATTGCTATAAAGAAATACCAGAAGGCCAGGCGCGGCGGCTCATGCCTGTAATTCCAGCACTTTGGGAGGCTGACGCAGGTGGATCACGAGGTCAGGAGTTCGAGACCAGACTGGCCAACATGGTGAAACCCCCCCTCAACTAAAAATACAAAAATTAGCCAGGTGCGGTGGCGGGTGCCTATAGTCCCAGCTACTTGGGAGGCTGAGGCAGGAGAATCGTTTGAACCCAGGAGGCGGAGGTTGCGGTAAGCAGAGATTGCGCCACTGAACTCCAACCTGGGCGACAGAACAAGAATATGTCAAAAAAAAAAAAAAAAGAAAGAAAAGAAAAGAAAGAAAAGAGAAATACCAGGGACTGTTTTTGTTTGTTTGTTTGTTTGTTTTTTTAGATGGAGTTTTGCTCTTGTTGCCCAGGCTGGAGTGCAGTGGCATGATCTCAGCTCACCGCAACCTCTGCCTCCCAGGTTCAAGCGATTCTCCTGCCTCAGCCTCCTGAGTAGCTGGGATTATAGTCATGTGCCACCACACTTGGCTAATTTTGTATTTTTTAGTAGAGACAGGGTTTCTCCATGTTGATCAGGCTGGTCTCGAACTCCCAATCTCAGATGATCCACCCACCTTGGCCTCCCAAAGTGCTGAGATTACAGGTGTGAGTCACTGCGCCCAGCTGGCCCTGGGTAATTTATAAAGGAAAGAGGGCCAGGCGCAGTGGCTCAGGCATGTAATCGCAGCACTTTGGAGGGCCAAGGCAGGCAAATCACCTGAGGTCAGGAGTTAGAGACCAGCCTGGCCAACTTGGTGAAACCCCATCTCTACTAAAAATACAAAACTTAGCTGGGCTTGGTGGCAGGAGCCTGTAATCTCAGCTACTCGGGAGGCTGAGGCAGGAGAGTTGCTTGAACCCGGGAGTTGGAGGTTGTGGTGAGCCGAGTTGGCACCACCGCACTCCAGCCTGGGTGACAGAGCTAGACTCTGTCTCAAAAAAAAAAAAAAGAGGTTTAATTGGCTCAGTGTTCTGCAGGCTCCACAGTAAGCATAGTGCTGGAATCACTGGCCTTCTGGGGAGGCCTCAGAGAGCTCATACTCATGGCAAAAGGCAAAGCAGGAACTTGGGCATCACATGGCAAAAGCAGGAGCAAGAGAGGCAGAGAGTAGAGTGGAGGTGCCATGCACTTCTTCTTTTTTTTTTTTTTTTGAGACAGAGTCTTACCCTATCACGCATACTGGAGTGCAGTGGTGCAATCTCGGCTCACTGCAACCTCCACCTCCCAGGTTCAAGCAATTCTCCTGCCTCAGCCTCCTGAGTAGCTGAGACTACAGGCGTGTGCCACCATGCCCAGCTAATTTTTGTATTTTTAGTAAAGACGGGGTTTCACCATGTTGGCCAGGCTGGTCTCGAACCTCAAGTGATCCGCCTGCCTCGGCCTCCCAGAGTGCTGGGATTACAGGCATGAGCTACCGCACTCTGCCGCCGTGCACTTTTAAAGGACCAGATCTCTCATGAAATCAGTGAGAACTCACTTATCTGGTCCTTTAAAAGTGGATAGCCCCAGCCATTCATGAGGGATCCGTCCCCATGATCCAGACACCTTCCACCGGCCCCCACCTCCAACACTGGGGATTACATTTCAACATGAGATTTGGGCGGAGACAAATATCCAAACTACCTCACTTCTATTCTGACTTTTATCACACAGATGAGTTTTGCCTGTTTCCATAATTCATACACACAGAATCTTACAATATGAACTCTTTCAGTTAGCATTATCTATGAGATACATTCACATTGTTGTGTGTATCACATTTGGCCCCCATTATTGACTGATTTCTTTGAATGAATCTGCCACGGTTTTATTGTTCGTTCCCTTGCTGATAGACCTCCTAATGGTTTTAACGCCAACTGATACTCTCAACTAAATCCATGATTTCCAGCCGGGTGCGGTGGCTCACGCCTGTAATCCCAGCACTTTGGGAGGCTGAGGCGGGCGGATCACGAGGTCAAGAGATCGAGGCCAGCCTGGCCAACATGCTGAAACCCCGTCTCTACTAAAAATACAAAAATTAGCTGGGCGTGGTGGCACACGCCTGCAGTCCAGAGGTTGCAGTGAGCCGAGATCGCGCCACTGCAGTCCAGCCTGGCGACAAAGAGAGACTCCATCTCAAAAAAATAATAAATAAATAAATAAATAAATCCATGATTTCCTTGGAGGTGACAAAACTGATCAGACACTAAAGTCAGCTATTATTCCTGAAAAAGTGGGATAGGAGAGATTTAAACTGACTTTGCAGGTCTGGTGGGAGGGAAGTGATTCTATTCAAGAGGTGCTCATTTAGTGTATACACAGCTACCCTGAATCTGGTTTCTAAAGAACTCTGAAATACCTGGCTTCATGGCTTTCTATAGCCACCCTGCAGAGAGGGGCATGCTCTCCCCATCTGCTGGAATGAGGGTCCTGACGGGTGAAGTGCCCCCTGGAAGTCACAGAGCAATGGCAGTGTGGGGCTTTCCCCCTCATATTGGGCTTTCCCCACCATCCTTCTTACTGTGAGGTCAAGGACAGGAGTCTTCTCAAGACCTCCAGAGGAAAGAAGGAAGGAAATACTCAGAGAGCAAGGCAGTACCCTGGAGTTTTGAAATCTTTCTGGCCGTAGCAACATGCCCTTTGTACAGACTGATAAATGGAGGCAGACAGAGAAAGCCAGCAGCAGCCAGCCCTGCCTGCTGCCTGGGCAAGGCCAAGCCCCAAGATCACAGCCTCTCTGGGCAATGCTGGCTCTCTGCTCACACCATTGTTTCATGCCCAAAACCAAAGTGGTGAAAAAGCAGTGGCCAGGCTCAAGTGTGGGGTTTGTCTCCATGACACTCCCCTTCTATGACAGCTGTTCTCCTACCAAAGCCTGGGAAATGTTCCTCTCAAAGCCATTAGCTCCTTCCATGCCAAACATTTAGTGACATTCCTTTAGTCCTCTGTGGCACTTAGAAAACATAACTATTGAGTAACTATATTAAGAAATGCCATCTACAGCCCATCCTTGGCCAGCCTCACAAGCCCCAGTGACGTCCACCCTCCAGGGTCATGGGGAAGGAGGCCCCTGGTGGCCTCTAGGGTCCTAAATTGCTTTTCCTGGCACAGTCCCACCCTCTGGGCTCTGCTAGACAGACTACTGCAACGGCACCTCATTTTACAAGAACCCTAGATTAAAACACACACACACACACACCAAAAGTTCACAGCACACGTGTCTCAGCAGTCAATGCTTCACCAGCCCCCTCCTGGGTCTGAAACAGGATTCCATCTACAGTCCTGTGTCTCAAACACTGCTTTCAAACTCCTGTCAATCGTAGAAAGGGAAGCATCACACCCACCACCAAGAATTGCACTTCTCCAACTTCAGTGAACACGCGAATCACCTGGGAATTTTATTTATTTATTTATTTATTTATTTATTTATTTATTTTTGAGATAGGGTCTTGCTCTGTCACCCAGGCTGGAGTGCAGTGGCATGATCATGGCTCACTGCAGCCCCAACCTCCCGGCTTCAAGTGATCCTCCTGCCTCAGCCTCCCAAGCAGCTGGGACCATACCCGGCTATTTTTTTTTTTAATTTTTTTGTACAGACAGGGTCCACTATGTTGCCCAGGCTGGCCTTGAACTTGTGGGCTCAAGCAATCCTCCTGCCTCTGCCTCCCAAAGTGCTGAGATTACAGGTGTGAGCCATGATGCCCGGCCAGGGAATCTTGTTAACATGCATATTCTGATTCAGTGGGTCTGGGGCAGGGCCTGAGACTCTGCATGTCTAGCAGGTGATGCTGATGCCTTGGGTTCACTGGTCACTCTGAGCAGAAGATACTAAAAATGAGAACAAAACACAAGTTCCAGGGTTCCCTGGCTGCATATTAGAATCACTGAGGAGCTTTTAAAACAGATACCCCTGTCTGGATCCCACCTCAGACCAACTGAATCAGAATTACTGGGGGAGGGCCGGGCACAGGGGCTCACGCCTGTAATCCCAAGACTTTGGGAGGCTGAGGTGCAAATCGCCTGAGGTCAGGAGTTCGAGACCAGCCTGACCAATATGGTGAAACCCTGTCTCTATTAAAAATACAAAAATTAGCCAGGCATGGTAGTGTAGTCCCAGCTACGCAGGAGGCTGAAACAGGAGAATTGCTTGAGCCCTAGAGGCAGAGGTTGCAGTGAGCTGCGATTGCACCACTGCATTCCAGCCTGGGTGACAGAGCGAGACTTGGTCTCAAAAAAAGAAAAAAAAGGAATTATTAGGGGAGAAGGGGCTTGGAGGGAAAGTTGGACCCCCAAAATAAACAAGAGCTGCACCTCACATGTGCCAGTGATAATGATATGCAGTGAAATGAAGCAAACCCTCTGCATCCAAGATTAGCATCAGGAAATGCAAAAGACAAGTCTGCCCCGAGGCGTTTAGGTGCCCATGGAGATTGAGAACTATTACACTGCACCAAAATATGGGAGAAATAAAGCATAAAATTGTCATCATCATTTATAATCAGGTTCTCAATATTCTCTCTCTCTCTGTATATATATATATGTTTTTTCTTTTTTTTGAGACAGAGTCTTGCCCTGTGGCCTGGATTCAAACGATTCTCCTGCCTCAGCTACCCAAGCAGCTGGGATTACAGGCGCCTGCCAACACACCTGAAAAATTTTTGTATTTTTAGTAGAGATGGGGTTTCACCATGTTGGTCGGGCTGGTCTTGAACTCCTGACCTCAAGTGATCCACCTGCCTCGGCCTCCCAAAGTGCTGGGATTACAGGTGTGAGCCTTGGCACCCAGACTTCTATATCTATATCTATATATATATTTTTTTTTCTGGGAGAGTCTTTTTCTGTTGCCCAGGCTGAAGTGCAGTGGTGCAATCACTGCAGCCTCAACCTCCCAGACTTACATGAGCCTCCCACCTCCCACCTCAGCTTCTGGAGTAGCTGAGACCACAGGTGTGCACCACCATGCCTGCCAAAATTTTTTTTTTTTTTTTTTTTGAGATGGAGTCTTGCTCTGTCACCCATACTGGAGAGCAATAATACAATCTCAGCTCACTGCAACCTCCGCCTCCTGGGTTCAAGCAATTCTGCTGCCTCAGCCTCCAGAGTAGCTGGGATTACAGGCACTTGCCACCACGCCCAGCTAATTTTTTGTTTGTATTTTTAGTAGAGATGTGGTTTCACCACGTTGATCAGGCTAGTCTTGAACTCCTGACCTCAGGTGACTCACCCACCTCAGCCTCCCAAATTGCTGGGATTACAGGCATGAGCCACTGCGCCCAGCTGTTTTTTTAAATTTTTTGTAGAGTTGGGGTCTTACCATGTTGCCCAGGCTAATCTCAAACTCCTGGGCTCAAGCAATCCTTCCATCTCCACCTTCCACAGCACTGAGATTACAGGTGTGAGCCACCACTCCTGGTCTGCTTTTTGTTTTGTTTTGTTTTGAGACAGTGTCTCTCTATTGTCCAGGCTAGAGTGCAGTGGCACAATCATAGCTCCCTGAAGCTTTCAACTCCTGGGCTCAAGCCATCCTCCCGAATCAGCCTCCTAAGTAGCTGGGACTACAGGTGTGTACCACCACACGGCTAATTTTTTAATATTTTTGTAGAGACAGGATCTCACTATGTTGCCCAGGTTGGTTAGGGCAACTCCTTGAACTCCTGGCCTCTAGTGATCCTCCTGCCTCAGCTTCCCTAGTAGTTGAGATTACAGGTAGCTATTATTTATTTACTTATTTATTTTGAGACAGAGTCTCTGCTGCCCAGGCTGGAATGCAGTGGTGTGATCTCGACTCACTACAACCTCTGCCTCCCCGGTTCAAGCAATTCTCCTGCCTCAGCCTCCTGAGTAGCTGGGATTACAGGCATGCACCATCTCGCCAGGCTAATGTTTGTATTTTTGTAGAGGCGGGGTTTCACCATGTTGGCCAGGCTGGTCTTGAACTCCTGACCTCAGGTGATCCGCCTGCCTCAGCCTCCCAAAGTGCTGAGATTACAGGTGTGAGCCACCGTGCCCGGCCAGGTAGCTATTTTTTTTTTTAACTGTAAGGAATATTGAACTTTGGGAGGCCGAGGTAGGAGGATCACTTGAGGCCAAGTTCAAGACCAGTCTGAGCAACATAGCAAGACCTGTCTCAAAATAATAATAATAATAATAGCTACCATGCATGCATTTATAAGCCTTCGACATTGTGCAGGCAGCATCACATACAGTCCTCATAACAGCCCCATCTGTCGGCCAGTTATTTCCTACCACTTCCCAGCTGAGAAAACTGAAGGGCTGAGAGGGTAAGGCACTCTTCCAAGGTCACAGTCAGTGAATATTGAGGTCAGAGCTGAAAGCAGGGCCAGCTGAAACCACAGCCCATGGGTTCAACAACCTACAGCCAGACCAAACCCTACTCATCACCCTTTTGTTTTTTTGGTGTGTCTTTGTTTGTTTTTTGATATGGGGGCTTGGGTGGGGAAGAGGAGAGAGAAGCAACCACCCATTTTTATACAGCCCTTGAGCTAAGAATGGTTTTAATATCTTTAAGTAGTTAGGGAAAAAAAATCAAAAGGGCCTGGCGCGGTGGCTCACACCTATAATCCCAGCACTTCGGGAGTTCGAGGCGGGTGGATCACTTGAGCTCAGGGGCCTGGCCAACATGGCAAAACCTCATCTCTACTGAAAATACAAAAATTAGGCCAGGCGCAGTGGCTCACACCTATAATGCCAGCACTTCGGGAGGCCGAGGTGTGTAGATCATGAGGTTAGGAGTTCAGGACAAGCCTGGCCAAGATGGTGAAACCCTGTCTCTACTAAAAATACAAAAATTAGCCAGGCGCGGTGGCAGGCACCTGTAATCCCGGCTACTCAGGAGGCTGAGGCAGGAGAATCGCTTGAACCCGGGGGATGGAGATTGCAGCAAGCCGAGATCACGCCACTGCACTCCAGCCTGGGCCACAGAGTGAGACTCTGTCTCAAAAAATAAAATAAAATAAAATACAAAAATTAGCTGCGTGTGGTGGCGTGCGCCTGTAATCCCAGCTACTCGGGAAGCTAAGGCAGGAGAATCGCTTGAACCTGGGAGGCAGAGGTTGCAGTGAGCCAAGATCGTGCCACTGCACTCCAGCCCAGGTGACAGAGCGAGACAATGTCCCGAAAGAAGATAATAGTTCGTGACAAGTGAAAGGAAATTCAGATTTCAACATCCATGAATCAAGTTGTGTTGGAACACAGCCACACCCATTCCTTTAAATCTTGCCCGTGGCTCCTTTCCTGCAGCAAAGGCAGAGCTGAATAGTTGCGACAGAGACCATACGGCCTGTAAAGCCTAAAATACTTACATCTGGCCCTTGCCAGAAAAGGTTTTGCTGAACCCTGCTCGAAATGGTTTCACTGTTTATAAATTCTCCACTTTTCTTTTTTTTACACTCAAATGAGTATTCTTCTTACCCCAATGCTCTGCTAAATTTGAACATTATGTAGTTGCTTTTATAGGGTCGGTTAACATAAACCAATTGGTTGCTTCGCTAAGACTTTTTTTTTTTTTTTTTTTTTTGAGAAGGAGTCTGGCTCTGTCCCCCAGGCTGGAGTGCAGTGGCGCAATCTCGGCTCACTGCAAGCTCCGCCTCCCGGGTTCACCCCATTCTCCTGCCTCAGCCTCCTGAGTTGCTGGGACTACAGGCACCCGCCACCACGCCCGGCTAATTTTTTTGTATTTTTAGTAGAGACGGGGTTTCACCAGGTTGGCCAGGATTGTCTCGAACTCCTGACCTCGTGATCCGCCCACCTCGGCCTCCCAAGGTGCTGGGATTACAGGCTTGAGCCACCACACCCGGCCGACTTTTTTTTTTTTTTAAACTATAGTTTTATTTTGTTTTGTTTGATACAAAGTCTCACTCTGTTGTCCAGGCTGCAGTGCAGTGGCACAATCTCAGCTCACTGTAACCTCCGCCTCCTGGGTTCAAGTGATTCTCCTGCCTCAGTCTCCTGAGTAGCTGGGATTACAATTACAGGCGTGCACCACCACGCCTGGTTAAGCTTGTCTAAGATTTCTTATACTGGTAGATGGATTCAAATCTATAGATGCAAACCTATGAGCATTCGGGTGTGTGAAGCCATAAAGACATTTACAACAGAAGGAGGTCTTAGAGGCTTAGTTTTCTCACACATGTAGCGACTGCTAGTTTTCCTTCCTGGAGTCTGGGCCAGGCCTGAAAAAGGCAAACTAAGAAAATCAAAATGACAAACTGAAGACAGTGAGGTAGCACCTCCCCCAAGTTATTCCATGTGTTTGTAGCATAGATTAAGCATTTATTTAGCAAACATCTGTTGAGGCCAGTTACACACTCTGCAGAGTCAGAGAGGAAAGAGGCAGCGAGGCGTGTGGGTTCACACCTGAAGTCTCAGCTACTTGAGATGGCAGTAATGCCATCATAGCTCACTTCAGCCTCATCTGACTAATTTTGTATTTTTTAGAGACAGGGCCTTACTTTGCTGCTCAGACTAGTCTGGAACTCCTGACCTCAAGAGATCCCTCTGCCTCAGTCTCCCAAAGTGCTGGGATTAGAGGTATGATCCACCATGCCCAGCCAACAATGAATAATTTTTATAGTATGGCCCAAATGGGCTGTGGGGTATACTTTTTTAAATTATTATTATTATTATTATTATTTTTTAGCAATGTCACTCAGGCTGGAGTGCAGTGGTGTGGTCATAACTGCCACCCCAGCCATCCAAGCTCAAGTGATTCTCCCACCTCAGCCTCCTGAGTGGCTGAGACCACAGGCAGGCGCCACCATGCTCAGCTAACTTTTTAAATTTTTTGTAGAGACAAGGTCTCGCCATGTTGCCCAGGTTGGTCTCAAACTCTTGGGCTCAAACGTTCCTCCCACCTCAGCCTCCCAAAGTACTGGGATTACAGGTGTGCACCACCACGCCTAGCCTATTTTTTAAAAATAGTCACTTTTTATGGGGGATTACAGTTTAACTGGGCCTTCTGTATTTTATCTGGCAACACTATCCATGAAGAGCACTGTCCAACTTTGAAGCCACCTCAATGTGAATGTGACTTTTATCTGCACCTGTAGTCTGTTTCTCCTCTTCTTCTGGGAGCGGGACTACTCATGTTGATTGGGTGCCAAGGGTACCAACCCGATGCCATGTTAGGAAAGCCGGGCATGACCTCCAGGAGCTGGTTTGTTTGTTTTGTTGGGTAAAGATTTTGCCTGCTTACATTAGTGGGTAAAGGTTTGTTTTCTTTTGAGAGAGCCAGAAATATCCAGGCAGGCCTGGCCCCAGCAGGGTTGGTGGAATAGATCACAGCAGCTTCCTCCATGTCGTGCCTAGGAAAGCCCGCAAAGGATTTTTAAGGTCTAGTGGGAAGAGGAGGGAAAGGCATCTTGGTCTTTTGTGTGTGTGTATGTGGAGGGGGCATAGGTTATATGCAAATAGCATCTTCATGTTGGAAAGCCTGGCTTGAAGCTTCTGGACAACTTTCCTGACATGCCTCTACTCACCCCAGCACTCTCTCCACCATGGCCCCCCATTCTGTATCCATACCCCTGGCTTACAGAAAGTTCTTCCTCCCTTTGTGCCTAGCCTTCGATTCCCTCAGGGTGGCATCAGATCTTTTTATCTTCTAACCTAAGACGGAGGCCGCCCTGAGGAGTGTGAACATTGCCCTCCATCCCTGTCTCTGGCTGTTGTTCAGGAGTGCCGGGTCATGTCAGGACACGTGGAAAACCGGCGAACTCTCCTCCCTTGGAAGGTCCTTCTCACCCACCCACCCGCTGGTCCTCTCTCTTCAGGCCGGAACAGCCCCCTGTCCCTCCAGTGGAAGCCCCTCCCCCATGTGGATGTTGTCCTCAGGGCCTTCTCCAGGACATCCTGGGCATGCCTGGCCCCCTGGCTGGCTCAGAGCAGAGCTGAATTCCCTCTTGAGGAGGTATACAGCAGTCCATGCAGCCTTGGGTCGAGTTTGTCTTTTTGGCTGGTTCTTCCTTTTTTTTTTTTTTTTTTTTTTTGAGACAGAGTCTTGCTCTGTCACCCAGGCTAGAATGCAGTGGCACAATCTCAGCTCACTGCAACCTCCACCTCCTGGGTTAAAGAGATCCTCCCACCTCAGCCTCCTGAGTAGTTGGGATTACAGGCATGCACCACCATGCCCCGTTAATTTTTGTATTTTTAATAGAGATGGGGCTTCACCATGTTGACCAGGCTGGTCTCAAACTCCTGACCTCAGGTGATCCACCCGCCTTGGCCTCCCAAAGTGCTGGAATTACAGGCGTGAGCCACCATTCCCAGCCTTGGCTAGTTCTTCCTTATTCACTCGGTCGATGAGGAAGCTAGGAAGCTGAGGTTAAGGGGCCGCCCAAAGTCACACAGCCAGCCAGTGGCCGACTTAATACCTTGAACCCAGGTCTTCTGGCTCCTAGACTAGGCTTCTCTCGACTGTAACACACTGATCTGCCTGAAGTGCATCCAGAGGGGTATATAGCCCGGTGGTTCTGCACATGGACAGCGAGGGCCTGGTATTCAAAACCCAGGCCTTGCGCTCAGTGGGTGTGACATTGATAAAGTTGCCCAGCCTCTCTATTGAGCCTCAGTTTCCTTATTTGTCAAGTGAGGATAATGACAGTGCCTAATCGAAGGGAGTTCCTGGAGGATCGAATGAGAGGACGCTTATGCAGTACTGGCGCAGTGCCTGGCTGGCAGGAACCATTGTCAGAGTAAAATCGAACCAATGTGAGCCCAGGCACGGTGGCTCACACCTGTACTCTCAGCACTTTGGGAGTCTGAGGCGGGCAGATCACTTGAGGTCAGGAGTTCGAGACCAACCTCGCCAACATGGTGAACACCCTGTCTCTGCTAAAAATACAAAAATTAGCCAGGCATGGTGGTGCACACCTGTAATCCCAGCTACCTGAGAGGCTGAGGAAGGAGAATTGCTTGAACCTGGGAGGTGGAGGTTGCAGTGAGCTGAGATCATGGTGGGACAACAGAGTGAGACTCCATCTCAAAAAAACAAAATAAAACAAAAACACAATGTGAGCAAAGAAAGGGATTCAAAAATCCCTATGTTGTCCAAAATTGGGAGTTGGATTTAAAAGTGACTGAAGGTAGGTCACTTTGAGTAATCTCAGCTACTCAGGAGGCTGAGGCAGGAGAATCACTTGAACCCAGGAGGCAGAGGTTGCAGTGAGCCAAGATCGCACCATTGCACTCCAGCCTGGGCGACAGAGCAAGACTCCATCTCAAAAAAGAAAAAGAACTGATTCCGAACACTCTTTAACGTAGAGTTCTAAGGATGGAAACTAGGGAGGGCTTGGATACCACTCATTTATCCACTCCCCCTTGGCGAGCCCAGTCATTGCCAGGCACTGTTGTTGGCATTGGGGGTACACCAGCGGAAGAAACAAAACCTTGGCCAGGCACAGTGGCTCACGCCTGTAATCCCGGGACTTTGGGAGGCCGAGGCAGGAGGGTCACTGGGGCCCGGGAGTTCAAGACCAACCTGGGAACATAGTAAGACCCTGTTTCTAAAATATATATATACATATGTGCTTCTACGTCGCCCCGCCCCTGAGCCGGCCGCCCAGCCCCTGGTGTGGTGCCTGGCGAGGGGAATGTCCTGGGTGGAGCTGGCGGAGTCACAAGCTCTACTCCACCCGACGAGGCTGTGTGTGCTGGGCCTGGCTCACAGCCAACCGAGACGGCCGAGCAGCTGGATGAGGCCGTGAAGTACTACACCCTAGAGGAGATTCAGAAGCACAACGACAGCAAGAGCACCTGACTGATTCTGCACCACAAGTGTACGATTTGACCAAATTTCTGGAAGAGCATCCTGGTGGGGAAGAAGTCTTAAGGGAACCAGCTGGAGGTGACGCTACTGAGAATTTTGAGGATGTCGGGCATCTTTGAGATGCCGTGGAATTGTCCAAAACATATATCATTCAGGAGCCCCATCCAGACGACAGACCAAAGTTAAACAAGCTTCGGAAACTCTTATCACTGCTGTTGATTCTAGCTCCAGTTGGTGGACCAACTGGGTGATCCCTGCCATGTCAGCAGTGGCCGTCGCCTATCAAGGCACACATGGCAGAAGGCTGAACCTCCTCAGAAGCCAGTGCAGGAAAATCCTGCTTTAGACACAGGCAAAAAGAAGCCAACGCTAATTACTCCAACTGACAGAAAACTTCTCTTGAAAAAAATAATTTTAACATATCTCTTTTTCTTTCTGCCTACATTAGAAATAAAACAAAAAGAACTGTCTTTTCTGCTCTTGGATTTTTCGAGTGTGCCTTTTATTCATCTACTTTATTTTGATGTTTCTTTACTATGTAATTTACTTATTGTAAGCATGATCTTTTACAAATATATCTGGCTTTTAAAATACAAAAATATAGGCTGGGCGCCGTGGCTCACGCCTATAATCCCAGCACTTTGGGAGGCTGAAGGGGTTGGATCACAAGGTCAGGAGTTCGAAACCAACCTGGCCAATATGGTGAAACCCCGTGTCCACTAAAAATACAAAAAGAAATTAGCCTGGCGTGGTGACACATGCCTGTAATCCCAGCTACTCGGGAGGCTGAGGCAGAAGAATCGCTTGAACCCGGGAGTCAGAGGTTGCAGTGAGCCGAGATGGCGCCACTGCACTCCAACCTGGGTGACAAGCGAGACTCCGTCTCACCAAAAAAAAAAAAAAAAAAGTATATGTGTATATATATATATATACACACACACACAAATATATAAACACACATACACACACACATCATTTTTAAACAGAAAGAAACAAAGCCTTGCCCTCCTGCAGCCCACACTCTAGTCGTGGAAACAAGCCATACACAAACAAAAAATGCAGACTGCAATCTCACGTGGTCAGTGATGGGTGAGGAGAAACAGAGTAAAACGAGGGCCTAGATATGGTTCTCGCCCAGGGTGGCAGCGCCGCCTAGTGTACATTTTTGAAATTTCTATAGGTTTTTTTCTAGTTGTCCCATTGACTGGGGGCACAGCAGGCACTCAGCTGGCTGGAGTCAGACAAGCCAGACATGCTGCGATGCACAAGATAGTTGGAGAGGTGAGGGGATGAAAACTGATCTCCTCACGTGACTTTAGAATGTCGCAGCAGACATCCATGCATGTGAAAATTCTGTTTGTAAGTATTTGAGCCTAGAACCTCACTTGTTTTTTTTGTTGTTTTGTTTTTTGGGTTTTTTTTGAGACGGAGTCTCGCTGTCTCCCAGACTGGAGTGCAGTGGCGCGATCTCGGCTCACTGCAAGCTCCGCCTCCCTGGTTCACGCCATTCTCCTGCCTCAGCCTCCCGAGTAGCTGGGACTACAGGCGCCCGCCACCACGCCTGGCTACTTTTTTGTATTTTTAGTAGAGACGGGGTTTCACCATGCTAGCCAGGATGGTCTCGATCTCCTGACCTCATGATCCACCCACCCTGGCCTCCCAAAGTGCTGGGATTACAGGCGTGAGCCACCGCGCCCTGCCCCTCACTTGGTTTTATAATCAAGCACGAAGTATTTTGTACACAGATTTATCACTCAGTGAATTTCCAGGAATTCAAGAACTTTGTATATGGAGGGCAGGCTGTACTTCGTTTTGTTTGGGACTCCACCAAGAGTTTTTTATTGTTTTAGGAAATCACGTCTCTGCCGATTTCAAGTCAACATCTCACAACCTATATCAGTCTACGTATATTTGCAGATAGCCACCAGGGCATTCATTTACTGAAGTTATGTATTCAATTATTAAAAGTTAATTTCCGCCAGGCGCAGTGGCTCACGTCTGTAATCCCAGCATTTCGGGAGGCCAAGGCGGGCAGATTGCCTGAGGTCAGGAGTTTGAGAACAGCCTGGCCAACATGGTGAAACCCTATCTCTACTAAAAATACAAAAATTAGCCGGGTGTAGTGGCGCATGCCTGTAATTCCAGCTATTCAGGAGGCTGAGGCAGAATTGCTTGAACCTGGGAGGCAGAGGTTGCAGTGAGCTGAGATCGTGCCACTGCACTCCAGCCTGGACAACAGAGTGAGATTCCATCTCAAAAAAAAAAAAAAAAAAAGTTAATTTCCTGACTGGGCTCGGTGGCTCATGCCTGTAATCCCAGCACTTTGGGAGGCCGAGGCAGGTGGATCACCTGAGGTCAGGAGTTGGAGACCAGCCTGACCAATATGGTGAAACCCCATCTCTACTAAAAATACAAAAATCAGCTGGGCGTTGTGGCGTGTGTCTGTAGTCCCAGCTATTTGGGAGGCTGAGACAGGAGAATTGCTTGAACCGGGGAGGCAGAAGTTGCAGTGAGCTGAGATCATGCCACTGCACTCCAGCCTGCACAACAGAGCAAGACTCTGTCTCAAATAAATAAATAAATAAAATTTTAAAAGTTAATTTCCTTTTCTTTCTTCCATAAATTACACTACATCCTATTGATTTTTTAAAGTGTATGCTTAGGTAGGTTTTATTGCCTGTGAATTTATTTCATGCTTGTAAAGGGGAGGGCACATTACTATGTGTTATAAAAAGGGCGTATTTGATCTCACCGGTGGTGAGCTGAGAACCAGGGGAGTGGAAAGGGGTCGAGCAGGTCAGAGGTCAGGGCAGATGTGCCAATGAGCAGAGGCAAATGGAGGAAGGCATGAGCCATGAGCATGTCTGGGAAAGGCTTCTGGAAAAAGGGAACAGTGAGTGTCAGCTCATCTCCTGCAGGGAAAGAGGGAAGCACCATAAGGCCTTGTCAACTGTGGCCAGACCAGGAACTCTCTTCCCATCTCCTTGGTCAGTGCTGAGGATTCAGTATTGAACTAGCAGGACAGGTGTGTCCCAGGGTCAGGACCAAGCAGGGAGAAACATCATCTGATTTCCTTTTTTTTGAAACAGAGTCTTGCTCTGTCACCCTGGCTGGAGTGCCGTAGCGCAATCACAGCTCACTGCAGCCTCGATCTCCTGGGTTCAAGCAATTCTCCCACCTCAGCCTCCTGAGTAGCTGGAATCACAGGCAGTTGTCACCATGCCTGGCTAATTTTATTTTTTTGGCAAAGATGAAGTCTCGCTGTGCTGCCCAGGTAGATCTCAAACTCCCGGGCTCAAGCGATCCTCCCACCTTGGCCTCCCAAAGTGCTGGAATTACAGGTGTGAGCCACCACACCCGGCCCTTGATTTCCTTTTTTGTTTATTTTTTTATTTTTTGAGACAGAGTTTTGCTCTTGCCCAGGCTGGAGTACAATGGCGCCATCTGGGCTCACGGCAACCTCCACCTCCTGGGTTCATGCAATTATTCTGCCTCAGCCTCTGGAGAAGCTGGGATGATGCCTGGATACCTTTTTGTATTTTCAGTAGAGACCGGGTTTCACCATGTTGGCCAGGCTGGTCTCGAACTTCTGACTTTGGGTGATCCACCCACCTTGGCCTCCCAAAGTGCTGGGATTACAGGTGTGAGCCACTGCACCCGGCCCTTTTTTTTTTTTTTTCTTTTTTGTGACAGAGTCTTGCTGGGTTGCTCAGGCTGGAGTGCAGTGGCGCAATCTCAGCTCACCACAACCTCTGCCTCCCGGGTTCAAGCGATTCTCCTGCCTCAGCCTCCTGAGTAGCTGGGACTACAGGTGTGCACCACCATATCCGGCTAAGTTTTATATTTTTAGTAGACACGGAGTTTCACTATGTTGGCCAGGCTGGTCTTGAACTCCTGACCTGGTGATCCACCTACCTCGGCCTCCCAAAGTCCTGGGATTACAGGTGTGAGCCACTGAGCCTGGACCAATTTCCTTTTTTTCTTTTTAAAAAACAAAACAAAACAAAAAAACCTCACCACAGCTGCCTGATGGAGAATGCCTGGGAGATTACTGCAGGAGTCCAGCCATATTGTGACTTAGATCAGGGCAGAAGAGACGGTTGGATTTGTGATATATTTTCAAGGTCAGACCCACAGAATTTGCTGACAGAAGTGTGATTAAAAAAAAAAATGCATGGTGGCACATACCTATAGTCCCAGCTACTTGAAAGACTGAGGCAGGAGGATGGCCTGAGCCCAGGACCTTGAGACTAGCTTGGACAACACAGTAAGACCCCCATCTCTTTAAAAAAATAATTAAATTTAGTAAGACCCCCATCTCTTTAAAAAATAATTAAATTTAATAAGACTCCATCTCTTTAAAAAATAAATTTAGTAAGACCCCCATCTCTTTAAAAAATAATTAAATTTAGTAAGACCCTCGTCTCTTTAAAAAAAATTAAATTTTAAAGTTAAAAAAAATTTTTTTTTAAAATACTGTAGTAAAGCGCCTACCCCTCCAGGAAAAGATGGTAGAGGGAGACAGCTGGCTAACCCACAGGGGATATTCAGGTTTCCAGTTAGAAGGTTATATTGAGAAAGGTTTCACATTTTGAAAACACAACAGATCTCTAAAAACACAAAAGATGAAAGGTTTTTTGAAAACTTACTAGTATATTTTTAAGTTGGGAGGTAGGTTTGAGGGGCAGGGGAATTGTTTTATTGTTATGTTTTTTGAATTACATATATGTGACATATTTTCTCTTGTATGTGTTAAATATTACATAATAATACCTTTTGAAAACTTGGCACTGACATCATTTGTGAACCTGGGGCTTTATTTCCTGGACAAAGCCAGAACTAGCCAGAGCATGGGCAGCCTCAGACAGACAGGGGGAGGTCAAAGGAGCACCGCAGTGGGCAACGGGGCGGTAGCGCTGGACTTGGAGAATTCCCGAATTAATGTTTGCCGTGTGACCTCGGGCAGGTTCCTCCACTTCTCTAGACTCAGTATCCTCATCTAGAAAACAGGGACAATAATAGTGCCTCCTCCTACTAGTGCTATGAGGACTCAGAAGAGGTAACAGGCTGGGCACGGTGGCTTACACCTGGAATCCCAGAAATTTGGGAGGCAGAGGCAGGAGGATTGGTTGAGCCCAGGAGTTTGAGACCAGCCTGGACAACATGGCAAAACCCTATCTCTTCTAAAAATATTAAAATTAGCTGGGCATGGTGGTACGTGCCTGTAGTCCCAGCTACTCGGGAGGCTGAGGCAGGAGAATCCCTTGAACCCAGGAGTTCAAGGCTGTGGGATTACACCACTGCACTCCAGCCTGAGCAACATAGTGAGACCTTGTCTCTATGCTAAATAAACAAAATTAGCCAGGCATGGTGGTGCACACCTGTGGTATCAACTACTAGAGGGGCTAAAGGGGGAGGATCACTTGAGCCCAGGGATTCAAGACTAGCCTGAGTAACATGGTGAAACTCCGTCTCCACAAAAAATACAAAAATTAATCAGGTGTGGTGGCACACACCTGTGGTCCCAGCCACTTGGGAGGCTGGGGTGGGGGAATCACTTGAGCCTGAGTGGCTAAGGCTGCAATGAACCATGATCATGCCACTGCACTCCAGCCTGGGTGACAGAGTGAGACCCTGTCTCAAAAAAAAAAAAAAAAAAAAGAGAGATCATATACACAAAACCTCTCACACAATGCCTGGCACATCGAGTCATGCTAACACAAGGTGATAGACGTTGCTTTAGTCATTGCAGTGGTACTTGAGGATAGAGTTAAAAGAAGGGGGTTGCCAGGCACGGTGGCTCAAACCTGTAATCCCAACACTTTGGGAGGCCGAGGCGGGTGGATCACCTGAGGTCAGGAGTTCGAGACCTGCCTGGCCAACATGGTGAAACTCCGTCTCTACTAAAAAGACAAAAATTAGCCGGGCGTGGTGGGGGTGCCTGTAGTCCCAGCTACTCTGGAGGCTGAGGCAGGAGAATCACTTGAACCCAGGAGGCAGAGGTTGCAGTGAGCTGAGATCATGCCATTGCACTCCAGCCTGGGCGACAAGAGCAAGACTCTGTCTCAAACAAAACAAAACAAAAAGAAGGGGGTTGGTTGGATGCTCTCGAAGAGCAGTTACCTTAGCATCAGGCACCCTAGAAGCGGTTGGACGCCCACCCTGGGGGTGTTGGAGAAGCTTCAGGTTTCGTACCTTCAGCCTTCTTCGAAGGTGTACGGCAGTTCAGCCCCTTCCATTACCTTCTTTCTACAGGCAGGACACACATTCAATATTCCATCCTCCCCGAGGCCCCGTGTTTTCTCCAGGAGGTCGGTTCATGTTGCACCTATAAGCAGGCTAAATGGGAAGCCATATTGTAAGGAGGAGGCTATTTGATGGGCAGGGGGAGCAGAGGGGTTGAGACTATTTCATTTAAAAATTTTTTGAGACAGCGTCCCGCTCTGTGACCCAGACTGGAGTGCAGTGGCGCGATTATGGCTTATGCACCCTCGACCTCCCAGTCTCAAGTGATCCCCCACCTCAGCCTCCTGAGTAGCTGGGACCACAGGTACATGCTATCAGGCCCAGCTAATTTTTTTATTTTTTGTAGAGATGGGTCTCACTTTGTTGCCCAGGCTGGTCTCAAATTCCTGGGCTCAAGCGATCCTTCCGCCTAGGCCTTCCACAGTGCTGGGATTATAGGCGTGAACCATGGCGCCCGGCCAGATTGATACTATTTTAACTTGCGACTCTGGTCTCCTTCCCTTTCCCCTGGTCACGTCTGAGGACTCGGCCAGCTTATCTGGGGAGTCAGGCAGGAGGAAGAGACCTGTGTGGGCAGAGGATGGGTTCATACAGGGACTGAGCAAACATGGTCCTCAAATTCTTCTGCAGCCTCAAACTCCTGGGCTCAAGAGATCCTCCCACCTCAGCCTCCCAAGTAGCTGGTACTACAGGCGTGTGCCACCACGCCTGGCAATCAAGTATGTTTTGACGGGCGAGAAAACTAAATCTCAGAAAGACAAAGTGACTTGCTCACAGTTATAAGCCATAAGGGATGGAGCAAGAATGGGAACCTAGATCTCTGAGACCCCAAAGTACAGGTTCTTCCCCTGGTACCATATTTGAGGTGCTCCTCTTCCTTCGCCCAAGGCACTTCCCCACACCCTGAGCCCCCTCATCCCACGGGTGCTGGGAATATACTGGCCATGGTGACTCCTCCTCCCCCACTTCTGCGTGTGCCAGGCCTATCTTTGGTTGGAATCTTCGTCCCTTACCATCCTCAGTGGCACCTTTGTGCTTAGACAGCTGGGCTGTGGCTGTAGCTACACTGTGATCTCTTTTTTTTTTTTTTTTTTTTTTTTTGAGACGGAGTCTCGCTCTGTCACCCAGGCTGGAGTGCAGTGGCGTGATCTCGACTCACTGCAACCTCCACCTCCTGGGTTCAAGCAATTCTCCTGCCTCAGCCTCCTGAGTAGCTGGGATTACAGGCATGCACCACCATGCTCAGCTAATTTTTGTATTTTTAGTAGAGATGATGGGGTTTCACCATGTTGGCCAGGCTGGTCTCGAACTCCTGACCTCAAGTCATCCGCCCGCCTCGGCCTCTGAAAGTGCTGGGATTACAGGCGTGAACCACTGCGCCCGGCCACCATGAGCTCATGATTAGAAATTAGATGTTGGGACACACCTCAGTCACACCTCAGTCATCCTTGTACTCATAAATAACACAATAATAGGTGCCTCCCCTGAGAAGCTCCAGTGTAGTAAAGGACTTGAAAATCAACATAAATTTGAAAATGCTAAATCCTGAGAGAAGCATGCTTGGGGTAGAGTGGGACACACAGGATGCAGGAAAGACTTCTGAGTAAAGAAGATGTTTGGTCCATGAATATCTTGAAACAACATGCGTATGTTTTTGTGTCTGTGTGTTTCTTGCGGGAGAAAGTCCATGATCTTTATCAGATTCTCCAAACAATCGACAGCTCATTAAGCAGAGAGTCTGGGCCAGAGATTGAGAAGGCTAAGGGGCCAGGGCATGGGGATGGGGTAGCATGAAAGAGTCTGGACGTACAAGAAGGACAAGGGCCACCACTCGGAGGAGCACAGACGTCACTCTTAGGGCAATAGACAGTTATTGCCTAGGTGGGTCTCGGTTTTACTCATGGCCTGTGTCATGTAACCCTCAGAGTTCTGGTAAGTCTCATCATATCTAAGGGACACAATGAATAGCCGAGAACAAGCTTCCTACAAATATCAGGGGAGGCTTCTCACAGGCAATCTACTGGGTCTCAAAGCATGAAGAGGAATTTGCCCGGCAAATGTTTTAATCGGAAAGACTCTAAGCTGTAAGTTACAGAAATTCCTCAGAATGGCCTTAAATCCTGTGGCATGCCTGTAAATGTTTAATAACCAGCTCTTAGGGAGGGATACCTGATTGGTAGTAATTACCAATTTCTATGGTGTAAATACTGCCCCCATGGCCAATTTCTTTCTTTCTTTCTTTCTTTCTTTCTTTTTTTTTTTTTTTTTTCTATTGAGACAGAGTCTGGCTCTGTCACCCAGGCTGAAGTGCAGTGGTGCGATCTCGGCTCACTGCAACCTCTGCCTTCTGAGTTCAAGTGTTTCTCCTGCCTCAGCCTCCTGAGTAGCTGGGATTACAGGCACACACCACCATGCCCGGCTAATTTTTGTATTTTTAGTAGAGACGGGGTTTCGCCACGTTGGCCAGGCTGGTCTCTAACTCCTGACCTCAGGTGATCCACCCACCTCCCGAAGTGCTGGGATTACAGGTGTGAGCCACCGTGCCCAGTACCCCCCATGGCCAATTTCACGGTACCAATGTGATGTCACTGAAGAAGTATGCCCAATTGGCTCACATGGGCATGGTGAGTGGCTCTAGCACACCACCACTTCAGTCCCATTGACTGTAAGAATCCTGGTCTCAGCCAGGCGTGGTGGCTCACACCTGTAATCCCAAAACTTTGGGAGGTCGAGGCGGAAGGATTGCCTGAGCCCAGGAGTTGGAGACCAGCCTGGGCAACATAGTGAAATCACTGTCTCTACAAAATTTTTTAAAAAATTAGCCAGGTGTGGTGGCACGTGCCTGTAGTCCCAGCTACTCAGGAGGCTGAGGTGGGAGGATCACTTGAGCCTGGGAGGTGGAGATTGCAGTGAGGTATGATCATGCCACTGTACTCTAGCCCGGGTGACAGACTGAGACCCTGTCTCGAAAAAAAAAAACCAAAAAACAAAAACGAAGAATCTTGGTCTCATAGGGACCAAGACTGGAGATGCTGCTGGGATCTCAGGACTGGACTGGAAGCAGGAACTGGTGTGTTTCAGTAGCCCTTGGCCACCCTTCTCTTTCTCTTTATTCGCATTCCTATGTGGTCATTCTGTCTCCTGTTCTGGCAGATTGACTTTCTCTGCTCCCCAGTCCATAGAACAAAGAATTGCTATTGCTAACACTATCCAGGTTTTCATGTCCCTCCTGAGAAAAAAGAAGCCAGACCAAAGCTTGGCCTCTTTTAGTCCCAACTTCAAACTCCCTAAGAAGGAGCCCATTGGTGCCTCCTGGTGTAAGTGTCCAACCAGCTGTGACTAGAGGGCTGGATGTTATTCCAATTTGGCGACCAAGACCTTGGGTTCTACAACCATAGGGTGTGGGGGCGGGGAAGTGGGAAGAAGTAATCAGAGAAAAAAGAAGCGAGATCTGAGTAACCAACTCATTAGAGATCTGGCCTGCAGAAAATGGGGGAAATTAATAATATAATATTTCACAGTATCTCCTCTAGTCTTTTGAACTATCCATCCAGGTAGTCACTAATTCATTCATTTATATTCATTCAAGAATGCATTCAGCCTTAATTTGACCTTTTTTTAAAACTTTTTTTTTTTGAGACAGGGTCTCACTTTGTCACTCAGGCTGGAGTGCAGTGGCATGAGCATAGCTCAGGGCAGCCTCAATCTCAACCTCCTGGGCTCAAGCGATCCTCCTGCCTCAGCCTCCTGTGTAGCTGGGACCACAGACACACGCTACTATGCTCCGCTAATTTTTTAATCTTTTGTGGAGATAAGGTCTCACTTTGTTGCCCAGGCTGGTCTCAAACTCCTCAACTCAAGCGATCCTCCCACCTCGGCCTCCCAAAGTGCTGGGATTACAGGTGTGAGCCACTGCATCCAGCCTATTTTGACATTTATTAAATATATATTCTATATTAGAAATTTTGGCCCAGGCGTGGTGGCTTACGCCTGTAATTCCAGCACTTTGGGAGACCGAGGTGGGCGGATCACCTGAAGTCAGGAGTTCGAGACCAGACTGACCAACATGGAGAAATCCTGTCTCTACTAAAAATAAAAAATTAGCCGGGCGTGGTGGCGCATGCCTGTAATCCCAGCTACTCGGGTGGCTGAGGCAGGAGAATCGCTTGAACCTGGGAGGAGGAGGTTGCGGTGAGCCGAGATCACGCCATTGCACTCCAGCCAGAGTGAGACTCCGTCTTAAAAAAAAAAAAAAAAGAAAGAAAAAGAAAGAAATTCTAGGGGCTAAAAACGAAAGGAAAGATGAACAAGATTTAGTCGCTGCCCTCAAAGAGTTTGCAATCTGGAAATAAGGCAAAGCATCAATAATACAACATGGAAAAAGTTTTGCAGGAAGTAGGTAGATAGGGCTGATCCCCAGAGGACTCAACGGGGAGCTGTGGAAGGCAGCCTCCAAGATGGCGCCAGGGATCCTTATCTTCTGTGTTGGTCCTTTCTCCCATACCACACCCTGTTTGCAATTCCTGGGCCTCATCTGCTCCCTATTCCTGGTACCACTGCTCCTGACGCTTGAAAAATGCATACCTGGAGATCAAGGTCGGTGTCCACCCCCCACAGCGATTGGGTCCAAGGAGAACACATGTCCCTCTATGGACCAATCAGAGTCTGCGAGGCAGAGCCCAGGACTTAGGCTGAAACTATGGGAAAGGAACATCATTTGCACTTAGGAAAAAGCCGGAGCTGCTGGTGGCAAACTGCTTCCGTGGAGGGAGAGGCTGCCTAATGTGGAGGAAAGCAAAGCCCAGAGGTGGGCAGAGGGGCCTCCTCACGCATCGCTTCAGCACTGTGCTTCGTACACGGAAGTTTCTACTTAACGCCAGCCAGAGTTGGTAACTTGGCTTGGGTTCCCAGAAACCTTGAGGTAAAGGCCTGTTTGATCCTACTCTGTAAGTGAGGGCCATCGCAGAGAGCACCGAGGAGAGACCATGGGGGAGAGGAGAGAAGGAACCATAGTGGCTATGAGGCTCCTCCTCTTGAAAGTCCATTGAGGATGAAAAGGGCCAGAATGTATCCACTTTCCCCATCTCCCGTCAGTCAAAGGTTTGCTTCATGGCGCATTAACTCCCCGCCACCCTCACCCCGGCAGGTTGCCGGCTAATTCCTTTGCAGGGACTGCTGGCAGCCCTGGAACTGACAGGCAGGAATTAAACAAGTAACTGCAAGGTGGTGAGGGTTTTGAAGAAATAGCACAGGGTGGCCAGAAGCACTGGCTCATGCCTGTAATCCCAGCACTTTGGGAGGCCAAGGGTGGCAGATCATTTAAGGTCAGAAGTTCGAGACCTGCCCTGGCCAACAAGGTAAAACCCTGTCTCTACTAAAAATACAAAAATTAACCGGGCGTGGTGGTGCGCCAACAAGGTGAAACCCCATCTCTACTAAAAAATATAAAAACTTAGCCGGGCGTGGTGGTGCATGCCTGTAGTTCCAGCTACTTGGGAGGCTGAGGCAGGAGAATCGCTTGAACCCGGGAGACGGAGGTTGCAGTGAGCTGAGATGGTGCCACTGCACTCCAGCAAGGCAGATCACAGTAAGCCAAAGTGAGACTGAAAAAAAAAAAAAGAAAGAAAGAAGGAGGGAAGGAAGGAGAGAGAGAGAGAAAGAAAGAAAAAGAGAGAAAGAAAGCGAGTACAGGGTATTCTGGGCACAGGTCAGGAAAGGCCTTCTAAAGAGGTGGCGAGTCCAGATGCTAACCCAAAGGAAGAGTAGGCATCAGCCAGGCCAAGGGGTGCAGACAGGGAAGAGCCATCGGGAAGTGAAAACCACACATGGGAACCCTTGAGGCCAGAAAGAGCACGTGTGTTTGCGGAACTAAAAGAAGGCGGGCATTGCAGCAGCATTCAGAGCAAGGCAGATCACAGTGAGCATTTATAGAGCACCAAGTATATACACACGGACGTAGCCACCTATTGTTTGAGCTGCCCTGCCCCTTCTCCCTTTTTTTCTGGGAACTGTGCCTTCTTCCTTCCTGTCCGGGCTCATGGTTACCATAGGAACAGCCCTCTGGCCGTTGATTGGACTAGAGGTGAACACCTCACTGAGGCGGAACAATCAGAGCCTAGGCCTGAGGAGACTGGGGAGGTCGGGGCCCAGAGGGTGATTGAGGCTGTCAATGCAGGGCTAGGCAAGTTGCACGTTAACTCAGGATATGTTGGCAGCCAGGTTTTCAGTGGACCAGGAAGCGATGAAAGACACTTCTGCAGAGGTGTTAATGAGGCAGGCTGGGAGATGAGGAAATGTGAGAGAGCCTGGTACCCAGTCATCCTAGACGTGGCTGCATCCCTGCCCTGGAGCTGCTTGAAACAAAGCTCGCTTGTTGCTTAAACTGCGTCCAGTGGGTTTCTGTCAGTTTCCTAACAAAACAAGTCCTAACTCATACCTTACCAAGTGCTAGGGCTTTATAGATGCATAAATACGGCAGGGTCTCTGCCCTGAAGAAGGTTATAAACCAATGGGAGAGACAGACATGTACACTAAACATTAACTACAGGGTGATAAGTGCTATAATAAAAGTTTGTCCAAAGTAGGGAGGTTGTGCAGAGATAAATTAAGATAACAAATGTAAAGGGATTTCGAAAAGAAAAATGTGTTATGTAAGTGCCCTAGAATTATGCTTATGCAATTCAATTGATTTCTACTTTCAATTTAATCGAGAACACAGCTACTTCACTTTCAGAATTACGCTGTTTTATAAGGTAGTGCTGGCCTGTAATCTGGCAATGGGTAAATTATCCAGGGTCTCATGCTTTTATTTCGTCATTTGTGTTTGGCGAGTGGATAGATAAATAACCTTGCAGTTTCCCAGAGAATCAGGAAACATTTGACAGTTTGCCCTTGCAGCCTGTGTTGCAATTTTCGTTTTTTTTTTTTTTTTTTTTTTCCCTGAGACAGAGTCTCACGCTGTCGCCCAGGCTGGGGTGCAGTGGCACAATCTTGGCTCACTACAACCTCCGCCTCCTGGGTTCAAGCGATTCTCATGTCTCAGCCTCCCAAATAGCTGGGATTACAAGCATGCACCATCATACCTGGCTAATTTTTGTATTTTTAGTAGAGACGGGGTTTTGCCATGTTGGCCAGGCTGGTCTCGAACTCCTGTCCTCAAGTGATCTGCCTGCCTCAGCCTTTCGAAGTGGTGGGATTACAGGCGTGAGCCACCACGCCTGGCCCCTGTGTTGCAATTTCCTGCCCTGCCTGCATCAACCTCTCCTTGACTCCATGAAATGAAAGGTCTGCTGACGCACTAAAATAAAATCTTGCAAGGGAATCACTGATTGAGTTTGCTGATTGACATACATACCATTGCCATGTTAACCACATGATGGTAACATTATGTCTGGAGAGAAGGTGTGACCGTTTCCACCTATACAGTCTTCAAAATCATCCCATTCAAGGGTGCTTCCTAATGTTCGAATAATTTATGAAAGAATAATGATATCTTATTGAGAAATACCTTCCCTGTACCCTCATCACAGGGAGACACCTGTTTATTCCTGTTGGTTTTTTTTTTTTTTTCTTTTTTTTTCTTTTTAGATTTAGAGAGGGTCTTGTTCTGTTACACAGGCTGGAGTGTAGTGGTATAATCACAGCTCACTGCAACCTCAACCTCCTGGACCCAAGTGATCCTCCCATCTCAGCCTCCCAAGTAGCTGGAACTACAGGCAGGCACCACCACTTCCAGCTCCTTTTTTCTTGTAGAGATGGGGTCTCGCTATGTTGCCCAGACTGGTCTCCAACTCCTGGCTTTGAGTGATCCTCCCACCCCAGCCTCCCAAAGTGCTGGAATTACAGGCATGAGCCACGGTGCTTGACCCTCCTGCCAAGTTTTTGATGGTGGAAATGACAACACAGGGTGTGCTTTGGTGTCAAGATGACCTAGGCTCAAATCCCAGTTGTACGGATGGCCAGCTGTGTGGTCTTGGGCAACTTAACCTACCAGAGCTTCAGTTTCCTCATCTGTTGAAGAAAAAAAAAAAAAAAACACTTGACAAAGGATGAGTGGTAGGTGGAGAAGATGATGGAATCAGGTAGCGCTCCAAGGGTTAGATGGGAGAAGGTGAGGCTGGGCGTGGTGGCTCATGCCTGCAATCCCAGCACTTTGGGAGGCCGAGGCAGGCGGATCACCTGAGGTCAGGAGTTCGAGACCAGCCTGGCCAACATGGCGAAACCCCGCCTCTACTAAAAATACAAAACTTAGGGGGTCATGGTGGCGCACGCTGGTGATCCCAGCTACTCGGGAGGCTGAAGCAGGAGAATCGCTTAAACCCGGGAGGCAAAGGTTGCAGTGAGCCAAGATCTTGCCACGCTACTCTAGCCTGGGCAACAAAGCAAGACTCCATCTCAAAAAAAAAAAATTGAGAAGGTGAGTAAGCATAAAAAAGTTGTTAGTTTCTTCTCCTGTATCCTGGAGTCCCAGATTATATGGGAAAGGCTGGGAGGGCAGTACTTCCTTTCCAGCCGAGGTCATCTCCTAGGGATCAGAATCTGATCGAGTCAATTACATTTCATGAGAATGGCAGGTTTCTGAAGACTTTATCATTTACAACTCAAAAACTCAGGAATAATTTCTCATAAGAATAACTCTACAGTTGGGGGCATGATCCTTAGAACACAAATTCTACTGCCATTGTAGTATTGTTTTGCTTTCGTTGAGCCTTTGCTCTCTGCATCACTGCTAGTATTTTGCAAAATGCTCACACATAAATTACAACAAGCGCTCTCACAGGGATCAGAGCACTTCCTCACAGCACTTTGTCTCAGCTAACCATTCTGCAGAAGTGATTACAACACTGATGATGCGCTTGTTAGCTGGAGGATGTCCAGGACCACTCAATGAATCTCCACATGCCTGAGTCCCAGCACACCTGGACGCTGCTGTTCCCAGTGGCTGACTTGGGATAGGATGTATATTTCTGTTTACCTGCTAGAGTGGTACCACCCCGTGGGACCATCATAAACAGTGTACAATTCAGAGTTCCACCAGTTTTGAAATGAAGGGATTCTTTTCTTCTTCTTCTTCTTCTTTTTTTTTTTTTGAGATGGATTCTCACTCTTGTCACCCAGGCTGGAGTGCAATGGTGCCATCGTGGCTCACTGCAACCTCTGCTTCGCAGGTTCAAGCGATTCTCCTGCCTCAGCCTCCCAAGTAGCTGAGACTACAGGTGTGCACCACCATGCCTGGCTAATATTTGTATTTTTAGTAGAGACAGGGTTTCACCATGTTGGCCAGGCTGGTCTCGAACTCCTGACCTCAAGTGATCTGCCCACCTAAGGCCTCCCAAAGTGCTGGGATTACAGGTGTGAGTCACTGTGCCTAGCCAAGGAAAGGAAATTTATACCTCAAAAAAGAAGTGGAGTGCCACTGAGTTATGCTTTCTAGAAAAAAAAAAAAAGTGAAGGCCGGGTGCAGTGGCTCACACCTGTAATCCCAGCACTTTGGGAGACCGAGGCAGGCGGATCACAATGTCGAGACCATCCTGGCCAACATGGTGAAACCCCATCTCTACTAAAAATACAAAAATTAGCTGGGCGTGGTGGCGTTCACCTCTAGTCCCAGCTACTTGGGAGGCTGAGGCAGAAGAATCGCTGGAACCCAGAAGGCGGAGGCGGCAGTGAGTTGAGATTGTGCTACTGCAAAATTTGCTGGGATTACAGGCGTGAGCCACCATGCCCGGCCTCATTTTAGCCTTTTTAAAGAAGTTTGCAGCTCATGCTTCAAGGAAGAGCAGTGGAAAGGCAATCATACAGGTCGGGTGTGGTGGCTCACTCCTGTAATCCCAACACTTTGGGAGGCTGAGGCGGGAGGATCGCTTGAGCCCATGAGTTCCAGACCAGCCTGAGCAACATACCAGGACCCAATCTTTACTTTAAAAAAAAAAAAAAAAAAGGAATGCTGGGTGTGGTGGCGCACGCCTGTAGTCCCAGCACTTTGGGAGGCCGGTGCGGGTGGATCACCTGAGGTCGGGAGTTCGAGACCAGCCTGACCAACATGGTGAAACCCCGTCTCTCTTAAATACATAAAATTAGCCAGGTGTGGTGGCACATGCCTGTAATCCCAGCTACTTGGGAGGCTGAGGTAGGAGAATCACTTGAATCCAGGAGGTGGAGTTTGCAGTGAGCTGAGATCGTGCCACTGCACTCTAGCCTGGGCAACAGAGTGAGACTCCATCTCAAAAATAATAACAAAATAAACAAAAAATAAATTTTAAAATGTTTTTAAAAAAGGAGCCAGGTGTGGTGGTGCACACCTGTAGTTCCAGCTACCCAGGACACTAAGATGGGAGGAACACTTGAGCCCAGGAGTTCAAGGCTGCAGTAAGCCAAGATTGTGCCCCTGCACTCCAGCCTAGGCAACAGAGCGGGACTCCATCTCAAAAATAAATAAAAACTTTTTTAAAAAAGAAAGGCAATCGTACATCTTATGGGGTTTGCTTCCAGAAGGAGCCCCACTCTGGCCAGGTTTGCCCCAGGCTTCCTAGAGGAGGCCCACTTCCTCACATGTAAATGAGGGGCCTACACTTGTCCTTGGAAACTCACCCCCAATTTCTTTCATCAACTAGGGTCTTCCCAAGCTGCTTCTGCAGCTCAGCAGTGGGTACTTCCAAGGCCCGTGCACATGGCCCCTGAGCAATCTCTCTTTTCATCCTAATTCCCCTCCCCAGGTAACTCAGGGTGGTGCTTTTTCAAGTGGGATCAGCAGCCATATTCCTGGGGATCTATGAGCTGTGCCAGAAGTTTTGAATGCTGTGTTTTCATTTTTGGGTTATCTGGGTTACTACCCCGGAACTCTTGTGCCTTGCACGGTTTTGGGTTTGTTTGTTTGTTTGTTTGTTTGTTTGTTTGTTTGTTTTGAGACCTATTCTTCCTTTGTTGCCCAGGCTGGATTGCAGTGGCATGATCTCGGGTCACTGCCACCTTTGCCTCCTGGATTCAAGCAATCCTTCCGCCTCAGCCTCCTAAGTAGCTGGGAGTACAGGCACGCTCCCGGCTAATTTTGGTATTTTTAGTAGAGACGGGGTTTTACCATGTTAGCCAGGCTGATCTCAAACTCCTCACTTCAAGTTCGAGCCTCCCAAAGTGCCTCAGCCTCCCAAAGTGCTGGGATTACAGGCATGAGCCACTGCACCCAGCCTGCAGGATTTTATTTTATTTTATTTTATTTTATTTTATTTTATCCTTCCCATGAGTGCTCAGGATTTTAAAACCTGCTTTTCCATTTGGGTTAAGATCCTGTTCGCGGCACATGAGTCAGTGTGCAGTATCACTAAAGGCAAACATTTCACCAGAGTTCAAATGCAAAAAAATGGCAAGAGAGTTGTGTGGTCCTGTGAGATGAATTTTGCAACTTCCACCTTCTTCCCATCCAAACTACAATCTGCATTAGCAGTCAGTGTGTTAGTAAATAAACAGTAAAGAAATTTCATTTAATATTTTCTGTATTATATTTTGGGAGTATATGGTTAAATTGATTGGCTCATTAAAATAACGGATAGGTGGTTGAAAGAGTTTATTGTTCACATCCAGAAAAAAAATCAATAATGATTATGTCAGTGACTCAAATAAAGATCCATTATCGAAAAAAAAAAAAACAAAAAACTGAGAAAAATCAAGTTGAAAATACATCTTTCTTCCATTAAACCACACATCAGTGATTCGCTTCGATTCCGTTTCAGTAAAACATCATCCATCCATCAGGTTGATTTAATGTTGTTAACTTTAGTTCATGAGTTTTTGTTTGTATTTTTAAGTTTATTCTAGTTTAAAAAGCTGAGGCAGAACGGGAGCTTTTTTTTTTTTTTTTTTTTTTTTTTTTTTGAGACAGAGTCTCACTCTGTCGCCCAGGCTGGAGTACAGTGATGTGATCTCAGCTCACTGCAACCTCTGCCTCCCAGGTGCCTCAGCCTTGCGAGTAGCTGGGGCTACATGTGCACACTACCACATCTGGCTAACTTTTTGTATTTTTAGTAGAGATGGTGTTTCACCATGTTGGCCAGGTTGGTCTCGAACTCCTGGGCTCAAGTGATCCACCTACTTCAGCCTTCCAAAGTGCTGGCATTACAGGTGTGAGTCATTGCACCTGGCCAGAATATGAACTTTTAAAATATGGAAGTTTAAGTTTTATTTTTCTTCCTTCTCTTCACTGCCTTGGTGTAGGATTCAACCTGATCCGGGAAGGGAATCCCCCACGCCCTCGCTGCCTCCCATCCCAATCACACACTGGTGTAAATAGTTCCTTTCCTTTCCAGTAGCATGTGAAGAATTAGTCCCTCCAGCCCTAGGGGAAGGGAAACCAGTTTCCAATGGGCAATGACTTAGCAGTCAGTTTTATTGGGCCATCAGGATCTCCCAGGAAAGAAAAGAGAGTCAGGCCTTTGTGTGAAGTGAGGAAGAGGGGAAGAGGGAGGGACTTTGAGAGGCACTGTTGAGAGCCACATCAGCTTCCAGAGACCCTGGGAGCAGCACCTGTTGATCTGCACACAGGATGGAGTCAGGTGTTCACCAGGGACTGCCTAGCTGGGGTAACAGCCAGCGACGTCACAAGACTGTCCTGTCCCATCTGGCTCCAAAGTGTGGACTCTTCTTTGAAATACTCCAGGACCCCTGAGAGCCCCGAGGCTATGTCTGGTTACCCAGTGGTGGGGACAGGAGGAGGCCCCTTGCACTCCCGCAAGCTGGGATGATATGCTCAATCTGGAGGCCCCCAGTCTGGGACAGTGACTGGGGAGGACCCTGTCAGGAAAACCATGAGTAGTGTGTGATGGAGCAGGGTGTGAGGTGCTAAGGGAATCTGGAGGCCGGGACTGTCTGCTGTTGCTAAGAAAGCGAGGACAGGGGTGTGAGCGTCAGGGAGGCTGCCCCTTCTCTATTCCTCCTGCCAGGCTCTTTCTCTAGATGGGCTGACCACGCCAGAAAGCCAGCAGGCCAAGTAGTCTGGAATGCGGTTTTCAGAGTCCCAGCCCCAGAGCAAGTGGACACGTGAACTTGGGGATGACAGACACTAGGTCAGTGACCACCTGGCTACTCCAATTCTGGCTGATTGAAGCTGAAAAGCAATGTACCAAAGGCTACTGGGCATCTCACAGAACTAGTTTAAGAACCCAGATCAGAGGCTGGGCGCAGTGGCTCACGCCTGTAATCCCAGCACTTTGGGAGGCCGAGGCAGATGGATCACCTGAGGTCAGGAGCTCAAGACCAGCCTGGCCAACATGGTGAAACCACATCTCTACTAAAAATACAAAAATTGCTGGGCGTAGTGGCTCATACTTGCATTCCCAGCACTTTGGGAGACCAAGGTGAGCAGATCACTTGAGGTCAGGAGTTGGAGACCAGCCTGGCCAACATGGTGAAACCCCGTCTCTACCAAAAATATAAAAAATTGACTGGGTGCTGGGCACGGTGTTTCACGCCTGTAATCCCAGCAGTTTGGGAGGCCAAGGCAGGCGGATCATTTGAGGTCGGGAGTTCAAGACCAGCCTGACCAACATAGAGAAACCACGTCTCTACTAAAAATACAAAATTAACTGGGCATGGTGGCCCTTGCCTGTAATCCCAGCTACTTCGGAGGCTGAGGCAGAAGAATCGCTTGAACCCGGGAGGTGGAGGTTGCGGTGAGCCGAGATCAAGCCATTGCACTCCAGCCTGGGCAACAAGAGCGAAACTCCATCTCAAAAAAAAAAAAAAAAAAAATGACCGGGCATGGTGGCTCACGCCTGTAATCCCAGCACTTTGGGAGGCCAAGGAGGGTGGATCATGAGGTCAGAAATTCAATACCAGCCTGGCCAAGATAGTGAAACCCTGTCTCTACTAAAAGTACAAAAATTAGCCGGGCATGGTGGCAGTCGCCTGTAATCCCAGCTACTCAGGAGGCTGAGGCAGAAGAATTGCTTGAACCCGGGGGGTAGACGTTGCAGTGAGCCGAGATTGTGCCACTGCACTCCAGCCTGGGCAACAGAGTGAGACTCTTTCTCGAAAATATATGTGTGTATATATAAATATATGTATAAAATGTATGTGTGTATATATACACACAGATGTGTATATACACAAATATATGTGCGTATATATAATATATATAAATATAAATATAATATATAATATATAAAATATATATAATATAAAATATATAATATAAATATATAATATATGTAAATATATATTATATATAATATTATAAATATATAAAATATATAACATATCATATATCATATATTATATATTATATAATATATAATGTATATAATATATTATATAATATATAACATATGATATATAATATATAATGTATATAATATATTATATAATATATAATATATGATATAATATATAATGTATATAATATATTATATAATATATAATATATGATATATAATATATAATGTATATAATATATAATATATGATATATAATATATAATGTATATAATATATTATATTATATATTATATATTATAATATATTATATAATATAAATATAATATAAAATAAATATAAAAATATATTTAGCTGGGTGTGGTGGCAGGTGCCTATAATCCCAGCTGCTCGGGATGCTGAGGCAGAAGAATTGCTTGAACCCAGGAAGTGGAGTTTGCAGTGAGCTGAGATAATGCCACTGCACTCCAGCCTGGGCGACAGAGCCAGACTCCATCTAAAATAAATAAATAAATAAATAGATAAAATTAAATAAAAAATTAGCCTGGACTGGTGGCACATGCCTGTAGTCCCAGCTACTTGGGAGGCCGAGGCAGGAGAATCACTTGAACCTGGGAGGTGGAGGTTGCAGCGAGCCGAGATCACACCACTCCACTCCAGCCTGGCAGCCTGGGAGACAGACAGAACAAGACTAGGTATCAAAAAGGAAAAGGAAAGAAACCAGATCAGAAATTAGATGGCTGGGCACACTGGCTCTTGCCTGTAATCCCAACACTATGGGAGGCCAAGATGGGAGGATTGCTTGAGGCTAGGAGTTCAAGGCCAGCCTGGGCAACATAACAAGAACCCCCCACCCCACCCCCCACCGCCTACCGCCCCAGCACCACCTGTTTCTACAAAAATAAGATAAATTGGGCGGGAATCACAGCCCAGATCCAGACCAGTAAGGACACCACTGCCATCTAGCTGTTGCTGCCATGGTGTGGTGGATTCTATTATTATTTTCCAGAAAGGATTCCTTCTCCCGCCCCACTTTGTGTTTCCCTGTGGGCAGAGTATATTGCCCTGCCCCCACTGACTTTGGGTTGGCTGTGTGACTTGCACATACTGATGGGGGATGGGCAAAGTGACCTTGTACCTGTTCTGAGCAGAGAGCTCGGGAGACATCCTGGGTTCCTGCCCCTGCTCTTGCACTCCTGCCGTCTTGGATGAGAAGGGCATACCCCAGGTAGCTGGCTGCTCCTTCAGCCTGGGGTCTGCAATAAGACACGTGGATCACACCTGAACCCAATCTACAGTCTGGAGCCCTGCCCATCAGATTCCAGCAGAAGCCACCAATCAGCCGACCACCCACAACTGATGCCCAGAACTGTGAGAAACGCATGCTTGTTGTTGGAAGCCCCTGAGATTTGGGGGTGTTTGTTATCACAACAAAAGCTGACAGAAAATACAAAAAATACATGTGACCAGCTTTAAGAATCTCTCCAGGCCAGGTGTGGTGTCTCATGCCTGTAATCCCAGCACTTTAGGAGGCCGAGACCGGTGGATCACTTGAGCCCAGGAGTTCAAGACCAGCCTGGCCAACATGGTGAAACCCCATCTCTATAAAAATACCAAAATTAGCCAGGCATGGTGGCACACACCTGTAATCCCAACTACTCAGAAGACAGGCAGGAGAATCACTTGAACCCAGATGGAGGTTGTAGCGAGCCGAGATCGCGTCACTGCACTCCAGCCTAGGGGATAGTGCGAGACTGTGTCTCCAAAAATAAAAATAAAAAATAAATACAAAAATTAGCCAGGCGTGGTGGCACACTCCTGTAATCCCAGCTACATGGGAGCCCAAGGCAGGAGAATTGCTTGAACCTGGGAGGTGGAGGTTGCAGTAAGCCGAGATCGCGCCACTGCACTCCAGCATAGGTGACAGAGCAAGACTCCATCTTGAAGAAAAGAAAGAAAAAAGAATCTCTCCTACTCCTGCTGCTTTGCATCCCTGGCTCCAGATGCAAAATCCTATGTGACTGTACCCCATTGGCCAAGCCCAGGTCATGCATCTGTGCAGCACCTGCCAGGGAGACTGAGAAAGTGTGTATTGGGTGTTTTCATTTTCTGTAGAAGGGGGTGGGCTGCATCCCTCCCTGGCCCAGTGAAACTCATGGGGTGGGTGGACGGGGCTGAATGGTGTCCTCCAGGAATTCATGTCTGCCCAGAACCTCAGAATGTGACCTTATTTGGAAGCAGGGCCTTTGCAGATGTAATTAGTTAAGTTAAAATGAGGTCATACTGAATTAGGGTAGGCCCTAATCCAATAACTGATGTCCTTATAAGAAGAGAAAACAGAGACACAAAGAGATACACAGGGAGAAGGACACGTGATGACAGAGGCAGAGACTGGAGTGATGTCTCCCAGCCAAGGGATGCCGAGGATTGCTGGCACCCACCAGAAGTGGGGAGAAGCATGGGACAGATCCTTCCTACAGCCTTCAGTGAGTGCATGGCCCTGCTGACACCTGGAGTTGAGACTTCTAGCCTCCAGAACTGTGAGCGAGCTGAATTCTATTGCTTCACGCCACCCAGTTCGGGGCGCTTTGTGACAGCAGCCCTGGGAAATGAATACAGTGGGCAGATCCTCAAGTATAGGAAGGAGGTGACAAGGGAAGTCATCCCTTGACCCCCATAGAAAAAGATATGTTGGCCGGGCACAGTGGCTCACCCCTATAATCCCAACACTTTGGGAGGCCGAAGCGGGCAGATCACGAGGTCAGGAGATTGAGACCATCCTGGCTAATACGGTGAAACCCCATCTTTACTAAAAATACAAAAAATTAGCCAGGTGTGGTGGCAGGTGCCTGTAGTCCCAGCTACTTGGGAGGCAGAGGCAGGAGAATCGCTTGAACCCGGGAGGTGGGGGTTGCAGTGAGCCGAGATTGCGCCATTGCACTGCAGCCTGGCGACACAGCAAGACTGTCTCAAAAAAAAAAAAAAAAAAGTTACATTTTGTTTTCCTATACATATTTCAGTAATATTCTGAAACAGTAATTCAAGGGAAGGACTCTTGGATGTCTGTTTCTTCCTTTAAAGCAGGGGTGGCATGCCCCTCTAATCCCAGCACTCTGGGAGGCTGAGGCAGGAGGATCACTTGAGCCCAGGAGTTTAAGGCTGCAGTGAGCGATGATCACACCACTGCACTCTAGCCTGGATGACAGGGACACCCTGTCTCTAAAAAAATTAAAAATTGGGCCACGTGTGGTGGCTCACGCCTGTAATGCCAGCACTCTGGGAGGCCAAGGTGGGCGGATCATGAGGTCAGGAGATGGAGACCATCCTGGCCAACATGGTGAAACCCCGTCTCTACTAAAACTACAACACAAATTAGCTGGGCGTGGTAGCGCACACCTATAGTCCCAACTACTTGGGAGGCTGAGGCAGGAGCATCACTTGGACCCAGGAGGCAGAGGTTGCAGTGAGCCAAGATCGTGCCACTGCACTCCAAGCTGGCAATAGAGCCAGACTCCGTCTCACATAAATAAATTAATTAATTGGCCGGGCACAGTGGCTTACGCCTGTAATCCCAGCACTTTGGGAGGCTGAGTCAGGCGGATCACTTGAGGTCAGGAGTTTGAGACCAGCCTGGCCAACATGGCAAAACCCTGTCTCTACTAAAAATACAAAAAAAAAATTAGCTTGGTGTGGTGGTGCATGCTTGTAGTCCCAGCTACTTGGGAGGCTGAGGCATGAGAATCGCTTGAACCTGGGGCAGAGGTTGCAGTGAGCCAAGATTGCACCACTGCACTCCAGCCTGGGTGACAGAGCAAGACTCCATCTCAATAAAAAATTTAAAAAATAATAAAAATAAAAATAAAAATTTGACACTGTCTGTACATGAACTTGAGGAAATATAGGCACAGCATCCCCTGGGCACGATAGCCTCTGTGGAAGGAATTTGGTATTTGGGGTCTCTGCCTTTTCCTAGATCCCACCTGATCCAAAGGTAATTTTACCTGGATATGGAGTTCAAGACCTTCGGGTGAAAAACAGGTGCCTTCTGAAAAAGTTTGAATTTCAGAGTACAGGGGCTGCTCTGGGGACAGAATGCCTAGGGCTGGAGTTTGACATCTGAGCAAGACCTAAGCTAATTCATTAGCCCCAAGTCACATCACAAGTCTTAATGTAATGAAACAGTGCACTCTATTGGACTATCTCAAAACGATTTTGGAACAATGTGGGAAATAGAAATACAGTAGTCCTGTCTTATCTGCAGTTTCACTTGCTGTGGTTTCAGTTACCTGCGGTCAATTGGGGCCTAAAATATTACACGCAGTAAGATATTTTGACAGACAGAGGAGAGAGAGAGACCACATTTACATAACTTTTATTACAGTATATTGTTATAATTGTTCTATTTTATGTTATTGTTGTCAATCTCTTGCTGCTTCTAATTTATAAATTAAACTTTATCATAGTAGCTGGGCCTGGTGGCACATGCCTGTAGTCTTAGCTACTCGGGAAGCTAACATGGGAGGATCATTTGAGCTTAGGAGTTTGAGGCTACAGTAAGCCATGATCATACCACTGCACTCCAGCCTGGGCGACAGAGCATGACCCCATCTCTACAAAAAAAAAAAATTTTTTTTTTTTTGAGATGGAGTCTTGCTGTGTCGCCCAGGCTGGAGTGCAGGGGCGTGATCTTGCTTCACTGCAAGCTCCACCTCCCGGGTTCATGCCATTCTCCTGCCTCAGCCTCCCGAGTAGCTGGGACTATAGGCGCCCGCCACCATGCCCAGGTATTTTTTTTTTTTTTTGTATTTTTAGTAGAGACGGGTTTCATCGTGTTAGCCAGGATGGTCTTGATCTCCTGACCTCATGATCCACCCTCCTTGGCCTCCCAAAGTGCTGGGATTACAGGTGTGAGCCACTGCGCCCGGCTACAAAAATTTTTTTTTTAAATTAACTGAGTTTGGTGGTGCATGCCTATAATCCCAGCAACTGGACCGGATGAGACCGGAGGATTGCTTGAGACCGGGAGTTTGGGGTTACAGAGAGCTATGATTATACCACTGTACTCCAGCCTGGGCAACAGTGTGAGACCCCATCTCTTAAAAAAAAAAAAATATATGGCCGGGCGCGGTGGCTCACTCCTATAATCCCAGCACTTTGGGAGGCCGAGATGGGTGGATCACAAGGTCAGGAGATCCAGACCATCCTGGCTAACATGGTGAAACCCCGTCTCTACTAAAAATACAAAAAATTAGCCAGGTTTGGTGGCAGGCGCCTGTAGTCCCAGCTACTCAGGAGGCTGAGGCAGGAGAATGGCATGAACATGGGAGGCGGAGCTTGCAGTGAGCCGAGATCTCACCACTGCACTCCAGCCTGGGCAACAGAGCGAGACTCTGTCTCAAAAAAAAAAAAAAAAAATTCAGGTGTGATGGTTCACATCTATAATCCCAGCACTTTGGGAAGCCGAGGCAGGAGGATCATTTGAGCCCAAGAGTTCGAGACCAGCCTGGGCAATATAGTGAGACCTCATCTCTTAAAAACAAACAAACAAACAAACAAACAGGCCCGGCGCAGTGGCTCATGCTTGTAATCCTGAGGGAAGAGAGAGACCCTCTCATATTGTTTTATACTCAGTACCTGTTTTAAGAAAAAACAACAAGGAAGTAAAACCAAAGACAGGCAACCCAGCGCCAGGCCCAAAACCAGGCCATGGCCTGCCTGGCCTAAACCCAGTAGTTAAAAATCAACTCATAACTTAGAAACCGATGTTATTCATAGATTCCAGACATTGTATAGAAGAACATTGTGAAACTCCCTGCCCTGTTCTGTTTCTCTCTGACCACCGGTGCATGCAGCCCCTGTCACGTACCGCCTGCTTGCTCAAATCAATCACGATCCTTTCATGCGAAATCTTTAGTGTTGTGAGCCTTTAAAAGGGACAGAAATTGTGCACTTGGGGAGCTCGGATTTTAAGGCAGTAGCTTGCCGATGCTCCCAGCTGAATAAAGCCCTTCCTTCTACAACTCGGTGTCTGAGAGGTTTTGTCTGCGGTTCGTCCTGCTACAATCCCAGCACTTTGGGAGGCAAAGCCAGGCGGATCAAGAGGTCAGGAGTTCGAGATAGCCTGACCAGCATGGTGAAACACTGTCTCTACTAAAAATACAACAATTAACTGGGCATAGTGTCATGCATCTGTAATCCCACCTACTCGGGAGGTTGAGGCAGGAGAATCACTTGACCCTGGGAGGTGAAGGTTGCAGTGAGCCGAGATTGCGTCACTGCACTCTAGCCTGGGCGACAGAGCGAGACTCCATTTCAAAAACAACAGCAATAACAACAACGAAACATAGATATGTATGTATGTATAGGAAAAGGCATGGCTTATATGGGTTCTATACTAGCCACAGTTTCAGGCATCCACTGGGGATCTTGGAACGTATCCCCTGTGGATAAAAGGGGAATATTGTATGTTTCTTATGTGTCTTTTTAAAATTGAAATTCAACCAGGCAATGGCACGGAGACAAGGCAAGGGACTGCTTTAATTAAGACACTTCGGAGGCATAGCAACCAAGTATCATGCATGGCTCTTGTTTTGAATCCAGATTCCCATAAATCAACTGTAAGAAGATACTTTTTTATTTTGGTGAGTAGATATTCTTGACGTAATTGGGGAAATTTTATTATAAACTGGATGTTAGATGATACTAAGTCATTACTGGCAATTTTGTCAGGTGTGCTATAGGTATTATAAGAAAAGGTCTATATTTTAAGAAGTACATGCTGAAACATGTAGGGGCAAAATGCCATCGTGTTTGGGATATGCTTTACAAACATTAGGAGCTAGGCATGGTGGTTCACACCTGTAATCCCAGCACTTTGGGAGGCCGAGGCGGGCAGATGCCTGAGGTCAGGAGTTCGAGACCAGCCTGGCCAACGTGGTGAAACCCTGTCTCTACTAAAAATACAAAAAAATTAACCGGGCTTGGTGGTGCGCACCTGTAGTCCCAGCTACTCAAGAGTCTGAGGCAGGAGAATCGGTTGAACCCAGGAGGCGGAGATTGTAGAGAGCTGAGATTGCACCACTGTACTCCAGCCTGGGCGATAGAGTAAGATTCTGTCTCAAAAATATATAATGGTAGACCCAAATTTTAACCATTGCTTTTGGGTAAGAGGTGTGATTTCTTTTTTTAAATTTTATTTATTTTCATTATTTTTTATAAAGACTGGGTCTCACTGTGTTGCCCAGGCTGGTCTCAGACTCTTGGGCACCAAGATTGGGAGATTACTTGAGGAGCTGGAAGACCCTCTCCCTCCCGCCCTCCTTCCCTCTTTCCTTCCTTCTTCCTTCCTTGTGTTTTTTTTTTTTTTTTTTTTTTTGAGACGGGGTATTGCTTAGTCACCCAGGCACTGGGATGTGGTGGTGTGATCATAGCTCACTGTAGCCTTGAACTCTTGGGCTCAAGTGATCCTCCCACTACAGCCTCCCAAGTAGCTAGAACTACAGGCCTGCACCACCTCCCCTAATTTTTATTTTTGTATAGATGAGCTCTCCCTGTGTTGGACAGGCTGGTCTCGAACTCCTGGCCTCAAGCAATTCTCATCCTCCACCCTGCCTCAGCCTCCCAAAGGGTTGGGATTATAGGCGTGAACCACCGTGCCCAGCCCAAAGACCTTGGCCTCCCACCTTGGCCTCTCAAAGTGCTGGGATTACAGGCATGAGCCACCGCACCTGACCAAGAGATGTGATTTCTAGCAGCCTATTTGTCCTTGGTATGAGAATATTTCGAAAACAAGCACATAATATTTTAACAAATGGAAGAATAAAGCTAGTCACAAAAATATTTAAAGCCTGTAGAGAAACATTTGGTTAAACACTGTATATTGAATGCACATGTTATCTCTGTTTCCACCTGAAACTCATCCAAAATGACAGTCAAGGATGAAAACAAATATAAACCTACAAGAACAAGAAGTGGGTGCGTTGACTGCCGAGGAGCGATGTCAATATGTTTTGGAATATGGACAACTGTTTTTTGTTTTTGTTTTTTTTTGATACGGAGTCTCACTGTGTCGCCCAGGCTGGGGTGCAATGGCACAATCTTGGCTCACTGCAACCTCCACCTCCTGGGTTCAAGCAATTCTCCTGCCTCAGCCTCTTGAGTAGCTGGGATTACAGGCACCCACCACCATGCCCAGTTAATTTTCTTTTTTTTTTTTAGATGGAGTTTCACTCTTGTTGTCCAGGCTGGAGTGCAATGGTGCACTCTCAGCTCACTGCAACCTCCACCTCCCCAGTTCAAGCGATTCTCCTGCCTCAGCCTCCCGAGTAGCTGAGATTACAGGCATGCGCCACCACACCTGGGTTATTTCATATTTTTAGTAGAGACACGGTTTCTCCTGTGGGTGAGGCTGGTCTTGAACTCCCGACCTCGGGTGATCCGCCTCCCTTGGCCTCTCAAAGTGCTGGGATTACAGGTGTGAGCCACCGCGCAAGCTTTTTTTTTTTTTTTTTTTTTCGGTACTTTTAGTAGATACAGGGTTTCACCATGTTGGTCAGGCTGGTCTTGAACTCCTGACTTCAAGCAATCCACCCACCTTGGCCTCCCAAAGTGCTGGGATTACAGGCGTGAGCTACCGCACCCAGACTGGACAACTGTTGAAGGAACAGTCCCTGCAGAGGGGGCTACCAAGTGAAAACAAATCTCTCCCCTGGAACTTCCACAACACTAGGGCAGCAGGAATGGACACAGGATAGGACACAGCCACACACCATGGTCTGAAAGCAGGAGTAACAACAGGTTGAAGAATGGCCCCCAAAGATAACAGGGCCTAATCTCTGGACACTGTGAACGCTACTGTGATTGGAAAAAGTGTCTTTGGGCCGGGCACGCTGGTTCACACCTATAATCCCAACCCTTTGGGAGGCTGAGGCAGGGTGGAGGATGAGAATTGCTTGAGGCCAGGAGTTCGAGACCAGCCTGTCCAACACAGGGAGAGCTCATCTATACAAAAATAAAAATTAGTCAGGGGAGGTGGTGCAGGCCTGTAGTTCTAGCTACTTGGGAGGCTGTAGTGGGAGGATCACTTGAGCCCAAGAGTTCAAGGCTACAGTGAGCTATCATCACACCACCACATCCCAGTGCCTGGGTAACTAAGCAAGACCCCGTCTCAAAAAAAAAACAAAAAACAAAAACAACAAAAAAAAAAACACAAGGAAGGAAGAAGAAAGGAAGGAGGGAAGGAGGGAGGGAGGGAGAGGGTCTTCCAGCTACTCGGGAGGCTGAGGTGGGAGAATTGCTTGAGCCTGGGAGGTCAAGGCTGCAGTGAGCTATGATTGCATCACTGCACTTCAGCCTGGGAGACAGAGCAAGGCCCTGTCTCAAACAAACAAGTAAATTTTTTAAAAATTTAAAAAGAAAAATTTGGCCGGAAGCGCTAGCTCACGCCTGTAATCCCAGCAATTTGGGAAGCCGAGGCAGGCAAATCACGAGGTCAGGAGATCGAGACCATCTGGGCAACACAGTGAAACCCCGTCTCTACTAAAAATACAAAAAATTAGCCGGGCATGGTGGCAGACACCTGTAGTCCCAGCCACTTTAGAGGTTGAGGCAGGAGAATGGTGTGAACCCAGGAGGTGGAGCTTGCAGTGAGCGGAGCTTGCGCCACTGTACTCCAGCCTGGGCGACAGGGCAACACTCCATCTCAAAAAAAAAAAAAAAAAGAAAGAAAAAGGTCCCAGAAGAAGGTGTAGGGGTGAAAGAAAAAAAAAAAGCCGAGTGCAATGCCTCATGTTGTGCCTGAAATTGGTGGGTTCTTGGTCTCACTGACTTCAAGAATGAAGCCGCGGACCCTCGCACTGAGTGTTACAGCTCTTAAGGTGGCACGTCGGGAGTTTGTTCCTTCTGATGTTCGAATGTGCTCGGAGTTTCTTCCTTCTGGTGGGTTCGTGGTCTTGCTGGCTTTAGGAGTGAAGCTGCAGACCTTCCCGGTGAGTGTGACACCTCTTAAGGCAGCACGTCTAGAGTTACTCATTCCTCCTGGTGGGCTCGTGGGCTCGCTGGCTTCAGGAGTTAAACTGCGGACTTTCGAGGTGAGTGTTACAGCTCATAAAAGCAGTGTGGACCCAAAAAGTGAGCAGTGGCAAGATTTATTTCAAAGAACAAAGCTTCCACGCTGTGGAAGGGGACCCGAGCGGGTTGCCACTGCTAGCTCCGGCAGCCTGCTTTATATTCTCTTATCTGGCCCCACCCACATCCTGCTGATTGGTAGAGCCGAGTGGCCTGTTTTGACAGGGCGCTGATTGGTGTATTTACAATCCCTGAGCTAGACATAAAGGTTCTCCAAGGCCCCACCAGAGCAGCTAGATACAGTGTTGATTCGTGCACTCACAAACCCTGAGCTAGACACAGGGTGCTGATTGGTGTTTACAAACCTTGAGCTAGATACAGAGTGCCCGTTGGTGTATTTACAATCCCTGAGCTAGACATAAAGATTCTCCACATCCCCACCAGACTCAGGAGCCCAGCTGGCTTCACCCAGTGGAACTGGCACCAGGGCTGCAGGTGGAGCTGCCTGCCAGTCCTGCGCTGCCGTGCGCTCGCACTCCTCAGCCCTTGGGTGGTCGATGGGACTGGGCGCCATGGAGCAGGGAGTGGCACTCGTCGGGGAGGCTGGGGCTGCACAGGAGTCCATGGAGGGAGTGGGAGGCTCAGGCATGGCGGGCTGCAGGTCCCGAGCCCTGCCCCGCGGGGAGGCAGCTAATGCCCCGTGAGAAATCGAGCGCAGTGCTGGTGGGCTGGCACTGCTGGGGGACCCAGTACACCCTCCGCAGCCGCTGGCCCGGGTGCTAAGTCCCTCATTGCCCAGGGCCGGCAGGGCCGGCCGGCTGCTCTGAGTGCAGGGCCTGCCAAGCCCACGCCCACCCGGAACTCCAGCTGGCCCGCAAGCACCGCAGGCAGCCCAGGTTCCGGCTCGCGCCTCTCCCTCCACACCTCCCTGCAAGCGGAGGGAGTGGGCTCCGGCCTTGGCCAGCCCAGAAAGGGGCTCCCACAGTGCAGCGGTGGGCTGAAGGGCTCCTCAAGTGCCGCCAAAGTGGGAGTCCAGGCAGAGGAGGTGCCGAGAGCGAGCGAGGGCTGTGAGGACTGCCAGCACACTGTCACATCTCAATATCTGTAATCCCAGCACTTTGGGAGGCTGAGACAGGTGGATCACTTGAGGTCAGGAGTTCGAGACCAGCCTGGCCAACTTGGTGAAACCCCATCTTTACTAAAAATACAAAAATTAGCCAGAAGTGGTGGCTCTCGCCTGTAATCCCAGCTACTCGGGAGGCTGAGGCAGGAGAATCACTTGAGCCCAGGAGGCGGAGGTTGCAGTGAGCTGAGACTGCACCACTGCATTACAGCCTGGGCAACAGAGTGAGACTCCGTCTCAAAAAAAAAAAAAAAAAGAAAAGAAAGAAAGAAGAGAAAGAAAGAAAGAAAAAGGGTCTTTGCAGATTTTTTTCCCCATAAGATCAACAAGAATTAATCGCAGATTTTTTTTTTTTTTTTTTTTTTTTTTTTTGACGGAGTCGCTCTGTTGCCCAGGCTGAAGTGCAGTGGCGTGATCTCGGCTCACTACAAGCTCCGCCTCCCGGGTTCACGCCATTCTCCTGCCTCAGCCTCGCCAGTAGCTGGGGCTACAGGCATCCGCCACCACGCCCGGCTAATTTTTTGTATTTTTAGTAGAGACGGGGTTTCACTGTGCTAGCCAGGATGGTCTCGATCTGCTAACCTTGTGATCCGCCCATCTCGGCCTCCCAAAGTGCTGGGATTACAGGCATGAGCCACCGTACCTGGCCAACCACAGATATTTTTAAGTGAAGGATTTTTTTTTTTTTTTTTTTTTTTTTTTGCTTTGTCACCCAGGCTGAAGTGCAAGTGGCATGATCACAGCTCACTGCAGGCTTGACCTCCCAGACTCAAGCTCACAATTTATCTCTTGTGGTTTCTTTTATTTCATTTATTCAAGAATCTGTAAACATTACACAAATAGGAAGTATTCATTGGAGAAAAGCCAAAACTTCATTTTAAAAAAGGTTAAAATTGCTCATAATTCTGCTACCCACAGATAACTGCTGTTAACATTTTGGCATATGCCTCTCCAAGACTTTTTTTGTTAACAAATAATTTATATGTATTTACCAATATAAAAATGAGATTGTTCCATAAATACTGTTGTACTCTGCTTTTTTCTTTTTTTCTTTTCTTTTTTTCTTTCTTTCTTTCTTTTTTTTTTTTTTTTTGAGATGGAGTTTCGCTTTTGTTGCCCAGGCTGGAATGCAATGGCACAACCTCGGCTCACTGCAACCTCTGCCTCCCAGATTCAAGCGATTCTCCTGCCTCAGCCTTGAGCTGGGATTACAGGTGCCTGCCACCACGCCCAGCTAATTTTTGTATTTTTAGTAGAGACGGGTTTCACCGTGTTAGCCAGGCTGGTCTCAAACTCCTGACCTCAGGTGATCCACCCACCTCAGTCTTCCAAAGTGCTGGGATTACAGGTGTGAGACACTGCACCTGGCCTTTTTTCACTACATGGTAGGTTGTGAACCTATTTGTATGCAAAAAAAAATCCTTCTATTAGGTTGAAACATGAAATTACCCAAATTCAAATAGTTTTGACCTACAAAAACAGCAACTGCAATACTTACAACTCAATGCAAGTTTTTTGTTTTTTAATATAGATAGGATCTTGCTATATTGCCCAGGCTAGAGTGCAGTGCCTTGATCGTACTAACCTTGACCTCCTAGGCTAAAGTGATCCTTCTGTCTCAGCTTCCCAAATAGCAGGGACCACAGGTGCACACCACCATGCCTGGCTAATTTTTTCATGGAGACAGGGGTCTCACTATGTTGCCCAGGCTAGTCTCCAACTCCTGGGCTCAAGCAATCCTTCCACTCCAGCTTCCCAAACTGCTGGATTACAGGTATAAGCCACCATGCCCAGCCCTCAGTACAAAATTTGTAATGGCTACCGAGTTTATAGTCCTTTGGACATTGCATAATTTACTTAATCTATCAGTTATGATTAGACATTTATATGGTTTCTGATTTTTTTCACAATTATAAAAAATATTGCAATGAAAAACATTTTAGCCCATTCTTTGTAGATATCCTTATTTAGTTTCTTGGGATACATTTCTATAGAATATGTTAGATAAAAGGAATGCACACTTTAATAGCTTTTGTTGCTGGGTGTGGTGGCTCACACTTGTAAGCCTAAGGGAGGCTGAGACAGGAGGATTTCTTTGAGCCCAGGAGTTCCAGACAAGCCTGGGCAACATGGCAAGACTCCATCGCTATAGAAATAAAAATAAAATAAAATGGCCTAGTGTGATGGCATGCACCTGTAGTCCCAGCTACTCAGGCACCTGAGGTGGGAGGATCACTTGAGCCTGGGAGGTCAATGCTGCAGTGAGCTGTGATCGTGCCACTGTACACCAGCCTGTGCAAAAGAGTGAGACAAAAGTAAAAAAAAAAAGCTTTTGTTAAATATTTAGGGTACAGTTGCTTAGAAACCAGAAGCTGGTTGGTACAAGGTAAGTCTTCTCCCCACTCCGAAAGAGGTGTGAGAGTGTCAGAGGCCAAGCAGGTTATTGCTTCTTCTTTTTTTTTTTTTTTGAGACAGAGTCCCCTCTCTTACCCAGGCTGGAGTGCAGTGGCGCAATCTTGGCTCACTGCAACCTCTGCCTCCTGGGTTCAAGTGATTCTCCTGTCTCAGCCTCCCAAGTAGCTGGGATTACAGGCATGCGCCACCACCCCTGACTAGTTTTTGTATTTTTAGTAGAGACGGGGTTTCACCATATTGGCCAAGCTGGTCTCAAACTCCTGACCTCAGGCGATCCGCCTGCCTTGGCATCCTAAAGTGCTTGGATTACAGGTGTGAGCCACCGCACCCAGCTTATTGCTTATTCTTAAAGGACACTCAGAAGGGAGGGAAGTGAGATCAGGAGGGAATCGGGGAAGCCGAGAAGCGGCTGGACATTTACAGCTTGGAATAGGGAAGATTTAGGAGACACTTATGCTTGTACGCTAAAAAAGTGAACATATGCTGGCTGTTCACCAGTGAACCTCAAATGGCCTCTAGCACCCTTTAGAATGGACACAGGGCAATTCTGTTCTTACTACTCGGATACATGAAGGAATGGATGGAGGATTTTTTTCTCTTTTAATCTAGTTCTAATAGAGGAATTTTGTCATTTGTAGGTAAAATATAAAGTAGAGGTAACAAAACTATAGGCTTTTTCTCTGCGTAGGTAAAACTAACAGCTGTCAGCAGCAGCCTCTAAGACAGCCCCAGTGATTCCCACCTCCTAGAATCCACACCCATGTTTCTCTCCTCCCCTTGAGCATGGGCTGGATTACTGACTTGCTTCTAATGAATAGAATATGACACAGCAATGGGATGTCACTTTTGAGATAAGATGATTAAAAGACGGTGGCTTCCGTGTGGGTGTTCTCTCTCACTCTCTCCTGGATCACTTGTTTCCAGGGGAAATCAGCCCTGTGTCATGAGGCAGCCCCGGTGGACAGGCCCACGTGGGTGAGTGTGAAAGATGATCATGTAAGACACAGCCGCAGCCCCGGCTGGCTGCTCTGCTGCAGTCTCTGAGAGTGAGAACCACCGAGGTAAGCTGCTGCCAGATTCCTGATCCACGGAAACTGTGAGATAACAGCTATTAAACCATTGCTGCTTTCAGACACTAAGTTCCGGGTTAGTTGATGATGCAGCAGTGGTGAACAGAGACAAGAGCTATCTCTGAGTATTCACTGTGCAGTGGCTGACAGCACTTTACAGGTACAGGTTTACTAGGTCCTCACAATGACCCCTGGGAATGAGTTTCATTACTATCCCCATTTTCAGTTGAGGAAACTGAGGCCCCAGGTCACAGAGTTAGAAAATGGTGAAGCTGGAATATTTTTGTTTTTGGAGACGGAGACTTGCTCTGTCGCCCAGGCTAGAGTGCAGTGGCACGATCTTGGCTCACTGCAACCTCTGCCTCCCAGGTTCAAGCAGTTCTCCTGCCTCAGCCTCCCGAGTAGCTGGGATTATAGGCACGCGCCACCACACCTGGCTAATGTTTTTGTATTTTTAGTAGAGACAGGGTTTCACCATGTTGACCAGGCTGGTCTCGAACTCCTGACATCAAGTGATCCACCTGCCTCAGCCTCCCAAAGTGCTGGGATTACAGGTGTGAACCACTGTGCCCGGCCTGAAGCTGGAATCTGACCTGGGGCAATCTGGCACCAGAGTCTATGCTCCTATGAAGACAGGTTAAAAAATAGCTGCTCATATTTCACTGGCTAGACCTGAATTATCTGCCCACGCCTATAGCAAGCAGTTTGGCAAAGGATACCAAGTCATTTAAACTTATCAGATTTACCACTCTCTCAGGAGGCTGAGGCAGGAGGATCACTTGAGCCCAGGAGTTCGAGGCTGCAGTGACCTATGATTGCACCACTGCATTCCAGCATGGGCTAGAGAGTGAGACCCAATCTCTAAAATAAACAAACAACAACAACAACAAAAAAAGATTTACCACCCACTCTCTCTATTAGGACTAGAGAGAGGCTGAGCTTCCTCTGATATTAACGGTTCTGTAAAGTGGGTGAACAAATCTTAATTACAAAAGAGGAAAAGGGTTAATAGTGGCTGTGCTGGGTGGTAGCGAACAGTGTTGTCTCTTCTGTAGCATAAGTTACGCTGTATTATTATTATTGTTATTGGAGAGAGACAGAGAAGAGACGTAATGGATTGGGTTTAGGTTACAAGGTTAGAAACAGGTTCGCCAATGATTATATTCATTTCCTCATGCCTACTCTCGCTGAGGCGGGTGGATCTCTTGAACTCAAGAGTTTGAGACCAGCCTGGGCAACATGGTGAAACCCCATCCCTACAAACAATGACAAAAAATTAGCTGGGCATGGTGGTGCATGCCTGTGGTCCCAGCTACTCCGGAGGCTAAGGTGGTGGGAGGATTGTTTGGGCCCGTGAGGTCAAGGCTGCAGTGAAACATGATCGTGGCACTGCACTCCACCCTGGGTGACAGAGTGAGACCCCGTATATAAAAATTAAAAAAAAAAAAAAACAAGAAATATTGATCGGCTGGGCATAGTGGTGTGTGTGTGTGGTCCCAGCTACTCAGGAGGCTGAAGTCAGAGGATTCCTTGAACCTAGGAGTTTGAGGTTTCAGTGGGCTGTGTTTGCACCATTGCACTCCAGCTTGGGGAACAGAGTAAAACCATGTCACAAAAAAGAAAAGAAATATTGATTACCTTCCAAGTGTATTGGGCTTATCTAGGGATATGATACTCCTTGAAGAGGAGTATAGAATCTAGTGGGAGAGTTAAAAGGCACACTCATCAAAAGATATGCTGATAATATTTGGAAACACATATTAAATGACAAATATTGAGAACTTAGAGTCAGTTTATAGCTTACTTATTTATTTATGTTTTTGAGACAGAGTCTTACTCTGTCGCCTAGGCTGGAGTGCAGTAGTGTAATCTCGGTTCCCTGCAACCTCCGCCTCCTGGGTTCAAGTGATTCTCCTGCCTCAGCCTCCTAAGTAGCTGGGATTACAGGCGTGCACGACCACGCCCAACTAATTTTTTGTATTTTTGATAGAGATGGGGTTTCACCATGTTGGCCTGGCTGGTCTCAAACTCATGAGCTCAAGTGATCTGCCCACCTCAGCCTCCTAAAGTGTTGGGATTACAGGCGTGAGCCACTGCACCCGGCCCAGTTTATAGTTTAGAGATACTCAAAAGAATCCTCTGAGTACCAGAGTTTTAGAGCTAAAAGAGAGCACAGATTTTGTAGGTAAATAAACTGAAGTCGAAGAGGAATTAAGCATCTCAGCTCAGGTCACAGAGCAAGACAGAAGCAGCCTCAGATTCGGGTTCCCAGCTGGGCCCCACCACTACTTAGCTTCGTGTCCTGGAGCAAAGCCTCTCACCCTCTCTGAGCCTCACATGCCTCATCTGTAGAATTCTACTATTGTAGACTCAACCTCTGACTCCCAAACCACCTTTTAGGGTGGTGACTTACAAGCCTACTTTACAGTGAATTAATGACTAATTATCAGTAAATCAGTGTAATAAATGACACTAATTTATTTAACATACTTACCCAGTTTATATGGTAATATAAGAATAGGCCAGGTGCAGCGGCTCACGCCTGTAATCTCAACACTTTGGGAGGCCAAGGCAAGCAGATCACCTGTTGGAAATTTGAGACCAGCCTGACCAACATGGAGAAACTTCGTCTCTACTAAAAATACAAAATTCGCCAGGTGTGGTGGCGCATGCCTGTTATCCCAGACACTCGGGAGGCTGAGGCAGGAGAATCGCTTGAACCCGGGAGGTGGAGGTTGCAGTGAGCCGAGATCGCGCCATTGCATTCCAGCCTGGGCAACAAGAGCAAGACTCCAGTTCAAAAAAAAAAGAAAAAGAAAAAGAAAACTAGGCCGGGTGTGGTGGCTCATGCCTGTAATCCCAGCACTTTGGGAGGCCAAGGCAGGCAGATCACCTGAGATCAGGAGTTCAAGACCAGCCTGGCCAACATGGTGAAACCCTGTCTCTACAAAAATACAAAAATTAGCCAGGAATGATGGCAGGTGCCTGTAATCCCAGCTATTTGGGAGGCTGAGGGGGAAGAATCGCTTGAACCCAGCAGGCGGAGTTTGCAGTGAGCCAAGATCGTGTCACTGCATTCCAGCCTGGGTGACAGAGTGAGACTCAGTCTCAAAAAAAAAAAAAAAAAACAAGACAAAACAAAAAACCAACATCTCTAAAAGCAGAGTAAGGCTGGCTGGCAGCAGCAGAAGGAGAGCATGTGGGAACCCACCATAGCTCCATAGTGCTTTGAACCTCAATTTCTTTCTTTCTTTTTTTTTTTTTTGAGGCAGAGTTTCACTCTTGTTGCCCAGGCTGGAGTGCAGTGGTGCGATCTCAGCTCACCGCAACCTTTGCCTCCCGGGTTCAAGTGATTCTCCTGCCTCAGCCTCCCAAGTAGCTGGCATTACAGGCACACACCACCACGCCCGGCTAATGTTTGTATTTTTAGTAGAGACAAGGTTTCTCCATGTTGGTCAGGCTGGTCTCGAACTCCCGACCTCAGGTGATCCACCTACCTTTGCCTCCCAAAGTGCTGGGATTACAGGTGGGAGCCACCACGCCCAGCCTGAACCTCAATTTCATTCTCTTTAAAATAAGTGACTTTCAAAAGTTGATCTGGTTTCCAATGTTGAGAGATGCTGTAGCTGGGAGTGAAGTGGAATCACGAAGAATGTTCTCGTTTAAATAGACTGAGATCAATCCATTTGGTGAGGCGAGGCCTCTCTGACCAGTGAATTAGAAGATTCTAGAATGTCATGGACTTAGAGAGAAGTCATTGTCTTAGACTGAGCACTCAAAAATATTTTCCTCCATAAAAGCTTGAGAAATGTTCTAGTTTTCCAGGGTTAGATATGACCCTGTTTACGTAAGAATCCCTTTCCCTGTTTTGGCTTGGCTGGGGCCTGCCTTTCGTGCTAACCGCCACCTAGTGGTGTTTCAGTGAATGAAATGACTTGTTTTACTGGTTGGCATCTCAGGTCATTTGTTATTACCATGCATATGATGTATATATCTACATAGTTTTTTTGTTTTGTTTTGTTTTTGAGACAGGGTCTTGCTCTGTTGCCCAGGCTGGAGTGCAGTGGCGCGATCTCGGCTCACTGCAGCCTCGACTTCCCCAGGCTCAAGAGATCCTCCCACCTCAGCCTCCCAAGTAGCTGGGACCACAGGCATGTGCCATCACGTGTGGTTTTGTAGAGACAGGGTTTCACTATGTTGGTCAGGTCAGTCTTAAACTCCTGGGCTCAAACGATCAGCCTGCCCCGGCCTCCCAAAGTGCTGGGATTACAGGCGTGAGCCACCTCACCCAGCCCTTCTTTTTTTATTATTTTTTACTTTTTGCTGAAACATCTAGGAACCCAAGATATGTGTGTGTTTCAATGGACTTTTTTTAATAGTAGTTTTAGGCTTACAGATAAGTTACAAAGAGTGCAGAGAGCTCCTGTATTCTCACCTACTTCCCCTATTGTTAACACATTACATTTCCATGATACATTTGGCACTTCCAGGAAACTCACATTGGCACATTACTGTGACCTCTAACCTCCTAACTGTACTTGGATCCCACTTTTCCACTCATGCCCTTTATCTGTTCCAAGATCCCTTCCAGGACACATTACATTTAGTTCACCACCTCTCTCCTTAGTCTCTAGTCTGTGATCTGTGATGGTTTCTTTTTTTTTTTTTTTTTGAGGTGGAGCTCACTCTGTCGCCTAGGCCAGAGTGCGGTAGCACAAGCTCAGCTCACTGCAACCTCTACCTCTTGGGTTCAAGCAATTCTCCTGCCTCGGCCTCCCCAGTAGCTGGGATTACAGGCGCCCGCCACCACGCCCAGCTAATTTTTCTATTTTTGGTAGAGACAGGGTTTCACCATGTTGGCCAGGCTGGTCTCGAACTCCTGACCTCAGGTGATCTGTCTGCCTTGGCCTCCCAAAGTGCTGGGATTACAGGCATGAGCCACCATGCCCAGTTGAAACATAGCTATTTAAGGGGAGCATATTTTATTTTACATGATTCCATAAACATAACTTAAACAAAAATTATGTAGTGTTTACCAGATACACGTCAGAACACCTTAAGAACAGCTTTCTGGAATCAGGCTATGAGCCCTTGCCCCTGGCATTGAATCTCTCTGATCCTCAAGCTTCTCATCTGTCAAATGGGGAAATAGTAGGTTTCTGAATAAGGCAGCATAGAATACATTAAGATGGAGAACTCTGGAAACGTCTGAGCCTGCCACTCACTAGCTATGAAACCCTGGGCAAGTTACTTAGCTTCTCAGTCTCATCCGTAAAATGGGGAAAATCAAGGACTGAGCTCGTTGTGGGATCAAACGTGTTCACTGGTGCTCGGTATCTGCTGTTCAACGCCAGCTATCATCACTGACCCTGAATAGACCTCAGGGCAGGGATTGTAGTCTAAATCTAACGACAATCTTAAGCCCTCAGCTCAGTGCCTCACATATGGAGAGGAGCAACCTGTATTAACACCCAAGGGTGCACACACTAACCATGTCTGCTTCCCACTACTGAGGGGGCAAGTGAGTGGCCCGTGTCACAATGCCTTGTACACTCCAAATGACTACACAAATATAAACAAGATCAGAATTACACCTTCTAATCTCTTCAGAGTCCATATGTCATCTAATATTTATCTTTCCATCGTAGAAGAACTTATGGGAACTTAATCATGACATTTAGTCATAACACAAACATTATACTATGCCTTTGAATCTAAAACCAGGGTGCACATCCCAAATTTGGGTACTTTTATGAAAGGCTTTATCCTACCTTTCAGCAATTGTCAACCATGCTTCATTTTTTTTTTTTTTTTTTAGGTAAAATATAACCCATGCCACCTGCCCAGGTCTTATAGAGTCTCATATTCTCCACTGCTAAGTGTTTAATTTGCAGTAGGACTCTGATTCAGAATAACGTGCAGCTGACTCTTGAGCAACAGGAGCTTGAACTACACAGGTCCACTTATCCACAGATTTTCTTCCGTCTCTGCCACCACTGAGACAGCAAGACCAACCCTCCCTTTCCCCCTCAGCCTGCTCAATGTGAAGATGACAACCAGGATGAAGGCCTTTATGATGATCCACTTCTTTAATGAATTGTAAATATAGTTTATCTTATGATTTGCTTCCTTTTTTTTGAGACACAGTCTCGCTCTGTTGCCCAGGCTGGAGTGCAGTGGTGCCATCTCAGCTCACTGCAACCTCCGCCTCCCAGGTTCAAGCGATTCTCCTGCCTCAGCCTCCCAAGTAGCTGGGATTACAGGTGCATGCCACCATACCCAGCTAATTTTTGTATTTTTAGTACAGATGGGGTTTCACCATGTTGGCCAGGTTGGTCTCAAACTGCTGAACTCAAGTGATCCACCTGCCTTGACCTCCCAAAGTGCTGGGATTGCAGGTGTGAACCACTGCATATGGCCATATAATTTTCTTAAGAACATTTTTTCTTTAGCTTACTTTAATATAGTATATAATACAAATAACATACAAAATATGTTAACCAACTTTCTGTTATTGGTAAGGCCTCCAGTCAGTAATAGTAAAGTTTTTGAGGAATCAAAAGTTATGTGCAGATTGTGCAGTGGGCTGGCTCCCCCAAGCCCCAAGTTGTTCAAGGGTCAACTGTACTCCCCTCCAATGCACATAAGATGGACACTTATGAAATGGAGCCAATGCCTGCCCTGCCTCCCTTGTGAAGCTATTCGGTATAGATACCCTGATGATTGTTTCTCTTTCTTGGCAGTAGAAAGAACATGGGCCTTGCAGAAAGACAAGAATTCTGGCCTAATCACTCACTACACTTACTACACAGGATAGAATTCTGGCCTAATCACTCACTACACTTACTACAGAGGATAGAATTCTGGCCTAATCACTCACTACACTTACTAGAGAGGATAGAATTCTGGCCCAAGGATGTTTCACCTTGACCAAATTTCTTTTTTTTTTTTTTTTTTTTTGAGACGGAGTCTCGCTTTGCCCAGGCTGGAGTGCAGTGGCACTATCTTGGCTCACTGTAACCTCCGCCTCCTGGGTTCAAGTGATTCTTTTGCCTCAGCCTCCTGAGTAGCTGGGACTACAGGCACCCGCCACCACACCCAGCTAATTTTTTGTGTTTTCAGTAGAGACGGGGTTTCACCGTTAGCCAGGATGGTCTCTATCTCCTGACCTCGTGATCCGCCCGCCTCGGCCTCCCAAAGTACAGGGATTACAGGCATGAGCCACTGCGCCCAGCCCTTGACCAAATTTCTAACCTTTTGTGCCCATTTCCACAAGTGTGAAACTGAGTTTTCCTATATCACAGGATTTTTAAAAATTAATTATTATTTTTTAGACAGGGTCTTGCTCTGTCACCCGGTTGGAGTGCAGTGGTACGATCATGGCTTGCTGCAGCCTTGACTTCCTGGCCTCAGGCAGTCCTCCAGCTTCAGCCTCCTGAGTAGCAGGGTCTGCAGGTGCACACCACCATGCCTGGCTAGTTTTTAAGAATGTTTTGTACTTACTATGTTGCCCAGGCTGGTCTCGAACTCCTGGGTTCAAGCGATCTTCCTGCCTCAGCCTCTCAAAGTGCTAAGATTATACTGCTCAACCTTTCTTTAAGAGGATTAAATGGGAAAGTACATGGAGAAACTTTTAGTCCAATCTTCCAAGCAGCAGCATGCAATGTTCATTTCTTTCCTTCTCCTTCCAAATTTGACACACTGATACATCTGCACTACTCACACTAATTTGTGCACTGTCTTGTTTCATCCCATTGTTTTACTGCTTCGGTAGAAGGTCCCTTCACTTAGAAAACAATTTCCTACCCCTGAGCACCAAGAGGAAAGAGTCCAAGGAACTAAGTCTGTGTAGGTTCAGTGGTTTGCAGATTCATGCTTTGGGAACTCTTTATTCAAATGAAATCTCTCTTGGAACTGTGATATAAACAAAACAGACAAAGTCATTTTATTAGCATTCCTTTATTTTAGAAGTTCACACCTATAATTTTATAACAATCATGAAAATGTTACTCAGATGTTTTGATGACACATAGCAGAAATCTGTGGTTCAAGATGGTCATTGCAAACTTAACCAATCTCAGCATTCTATTCTGCCTTTTGTTTTGATTGCACAGAATCAATATAATTCTGATTCATACAGAAAATAACTTAATATCTTAACCTCCGCTCAGGATCTTCATCATAAATGTAGGTCAATACATACCTAAAAATTGTCAATGATCCAACATGATCACATGTGACATGCTACACTTGCACCTAGTACCAAACAAGCTGATACTTCAATGAGATCTGGTTGGCATATACACCCAAGCCTTGTCTGTCCCCTCAGAGCACTGCACACAGGTAGTGAAAGAACTTGTGTACAATAAGAAATTCACAGGGATGAGGCTGGGCGCAGTGTCTCACGCCTGTAATCCCAGCACTTTCGGAGGCCGAAGCAGGTGGATCACTTGAGGTCAGGAGTTCGAAACTAGCCTGGCCAACATGGTGAAACCCCGTCTCTACTGATAATGCAAAACTTAGCTGGGCGTGGTGGCACATGCCTGTAGTCCCAGCTACTTGTGAGACTGAGGCAGGAGAATAGCTTAAACCTGGAAGGCAGAGGATGCAGTGAGCCAAGATCACGCCACTGCACTCCAGCCTGGGTGACAGAGCGAGACTCTGTCTCAACAACAACAACAAAGATATTCACAAGGATGAATTTAAATAGGTAAATGGCAGTGTAGAACTACATCCTTCCTAGTCAATTACACCTTTAGGAGACTTTAAATAGGCATAGAAACGACAAAGGGCTTATACTGAGAATTGCACAAAAATGAGTTACTTGGCAGCACAAGGTAGGGATTGTATGTGTCACAAGAGTATATAGACTGTTCTACCTTCATGCTCTACTCATTGCCATATCCCTTCGTGGTTCCCTGAGACTCAGGTGAAATTACCTTCCAATACTGCCTGGAGAAGGGCCTCCTCCTCCTCAGCTGCCTCATAATCCTTTATTAGTACCAATAACTGCAAGAACCCAGGGGCTGGGCCATCCTCTGGCAGATTAAGCTCTCTGCGAATTGTTTTGTGGACTGCCCCAGCAATGACTTGGTCTAGGCGGGCCTGATTCACAGCATCTCTCTCAATTGCTCCTCTCTGTACCAGCTTCTGTAACAAAGGCTCCAGCCTTAGTACATAAGCTGACAACTTTTCCTCATCCTTCTGGTAAGTGGTTAGATATTTGACCTGCAACTCCCTAGGATTATCTGTAACCCCAAATACCTCCTCAAGAGCCTGCAGACATTCATCGACAGTAATTAAAGGATTGTTTATCTTGAGGACACGAATAACATCAAGTGCTGGGCCTCGAAGGCTCTCTAGCAATCGCCTTCTCTTCTCTACATCTGGCACCTGCCACGCCTTTATCATCTGAGTAGTATGAAACATCCAGCGTCCAAATTCTTCTTCTCCTGGTTCTGGAGACTCCCTGCCCGAGAACACTCTCAGCTTTTTATACTTCAAGCATTGCAGGGCAGGCTGAAGAGCCTCTAATGCCTGTGCCAACATAGGGGCCCACATTTCCGGGACCATGCCCTGCTCCGGGTCTAAGGAGCCATTTTCATGTCCAAGAGCTCTGGTCAACTCACCCACTGTCATGCCCTCTCCCGCTAAAAATTCATTTAATCTGCTTAAAAATGTATTATCTGGGTCAGGGGGCTTAAAGATCACTCTCCAGATACCCCCTTTTCCTGGTATCTCCTTAGGGACCAGGGCGTGACTAGTCTCCGCAGTAAGCCCTACTAAGGCTACTTTCCTGTTCTCATCCCTCCTGAACATCCTTCCAAGCAGTCTGTACTCCCCCAAGGGAGCTAAACCAGCCTGCAGAGCCTCCTCGATTTCTGCCACACTGCAGCTCTGGGAGATGCCGGCAATCAATAGCGCTTTCCGAGGGTTCATGTCCATCCCCCTGCACCAGTCTTCTAAAAGCCTCAAAGTCATGGTGCCCGAAATAATAGACTTAAGTTCTAAATATGCCAGACCACAGGCGACCACCGAAATTCAAAGTAATCCTCCGCGGTACCCCAGAGAAATCTTGTCAACGTGCCGAGGTCCAGCAGCCTGCAAGACAGAGCAGACAGGTTAGCTAAAGGTGCCAACGTCCAGGGCAAGCGTGCAGGCCCCAAGCCCCGCGCGCCCTGCCCCCAGCGGCGACGCCAGGGCAGCCGCACTGCGGCGCGCGCCCCTCACCCCTCCCAGCCCTGGTGCCTGGCGGATGTCGGGCCTGCAGGGCCGCGTCGGGCCCGCTTCCACTCACCGTGATCTAGTGCTCGTGCCCGCGTCCGTGCGCCGGCGGCCAAGGTGCCTGGCCGGGCCCCGACGAGGCGCGGGAGGGCGGGCTCCCCTAGGCTCTGACGGACACTCGGGGGCCACAGCGACCGATGCCGGTACTCCAGGTGCCTGTGGTGCTGTCTGCAACGAGAAGTGATGGGGCGATGACAGTCGCGAGCGGGCACCAGGGGGCAAGGCAGAGGAGCGCTGAGTCGCCAGACCCAGAGAGCCACCCACCTGGAGGGACGTGCCGCCACCCGCGCCGCCGGAGCTCCGGCTCCAGCCCGGATTCCACCTGTTTTGGTCTCGCTCGGGGAAGCTGCGCGGCGGGCGGGGGCGATCTGACGTCATGAGGGGCGGGCCTCGGGGGCGGGGCGCGCGCGCTTCCGGCCCGAGCCGGAAGCTCCGACTGCGGCGGCATCCGGGACGGCGGGCGGGCTGGCCACCACGGGACAGGAAGGTGAGATCCGGGACCTCAGCTTTGCAAGCAGGCTCCGCCGGCGACCGCTGACGGGCGCTGGGCTCGCGGCGCTGCAAGGCGGCGACGCCCGGGCCTGGCGCCGCCTGCGCAGCCTTGGTCGCGGCGTGCCGGCGCTGCAGCGCGGCAGGGGGCGGGGCCGGCCGCCCGGAGGCCCAAGTGGCGGGGACGCCTCCCTGCCGGGTCAGGTTCTCAGAGCGGGTCTCCGGCGGCGGCGACGGGGGCCGGGCCGCGCGTGACCCGCCGCAGTCACGCCGTTCTTAATCACTAGTAGCTGGTGCTCCAGGCTGGCGGCGCTCACCTTTCTCCTAGCCGGGTGACCCAGGGGATTTATTTTATGTTGGCTTTCTCTGAAATGCCAAAGCCACCCGATTATTCAGAGCTGAGTGACTCTTTAACGCTTGCCGTGGGAACAGGAAGATTTTCGGGACCATTGTAAGTGCTTAGGAGTTACTGTCTTAACTTGGGGGCTTGACTTGTAGCACCCCGCGTTCACGTCTGAAGCAGTACTGTTATGCCAGAAAGTGTTTCACCTGTCAAAGTGAAATGTGCTGTGAGAAACTAGTTTAATTCCAGTTTCTGGAGGGCGGGTATTATGGACCTGTTTAAGTAGGATGCAGTGATTTATTCTGAGGGATTCCCGTTAAAAAGCAGAACTCAGTATATACTGAAATCAATGGTTTTTTGTTTTTTTGTGTGTGTTGTTTTACTTGATTGTAAGTATTACACAAAACAACCTGTAAGTTTTACATTTCTTAATAGGTGTTTAATTTAATTATTTTAAATCTTAAGTGTGTTAGTGGGATATTTTAGAATTCTTTTTTTTTAATTAGACAGAGTCTCGCTCTGTCGCCCAGGCTGGAGTGCAGTGGCGTGATCTCGGCTCTCTGCAAGCTCTGCCTCCTGGGTTCACGCCATTCTCCTGCCTCAGCCTCCCGAGTAGCTGGGACTACAGGTGCCCGCCACCACGCCCGGCTAATTTTTTTGTATTTTTAGTAGAGACGGGATTTCACCATGTTAGCCAGGATGGTCTCTATCACCTGACCTCGTGATCCACCCGCCTCAGCCTCCCAAAGTGCTGGGATTACAGGCGTGAGCCACCGCGCCCGGCCTAGAATTCTTGGAGATAAAGCAAGTACATTTGGAGTAGTTGCCGTGACAGCATTACTAGACCCTAATTGTATTTTCTTTTTTAATTTGAAGGCACAGAGCATGGAGAATGATGAACTTCCGTCAGCGGATGGGATGGATTGGAGTGGGATTGTATCTGTTAGCCAGTGCAGCAGCATTTTACTATGTTTTTGAAATCAGTGAGACTTACAACAGGCTGGCCTTGGAACACATTCAACAGCACCCTGAGGAGCCCCTTGAAGGAACCACATGGACACACTCCTTGAAAGCTCAATTACTCTCCTTGCCTTTTTGGTTGTGGACAGTTATTTTTCTGGTACCTTACTTACAGATGTTTTTGTTCCTATACTCTTGTACAAGAGCTGATCCCAAAACAGTGGGCTACTGTATCATCCCTATATGCTTGGCAGTTATTTGCAATCGCCACCAGGCATTTGTCAAGGCTTCTAATCAGATCAGCAGACTACAACTGATTGACACGTAAAATCAGTCACCGTTTTTTCCCTATGATTACAAAACTGCCAGTCCTATATGGAGTCTGATCACAAGACTGCAGTTTCTTCACAGATCTCAGGAAGTTGTGGTGGGGCAGAGGCTTTTTAAAAACATGTGATTAGGGAGCTATCTTTATCTGAATAATAACGAATTTTTAGGTAAAACCTGAGATAGAGTACTACAAAATCATGTTGATGACTTCAGATTTTGGAAGTTAAATCATGTCTGTTATTTGCATTCTTTAGAAACTTGACTAAGTACCTGAATTCATATTTCTATTCTACTGTGCAACATAGTGATGATTCAGAAATTTTTCCTTTGGGGAAAAAAATGAATATGAACATTTCCATTGTGTTAAGTGTAAAAAGGTCCAGACATGATCATAAAATTTAAATTTTATACAATTACTTGGCTTGCTTTAAAATTCTTCACACTTAAAACACCGATTCATTCTATTGCAGCTAAGCCAGCTGTCTAGACTTGCTGTCAGCTTATGAGGCATTGCTAAAAAATTATTGAGGAAATGGCTGTCTTGATAAGCAGAATTTGTTCTTCCTCTTGGTAATGGCTAAATTATTATTAATGCTTTTAATGGTTTTATTTTTTATATTTTTCTTTTTTGTGGAGAATGGGGTCTCGCTATGTTGCCCAGGCAGGTCTTGAACTCCTGGGCTCAAGCTTTCCTCCTCTCTCTGGCTCCCTAAGTGCTAGGATTACAGATGTGAGCTACCATGCCCAGCTATTTTTAATTAAAAAAATATTTTTTTCCATGACTTGTGACACAGTCTCAGAAGGCCCTGAGAACATACGCTCCAATGCTACTGATTTAGAAAACTATCTGGGAAGAAACTAAGTGTTAAATGTTGAAAGGCTAGAAATAACTTACAGATAGAAGATGGAAACAATGTGTTCAATGAAAATCTAGCAGGTTATTCATTAATTTATTTATTTAAATTATTATTATTATTTTTGAGACGGAGCCTTGCTTTGTCACCCAGGATGGAGTGCAGTGGTGCAGTCTTGGCTCACTGGAACCTTCGGCTCACTGCAACCTCCACCTCTCGGGTTTAAGCGATTCTCTTGCCTCAGCCTCCTGAGTAGCTGGGATTACAGGTGACCACCACCATGCCTGGCTGATTTTTGTTATTTTAGTAGAGACAGGGTTGCAGCGTGTTGGCCAGGCTGGTCTCAAACTCCTCACCTAACTAAGGTAATCCACTTGCGTCAGCCTCCCAAAGGCCTGGGATTACAGGCATGAGCCACCATGCCTAGCTGTATTTATTTATGTTATTTATTTTGAGATGGAGTCTTGCTCTGTAGCCCAGACTGGTGTGCAGAAGTGCGATCTCAGCTCACTGCAACCTCCACCTCCCAGGTTCATGCTATTCTCCTGCCTCAGACTCCCGAGTAGCTGGGATTACAGGCACCCACCACCATGCCTGGCTAATTTTTGTATTTTTTAGTAGAGACGGGGTTTCACCATGTTGGCCAGGCTGGTCCCGAACTCCTGACCTCAAGTGATACACCTCGGCCTCCCAAAATACTAGGATAACAGGCATGAGCCACCATGGCCAGCCTATAGCAGGTAATTTAGTCCAGTCCTTATCAGATGCATGAGACCCCTCTAAAAGATGCTATCAAGTCATAATCTTTCTGATTTCTGTTCCAAGGTCAGGTCATCAGGCAGTAGGTTAATTACATGAAGATGTGTTCCTGTACCTTCTCCTTTGCATTTGTACTACCTCACATCTGGTACTAATACAAATAACTAAAACATGGACACAGTAGCATTTCTTTTCTGCATGAGATCAAGATATATTTTTATATAGTTATGTCATTAATACTGGAAAACATTTTATGCTTTTAATAATCTTAACACTTTTTGATGCTTATTCTGTTGGGCCCTATTCTAAGAGCTTTATGGAAATTAACTAATGTAATCCTCCCAACAGCCCTATAAGATGGGTATTATTATCCAGATTTCACAGATAAGGAAACTGAGGCAGAGAAGTCAAGTAACTTGCCAAAGGTCACAGTGAGTAGCAGAGCCAGGGTTATAACCAGGCATTCTAACGCCTTCGTTACTAACCACAGAGGCATAGTGCTTCTCACAAAGGACAAATGTTTTAGCACTGGGTACTCTTTGCCCAGTCATGCCAAAGAATGGAAATGGCAATAGTATTGACAAGTTTTTCTCTATTTGTCTACTAGAAATCTGAAAGTTTCCTAGCAACCTCATCTTTCCACTACATCTGACTGAACCCGAAAGGAAGGCTGAGTATTCCATAGCAAGCTGTTACTTAAAAGATAAAGCAGGTACCTTTGTGATGTAAAAGTAGATCAGATCCTTCAGATCAATTAGTCTCATTTATCTCACTGCCTCCAAAGGTCTAGTTACTGAAATGATACATCTTTTGATATAACACGTGGAATCCTCAAAGTAAGCAGCAGTTTGAAATACTTGTTTTTGTGAGGGTCAAATGACCAAATCACTTGCATCTTTTAAGTATTCAGTATGCATGTTACAGACATTGTTTATGAGTGATTTACATTTATTCTTCACAACAGTCCTGGGAGGCAGGTATTATACTGCTACTAGTGTCATTTTACAGAAGAAACCTGAAACACATAGGAATAACTTGTCCATAGTCACATAGCCAGTATGTGAAAGAGCCGATTTGAACCTAGGATGTTGGCTTCAGATCTCCAGCTTTTTATCATTCTATACTGCTTCTCAAAAAGGAGAGTAATTTGAGGGAAATCATCGAGAGTTTCCAGTTTTATTAGTCTTGAGGCAGTGATTTAAGAAAATTATTTCAGTTTTGTTTTGTTTTATAAATGCTTTATGTAGGCTGGGAGTGGTGGCTCACATCTGTAATCCCAGCACTTTGGGAGGCAGAGATGGGAGGATAGCCTGAGCCCAGGAGTTCATGACCAGCCTGGGCAACATGGCGAGACCCCATTTCTATTAAAAAGGGGTGGCTCATGCTACTCCCAGCACTTTGGGAGTCTGAGGCGGGCAGATCACTTGAGGCCAGGAGTTCAAGACCAGCCTGGCCAACATGGTGAAACCCTGTCTCTACTAAAAATACAAAAATTAGCCACGGCTGGTGGTGCATGTCTGTAATCCCAGCTACTCAGGAGGCTGAGGGAGGAGAATCGCTTGAACCCAGGAGGGAGAGGTGGCAGTGAGCCAAGATCGCATAGGCCACAAGAGCAAGATTCCATCACAAAAAAAAAAAAAAAAGGTTATGTAATGCAAGGTTTGTGAGGTTGCCACTGGTATTGCAAAGTTTTCTTAATGAAGTTGATTCATCTCTTTTTATACTTCAAATTCTAGTATTTTGGGATTTGGTAAGCAAATGTTCAGTCCATCTCTATCTTTCAAGATTATATTGCCTTTTGCCTTGATAGAAGAAATAGTAAAATAATTAGAGTAGGATTAATGTAGTAAATTCAGTATTTCCAAATGTAATTACTATATTTCAGATTGCAGGTTTAATCTGCTTTTTGATTAGGAGCTATTTATCCAAGTTGTGGATTATTTCTAGTTTGTGGCTATTTAATAGTTCAAAGCATTTTTTAGGTAAGGTAAAGAGGGAAAAGTGAAATATATTTTTTAATCTGTTAGCTCTTGGATTGAGGAAGAGGTTGAAATTGATGGTTAGGAGACCTGTGTGTGATAGCAGATCATCATTTTTTTTTCTTTTTTTTCTTTTCTTTTTTTTTTTTTTTTTGAGACAGAGTCTCGCTCTGTCGCTCAGGCTGGAGTGCAATGACGTCTCGGCTCCCTGCAACCTCTGCCTCCTGGGTTCAAGTGATTTTCCTGCCTCAGTCTCCCAAGTAGCTGGGATTACAGGCGCATGCCACCACACCTGGCTAATTTTTGTATTTTTAGTAGAGACAGGGTTTCGCCATGTTGGCCAGGCTGGTCTCAAACTCCTGACCTCAGGTGATCCACCCGCCTTGGCCTCCCAAAGTGCTGGGATTACAGGTGTGAGCCACTGTGCTCAGCCCATTTATTTCATGTTCACATCACAATACAAAAAGCAGTGAGTACAGGATTACTTAGTGAGATGAATGGCAAATATAGTAAGTGCTTCAGGGATTTTAGGGAGTGGACAAACATTCTAGGATTCATAACTAGGAAACACTCGCTTCCAGAGATGAGAAAAATAGAGCTATATCCTACAATGATTTGATAGGTGATTTTATTTGCAACTATATGTGAAATGAAGTAATCCTGTTGAGACTTTTCACCAAAACATGCCAGATATTTTATTTTTCAAAAGTGCCAGTATAGGGAACAGAAAACTGAATTACAGAATCATGTAATTCATGGAGCTTTAGTCCTCATGTAAATTTTCTGGTTTTAAAGATGCTACCAGTTTTTAAGTTGTCTCGTTTTTTAATATTAAATTGTTCATAATACCAGTTTTAAAGTAAAAGTTGTGATTCCCTAAAGGTTAGAATTTGGTTCTATTTCAAAATTTGTACAGTTAACAGAAAGCTTTTCTTTGGGGAAGTGCAGTCATCAGATAAAGTGCTTCTATGAGTAACTGTACCCACAAAGTCATGGAACCAGCATATTTGTTCATGGTGAGTAGGATTAGTCTTTTTTTTTTTTTTTAAAGATTATCAGCTGGGCGTGGTGGCTCATGCCTATAATCCCAGCACTTTGGGAGGCCGAGGCAGGCGGATCACTTGAGGTTGGGAGTTCGAGACCAGCCTGATGAACATGGTGAAACCCCATCTCTACTAAGAATACAAAATTAGCCGTGCGTGGTGGTGCATGCCTGTAATCCCAGTTACTCGGGAGGCTGATGCAGGAGAATTGCCTGAACCCGGGAGGTGGAGGTTGCGGTGAGCCGAGATCACGCCATTGCACTTCAGCCTGGGCAACAAGAGCGAAGCTCTGTCTCAAAAAAATAATAAAAATAATAAAAAAAGATTATCTAGTGTTGATTCCCATCTTGATGGATTTAACATTCTCAATCTCCAAAACACTGGCAGAAAAACTTACCACAATACCATGTCTCATCTTTGCAGCAAATATGTGCCATCATTTAATAAATTTTCCAACATAAAAAGAAGTGCCATATAATTTTGGACCATGATTGGGAATCATTATGCATTCGTATTTATGCTTTCCTCTAAGGCAGTGAATAGGTCTTAGACTGTGGCTGTATGTACATTAGAATTACCCAAAGAAAACTTCTTACATTTAAACAATGCCAGGGTCCCTTTCCAACCAGTTACATCTCTGGGATGGACCCCAAGCAATCTTCAAATGATTCTCTCAGGGTTGCAAATCACTGGTCCATGGGTTTTTATGTGCCATTTACCAAAAACTCAACTGTCATGAGAATTGTGCTTGTCTTTGGAACAGCTTCAACAAATAACGTTGCAGTTTAATTCACCCTAGCCATCCTAATTGCAAATCTTTAGAGTTGTCTCTTTTGATTTCGAGTCCTCTCCTCCAGTTTGGCCTGAATATACTTCTATCAGGCTTTTGCCTCCCACTCTACCAAAACTGCTGTCCTGTCAGGAAGTTGCTGGTCACTTACACATAACTAAATCCAATGGTCAAGTCTCAGTCCTCAAATTACTATTAGTTTTTGACACTCCCTGTCCTTGAGATACTTTCTTCAGTTGTCTTCCTGACCAGCACTGTCCAATAGAACTTCAGCAATGCTGGCGATGTTCTATATCTTTGCTGTCCAGATCAGTAGCCAATAGCTACCTGAAAGGGGCCCTTGAAATGTGGCTAACATGAGCCTGGCATGGCGGCTCACACCTGTATGCCGACAACTTGGGAAGCTAAGGTGGAAAGATACCCTGAGCCCAGGAGTTCGAAGCTGCGGTGAGCTATGATTGCACCACTGCACCCCAGCCTGGGCAACAGGGTGAGATCCTATCTCTAAAAAAAAAGAAATGTGGCTAATGTGACTGAGAAACTGAGTTTTAAATTCTAATTAAATAGCATATGTGGCACCATGTATTAGATGGTCCCATTCTAGATATTTAACTGGTTTGCCTTCTTCCTCACCAGCTTTTTTTTTTTTTTTCCTTTTTTTTTTGAGACAAGCTGTTGCTCTGTTGCTCAGGCTGGAGTGCAGTGGTGCGATCTCGGCATACTGCAGCCTCCATCTCCCGGGTTCAAGCGATTCTCCCACCTCAGCCTCCCAAGTAGCTGGGATCACAGACACGTGCCACCATGCCCGGCTAATTTTTGTATTTTTAGTAGAGGTGGGGTTTCACTATGTTGGCCAGGCTGGTCTCCAACTCCTCGCCTCAAGTGATCTGCCTACCTCGGCCTCCCAAAGTGCTGGAATTACAGGCATGAGCCATCACGCCTGGCCAATTCATATATTGAAAGCCATGAGCCATGGATGAGATGTCCAAAGGAGTACACACAGAAAAAAGAACTGGGGCACGCCAACATTTAGAGGTTGAGCAGATCTCCAACAAGGAACTAGCAAAGACTTAAGAAGCTGCTGAGGGCCAGGAGTGGTGGCTCATGCCTGTAATCCCAGCACTTTGGGAGGCCGAGGTAGGCAGATCACTTGAGGCGAGGAGTTGGAGACCAGCCTGGCCAACATAGTGAAACCCCACCTCTACTAAAAATACAAAAATTAGCCGGGCATGGTGGCACGTGTCTGTGATCCCAGCTACTTGGGAGGCAGATGTGGAAGGATCACTTGAGCCTGGGAGGTGGAGGTTGCAGTGAACGGAGATTGCACCACTGCACTCCAGCCTGGGCGACAGAGCAAGAGCTTGTCTCAAAATAAATAAATATACAAATTTATGTCACTACCTTGGATCCCTCTCCTGAGCTCCAGACTTGACTATCCAGTTGCCTGCTTGATAGGCCTTGACATGGTGCTTGGTAATATGTCTTACCAGGCACATGAAATTGAACCTATTCAAATCTAAGCTGCCGATCTCTCCACCCATCAAAATCTGTTCCTCGAGTTTCCTACGAGTCTGTTATCATCCATGTGGTCAGGGGGATCCTTTTAAAATGTTACTCCTCTCAAAAATCCTCCCATAGCTTCCCTTCTCAGAATGAAAAGCAAAGTCCTTCACATGGCAAGTCCTAAGTAAATGGCCCTGCCCTGCCCTTGACCTCATTTTCATTTTATTTATTTATTTATTTATTTATTTATTTATTTATTTATTTGAAATGGAGTTCCACTCTTGTTGCCCAGGCTGGAGTGCAGTGGCCAGATCTCAGCTCACTGCAACCTCTGCCTCCTGGGTTCAAGTGATTCTCCAGCCTGAGCCTCCTGAGTAGCTGGGATTACAGACACCCGCCACCATGCCCGGCTAATTTTTGTATGTTTAGTAGAGACGGGGTTTCACCATGTTGGCCAGGCTGGTCTCGAACTCCTGACCTCAAGTAATCCACCCACCTCAGTCTCCCAAAGTGCTGGGATTACAGGCGTGAGCCACCACACCCAGCCTTGACTTCATTTTCTACTACTCCCTCTGCCCTTGACTCCACTCCAGACACTGGTCTTCCTGCTGATTCTTAAACTCACCAGAATACGCTGCACTCAGTGTGTCTTCTGCTTGGATGCTCCACCCTGGCCTGCTGAAATGTCACCTTAGTAAGGCTGCCTCTGATGACCCCTATTTGAAATTAACCATTCACTTTCCGTTTTTCTCCATAGCACTTAGTATCATGTACTATGTTATATATTTTGTCAGAATCTAAACTCTATGATAGCAGAAATTTTGTCTCTTTGTGCACTGCTGCGGGCCCTATGCCTAGAACAGTGCCCAGCACATAGCAGTTGCTCAGTAATTTTTTTATTGAATAATTCTTATTGCCACTGAACACTTCTTGCTAGACCACAAAGCAATCTAGTTCACTGTCCAGATAGAATAAAGGTTAAAAGTTAACATCTGGCTGGGTGCAGTGGCTCACACCTGTAATCCCAGAACTTTGGGGGGCCGAGGCAGGCAGATCATCTGAGGTCAGGAGTTTGGGACCAGCTTGGCCAACATGGCCAAACCCCGTCTCTACTAAAAATTTAAAAATTAGCTGGGCATGGTGATGCATGCCTGTAATCTCAGGTACTCAGGAGGCTGAGGCAGGAGAATCACTTGAACCCGGAAGGCAGAGGTTGCAGTGAGCTGAGATCACGTCACTGCACTCCAGCCTGGGTGACAGACCAAGACTCTGTCTCAAAAAAAAAAAAAAAAAAAAGTTAACATTTACTGTTAAATGCATAGTACAATCTGTCCCATCTTCTAGTTTAATTGTTGAGCTCTTTCATATTTCAGCATGTAGGGGTATATTATCTTCAAGGCCAAGATTTAAAATGAGTATCTCAACTTACTTATTTATTTTAGATCCAGGGACAGACCAGAATTTTTTTTACTGACAGTTCTTGTAATATTGGTTGTCTTGGAATTTTCTTTATTTTTTGTTTTTATTTTTAGAGATAGGGTTTCACCACGTTGCCAGGCTGGTCTCAGAGCCCTGGGTTCAAGCGATCTGCCCACCTTGGCCACTCAAAGTGCTGGGATTACAGATGTGAACCACCACGCCTGCCCAATTTTCTTTACTGATGCAGAGAAAAACACATTCACAAATAAGGTTTAAGTGGTGGTTAGAGCCCCTGAGAAATTCTCAAGCTACAATCATGAAGATAATGGTTTTTTAAACCACCTAACATGCAGCAAGTATCACAGCTCTTTTTTTTTTTAAGAGATGGGGTCTTGCTATGTTGCCCAGGCTGGTTTCAAGCTCCTGGGGCTCAAGCAATCCTTCTGCCTCAGCCTCCCAAGGTGCTGGGATTACAGGTGTGAGCCACCATGCCTGGCCAAGTGTCACAACTCTTAGAGCTACAGCACACAATTCCAGTACTCTGGTGTTCAATATCTTGGACTCATAAAGCACTCATTTAAACTACTGTTTCTAGAAGTTACTTCTATCCCCAGTAGAATTTTTTGCATTGGAATAAATCTCTATTTAAAACTGCACCCTATGGCCTATTACTATCCCAATGTCAGCTGCTACTTTTTAAAAGATTTAAATAGAAGCTTACTGTCTAACTTCAGTTTCCTGGGCCATGTCTTTAAATAGAGCAATTCTGATCTCAAAGGTCACCTGAGAAGTGGAGTACTTACAGCAACATTGTGAAATTCATTTTATACTTTGAAAATAACACACTGGCTATAGGGCCATTGTTTTCAAGGTTAGGCACATCAGTTTCAGAAATACCTCTTCTCTTTTTTTATGGCATCTTATTTCTCAGCCTCCCAAGGTGCTGGGACTACAGGTGTGAGCCACCGTGCCTGGCCAAAGTGGCTCCTTTTTTATGGTATCTTATTTCATATTTAGCCCAGCTCTCCTACTCTCTGGAAGTTGCATTATCATTCTTTTTCTTGTTTTCTTTTTTGAAACAAGGTCTTGCTCTGTTGTCCAGGCTTGTCTGGAACTCCTGGGCTCGAGGGATCCTCCCACCTCCCCCTCCCAAAGTGCTAGGATTACCAGGGAGAGCCACCGTGCTGGGCTTTTCCTCCTCCTTCTGACAAAGTGGTTGGATGGGAAATGTGGATTTTTTTTGCTCTGCTTTTAAAGTCTGAACTGGTTATTTTTTGCCCTGAATTACTAACACGACAGTGTTTTAAACTGTTAATATGGCTGCTCTGTTCTTATTAAATCTAAAGCATAACTTTGTAAAATTAAAAATTGAAAGTTTTGGCTGGGTGAGGTGGCTCACACCTGTAATCCTAGCACTTTGGGAGGCAAAGGCAGGCAGATCATGAGGTCAGGAGATGGAGACCATCCTGGCTAACACGGTGAAACTGCATCTCTACTAAAAATACAAAAAAATTAGCCGGGCGTGGTAGCAGGCGCCTGTAGTCCCAGCTACTCCGGAGGCTGAGGCAGGAGAATGGTGTGAACCCGGGAGGCAGAGCTTGCAGTGAGCCAAGATCCCGCCACTGTACTCCAGCCTGGGGGACAGAGCAAGACTCCATATCAAAAAAAAAAAAAAAAAAAAAAGGAAGTTTCAAAATAATGTTCTGTATTCAGGTAGAAAATTACATCCTTTTTTTAAATGGAAAAAGAAAAGGGCATAAAATGAAAAAACTCCCTCACTCCCAACTCCTACTCCCCTCCCTCTTCCCAGAGGTAGTTGTGCTATTCTTTCAGAGATATATGTCTATCTAGCTTATATTCCCCAATAGTAGCATTCTCTACAGTTCTATATCTTGCTAGTTTTTATTAAGCATATCTCAGAGATTGATCTTAAACAGCATATAGAGCTTTACCTTAGTATTTTCCATAGCTACACAATATTGTTGTACTAAGTTTCCTCTATTTTTATCTAATTATGGTCTTCTGATGAACAGTTAGGTTGTTTCCAGCCTTTTGTTACCAATAATGCTGCAACAAATAGTCTTATAAATAGATCTTTGTGCATGTGTGTTACTCTGTAGGACAAATACCTATAAATGAAATTGCTGAGTCAAATTCATTATATATGTACATTATATATATATATAATTATTATTATTTTTTTTTGAGACACGGTCTCGCTCTGTTGCCAGGCTGAAGTGCAGTGGCTCACTCTTGGCTCACTGCAACCTCCACCTCCCGGGTTCAAGCGATTCTCCTGCCTCAGCCTTCTGAGTAGCTGGGACTACAGGCACGCCAAAACTTTCAATTTTTAAAGTATTTTTAGTAGAGACGGGGTTTCACCACGTTGGTTGGCCAGGATGGTCTCGATCTCTTGACCTTGTGATCCACCCACCTCGGCCTCCCAAAGTGCTGGGATTAGAGGCGTGAGCCACTGCCCCTGGACTAATATTTTAACAGAATTGTCGACTTGACTTTCTAAGAGCTTATAGCAATTTACACTCTCACCATCAATATATTATAGACCTCACATCCTTTCCAGCTCAATACTGCATCAAAACTGTTGATTTTTCCATCTGAAAAGTAAAAAAATGGTATTGCATTGTGGTTTTAATGTTAATTTATTTGAAGTGCACTTTTTTTTTCACTGAAAAGCCATGTGTATTTCTTCTGTGATCTTGTGGTTCCTTTCCTCTGCCTATGTTTCCGTTATATTTTCCTGACTAGTATATAAGGGATCTACATAAAAGAATTTGTTCTTAGTCATTTGTGCTAAAAATACTTAATACTTTTTCCCTGTTTTTATTTTGACCGTATTTACAGAATGTTCAGAAATTTTAGTTATTATGAATCATGTTTACTAATACTTTCCACTATGGTTTCTGGATTTTTACATTGTAGTGTTATTAATTTCCCCAAACATGTTTATCTGCACCCATCACCAGTATGGATATAGTTTTGAACTGTGTGGTGCTCAACTACCAATCACAATAGTTCATACAAGGAATTGCTTGTAAAGATTTTGTCAGGCCGGGCGCGGTGGCTCACACCTGTAATCCCAGCACTTTGGGAGGCCGAGGCAGGCGGATCACGAGGTCAGGTGATCGAGACCATCCTGGCTAACATGGTGAAACCCCGACTCTACTAAAAATACAAAAAAAAACAAAAATTAGCCAGGCACGGTTGCGGCCGCCTGTAGTCCCAGCTACTTGGGAGGCTGAGGAGGGAGAATGGTGTGAACCCAGAAGGCAGAGCTTGCAGTGGGCCAGATGGCGCCACTGCACTCCAGCCTGGGCGACAGGAGACTCCGTTTCAAAAAAAAAAAAGTTTCGTCATAACGCATAGAGGTTGACGGCTGAGTTAAAAAGTTTAGGTTTTCAGGTTGTCTTTTTTTTTTTTTTTTTTTTTGAGACGAGGTCTTGCTCTGTCACCCAGGCTGGAGTGCAGTGGCACAATCTCGGCTCACTGTAACCCACACCTCCTGGGTTCAAGCAGTTCTACTGCCTGTCTCCCTAGTAGCTGGGATTACAGCTGCACACCACCATGCCTAGCTGATTTTTTGTATTTTTAGTAGAGACAGGGTTTCACCATGTTGGCCAGGTTGGTCTCGAACTCCTGACCTCGGGTGATCTGCCAGTCTTGGCCTCCCAAAGTGCTGCAATTACAGGTGTGGGCCACCACGCTCAGCCACAGGTTGTCTTATGTATGTATCTTATTGCAATATAAGAAATGATAGTCTATACTTATATTGATGGAACAATTTGAGAAACAGTTGCATCTTTAGGTTAAATAGAAACTAGATAAAAGTACTACATAATAAACTGAGGGCCACAGACATCTCCAACTGATTTTCTCATTTGGAAGAAAACATAAACTTTATTTCCTTTAGAAGTACAGGCTTTTTCAATTAAAAAATTCAAAAGTTCTCCTGAAGCAAATGTTTAAACTGAAACCTAAAGGATAAGTAGACAGACAAAGGAGGTCATTTGGCCCAGGATTTGAAAGGCAACTAGTGGCAGAAGCATAAATCCTGAGTCTAAGCTGGGCATGGTGGCTCAGGCCTGTAATTCCAGCTCTTGGGGAGGCTGAGCTGAAGAGGATCACTTGAGGCCAGGAATTAGAAAACAGCCTAGGCAACGTAACTGAGACCTCCCCCCGTCTCAAAAAAAAAAAAAAAAAAAAAAAATAGCCAAGCGTGATTGCATACACCTGTAGTCCTGGCTACTCTAGAGGCCAAGTGGGAAGACTGCTTGAGCCCTGAAAAATCTTGAGCTATTGAACTCAAGATTGCTTGAGCCCTTACCTTCCAAGTGAGTTTGAAGCTGCAGCGAGCTATGTTCATGACACTGCACTCCAGCCTGCATGACAGAGACCATCTCAAAAAAAAAAAAAAAAAATCCTCTGATTCTGAATGCCCATTTCTAAATGGAGAGGCGGGGGAATTGATTTCCTCACATACATTTTTTTCCCTACTTTTCCAAAGTAAGTTTTTCTTCCCAAAAAGGTTTAAATGTCTTAAAATTAATTTTGCACCAACCTAATACTATAGCCAAGCAACCACAACCTATTATAAAAGAGTAAAAGTTCTCGTCCTTGGCCACAGAATTCTATTATTAAAATAAACATTTCTGTGACGCAAAAGGACTTACTTTTAGAAAACACATCTATCTTGCATAAATTCCATATGTTTCACATTTTAAAAGATTTATCTAAGTCTAATGTCAAGCTTATTTTTAGGTAGGATTGTGCGGTTGACTTTCCTGTTCAAAAGTAAAGTTGGAGCTGTTTCAAAGAGTAACTTTATTCTGCTTGCCTGTGGCTGTTTGTACCACAGAAGGCAGATTTGTCAGGTGCGGTGGCTCATGCCTGTAATCCTAGCACTTTGGGAGGCCAAGGCAGGAGGATCGCTTACAGCCAAGAGTTTTAAGACCACCCAGGGCTACAAAGCAAGGCCCCCACCTCTACAAAAAATTAAAAAATTAGCCTGGCGGCTGGGCACGGTGGCTCACACCTGTAATCCAAGCACCTTGGGAGGCCAAAGTGGGTGGATCACCTAAGGTCAGGAGTTCAAGACCAGCCTGGCCAACATGGTGAAACCATGTCTCTACTAAAAATACAAAAATTAGCCAGGCGTGGTGGCAGGCACCTGTAATCCCAGCTGCATGGGAGGCTGAGGCACAAGAATCGCTTGAACCTGGGAGGTGGATGTTACAGTGAGCCAAGACCATGCCATTTCACTCCAGCCCGGGCAAAAAGAGTGAAACTCCATCTCAAAAAAAAAAAAAAAAAAAATGGCCGGGTGCGGTGTCTGTAATCTCAGCACTTTGGAAGGCCAAGGCGGGTGGATTACCTGAGGTCGGGAGTTTGAGATCAGCCTAATCAACATGGAGAAACCCCATCTCTACTAAAAATACAAAATTAGCCTGGCCTGGTGGCGCATGCCGGTAGTCCCAGTTACTTATGAGGCTGAGGCAGGAGAATCGCTTGAACCTAAGAGGTGGAAGTTGTAGTGAGCCAAGATTGCACCATTGCACTCCAGCCTGGGCAACAAGAGCGAAATTCCGTCTAAAAAAAAAAAAAAAAAAAGAAATAAGATAAAAAATAAATTAGCCTGGCGTGATGGCACACACCTAGTGCTTGGCTGCTTGGGAAGCTGTGGTGCGAGGATCACCTGAGCCCAGGAATTCCAGGCTGCAGTGAGCTGATTGCGCCACTGTACTCCAGCCTGAGTGACAGTGAGACCCAAGAGCAGCAGCAGATTAGGCAACTTGGCAAAGCATTTCTTCTATACTGGTCCATCTTTGTCAAACACATGGCTTACTTATGAAGAAGACAGTATTAGAATTGAAATCAGTATTAAAATTAATTAAAAGACCAATCTTATAAATCAGAACGTAAAAACACTGGGACACAAACACAAATATTATCTTGAAATTTCTTCTTTATAACCACATTTTCCAAAGGAGGAAACATAAAATGTTCAGAGAAAAGGTTCAGATATCAGTTTAACAATGTGCTCTCTTTTCAGTATATACAGGTAAGTTTTTTTCTTTTCTTTTTTGAGATGGAGTTTCGCTCTTGTTGCCCAGTCTGGTGTGCAATGGCACCATTGGCTCACTGCAACTTCTGCCTCCCAGGTTCAAGCTATTCTCCTGCCTCAGCCTCCCAAGTAGCTAGGAATACAGGCATGTGCCACCATACCAGGCAAATTTTGTATTTTTAGTAGAGACGGGGTTGCTCCATGTTGGTCGGGCTGGTCTCGAACCCTCGATCTCAGGTGATCCGCCCACCTCGGCCTCCCAAAGTGCTGGGAATACAGCCATCAGCCACCGTGCCCAACCAGTTTTTTCTTTAATGATTGTATAGAGATAACAGTACTATAATAAATAAGTTAAATGTTAGAAACATCAGCATAAACTAAACAAAGATAATTTCTGACCATCCATAACTTTTTCTAGTTGGCATTGTTTTGATTGCCCAAGAGTACTTAGTGGAAGGCTGCTTGCTGTTCCAAGTAAAACAATATTTCAAGGATATGAAAAAGTGTATAAATTGAGTTTCACTTAAATTATTTCACAATAAAAGTGATTCATAAAAGTTGATTAGGCCGGGCATGGTGGTTCACGCCTGTAATCCCAGCACTTTGGGAGGCAGAGGTGGGCAGATCCCTTGAGTCCAGGAGTTCTAGATCAGCCTGGGCAACGTGGTGAAACCATCTCTACAAATACAAAAAAATTAGCCGGGTGTGCTGGTGCATGCCTGTGGTCCCAGCTATTTGAGAGGTTGAGGTAGGAAGACCACCTAAGCCTGGGACTCGGAGGTTGCAGTGACAGTGAGCTGTGATCGTGTCACTGCACTCCAGCCTGGGTGACAGCGTGAAACCCTGTCTAAAAATAAAAATTAAAAAAAAAAAAAAAGACAAAAAGCCTACGCACGGTGGCTCACGCCTGTAATCCCAGCACTTTGGGAGGCTGAGGCGGGCGGGTCACGAGGTCAGGAGTTCGAGACCAGCCTTACCAACATGGTGAGACCCCATCTCTACTAAAAATATAAAAATTAGTCAGGCGTGGTGGTGCGCACCTACAATCCCAGCTACTCAGGAGGCTGAAGCAGGACAATTGCTTGAACCTGGGAGGTGGAGGTTGCAGTGTGCCGAGATCACACCATTGCACTCCAGCCTGGGCAACAGAGCAAGACTCCATCTGAAAAAAAAGTTGACCCTGGGAAAAAAAAAAAATTGACCTGGCGTGGTGGCTCATGCCTGTAATCCCAGCACTTTGGGAAGCCAAGGTGGGTGAATCACCTGAGGTCAAGAGTTCGAGACCAGCCTGACCAACATGGTGAAACCCCATCTCCACTAAAAATACAAAATTAGCTGGGCGTGGTGGCACATGCCTGTAATTTCAGCTACTTGGGAGGCTGAGGCAGAAGAATTGCTTGAATCCGGGAGGCAGAGGTTGCAGTGAGCCAAGATTGTGCCACTGCACTCTGGCCTGGGCAAGAAGAGTGAAACTCTGTCTCAAAAAAAAAAAAAAAGAAAAGAAAAAGTTGATCTTCTCTCACCTTTTATCAGCTTAAAAAAAATCTAAAGGCTATTTATGTAACCCAGTTTGTCAATGGTTAGCTCTGTAATCTGAGGGCAAACACTTATCCTTAGATTTATCTCTGAAATAAATCACATAATTTGTAAAGTGACTTCCAACTCTAAAATTCCATGACTATTTGTATTTTACTAGGTACATGCTACTTGATTTCTTTGCATTGAAGCTATCTAAATCAGGAAGGATGCACAGCAAATAAAAATGCCTTAGTCCCACTGACGAGCAGAAAAGAAACACACACACATACATATTTTAGGAATATATATTTTTAAAAGGATTCAATAATCTTTTTAAAGCAAAATCAAAGTATGGCTACAGGAGGAGAGGAAATATCCAAATTGTAATCAATGCAGATTGTTTACTTAAGGCCTTATATTTTTACCTGTATAAATACCATACCACAGCACAAAAACATACCCCATCTGGCTCTCTTAAGGTACATGATAAATCAGACTAATGCACATTCATCAAGTGGCATCATCTCAGGAGATGTGCATATTTGACGTGGGTATGAATTCAGGGTTTCCTTGGGTCTCTTTCAAGGACTCTCCTTTCTCTTCGGTATTTCTATTTCCTTATTTTCCTTCTATTTATGAAGAACTGTTATTTTTATATTTAATGCCCAATTTTCACCACTTGTTCATGTCAGTTCTCTGAAATGTTACTGCCTATGAACCATGACATGTACTCTTTATAACAGAACCAGAAGTTAAAAGATGTAGACATCACACAAATCAATGATTATTTTAAAAATAGAAAACAATGATAAAAATTCAGTTGCCAACTTAGAGGATTTTATACATTATGAAGTGTTCTATTTTCCTTCCAGGGTCTGAAATTTATTTCTCAAGAAAACAGATTTTATTTCTAAGCCTTTACTATCTTTGCTAGAAACAGAAAAACCAGTTTTCTCTTTGACAAAATTGTCCCAGGAGAACAACACAAATGCTTTTCCAAATTAGAGCATAAGTCTTCCTTAAATGTCCTAGTGTGACAATAAGGATACAACAGCCATCTTTTAAATGTCATGAAGGCTATTGTTAAGACGGTGTTTTGGCCGTTTTGCAGATGGTCCATCGAAGTTAGTTCTGTTATCAATGTTATTTTCATCTTCTGCATCATCTTCATCATCACCTTTTAAAATAAATATTTGTTGTATGACAATATGTTCTATGGCTGAAAGAAATACATATAGCTAAAGTGGTTGATAACGAGACTTTCACTTTAGGGATTAATAAAACCTGCACATTTTAGATTAAAATGATTTTGAGAATTTCAATGTTTAAAATCTTTATTTTCTATCACTGTCCTCTTTGGAAATATTAGTTCATTCATCATAAAATCCACTCTTTTTTTTTTTTTTTTTGGAGATAGTCTTGCTCTGTCGCCAGGCTGGAATGCAGTGGCGCGATCTCAGCTTACTGCAACCTCCGCCTCCGGGGTTCAAGCGATTCCTCTGTCTCAGCCTCCCAAGTAGCTGGGATTATAGGCACGCGCTACCACGCCCGGCTAATTTTTTGCATTTTAGTAGAGACGGGGTTTCACCATGTTGGCCAAGATGGTCTTATTCTCCTGACCTCGTGATCCGCCCGCCTCGGCCTCCCAAAGTGCTGGGATTACAGGTATGAACCATTGCAGCCAGCCAAAATCCACACTTTTAAAGTGTACGGCCTAGTGGTTTTTAGTATATTCACTAGCTTGTGCAACCATCACCTAGAACACTTTCATCACTCCAAAGAGAAATGATATGCCCATTAGCAGTCGCTTTCCATTCCCCTCAGCCTTCGGCAACCACTAATCTACCTTTTTCCCCCTTATTAGAGATAGGGTCTTGCTATGTTGCCCAGCTAGACTCAAACTCCCAGGTTCAAGTGATCCTCCTGTCTCAGCCTCTAGAGTAGCTGGGACTACAGGTGCCCACCACTGCACCTGGCTCACTAATCTACTCTATCTCTATGGATTTGCCTATTCTGTACATTCATATAAACAAAATCATGCAACATGTACCCTTTTGTGTCTGGCTCTCACTTAGCATAATGTTTTCAAGGTTCATTCATGTTGTAGCACATGTTAATACTTCATTACTTTTTATGGCTAATAATAGTCCATTGTATGGATATACCACATTTTGTTAATGCACTTATCAGTTGATGGATATTTGCATTATTTCTATTTTTTAAAATTATCATTTTTAGAGATGAAGAGATGAGGCCTCACTCTGTCCTCCAGGCTGGAGTGCAGTGGAGCAATCAGCCCACTGCAGCTTCAAACTCTTGGGTTCACATGATCCTCCTACCTCCTAAAGGCGCAACACCAAGCCCAGCCAATTGTTGTTTCCACGTTTTAGCTACTATAAATGCTGCTGTTATCAACATTCATGTGTAAGTTTTTGTGTGAACATACGTTTCCAGTTTTCTTGGGAGGACTACCAGTGGAACTGCTGGGTCATATGGTAACTTCATGTCAACTTTTTGAGGAGCTACCAAACTCTTTTTCCCAGTGGTTACACTGTTTTACATTTCCACCAACAATGTACAAGGTCTCCAATTTCTTCACATTCCAGCCAACACTTGTTATTGTTCTTTTTGATTATAGCCAACATCCATATTATCAAGATGTATTTCCCAAGATGGAAGGAAAGTACAGTTTAGGCTCTTCTTACAGAATTGTAAATCCTGACTCTAATATCTAGTTCTTGGGTTTTTCAGCTCAGGACGGTTAAAATGTACCTGCCTGGCCAGGTGTGGTGGCTCACGCCTGTAATCCCAGCACTCTGGGAGGCTGAGGCGGGTGGATCACGAGGTCAGGAGTTCGGGACCAGCCTGGCCAAAACAGTGAAACCCTGTCTCTACTAAAAATACAAAATTAGCTGGGAGTGGGGGCGGGCGCCTGTAATCCCAGTTACTCCGGAGGCTGAGACAGGAGAATCGCTTGAACCGGGGAGGCAGAGGTTGCAGTGAGCCAAGGTTGTGCCACTGCACTCAAGCCTGAGTGACAGAGCTAGACTCCGTCTCAAAAAAAAAAAAAAGTACCTGCCTATTTCTGCATTCGAGGCAATTTTTAAAAAATAATGCAGTTAAACTTCATGTTTCTACTTTCAAACTGCACCTACAAAACTGGAAAGGCAAGGGAGTCTCTGGGAGTTAATACGTGATAAAATGAAGTCTGTCCCAGTCTTTGGAACCTGTTCCTAGTCTGCGATAGATTGTACTCTTCCAAGTATGTCTGTAGTTTCACACCTGATAAAACTCCTTTTTATTCAACACCAGCTCAAAAGTCTTATCCTTTCTGAAGACTTCCTAGGGTGTCTGGGTTTGCAACAGTTACAGAGGACCACAGAACCACTTTCACTTTTCTTTTTCTTTTTTTTTGAGACGGAGTCTCGCTCTGTCGCCCACGATAGTGCAGTGGCGCGATCTCGGCTCACTGCACCCTCTGCCTCCAGGGTTCAAGCGATTCTTCTGCCTCAGCCTCCCGAGTAGAGTAGCTGGGACTACAGGAGCATGCCACCACGCCCAGCTAATTTTTGTATTTTTAGTAGAGACAGGGTTTCACCATATTGGCCAGGCTTGTCTCGAACTCCTGACCTCGTGATCCGCCTGCCTCGGTCTCCCAAAGTGCAGGGATTACAGGCGTGAGCCACCAGCCCGGCCCACTTCCACTTTTAATAAGAGTGTCTGCCTGTCTAGTCCCCTTGTGTTTCACAAGGGCAGGAACTGAGTCGCATTCACCTCATTCTTCCTCCAGGGCTCAGCTCAGGGTTTGGCACATAATAGTAGGCATTCGACACGTTTTTTTGTGAAATAAATTAAATAGTGATGAGTTGTGGAAACGCTTGAGTAGAAGCAGCCCAAATAAATATAGTGATAAATGCCAACAATTTTTATTTTTTAAATTATTTTAAAAATAATAATAGAAACCGGGTCTCGATATGTTGCCCTGGCTGTTCTGGAACTCCTGACCTCAAGTGATCCTCCTGCCTCGCCCTCCCAAAGTGCTGGGATTACAGGCGTGAGCCCCACTTCGCCTAGCCCGCCAAAAATTTTTAGATGCAATTCTTCTTTCCTCGAGGCTCACTTTGTCCAAGTCTGCCACTCTACACGGGCTCCCCAAGCCAATTTCCCCTGGGCGCCCGCCCCGTCCTCCGGTCGCTGCAGCACCGTCTCAGAGCTCACCGTCCAAGTCCTCGTCTGGAGCCGCCGCCACCCGGTGCTGCACTTCCCCCTGTACCAGAGGGTCGAATAATTCCGTTACCATGTCCTTCATCTGGGCCACGCCAGACAACAGGCCCTGGAAAGGGTCGCCGTCACCCGGCGCCTCACAGGACACCCGCAGCTTCTGCGGCTTCCCTTCCTGCCCGACGTACTCTCCCAGCAGCTCCATGGTGACCGCTAAGCTTCCAGAACACGACACCGGGAAGCGCCACCCGGAGGCGGAAATCAGCCCGCGGCCGGCGCAGGCGGGAGAAGGGAGAGGAGTGACATCCGTTTGTCGGAAGTCGCTCCTCCCCCTTCCTTCGCTTTTTTTCCTTGTCATTGGTTCCTGGCACTCGGGCCCCACCTCCTCCGGCTACGCCCCTCGCGGCCGCTTTTCCCGCCTCCGCCGGGGCCGAGCCGCTGTTCGGCTGACAGTTGAGGATGGCCGGAGCTGAGGGCGCCGCTGGGCGGCAGTCGGAGCTGGAGCCCGTGGTATCGTTGGTCGACGTCCTTGAGGAGGACGAGGAGCTGGAGAATGAGGCGTGCGCTGTCCTGGGCGGCAGCGACTCCGAGAAGTGCTCCTACTCTCAGGTGGGCGCGCGGCCCGGGCCTCCTCTCCCCCGGCTCCCGCCGAACCTCCCCTTCCCGGCCCGGCTGTCCCTATTCCCGCCTTGCCGCAGTCGTCTCCCCAGTGGTGGTCCGGGGCCGCCGTTAGTCTGCCGCTTCCTCACCCCAAGCCCACCCTTCCCTTTTATCCCCAACCTCCTGGGCCCCCTTCAGCCTGTGTCCAGCAGGGGCCCCCCTCTCCCCTCTCTCCAACTCTGTCCGGCCCGCCAGGAAGGGCCCTGGAGCAGCTGCTCTGTCCGTCCTCTCCAGCCTCTTCTTGGTGCACCACTGCTTTTCACGAAACCACCCCGCGACCTCTCAGATCCAGACATCTTTGTCCCTGATTTTCCCATCCTAAGATTATTTATTTATTTTTTTTATTTATTAGGGACCGAATGGGAGAGTCAGGTTAAAGAGATTTTCAAATCCATAGGGATTTGCGGTGAGCTCCTTGACAGCCAGTTCCTCTGCAATTTAGTTGGACAAGTGCTAGCTAGTACTTTTTCTTTCTTTTTTTGGCAAAATGAAGCAAGTACCCATGTCTATCTGCAGTCTGCCCCCCTCCCCTGGAAATAGACCGGAAACAGAACAGCAAGTGGCTCTGGCAAGGGAGGGGAGAGAGGAGAAAAGGATCTATTTGGCATTTGGAAGACGTTGTGAGTGAGCAAGTGTTTGAGGGGGTGTGATGTGGTGTTTAGTGACTCACCCTATACTTCGAGGTACAAAAATGGAAAAGGATGGGTAGGAAGAAGACTGACAAAGGATGAGAATTGGTAGGAAGAAGGGTTACCTAGGAAGAGGGGTGGATTGGAACCCTGGGGAGATGAGGGGAAAGACTTGCATTCATTATGTGGTATGAACTGAGATCATAATACCAGTTCTCGTTGTTGACCAAGGTTAGTTTACACTGCAAAGTGCTAGATTGTTGAATAAACCTGGTATCCAGACATAGCCCCAGGTATTTTAAAACCTTTGGTCACCACTAAAACAATTTTTCCCCTGCTTTCCTTAAAAAAAAAAAAAAGAAAAAAAGTTATGTCTATATGTAAACTATTTTTGAAGTGTAGTTACCTTTATAAAATGGATTCCTTAATATTTTCTTTCTGGTAAAAAAAAAAATACGGAAATTTGCACAAATCATGTACACAGCTTGAAAGGAAAGTGTGCGTGTTCCCACAACCCAGATCAACAAATAGAACATTAGGAGTGCAAAAGGCTTATTGGAATAGAACTTTAAAAAAAGAAAGAAAGAAAAAGAAATAGAACCTTACTGGCATCCCGGAAGCCTCCTTATCTATCTTCCTCCTTCCTAGAGGAAGGTAACTATACCTCTTATACATATTCACTTTTTTTTTTTCTTGAGATGGAATTTCACTCTTGACACCCAGGCTGGAGTGCAATGTCATGATCTCCGCTCACTGCAGCCTCCACCTCCTGGGTTCAAGTGATTCTCCTGTCTTAGCCTCCCGAGTAGCTGGGATAACAGGCGCCTGCCATCACGCCCAGCTAATTTTTGTATTTTTAGTAGATGGGGTGTTCTAGAGATGAGGTTTTCACCACGTTGACCAGGTTGGTCTTGAACTCCTGACCTCAGGTGATCTACCCATCTCGGCCTCCCAAAGTGCTGGGATTACAGGCGTGAGCCACCGTGCCCAGCCTACATATTCACTTTTTAACATTTTGTCACATTTGTTTTATCTCCTTTTCTACTTAAAATTTGCTGTTTTAAAATTTTGAACTATTTAAAAATAAGTTGCAGACACGATGACACTATACCTCTAAATACTTCAGCATGCATCTCCTAAAAATCAAAGGGATTCTTTGCATGTGTTGATTCTTTCTTTGGTAGATTTACAAACATTTTCCAGGATGAAAGTGTGATGTTACTTACATAAGCCTATACATATGCTCCTGTGTTTTCACATATTAAAATGATTAAACAGATCCATTTATTCACAGCTGATTGACAAATTCAGACTTCCTATCACTTTAAGAAAGAAGTGCTGGCTTGTGTCGTGGCTAATGCTTGTAATCCCAGCATTTTGGAAGGCCAAGGCAGAGAATTGCTTGAGCCCAGGAGTTTGAGACCAGCCTGGGCAACATAGCAAGACCTCATCTCTGCAAAAAATAAATAAGGAAGAAAGAAAAAAGTGCTTGCATGAAAAAAAGCACTAGTATAAAAATGAAACATGCAACGCAACTGTGTTTTGGTTGATGCTCTGTTGTGTAAACTTTTTAGTCTTAATGGTTTTTACAGAAAGATCTTGACCACAGATAATCTGATTTTAATTATTTTTCAGTTCCTAGTGTGGGTATTAGGTAAATCATGCTACTACATTAATTCTCTTTTCCATTTTGGGGGCTTTCAGGGCTCAGTAAAGAGACAAGCACTATATGCCTGTAGTACCTGCACCCCAGAGGGAGAAGAACCAGCAGGAATTTGTTTAGCTTGCAGTTATGAATGTCATGGAAGTCACAAACTATTTGAGCTATACACAAAAAGGTAAACATAGTCAAGAGATTGTTACTAATGCTTTTGAAGTATAGATTCTTTCCCATCTACACTTTTTCCTAATCTTGTTTTTTCATGCAAAGCAGTTGTACACTAATGAAATTTATTTATTTATTTATTTATTTATTTATTTTGAGACGGAGTCTTGCTCTGTCACCCAGGCTGGAGTGCAGTGGTGTGATCTAGGCTCACTGCAAGCTCCGCCTCCCGGGTTCACGCCATTCTCCTGCCTCAGCCTCCCGAATAGCTGGGATTAAAGGCTCCCACCACCACGCCCGGCTAATTTTTTGTATTTTTAGTAGAGACGGGGTTTCACCAAGTTAGCCAGGATGGTCTCGATCTCCTGACCTCGTGATCCGCCCGCCTCAGCCTCCCAAACTGCTGGGATTACAGGCGTGAGCCACCTCGCCCAGCACTAATGAAATTTAATGTAATTATTTTATATAATTGGAGAGAGTTGTTTCTAGAGCCTTTAAAAACATAATATGGTACAAACTCAAACCACTTATCTTTCCCTGCCATCATTTTACTTGTGTGTTTGTATGTGATATAAATATTTGCTTTTGTACATATTAATTTCCAGAATTGTGAAGTCTTACTATGTGCTTGAATGCTTGAAGAAATTTTAAATTGGATTTTGTAAAAAGAAAAATAAAATTGTTATTTCCTCCTTTTTTCAGAAATTTTCGTTGTGATTGTGGAAACAGCAAGTTTAAAAATTTGGAATGCAAATTACTTCCTGTAAGTAAGCACTGTAACTATAAATGCAGTTAGAGCAGCTGAGGTTAATATTTGCCAGAGTGGGTAAAAAACAAATACCTGTATTTTCCAAAAAAAGAAGTTCTTATGCTTATTCTTTGCAGATGGCCATTTCATTTTTTACTTTGTTAGAAAAACTGTATAAACTGTTGAGAGCCTACAAGATAGATGGTAATTAATACGAAAGGTTTGGGGGAGAGATGTACTTGAAAGTAATTCAGGTTTAATTATATTGGTTGTACTTATTCTCTGAGGCTTTTAAAGCAGTGGATATGACTTAAAAACAATAAATAGGGTCAAGAGATCGAGACCATCCTGGCCAACATGGTGAAACCCTGTCTCTACTAAAAATACAAAAATTAGCTGGGCATGGTGGCACCCAGTCATCTACTCGGTCAGCTACTTGGGAGGCTGAGGCAGGAGAATTGCTTGAACCCAGGAGGCGGAGGTTGCAGTGAGCCGAGATTGCGCCACTGCACTCCAGCTGGCAACAGCAAGACTCCATCTCAAAACAAACAAACAAAAACAATAAATAGGCTGGGCACGGTGGCTCACACCTGTAATCCTAGCACTTTGGGAGGCCGAGGCAGGCGGATCACTTGAGGTCAGGAGTTCAAAACCAGCTTGGCCATCATGGTGAAACCCCCCCTGTACTAAAAATACAAAAAATTATCTGGGCATGGTGGTGCGTGCCTGTAATCCCAGCTACTTGGGAGGCTGAGGCAGGAGAATCGCTTGAACCCAGGAGGCGGAGGTTGCAGTTACCCGAGATTGTGCCACCGCACTCCAGCCTGGGCGACAGAGCGAGACTCCATCTCAAAAAAAAAAAGAAAAAGAAAAACCAATAAATAAGGCTGGGCGTGGTGGCTCATACCTGTAATCCCAACACTTTGGGAGGCCTAGGTGGGAGAATGGCTTGAACCCAGACCAGCCTGGGCATCATAGTGAGACCCCATCTCTATCAAAAAGAAAAAAGAAGTACCTTGAAATTCCAGGCCAATATCAGTTCACATAGGTTGATAATTAATATTTATGATTAACTTTTATCTCCATTTTATTGAATAGGTGTATTTAATTTCTCCTAATTACCACAAAAAAAAACAAAAAAAAATTATTTTTTCCCTGTGTCCTGAAAAAAGTATCCCTTTAGTGGTAGTGAGTTTTTTTTTTTCCTACTTTGAAAATTAAAGATCAGCATCTTGGGGGAAATAATGTGGAAATGTATTGAATGCATAAATTTTATAATGTGTGAAATTATAGTTAAAATTAGACCATATTATTATTGAAATCAATATTATATTTCAGGACAAAGCAAAGGTAAATTCTGGCAATAAGTACAATGACAACTTTTTTGGATTGTACTGCGTTTGCAAGAGACCTTATCCTGATCCTGAAGACGAGGTAAGAGAATTGGAAGTTAAACCTGGGAGTGTGTCCCCTCTAGCCTTGATTCCTCAACCGCTTGTCATATCCGAGCCTCTGGCTCTTCAAGAGGCAGTGTGGGATGGTGAAAGGGCTCTAGATTTATCTTTTCTTATGAATCTGGGTTGGATCTATAATTGGTACACATCTCAACCATTCTTTTCATTTTTACATCATAAGAATGAAATATTGGAGAGGACTTTCCCAAAGCCAGAGCTTCTTCCCTTCCTCTCCTTCCCTGACTGCCTCCCCCAGCCCCCAAACACTTTCTAAGAAATGACCTTCAACTTCTTTTGTCTCTTTACGCAAAAAAATGGGGTATACAAACAGCATCCTCTTGAAAACGTCAATGAGAAGTATATGCAAAATTCAAAACGAGTTCTTCCTCACTTCTGCCCCTCTTACCTCCCAGGCATAACCACTGTTAACACTTTTGGTGTGTATATTTTTAGTCCTTTTTCTGTGCACATAGAAGTGTTTGAGTGAATGTGTGTTTCAATGTGTAGTTTCCTTTCTATTAACAGAAGTGAAAATTCTGTACACTGACTTCTGCAGCTGGCTTTTCTCACCAGTATATCATAGACATTCTTTCATGTCAACAAAACACACTTACCCCTTCTAACTGCTGCAGAGTATCCTATAATTTCATATGCCATAAGTTAGTCAACCTAATTGTTCTTCTACAGCAGAATGGCATTGTGTAATTTTTCAATATTATAAAGAAAGCTAGAGTGAACATCCTTATACAGTAATACAACTGAGTATACTCCAAGTATTTATGTAGAATGGATCGGTATAATTGATGGATCAAAGTGTATTTGTGGCATTTAAAATTGTGATTGGCCGGGCACTGTGGCTTATGCCTGTAGTCCTGGCTATGCGGGAGGCTGAGACACAAGAATCACTTGAACCCATGGGGCAGAGGTTGCAGTAAGCTGGGATTGCGGCACTGCACTCCAGCCTGGGTGACAGAGCGAGACCCTGTCTCAAAAAATAATAATCATAATAAATAATAAAATAAAATTGTGATCATATCTGTCAAAAAAGTTGTACCAGCAACAGTATATGATAGTGTTTTTTCCCCAACACTTTTGTCAACCTTGCATATTACCAGTTCTTGAAAATTTTGCCATTCTGATAAATGAAGAATAGTATCTTTTTTTTCGTTTTTTTTTTTGAGACGGATTCTCACTCTGTCACCCAGGCTGGAATGCAGTGGCGCAATCTCGGCTCACTGCAAGTTCCACCTCCCGGGTTCATGCCATTCTCCTGCCTCAGCCTCCTGAGTAGCTGGGACTACAGGTGCCCGCCACCACGCCCAGCTAATTTTTTGTAATTTTAGTAGAGTCGGGGTTTCACCTTGTTAGCCAGGATGGTCTCAATCTCCTGACCTCATGATCCGCCCGCCTCAGGCTCCCAAAGTGCTGGGATTACAGGCGTGAGCCACCGCGCCCAGCCGAAGAATAGTATCTTAAATTTTTTTTTCTTTCCCTGATGATAAGTGAGGTTATGCATCTTTTCATAAGTTCATTGGACATCCATAATAACCTTCTCTCTGAATTGTCCTTTCATATCCTCAGTCCATGTTTTGATTGGTTTGGGTTTTGTCTGGGTATTTACTGATTTGAAAGAGTACTTTTTGTCTTTAGAGATATTAGTCTTCTGCCTTCTTCCTTGCTTTCTAATTGTGTTGGAACTATAATTATTGAACCAAATTATATAGAGGGACAGATTGAAAGTCTCTTTGAGTTAACAAAAATAAAACCTTAAAACTGGATTTTTTTTTCTTTTTTTTAAGACGGAGTTTCGCTCTGTCACCCAGGCTGGAGTACAGTAGTGCGATCTCAGCTCACTGCAACCTCTGCCTCCCAGGTTCAAGCGATTCTTCTGCCTCAGCCTCCTGAGTAGCTGGGATTACAGGCACTTGCCACCATGCCCGGCTAATTTGAGTATTTTTAGTAGAGACAGGATTTCAGCATGTTGGCCAGGCTAGTCTTAAACTTCTGACCTCAGGCGATCCGCCCACCTTGGCCTTCCAAAGTGCTGGGATTATAGGCGTGAGCCACCACGCCCGGCCAAAACTGGATATTTTAAGGCATGTGGTAAAGTGTTACAGCTCCTCCTGTTCCACAATATGTGCTTTTTTATTCCCTTTAAGAAGCCTACAATAGGAAAAGGACAGAACAACATTGGGATGTTAATTAACAGTTATGAGAGCCTGGGAGTAAAAGAAAATCATCCCCAAAATAGTCTATGTCCTTTGGTATATTATTTTCCTAGGGCCAGCATTTAATTATTTAATTTATTCAAATTAGAGGAGTTATCTATCGAGGTTTTTCATAACATTTACTTTTCAGTGTACTTGGCAGGATGGTTCTGCAGCAGAAAGGCATTGTCTAATTTTTCAATATTATAAAGAAGGCTGGAGTGAACATCCTTATACAGTAATACAACTGAGTATTGTATTAAAGGATGGTGTGGTAAAAAGTCCCAGTTGTCACTGTCTGCACTGGTCCATTCACATTACTTGCCTGGGCCTGAGTTTTGTATAAAATGGGAATGCCCTCCTTGTCTACACAGTTTTGTGAGAATCAGATATTAAGTAACGGATGTGAAAGAGCCTTGAGATTGTTTGTAAAGTGCTTATCTCAATGTAAGCCTTTGGAACACCAGTTCATGTAGAACAAATATTTAGTATCTTATTTTACTGTGTGCCAGGTTATTTCCATGTTCCCGAATTCAATGTAATCCTTAACAAACTGCTTTTCTCTGTTAGATTCCAGATGAGATGATCCAGTGCGTAGTCTGTGAAGACTGGTTCCATGGAAGGGTAAGGAAAATGTTCCACCTTTTGAAACCATTGTCGTCACAAAAAGATAAAGGTTATATTTTACATTATAATTAGTCTTCTAAAAATAAATTCTAATGATATGATCAGTGTATTATTACAGTATTTATAAAATAATGGGCATTTTGGACAATTTGGCAATCACAAGAAAATTTTTGGTGTTCTATATTCACAGCATCTTGGTGCCATTCCCCCTGAGAGTGGGGATTTTCAGGAGATGGTATGCCAGGCCTGCATGAAACGTTGTTCTTTTTTGTGGGCTTATGCTGCACAATTGGCAGGTAGGTATCTTTGTGAAGTTGGTGTGCCACAAACTTGTGCTTGTGAAATTTGTATGTTCAATTCAGAATTTTTAGCAACTATTTTTAACTGGGCTCTGTGGTTATAAAATAGTATATGTTCTGGCCAGGCATGGTGGCTCACGCCTGTAATCCCAGCACTTTGGGAGGCCAACAAGACAGGTGGATCACCTGAGGTCAGGAGTTCGAGACCAGCCTGGCCAACATGGCGAAACCCCATTTCTACTAAAAATACAAAAATTAGCCTGGCGTCACGGCGCTTGCCTGTAATCCCAGCTACTCCAGAGGCTGAGGCAGGAGAATCACTCGAACCCAGGAGGCAGAGGTTGCAGTGACCGGAGATCACGTCACTGCAGTCCAGCCTGGGCAATAGAACAAGACTCCATCCTCAAAAAAAAAAAAAAAAAAAAGAATAGTATGTGTTCTTTCTCCACAAGGTGCATAGATTTGTTGGGATACTACCAAAAACAAATTTATACTTAAATGATATGATGCAGAGTATTGATGAGACCAGAGTTAGAGAATGGAGGAGGCAGTTTTTGAATGGGATTTTGAAAGATAAATAGAACTGAAATAAGTTGTTAATTATAACACATGGTATCAGTTGGGGAGGAGGTGGTGTCTTAGTCTGTCTGGGGTGCTAAAACAAAATACCTTAGGCTGGGTAATTTATAAACAATAGACAGATATTTCTCACAGTTCTGGAGACTGGGAAGTCCAAAATTCAGGTGCCCACAGAGTCAGTGTTTGGTTGAGGGCCCATTCCTCATAGACGGATCCTTCTACGTGTCCGTACCTGTTAAAAGGGGCAAACAAGCTCGCTTGGGCCTCTTTTATAAGTCAGAGCCCTCGTGAATGGGATTAGTGCCTTTATAAAAGTGGACTACAGGCACACACTACCATGCCCTGCTAATTTTGTATTTTCTGTAGAGACAATGTTTCGCCATGTTGCCCAGGCTGGTCTTGAACTCCTGAGCTCAAGTGATCCACTCATCTTGGCTTCCCAGACTGCTGGGATTACAGGCATGAGCCACCATGCCCAGTCTATCTGGTGCTTTTATTATACACTAAGAAATTAAATCAAAACAACTAATTAATGAATGGTCCTGAGGCATTAACTATCTTATTGGTAATGCTTTATGTATTTCTTTATTTTTAAGGTGGCAGTTACTCATAGTATCTGCTGCTTAGGCTTCATAATTTCTTGCCTTTCTCATCTTTAGAGACCAGTTCACTATACAAACCATGAGCAGCATAGCCATACCTCCGATCTCATCCTACACTTTAGATTTGCCTTAGAGTTCTTTTGCTTTTCTGCCTTTTTTTTTTTTTTTTTTTTTTTCTGAGACAGAGTCTCACTGTGTTATCCAGGCTGGAGTACAGTGGTGCTATCTCGGCTCACCTCAACCTTGCCTCCTGGGTTCAAGCGATTCTTGTGACGCAGCTTCCAGAGTAGCTGGGACTACAGGCACATGCCACCACACCTGGCAAATTTTTCTATTTTTAGTAGAGACAAGGCTTTACCATGTTGGCCAGGCTGGTCTCAAACTCCTGATGTCAAGTGATCCGCCCGCCTTGGTCTCCCAAAGTGCTGGGATTACAGGCATGAGCCACCACGCCCGGCCAGTTTGCCTCAGAGTTCTTAAGTGCTGCTCCCTTTCTGTTCACACCCTTTCCAGTGATCTCTCTCACTGTCCACAGATGCTGAACCTATCTATGCGTAGTTCTCATTCGTTGGGTTTTTTTTTTTTTCAAGACGGAATCTTGCTCTGTTGCCCAGGCTGGAGTGCAGTGGCACAATCTCTGCTCACTGTAACCTATGCCTCCTGGGTTCAGGCAATTCTCCTGCCTCAGCCTCCCAAGTAGCTGGGATTACAGGCATGCGCCAGCATGCCTAGCTAATTCTTCTGTTTTTAGTAGAGAAGGGGTTTCACCATGTTGGCCAGGCTGGTCTCGAACTCCTGACCTCAGGTGATCCACCCGCCTTGGCCTCCCAGAGTGCTATGATTACAGGTGTGAGCCACCATACCCAGCTTAATTGGGTTTTTTAAATTGATCTCCTGCCTCTCCTTTCATTTCCTCTCCCATCAGCAGATGGCTTCATCTCCTATTACATTGAAATGCTGGCTTCCAATGTGAGCTCCCCTATCGTTTCTCTTCTCTGTCTCAGAGTATATCTGCCACTACACCCATCATTTTTTTTATTTCTTCCTCCCATAAAGAAAAGCTGTTTTTAAAAAATTACCCTTCTGTCTGTGTTTACAATTCAATCTCTTCCTCCTGCTTCTTGTATTATCCTGTCTCTAACAAGTACAGTACAATATTTTCTCCTTTATGTGTAAAGTGCTTAAGCAGTGATTGATATTTTCAAATAAACTGTTTAATTATTTGAATTCTTTGGGTTAGGCAGACATAACCTAAAGAAGCGTTGGTATTTTCTTTCTCAGTATTTCGGAGACTACGGTGGACTAATCTCTTTTTCCAGATTCTGAAATATTTTAATATCAGAAAAAGTGATTTTAGGTCAGATGTGGTGGCTCATGCCTGTAATCCCAGCACTTTGGGAGGCCGCGGCAGGTGGATCACCTGAGGTCAGGAGTTCCAGACCAGCCTGACCAACATGGAGAAACCCCGTCTCTACTAAAAATAAAAAATAGCCAGGCATGCTGGTGCATGCCTGTAATCCCAGCTACTCAGGGGGCTGAGGCAGGAGAATTGCCTGAACCCAGGAGGTGGGGGTTGCAGTGAGCCAAGATCACGCCATTGCATTCCAGCCTGGGCAACAAGAGCGAAACTCTATCTCAAAAAAAAAAAAAAAAAAATAGCAAAAGCTATTGTATGCCTGATGTGGTGGCTCACACCTGTAATCCCAGCACTTTAGGAGGCTGAAGCAGACAGATCACTTGACATCAGGAGTTCAAGACCAGCCTGGCCAACATGGCGAAACCCTGTCTCTACTAAAAATACAAAAAATTAGCCAGTCATGGTGGCACGTACCTGTAGTCCCAGCTACTCGGGTGGCTGAGGCATGAGAATTGCTTGAACCTGGGAGACAGAGGTTGCAGTGAGTCAAGACCATGCCACTGCACTCCATTGTGGGCGACAGAGTGAGACTCTGTCTGTAAAAAAAAAAAAAAAAATAGAATAAGTGATTTTATTGTCTGTTGGGACTTTATTGGCCGTTAGGTCAGTGGATATGTGTGTATGTGTTTTTCTTTTTCTTTGAACTCACAGTAACCAAAATATCCACTGAGGATGATGGATTGGTGCGGAACATTGATGGAATAGGTGATCAGGAAGTTATCAAACCTGAAAATGGAGAGCATCAAGATAGTACCCTCAAAGAGGATGTTCCAGAACAGGGAAAGGATGATGTCCGGGAGGTTAAAGTAGAGCAGAACAGTGAACCATGTGCCGGCTCTAGTTCTGAATCTGATCTCCAGGTAATGTGTGAAGTACGAGCCATCAAGAAATAAGACTGGGCCAGGCGCGGTGGCTCATGCCCATAATCCCAGCACTTTGGGAGGCTGAGGTGGCGGATCACCTGAGGTCACGGGTTTGAGACCAGCCTTGGCAACATGGTTAAACCTCATCTCTACTAAAATTACAAAAACTAGCCAGGCATGGTGGCACATGCCTGTAATCCCAGCTACTCAGGAGGCTGAGGCAGGAGAATTGCTTGAACCCAGGAGGCGGAGGTTACAGTGATCCGAGATCATGCCACTGCACTCTAGCCTGGGCGACAGAACGAGATTCCGTCTCAAAAAAAAAAAAAGAAACTGAAGCGGAATTAATTCTGTAAACTTATGGCTTTGGATTTCAATTTTATCCTTTGCCTAAAGAAATCTCTTTACAAAATCTAAACTATGAAAACTATGGTAGTTTAAAAAACATGCTTCAAAACTTAATTTTATTTCAGACAGTGTTTAAGAATGAAAGCCTCAACGCAGAATCAAAATCTGGCTGCAAACTTCAGGAGCTTAAAGCTAAGCAGCTTATAAAGAAAGACACTGCCACCTATTGGCCCCTGAACTGGCGTAGCAAGTTGTGTACCTGCCAAGACTGTATGGTAAAGTATCTGATTGTGTTCAGTGTTAGCATGTTTTGTGTACTGGTGCCCCAAAATAAGAACACCTGGGGAAAAAATTCAATTTTTGTACCAGAGGAAGAAAGGAAAATAAAAAGAACACCTGAACAATATATTTATGAAATTAATGTTTAGGAGACCCTCAAAATTTTTACATTAAGCAAATTTATGACATAGTACTTACAGTTGGAATGTTTGTGGAAGAAATGGACAATTATGCAGTAGTTTAAATTTACTTATTTTAATTTTAGTTTACTTATCTTTGTTCTATCAAAGTTGCTTGGAAACACTGGTTGAAAGTTACAGTAAATTGGCCAGGTGCTTTGGCTCACGCCTGTAATCCCAGCACTCTGGGAGGCCAAGTTAGGTGATCACCTGAGGTCAGGAGTTCGAGACCAGCCTGACCAACATGGTGAAATCCTGTCTGTACTAAAATACAAAATTAGCTGGGCGTGGTGGCACGTGCCCGTAATCCCAGCTCCTTGGGAGGCCAAGGCAGGAGAATCGCTTGAACCGAGAAGGCAGAGGTTGCAATGAATCGAGATCATGCCATTGCACTCCAGACTGGGCAACGAGTGAAACTCCATCTCAAAAAAAAAAAAAGTTACAGTAAATCAATGGTTTTTAAATAAAGATCTCATAGACCATATGACATCTGGGAAATTGGGAGATTTCTGAAAGAAATTTAGGCAAAAAGAATAAATCCTTCTAGCAATTCTGTGTTAAAGAGGCTCCAGTTTTTCTAGGTCTTAATATAAAAAAATTACATTTTTAGTGATTCTCAGGAAATTGGCTTTCTGAGAATGATAAACAGTTCTAATGGGGAAACTTTCTTTCTTTTTTTTTTTTTTTTCCCTAAAGAAAATGTATGGAGATCTAGATGTCTTGTTCCTGACAGATGAATACGACACAGTTCTGGCTTACGAAAACAAAGGCAAGATTGCCCAGGCCACTGACAGGAGCGATCCCCTAATGGATACCCTTAGCAGCATGAATAGAGTCCAGCAAGTGGAGCTCATTTGTGGTAAATACTGTGTGTGTGTGAAAATTCATAGTTTCCTTCACTATGTAAAAAAAATATAAAGGGGGCAGTAAACACCTATATTTTTAATTTAATACAAAGAATTAAAATTTTGAATTTTAAACCATTGCTTGATTTTCATATTGGTGGGTATTCAGCTGCTTTTACCATTGAATCAGAGTTACATGCTAGAATAATTACATGCTTGAGAAACCACAACATATGCTATTCTGATTAAGGGTAGATGGATGAATGCAAATTTTCCATCCATTGAAACAATTTTTGGACATTATGTGTCATGTTTTTGAGCAAGGCATGTCACCATTTTGACAGTTCTTGAGGTTGCTTCAGTGGTTCACAGGAAACCACTAGAGGAGAAAATACCCCCAAACCCTTGATTGAAGGCTTTTACATCCCCCCACCACCACCCAGCTGCAGCAGGCCAAACTTATTTCAGTGGTTTCTATCCCAGCCATTTCCACTTGGATGCCACCACTTTTATGTGCCTTTTATGGCATCAGTCATTTCTGTCTTTTATTATTTATTTATTTATTTTGAGACAGGGTCTTGCTCTGTTGCCCAGGCTGGAGTGCAATGGTGCATTCTCGGCTCACTGCAACCTCTGCTGCCCAGGCTCAAGTGATTCTCCTGCCTCAGCCTCTCAAGTAGCTGTGACCACAGACGCATGCCACTGCGCCCCCCAAATTTTTTTTTTTTTTTTTTTTGAGATGGAGTCTCACTCTGTCACCCAGGCTGGAGTGCAGTGGCGCAATCTCGGCTCACTGCAACCTCTGCCTCCCAGGTTCAAGTGATTCTCCCGCCTCAGCCTCCCAAGTAGCTGGGATTACAGGCACCTGCCACCATGCTTGGCTAATTTACTTTGTATTTTTAGTAGAGACAAGGTTTTACCATGTTGGCCAAGCTGGTTTCGAACTTCTGACCTCAGGTGATCTACCTGCCTTGGCCTCCCAAAGTACTGGGATTACAGGCATGAGCCACCATGCCCGGTCCCCACTAATTGTATTTTTAGTAGAGTCAGGGTTTCACCATGTCACCCAGGCTGGTCTCGAACTCCTGAGCTGAGGTGATCCACCTGCCTCGGCCTCCCAAAGCGCTGGGATTACAGGTGCAAGCCACTCCACCTGGCCTTGTCTTTTATTTATAATTATTAATTTCTTTTTGCCTTTATTAGAGTAAAAACTTTTCAAGGATAGAGGATGCACCTAAAAGATACTTGTAGCCCTCAAGTTACCTTGTACATAATATAAACTGTTAAGTGAGTCAGTTTGTTTGGGCTGGGCGCGATGGCTCACACCTGTAATCCCAGCACTTTGGGAGGCCAAGGCAGGTGGATCACCTGAGGTCAGGAGTTCAAGACCAGCCTGGCTGACGTGGTGAAACCCTGTCTCTACTAAAAATACAAAAAAGTAGCCAGGCATGGTGGCGCGTGCCTGTAGTCCCAGCTACTCGGGAGGCGGAGGTTGCAGTGAGCCGAGATCGTGCCACTGCATTCCAACCTGGGTGACAGAGTGAGACTCCATCTCAAAAAATAAATTAAATTAAATATTCAACAAGTCCAAGGTTATTTCAGCTACCAGAATTCCAGAGAAATAGGAAGCCCTTTTAAAAATTCTTAATCTTTATAGGATTAGGATATCTCTGCTTTTTGTGCTTTTTAAAAAATTTTGCTTTTTTTTTTTTAATGAAAAAGGGTCTCATATCAACATGGTAGAAGTACAGATAATTTGGGAACGAGTTTCTATGCAGCTTTCACTTAAGAAAATTTTTATTTAGACTACATTATTAACAGACTCAGGTGTCAATGGCAAAGAATATTTTGTTTTTGAAAGCAAATGGTTTATCTAAACTTAAATACTTTTGTGGTTTTGATTTAGAATACAATGATTTGAAGACTGAACTTAAAGACTATCTCAAGAGATTTGCTGATGAAGGCACGGTATGTTGAGTTAAAGAATTCTAATCATAGCCCTGTAAGTTTTGAATGAAGGGTTTCTTTCTTTTGACGATTAAAAATGACTGCGACTGGCGGGGTGCGGTGGCTCACACCTGTAATCCCAGTACTTTGGGAGGCCAAGGTGGGTGGATCACAAGGTCAGGAGTTCAAGACCAGCCTGGCCAATATGGTGAAACCCCATCTCTACTAAAAATACAAAAATTAGCCAGGCGTGGTGATGGGCGCCTGTAGTCCTAGCTACTAGGGAGGCTGAGGCAGGAGACTCACTTGAACCCAGGAGGCAGAGGTTGTAGTGAGCCGAGATCACGCCACTGCACTCCAGCCTGGGCGACAGAGCAAGACCCTATCTCAAAAAAAAAAATGACTGCGACTTAAGTGGGTACTTGAGAGTTGAATTCAGGGACTGTTTTGAGCAAATTGGCAGGCTAAGGGAAATGAATAAGAGGTAGTGAAACATCAGAGTTACATTGGCAGTCCTTACCAACCCCAGCTAAGCCGGGAGGAATGATGGGAGGGCGCAGTCCCACAGCCTCTGAGAGAGTACTTGTAGCTTAGCAGAAGGTCATTGGAAGGAATCCGCAGTACTGATTCTGCTGATCCTGACCTTGAAGCATGGATCTTTGGGAGGGGGAGGGGAAAATGACTGGACAGGAAAAATTAACACCAGACCCATTTTCTGGAATTCTAAGTTCCATAGTTTAGAATAGAAACTGGGCATGGTGGCCGGGTGCAGTGGTTCACGCCTTAATCCCAGCACTTTAGGAGGCTGAGGTGGGCGGATCACCTGAGGTCAGGAGTTCAAGACCAGCCTGGCCAACATGGTGAAACCTTGTCTCTACAAAAATACACAAATTAGTTGGGTATGAGGGCGGGTGCCTGTAATCCCAGCTACTCCGAGGCTGAGGCAGGAGAATCGCTTGAACCCGGCAGGTGGAGGTTGCAGTGAGCCAAGATTGTGCTATTGCACTCCAGCCTGGGTGACAGAGCAAGACTCCATCTCAAAAAAAAAAAAAGAACTGGGCATGGCGGCTTGTACCTGTAGTTTCAGCTACTTGGGAGGCTGGCTTGAGCCCTGCTTTCTTAGAAGATGTCATCTCTGTCTACCTACTTTAGGTCATTTTTTCCTTTTTTTTCTTTTTTGGGGTGGGGGGCGTTCCTGAGTTTATTTGGGGCACACCTGGACGAGGGCCCTGCCCCTAGAAGAAGGTGTTGGGCCTCTTGGTGGTGAAGCGTGGCTTGGGCTGACGGGCAGGACCCGGTGGGGCAGCGGGAAACTTGATCTTGGAGTCGTGGAACTGCCTGATGGCCGGCCGGCTGGTGGCACTTGCTGGCTGCAATCTCCTCCACCTTCAGGATCTCGGAGTGGGCCCAGGTGCGGTGCCGGGCGCCCATAGACCTCTCGGTAGCACTGGGTAACAGTGTCCGCAGTGGTCAGGTCCCGGTATTCCCGGTACATGTAGGGGGTGCCACTCCGGGAGTCATAGCTCAGCCAGATGCTGAAGTTCTTGACCCGCAGTGGGGACTTCTCAAACACCTGCCCACAGTAGACAATCTCCCCTGAAGACTTCTTCATCTTCTTTAACTGAGATACGAAGTACCAGAAGTCCCGGGACTTGGCGATGACGTGATTAGGCGCAAAGATTCGCATGTGGTATTGGGGCGGTGTGTGGCATTTGGGGGTGGGCAGGCAGTGACCCACCACCTTGTACTCTCATAGTGTGCCCGAGGCCTTCATGGTGTCCTCTCCACGCTCGCCACCACCCGCAAAAGGCTAGGTCGTTTTTTTCTTTGTCATAGATGTGGGAAGAACATTTAACTGCCTGAATTTCTGGACAGGATCACAGTGCTGCCTGCTGCCTTTCTGCAAAATGAATTGTAAAGTTAAAAGAGCCTTCTTCTAAGTGGTTTTCTCAGTTTTTAGAGACTTCTTCACTATCACTGAGAACAATTCCTACTTCCTTACAGTTCTTTTTTTTTTTTTTTTTTGAGATGGAGTCTTGCTCTGTCGCCTAGGTTGGAGGGCAGTGGCGTGATCTTGGCTCACTGCAACCTCCGCCTCCCAGGTTCATGCCATTCTCCTGCCTCAGCCTCCCAAGTAGCTGGACTACAGGCACCCGCCACCACGCCCGGCTAATTTTTTGTATTTTTAGTAGAGATGGGGTTTCACCGTGTTAGCCAGGTTGGTCTCGATTTCCTGACCTTAAGATCCGCCCACCTTGGCCTCCCAAAGTGCTGGGATTACAGGCATGAGCCACCTCGCCCAGCCTTCCCTACAGTTCTTAAAACTTAATGTAGTTATTCTTGTTTCTGTTGCAGAGACTATCCTCTGGTTAATACAGACTTAAGCTTCTTTGGTGCTAGAACTAAGAATGTTCATGGGTGTAATGGGGCACTCTGCCTCAGTGTGGTAACCTCTGAACTGTCAATGGACATTCGAGGTGTTTCAAATAGTGTGCAGGCATGCCCTCTTGATGCTGGTGCTGTTGCACCTCCACTCTTTTGTGTGGTCGGTTTTCTTTATTAATTTTATCACAAACATATACTTAAAATTACATAAAAGAAAAAAGTTAGGCATGTTCTTTTTCATGCACATTGGAGACTTTTACTCAAGGTCTTCACAGGTATCTTCAACATCTGGGTCCTTGTTATCACTAGCGCCACTCTTTAGGAGTCTTTAGGAGAGAATTTTTTATCTGACCAGATAATTTTAAAGGTGAGAAAAATGTGGTGTTTTTGTTGTTTGTTCCATGACATTATTAACCAGATCTTCACAGAAAGAGAAACAAAACCTCAGGTTGCCATAAAGCTTATCTGCTTTGGTTGTATTTGTCCATAGGGATAATGTTAATAAGTTCTAGCTGTTCTTAGATGGTGGACTGCCTTTTATTTAATATTTGTATCTAACAAAACAAAAACAAAAAACAAAAAAAAACCCACTTAGACTGGGCACACTGCCTCATGCCTGGAATCCCAGCACTTTGGGAGGCTAAGGTGGGAGGATTGCTTGAGCCCAGGAGTTCAAGACTAGCCTGGGCAAGATGATGAGACCCCGCCTCTACAAAAAAAAAAAAAAAAAAAAATTAGGCTGGCATGGTGACGTGTGCCTGTGGTCCCAGCTACTTGGGAGGCTGAGATCAGAGGATCGCTTGAGCCCAGGAATTTGAGGCTCCAATGAGCTATCATCACACCTCTGTACTCCAGCCTGGGTGACAGAGCGAGACCCTGTCTCTAAAAAGCAATAATAATTAATAAACTTAGAAACTACACATTTTCTGAAATAAATTAAAAAACTGATTTGTTATTGAACCCAAGTATTTATTCACTAGCGTTTCTACTCTGCACGTTAGCTGTGACCATTTGAGGATATCCAGAAACCAAAAGCTGCACAGTCTCATTTGTGTGTTGTTAGGTCTCCTCCTACAGTATCCTTGCTAGAGATATTTCCTTTTACTTACGGGCTTTCTGTGGCTAATGTTTGTAATCCAGGGTAGGGACAGATCCTTCATTTTGCAACTTGCAAGTATCCTATTTATTAGCATTTTGTTAAGTGTAAATTCCCGTGCCATTTAGCCAAGTACATCAGAATTTTGAGCTGCAGTCATTTCAGGATGTGTTCAGCCTCTGCATCCTGAATCTGTTAGGGGTTTGGATTCCTCACTGGTTGAGCAGCAGTATTACTGTTGGTGCTTATGAAACTGGTGTATCAGCTACTGGTCTGAGAAAATTATTCCAAGTTAGCATTATTCCAAGTTGCTGTTTTGAGTATGGTAGCCGCACTTACTAGGGAATGAGAGGGAAGTTTTCACTTTATACCCCTCTTTCTTACTTTCTCTTTATCTCTTTCCCTTTTTGCTCGAATTCATTCACGTGCTCTATTTTTCTTTCTCTTTCCTTCACTCTCCTTGTCTCACTGTCCTTCTTTCCTAACAATAAGCATGTGTTACCTTAGTAAAAAATAAACATGCTGGGTGTCATGGCTCACACCTGTAATCCCAGCATTCTGGGAGGAAGCAGGAGGATCACTTGAGCTCAGAAGTTTGAGACCAGCATGGATAATATAGTGAGACCTCGTATCTACACAAAATTTAAAAATTAGCCAGGCGTAGGCTGGGCACAGTGGCTCACACCTGTAATCCCAGCACTTTGGGAGGCCGAGGCCGGCGGATCATGAGGTCAGGAGATCGAGACCATCCTGGCTAACATGGTGAAACCCCATCTCTACTAAAAATACAAAAAAAAATTAGCCGGGCTTGGTGGCAGGCGCCTGTAGTCCCAGCTACTCGGGAGGCTGAGGCAGGAGAATGGTGTGAACCCGGGAGGCAGAGCTTGCAGTGAGCCGAGATCGCACCACTGCACTCCAGCCTGGGTGACAGAGCAACACTCCATCTCAAAAAAAAAAAAAAAATATATATATATATAGAAAATGGAGATGGTATCATTAACTGCACATTAACATAATTCTTAACAGTATCATTTGACTTGTTTGTGAATGCTGTGGCCTCGTATTGCGATTCTGTTACTTAGTTCTCTTTCATAATCTTTGCTTTTCATCAACAGGTTGTTAAGAGAGAGGACATTCAGCAGTTCTTTGAAGAGTTTCAGTCAAAAAAGAGAAGAAGAGTGGATGGGATGCAGTATTACTGCAGCTAGAGTGGGGTATGAAGCTTTCTCATTCAAGCCAATGAAAATGCGCTTCCCATTCTTGGAATAAAAGAGGTGTGGTTCACATTTGGCCCCCTTTCCGTCCTCCTCTGTTTGGAGAGGCCTCGCGCTCCCTTCATTCTCTTTAGCTGCAGTAGCCACAGTGTGGATGCTGACTTCACAGCCAGCGTCCTCTGTGACTCAGCTAATGCAGCTCATTCCACAGACTTCTCCAGTGTACTCCTACTCCAGTGCACCCAGGGTTATTTGCATAGTTTTTAAGTTTGATTTTGTTTTGAGAAAGCAAATTGGTGTCTTGTTTAATGATCTGTTATTTCACTCCCAGATGTGTGTGTTTTGCCACAGAGCTGTTGCCTTCCAGAACCTCCTCTGCAGGCATCACGGAAGGCTCTCTTCCCGTCACCTAGAACCTCTACAGGTCCCCTCGCCCCTATGATCGTGGTGCCTTGGGTCAAAGCTTCCTCAAGCCTGGTCTGCTCCTTCTTTCACGTCCCTGTTTTCTGAGGTTTGGTCATAGCTTAGAAAGGATCTTGGGGCTTGTTTTCTCTAGGCCCAACCTCCAGAGTAGCCAGGACTGATGGTTTTCTGGTCTGGATGTCTGTCACAGGCGGAGAGATTAACAGATGACAGGGTTGAGGAAGCAAGCCTTTGTTATGAATTTTACTAATACAGTTCAAGTGAAATTTTCGTTCATGATTCTACTGGCACTAGAATTAGAATTTCAGTACTGTAGTGCTCACAGGGCTTCCTGGAGAACATTTGCCCGTATACTAGTCCCTTCTCTGCTGCCTAGAAAACAGACCGGGTCTCACCCCTGTGAAATCTTGGTGGTTTACGAAGTCCTCTGGATTTCTTGATATTATCAGGGATATTCATAAGCATATATCAAAAATGGACCTATTTTGATATTCTGTTATGAAAATGTTATTAGAACCCCAATAAATTATTATTTTTCCCCCTTGAATCTGCTAAAGAAAACAGATCCTGACTTAGCTTACTTGTAATAAGCAGGGCAGGGAGCCCTGTTTTGGAAGAGACAGACTGTGGAAGAGATTACAAACAAGGCCCGAGGCTGCACGAATGATGAGTTTTGTGTATATAATGTTAATGTCCACCGCCACTTCCCTAACGACTATGAGATCTTTTTTTTGAAGATCCTCATGGAAGGTTGTACAGAGCCCCACATTTGAGGGGAAGTCCTTTCAGTTGATATGAGATCTCTTTAACACCCCTCAGTCTATGTAGGAAATGCCTTGTGATACATAGAGAACCCTCAGCTTCTCTCTCCCTCTGGAGGAACAAGGTCTTTCCTGACAGTCGGAGACACACCTTGATGTATGTTAATAAAAGCATTTCAGGCTGTGGGGCCACCATGTATATTAATACTCCTAATGTGTCCAGCATCTATGTATTCATTCGAGTGCCCAATCCCTGGAAGAGATGAACTAGGCCTTACAAAAAGTCAAAGCCTCAAAGAAATGGCACAACCATGTTCTTTGGCATTCAGGCTCCTAATTACAGATCCTCACGAAGGGTGGTATGTGGAGCTGGAAGGTCTTGTGGCCACAGGACATGCTGGTGAGCCCTGAGCTGGCCTTGTGCAGAGGGCTCCGTTCAAAGGCTTGGGGTGTCTTTGAGGTTGTTTATCAAGCTGGGGAACTCTTCCAAGTCTGACAATGTTTCGAACCCTTTTTGCAAGGTTGCACTATTAGTATACCATCATGTCCGGAAAACTTTTAATCTTCTCAAATATCTGATGTAACTACCAGAAAGTCCCTTACTTCCTATGACCAATCAGGACCAAGTCTTGGAGGTGATGTGTTACATTACGTGCAGCACAATAGTACCGATCAGTTAACTCAGCGCTGAAGGGCTTGTTTTATGAAAGGTACTATTCCTTCTTTCACATTAACTGGAAACCTCTTTTTTTACCTGTTGTTCACAACTAGTTTTCTTATCGACTGTATTGGACTGTCTCTTCTTGTAGAGACTGATTTTGGCCAACATATTAATGCATGTTTTATGCAAAACACAAATATGATATTAGTTGCTTTTAAGGAGTTCTGGCATTGTATGTGCATTTTTGTAGAAATTGTTACTGGACTTATAATTACATACTTAACTCTGATCAGGTTTCTGTAAAATTTAAATAAAACCAATACAAAATAGTTGCTTTTCAGATTGTTTTTAGTATATTTAAGTCTACACAGCCTCCCTCTGCAGGTTTTAAGAAAAATGCAGGCCGGGCGCGGTGGCTCACGCCTGTAATCCCAGCACTTTGAGAGGCCGAGGCAGGCAGATCACGAGGTCAGGAGATCGAGACCATCCTGGCTAACATGGTGAAACCCCATCTCTAATAAAAATACAAAAAATTAGCTGGGTGTGGTGGCAGGCGACTGTAGTTCCAGCTACTCGGGAGGCTGAGGCAGGAGAATGGCGTGAACCCGGGAGGCAGAGCTTGCAGTGAGCCAAGATCACGCCACTGCCCTCCAGCCTGGGCGACAGAGCGAGACTGTCTCAAAAAAAAAAAAAAAGAAAAAATGCATAGAGCCGGGCAGGGAGGTTCACGCCTGTAGTCCCAGCTACTTGGGAGGCTGATGCAGGAGGATTGCTTGAGCCCAGGAGTTGGAGGCTATAGAGTGCCGTGGTTGCACCTGTGAATAGCCAGCCACTCACTGCACTCCAGCCTGGGCAACAGAGTGAGACCTCATCCTTCAAAAGAAACGTAATGGTGTATTCTAACAGCTCTTCCTGCCCTGAGGTCCTGCCCTCAAAGCAGAGGGACTGGTTCACGACAATGGGTAGCTCATTATTCTGCTGTTCTGTAAAATGCAGCCTGATCCCAGGTCCCCCGAGCAGAGCTCCTTCATCCCCCCGACTTCACCATACCCCCTGGGGTCTAATAACTGGGGTCTAGATGAACAGCAGAACAAAGCAATGGGCTGGGCTGTGACCAGTCACAGTGTTCAGGTACTGCTGCATGCAGAGGGAGAGAGGGCTGGAGCCCCACATCCTGAGGAAAATGTGAGGTCCACCCTACACAGTAGCCATTATTTCTAAGTAAATATAAAAGCAACCCAAAAAGCCAGTATAGTGGCCCATCTTTGGCCTCCCCACAACTCCTGCTACCTTGGATGTGGACTTAGGTCATCACCCATGGTGAGTTCAGAGGCCAGATTGCAGAGGGCAGGGTGTGGGCTGCAAGAACAGGCCACAGTTGGCACTACTGTGAGGGGACAAGGAGAGGGCACGGCTGCAGAAGGCCAGTCCAGGGAGTTGCTTGTTGAAGTTCAGAGACACTTGGGCCAACGCACATTCTTAAGGTGGAGCCATTGCTGAGAGTGGACCGCAGGTGACGTTGGAGCTGTTAGAAGATGGGATAGGATGGGACAGAAGAACCACCAGACCTGGTGGTGGGGGATGCGGGTGAGGGTGTTGGAATGAGGCCTCAAAATCGAGGGAGTTCCATAGGCAGCCTCCATTTCCCTGGGAGGTGGGAGGGGAGGAGTGAGCTGGAGCATGGCTCAGGTAAGAGGAGGTGGGGGGGAGGAGTGCGCTGGAGGGCGGCTCAGGTGAGAGGAGGGGGCGGAAAGTGGCCCCTAGGAGAACACGTTAAGGCTGACCCGCAGGACTCAGGCACACCGAGCCAGGGAGGCTGGGGACCACAGGTACCACGGGGGCGTGGCTGTCTTCAGTCTCCCAAAGCTGAAGATGGACACACTGTTTATGGGTTGAGTTGGGCGGGGAGGATGGGTCGCAGCTGGGCATGGTGAGACGGCTGCCAGCTATGGAAGCTGGGCCATCCTGGCAGGGGAGCAAGGAGGCCAGAGTTCCAGAGGAGGACCAGGGAGAGGCTCTGGACAGGAGGCGATCCGGCCTGAGAGCGGGCAGTGAGGTTAGGATTTCAAAGATGGAGACATTCTGGGGACAGGGGAGAGCTGTGCCATGGACAGGTAGCTGGAGATGGTCTAGGCAGCTACCAGGATGACACCAGGGATTGGAGGGAGAGGATGTTAGGTTGGAGCCAAAGCCTTCAGGATACGAAAGGAGTGACTGGGGGTGGCAGCTGCAAAGGTGGGAGCAGGACACTGGGCCGTGGGGGCTGGAGAGGTGCTGGGGTGTTAGAGACGTCACCCGCTGCCCTTCCTGACACAGAGTCCGTGGAAAGAGCGAGAAGGAGCCCACGTCCTGGGAGAGGGCTAAGTGGGCGAGGAGGAGCTAGGAGGGCAGCCAGGACAGGAGGCAGGAGGGGAGGGGTAGGAGCACAAGGACGCTGGCACTGGGGGGCAGGGAGGACACCCTGAGCAGGGTGGAGAAACAACCGTGGGTGCGATCAGGGGACTTCTGTAGGAAGAAGGCTGGCGAATGACTCGGGAGAGCGGGATCGGCAGGCACAGGGTCACCTGACTGCAACTCTGCAAAGAGCCCAGTCCCATCAGCCCCGGGAATGGTGGGATGTTGGGGGCACTGAGTTCTCTCGGGATCACTTACAGCTGGACTTCCCAGGGACTCCCCAGGGATTTCAGTGGCTCCGTTGGAACATGGAGAGTTGGGAAGAACAATGCTTTTAGTTCAGTCTCAGAGGGCAGGGAGGCATTTATGGTGCATCTGCTAGAACAGGGGTCCCGCGGTACCGTCCATGGCCCGTTAGGATCGGCGCCACACAGCAGTAGGTGCGCGGCGAGAGTTACCGCCTGAGCTCCGCCTCCTGCTAGATCCGCGGCAGAATTAGATTCTCACAGGAGAACTCTATTGAGAACTGCGCATGCGAGGGATCTAGGTTGCGTGCTCCTTATGAGAATCCAATGCTAAAAGTAATGCGCTTGAATCATCCCAAAACCACCCCCCCGACCCCTGTCCGTGGAAAAATTGTCTTTCATGAAACCGGTCCCTGGTGCCAAAAGCGTTGGCAACGGCTGTACCAGAAGATTCCAGAGATGGAGGATATTTGCGGAGCTAGCTAAATGAAGGGTGAGGAATTCCAGGAGAGTACAGGCGTCAACAGGTGCCCACAGGACCCCGCAGCAGCCCTCCAAGGTGGGTATTGAGGAGGAGTTTCTTCACCTGAGCCTGAGGATGAGAACTATTGCACAGGGTGACTTGAGGATCGCGAGTCAGACATGGAAATTTCGCGACCAGCGCTCAAGAAGCGCACTCGCATCATCTCCAGCTTAAGGATGAGGAGGCTCAGGCGCTTTGCCCCAGCTTCCACAGCCAGGAAGTGGCAGAGGCAGGCCCAGCCCTGGCCCTGCCCTGGCCCTGCCCTGCAGGCACCCCGAGGATCCCCCAGTCCAGGCAGGCCTTCCTGGTGCCTTCCTCCCTCCTCCTAGGCAGGCTTTCCTGGCTCCGCCTCCTCACCCTCTCTGAAGACCCCCCCACAGGCCAGCAGCGGGCACAGGAACACTCCCCAAAGCTTGGAGACAAGGCATGACAGCCCAGAATCCAAGGCTCTGCGAGATGAGGCTCAAAGCAGCGGCGAGCTCTCCGAGGGACACAGCTTAGTCCCAGGCCGGGGGAAAGGCATGGGGCTGGCACTGGGAGGAAATGGACGTGGTTGTACGGAACTGGTGAGCTCTGGGTTTCAGAGACAGAATAAAAAATGGTCCATGGCCAAGAGGCTTGGAGACAGATGGACCTGTTGGGTGGGCCATGGAGCTAAACTCCAGACTGGGGTGACGCCCGTGAGAAACCCCAAGACCGTGAGTGCCACGTATAAAGCCAGCTGTGGAGCAAGGACAGTTAGCTGACCACAGGGAGCGTGGAAACACATGACTCGCTTCCACACTTTCTGTGAGAGGACAGCCTTGAACAAGCAGAGCAAAAGCAGGCGAGCACGGGCGGAAGGAGCCGGGAGGCCCTGAGGACGTGGCCTGGAAACTATTCACAGCACACTGCAGGCAATCTATGCAGGACCACCGACGACCGAGAGAGAGACACGGGCCCCAACGCCAGAAACGACCATATATCTCAATTCATTTGCTTTTGTACTTTTAGGTGGGGGATGGTAGATTCTGGAAACTATGGACTGGTGACCTGACAGGTGTCCCCTAGAGGCTTCTAAAACAAACTAGCAGCTACTGTGGAATGATTTCTGAACCCCCGGAGAGAGGAGCTGCAAGTAGGAAGTGAGGAGTCCTTAAGAACAAATGGTGCGACCCAAATGCCCATCAACAGTAGACTGGATAGAGAAAATGTGGCACATGTACACCATGGAATACTATGCAGCCATAAAAAGGATGAGTTCATGTTCGTTGCAGGGACATGGATGGAGCTAGAAACCATCATTCTCAGCAAACTTACACAGGAACAGAAAACCAAACACCGCATGTTCTCACTCATAAGTGGGAGGTGAACAATGAGAACACATGGACGCAGGAAGGGGAACATCACACACCAGGGCCTGTCAGAGGGTCGGGGGTTAGGGGAAGGACAGCATTAGGAGAAATACCTAATGTAGGTGACGGGTTGATGGGTGCAGCAAACCACCATGGCACGTGTATACCTATGTAACAAACCTATACGTTCTGCACATGTAACCCAGAACTTAAAGTATATATATAAAAAAAGAACAAATGATGCAGAGCCGACTTCCTTCTCCTGTTGATAAGTCAACCAGCTTCCCAGGGGACGAGGGAAGCCTATGTATGTGAAAAGGTCTCTCATGACTGGCCCACAAGATGACAGTAATGATGACCCCACCCAGCTTCCAGGGACAGCTCGGTCGGGTCTCCTCACTCCACAAACGCCTTCAGTTTCCCTCCTCTCCACCACTAAGCTACTCAAAAAGGCTGTCTACACAGATCATCTCCACCTTCTCACCTCCCACTCAGACTCGCATCTGCCCCACCTGGCTTCTCTCTCCAGCTGCCACCAAACTGCTCTTCCAAACACCTTCACCTTGAGGCTGACCCAACCCGCCCTAGGGGCCTGATCTTCCAAAACCTCGGAACAGCAGCCACAGGTTAACTTTTGGATAGCAGTGAAACTGAGCCTTAATCTCTTACCTTTAATTAACTTGAAAAAGTAATACCTGCATATCATTTAAACACTCAACCAGAACAAAAAGGATGCCATTAATTGGCAGTTGCATGTATTGTCAATGACCCTCTCCAGAGGGAGTCCTGTGCACATTCTTGCAGATTTTTTTTTTTTTTTTTTTTTTTTTTTTTTTTTGAGAGTGAGTCTGTCTCTATTACCCAGGCTGGAGTGCAGTGGTGCAATCTTGGCTTGGTGCAATCTCCGCTCACTGCAATCTCTGCCTCCTGGGTTCAAGCGATTCTCGTGCCTCAGCCTCCAGAGTAGCTGGGATCACAGGCCCCTGCCACCACACCAGGCTAATTTTTGTATTTTTAGTAGAGATGGGTTTTCACCATGTTGGCCAGGCTGGTCTCGAACTCCTGACCTCAAATGATCCACCTGCCTTGGCTTCCCAAAGTGCTGGGATTACAGGCATGAGCCACCGCGCCTGGCTGCAGAAATGTTTATGTATGTATTTGCATTCATTCCTTTTTTTTTTTTTTTGTCTTCTCTCCAAGTGGGAGCATATGGATGCATTATTTTGTATACTGCTTCTTTCACATCATTTATTCTAAAGATCACATTCCCTCTTTTCTCAAGTTGTCCCAGCCTGGTCTTCTGTGCAGCACACTGCTGGTTTTCTTTCTGTCTGCTAGGCTGCCCTTGGCCAGCAACTCCCTCCAGCTGGCTTGGAAAGGTTGGAGTCCCCCAAGTTCATCATCCAGGCCCTCTTTCATCTTCGTTTAAACCTTTCCCCTAATCACGCCATCTACTCCTAAGGCTGTAAGTGCCACCCATATATGTGGACAACCCCCACACAGCCTCTAGCTAGAATCCTTTCCTCTGACTCCCAGCTGACACCTAGTTGCCACCTAGTAGTTGGCTGCCTGGCAATCATTCCCGCGTCAACATGACCAACACTAACGCCATCTTCCCCCCAGAGCTGGCTCCCCCTCCTTTCCCACACCGAGCAAGCACCTAGTCACGCAGACATGGCACCGTCAGCAGATTCCGAATCTGTTCTCTTTGTTGGCTGCTTGCAGCTCTCCCCTGGACGGCTACGGCAGCCTCCCGTCTGGACCTCTCAATCTACTCCTGCTTCTTTTCAACCACTTCCCATGCAATAGCCAGAGTGATTTGGAACATGCAAATCTGGGGAACCACACCCCAGCATACGATGCCCTAGTAGCTTTTGAGTTGCCATTATAGCCAACTTCAGAAGCCTCACCCTGCCCTAGGAGGGTCCCACACCCCCTCTCACTCCCCTGAGCTCTGTCCAGGCTTGGTCTCTCCATGGAGCCCTCCCTCCCCACTCCTCACCCTGTTGCTCATCTCTTCCTTCACCTGCACCTTCAAGGTCACTCCCACACAAAGCCTTCCCACCCCTGGGACCAGTTAGACATCGAGCCTTACCTGTGTAGTTCTTCCATGTCTTTTCTTCTTGGAAACTCAAAAATTTTTTGAGTGGGACTGTGACTGTTTTGTTCATGACTCTGCTGTGTCAGCATCTAGCGATGTTCGGAAAAACGGATTGGATGAACAAATGATTGCCATCCTTGAACCTGCTTCCACCTGTTGCACATTAGAGTCCCCCCCCGCCCGGACCACCGGACTTCCTGGTGCGCAGAACAACACAACGGCTGAGGACTGGGGTTCTGGAGCCAGGCTACCTGGGTTTGAGCCCAAGTTCTGCCAACTTTCTAGCTGTGTGACCTTGGACAAGGTGCTCAGTATCTCCGGGCTTTTCTCTTTTGTAAAATGGCACAAATAATAGTACTTAATTCACAGAGGATCAAACGAAGGAGTTCCTAACTCAAGGAGGGATTAGAAAAAATTACATTGTTAGTGCTGCTTCCAGCATTTCTCCTCCTGTTCATTCATTCCTGGTCCATTTCAAGCTGGTCTTCCCCTTAGCTGTGATAACTGCCCTGTATTTTTTGTTTGTTTTGAGATGGAGTCTCACTCTCTTGCCAGGCTGGAGTGCAATGGCATGATCTCGGCTCACTGCAACCTCCGCCTTCCAGGTGCAAGCGATTCTCCTGCCTCAGCCTCCCGAGTAGCTGGGACTACAGGCACGCACCACCACGCCCACCTAATTGTTCTATTTTTAGTAGAGATGGGGTTTCACCATGTTGGTCTCAATCTCCTGACCTCATGATCCACCTGCCTCAGCCTCCCAAAGTGCTGGGATTACAGGCTTGAACCACCGCACCTGGCCTTGTTTTGTTTTTAGGACAAAAGGCATTTCCAGCTAGAGGTGAGTTTCTGACACTGGGGATCCTGTCTGTTTGGTCTGCTGCTCCATATTCCCAGACTCTGGGAGGAGTGGACTCAAGAAATATTCCCTAATGGATTGAGGAGAGGTAAAGCCTAGAGTGGCTTGGGAAGCTAGCCCGAGTTCATTTTTCCAGGAATAATCCACAAGTACAGAAATGAACGTTGATTTATTCAATTTTCTTGTTTAGATTTAAGCTCACTCACAGAAACCTTAGATTTTATTTTATCTTTATACCCTTCTGTTAAACCTAAGATGGTTACAAACTATAAAGCAATAACTTGTTAGTAAGGCATGAAGAGTGAGATGCTAGGACAGAATTTGGCACTGAAATGATAAAAAACATTTTAAAGAGCTCGCTGGTTGCAGTGGCTCATGCCTATAATCCTAACATTTAGGGAGGCTGAGGTGGGAGCATCACTTGAGCCCAGGAGTTTGAGACCATCCTAGGTAACATAGTGAGACCCCCTCCTCCGTCTCTACAAAAAATTTTTAAAATGAGCCAGGCATAGTGGTGTAACACTGACTGTAGCCCCAGCTACTCGGGAGGCTGAGGTGGGAGGATCATTTGAGCCTGGAAATTGAGGCTGTAGTGAGCCATGATCACACCACTGCACTCCAGCCTGGGTGACAGAGCAAGACATTGTCTGAAAAATAAAAAATAAAATAAGAGCTCTTTTGTAGCAATTTAAAAAAATGGAAATTAGAAAACTTTCCATTTTGCGTTTTTTTTTTTTCAGAATCCTAGACTCTAGACCATGATCTCATTTCCTTTTGAAATTGAAAATATTACTGAGCCTGGGTGTGAAAGCAAAAGCAAAGCTCAGAATCTAGGCCAGATCTCTGACCCTCGAAGGGCCCTGAAGAGCAGGACACATCCAGGTGCCTGGTTCACGTGGGTGCCATGCTGAGCTTCCTGCAATCCTGAAGACCCCTGTGAGAGGAACTTTCCACTCAAATTTGTAAAATAAAATTTCTCAGAAATGTCTCAATGAAATAATAGAAAATAATGAACCTGATGATTCAGAATAAAATGTGTGATTTCCAAGAAAACGATGATGATGATGATGATAAAATGCCTCTGAATGATTGAAATCCTAGAAACAGAGAAAATCAACCTAGAAAACCTCCCAATTCTACCCTCAGGGGTGCAATGACTTCTATAATTGAAGACTATACGCTCCACTGCTAAAACAGACTGTATCCAACTCAGCAGATTCTATACAAGCCATTTATTTGAAATGCCAACTATATGTAGGATAAAGTCAGTGTTACATGCTTATCAGTAACAGTAGAAAAATAGAAGCAGTGAAAACCTCTGTACAACTGTAATGGTACTCAAAAGAGAAATGTATCGTTTTACAATGCTTCACACAGACGAATTCAAGTTTGGAGGTACCTAAATAAAAATACTATATATTTCTTTAAAAATCACTATGTACAATTGAAGCGTAAACAAGTTTTACAAAGTACTGGTTATGCAGGTTGTAGAAAACACTTGCATAGGACATGAAATCAGTTTAAGAAAAATTTCTGAGCCTTTAGCATTGAAGGCACTTGACTTTATACCAGTAACAGCACAACCACAAGAAATGCAGTGTTGTAGATGATTTTCCACCTCTCTGAAGTACAGATGTGGTGCATACACAGCAAGGAGAGTTCAGGAACCTTTATCTCTCAGCCACCCCATTGAAGAGCAGGACTTGGTACCGCCTGCCCATGTAACCCAGATACACAGTTACGTGTAGGTACAGATGCTGAAGCTTCCAGAGCTTAGCTGATCTCTTAGACAGAACTCACATAAACACACAAATACAAGAGGTTATTTTCAAGACACACACTTGCAAGTAATCGTTCTATAGAAATGGCCACAGCATTATAATATTCAAAATATGGAAGATTGACAGTCTGAGGATTTTCTAGAGGAAAAAAAAATCAAAGGACTTGCCAAAAGGATAACTGCATAACAGATATGACAATCTACAGGACAAAAAGACAACATGTCACCAAATATTGTTGATACAACAGCGTTAATGGAAAACAGTAAAACACCTTTTAGCAGTGTGCATGTTAAGTCTTTTAGTAAGATTATCTGTAATGAGGTTTGAAAGTAAATCACTTAGTAGACAAAGTAAACCACCACAGAACCAGGAATAGCACCCATCACTGCTGCTTTGTCACTCCAGAAAGCTGAAAGTCAACCGAACAATGAAAAAAAGTCAAAGAAGCATTTCCCTTTGAATTCAGTCCTAAAAATATGAATGCCTTATAATTAATTTCAAAATAAGTATCTTACAAGTGTTTCATGAAACATTGTTTTCCTAAAAGGCAAATTCAACATTATGAAAATATATATTTTGCCGGGTAGTTACTGAGAAATGTCAATCCTTTCAACTCTAGAGAATGATGCATGGAGGTCGGCTTTGAGCCCCACTGCCGCTGGCGCGTGTTTCCAATTTGCCTTCTGCATCGGCACCTTAATGCAGATGTACAAGGACTAAGCTCATTGCTAGAATGGCAACAACAAACCAAAACAAAAATCCAATGAAGGATGGCAGGTGCAATAAAAAGTTTCTGAGGAAGCAAAAACAAGAATTAGTTAAGGCTTCATAAAGAATTCTATAAGAAGATTTAAATGTCAAGAATTCACTGAAAAGCCTCAAAGCCTAACGGGTTATTGCGGTGTCAGGCTAGCTGAGGTCTAGCGACATGTTCCCAGAAATAAAGCTAAAGGGGGCACGTGAGAACGGGCGTGGAAAACTGAAACAATTATGTTTCAAATACTTTTTGCCTTTCATGATGCTGTTTTTTCCTTAGGAGCCACGGGTGACTCTGAACTTCAATTATTCATCAAAATCACAAAACTAAAACAATAACATAAGAAAAAAGACCAACAGCATCTTTAAGAAACTAGAACGTCCTCTGGGCTCTAGCGTGTAAACGGTAGATCTCTAACCTCAACGCACAGCGGGCACTGGAAGCGGTGATTGTCCAAAGGCCTGATTGTCCACGATCTCAAAAGGAGATCTGGTATTTTTGTGATTTGGTTCTCATTAAATTCCTATACCAAGTAAAATGCCAGTTCCCATGGCCTAAATTTTATTTTATACATATATATGCTTTTTTTTTTCTGAGAGCAACCTTACTCAGACTTCACATTTATCTTAGTACAGCATTAAAAAAGATTTAATAGATGGGTTCAAAAGCCAGAGGCATGTAGCTCTTCAACCTACCCTAGTAACCATACTTCACAAGATACATTAAAAGTCCACTAACACCTAACCTAACTCACACAAAACCCACGCCTGTTTACCTTCTGCAAGTCGCATCGGTCCGCAATCCCACAGATTAAAGCAAGTTTTCCCTTTATACGCAAAGTTTTAGCCAGGTAAGCTACTGTATGATTAAAAGCAAACTTTATAAACTAAATAATCTTAGGAATAGTGGCCACTTACTTTTATATTTCAGGGATATGAGAGAATAGTTCATGAATTTTCAGAAAAATGAATGTGTGGGATCAACAGCTCTGGTCTAACATTTGCGGCAGGGGGGAAGGGTCAGGGATGAGAGTTTTTCTCCCCATCCAAATTAGGTCTGTTGAGTCTTACTTGCAGTACCGGCGCAGTACATGAACATGTCAACATACATATGTGGCAGAAACACACATCAAGGAACATGACGGCATTCACTTTTGTTTCTGCAGACAGACAGAGACTGGGCTTCAAAAGACACCATCTTCTATTATGAGTCAAACTTCTTACAAATGAGAACAGAGGCCTATGCTTTTCTCTTTAAAAAAGGAGCCTCGAATGCGATGCACAGCCGACCTGCAGATTAGTGTTAACTCTGGGAGCTCGGGAGCGTGCACCACCACCAGCGTCACAGAGCGCACCCGCACAGCAGCTAACCAGTCAGGCAGCAGAACGAGTGGCGGCAGTTTGCCGGTGCGTGCAGACACATGACGTGTTTCCCATCTTGGAGACTATCTACTGTTCGGGTTTTCTAAAATGTCAGATTATTCCTGAGTGTATATCCACAGGGTAAAGGAGGAAAAGACCGTAAGAGAAACTATAGTTTTGGGAGAAATCAGAGTTGTTGACACCCAATAGAAAACCTATTTACTTCAAAGTGCATGTAATTCATTTATCCGGTAGCTCATAAACGCTCCCTAGCCCTGCATAGTTTTCGAGTGAGTGTGAGTGATTCATAGTTTTTTATATATATACATACATAGAAAAGAGGATCCCAAATATCCTGCAGAGGAAGGAATGCTTAGAAAGCCTCTTTTCTTCTAAGTGCTACGGCTGTGTGTTTATGTGTTTGTAAAAATACAAAGTAAATGCTCAAATAATGTTGAAGTGATTTAAAAACTCAAATACTCATATATTTACATTGGAGAGTAAGAAAAAAAACAGTCCTTAGCTCACACATTGCCCTTCCAAGGGAGAGGATCCTGAAAGACCCCATGTGCTCAGTGGTTTAGTAAATGCCAAACCAGCGTCCCAGTGGAGTTCAAGTAGGACATGTAGTGTTTAACTGAAAACAATTTTTTTCCTTTTTTCTGTTGGTGAGAAAGCATTATGCATTACACAACACCAAAATTTAGACATACTTTGAAAATCGTTTAAAAGAAAACGTATGTTTACAAACACCAAATAACATCCATGAGACTGAAGCCCTTTTGTTTTTTTCCCATAGAGAGCAAGACAATTAAAGGCAGCAAGCAGTCAGTTCCGCCATCGCAGCTGGAGAGTTGACGCTCAGAACCAGAAATTCTGTCAGTGTGACCTTTAAGTTACTTCTCTATTTCCACTGCCTTTTTTTTTTTTTTGAGACAGGGTCTCACTGTTGCCCAGGTGCAAGCACAGTGGTGCAATCTTGGCTCACTGCAGTCTCAACCTCCCAGGCTCAGGCGATCCTGCCACCTCAGCCCCCCCAAGTAGCTGGGACTACAGGCGTGCACCACCACGCCCGGCTAGTTTTTTGTTTTTTTTTGGTTTTTTTTGTATTTTTTATAGAAATGGAGTTTCGCCATGTTGCCCAGGCTGGTCTTGAACTCCTGAGCTTCAGTGATCTGCCCGCCTCGGCCTTCCGAAGTGCCGATCACAGGTGTGAGTCACTGCGCCCGGTCTCCACTGCTTTCTAATTCCAAGGGATGCGATCTGTTTAGAGCCTCATCTGGTGACTCTAATCCTTATGACCAGAATGTGCAGGGATTCTGACTGCATCCACACTGTGGAAATGTAACAGCTTTAGCCTGGGCACAGAAGGCTTTTCTCCTTCCTGTTCTTTCCTGAACCAGCAAACTTCAGGACCCTGACTGGACTCCCGCTGGAGGAATGAAGCCCAGCTCCTAGGACTTATTAAAAAAAAAAATGACATTAGATTTATGGAGGCTGAGCGGGAAGATCGCTGAACTAAAACAATTACTGAAAAGAGAGGAGCATTCTGATGTGCTGTTCTTTGGAATTTCTATAATTAAAAAATAAACACAGAACTATTTCGTAAGAAAATACATCTTAGTGTGCAATCCAATGCACATGGATTGGTAGATGAAAGGTAAAATGCAAAAAAGTATGAAAATACAGTCCTTTAAATGTGGCAATAAAGTTTAACATACTGATATAAAATCAATACAGAGAAAATAAATGTACAAGTGCAAAAAAATTCCATCATTTGTAAAGAGAAATAAAAAGTGCCAGCCTGCTTGTTCTTAAAAATGCTTCCCGACATAATTGTTCAAAGACAAATTAGACAGATGCAACATTAAAAAAAAAAAAACCTTCTTAGCATGCCATGTCTAATAAACACATATATACACAAAAACTAGAACAAAATCATGTGAAACCGAGTTATCAGCTGGCATTGATGAACTGGTCTGTAAGTTGTTGGGTTACATCATAAAATGGGATGTTTCACATCTCAGGCACAGACGACTTGGAGGTTGCTCTCAGAGGGCAGACTTTTTGTAGAGGAAGTCCGGCTTGCTTGGTGACCTCCTTCCTCTGCTTATTGAATCTTCCCTTTCCAAATCTGTATTTCTCTGAGCTCCATGGCCCAGGGACTCACTGTCTGCCAGTCTTCTACCGGATCTCTCTTCGGGAGCTTCAGAGCTACATGCAGAAAGTGAAGGTCTGTTAGGAGTCAGCCCAAAAGTCAAGTCAGTTTCTACTGCAGTTCGTCCCCTGACATGGGCTGGACCGGTACTAGCATTTTCTGGGGCTGCCAAAGGAAAGTCTGACCGCTGGGGAGGTTGCTCAACGACGTCCAGGTGTATCGGCTCATTCTTTTGTCTGTGTAGATGCCCGTCAGGGGAAAGTGGATATTCTCTCCTAGCTTCTTCCTGTTTTTTAGGAGACGTCTGACCAGGTAGGTAGGCTGACTTTAAGCCACTTGGTGATGCCTTATTGTGGCTGTACAAATCGGGACCAAAATATCCACCTTGCGAAGGGGAAGGGGTGCGTCTGCTGGGAGCAGGAGTAGAAGGTCTGCAAGCAGCATTTGAGAAGTCATAGAAATCCGGATATTCCTGTGGATTTTCTCTGGGGTCTGTTTTTTGCTCTAGTGTGTGTTTTTTCCGAGAAGTGTGTGTATGTCTCTGTGGAATACACGACAGATGCTGGGGAGGCCCTGGTCCTGCTTCAGAAACCGACTGGCTTAATTCTGTGTCTACAGCAAGCTCTGGAAGCCTCCTGTCCTTGAGTGACAGTGTGGACACACCCACCGCGATGTCTGGCATCAGATCATTCAGCACAGGTTGTGTTCGCTGCAGACAGAGACGAAAATGGTGGGAGGGTTAAAAAAAAGGACCCATCCTCTGTAGAAATGATGTTCACTGATTTTGTTTCCCAATTATAAAATTAACACATTCCGTTTTTGTTTTTTTTTTTTTGAGACAGAGTCTCGCTCTGTCGCCCAGGCTGGAGTGCAGTGGTGCAATCTCAGCTTACTGTAACCTCTGCCTCCCGCGTTCAAGTGATTCTCCTGCCTCAGCCTCCTGACTAGCTGGGATTACAGGCGCCCGCCACCACGCCCAGCTAATTTTTTGTATTTTTAGTGGAGACGGGGTTTCAATGTGTTAGCCAGGATGGTCTCGATCTCCTGACCTCGTGATCCGCTCACCTCGGCCTCCTAAAGTGCTGGGATTACAGGCGTGAGCCACCGCTCCTGGCTGAATTTGTAAGAATTATAAAAATACAGAAAGCTATAAAGGCAAAAAAAATCACTCCAACCTTTTGAACAGAGATACCACTGTTAGCATTTTGAGGTCTTTCTTTTTATGCTTTTCTCCTTTGCATATATATTGATGAAATTTAGTACCTATATAATCTGTCACTAAATCTTTGAGATCACCATTTTAAATTATTATGTGACGTTCTACTGCATCAATGAACCATTACTTAATCATTCTGCTACTATTGGACATTTAGGTTGTTTACCATTTTTCATTATTATAGTCAAGACTGCAATGAATATATAAATAAATTACCTTTAAAGGGAGTTTTATTTAAAATATAAAGTAGTAGAACTTTTGTAATTGTAGAACTGAGGGCCTGGCCCAACAGAATGGGAATCTGGTTTATCAAACATGACCAACCTTCACCATTCTGGGGTGGGGGAAGCAGGGAGGGGAGGTAGAGAGGTCTAAGAAGGCGAGAAAGGCTTTCTGTGCTAACAGTGCCCCTGCAAACATGGTGAACCTTCCTAAAACCCATCGGACTTTCTGTCACAGTGTGGCACACACCAATCCCACAAAGTGACATAGTAGAGGAAGGGCAAGGATTCTCTGTATGCCTAGGGAAAGCAGCATGACAGGAAGCAGAGTGACTATGGTGGGCAGACTAGGCTGATTTTCCCGAAAAAGGGTAAAACTACAAAGATTGTGCTGAAGCTTGAGTGCGCTGAGCTCAACTGCAGATCTAAGAGGATGCTGGCTATTAAGAGATGCAAGCATGTTGAACCCAGAGAAGATAAGAAGAGAAAGGGACAATTGATCCAGTTGTAAGCATCATCTTTTGTTTCATGGTAAAGATAATAAAATCTTGAGGTTGGCCGGGCGCAGTGGCCCACGCCTGTAATCCCAGCATTTTGGGAGGCTGAGGCGGGTGGATCATGAGGGTAGGAGTTCGAGGCCAGCCTGACCAACACGGCGAAAACCCGTCTCTACTAAAAATACAAAAATTAGCTGGGCGTGGTGGTGCGCACCTGTAATCCCAGCTACTCAGGAGGCTGAGGCAGGAGGATTGCTTGAACCCGGGAGGCAGAGATTGCAGTGAGCCGAGATTGCACCACTGCACTCCAGCCTGGGCAACAGAGTGAGACTCTGTCTCTAAAATAAATAAAGAAATAAATGAATAAATAAATAAAATCTTGAGGTTATGTTAAAAAGAGAAGTTGAGAAAGGATCATAATTGGACTCAAGCTTCCAATAAGCCATATTTTAATGAAGCTTCCCTGAACTGACAGGTGAATCTCTTCTTCTAACTTGCTACTGATAGCATGTGACTGAGTATGAAGACTTACAAATCTTACAAATCTTTTTTTTTTGAGACAGTCTCCCTCTGTCATCCAGGCTGCAGGGCAGTGGTTTGATCACAGCTCACTGCAGCCTCAACAACCTCACAGGCTCAAGTGATTGTCCCACCTTAGCCCCATGAGTAGCTGGGACTACAGGCATGTGCTACCACACTTAGCTAATTTATTTGTTTATTTGGTAGAGTCAGGGTCTCACTATGTTTCCTAGGCTGGGTCTGAATTTCTGGGCTCAAGTGATCCTCCCACTTCAGCCTCCTAAAGTGTTGGGATTACAGGTGTGAGTCATGGCACCTGGCCAAAAAAGAAAAAAAACACTTTTTAAAGTATATTATATAAAATCTCTAATACAGTGCAAAATCAAGCAAAGAATCCTCTATCAATTTACTACCTACTAGCCCTGGCTACTATGATTCTAAGTGAAGTGGGGGCTCTGCTGATGAGCTTCAGAGGCAGAGGCATGCCTGAGGCCCTGAGGCCTCATTTTCTGCTCATCTTTTGAATGGGGAGTTTTTTCCACATTATTCCTGACAGTATACTGTACTTAGCTATAAGTAGCTCTTGCTTCTTGTCCGATTAAAGCATGTGGTAGAATAGTGGATTTTACAGAATAGTAGAAGTTAGGGACAAATTGTAGACCTGTGCTTCAACAGAACATGAAACTGGTATACTCCTTTATGTTGCTCAGTAACCCCATTCCTTCCTAATCCTGCCAAATGAACATAAAGATAAGAAGATACTCAACTCCTCCATATACACCTCTTGGTCTCTCTCCTCCTGTCTTTTCTCATTCAAGTACACTAGCGTTTTTCCCTCTTTTCCATACCCCTCAAGTCTATGCCTTCCACTTGTCAGCAATACTTCTGGGCACTGCTGAGTCCCAGTGGGGCTCTTGGGGCCAAGAAAATTGCTTCTAATACTCCATAAACCAAATTTGAAGCAAGTTACTGAAGTGTTGACTTACCACTTGCTTCTCAGATGCTGCTGCTGCTGCTGCTGTTGCTGTTGAGGTGGTGGTGGCGGCAGCAGCAGCCACCGTCTGTCTGCCCAGTCCTGCAGTGCTGGTACAATCAGGCGGTGCAGCTTTCACACTCGGCAAGTAGACTGGGGGAGGGCCAGCTTTAGGAGCTGTTCTGGAGTGGAACAGCGAATGATTACAGGGATAAGAAAATGAACGTGAAGGGTGCTGACTGGGAGGTCTTTGCTTCCAGCCTGCTTTGAGTTGGTTATGGATTGGGGTAGCTGGGGGGTGGTAGGGAGGTGGTGGAGGGGGCAAGGGTGGATGGAAGGCCACAAAAGAGTCCAGATCTGTAAACATGGTTTCTGCAGGAGGTGTACTGTTTACGCGACATCTCCCAGGCTGTCTCATTGTCAAGAGTGGACTTTCATCCCCAAAACGTTCATCAGGAAAGAATTTGTGAGGATTCTAAGAAAGATTAAAAAAAAAAAAAGGACATTTATTAGCAGATTTCATTAAGTGGAAATTTATAGGCTGAGAGAATTAAGTGAGGTACTTAAGAAAACCACAGTCAGCAAGAATAAAAAGCATAATATATTTTTCTGGCCAGAAGCCCAAGAAAAAAATCACCTTATAGTACAAAGGCACAGAGTGCAGCCTAGGACACAGCCATGAAAGAAAGCTGCTTGATCGAATGCTCCTCAAGCAGGTCACTCATCTCAGATTATGTGATAATGCAAAAACTGGTAATAAAACCAAACTCTAATATGTCTTTGCTAAGAGATTAACATTAAATGCCAAAGGGAGAAAGGAATACAACTGAGGATGTTCTAGAAACTTTCTGACAAAACATCTATGCCTGCTCTGTCTGAAATAAAAACTAAAAAATACTATTCGTTATCCATTATACATGACTAAGTCTGATCAATATTTTGGTAAACATTATAAAAGAATGTCATGCAATTTAAGGTACCACATTCAGACACAATTTAGAATGGCAAAGGGAAAAAGAAATGAGTAGAAAACCAGACTATATATTTTAAGGAGAAAAACTGTAGCAAAAAATGAAAATCAACAATCTAAAACAAGAACCTAAAAATGTTCAGTAGAAAATTAGGACAGCAGGGGGAAAAAGAAGAAAAAGAACCTAAAAGTGGTTTGCTGACTTGCTGAAGAACCCTATGCCAGGTTTATTCATTCATTCATTCATTCTTTTTTTGAGACAGGGTCTCATTCTGTCACCCAGGCTGGAGTGCAGTGGTGCAATCATGGCTCACTGCAGCCCTGACCTTCTGGGCTCAAGTGATCTTCCCACCTAATCCTCCTGAGGAACTGGGACTACTGGCGCATACCACTATGCCTGGGTAATTTATTATATTTTTTGTAGAGATAGGGTTTTGCCATATTGCCCAGGCTAGTCTTAAACTCTTGAGCTTAAGTGATTCACCTGCCTAGGCCTCCCAAAGTGCTGGGATTACAGCCATTGTGTCCAGCCTATCCTTTTTTGTTTGTTTGTTTGTTTTTGAGACGGAGTCTTGCTCTGTCACCCAGGCTGGAGTGCAGTGGTGCAATCTTGGCTCACAGCAAACTCCGCCTCCCAGGTTCAAGGGATTCTCTTGCCTCGGCCTCCCGAGGCTGGGACTACAGGCCCACGCCACCACACCTGGCTGATGTTTGCATTTTTAGTAGAGACAGGGTTTCACCATGTTGGCCAGGTTGGTCTCGAACTCCTGACCTCAAGTGATCCGCCCACCTTGGCATCCCAAAGAGTTGGGATTACAGGCGTGAGCCACTGCGCCCGGCCACATCCTATCCTTTTAAAGGGTACGGATTAAAGGGGTTTGGAGTTTGTAGCAAGAAAATGAATCACCTAACCAGATGAAATTAAATTTTATTTAAGGCTCTGATTTAGTGGCTGTGATCAGACTAGTTTACAAATTCTATCTTAATTGCAAAACCAGTGCTATTGCTTTTGTATCTAATAATTACTAGAAATGAGTTTTTTTTTTTTTCCTGGTAGGTTAAAAAAGAAAGCACTTACTGTTTGATTCTCATGCTTGGGTTTGAACCCTCATGAAAGAAATTTCTTATAAGATGGAAAACAGAAACGAAAGTGGGCATGTGAAAGGTGTGTAAGTGTGGAAGTAGACCAAACCTCAAACCTAGTGACCAAACAAGGAAGAGAGAGCAGTGGCAGTTCAGACTTTTCTACTTCCATGCCATCTCTGGGCATGCACACTGTGGAATTTTTTAGCAGTCCCCACTTGTATGCTTGCTACATACCAGAAATATAGCTGCTGTACAATAGCACTCTGGATCTTCATAATAATTTATATTACAGGTAAAAGAGCTGTTGATGCCCAGGGTGGTTAACTCATTCCAAGTTAACCAACTAGTAAGCAGCAGAGCCGGGATTTAAACCCAGTTCTCATCCTAGGCCTCTGCTCAGTCCACTCCATGACGCTGCCTCTCACCAGGAGCGACTTGCAGGTTATCAAAGACACCAAAGGCAGTGAAGAAGCACATACGAAGAAAAGGAAATAAGCCAAGGACTCGTCAGGATGTCCACAATACTGCCTGTCTGGTGACTGAGGCTCCCTATTTTAAACAGTTTAATGTCATTTCCTACCTGCAACAGCTCTGCAGCAGCATCTGCAAGACCAAACTCTCTTAGCACTCGAATCTGAATTTCATAGCTGACAGTGGCGCCTTCCCCGCAGTTCAGGGCATAGGCCCTCTGCACCTGCTCCGTGTGCCGCAGTTCCTGCAGTCGTCTGACCATGTCTTTCATAATGAGGAGACGAGGAACTGGAAGGAGAAAAACAGTGGGCAAGCAAAATTCCTGAGCTACACAAAAGACGACCCCGTGAGCCCAAGGGAAAAAAGCATGTATTTCATACCAGAATCTTGTAAGTTTTTAAGATAGTATCTTAATTTCCTGGGAACATATTCATTTATATATCTCTAATTATTTTTCAAGGTTTTAAAATTTCACTATGCCCAAAAGGCTCTTGATCATACTGAACAGCCCGAGTTGTATTATTTAGTTTACAGTTCAAATACAATTTTACTTGCATGTATTCTTGTCTGAATCTCAGGATATTTCAGAAGTCTTTAAATATATTCATTCTATTATTCAAATAATTTTTTGAGTCCTGACTATGCACCAGGGATTGGACTTGGATATTAGGGTGCACAGAATGAAACACACGATTCCTCTTCTCAAAAGTTTCTGGCTTAGTGATATGAACTAAACCAGCAGTAAACAAATACAATATAGGGTCATAAATGTTCCTGGAGAGAAATATGCAAAGGACACTGAGCGACTGGAAGGGGCACCCAGCCAGACTGGGGACAGACAAGAAAGGCTTCAAGGTGTACACAGAGCAGATTCTTGAAGAATGAAAGGAAACCAGATGGGCAAAAAAAAAAAAAAGCTGTCTCAGCAGGACTGGGTATGTGTAAAACATGCTGAGACTGCCTGGCAGAAGTGGTTGGCATGGCCAGCAGAACTTAGGGTTCAGAGCTGTAAGCAGGAAGAGTGTGAAGAGAGGAGGCAGAAAGATGGCTACTGGCAGATCATGGATAAAGAATTTAAATTGTACCCTGTGCACAACAGGCAGTCACTTTTGCAGGAGGATGACAGGATTAGAGCTGTGAACAAGTGCACTCTGATGTTAACGTAAAATGGGCAGGCATGCTGTGACTGGTAGGCTAAATCAAGCTTGCTGTCTGCCTTTGTAAATAAAGTTTTATTGGAATGTAACTGTACCCATTCATTTAGGTACTGTCTACGGCTGTTGTATGGGAGTTAAGTAGATAGAAGCAACAGAGACTGTATGGCCTACAGAGCCTAAAGTATTTACTATCCGGCCCTTTCTAGAAAAAGTATGCCGGCCGACAAGCTGGTGTAAAAGACAGAATTTTGAGTAAGATGAGAGGCGGGAACACGGGTTAGAAACCTGAAGTAGGGCTGTAGCTGTAGGGCTGGAGAGGGGATGGAGTCTATAAATATTTATGAAAGAAACTGACTAGAGCAGTGATTATTATTTTTTAGGGATAAAAGGAACTGGCATTTACTGAGTGCTTACTTTGTGCCAGGCAAACCCCTGTGCATATTACTCATGGTGCTTCATTAAATCCTCATAATTCTTGAAAGGAGGTATATGCCCCAATTCATGGATGAGGAAATTAATGTTCAGGAAAGAAAATATTAATACCATGTCCAAAGTCATACAAAATAACAGAGCCAAGATATGAGCCCCCTAATCCTCTGCAACAAGCTATCTATCCTTTCATGAATGTGGTGTGCAAGGAAGTGAGAAGAACCCAGGATGATACCAGAACAGGACCATACCTCATTAGCTAAACAATAGAGAGACAAGCCTTATTTTTCTCAGCATACTTATTTGAGAATGTCTAGACCTCTGAGATTGAGTTCTAAGATTAAATTATGCTGATTTTGAACTGCAATAACTCAAGCCTAAAAAGCCAGGCTAATTAGCAAAGCTTCAAAATCTGCATAAATCAGCTAAAGAAATATTTCTTTTCATGCTGTTAACTAATGTATATTTCAAGTAAATATGCAGTGGCCAAATTTGATAAGGTAACAAGTGAAGAAAGTCATTAGCTCCAGAATAAAATATATGTATTCAATTAAAAGTTCTGTCACTATGTCTTTTATTCATCTTTAATTACAATAGACATTTATAAGCAGAAATAAATAGTGCTATTTCCATTGCTATAGTGTGCTGGTTTTTATTTTGAATCTTGCAATGGCAATTAGCAAGAGCTACAAGTTTCTGACCACCAGATCATTGTTGCTTTTTTTAGACTACTTTGGTTAAAGCCAACATTTACTGATGCTCAGAAGTTTTTGGACATGACAGTTATATCCTGATCGATAGCCAATTCCCCTAAAGTCGTAAGACATAAACCTGTGCTACAGTAAACTTCACAGAGCAGAGCCTGGGAAATTGGATCTCTAGGAAACCCACAGTGATCACATTTTGGAAGGCCACAGAGTCAAAGGTATAATAGACTAGGAAGGCCATAGACTTTAAGGTATGATAGTGCATTTGACCCTCCCAAAGGGTCTTGTAACCTGAGAAATACCCTACAGTGATAAAAAAAATCTGAATTCCTCTAAACCAGTGGTTCTCAAAATGGGTGACTTTGTCCCACAGGGCACAACTGGCAAGGTCTAGAAACATAAAAATGTTTCCAAAAGGTTTTCAGAGAGGTGTGCATGCATGCACATATGTGCTCCTAGCATTTATTGAGTAGAGGCCAGGAATGCAGCTGACCACCCTACAAAGCACAGGACAGCTCTCCATTAACAGAATAATCCAGCCCCAAATGTCAGTAAGACCAAGGCTGAGAAGCTCAAGGGTAAACTGATAAACTGTATACACTTAGTAATACAAAATAAAATATAAAGCAAAAGTTTTGCCTTAAAAGTGTTTATTCTTTAAGGAGAACAAGGCATAAAAATTATTGAAATGTGGAGAGAATTAGCATATACAGAGAGGCTCAAACATCAGCAATTTCAAAAAAACAATAAATTATTCATTTAAATATAAACACCCAACATACTGCCTTACCTGGAATTTCGTTGGCTACAACTGAAGGAGGGCTTGACTGGTTGCTGCTGATCTGCTGGTGGCTGATCACGTGACAACACTGTGGCACGGCATTATTGACCATGTAGAGCGTGTCTGGCACATTGGACATTCTAACCATTCGCAAGCGCACAAGATCCGTTTGTTCCACCATCATCTCATCTAGCACTGACTGAAATAATCATTCAGTATTAACAAAACCAGTCAACCTTCCTCTGTTAAATCACATTTGAAGGAAGATTATTACTTTCATCAAATAAAAAGGGAATTAATTTCTATTTTATAAATGTTAATACTAGTGGTGAAAGAAAGTTCCCCTACATCTTTAACTTTTAAAGACTCTTTTAGGACCATCTCTGAAAAGACACAACCATCTTTTGAAAAGTCTGCTTTTAATTAGAAGTATTTGAAATGTGAAGGAAGGATATAAAATTAATCAGAAATAAATTACACACAATATTATAATAAAACAATGTATACATGTGCTAAATAACAAATCCAACAAAGTGCTCAAAATACAAAATATTGAAGATTGATAATCAGGGCTGGGCGTGGTGACTCATGCCTGTAATCCCAGCACTTTGGGAGGCTGAGGTGGGTAGATCACCTGAGGTCAGGAGTTCAAGACCAGTCTGGCCAACAAGGTGAAACCCCATCTCTACTAAACATGCACAAATTAGCCAGATGTGGTGGCGGGTGCCTATCGTCCCAGCTACTCAGGAGGCTGAGGCACGAGAACTGCTTGAACTCGGGAGGAGAAGGTTGTAGTAAGCTGAGATCTCACCGTGGCACTGCAGCCTGGATGACAAGAGTGAAAATCCGTCTTTAAAAAAAAAAAAAAGATTGATAATCAATTCAAGAGACCTAGAAATAAACCAAATTTTCTTTTTTGAAGAAAACAGAAAAATGTTGCCTGGGCTGGAGTGCAGTGGTGCCATCATGGCTCATTGCAGTCTTGACCTCCCAGGCTCAAGCAACCCTCCTACTTAAAGCTTCCTGCGTAGCTGGGACTACAAGAGCACACCACCACGCCTGGCTAGTTTTTTTTTTTTTTTAATTTATTTTTATTTTTTGTAGAGACAGGGTCTCACTAGGTTGCCCAGGCTGCTCTTGAACTCCTGGACTCAAGTGATCTTCCTGCTTCAGCCTCCCAAAGTGCTGAGATTACAGGCGTAAGCCACCATGCCTGGTTTAAAAATGAGAAACATTTTGAGGCAACTTGATTGTATACTCATTGAGTATACACACTGTTTGGTCTGTTAAATTTACTTCAGAAAGCTTAATAATGATTTCCTGCTTTCAAAGACGTCAGTTCCTCAAAAGTCCAAAGTTTTTTTTGTTTTGTTTTTTTTTTGAAGACTAGTTCTTACTCTGTCGCCCAGGTTGGAGTGCAGTGGCACAATCACGGCTCACTGTGCAGCCTTTGCCTCCCAGGCTCAGGTGATTCTCCTAAATCAGTCTCCTGAGTAGCAGAAATCAGGGTGCACGCCACCACAACTGGCTAAATTTTTCCTTTTAGTTTTTGGTAGAGTTGGGGTTTTACCATGTTGCCCAGGATGGACCCCGGAAAGTTCTTATGGCTGAACATCTAATAAAAATTAGATGTTTCATTTTCACATTACCGTATTTTCTGGGACAGTTCTTTATGTTAAAATATACATAATGCCAACTAGTTACTTAACAGGCCTGAAATTTTTTCTTAGTTTGTGCATTTATTCTAAAACTAAACATAATTCCGAACAGTCAGCTATTGCAGAAATATGTTACAAGAGGTCGTGGCATTCCTTTAATTTACAAAGGAAGTAAAAAAGTGGGCAATCTTCTTTCAGAACATTTCCCTCATGCTCAAGATCACAAAATAGTGACAACCATTTTCATTAAGTGGTAACAATTTGCAAGGCAGTTAACAATTTGCAAGGCAACTAAAATGAGAAAAATATAAAATACATTTTAACATAACCTAAGTTTTAAAAACATGCTTAATTAAAATTAAACGTTTTAGAAAACTATTCTGTTGAGTAGTCAAACTAGAACTTACTTTCATTTTCCCTATTGTTGAAAATATAGGCTATTTCCAAATATTTAAGTAATACTACAATGAACCACTTTGTGCATATGGTTTGTAATAAAGTAGTCTACTATCTTCAAATGGTTTTCATTACCTTTGCTTCTTCCACATAGGGAGAGAAGAGTCGAGGACGAACATAGATGCCAGCATTTTTTTGCCGTAACCAGGCATTTGACTTCCCACCTTCTGTTGTAGGAAGCATATCTGATGGAGGAGTACTAATCAAGCCTCTTTTCATCTAAAAAAAAATTTTTTTTTTAGATAGAAATCTGTGTAGTACTACAATACTACTAAGATAAATAAAAATATTTATAACTATAAATAAAAATATGCAAACTTTATCATTTAAATAAAAATTTAGAAATGTATATGAAATTTACAAATACCTCAAATTTTTTTTTTTTTGAGACGGAGTCTCATTCTGTCGCCCCGGCTGGAGTGCAGTGGCGTGATCTTGGCTCACTGCAACCTCCATCTCCTGGATTCAAGCGATTCTCCTGCCTCAGCCTCCCGAGTAGCTGGGATTACAGGCACTCACCACCACACCTGGCTAATTTTTTGTACTTTTAGTAGAGACGGGGTTTCACCATGTTGGTCAGGCTGGTCTGGAACTCCTGACCTCGTGATCTGCCCACCTCGGCCTCCCAAAGTGCTGGGATTACAGGCGTGAGCCACCATGCCCGGTGAAATACCTCAAATTTTTAATAATATTTAAAAGATTTTCAATAAAAAGATACCATAATTTCCCATTTTTCTCTAAATAGAGGAATATTTTTAAAAACAAGAGACACATTAATTAAAATGTAGTTAAGTTGGACTAAAGATCAGAACTCTTAATGAAAACCAATTTTTTTTTCTTTACTCATCTAGGAACAAATTCAGTCCCCACCCAACTCCTCAAGACAAAACGAGAACATTGACATGGGCCTATATCTACAGTATAAGGATACAGGAAGGCTAGCACAGTGCCTAGCAACACAGGCTCTGGGGCAAGGCAGATGCAGCTCAAACTTCAACTCCTGCATTTAACAGCCATGTGACCATGGACATCTCCTTTACCTGGGCTTCACTTTAAGGGCTCCTGTACAGCCCTGGAGGCAAGGCAGTGCACAGCTAACTGAATGAGGTATCCCCGTTGTTTCCTGACTGATGCCAGGAGAATCTGTATCAGGTATCTTTAGTTCCTAAGGTGGTGTGAGGATTAAATGAGGGCAATGCAGATGAAAGCACCTAGTACAGTGCTTAGCACATACTAAGAGAGCATGAAAGTTAAGAGCCATTATTAGCAAACCTTTGTTGGGGACTTATGATGTGTTAGGCACGGAGTTAAGAGCAGAGGTATGTATTTCCTAACCAAAGTTCTAAAATACTTTTCTAAACTACATACAGGGTTCAATTTGATTTGAGTCCCAGGTTTTAAACAAAACCAAAAGTTGTTTCTCCAATATTACTCTCGTTAAATATAATCAACAGCTGCATTAGTTAAAATTACTTTTAACTAGTAAAATACAGCATTATCTAGTATTTAGAAAATAGAGAAAAAAGTCAATACTCATTACAACAGTAATGTTGATATATTTCCTTCCAGTCTTCTCTTTTTCTTTCTTTTCTTTTTTGAGACAGGGTCTCACTCTGTTGCCCAGGCTGGAGGGCAATGGCGAGATCTTGGCTCACTGCAACCTCTGCCTCCTGGGTTCAAGCAATTCTCCCATCGCAGCTTCTCAGGTAGCTGGGACTACAGGTGCATGCCACCATGCCTGGCTAATTTTTGTATTTTTTGGTAGAGACAGTGTTTCACCATGTTGGCCAGGCTGGTCTTGAACTCCTCAACTCAAGTGATCTGCCTGTCTTGGCCTCTGAAAGTGCTGGGATTACAGCGCCTGGCAGAGTCTTTACCAAATGAAGTTTTACATAGTTGAATTTGAGAATACATAAAAATACATACTTTGCATAATCTTTTTTTTTCTTCTTTTTTTTTGATACAGAGTCTTGCTCTGTCACCCAGGCTGGAGTGCAGTGACACATTCTTGGCTTGCCTCTGGGTTCAAGCAATTCTTGTGCCTCAGCCTCTCGAGCAGCTGGGATTAACGGCATGCACCACCATGCCTGGCTAATTTTTGTATTTTTAGTAGAGACAGGGTTTTGCCATGTCGGCCAGGCTGGTCTTGAACTCCTGACCTCAGGTGATCCACCTGCCTTGGCCTCCCAAAGTGCTGGGATTATAGGTGTGAGCCACCGCGCCCGGCCACTATACAGTCTTTATAACAACTGTTCAGGGGAGCAAAATATTCTGTTGTGTAGTGGTACTATAACTACTACCTTAACAGGTGAAAAAATGGTAACTGTTTCATTTTGCTTTCTCTGGTGTGTGTGTAATTAGTGAGGGTGAATTTTTTTTTCTAATCAGAATCCACAAATATTTCTTTTTTTAAGTTTTGTTTTTATTTATTTTTATTACTGCTCCTTGTGGAGCAGGGCTACCCCATAGGCAGTATGCCCAGAGTAGCCCATAAATACTTCTTGAAAACAATATTGTTTTCTTCTAGTTCTTCCATGTTTCCATTTAGTATTTAATTCTTCAGTCTAACAAGGATTAATTTTGTGTGCCAGTGAAACGATGGTTTAACTTTCAATAAATTTCTTCTTCTGCTAATCAGTTAATCTAGCACCACATTGACTTGTGATAGTTCGTTTATTATTATGTTTTCTGTTTTTTTTCCAGAAGACTTTTATGTTTTATAATGTTCCTGTGCAGTTAGAAAAAACATATTATGATGTTTATAAGCATTACATTAAGTTTATAAGTCAATGTGTGAAGAACTAATATTTATAATATTTATTTTTCCCATCCATGAATTCCAGCAATTCTATTAATTTTTTTTTTTTTGAGATGGAGTCTCGCTCTGTCACCCAGGCTGGAGTGCAATGGCTCAATCTCGGCTCACTGCAACCTCCACCTCCCCAGTTCAAGCAATTCCCCTGCCTCAGCCTCCCGAGTAGCTGGGATTATAGGCATGCACCACCACGCCTGGCTAATTTTTGTATATTTAGTAGAGATGGGGTTCTACCATGTTGGCCAGGCTGGTCTCAAACTCCTGACCTCAGGTGATCCACCTGCCTTGGCGTCCCAAAGTGCTGGGATTACAGGAGTGAGCCACCGTGCCCAGCCAATTATATTAATTTTTTAAAAATTCACTGTTTAAAAAATTATGAAAGTAACAAGATGAGCTCTATTAATTTTCAGGTCCATCAATTCTTTTTCTATTCAACCAATCCCTCCACTCCACTACTCTCTGATTCACTGCTGTTCTTGAAGACTCTTCAAAGGTAATTTCTACCTTTCCCTTTTTGAATAAGGGTCTACTTGATCTACACTTAAATGACAGAATTAACTCTGCTAGAAATAATGCTCTTGCATGAGTAAGACCTATTTACCCACTCAACTCTCATTCACTGAACATTTTAACTGTATTATGTGGCAGACACAGGAGATACAACATCGTACACAATAGACATCTGTCTCTGTCCTCACAGAATTACAGCTTCACAATACTCTATTAGTAGCAGAAATTATTTACAATGAATAAAAACATACACCTGGCATTTTTCTTTTCATGAAAGGAATACATGGAGAAAAACACTTACTGCATCACTTAAGACTTCACTGTTTATAGGTAAGATGTGTTCAATTCGCACAAAAGGTAAGAGAGAAGAAAGGATCTCTCTGAGCTCTTCCGTGTCCAGGTCCCGTCTTTTTACACCTCTTTTGTTCACACTATGGGCAGTGCCACTCAGTAAGTTTGGCTCTATGAGACAGAAAATGAAAAGTTTCCAACCAAATCCAAATGTTCTGAGACAGGTTTCCTTTGTTCTCTAGTACATACACTAACAGTACCACTCTATAGACTTATGTGCCTCTGCTTTAAAAAGGGTTATAAATCAATTATTTTCTTTCATGTTTGTTTAATAGGGATGTTCTTGGATAAAGAAAAAGCATGGTATCAACAGTACAATAAAATTATTTTATCACTGCTCTGCAATAAAGAATAAAGGATTCCTTTCTATAGACTAACTCAAAAGAGAACAGATGACAATCTACTAAAATCTAGTTTTATCAAGGGCTTTTTAAAAAGCCTTCTCACTTTTGTGACCAGTTTTTAGTAGTATAAGGTCATTGCAGAGCATATGCCATTTCTGGTCACTGTAAGTTATCAGTATGCTCATTAGCCTACATATGTGTAACAGTAATTTAACAACATGTTAATCACTTGGTGTTTGAAGCAGCAAAGTCTAATGTGCTTTATTTGGTTTTAAAATTTTTATGAAAATCTCCCAAATTTCCATAATATGGGAACATTACTGCATAAAAGTAGACCCTTTGATCTTTGACATGTAATATATGTCCATCATCCAGGGCAGAGAATGATTTCTTCATTGGGCATTAGTGAACGACAATCTGAAATACATGTATGCTTATGCTATTGAGGTGGGAAGAAAAAATATGTAATTTGGAAATCTTTAATCATGGCTTTAATCTAGGGGTCTGTAATTTTTTTCTTAAAAAATTAACACAGAATAAGATCTTTATTATTCATGAAATGCTGGATTTTTTTCAAATATTCTATAGGAAAACTGATATCTTCCTTAAATCGTGTGTGTGTGTGTGTGTATGAGAGAGAGAGAGAGAGAGAGAGAGAGAGAGAGAATTGATTGTTTTTGAGAAGCTAAGTTTTTTTCTGGATTCATTCAGAATAAAATTGTTAACTGTGTAGAAAAGAGTCATTTTTTCCCCCCTTGCCTAGCTATGATTTAGCTTCATATTTATTTAAGGCATTCTGCTTTTCAAAATATTTTTTTTTTCTTAAAGTAGTGACATCCTGTTTTCATATAAAATCTTACATGAAACCCCCAAATATGTGACAGGTAAGGGCAGAATCCTCCTGTATAAAACTGACTGAAACAAAGCTATGGCCTGGTTCACTTAGCTTCCTTCTTATCCTTGCAGAAGAACCTTCCACTAACCCAGTGTGGAAACTACCTTTTATTTATTTTTTTATTATTATTTTTTAAGATGGAGTCTTGCTGTATTGCCCAGGCTAGAGTGCAGTGGCATGATCTTGGCTCACTGCAACCTCCACCTCCTGGGTTCAAGCGATTCTCCTGCCTCAGCCTCCCGAGTAGCTGGGATTATAGGCACCCACCACCACACGCAGCTAATTTTTCTGTTTTTAGTAGAGATGAGGTTTCACCGTGTTGGCCAGGCTGGTCTCAAACTCCTGACCTCAGGTGATCCACTCACCTTGGCCTTCCAAAGTGCTGGGATTACAGGCGTGAGCCACCGTGCCTGGCCTAGCAACTATTTTTCTAAGGAAAATTTTAACCCTTAAGGATGCCTGTTATCTGCCCCAAATAAATGACATTTCATCATTACCAACTTTATATCACTGAACAAGCTTATGGTCTATAACATTTACACAGAGTTATATACAATCGGTTCTTATTATCTGAAGTAGTTATAAAGTCAACACAAACAATGAATCAGCGAATACTGAACTGTTGCTCATAGGGAAAACACAGGGTTAGGTTCCTGTGAACCTCTGGGCACAACATTTTTGTCAAATGATTAAGACAGAACCTTGTTTTATGTGTTTCTGTTTAAAGACACTTTATTTAATATATGTGGCTGATTTATTAACACTAACCTCACAACCAACAGCACTGTAATTCACGCCTGAATGAAGCTTACCTAACTCACGTATTATCTCTGTATGGCACACCACAGCCTTCCTGTTCTCAGGAACACTAGACAGCACTTCAGTACTACACCCGGGGGCCATCTTGAACAGTGAGATCACGAAAACATAAAAATATAAAAAATGTGGCACTTGGTAAGGAGATCTGAAACAAGAAGGCAGAGTGCCTCTGTCTTGTTAGAACTCAGCTGGGAATGTGCTTGTTGGGAGACCAAGCTTTTCGCTACTCCGTGAATGAACATTAAAGTATCACCAGTATTGATTTTGGGGTTACAAATAAATTTCAGTGACTAGGTAAGTTGACAAATATAAAAGCTACAAATGAGAACTAACTGTATGCTGGCATTTAAAAAACTTTCTAAATCAACTGTAATGGTTTTCATATTTTAAAAAATTCATAACTTGCCGGGCATGGTGGATCATCTGAGGTCAGGAGTTCGAGAACAGCCTGGCTAACATGGCAAAACCCTGTGTCTACTAAAAATACAAAAATTAGCCACGCGTGGTGGCACGTGCCTGTAATCCCAGCTACTCGGGAAGCTGAGGCAGGAGAATAGCTTGAACCCAGGAGGCAGAGGTTGCAGAGAGCTGAGATCGCGCCACTGTACTCCAGCCTGGGAGACAGAGCAAGACTCCATCTCAAATAAAAAAATAAATCAAAAACAAAAATCATAACTTTGTTGCTCTCTGAAATAAAATTTTAAAAATAAAAATAAACACATTCAAATCTGAGAATTGCTAAAGGTTTTTGCCAGCCACAGAAAAAAAATTGGAGAAATAAAATAGAAGGACTGCTTTTGTTCCCTAGAGCTTGGATAGTAGCATATTAAAGAAACACTATAAAAAGGCTTAAAGGCAGGTTTAGCACAACATTTTTTATATTTAAAAATGCGACAAAACAACTCTATAAAGGTACTAAAATCCACTGACTTGAACACTTCAAACCGGTGAACTTTAAGATACATAAATTATATCTAAATAAAGCTATCGAAAGGTGACAGAAAAAGGAAATCGGTATTTAATTTTTCAATTAAAAATTTTAAATTTAGATTCAGTACATAAAGGAACACAACGATGTTTGAGGGAAGGAGGACAGGTGGGTGGGCTAACCCTACACACAAACAAAAGACTGCTGTAGAATCACAAATTTCCAAAGTTGAAAGCCCAGCCTCCAACATATGATGCTTCCTTCTCTTCTGCAGTGACCCCACTGGGAGGTCATTCAGAAGTATTATTTATTTCTCTTTTACCTTCCACAACATTTTTTTTTTTTTTTTGAGACGAAGTTTTGCTCTTGTTGCCCCAGGCTGGAATGCAATGGCCCCATCTCGGCTCACCACAACCTCTGCCTCCCAGGTTCAAGTGATTCTCCTGCCTCAGCTTCCCAGGTGGCAGGGATTACAGGCGCATGCCACCATGCCCAGCTTATTTTTTATTTTTAGTAGAGACAGGGTTTCTCCATGTTGGTCAGGCTGGTCTCGAACTTCCAACCTCAGGTGATCCGCCCGCCTCGGCCTCCCAAAGTGCTGGGATTACAGGCGTGAGCCACTGCACCCAGCCTACTTTCTACAACATTTAAAAATAAACAATGAATGCTTTTTTATTTGTACTCTTTTTTTTTTTGAGTCTTGCTCTTTCACCCATGTGGAGTGCAATAGTGCAATCTCAGCTCACTGCAACCTCTGCCTCCCAGGTTCAAGTGATTCTCATGCCTCAGTCTCCCGAGTAGCTGGGAGTACAGGCGCGTGCCACGACTTCCCACTAATTTTTGTATTTTTAGTAGAGGCGGGATTCTGCCATGTTGGCCAGGCTGGTCTCAAACTCCTGACCTCAGGTCAGCCTGTACTCGTATTTTTAAACTGAGGTTAAAATTCACATAACACAAAATTTATTTAAAACATTTTAAAGCGTACCATTCAGTGGCTCTTACTATACTTGTATTGTTGTGCAACCATCAACACTAATTCCAAATTTTCATCAACATTATGCTTTTGTAATACTTTAGTCATTATATGAAATTATATGAAATTTTTCATTCTAGTACTTCCATGAATCAGTCATGTTTTATTAAGCACCTAAGAACATAATAATAAAAAGTATCCTTTTAAAGCTGCAAAATAAGACTTTCTGATATATTTATTTTAATAAACTATACCCTGTCCACTAAAGGATTTTGCTGGTGGTAAAAACTTCCATTTTCACCAGGCAACAGTGTCAATTTTCAAGACTGATGTGCCACATGCATTTCTATGAGCTTCTGGGAATATAAGAACCACCAAATTTTACACAAGGTAACTAGTGCAAGCTAATTTTCTGAGCTTACCTCTATCTGCTATTCTTTTCATCAACTGATGCTCTCCCCATTTAATCAGATATTTAAGGATATCTTGTTCACTTGCCTATAATAAAAAATGGTTTATATTTATTTTAGTGAAATTAGATAAGTGGTTAATTTCATTAAGGACTTTTCGTAGGTGGGAAATACAGCATGCAACTTACCATGTTTCACTCTTTCCATTGGCTGTTTGAAGTTTTAGTGTTAAATCTGTGGTCCATCAACAGGAAATACACAAGACTGCATTACATATATTTTATCCAGTAACCTCAATCTTGGCTCCAACTAATTTTTAAATTTCATTTCTATCTTATTTTTCTGTAATCTGCTCCCTTCCTATTTTATTTTTTCATTTTAATTTTTCCTTTTGAGATGAAGTCGTACTCTATTGCCCAGGCTGGAGTGCAGCAGTGCCATCATGGGTCTCTGCAGCCTCAACCTCCTGGGCTCAAGTGATTCTCCCCGCTTCAGCCTCCTGAGCAGCTGGGACTACAGGTTACAGGTATGTGCTACCACACCCAGCTAATTTTTTTTTTTTTTTTTTTTTGAGAGGGAGTCTCGCGCTGTTGCCCAGGCTGGAGTGCAGTGGTGTGATCTTGACTCACTGCAAGCTCCTCCTCCCAGGTTCACGCCATTCTCCTGCCTCAGTCTCCCAAGTAGCTGGGACTACAGGCGCCCGCCACCATGCCTGGCTAATTTTTTTGTATTTTTAGTAGAGACGGGGTTTTACCTTGTTAGTCAGGATGGTCTCGATCTCCTGACCTCGTGATCCGCCTGCCTTGGCCTCCCAAAGTGGCTAATTTTTTTTTAAATTTTTTGTACAAATGGGGTCCCACCTGTTGCCAAGGCTGGTCTCGCACTTCCGGGCTCAAGCAACCCACTTCCTATTTTAAATTTATTTTATCTTACTATGTGGTTTCTATATAGCTGCCTTAAATTCTCTTTTGGAAGAAAACAGAGATAAGTAAATGAAAGTGTAAGTATAGGGTATAGGCAGAGTAACTACTCTCTCCTGGAGGGACAGGAAAAACAAGTCAGTCAACTTGTTTTGGCAGAAGAAACTACAATCTCTACAAGGTATTCTACTGGTTAGTGAAGCACAATCTGTGAAATGGCAATGTAGCCCTCATTTCTTTGTATTTTATTTAAAATCTTAGAGCAAATCTAGGCTGCTCTCTGTTTTTTTTTTAATACTTTCTAAGAAGGAATGCAAAGCTCCTAAAGACAATAATCTAAGAGAACTAACAACTTCTAACACAAACATAAAGCGTCCAGTTTTGATCAGGACAATGAGACAAGGTTAATGAACAAAGATTCTCCATAAATCAAGCCCAAGTATGCCATCTGTACTGCAATCAAAGCAACATACAAAGGAAAAGCACAGATGCTGAGTGTATTATTTAACTCTCCACTGCATTTCTGACTAAAATGGTAGCATTTTATTATTTTTCTAGCACAAATACAAAGAAATAGGAAGTGGTTCAATGGGTTTATGTCTTTAATAGCATTAAAACAGTTGTACAGTTTTTAGCATAAAATTCATATAGCCAATGCACAAAAATTAAGCTTGAATATACTTTGCCTGTAAGTATTTTCTGTAATGTATAAAATCTATTATTAATGTAAATTTCCAAATTAAATTGACATTTAAGTCAAGAACACAAGAATTTGCTAAAAACTACTTCTGGTTAAAAATAAGTAGTTGAAAACATTACCGTACTTTGGAAGAATACATGCACTGAGTTTTGATAAAAATGTGAACAGATCAGAAATTGAATATTATTTTTACTTTGTGCTGCTGAAGCTACTGTCTACAATCTAAGTATGTGATGCTCCACCAAAAGTAAGAAACCACTATAGAGAAACTACATTAATAGAAGTCAAGAAAATCATGTTGGGATGTGCTTCTGACCTTGCCTACTGCCCCAATCTCTTTTTGGTGCATTTGGCTGGGACCTGGGCTTGTTCAATGTTGAGTCATGGTAGCAGTGTACATGAAGAGCCAGTGAGACAGAAGGCTTTTGTTGTACAACTATGAAGAGGGCAGTCCTGGGTGGTTTGATCACAGCCTGTTTCTCTTCCCCTGCCCTACCCTAGATGGAAGAGTAATAGAGCATAGATGGGTTTCTTGGCGCACATATGAATGACAGAGTTTGAGAGGTGTTTAAATGATTACCTGTAGGTAGTCAGACTGGATAGCAGTAAGCAGATGGTCTTTGCTGAGTTCATAAAAAACATCCGAAGTCATGACCTGGGAAAATTCCTCACAGAGGAAATGTAAAGCTTGTCGGTGCACCCATTTAGAGCCATATGGATGAGAACTCCACTTGAGGATGGCAATTAAGGTATCTAATGAGATGCTCTCAGCAATGATATCCTCACAGCCTAAAAGAGAAGGCAAATACTTCTTGAGATTAATCATAAATATTACTTATTGAACATTAGTGTGCTAGGCACGATATTTAAAAGTCACAATAGCAAAAAAGAACTCAACCAAGACTTGGTGGGATGGGTAAACAATAGACTATGGCATCTATAGAAAATCTGCTGCCTTACAGAGATGGATCTACAGAAAAAGGCAGAGAATCCTCCCAAGTTCAAGATAATAAACATCTATGTGCAAATCCAATAATGTGAGTAAGACAGTATAGAGGAAGACATTGGACCAAAAGGGAAAGAAGAGTAGGCAAAAAGGCTGCAGTGGTGGAAACTGGCTAGAGGAAGGAAGTGGATGACACCTGACTGATGAGAGAATGCACACCTCAGAATAAGGTAGGTGGGCTGCCAGCTATGCAGACATCCACTCTTTGTATGAAAACATAGCACCTTGCATTGTTGACAGTTTAATCCTTCAGAAAATAGACAAAATACATCTGAGCTTAATTCTGGCAAACTTGAAAAAGTAAGTGAAGAGGACCAGGATCCTGGAGAAAGCAACTATGGCATTTCAAGAACTCAAGGAAGAAAAGAAAACCTAAGGAGACTCAACTCTCCTCCTTAGGAAAGATCATTTCAAAATATAAAGATAAAATATAAGTAAAAATCTGAGTGACAAAGATTATGGGAGTGAGAATGGCTAAAGTTGAACAGAAATTTTTCATTAAGCTTACTATAAAACAAAAAACAATCCTGATAATGTGAAAACAAACAAACAAACAAACAAACAAACAAACAAACAGGTGTTTAAACACCACCACCAGGCCGGACACAGTGGCTCTTGCTTGTAATCCCAGCACTCTGGGAGTCCAAGGCGGGCAGATCACCTAAGGTCAGGAGTTAAGACCAGTCTGGCCAACATGGTGAAACCCAGTCTCTACTAAAAATACAAAAATTAGCTGGGCGTCCTGTAATCCCAGCTACTCGGGAGGCTAAGGCAGGAGAATCACTTTAACTCGAGAGGCGGAGGTTGCAGTGAGCCGAAATTATGTCTGAAATCGTGTCACTACACTCCAGCCTGGGCGACAAAGCAAGACTCTGTCTCAAATAAAATAAAATAAAATAAACACCACCAAACTATGGCTACACAGAAAGGGCGTAAATAAACTCCAGAGACTTCTAAAGTTCAAAGCTGTTTGTGAAACCATGAAAGGTGTAAAGATAAAGGGAGTGAATCCCACTTTCAAGTGATAGAAGATAATGAGTAGCAATATGGAGTCTACAAAAAGTAATCCCTCATTCCCCTTTCTGATACGCTACCAGATGAGGAGAAATATCATAGAGAACCGTATAACTTCATTTCCACAAAGCATTTAGAAAATATTTCATGATGCTGCTAAACTGTAAGCACAAGATAGGGACTGCTATCTTCAATGTATTCCTAGCACCTTCTCGCACATGTGCTAAACCTGTGCTAAATAAAAATGTGTTGAATGTACAAATGAGATCTTTGCAGATAAGATGAAGAGACAGGGGATAGGATGACAGGACAGTGGTTAACAGAACCATTCATAAACAGCACTGATTAACTTGATGCGTGGAGTGGGAAGTTGGTTTTTGCCATGTTTATCAAGAATTTGGGGCCGGGTGCGGCGGCGCACGCCTGTAATCCCAGCACTTTGGGAGGCTGAGGCAGGTGGATCACCTGAGGTCAGGAGTTCGAGACCAGCTTGGCCAACATGGTGAAATCCCATCTCTACTAAAAATACAAAAATCAGCTGGGTGTGGCGGCAAGTGCCTGTAATCCCAGCTACTCGGGAGGCTGAGGCAGGAGAATTGCTTGAACCCGGGAAGTGGAGGCTGCAGTGAGCTGAGATCCCACCACTGCACTCCAGCCTGGGCTACAGAGTGAGACTCTGTCTCGAAACAAACAAACAAACAAAAATCTTGGATAATGATGTGGAAAGTATGTTTCAAAATCTTCAGATGACCCCAAACTTGGAAACACAGTTAACACCACACTGCATAGCAGAATCATAATTGCCTAAAAAGACTGCTCAAAATGAAGCTGAAATATAACTACGAGAATTAGTTCTACATTTAAAGAAATCGACTGCACAGCAGATGATGGTTGGCTTAACTGGATCTATATAAAATATCTGGGTTTTTTTTTTTCACTGAATGAATGCAAAATGTGACATGGCTGTTATAGATCTGAGGCAATCTCAGGCTTTTCAGGTACGAGCATTGAGCCGTAATCAAAGGACTCATGTTGCTGCTTTCTGTGGAGTGCTGTGTCGTTCTGGGCCCCGTGGGTCAGTTTAGATTAGCACTGACCAAACTGCAAGAGTCTCAGGAGGGCAAGGGAATAGTAGAGAGTTCGCAACTTATCACAGGAAAAAAGCTCCAAGCAAGAGATGATTTGGGTTATGTAAGAGAAACCTGAGGAGAGACATGAGAGCTGTCTTTAAATGCCTCTTCACGAGGCAGAGGAGAAATAACTGATTTATCCGTTGTTCCTAGGAAACAGATAGATGTTAAAAGTGGGGAGATTTTGGCTCAATGATAAGAAATTTCTAACAATTAGAATTTCCATCCTCTTCTCCCATTAAAAAAAGGATCCTTCTAGAAAGTGTCAGAACAGAGGCTGGCTCGTCACATTAGGGATGGAGTATAAGGAACCCTGACACTGGAAAGGAACTAAGGTCAGAAGACATCCAAGCTGATTTCATCACAAAGACAAAACCGTTTCTATAAGATGGTAACAGAGCAAATAAAAGATGTCTTTATTCCAAGCACTAAAAGAATATCCCTATAAGGAACACAATGAGACCACCACATTTACATCCACATATAGATGACACCCAAAGGCGTGAAGATGTGCTAATGAGAAGTGGGAAATATGGGAAAGTTTTCAACAGTCGTCATTTTATGACGAGCCTTTGAGCCTTGAATACCAAGCTGAGGAGGACAGACCTCATTCAGTAGCCAGTGGAGGACCTCTGTTGGCCTGTTGTTTTAAAGTGAGTATTGGAATAGAATTGAGTGGGATGAGTTAGTCTGATAGGAAAGGCAATCTCATAGATGTGTTTGGGAGTGAAGCAGGGGAAATGAGAGAAAAGCTGGTTATTTAAAATCATGTGTCACAATCCTACTAAACCAGGATACTGGCAGAGGTGAAGAAAAAGGATGAAAGATAACATGATCACAAATATTTAAACTGCTGAGGTTTACAAAGCAGCAGGATACAGTAGGAAAAAAAATGGGCTTTAAAATCAGATTGGACTTGAAATCCCAGCGCTGCCACTCAGTAGCAAAATCACTTTAGGCAAATCACTTCACTCTTTAAGAGTCTGAAATGTTCTCATCTGCAAAGCTGAGATTGTTTCCTACCTCACAGGGTTGTTATGGGATTTAAATGAGACCATACTCTTGACACTCTACATTTGCTCAAACAGTCTGGAGTACCTAAGCCGAGTACCATGAATATCCAGCTCTTTTCACTGCCTGGTGATGTCACTTGCCCCACGGCCTTCACCTCATTATATCCCTGACTTCCCAGCTGATAGCTCCAAGCCTGAGCTGACTCCCAGTCACACCTGACTTTCACATGGATTTTCCACAGACATCTTAAATGCCAAAGTCAATTCATTTCCTCTGGGAAATCTGGGCCTCTTCAGTCACCAAAGCCAGAGATCTGAGTACTATTATTGGGTTCTTCTCCGGATGCCCATATCCAATCTATCACCAGATGCTGTTCATTCTTCTTTTCAATTCAACCCCTCCACAGAATCTCCATTGAATTTTTACCACCCCCTTTTCAGAACCTGATACTTTTCCCCTGCATTATTGAAATGGCTTTTAAAAAATTCCCACCTCCAGTCTTTCCCTTTCTAATCTGCTCTCTGTACTGTTGCCAGAATGATCTTTTAAAATGTAAATTATATATGGCCTCTTTAACGAATTATTCAATAGCTTCATGCTACAAATGATTTCAAGAAAAAGTCCAAGCTACATCTCCCTTGATGATCTGGCACCTGCCTACTCCCCAGCCCATCCCTGCGCAGACTCTACACCCCAGTCATACTGTGTCCCTTCCAATTCCCCAGAAGTCCACCAATCGCTTGCACCTCCAGGCTTTTGTGTATGTTGTTCCATTTTTCTGAAATGCCCCTAACTCTTTTTCTTAACTCCTCTGCATCTTTAAGTCTCAGCTTAGATGCTGCCTCTTTTAAGAGCCTACTTTGATACTGCTCCTCAAAGCCTTAGGTCAGGTGTTCCTCCTATCTAAAAGTTTCTCTGGTACCCTGTGTTTGTCTGTAACAGCACAAAACTCTCATACTACTATATCTTTCTTATATATATTTGTCTGACTCTTCCACCAGACTAAGTTCCTTTTCGGTAAAAGCCCCATCTTATCTGATTCTATAGTGTCTGGCACCTAGTAGATAATTAACTAAAAGCAAATAATAATAGTAGCTAACATTCTTGAAAACTTATTATGTATATGTATCAGGCTCTGTGTTAATTGCTTACTTTAGAATATTTAATTTTAGCACTTCTTCTCAAAGAAGGGTGTATTATTATTACTATTATTATCATCCCCATTTTATAGATGAGAAAACTAAGACTCAGAAAGATTAAATAAGTTACCCAAGGTTACACATCTAGGAAGAAACAAGTCCTACCTAAACATATCCTTCCTTCCCCTCCCAAAAGTTCCCCTTCCCAGCCTTTTATGCCTCTAACTTAAGACTTTTTTTTTTTTTTTTGAGACAGATTTTGCTCAGCCGCCCAGGCTGGAGTGCAGCAGCGCGATCTCAGCTCACTGCAACCACCATCTCCTGGGTTCAAGGGATTCTCCCGTCTCAGCCTCCTGAGTAGCTGGGATTACAGGCACCCACCATCATGCCCGGCTAATTTTTTATATTTTAGTAGAGACGGGGTTTCACCATGTTGGCCAGGCTGGTCTTGAACTCTTGATCTCAGGTGATCCGCCCGCCTCGGCCTCCCAAAGTGCTAGGATTACAGATGTAAGCCACTGCACCCAGCTCTAACTTAGGACTTTTACTAATCAATGCTCATTAGAACTTATTTAGAACTACTTCTCTCATGAGCAGAAAGCACCTTATAAATACACCAAACATGGTGATATTAACTCAAAAATGTAAAAGGAAGACAGATAAAAAACTGGAATGTTGGTAAAAAGAGATTTATCTTATAATGTCAAAATTAATGTTTTAATCTGATGGTAAAGGATTTCAATTAATGATAATACAACTTTGTCAAGGTTATCAATATTGGAATGAAAATGTAAATATAGCAGCAAGGCAGAAGGGATGCTGGCAGGGAAAGGCCAACAAGTGGGTGCTGAGAGGCTTTACACGGTGCCACATCCTTGGTAATGGACAAGTCCTGTAGGTACGAAACCATCAGCACACTCAAAGATGGTCAGACTCTTGGTGACAAAGTGATCCTAACACAAACCCATGACACATGCGTAGATCAGAATGCTTACTCATGGGCAGTACAGGCAGTCAGTTCTAGTGAGCAGAATGTCATGTGTTCTCTCTCAGCACTTTGCAAACTATCGCGAGTCATGCTACAGTTTTTTCTTTCTTTTTAAATTTCCAACGTGTCCTGGACCAATACTTTAGTAAAATTCAGCAAAAACACCGCTTGAATATTGTGGCAATTGTTTAGTTTCTAAATGCTTGTTAATTTCTGTACCTATCTCACTCACTGCAGACATGCTTTGAATAGTACTGCTCTGTCTAGAGTCCCTTTCCTCTTTAGGGAACTGGGCTTGCCTTCTTCCCTCCTACCACGTGAAAAGTACGCTGTGACTAGCTTATTGGTCCCAGGAGGAGAATGGGCAGCCCTGGGAACACAGCCACCCCTGCTGACCCACAGTGGCAATGAGAGAGCCCCCAGCTGCTGCAAACTGAAGCAGAAATGCCCCACCTAACCCAGAAACTTATTAGAAATAAATGTTCGTTGTGTTATACCACTGAGGTTCTCAGATTGTTTCTTACACAGCAACGGTTGACTAATAAACCAGTTAGCTTTTTAGATCAACTCAAAAGCTTTTATTTTTATTTTTTTGAGATGGAGTTTCACTCTTGTTGCCAGACTGGAGTGCAGTGGCGTGATCTCAGCTCACTGCAACCTCAGCTATCCGGGTTCAAGCAATTCTACTGCCTCAGCCTCCTGAGTAGCTGGGATTACAGGCGCCTGCCACAACACCCGGCTAATTTTTCTATTTTTAGTAGAGACGGGATTTTGCCATGTTGGCCAGGCTAGTCTTGAACTCCTGACCTCAGGTGATCCACCCGCCTCAGCCTCCCAAAGTGCTGGGATTACAGGCGTGAGCCACTGCGCCTGGCCAAAAGCTTTTATTAACAGCCAAGCGTGGTGGTAGGCATCTGTAATCCCACACTTTAAGAGGCTGAGGCAGGTAGATTACCCGAGGTCAGGAGTTCGAGACAAGCCTGGTCAACATGGCGAAACCCAGTCTCTACTAAAAATACAAAAATTAGCTGGGTGTGGTGGCATGTGTCTGTAGAGTCCCAGCTACTCGGGAGACTGAGGCAGGATAATCACTTGAATCCAGGAGGCAGAGGTTGCAGTGAGCCGAGGTTGCGCCACTGTACTCCAGCCTGGGCAACAGAGCGAGACTCTTGTCTCAAAAAAAAAAAAAAAAAAAAAAGCTTTTATTAACAATTTCCTGGTAACAGAAAAATTCCACCTGTAGCCAAGGCATTTAATGGATAAAAGGCACCAATACATTGCGCTCAGGCAGACTTTCAGTGATGCTCTTGGGAGGTTGGCAGGTAGTACAAAGTCAACTTCTTACAATTTCTTTTGCTTATGTGATAACCACACTTTACAGATCCATCTCCTACTTATTTAATCCTTTCCTCTATTCTCTTTTACTAGGATATTTTCTTTCTAATCTTTAATGTAAGCAAAAATACCTTCCCTCAAAAAATTGAGTCACATAACCAATAGGAATGAATGACCAGGGCTGAAGGCTGAGACTTAAAGAGCTAACAAATCAATCTGAAATTCAGTAACACAAATGACTGTATTGCTGCATGTTAAATAGGATCACTTTCTGTTTTTATTATCAATTTTTGTTTCTCCTCTTCATGTTTGTCCCTCTGGTAACTAAAAATAGCCTCAATGTTGACAGTTCTCCTGAATACACTGTCAGGATCTTTGTTTCCCCCTTACTTGTTATTCCTACAATGCCACCCTACTTGTTTCACCAATACCAGTGGGAAACTTTTCCACTGGCTCATGTCCATCAGGAAATATATAAACGGCTTCCAGATTCATATTGAGGTCGGGGTGGAAAGAGGAAGGAGGAAACAGGCAAGGGGGAAAGGAAATAGGAACAGGGAGATTACAGCTTGCCATGCAACACAAAACAAGATCGTAAGTTTAGAGGAGGGCCGGCCTTAGACTTGGCATGGTGATTCTTCAGAGGCACCAGAGTTAGAAATAAGAATTGAAGTACAAACAGGCTCGAGAGAAAAGTTGCTTCAATTCTTTCTTACTAACCAGTACATGACTGATTCAGAATCCTGAGAAAAGAAATTAAGAAATAACGGAAGTGAGTGTGGCAGGAAGTGAAAGACCATAGGTTTTAAATTCAGGCAGCTGCATCACTAATTCTTGACCCTAACCCAGCCTGTACCAGATTAAAACACATCCTGTCCAGGTGCGATGGCTCACACCTGTAATCCCAGCACTTTGGGAGGCCAAGACGGGCGGATTGTTTGGGCTCAGGAGTTTGAGACCAGCCTGGGCAATATGGTGAAACCTTGTCGCTACAAAAAATACAAAACTTAGGTGGGTATAATGGTGCATGCCTGTAGTCCCAAGTACTCAGGAGGCTGACGTGGGAAGACCGCTTGAGCCTGGGAGGTAGAGGTTGCAGTGAGCCAAGAGATGCCATTGTACTCCAGCTTGAGTGACAGATGAGACTTAAAAAGACAAAACAAACAAAAACTACATCCTGTGGGCGGGCGCAGTGGCTCATGCCTGTAATCCCAGCACTTTGGGAGGCCGAGGTGGGCGGATCACCAGGTCAGGAGTTTGAGACCAGCCTGACCAACATGGTGAAACCCCATCGGTACTAAAAATCTACTCAGGACCTCAGGAGGTTGAGGCAGGAGAATCGCTTGAACCCGGGAGGTAGAGATTGCAGTGAGCCAAGATTGCACCACTGCACTCCAGCGTGGGCAACAGAACGAGACTCTGTCTCAAAAACAAAAAAACAAACCTATATCCTGTGAGTCTTATTTTCTCATGTCAGCTGAAAGAATCTGAAGTTCTGAGGATTACACTGGAAATTGGGGAGAAATGTGTCTACACAGTACCCTATAAATCTTTAATTTCTACTCTGCCTTTCTGCCCTCCTTTGACCTCAATATCTAACCAATGTGTCCTACAGATTTGTCCTTCAGAACACCCTTCAATTAGCCTCTCTTCCATTCCCACTAGAATACCACCTTTGTTCAAATCCTTAGCATCTCATATACCAATTACTGAAAAGCTTCCTACTGTCTCCCTCCACCCAGGATTCCAATGCATACAGAGCACACTACTGAAAGGTTTAAGTTTTCTAAAACAGCACTACCATCACATCATACCTACAAATCTATTTTTAAAAGGCAACCAGGAATTCCGGATCCAAAGCAAAAACTGAGTGTCAGATATAAGGGCGAGAAGACAAGTCAATCTGTGCCTCAGTGTTCTGCACTGTCGGTCCTTAGATGCTGTGACTCTGAGAGCTGCTTGGATGAATGCTCCTCTCTACTATTTCTCAGGAGGACAATTCTGATGAAGAGCCTAAGCCCAGGTGTCTGCAGTGGTGATCAGCTCAATGACCCACTCTTGTACTGCTCCCCTTCACTCCTGCTCATGGGATACTTACTGAATAAATGACCTGCATGTCAGCCTTTGATTTGGGCTGTGCTTTCGGCATGGACTGCGGGGAATGGGAGGAGACACCCAGCAAAGATAACAGAAATGGCCCTAGAAAACAAGGTTCTTGAATGAGATTCTAGATCTACCTTACTCACTGACCAAATGGCAAAAGGTCTCCCCCTCCCATTCCTACTGGTAGGAGACATGGTGATAACCGCTGCACATAGTAGCATGACAACACCAGGAGCAGATTAAAATGAGGTATATGTGGAAGGTAAAGTATCAGATCACCAATCATGGTGGCACTTGAATGGAATGGAAACATTAGTGACTATAAGGCCTAGATACTGGCTGGATTAACAACTTTAGAGGCCATGAACAAACAGAATGACAGGCTCAGGTTAGCCAACCCTTAAATCTAGGCATTCTTCAAAGTCTGAAGACTTCCAGGTCAGTGTCTGAAAAGACCCTATTTCTTGCAGCTGCGGGGCAGATTGCCAAAATTCAGGCTCCAGACTTAATTTAAAAGATATCAGAACTACAAAGGAGATATGAAAGAAAGCCTTGACAGGTGTTCTATGATAAAATCTGGGTCCTGGTAGGAACACTTGGACACAGAAACCTGGAATGGGGATATTTGGTTGGCTTAGCTGAGAATATTAAACCCCAAGATTTACCTGAATTTTTTGGGCTAGGAGAAGCAGCTCCCCCAACTCCTTGCTAGAGAGCAGCAGCCTCCTTCATCTGGAGACCCTGCAGGTGCCTGAAAAGATAATGCTTGTTCTCTTTAAGATCAGTTCCTGCCTTCTCTCACTACCTCCAACCCAATAATGAGGATCATGTTCCCAGCACAGTCTGATTGGGAAAATACAGTCCCTGTTCTGGGAGGAAAGAGTGTAGGCACCCAAAGAATGGTAAGACCTGGCTATATGCACTGGCAGGTCCTGAAGGTACACTCGTACAAGTGGATCCTGTGTTGGATGAGGTGCAAGGTCTGTGGCTATACAACAGCAGTTCATTCAGAACCCAGGGGATTCACTGCAGCATCTTCTGGTGCTTCTTTGCTGAGGGATAACAGAGACCTAGTGATTGTAGCAACTACTGATAAAGAAACTAAGAGCTCAAATACCTCTGGGATGAAGGTCTGGCTCACACCTAGTAGGCTGCCTAGGCCTGCTGAAGTATTGGCAAGGAATGACGAAAATCTAGTTTCAATCTCTTCCATGATTGAGTCTTTTGTAGAGGTGTGGCTGGCCACCATCTTGAAGATTCGGTGATGATGGAGCACACAAACTGATCTGAGTGATGCAAGAAGTAGACTAAATTCAGCAACTCTTGCGCCCACTGCACAACCTCTCTGCCTTTCACCACAGCAGCCCAGTTACAGCACCCTGCCTCAGCGGTACCTTTGTATCTTTTGTTGTCTGCTGTGAAAATTGTGACCCTTGGAGTCAGCACCTCTGGGAATCTGCTAGGCACCTGTCCATACGCAAACCATGAGATGCAAGGGAGTGAACACCCTATTGGAAACACTTTTCCAATGGAGGGATGGAAGGTGGTAGGTAAATGTCCCCTCTTTCTTCCCTCTGGAAGACAATCCTGAAGTACATTCCATGTGGCTCATCAGTGAGTTCCAGTAGGATTATGCCTGATTGACCACAGCAGTGATCAGCTCAGAACACATGCTTGTATTGGCCTGCTCTCATTCCATTTCACTCATCAGTTACCCACTCCTATTCTCTGGTAGAACTTCCCAAAATAAACTTTTTGCTTGCAAGTCCTTATACGAGGCTCTACTTTTTGGAGGGAACCCAGGCTAAGAAAGAGCAGATACAAAAATCTCCAGTTTTGACACTGGTCTAAAAGAAGTAATGTTATTTTTAATTGCCACTCTAGATTTTGGTCAAACTAATGGGTCATTCAGCCCTGGATTCCAGGTTACCTTTCTAGACTTTCATTTAAAAAAATTATTGAGCTTTGTGCAGGCTCTGTACTACATGTGAGGGATACAATGATAAATAATACAGCTCTTGATTTCAAGAAGCTAACAATGTTCTAGAAGGGTAGAAAAAGAAGTAGGCAATCTCACCTCTATGTAGTAAGTACTACCAAAGGGGTGTACAAAAGGCTATGGTACACAGTGGGGGGCTACCTAAATTCTCAGGTGGAGTGAGAATGGCAAGGGATAGAACCTACATATAACCCACTACTGTGTGAATACCAGAAAATGGAGATTAGGGTTCATCTTAGGGTCTACTTGTTGCACTACATTTATGGCCACCTTAGTAATATACTTTCTGACAGACTGGACAATCCTAATCACTTCAGTTTGCTCTTTGTATCCCTACTCCTTTTATCTTCTTCAGCTTTCTTTTCTCAGAACACACCTAACTTTACCACTTCTCTGAACAGTGGGAAGAATATATAATTTGTATTTTAGGCAAGGATGCATTATAGTTTGGCAAAAAAATTTTTAAAGTTGTAGTTTTCTGTGTTTTGTTTCTTATACCCTTGTAGCTAATATTTGGAATTTGGTTGTCCCTGTTGGGTAAAGAGGCATAACACAGAGTGTAGTCTTAAAGTTGCTTAACAGTGGTCACTTAACAGAAATATCATCTGAGAAAAGCATTGTTAGGCAATTTCATCATCGTGCGAACATCAGAGTGTACGTACACAAACCTAGATGGTTTAAGGCCTATTACACACCCAGGGTACACAGTATATAAGGCCATTTTTTTTGCTCATAGGCTATGAATCTGTACAGTGTGTCACTGTACTGAATACTGTAGGCAACTATAATGCAATGGTATCTGTTCACTGAAACACATCTAAACATTATAAAGGTACTGTGAAAGTACGTTATTACATAACCTTATAGGACCACTGTTGTACATGTGGTCTGCTGTCTACTGAATCATCATTATGTGGTACATGACCATTTATCCACACAGAAGCGTATCTTTCAAGTCTCTGTCCGTTTTAATAGTCTTGGCCATGCATGGTGGCTCACGCCTGTAATCCCAGCACTTTGGGAGGCTTAGGTGGGGCAGATCTTTTGAGCCCAGGAGTCCAAGACCAGCTTGGGCAACACAGTGAGACCCTGTCTCTAAAAACAAATTTAAAAATTAGCCAGGCATGGTGGCATATGCCTGTAGTCCCAGCTACTTGGGAGGCTGAGGTGGGAGAATTGATTGAGCTTGGGAGGTCAAGGTTGCAGTGAGCTGTGATCATGCCACTGCAGCACTCCAGCCTGGGCAACAGAGAGAGACCTTGTCTCAAAAAGTCTTACAAGATTTTCCTGCAAGAGCTAAATGCCAGTCAGGCATTACTAATAGGATATTTCCAATCTAAGTATCTTTTCATGCTCCCTTACAATACATTTTAGGTTATGTTCTGAGACAATCTCTGGATTATCTATCTGGAAGGGCACACAGGAACCTGTAACACTGGTTGCCTCTGTCAAGGGCAACTGAGTGGCTGGGGAACAAAGTGGAAGGGTGGGTGACTCTTTACTGAATACCATGTTGAATTCTGTTCCGTGTGAATGTATTACCTATTAAAAGTTAAATTTAAAAAAAGTACCACCAGGCTATGGAAGCTGCCAGAAGTTCTTTTCCTTAGTACTCTGTAAAAAATTAATCACTGACTACAAAACCAAGTGAATACTGGAAAGGAAATGAGAAGGCTATCTACCTGGAGAACATTAATCCCTTCTAATGGGAAAGAGGCAATCACTGAGATTTATGCTGCATGTGTGTGAAAAGGTACACAATGTTTATATTCTTTATTCTTACAGCTTCTGACAAGTTGTGTGAGAGACAAAAGCAGACAAAGCTGGAAAAGCAGCTGAAAACTTCTAGGGAATAACTTTAGTAACTTAGAGGAAGCTAAAGCATACACACAATTCATGAACGATTTCTCTTCAAGCCACGACACACACAGATCAATATTTTTTTTTTTTTTTTTTGAGATGGAGCCTCACTCTGTCACCCAGCCTGGAGTGCAGTGGCATGATCTCAGCTCACTGCAACCTCTGCCTCCCGGGTTCAAGCAATTCTCTGACCTCAGCTTCCTGAGTAGCTGGGATTACAGGCACGCACCACCACACCCAGAAAATTTTTGTATTTTTAGTAGAGACAGGGTTTCACCATGTTGGCCAGGCTGGTCCTGAAATCCTGACCTTAGGTGATCCGCCCACCTTGGCCTCCCAAAGTGCTGGGATTACAGGTGTGAGCCACTGTGCCCGGCTCAGGTTAATAATTCTTAAGGTACTCAATTGACTAGATTGATATTTCTTTAATGTTTACTTCATAAATTAGTGTTATCTAATACGGCATTTAAAATGTTTACATTTAAGCATGGGGGGTAATGAGAATAGCATAATGAAGGGCAAGCATTCATGGGGATGTCAGTTCTCTGCACAAAGACACCACATATAGCCCTCTACTGTAATGCAGGGGGAGCTAACTCTGGGACCTACAGGATGCCTGAAATCTCTGAAATAGAGCACATTCTTACATGCAGGCATCTTGCTGGAAGAGACAGAAAGGATATACCACTAGAGTTGGACTGACCAGAAACCCAATTCCAATTCTCTTTAGCTGTGTGATGTGTGAAATCTTTGCCTGTTTCCTTATCTGAAAAATGTGGATAATACCGTCTACCCTAGGGGGTTACTTTCAGGATTAAATAATATACATACAGCTCTTAGTCCATTGCTTACCTTATGGTAAATGTTAAATGAATGACAGCTATTTCTATAATCAAAGTTCCCTGATAAGCGTACCCACTGTACTGATGTATTCTACTACCAAAGCAAGCACAGGATTTGCGGGGTGTGCAAGGGGGAAGGGAGGGAGCGTAGTCTGAAGAGAGCAGGGCAAGTCAAACACCTGTAATGAGAACAGAAACAGTGACAACCCAAATGTATAATTTCCTGTCACAAGTTTATCAAAATGTTAAATAAAAACTATCCTCCTACTCAGCAGGTGAAAAATTCAGCGGTTCACACCTCTTTATCTGAAAACAAAAGCTAGTCATTTACACCTGTATTTTGTTTACTATCCTTAGACCATTACCCCACTAGTGATGAATAGTAAATTATTATAGTGGAATTAAGAGTATCATTGAAGGGAAAAACCAAAGCTTTTGGGGTACAGCCATGTAATTATGTTTTTCAGCCAGGCGTGGTGGCTCACGCCTCTAATCCCAGCACTTTGGGAGGCCGAGGTGGGTGGATCACTTGAGGTCAGGAGTTCGAGACCAGCCTGGCCAACATGGTGAAATCCCACCTCTATTAAAAACACAAAAAATTAGCCAGGCGTGGTGGCAGACGCCTCTAATTCCAGCTACTTGGGAAGGTGAGGTAGGAGAATCGCTTGAGCCCAGGAGGCGGAGGTTGCAGTGAGCTGAGATTGCACCACTGCACTCCAGTCTGGGCAACAAGGCTGAAACTCCATATATAAAAAAAAAGTTTTTCAGAAAACCTTCTGATATCTTCTGGTTGGTTACATATGATCATGTGCTCCCTTCAAAACAGTGCAACTCACAGATGATTTCTCCTCAGAGATCATATTCCCTCTTCCCCCTACCTGTGGAAGAGTAGCTGTGGAATCACAAGGACCAGGATTCAAATCTCGGCCTTAACACTTTCTAGCTGTAACATGGTAATGCAATGGTATTTGTTCATCTAAACACATCTAAACATTAAAAAAGTAGAGTGGAAGTACGTATTTTATAACCTTATAGGACCACCATTGTACATGTGGTCTGCTGTTGACTGAAACATCATTATGTGGTACATGACTATTTATCCATATAGAAGCATATCTTTCAAGTTTCTGTCCCTTTTAATAGTCTTGACCACGCATAGTGGCTCAGGCATGTAATCCCAGCACTTAGGTGAGTGACAGTATTTTTCGTACCCCGTTTGGCTGTAAATGGAGGAAAAACCTACCATAGAGGACAACGTTGAGTAAAGTGCTTGACACAGTGCCTGAAAAAGAACAGGTGCCCCACAAATTCTCCTGAACAAATGAATACACAGAGCATAAAACTTTTAAAAAGAATTAGTAATTTTGATATAAAATTTACAGATTTCATCTACTTACAGCAGAATGTACGTACTTTTAAGACCCTCACTATTTCTAGAACATTTCTTACGGTCTTCGCATGCTACATCCAAAGAGAGCTTTTAGAAAATACAAATGTAATCAGGCCACAAGATTTACGATAGTGAGGATAATGCCAATTGTCTCAGTTTAGTATACTGAATTCTTTATCTTATAGCCGTGTTTGCCTCTGTTGCCTCATTTCTTGCCATACCTCTCTTTGCAACCCCAGCCTCTCCAGCCAAAAAGGCCTAGCTGTCATTTATCTCTAGGCCAGTTCCTGCTGCCTGATATGCTCGCTTTTACCTCCAATCTTTGCTTAACTCCTACTCCAGGTCTCATTCTCTGGGAAGTTTCTGATATGTCCTCCTGCCCTCCCCTTCCATATTGGGGTCTGGGGCTTCTCGTCCTCCTAGGTACTCCCCCAGCACCCAGTGTTCTATTAGGGCACTCACACTCTAACTGCCTATTGGTACTTAAACACTGGACTGTCCTTTTCTTCTTTTTTTTGTTGAGACAGAGTCTCGCTCTGTTGCCCAGGCTGGAGTGCAGTGGTGTGATCCCAGCTCACTGCAACCTCCGACTCCCGGGTTCAAGCGATTCTCCTGCCTCAGCCTCCCAAGCAGCTGGGATTACAGGTGCCCATGACCACGTCCAGCTAATTTTTGTATTTTTAGTAGAGACAAGGTTTCACCATGTTGGCCAGACTGATGGACTATCATTTTCCTTACTTTAATCTCAGGTTCTGGCACACAGTAAGAGCTCAATAAGTGTTTGTTAAATGAGTATAGGAATCATGGTGCTAATTCTATACCAAGGGGCTTATTTGAGTTGATAGGCTATATCTTTTTTAGCTCCAATAGTGTCCCATTGTTACCTTTATTTGCTTGAAAACTAGGACAGCAGCTGTTCTCTCAGGTTTATAGACCTAATGTGATGATCAGATTTATAATACTGTATCCATCTACTTTTATTTAATCTACTGCCTCTAAAAATTTGACATCAAAATGTAGTTTAGAAGTGGTGTTCACACCACAGAAAACTTTAGCTTCTTACTATTTTACTGTTCATACTTATAAACAAAAAACTATCAATCTAGGGTTTAAGATGAGGCACAAAAATAACAACTAATCATGCAGTTTAGCTTAGAAAAATTTCTGACTGCTCATAATTAGATACAAGCTCAGATGTCAAAAGATTTAGAAAAACAAGGTAATGCCCATGTACTTTCCAGAGAATAAAATTTAGTGAATCGGTTTCAAAATTCAGCACTGTTCTTTAATGTAAACAATGTAAACGTCAATTAGAAAGGAACACTGACAACGAAAACCTAATATAAAAACCAAACAAACCACTTCAGAAAAGGCTATTATGGTTGAAGATGAATATCGCTAGAAACAAAAACATTTAAGTGTGCAAATATATTTTCAGTTTTTTGGCACTACTTTCAGATGTATGTATATTTCACCCTTAAATTTCATGACATGTATAACATTTATCAGAAGTTTTATAAACATAAACATGCCAATACCTAAGTATGAGATACATAAAAATGTTTTAGTGCAAAGAATCGTAACAGAGCTCAAAGTCTTTTAATATATCAAGTAATCCCCTTGTGGAGACATATTTAGTAAGGCCAGCCCATGTTAATTTACAATAGAGACCAAATATATGAAAAAATGGTTGAAGCCAGGCAATTTCTGGACAGTTTATATTCACCGAGTGTTTTAGCAGTCCCATCATATATATACTCTGAACTAAGATTCGGTCCTTTGAAGGTATTATTTATAAAATGGCACCTTTTTTTTTTTTTTTTTTTTTTTGGAAACAGATCTTACTCTGTCATCCAGGCTGAATCACAACTCACTGTAGCCTTGACCTCGGTGGACTCAAGCAATCCTCCCATCTCAGCCTTCTGAGTGGCTGGGACTATAGGCACCCACCACCACGCCCAGCTAATTTTTGTTTTGTTCTGTTTTTGAGACAGGGTCTTACTCTGTCAGCCAGGCTGGAGTGCAGTGGCACAACCTTGGCTCACTGCAATCTGCGCTTCTTGGGCTCTTGATCCTCCCACTTCAGCCTCCCAAAGAGCTGGGACCACAGGTGTGCACCACTATGCCTGGCTTTTTTTTTTTTTTTTTTGTAGAGATGGAGTTTCACCATGTTATCCATGCTGATCTCAAACTCCTGGACTCAAGCGATCTGCCTGCCTTGGCCTCCCAAAATGCTAGGATTACAGGCATGAGCCACTGTGCCCTAATTTTTGTATTTTTTTTTGTAGAGGCAGAGTTTCACCGTGTTGCCTAGGCAGGTCTCAAACTCCTGGACTCAAGCCATCCACCCGCCTCAGCCTCCCAAAGTGCTGGGATTACAGGCATGAGCCGCCTCACCTAGCCCAAAAGGTACTTTTTGTTGACAGTAGTTATCACAGAGGAGTGAGACTTTATAGTTCTTAAACACTTTTAGTATTATCTGTGTTATCTGACTACCCGACCTATTACTTATATTTTTAGACAGTAACTTAAAAAACATCAGTTATTCAAAAGTAAACTCTATATATACTGACATAAACATTTTCCCAAGGTTTATTACGTATGAAAAAAAGTTATATAGTGTGATGTTATTTATAACAGAATAAGATAGCACGTTAAATACACACACAGACATGCACATATAAAGATTTGTAAGGAAAACCATCAAACTGGCCACAGTATATCACTAATAGGGATTTGGGAAAAGCATTGGTAGTAGACAAAAATACACTTCCTGATATGTTTCTGTATCATTTCTTTTCTCTCCCAGCAGTGAGCATGAATTGTTTTTTGAAATGAATTAATTCAGAGATAAAGTTTTACCAGAGAGTTATTATAGGAGATGGTTTATTTATGAATGTTATCAATCGTATTGTCTAAAGTCTGCTGAAGTGCAAAGTATACATGAAGCTTGATCACTGAGTGTAGAGTAGGTGCTCAATACATTCTTGTTTTGAAGTTCATCTTTTGATCTGTTGAAATAGCCTTGGAGAGGTAGCAACTTAGGATTTGTTGCCTCATTTCTATTACAGGAAGCATGACAGCAGTTACCACATAGGTTACTATAAAGATTAAGTGAGGTATTCCATAAAAAGATCTTAGTACAGTGTTTTCACAGTAACAGCTAAGTAATATCCTTATCAATCTATCTTAATTCTTGGAATAGTTTCTTTTCCACTTCTACAACTAGAAGTAAACAGAATTCTTACATCTTGTGATAGTCTTCCTCTGGATGTTTTAGGAGATAAGAGCAATGCTTTTTTCTTTTTTTTGAGACAGTTTCGCTCTGTCGCCCAGGCTGGAGTGCAGTGGTGTGATTTCTCAGCTCACTACAACTTCTGCCTCCCGGGTTCAAGCGATTCTCCTGCCTCAGCCTCCTGAGTAGATGGGATTACAGGCATCCGCCACCACACCTGGCTAATTTTTGTATTTTTAGTAGAGATGGGGTTTCACAATGTTGGGCAGGCTGGTCTTGAACTCCTGACTGCGTGATCTGCCTGCCTTGGCCTCCCAAAGGGTTGGAATTACAGGCACGAGCCACCGCACCCGGCCTATGCTTGGTTTTAAGACAGAAACTTCAACTGTATCTCAACTCTGAGTTTGAAAAGCCAGGATATTTGTACAATGCAGAGGTTCTTCCTTCCTTCTGTCATTTTCCCTCTTTAGTCAGTAATGCCTCCTCCCCAGTCCTATTTTCCTTATACCAAATCACCTGTATCTTAGACTCCATTCATTTTGTATTCCTTGGCGATGGGAGGCATCACACCTGGCCTCAATTGATGTTAATTATTCTATTTTACTTTGAAAGTCATATATAAATGGTGGTATGTGCAAGGTGCAATGAAGAACACATATCTCAATAATTCAAGACAAATGTGATGCCATAAGCTTACAAAGTCTGCTATTTTGCCTTCTCCCTCCATCTTTCGAATTTTATTATCAGAGAAAAGGTTTTGCTTGCTGAGAAAGCTTCTAACTAAACTTTGTATAATTTTTGCTGTTGCTGTTGTTTGTTTTGAGACATGGTCTGGCTCTGTCGCCTAGGTTGGAGTGCAGTGGCACGATCTCAGCTCACTGAAACCTCTGCCTCCTGGGCTCAAGCTATGCTCCCACCTCAGCCTCCTGAGGAGCTGAGACTACAAGTGTGTGCCACCCACTCGGCTAATTTCTTTGTATTTTTTTTAGAGACGTGGTTTTGCCATGTTGCCAGGCTTGTCTTGAACTTCTGAGCTCAAGCTATCCATCCGCCATGGCCTCCCAAAGTGTTGGGATTACAAGTGTGAGCCACCGTCCCCAGCCAAATTCTGCATTATTTTAAATAAAAAGAAATTTAGACATTTAATGGATTCTACTACAAATTAACAGTGCATATTTTAGCGATATCATTTCTTGTTATAGCTACAAACTACCTGATACATATTTACATTTTAAAAGCCATATAACAAGCTATAACATTTATTTATATACAATGTTTTGTTTTGGTTTGGTTTTGAGACAGTCTCTCACTCTATCACCCAGGCTGGAGTGCAGTAGCAGGATCTCAGCTCACTGTAATCTCCGCCTCCCTGGTTCAAGCAATTTTCGTGCCTCAGCCACCAGAGTAGCTGGGATTACAGGTGTGCGCCACCATGCCCGGCTGATTTTTGTATTTTTAGTAGAGATGGGGTTTCACTATGTTGGTCAGGCTGGTCTCGAACTCCTGGCCTTAAGTAATCTGCCCTGCTTCGGCCTCCGAAAGTGCTGGGATTACAGGCATGAGCCATTGCACCAGGCCAATACAATGTCTTTTAAGTATATAAATAAGGGTGAATAAACATTCCACTTTCAATAGACAAAGAAATACTGGCAACTCCTTAAAATTTTCTTTTCCCTTAATAAATCAAACAGGACAAGTAAGAAGTAAAAAGATACTTAACTTAGATTAAGAATTTCCAAGTTACTTTAACATTCTGAGTTATATAATTTACCATAAATTTAATTCTCATTATTACTATACCTTTTTATTATTAAATTTTAGATATATAATTAGTTCTTTGATCTAAATTGTAAATTAGTGCAGAATGAAAGACTGCCTCTGGATTAAACTTTTTTTGGCTTTAAAAGATGAACAGCATTAAACTGGCTTTTGAGAATTTTCTAAATTCAATTGATATTCTATTTTAAATCAATGAACTGACAAGTAAACAGTGAGTTGATGAGACAGGTTTTCTGACATTAAACCGTGAATTAAATGGTAGAGAGTTATACCATTTAGACCACATGTAAACTTACTTTTATAAATAATACTTCATATTTTGTTCCTATTCTGGGGTTAAGTGCTTTCATTTTGTTTGCAACTCCTTAGGGATAAAATTTATTACAACCTCTGCTATCCCACTCCCCACTTTTTTTTTTAAAGAAAAGGTTACTCAGCTTTCAAAGGTATTAAAAATAATTCAAAACATGTAACTGACAGTATACTAAGAATAAAGCAGTGTGCTAGGTTCTCAGGTTATTCAAAGATGACCAAGATTTTGATACACAACTTTGGGAGCATACAATACACTAGGTGACAGAGGAAATGAGACGGGTACCTAGGTAATTTCAAAACAAGTTAGAAGATATAAAACCCTAAGAACAATAAAAAGTGTTTTAGAAATTCTCAGGATGTAGAAAATACTTTTAACTTGGAATGGTTAAGCAAAACAAGGAAAGTAAGCATGTGAGTTCGGTCTTAAAGGTTAGGGTAGAATTTGGACATTTAATGATCAAAGGCAAAGAAACCTCCCAGACAAATGAAAAGTGAGAGCAGAGGGTCAGAGGTGAAGAGTTTGTAGTCTATAAAAAATGACTTAAGTTTTAAAACAAAAGATGCAATATTATATATATAATATATAAACTTTTTATGTTTTATATATAAACATATATATAAATATGAAACTGAGATTAACTCTTCATCTATGTTGCATGTTTGAAACCTGCATTTACTACTCTGATCTGTTGATAATGGTCTTTAGCTTGGCCCCATTCTTCTCTAGGAAGTACATTCAAATTTGCTGAAGAGGAAACAATTATAGACAGAAGTAAAATAAACTGTCAACTCAACAGAACTGAGACAGAGGGAAGAGTGTCAATATGTAGACAGTGGAGGTGGGGAAGAGGGTGAAATGGATGAGTGAGTGGGGACAGTAAGTCTTTGCTATTTTGCATTTGTTTCAAGCCACACACTCTTGGAAAGTGACCAAGTTGCTAAGGGAAAAAACGAGGTCATTGCTTTCAGTTGCTTCTGTTAGATTTTTAATTCAATAAAATATAATCACATCCATTATGACTAAAAATATGGGCAAATGCATTACAGAGTCCATTTTGGAACTAAAGTTATAAATAAATTTCATATTGTAAAGATTGAAAAATGCATTTGTGATCAAGATGAAAAAACAAAATCTGCAGTTTGAAGTCTACAGTAAATATGCATGTAGATGTTGGTGCTAATTCTGGGGTATTTTGCTCTGAGGTCAACAGTATTTATGACAAGGATGATTAAAGTTCATGAGTTAACCTATAGTTCTCCTAAACAATGAACTTTTCCTCAAAAAATTACCAATGAATGGTATACTCTTACTGTTCTCACATTTTCAGAGCTGTTTACCCAGTATATGCTAAGGTCATTATGAAAAGTCAAAGTGATCAAACATGTGCTCCTTCTTTGGAGACTCTTCCAATCTAGTCATCTCTTTTGGAGTTTTAAATACTAGTCTTTTAAATATAGGTACTGCTACCAATCAGGCTTCTTACGGTGCAATAGCAGAAAACAAGTCTAGTTGGCTTAAAGAGAAAAGGAATTTATCTCAAAGGACACTATTAATCTACAGTGTTGCTGGGAAAAGCTGGAGACCCAGCTCAGTAAACATGGACTAAGGAAGGCTGCAGAATGGGGACTCCACAACATGGAAGCCCAGTGAAGACCCTGAGTTGCCTGGGACCCTGGCCACTAAAGCTCCTACATTCTGTCCCTGGATAGTGAATGTCATCAATGGCACCACTGCCATGGCCTTCTCTCCTTTTCCACTAGATGTTGCTGCCCCACTCTGCTTCCAGAAAAAATTCTCTATAGTCCCTGCTTTTCTGTACCACTAACCCTGACTAGAGAAGGCTGCAGAAGAAAGTATATGACCTTTAAGGCTTTTCTACTGGGAGGTGGGCTCTGCCTCCTATGAAGACATACACAGTAAGGCTGGGAAGAAGGTCCTAATGCTGGGCAGCCAGAAAAGTCAAATGACTAACATAGGAATGCTACCTATTCAGGAAACAATGGCTGAAACAGTACAAAGCTCCTGTTCTCTGGCTAAGTGCTCTGAAGCAAAGTTTGAGTGAGCTACTCAGATTCCTGACCCTACAGCTTTAAACCTCCTAGCTGAGCCCACATTACCCTCAACCCAAGTCGGGGGTAATGATTTGTTGTTCAGCCACAAATCGGGCTCACAGCTGAGGCTCCTACAAGTTGATGTTTCAATCACTCGTTTTCTGTTTTGTTCCTAAGAGTAGGCCACAGCCTCCCACCCTCATCCCTGGAAATTGGGTCCAGTATTTCTCCCTTCTCCTACCACGCCCAAATTCCTGAGCCTAGAGTCAGAAGAGCTGGTATGAGTTACAGCTTCGTGACTTCCAAACCTGGGAAAAGGCTAGTTAATAATCTCGGAGCCTCACCACATTCATAGGCTGACAGGATGACCAATGGAGATAAGTAACAGCCCTCTGTACATTCAAATTATAAGCATGAGCTCATTAGTTAACAGACTTCAAAGATATGATAAAGTCTCCAGTTCTTTAGGATTGTGGCCTTCTCTTGGTCTCTCTGGTTCTTACGGGCACTGATGTCATATCTTTACATTTAAAAAGTTAATTCTGGGCCAGGCATGGTGGCTCATGCCTGTAATACCAGCACTTTGGGAGGCTGAGGCGGGTGGATCACCTGAGGTCAGGAGTTTGAGACCAGCCTGGCCAACAGAGCAGAACCCCGTCTCTACTAAAAACACAAAAAATTAGCCGGGCATGGTGGCAGGCACCTGTAATCCCAGCTACTTGGGAGGCTGAGGCAGGAGAATCGCTTGAACCCAGGAGGCAGAGGTTGCAATGAGCCAAGATTGGGCCATTGCACTCTAGCCTGGGCAACAGAGTGAGACTCTGTCTCAAAAAAAAAAAAAAAAAAAAAAAAAGGTAACCTTGTAATCAAAGTAGTATATGCTCATCATTTAAAAAGTCTGGTAGTAACACAATGCTAACCCTAAACCCCCCCCACCCCCCTCACCCCGTCCTACATCCCTTCCACTTTCAGTTCTGCTCCCCAGAGGTAACTACTCTCAATTCTTTAGCTCTTTCTTCTAGTATTTACCTCTCTATATTACTATTTTTATTAAATCAATATTTAGTGTTTATAATTAAATAGTGCTTACTGCTGAGCCATGCTGTGTACTAAAATTATTTATTCTTTCATATATAATGTTAAATTTATCTTGGAAATATTCATCTCTTCTTTTTCCATTTGCTTCATTTTCTAAGAACTTATTGCTAATTCTTCATAAATGCACCACAAGAGCCATAAAATTGCTTTGTCATTTGCTATTTAATGTCCAAACATTGAAAGTAATTGATTTCTTCCGAGACACCTCTTTCCTTGGAGACTTTCACCCTCCTGGTCTGGGCTAGACTGCCCACAAGACCTACTGTGTGGCTGATGCCTGGGATCTCCCTTTGCTTCCTTCCCGTGTTGGAGCCCATTTTCTAGATCCTTCACTTCTTTGTTCTTGGTTTGCTTCGTCATTTGGTGGAATACATTCCCAGCAGCTGCCTGAGTGGGGAAGCAGGGGAAATATCCCTACACAGGCAGTTTTTCGAGGTATGACTGAAAAATGCCTTTATTTAGCCTTACACTTGATTGACTGTTTAGCTAAATATAGGATTTTGTGTTTAAAATAATTTTCCATCAGCTTTTGGAAGACACTACTTCGCTGTATTGTGGTATTCAGTTGTTGCTACTGAAAATCTCAATACCATCTGATTCCTATTTCTTTGCATGGAACCTAATTTTTCTCCTCCCTGCAACATTTTAAAATTGTCTCTTTTTCCCCAGTGTTCTGAAAAAGAAACTTTTTATATAGAAATTCCTTTAGTTTTGGAAATATTTCTTATATTACTCCTTAGATACTGTCTTCTCTTCACTTTTCTCTGGTATATATTTCTAAAGCCACTATTTGTTAGATGTTAGACCCTGGATGAATACTCTAGTTTTATTTGTCTCCACTCATCTCTTTATTATTATTTACTTTCTAGATTTCCTCAACTGTACCTTTCAATGCTTCCATTATATCTTTCATTTCTGGTATCTTATTTCTAAAAGCTCCTGTTTTTACTTTAATAGCATCCTGCTTATGTCTCACTGATTCCATAAAAAGTTCTTTTATATAAGGATATTTTGATTCTACTGAAGTTTTCTTCTGCTCCCTTCATTGTCTGCTTCCTCCAGGACTTTGTTCTTTTTGCTCTGATCTCTGTCTCAATTTGGAAGCTTTCCTCAAATGTCCAGTTATCCTTGGATGGGTTTTCATATTTAAGATTGAGGCAGTAAGCAGCTGTTTGAAAGCTCTGCTGCACAGGCAGGCCTGATGACTGTAGTCTCCTCTGTAAAACAAATGGAAGGCAAGCTGGCTTTTTCATTTTATAACCCCTGAGTGTAATTTCACTGTGGAAACCCAAAACATCAGTATCTGTAAGTGTATATACTTTTGAGCTGTTCACCATTTCCAGGACTCCAGTTTCTTCTTGTATTTGCCTGGCTGGTATTACAGCAGGGGTTAAGGAAGTAGGTGATTTCACCATAGGGTTTCACATAATTATAGATTTCAACCCTGTGCCACATCCCTACCCTCCTCTGTTGCTATTTCCAGATTTGGAATCTCTCTAATTTCTTTAGAAAATTCAGAAAATTTTAGAAAATCTCAGGTCTCCTGTGTTTTGTTGGGGGGGCAGTAGCAGAGAGGCGAATTGAGGGGGCGGGGACAAGGGCATGTCACCTTGTTGCAAGTGATAGTAATGCAAGAACAGACAAATGGACCACTGGGACAAAATGGAGACTGAGTACTGATGCATGAATACAATCCAGGCATACATAGCAGCTTTAAGAGTGGCACAAATCAGGAATAGGGAATTAGTAGGGAATACTTGGCTCACTATATGCAGAAGAACAAAACCACATCCTTTTCTAATACCATACATAAAGATGAATTCCAGGGTTGGGGAAAGGGTCTGATCCCTCAGTATTCAGACTTAAAATCAACTCTGTCTTTTTAGTTCTATGCTATGCATATCCCTTCTTTCCAGAGTACTTAGTTCCACCTGGCCTGAGCCACGCCAGAGCTCTAACAGGTGAACTGCCTCACTTCTCCTCAGTAGCCCCCTTTACAGCATCTAATTACAGGCTGCTCCTCTGTTAAGCCATTAATCAAGTCTCTATCTGCTTTCCATTTTCCAAAAATTTTAACATCTTCCCCATTGTTGTTTGCTTCTTAGGTATCTTTGTCTCTTTGTCCTTGAGAGCTTATATTTGTTTTATTCCTTCACTATGATAATAGGGCTTTGAAAGAAATAAAATTAAACATATTCATTTTGTTATGTTTAAATGAAAATCAAGTGAAGTTAAATCTGGTCCTAAATGCCAGGCCTGTAAGTTGAGGCCGTTATCTACTTGCGATTGCCTACTGCCTGCTCCTCCCTACTGATATAAAACACATTCTCTGTGTAGGCCAAGAATCTCAACCCTCTGGGCTTTTTTTTTTTTTTTTTTTTTTTTTGGAGACAGAGTCTCACTCAGTTGCCCAGGCTTGGAGTGCAGTGCTGTGATCTCGACTTACTGCAACCTCCGCCTCCTAGGTTTAAGCATTTATTGTGCCTCAGCCTCCCTAGTAGCTGGGATTACAGGTATGCACCACCACGCCCAACTGATTTTTGTAGTTAGAGACGGGGGTTTCACCATGTTGGCCAGGCTGGTCTCGAACTCCTGACTTCAGGTGATCCGCCTGCCTTGGCCTCCCAAAGTGCTGGGATTAAAGGTGTTTGAGCCACCGCACCTGGCCCCAAGAATCCTTTTACCCACTTGCCAAACCACTCTAGCTGTCTGCCAATACTGCCTTTTAATTTTTTTTTTTTTTTTTTGAGACACAGTCTCACTCTGTCGCCCAGGTTGGAGTGCAGTGGTGCAATCTCAGCTCACTGCAAGCTTCGCCTCCTGGGTTCACGCCATTCTCCTGCCTCAGCCTCCTGAGCAGCTGGGACTACAGGCACCTGCCACCATGCCCAGCTAATTTATTGTATTTTTAGTAGAGACGGGGTTTCACCCTGTTAGCCAGGATGGTCTCGATCTCCTGACCTCGTGATCTGCCCGCCCCGGCCTCCCAAAGTGCTGGGGTTACAGGCGTGAGCCACTGCACTTGGCCTTTTTTTTTTTTTTTTTTTTTTTTTTTTAAGACAAAATCTCACTCTATCACCTGGGCTGGAGTGGAGTGGTGCAATCTTGGCTCACTGCCACCTCCCCCTCCTGGGTTCAAGTAATTCTCATGCCTCAGCCTCCTGGGTAGCTGGGATTACAGGTGTGTGCCACCACACCCAGCTAATTTTTTTTGTATTTTTATTTTTTTGAGATGGAGACTCACTCTGTCGCCCAGGCTGGTGTGCAGTGGTGCGATCTCAGCTCACTGCAACCTCCATCTCCCGGGTTCAAACGATTCTCCTGCCTCAGCCTAGCTGGGACTAGAAGTGTGTACCATCATGCCTGGCTAATTTTTGTATTTTTTGGTAGAGATGGGGTTTCACCATGTTGGTCAAGCTGGTCTTAAACTCCTGGCCTCAAGTGATCCATCCACCTCGGCCTCCCAAACTGCTGGGATTACAAGTGTGGGCCACTGTGCTAGGCCTAGTTTTTTTTTTTTTTTTTTGGTAGAGACAAGGTCTCACTATATTGCCCAAGCTGGTCTTGAACTCCTGGGCTCAAGTGATCCTCCTGCCTCAGCCTCTCAAAGTGCTGGGATTACAGGTGTGAGCCACCACACCTGGCCTAGTAAAATTATTTTTTAAACTTAAAGTTATTTTTAGAAAAAAACTATATGGTAGTGAGAGACATATGTTGTGGTGATTATTATAGTTTAGCAGCTAACATTTACTGAATGTTTACTATGTAACAGGTGCTATTCAGATCATTTAACATATATTATTTCCTTTAATCATCATAGCTTATAGGGTTTACTATCTGTATTTTACAAATGAGAAAAGAGGGGCTTAGGCTATGTGACTTGGTTAAGGTCAAACTAAGACACGGTAGAGAACTGAAACCCAGTCTGTCTGGTTTTAGAACCTGAACTCTTGAGCTTTATGGTATAAAATCCTACCTCAAGTGAGTTAATATTCTTCTTCCTATGGAAATGAGATAAAAATTATGTTAAAGTTATAGTCTTTTATAAACCTTAATATGAATATTTCATGGGTATGGGGGAAAGATATGCCCCACATGGGTTACAAAAAACAAAACAAAAATAACTCAAACTCTATTTTGAGTAACAAAGGGAAAAAGAAGAGCATATATATCCACATTTAAGGGAATATTTGTACACAAGATTTTTTTTTGCTTGTTTTAAGTAACCAGATTAGAAAATGCAAAAAGTATTATTTTATATCTTTAAATACACTGAATAAAATACAACTTTTAGCTAAACACTAAAAAAAAAAAGAAAGAAATTAACTCAAGATAAACTCTAGATAAATAATCAAGTATTACCAAAGATCTTAGAGCTGGCTGACAATTTTACTTTGCATCTAAAACTTAAAAAAACCTGCAAGGTGCGGTGGCTCATGCCTGTAATCCCAGCACCTTGGGAGGCCGAGGCAGGTGGATCACCTGAGATTAGGAGTTTGAGACCAGCCTGGCCAACATGGTAAAACCCTGTCTCTACTAAAAATACAGAAATTAGCTGGGCATGGTGGCAGGAGCCTGTAATCCCAGCTACTCAAGAGGCTGAGGCAGGAGAATCACTTGAATCCAGGAAGCGGAGGTTGCAGTGAGCCGAAATTGCGCCATTGCACTCCAGCCTGGGTGACAAGATCAAGACTCCGTTTTTAAAAACAAACAAAAAAACATATATTAAAGAATGCTTTCTCATACAAAGTCTATATAATTTGGTTTCTTATTAAAAGGCATCAAAAATAAAAATATTTTGAGAAAATATATATTTTTTTGGTAATGTTGCAAACTTCAAATTTTTCTGTAGAAGCATTTTCTGACAAATTTGGTTTTACAGAAAAAAATAGTAGCTTAAACTGCTACTCTATTTTTGATAACATATTTTTCCTACAGTTTGACATCTAAATAGTCTATTATTGATACAATGATTCTTATTCTAAACTAATAAACTGTTTTAATGACATTTTGGTTGTTGTAATAAAATAAAACATCTATTATAAAAGGATTATGGTAAAGTAAGGTTTTAAAAGATTCTTTATGTAAAAGAAATCTCAACATTTTCCCACTCATGTTTATCAACGCCTTCTTCTGTGTAAGTTCCCATTTTATTACTGAGATTTTTAAAAAATACAGCTGAGTTCTCACTATGCTGCCCAGAGTACAGTGCAGTAGCTATTCACAGGTACGATCACAGCTCACTGCAGCCCTGAACTCCTGACCTCAAGCGGTCTTCCTGCCTCAGCCTCCCAAGTAGATAGAACTACAACCACACACCACTGAGACTGGCTTAATGTTGTTATTTAACTGGGGCTATTTTTCAATTTCTCAAAGCCCTATTGATAGGCTGACTTAACCATATAATACATATTATTTTCAAGTTCAGTACTTAGCTTTCCTTATTTAAATTCATGTCTCTTACCCAAACCATTAATATTTTCTTCTAACTGGCAACTTCTAATGTTCTTTTAGCTAATATGCATTAGCTAAATTTCTCAAGTAGTCTCATGTCACATAGCTTATTTTCAATATATGGTCACAGAAAGCTAAGAATGCACTCTGTCAAAACAGCAAACTGTCTTTGCTCTCCTACAAAAGGTCTCTTTCCAGCTCTGAAATGTTAAGATTCTAACATTTACCAACAGATGTATACTTCTTTTAATGTAACTTTCATGAATTTGTTTGCCTATAACACAAAAAACGTGCCATCCTAATTTTAAAAAAATTTTAGTTTAAATTAAATGAAGAAGGCACATGAGTCTAGCGCTGTGTTTTACACGCTGTAGGCTGTGGCTTGATGTACAAGTTGAATCTAAAAATAAGATAAGGAATATTTTAAAATTTAAATCAGAAACCCTGCCCAATTCTGATTCAACTAAATTCGTATCTAAATGTGACTATCTTCATTTTTGTAATGAATTTTTATTCTTATCCAAACATTTAAACATCAACAAGGTACTGAACATAAATATGAGACTCAAAATGTGGGAAACTGGGCTCTTTCAAAGCTTGGGTGGAGAGGGTGTAGGTTGGTAATTATATATTCCCATACCTATCGTCTTACATTAGGGAAGAAAGAACCTCAAGTCTCATTTAATGCTCTGAAGTCATTAGTACTGAATACTTGGTTTTACTAGTAAATAAAGAACCACATTAATACTGACCCTCAATCTGTCTCAGATGTCATAACTGAAGGTTCAAAAAAACTGACCCTGTAACATCCCAAACACTGAAATCATAGAATATACTGGTTGTGTTTTCAATTTGGAAGATCAATACATAATTCTATAAATCAGAATTAAAAACCAGAACTTCATACCTTGTGCAAGCATGTTAAATTCCAAGAACAGTGCTATGTGGTAAAGTTCCATGGCTTCTTCTGCCCTGGTCATGTTTGGCTTCCCTGCGACGAGAGCCTGAACTTCACTGAGACTCCCCACAGAGGGGCTACAGTGCAAAACAGAGAGGTCCACCACGTCGGTATACATACAGTGTAATATCACTTTTGCATATTTTTTTGGTATAATGGACTCATCTAATATAATTCTTGTGGGAGTCCTCAAAGTTCGGTCTGTGATTTCTTCACCAGTTCGTATCCTCCTTTGTAATAAATTTCGAAAAAATGGGGACCGTGCAGAAATAACAGCCTTGTGGGCTTTGAGCTCTTCATCTAAACAGTTCTGATTTCCACCAAAAGCTTCAACCAGTTCAGAGTCTGAAGAAAAACTAAGGACGACATCATAATAACACATGTAATCAAAGAGTCCACGCATATCTACATCAAGGGAATTTGGTGTTCCAAATTCTTCACTAAGCTGAACAAGGATATCGACATTTTGAAACCTTGAGTCCTCCATTCCAAACTCTCCTGTATAAAGGTAGTGTAACAAAGCAGAAAACATGGGCATATCAATACCAGCTGTATTGATGTCCATTATTATCTCTGCCCCATACTCTGGTGAGGAAGAAAGCAGTGTTTTAAAAAATGGACACCTTGCTGCCAAAATGGCACGATGAACAGGAAAACAAGTTTCTTGAAATATTAAGTCTACATCAGTACAATACTTGTACTCATAAAGATCAGCCATATCTTTCTGCAATGTCCGGGCTTCTGGTCTAGCCAAACTGGCTTGTAGAGAAAGCTCCTTTAATGCTGATGTTCCCTCATATTCCTCCACTAATGCATTGACATCTCTAACATCCCACCCAGAGAGGAGTTCTCGCATCTGCTTGGCATGATCGGCAGACCTATTAGATTTCCGACGCTTAATAAACTTCTTTTTGAGGGTGGCAAGACCAGAGGTTCTCTTTTTTTTGTCTTGTGGTTTCTCATGGCCATGGTCAAGGCTATACAACTTTGATTCGCAACCATAGCCTTGCTGAGAATAGGATGATGTCCCTAAGAAGAAAATTAAACAAATGAAAATTTATTTTTTCTTAACATTCATTTTCAACGTTTAACATTTTTCATGTTGAAAAATTCTGTAAGCAGACATTACCGAACCACTCAAAATTGCATTTTTTTTTATAAAGGAAGACAAAAAGTTCAAATAACTCATTTTAGTTTTCAATTCAATTTAATTTTTAGAGATGGAGTCTCACTGTGTTGCCCAAGCTGGAGTGCAGTGGGAAGATCATAGCTCACTGCAGCCTCAAACTCCTGGGCTCAAGGGATTCTCCCCAACCTCAGCTTCCCAAGTAGCTGGGAGTATAGGCGTGTGCCACCATGCCTGGCTAATTAAAAATTTTTTTTTTTTTTTTTTTTTTGGTAGAGATAGGGTCTCACTAATGTTGCTCAGGCTGGTCTTGAACTCCTGTCCTGGCCTCATGCAATCTTCCTGCCTTGGCCTCCTAAAGTGCTGGGATTACAGGTGTGAGCCATTGTGACTGGCCTACATTTTTTATATTAAATAAATAAGAAATAGGGACAAACAGAGCAAATTAGTCTAAATTTTTTTAGAAAAAGTCTTTCATTCCCTGGCTATCAAAAGACATTTGTCATAGATCTTAATCATGGGTTTTTAGGAATGAAAAGGAGGCAGAGTTGTAAATTAAGAATATTACCTGTATATAATTGTGAAATGTTTCTTTTTCTTCTTAATTACACAAGTCTGCATTTGTATGGGCAAAATAAATGAAATGGGACACAGGAAATATGTACTTCGCTGTTTTAACACCAATGGAGACTGCTAGTTTGCCTAGGGTAATTGGCAATTATGGTTAAAACATAGAAAAGCTCAATTGTGCTACAAGTGGTTTGTTTAAGATAAAAACCATACAAACCAGATTTAAGATTTACGTTTGTTGGGGTAAAAAACCTAGATGCTGCAGAATTATTATAATAACTACAGCTCACTTCTTTTGTCATCTACAGAGACTACCGAAAACACAATTCTATTATAGTCACAAAAGAAAATGAAGTTAGAAAAACTGAAAGTTACCTATAAAAGTCTGTTGGGCCTGTGAATTTCCCCCTACCCTCGGGGAACATGAATGAGGATAATTAGATGCATTAGCACCCATTTTCTTCAGTCACTCAGGCATTCCGTCTGCGGGTTCTTCAGAGTATAATCCCAGAGGCCTTTATGAACCTTCAACCCTGGATCCAGCAGCCTCTTTTCATCCATTTCTTGATATGAAACAAAAATAATTTAATTCATTTTTTCAAGTGTATCTCAGATCACAGTTTTTTTAAAAAGCTACTGAAAACTGCTTTCATTCACAAATAACAACACGCTGTCAAATTCACATGTCAAATTTTCATAAAATGTAAATCTTTAAGCTTGAATTATCTGTGTTAGCTGCAATTTGAGCCATAAAATGTACCAATTATATACTTTCTAAGTCAGTAAAAAGTAACATATCAAACCAATTTAAATATATAGTTACAGGAAGAGTATTTGAAAACACAGGGAAAAGTACTCGGACTGAAAATAAATGTTTTAATTTTTGTTTTAAATCCTTAGAGGCAATCACCATTCATTATTATCTAACATTGTAAGCAATTTACAAACATTTAAGAGGTCAACACTGGTACCGCACATACAAATAACACATAATTGATTAGTTGTTTTTCTGCCTTAAAATAAAGTTGCTAAAAATCAATCTTTAATCTGTATAATTAGGCATTTTACTAAAAGAGGGAGGAGGAAAGGTGGACAATTAAAGCTAAATATATATAAGCTACTTGTTCTATGGTAATTTTGAAAGAAGTTATTATACACATTGCAAGAGACACAAAACAAAAAATTTTATCTATCCACCCCATAAAGCCCTGAAAAAAAATCCTGCTTTCTATTATGTGATATGATGATTTAAATGGACAGGGCAGTAGCAATAAAAGGTAATTCTAACAATTACAGATTAAATTCTGAACATGGAAACTTAACTCTCAGAGCTGCTAGCAAGAGATATATGCAAAAAAGAAAATCTAAGAACAAGATTAATGGAAATAGTTCTAAATCTTTACACCATCTGGATATATAAAATCTATCTGACTAAATGGGGTAACGAGTTTAAGAAGAGAAAACGCCATTTAAAATCTATTATTGGAATTGTTAAGAAACCAGTAGGCAGTTAACCTAGCCTCATAATGAAGTGTTTTAACAAATACAGTGAAAAACACGTACACAAATTATCACAAAAATCTGCTAGAAACAGAACTGCGTCAAGATGCTTGGAATTTATTTTCATCTCTGTTAGTGACACAGCATAACCTTATGAATTCATGTTTAAAAATATCGTTAACATTTGTGTTTTCCTACAATCTTTTGTAGACTATATTTATATGAAAATTAATTATTTATTTAGACGGAGTCTCGCTCTGGCGCCCAGGCTGGAGTGCAGTGGCGCAATCTCGGCTCACTTTAACCTCTGTCTCCCGGGTTCAAGCAATTCTCCTGCCTCAGCCTCCTGAGTAGCTGGGACTACAGGTGAGTGCCATCATGCCTGGCTAATATTTGTATTTTTAGTAGAGATGGGGTTTCACCATGTTGGCCAGGCTGGTCTTGAACTCCTGGCCAAGACCAGGAGTCTTGCAAAACAGGAAAACAGGAACTAAAATTACCTCTATTAATTCCACTTCAAACTTAAAAACCAGTTAAGTCTAACAAATCTTACTTTTAAAGCTGAGCTCCACAGAATCTTCAAGATCTTATCAGGCTTTTATAGTGGTTCTTTCAAAGAAAATAAGGGCCTGGAGGCCAAGTTTGTGGCCTCATTTATAGGTCAAATCCTAATCTCACTCAGGGTTTACATTTAAAACAAAAAACAGCACAAACAATCCTTTCTCAAAAAAGTTTAAAATATATAAACAAAAATCCAGAATAAAACTATCATGTAAAATAAAAAGCCTTTACCAAAATGAGGGGGGAAAAAGACTTTTAAGATGAGCTTGGGATCCGAGTGTAAGGGGAGATGGTGAAAATCATGCTGAAGTGTTTCTAAAGGTAAGACGGCAGGGTGTCACTCCTATGGCTAGGCCTCTTTGCACTTTCAAGTTCGATTATTATTTCTTTTTTTTGTTGTTTTGCTTTTTTATTTCTATTGACTGAGTAAATTTAGTAACATAGCAGAGTATGCTTATGGCACGAAACAAAGAAGAATAGAGCCTTGCCTCCGGATGAAGAAAAATCAGAAGCGTCTTCAGAAGCGGACAAGAATTTACTACCCTTACTTTAACACGTACATGCATGCACACACATATGGAATTATTTTCATCTGAGAATCTTGTATGGTTTGTAGAGACTCAAGATGCTACATGTTGAGCATCCCTAATCAGAAAATCCCAAATCTGAAATGCTCCAAAATCCAATACTTTTTGAGTGCTGACAGGATGCCACAAGTGGAAAATTCTGGAGCTGTCTTCTTTGCTTTTTGATGGTTCAATGTACATAAACTTTGTTTCATGCACTATATTAAAAATATTGTATAAAATTACCTTCAGGCTATGTGTATAAAGTGTGTATGAAACATGAATGAATTTTGTGTTTAGACTTGGGTACCCCACCAAGCTATCTCATTATGTAGACACAAATATTACAAAATTGGAAAAAATCCCAAACCTGAAACACTTCTGGTTCCAAGCATTTCAGATAAGGAATACTCAACGTGTATTACAATGGTTTAATACTTAAACCATGTCAAAAATCCCTTTTTTTAAAAAAAAGCTCTGGTAAGGGAAGAACACCAAGAAAAAAGAAAACAAAATTTAAAAAGCTCTATTTTACGATGAGCACAATTAGATATCCTAAAGCAATTATACAAGAGTTATATGACATCAATGGCCCCACTGGAGAAACAAGAACAAGTTGCAAACACTAGGGAAGTCAGAGGCTGAGCTAAGGATGTTTGGCCATTTGCTGCTACAATAAGCAGTAGTAGCTGCTGGGATAGCTGGGGTTTCACCTTAGAGAGGTGGCCAGAAATACAAGTGTCTTTGGGATTTAGGGAAAATCTCTTCCTGGTAGCTCCTGGTTAATGGGAACTCCCTTCAGGATGAACTGATTTGGGGACATTCATATATCCTATTGGAGCTCTATATACTAAAATAAACACAGACCTTGGAAGGGAAGGGAGGTGGGGGAGGCAGGTTTCCTGGATGAGATGTAACCCTTGAGTCTACCCTGTGTTCCCTAGTTCCAGAGCCTGATGGGTAACCCTGACTACAGTTCTAGTACTACAGCAATATTTCTTCTCAAAATCCTCAAAATTAACTCAGGGATTAATGTCATTACTTCTCAGGTAACCAAAATCCTATGTCAGATGGTGCTCAGTATTATTTATTTCTGAATCTAAACCATCACTTGTAGATGTTGGAAATGAGAAGTGGTCTCAGTTTAATCTCTCCAGCGATCTCTCCAGGCAAGCCTGGTCTCTTTTCTACAGACATCCAATCTTTGTATGATGCAACGGAGAGAGGAGCAAGGAGAGGGGAGAGGAGAGGAGAAGGTCTACAGGACTTGGAGAGGCCCAGAATATGCAAATGGCTGATGAATCCTTTTTCTAGAATCACCACTCTGGGGGACTCCCTCTTAATAGCATATGATCAATCCCAATCAGATGATGCTGACTGTCTTAAACTAAAATAAGCTCCAGTGATCACGGCAGACCTAACTGTGGGGTGGGGGCGGGGAATCATGTTGAATGCAAGAAAGACTAAACAACCCATGAGACATTTTTTAAAAAAGAGAAGTCAACTTTCTCCTCCCTAACCCACCCCCTTACCCCAGCCCCAAAAAGAAAGCCCTAGGCCAGCATTTTCCAAAGAGCTTTCCCAAAGTTTAGAAAATGTAGGATTAAACAAAGCCAAATAGGTTTCTTTACTTCAGGACATTTGAGCACCTTTAAAGTGCTGAGGTTCATTGTAAAGAGGGAGCATTCAGCATGATCTAAAGAAGCCCTGCTGCCCCCACGGGGCATAAAGGAATGAACTTGCATAACACACTCAGGAAAATGCTGATCTTTGCCATAAAAACACTTTTTATTGCTTCACGCAATAGAAAGAACTGTGGGAGTTAAGGTATCTAGGATTCGGTTATCTCTGTGTCACTAATTTACTATGTATGTAGGACACGTCACATGTAATCTCTATGGGCCTCAGTTCCTGTATCTGTAACATAAGAACGTCGAAACAGAGTTCCAAAAATTTAATGAAGTTGTACGGTTTATTAGTTTAGGAAATATGGATGGGGAAGGAAGTTCTTTCTTTGTTCTTTTTTTTTTTTTTTGAGATGGACTCTCGCTCTGTCGCCCAGCCTGGAGTGCAGTGGCGTGATCTCAGCTCACTGCAATCTCTGCCTCCTGGGTTCAAGTGATTTTCCTGCCCCACCCTCCTGAGTAGCTAGGATTACAGGTGTGTGTCACCATGCCTGGCTAATTTTTGTATTTTTAGTAGGGACAGGGTTTCACTATGTTGGTCAGGCTGGTCTTGAACTCCTGATCTTGTGATTCGCCCACCTCAGCCTCCCAAAGTGCTGGGATTACAGGCATGAGCCACTGTGTCCGGCCCTTTTTTTGAGATATGGTCTTTCTATGCTGCCCAGGTAGACGTGCATGGCTCACTGCAACCTCCACCTCCCAGGCTCAACCAATCCTCCTACCCCAGCCTCCTGAGTACCTGGGACTACAGGCGTGTGCCATCATGCCCAGCTAATTTGTGTTTGTGTGTTTGTGTGTGTGTGTGTGTGTGTGTGTGTATATATATATATATACTTTTTTTTTTTTGTAGAGATAGGGTTTTGCCATGTTGCCCAAACTGGTCTCAAACTCCTGAGCTCAAGTGATCTACCTATCTTGGCTTCCCAAAGTGCTGGGATTACAGGTGTGACCACGGTGCCCAGCTGGAAGGTATTTCCATACTAAATGTTAATCTACAGAGGGGAAAAAAAGAGGCACCTGAATTTCGCATTTTAAACATATTTCCCTTTCAGTCTGACTTTAGGAACAGGATAGGAATGTGGGGCAAATGTGAATATAAATAACAATTAACGGCCTGGCTCAGTGGCTCATGCCTATATTACGTCTATAATCCCAGTGCTTTGGGAGACTGAGGCAGGAGGACTGCTTGAGGCCAGGAGTTAGAGACCAACCTGGGCAACATTGTGAGACTCTGTCTTTCCAAATTTTTTTTTTTTGAGACGGAATTTCATTCTTGTTGCCCAGACTGGAGTGCAATAGTGCGATCTCAGCTCACTGCAACCTCCACCTCCTGGGTTCAAGCGATTCTCCTGCCTCAGCCTCCTGAGTAGCTGGGATTACAGGCATGCATCACCATGCCAGGCTAATTTTGTATTTTTAGTAAAGACAGGGTTTCACCACGTTGGTCAGGCTGGTCTTGAACTCCTGACCACAGGTGATCCGTCTGCCTTGGCCTCCCAAATGCTGGGATTACAGGCGTGAGCCACCGTGCCCAGCCAAAAAATATTTTTACATATATATATATATGTATATATATATATATATATATACACACACACACACACACACACACCCACACACAAAATTAGCCAGGTGTAGTGGTACGTGCCTATGGTCCTAGCTACTTGGGAGGCTGAAGCAGGAAGATTGCTTGTGCCAGGAGTTCGAGGCTGCAGTGAGCTATGATCACACCACTGCCCTCCAGACTGGGCAAAAGAGTGAGACTTTCTTAAAAACAAAAACAAAAATCCTAAAGAAAAACCATAATGAAAGAGAAATGTAAAACTATACTAATACTTCACTCCTGTCAAATCTAAGGTAACAACATTGTTACAACAGACCATAGGCATTTGGACTCCCCATGAAATGAAAATTAACAAAGGGACAGACAGATTTCCCAGACAAAGCTTTTATTCTGGGGCTTGTCCTACTGTGCTAGAGCGCAAGGGAGACAGACAGCAGAGGCTGGTTCCCTGAAAAGAGCCAGTAAAGATTAGGCAAAGCGCAGGAATTGACATCAGGGATAAGGTATGCAGGCTGGGCTGGGCAAAGCATGTGAGGGGTGGAGTATGCAGGTTAGCAAGGCTGGTTGTGATGGTTATCTTGAGTACGGGTTAACTGGTGGTCTGTCTGGCTGGCAAAAACAAGGCTGGAAATCAGTTGTTCAGCATTCCTTCCAGAGGTGAGACACTCAACAACCTTGGTTCGATTTTGGATCTCCTAAGGCCAGTTTCTGGAGTTCTTTAAGCACAAGGCATGGTTAAACAGTATGAGAGCACAGAAGAATGGCTATTTTCTTTGTATGACTAAAGCCTTGGGATTAGTGGGTATAGGGCCAGTGAGGCAGTGGTGTGGGTTTTGTGATTAGTGGGAATGTACGAAAAAATGCTAGTGGGGGTGAGCTGAAGCCAAGCCCCATTTTAATATGATATATTATTCAAACCAAGAAGCTTGAGAGTGAAAAGGGGTACATATCAGAGGGGATGCCAGAACACGTGTAGCCCAGGTCTGACCAGGCAAAGTGGGATGAATGGTCGTATCTCTAGCTAAATCTCTCATTTCCCGAGTAGCTTAGAAATAAAACAAAGTTTTAAAAGAAATAAAGGGCCGGGAGCGATGGCTCAAGCCTGTAATCCCAGCACTTTGGGAGGCCGAGGCGGGCGGATCACGAGGTCAGGAGTTCGAGACCAGCCTGACCAACATGGTGAAACCCCGTCTCTACTAAAAATACAAAAATTAGCCCGGCGTGGTGGCACGTGACTGTAGTCCCAGCTACTCAGGAGGCTGAGACAGAAGAATCGCTTGAACCCAGGAGGATGAGACTGCAGTAAGCCGAGATCACATCACTGTACTCCGCCCTGGGTGACAGAGTGAGACTGTCTCAAAAACAAAACAAAAAACCACTTAGCCAGGCAAAGTGGTGTGTGCCTGTAGTCCCAGCTATTCAGGAGGCTGAGGCAAGAGGATTGTTTGAGGCCTAGAGATTGAGGTTGCAGTGAGCTATGAGCATGCCAGTGCACTGCAGCCTGGGTGACAGAGCAAGATCCTATCTCAAAAAAAGAGGTAAGTCTCAAATGACAAAGGTATTGGGTCTTTGTTCGGAACACAATAGAGGAACTACTGGAACAAAGCCCAGAGTAGTAAGAGCAAAGCAGCACCATTATACTTCTGTTACAGAAAGACTACTGGAAGATGCTTGATCTATAAAAAGATCTTGATGCAGAAAGACTTATTAGAGGATTCTTCCAACAGTCCAGGAAAGTAAGTGTTAATAAGGTCCTGGCTTTATTTCTAAAATGGGGGCAATATAATAACACCTACTTTACAAGGTTGTTTTAAGAGTTAAAATAATATGGACTGCTGGTCAGGCATGGTGACACATGCCTGTAATCCTGGCACTTCAGGAGTCTGAGGCAGGCAGCTCGCTTGAGCTCAGGAGTTCGAGACCAGCCTGAACAACATAGCAAGACCCCATCTCAGAAAAAAAAAAGTTAAAAAAAAAAAAGATAATATGGACTGCCACTCGGAAAGCAGAAACAGGAGCCTATCAAAAGAGAAATGTCTTTTGAGGGACTTGGGCCTGTGCCAGGTCTGACCTGGACTAGACGAACTACATCTTAAAAGATGTTAAAATATTCTTTAAAAAATTCAGTTTCTAGCCATTTAAAGCAGAGAACCAATTCCTGGAAAGTGGTGCGTTAAGAATGAATGTGGCTGCACTGTGAAGACACAAATGGGCCTCTCCTACTCTGCCACCTTTACCCTCAGAGCTCACACTCCAAATGCTTCATCCTGACCTACAACCTCAGAAGAAGATCCTCCTGAAGCAACAGATGGAAAATGGGAATTAGAGGGCTGAAAGGGCCTCCCCACCCCCCACCAGAGGGAGGCCTGACTCTAGGACAATGGGCGTCGCTTATTCCTCTTATCTGGTCTTTGGCAGAGGGCCTGAGCAGTGATGCCTACAGCAGCCAGTGCAGGAGCTGCCTTGGCCTGGACATCCCCGAAAGTTTTGATGTCTTCTAGCAGCTAGAATCCCCCAAAACTGAAGTAGCTCTGGAAGGAGCCTGAAAAGTCTTCCCCAAAAGTCAGGAAAAAGAGCCTATAAGCAGAGGGTGAAAAAATATTATGAGGCCCTGCAAGACAGACTGCAGAACTTGCCCAATCAACTCTCATAAGGTGATGGGGCCTGCCATTTGGAGCCTCTGTGCTTACGATATGGAAAACTAGCACTGAGCCCGGCACACAATATTTTATTGAATAAAGGAAATGATTGTTCTAATCAGGGACAACTGTTTTTATTGTTGGCTTGAGAGTGTACAGAAAGATGGTTCACTCTAGATTTAGAGATGGTGATAAAAATGAGTCTAGATTTGAGTTTATTATTTATTCATTTTTATTTTTGAGACGGAGTCTCGTGCTGTCGCCCAGGCTGGAGTGCAGTGGCGCAATCTTGGCTCACTGCAACCTCTGCCATCCAGGTTCGAGCGATTCTCCTGCCTCAGCCTCCCGAGTGGCTGGGATTACAGGCGTGCACCCCTACACCTGGCTAATTTTTGTATTTTTAGTAGAGATGGGGTTTCACCATGTTGGCCAGGCTGGTCTCAAACTCCTGACCTCAGGTGATCTGCCGGCCTCGTCTTCCCAGAGTGTTGGGATTACAGGCGTGAGCCACTGTGCCCGGCCTAGATTTGAGTTTAAAGAGGACTTGCAGAGAGAAATAGAACTGACATCAGAGAATACATTCAAATCAACTGAATTTAAAGGGAAAAAATGCAATTTCTCCTAAATTCCATTCAAAGCCAAAACATTCAGATTTTCTGACACCAACTTAGCAAATGTTTAAAATACAAGGGTATACTTCTTATTGATAAGTTACCATGGGTTCCACTAGTAGAGCTGGAGAGATAAGCAAACATGCTGGGTGAACCCTAGAGTAAGCCTGAGACTATGGCTGCACAGACAGAAGAGAACACAAAACAAAACAGAAACTCAAAGGTTTCCTCATCCAGGGCAGTCTTCATGAAGACAGTTCAAATTCCAAACTGTTAGATCATTAAAGGAATAGGCATGTGACTAGCCCTGTGAATTATTCAAATTCTTATAAATAAGAAGACAATAATGGCTTAGCAGTTGAGGTAATTACATAGTAAAATTCTATTTTTCTTCACATTACGGAGACTGAGTCTAAATAAATATGAGGGTGGGGGACCCATTACTTTAAATTTTCAGTGAAAAAGTTACAAGTCATATATAATGGCTTAATACTGGCTAGTCACTCCATTCTGATGAGCTCCTGCCCATCAGAATATTTGCTATTTAAAGAATCTTTGTTGGCATGCAAGTGAAAAATGTGTTCCTCCTAAGTTTCTTCTGAAGTCTACACTTAGAGTCTTGTATATAGTGGTCCTTGTAAAAGAAGTACTAGTGGTTGTGATGATGAACAAGTTTTGAGAACGTTCAGCTATAAAAGACCCTGTCTGTAAGAGACATCAACAAGGTCTCTTATGAAAAACAAGTAGAAAACCAGACAAAACTCTCACTCTCACAAGCATTATCAGAGGGCTTTCTTATAACTATGGTAATTTTTCCTTAATCCCATTGCTTGTTCTGTGCTACCCACTTGTAGCAGAAACACTGGGAGAGGATATTACAGTTTAAGTATGTCAGAATGAAACAGATATTCTTGGCCCTGTTAAGGCAATGAAAGTCTGCATCTTAAAACTCTATTTTCCATTTGTTTAGAACCTTGTCTTAGTCTGTTTTCTGTTGCCGTAACAGAATATCATAGACTGGGTAATTTATAAAAAAATCTATTTCTTACAGTTCTGGAGGGTGGGAGGTCCAAGACCACCCCAATATCTGGTGAGGGCCTTCTTGCTGTGCCCTAACATGGCTGAGGGCACCACATAGCAAGAGGGCAAGAACATGCGTGTCAGCTCAGGTCTCTCTTCCTCTTATAAAGCCACCAGCCCCATTATGGTGGCCCCACCCTGATGATTTTATCTAATCCTAATTACTTTACAAAGGCCCTACATTCAACTGACATACAGATTTGGGGATTAAGTTCCCAACACATGCAATGTGGGGAACAGCAAATCATAGTAGACATCTATAATAAAAAATTAAGTAATACATATGAGGTCCTTATCATAGAAGACATAGTGAAGAATGCTCACCAAACTGGTAAGGGGAATGGTGGAGAGGAAGAAGGAAACGATGACTGAGGTTTCTACCTTGCATAACTGGGTGGTTACAATGCTGTAAACCAAGAAGCATATAGGAGAAGCAATTTATGGGTCCACTGAGGGTGATAAAGGTAATGGGTTTGAAATCTGGGAAAGACATATTAAAGAGGCCAGGCGCGGTGGCTCAGGCCTATAATCCCAGCACTTTGGGAGGCTAAGGAGGATTGCTTGAGGCCAGGAGTTCCAGACTAGCCTGGGCAACAAAACAACCCCATCTCTCTTTAAAAAAAAAAAAAAAAAAAGACGTTATCAAGGAAGAAACAATTCAAACAGAACATAAAGAAGTCTAAAAACAAAAGTTTTCTAATACTATTAATAATATCTAATTTCTAAAGGTAATATTCCTTGTATTACAATACAGCATTCTCCCAAGATAATTCATTTACTTTTAAATGAGGATATTATTTACAAATATCTTATCAATGTTTGTAAAAAGATAAATGGAGAGTCTTAAGAAGTAATGGTGCTTATTTCTTGAGGCGCAAAGTTATTTCTGGCATAACTTCACATTACTGCACAGCACTCAGCAAAATATGGGTGATCTCTAACCTCTCTTGAGCTCTGAGTGTTCTCCTACTAATATATGTATCACTGTCATATATATCAGTAAGATACTTGGTTATTAAAGTATTTTATTATCTAAGATTTTTAGAGATCATTTCTTAAAACTCAGATTCTCTTTATCAGTTGTCTCATTCTGTCTTCCCTGAACAGATGATAAAATATATCCTTTGGGTTCACTGTACATGCCCCTCTGCCAAGAAAATAACATTTCAGAGGAAAAGGTTATGTCTTCTATGTAGTAATCATTATTGGAATGTCATGTCAGCAGTAATATCTTCCTGACATCTCCCACACCACAAATACAGTATTTTCTAGATTAACAGAATATGCAAATAAATTATCCCTAACATTTTTCTATTTTTAGTTTTCCTGTACTTTTCTTTTTTATTTTTAAGAGGCAGAGTCTCACTGTGTTGCTCAGGCTGAAGTGCAGTGGCACAATCATAGCTCACAGTGCCTGGGCTCAAGCAATCCTCCAGCCTCAGCCTCCCAAGTAGCTAGAGCAGGTGTGTGCCACCATGTCCAGCTAATTAAAAACATTTTTTTTCTGTAGAGACAGGGCCTCACTAATGTTGTCCAGGCTGGTCTTGAACTCCTGGTCTCAAATGATCCTCCTGCCCTGGCCTCCCAAAGTGCTCAGATTACAGGCACGAGCCAGCACACCCAGACGTGACTTTACTTTCTAGAGCTATCTTACAACAATTGATTTCCTCATATAGGTACTAGGTACTGGTCAAGATAAGCTGTCATCTGATCCCTGAGTTGTCTACTTGAAAAGCATTTCTTACTCCTACCTCAGGGCTCTTCCCTTTGCCTGTACCACTCTTCTGAAACATCTTCACATGTTTCATACTCTCATTTTTACTGAAGTCTTTGCTCAAATACTACCTCTCGGAGAAGACTTCCCTAGTTAGCCTATATAAAATAACATTCCACCCCATCATTCATTATCCTCTTTCTTCAGTTTATTTTCTTTACAGTAGTACTTTTCACCACTTGAATTTCATTTATTCAACACTAAATCCTCACCACATAATACAGTACCTGGCACTTAGGAGGCATTAAGTTGAAAACTGCTGAATGAAATTAGTTTTAAAAAATAAACATTTAGTAAGGAAAGGCTTATCTGTAATCATTCTTCCAGATTTTGAGTCCAAAAACTATTTCTTGGGATCCATATTCCTTCACAGTCTAAGCCTCTTAGAAGATTGTGATTAAAAAATTGCAGCTGGGCGCGGTGGCTCAATCCTGTAATCCCAGCACTTTGGGAGGCCGAGGTGGGCGGATCATGAGGTCAGGAGATCGAGACCATCCTGGCTAACACAGTGAAACCCCGTCTCTACTAAATATATTAGCCGGGTGTGGTGGTGGGCGCCTGCAATCCCAGCTCCTCGGGAGGCTGAGGCAGGAGGATGGCGTGAGCCTGGGAGGCGGAGCTTGCAGTGAGCTGAGATCGCACCACTGCACTCCAGCCTAGGCGACAGAGCCAGACTCGGTCTCCAAAAAAAAAAAAAAAATTGGATTAGTACTTGGAGACAAAAGATTTCCCAGCAAAAAGCCTCGTGGATCACAGCGTACATATACCCTCAAATATGACTTGTGGAGATGTTTCCATAAGCAATAAAGTAATTAATTTTTAAAAACACACTGCTTCCTCAATAATTAAACATAGAATTATATGATCCAGCAATTCCATTTGTGGATATATACCAAAAAAAGTGAAAACAGGGACTCAAACAGATGTGTACACCCACGTTCATAGCAAAATTATTCACAACAGCCAAAAGGTAGAAGCAACTCAAGTGTCCACAGATAGATGAATGGGAAAACAAAATGTGGTGTATACATAGAGTAGATTATTCAGCCTTAAAAAGGAAGGAAATTCTGACACATGCTGAAACACAGATGAACCCTGAGAACATTACGTTAAGTGAAATAAGCCAGTCACAAAAGGACAAACATGGATTCCACTTATATGAAGTACTTAGAGTAATCAAATTCATAGAGACAGAAAGTAGAATGATGGTTGTCAGGGGCTGGGAAGTTAGTGTTCAGTAAGCACAAAGTTTCAGTTGTGGAAAATGAGAAAGTTCTGGAGATGGATGGTGGTGATGGCTGCACAACGTGAATGTACTTAATGTTGCAGAACTATATATACACTTAAAACTGGTTAAAATGGTAAATGTTATGTATTTTTAAGTGACAACTTAAAAAATGGAAAAAACCTCACAAAAAAACATTAAAACAGAAAAGCAATGACATACACCTTCCCTCTCCACTCCCTTTTTTAAACATTCCCCCCAACTTCATGTTCCTTTTAATGACTGGAATGGGAGTATCTTACATCAGAAAGGGAATACAGTTTACCAAGGGCTTTTTCATGTGTTAAGTCATTTTATTCTCACAATAACTCTTCCATGTAGACAGCACAGGCATCATTCTCTATTCTCCAAATGAGGAAATCAAAGTAGAGACTTTAAAGTGACTTATCCAAAGTCAAATAAAGAGTAAAATGGGCCAGGTGCAGTAGCTCACGCCTGTAATTCCAGCACTTTGGGAGGCCAAGGTGTGTGGCCTAGGCGACAAGGGCAAAACTCCTCTGTCTCCAAGAAAAAAAAAAAAGAGTAAAATGGCAAAGCCAAGACCAAAGACCAGGCCTTCAATCCCTCATCTAGTGTGTGTCTTATGCCCCCAACCTCCACACCCCTGCTAAACAAGAAAGCGTCTCAAAAGTCTTCAGTCCTATACCAACCTTTCTGAAGGAAGCTGCCACGTCTACCTCATGCTTCTGTGTCCACTGTGCTGCTGTTTCTATTACTCAACCCTTAAGTCTCCAGTTTCTACTTTATCACCCAACTGAGGTAAAGGGACAGATCTTAATCTCTCTAGTGCTGTGTATTGTTGAACAGTAAAACGTTTCTTGATTGTGATTAATACTCCATAAATATCAAATCTCCTAGCATTCAAACACAGAGGACAATTAAATGACTAAGCTTCTCTAATCTCATCCCTTCCTATTACTTGTTTTTCCTTCCTTTGCAGGAGATACTTTTGTAATAAAAATGAAAAAATATACAATAAAAAAGTGGAGAAAATAGTTAATGGACCTCTACCCATTGCCAAGTTTCAACCAACATTTACCAATTGGCAGGTGTTTTTTTTTTTCCCCTTTAGAAATGGGGTCTTGCTCTGTTGCAGAGGCTGGAGTGCCGTGGCACAAACATAGCTCACTGCAACCTCAAACTCCTGGACTCAAGTGATCCTCCTGCCTCAGCTTCCCAAAGTGCTGCAATTACAGGTTTAAGTATCAACTATATCCCAGTCCACTATCTACCCAATCCCAGTAGAATATTCTCAAGCAAATCTCAGATAGCATATTATTTCACCTGTAAATATTTCCATATTTACCTCTAAAAGGATGTAAAGCAACTACAGACTATCATATCTAAAATAAACAATAATTCCTTAATATGAAACTCCTAGGCAGTGTTAACATTTCTCAAATTGTTTTTTCTTTGTTTGAATTAGGATCCAAATAAGGTCTACACATTGTGACTGGATGATTATGTCTCTTCAATCTCCGCATATGGGTTCCTCCCCCTTTACAATTTTTTTTTGTTGAAGAAATCAGGTTACCTGGTTGTTTCCTATAGTTTGGATTTTGCCAAATGTATTACCATGATGTAGTTTAATAATGTGCTTCTGACTCTTGTATTTACAGTAAATTGATAGATATATCTAGAGCTGTGATCAGACTCAGGATCATTTTTGTATTAAAACTTTTTTGGGGGGGGCCAGGCGCGGTGGCTCACGCTTGTAATCCTAACACTTTGGGAGGCCAAGGTAGGTGGATCATCTGAGCTCAGGAGTTTGAGACCAGCGTGGGTAACATGGTGAAACCCCATCTCTACTAAAATAATAAAAATTGGCCGGGTGTGGTGGCACGCACCTGTAGTCCCAGGTACTCGGGGGCTGAGGCACAAGAATTGCTTGAACCTGGGAGGTGGAGGTTGCAGTGAGCTGAGATAGTACCATTGCACTCTAGCCTGGGCAACAGTGACTCTGTTTCCAAAAACAAACCAACAAAAAAAACAAAAAACTTTTTTTTTTTTGCCAAGACTGCTTCACAGGTGGCAGGTAGTATGTACTTCCAACAGTTAAGTTCAAAAGTCTATTGAATTCCCTTTTTTTGATATTAACAGTTATCAATGATCAGCAACTAAAGCAATCCATTAACGGGGTTGAAAAACAATCACATGATAGTCTGTCATTCTTTCTTTATTCACTAGCTGGAAAAGTTCTATAAAAAAACTCATCAACTATTCAGTTGTCCTGATGCAGTCTGTATAGAAAGGACAGAATAAATGAGTAATTTTTTACTTTTATTTACTAATTTTCAAAACAATTAGTAATAGCTTCCTAGCATCCTTAAAGACAATCAGTGAGTTTTAAAAAGTTATGAATTAATAGACTTACATCTATGTGACAGGTTTTAATCCTTTGTAGTTATTCTTATTGAAGTTCAAACTGTCCCATCTTTGGACAGTAGAGCCTTATTCAAATCGGTTCCTGAGACCTTATGACATAATCCTAACCTCTGCCTCCAAGAGCAGAGGTTACCTTACCTTTCTGGTATTACAACTTATTCCAGGCATATCTTGTATTTTTCTTGCCTTTGACTTGGCACCGGTCATTTCCTTAAAGGAGCCCTAATTCCCTTTAGTGGGAAATGGTATTCAGAAACCACAATCTCAGTAATAGGGATGCTCAATGCCTTTTCAGTACAAAGATCTAAGACATTATATACACACATATCTATATAAACATGTACATAGATACATAAATGTACATTATCATTAGTTTATACTGTTGCTTCCAATTCAAATTCAGGTTTATAGGGTTTTTACTCAATCTCATTATCTTATATCATTTCTCCTTTCTCACATATGAAAACCCTCTATTCTCAATGCAGCCTACATAATAGTTTATCACAAAATATTCACACAACCTGAGAATAAAAATATTAACACTATCATCACCAATATGATCCATGAAAATATTTTTAATTTTTTTTTTTTTTTACAATTCTTTTTATCTTTAGGATATACCCAACTTGGAATATTCTACAAATTACTGTATATGTAAGTCACTTGGAATGGTTTACTCTGTGTGATTATATAACCAATGGGAAATCCACTTTATAAGATTTATTTTGATTTTTAGTCATTGCATTTTTAACTTTGTTATATAATTACTTACAATATTTAAGTGAGTATAAAGTTAAAATAAAAAAAAAAGATACATCCAAAGAATACAAATTGCTGTCCCTGTCTACTCTATTCTAGTCCCTGCCTGCCCCATATGTAACTTTACTTATACTTTATACAACATTTTACATTCCCTGTTTTTTTGGCTATTATCCGTTGGTTCCCTACTATGAGCAATGCTGAAATTAAGTTAGTAACTTCCTTCTCCTGTCTCTACCCCAGTATTTTAAGTGATATATTTTTATTTACAGTGAATACCTATAACCAGTGAGCTTATTTTACATGTCATATATTCTCCCCACATTCTTGATAATTAAACTTTACCTATAGAGTGGTTACATACTACACTCTCAGTCTTAGTTCTACCAATAAAATATATATTTAATGCTCATTATCAGCTTAAAGTACCAGTTAAAGAGTGTTAATACAGGTCTACAATTCTTTTTCAAATAGAAATCTTTGGAGCCACACACATTCAAAAATTCACTTTTTTCCTTTGCTTTCAAAAAGAAATAATATGGTTATAGTAAACACACCTGACAGCAATAATTTAAGCATATCCTTAGAATGACTTTGTATGGCAGATGCACCTGAATGTGTGTTCTGAGCTAGGGAATCCAGGAGTGGCCAACCCAGAGATTCCTTCCTTGTCTATAAGGACATCTGAGCCCCCAACCTGTCTCTTGGAACACAAGCCCTACAGGAGACTGAGGCTCCAAGTTTTGGGTAGAATAAAGAGTGCCAGGTGGAGGTTGCTAGGTGGAAGTGCTAAAGTGGAAATGCTATATAAACTGCATGCCTATGGCAGGCAGTTGTGGTTCTTCTGCCCAGCCCACTGCCACTGGACTGTATATAAGGCAGTTCTCCCATCCAGCCCACTGCCACTGTACCCTCTCCTTTGTATGTAAGCCCCCAATAAAACCCCACATCTCTTTTGCCGGCTCTGGGTCTCTTCTTTGGCCTCTTGAACCTAATGCCATGCCCACTGGAGTGACAGAAGTTTGGCATGACATATGGTATACCAAACATTTACTGTATACTATATAACTATCCCCAGGGAGATCTGGCACGGCACCCTAATTTGTTTGTAATAATTTGTTTGTAACATCAAACAAATTAATATTCTGCAGTAAAATATACTATTTAGACTAACCTATGCTAGTTTAGGTTCGGTTTTGCTGGCAGACAAATCTGGGTCATGTCAGTGTTTGCCATCAAATTAAGTCCTCCCATAACCCCTAAAATAGTTTTCAGAACTTTTGGGATTTCAAATTATAAGTAAGAGAATGTGGACCTGTAGTTAAAAATAGTCTTTTCCCTTATCCACCCACCACCAAAAATAGTCAAGTCAGAAAACATTTCTATTCATGTTAAATGAAAATCTTTAAATTGACATTTTCTATAAAATTCCATTGCATTACTGCAAATGAAGATTAGTTAGTTGTTAGGGTTTTGTTAGGAGAATCTTATTAAGCCATGTGGTTTTTTTCTAATATAACCTATTATAATTCATAACAGCTGTCAGTCCCCTGCTGATACTTTTTCCCCATTAAAAATGCATTTTTAAAATATAAAAGTACATCACATTCCACTAATATATGCAACAATCTAGAATAATTTTTCAAACTAGAAAATGATGGAAATACAGAGAAATGAGGTGAGTATGGTTCTTAGAATTTTGAGTCTAGTGAAGAGGAAAGTATCTGAATTTTTGACTTATCCTAAAATGAAACTACACACACACACACACACACACACACATCACACATATATACACACACATTTATTTTAATTTGAGAAAGGGTCCTGCTCTGTTGTCTAGGCTAGAGTATAGTAGTTCACTCATAGCTCATTGCAGCCTCCAACTCCTGGGCTCAAGCAATCCTCCTGCCCCAGCCTCCCAAGTAGCTAGGACTATAGGTGTGTGCCAGCGTGCCCAGCTAATGAACAACAAAAATTTTTTTTTTTTTTTGGTACAGACGGGTCTCACTATGTTGCCCAGGCTGGTCTTGAACTCCTAGCCTCAAGTGACCTTCCTGCCTCAGCTTTGCAAAGCACTGGGATTACAAAGCATGAGCCACCTCACCTGGCTGAAACTATATTCTTAGTGTTCTTGTAGTATTTCTAGTCATGAAATACTTCTTAAATAAAATATCTGCTATAAATGCATAGTAAGCAAGGTCTGAAATCTGTTATCTCTTAGCTGTTTAAATGATTTAAAAAACATAATCTCCAAAGAGTAACAAACCCAGAGTAGTCAGTAGGGAAGTCTTGTAGATTATCATTCTTAAACAGGGTAGGAAAACCCAAACCAGTGAAGAAATCATTAAAAGAGATACTGAATTATTAGAAAAAAATTTTAAATGTGGATATGACTATCTTATTTATGAAAACTAAATTTACACTAAATCCTAAAATTAAAAACTATTATGCACTCATATGTATATCAAAATTTAAAATTTGGCCAGGTGACAGTTTTATACAAAACTATTTTCATTTCATAATATAGCAAGGTTGCAAAAATATGGCCACACACAAAATTTTACTTTACCTTAAAAAAATTCCTACATAGAACTGTGTTGTATAGATATGTAATAATTTACTTAACCAAATCCATACTGAGGGTCACATCCAATTTTTCAATATTATAAATAGCACTGCAATTCTTTTACACATATCTTTGCCCACTCTGCCCAGTCTAAATTATGTCATTAGAATAAATTTCAAGAAGATTCTTGGGTTAAAGGATATACATGTTTCTAATTTGAAGACATATTGTCAGAAGAGTTGCAATTTACACTCCTATCAGCTTTGCATGAGAATGTCCAAAATGCTGGACATTATTCATCTTTGCAATCTGATGGAGGAAAAATTATGCCATTGCTATTTTAATCTCTTAAAAATTAACAAACTGATATTCATTAGTCCCCATGTTGCTTTATATTCTTTGCCCATTTTTCTATTTGGCTGTTCGTTTTACAAATTTGCAACATTTTCTATAATAAACGGAAAATATTCATATGGGCCTTTTAAAACTATGATAGCTTTTGTCATAAATGTTTAAATTTTTCATATAGACAACTCTGTCTTTTCCTTTGTAACTTCTGGGTTTCCTCCTTCTTACTGCAAACATTTTTACATAGAAAACTAATTTATATATAAATATTTAAGCAGTTAGGACAATATTTGAGAAAGTGCTTTCAATTTGTGTTGTAATCTCCAAATTAGAGTATGTGGGTAAATATTCTTCTATTAAGGAGGAAGTTAACATTAAATTAAGAGTTTATAACACAGTTATTATTGTTTCAAGTCATTTGGTATACTAACATTTAACATTTTATTAAGTCCTAAGTATTAAGCTAACTCAATTACCTGCTGTTGCTAGGAAGCGAGATGGATAAATTTTCCAAATAACTGGAGGATGCTTTTGTTAGCCATTGAGGTGTACAATGTTAGGCTTGACTTTTTACTGAATTTCTTGAGAATATTGTGCTTAACTGACACTATGTTACTTGTAGATACGTCTGTGCAGCCATCAGTGGTTCTGACATCTAGAACATTTTCATCACCCCCTAAAAGAAGTTCCATTAGCAGTCACTCACCTCAATTCCCCAATCCTAGGCAACTACTAATCTAATTTCTACCTGTATTATTTTGGACATTTTATATAAATGGGATCATATAATAATGTGGGCTTTTGTGACTGGCTTCTTTCACTTTAGCATGATGTTTTCAAGGTCCATCCACATTGTAGCATTTATCAGTACTACTTTATTCCTCTTTATTTGCTGTATAATATTTCATTGTATGGATATACCACATTGTATTTGATTTATTCATTCATCCATCCATCCATTGATGGACATTTGGGTTGTTTCCACTTTTTGGTTATTATGAATAATGCTGTTACAAACATTTGTACAAGTTGTGTAGACATGTACTTCCACTTCTCTTAAGTATATGCCTAGGAGCAAAATGTATTTTTTTTTTTTTTTTGAGATGGAGTTTTGCTCTTGTTGCCCAGGATGGAGTGCAATGGTGTGATCTCGGCTCACTGCAACCTCTGCCTCCCGGGTTCAAGCAATTCTCCTGCCTCAGCCTCCCGAGTAGCTGGGATTACAGGCATCTGCCACCATGCCCAGCTAATTTTTTTGTATTTTTAGTAGAGACAGGGTTTCACCATGTTGGCCAGGCTGGTCTCAAACTCATGACTTCAGGTGATCTACCCGCCTTGGCCTCCCCAAAGTGCTAGGATTACAGGTGCAAGCCACCATGCCCAGTCTTTTTTTTTTTTTTTTTAATTTTTTTTAAAAAATAGAGACAGTCTCACTCTGTCACTCAGGCTGAAGTGTGGTGGCACGATCATAGCTCACTGTAGCTTCAAACTCCTGGGCTCAAGTGATCCTCCCGAATAACTGGGACTACAGTACGCACCACTGTGCCCAGCTAATTTATTTTTATTTTTTCTGTTGAGGTCTTGGTGTGCTATAAAGGTTGGTCTTGAACTCTTGGCCTCAAGTGATCCTCCCACTTTGGCCTCTCAGAGTTTAAGGATTACAGGTGTGAGCCACCATACTGGGCATAACATGTATTTTTAATTATTGTTCCCTTTTTCCACTCCCCACTATAAGGTAAACTATATAAGGTCGGGGTTTTTCTTTTATTCACTGTTGTATCTCCAGTGCCTAGAACTGTGTCTGGCAAATATAGTAGGTGCTTAACAAATTTTGCTGAATCTATGAATGAAATAGTAAAAACGTTTGCTTGCTCTGACACAGTAATTGAGCAGAGATGGAGGGACAGTCCATATTCAAGATGGTAAAGTGATCATAATATTGCTGTGGCAAACTGAGAAAATGCCCACGTAACACAGACAATTGTAATTTGATCCTTAGTACTAGATTAAATCTGGGCAGAGTAAGCAAAGTGGGTCAGGGAAAAAAAACGTGAGATGAGGCAGGACATGTAGGCAGTCACCAAGTCATGCACATTCCTGTGAAAAGGCTAAGAGTCCTGTAGTTAAGAAATCTGTTTAACTTTGTTTAATTCATCCTTTCCAAACTTAATCACAGAAACCTTCATAAGAAAGAGTGCAGTGGTATGATCTCAGCTCATTGCAACCTTTGCCTCTTGGGTTCAAGCGATTACCCTGCCTCAGCCTCCCGAGCGGCTGAGATTACAGCCATGTGCCACCACACCCAACTAATTTTTTATTTTTAGTAGAGATGGGGCTTCACTATGTTGGCCAGGCTGGTCTCGAACTCCTGACCTTAAGTGATCTGCCTGCCTCAGCCTCCCAAAGTGCTGGGATTATAGGCGTGAGCCACTGCGCCCGGCCGGAATATACTTTCAATCATATCATAGTAGTCAACCTTTGCACTGAGCTAATGTTGATACTTTTTTTTTAAAAAAAGAAACAGGGTTTGGTATGTCGCCCAGGCTGGAGTGCAGTGGTTAATCATAAGTGCAATTATTGTGCACTACAGCTATGAACTCCTGGGCTTACAAACAGATTCTCCTGCCTCAGCCTCCCAAGTAGCTGAGACTACAGAGGCACACACTACCACACCCAGCTAATCTTGATACATTAGGAAAGAAAACAACAGGTGGAGAAAAAAAGAACATAATATAAAGTGATAATTGATTTTTTACTTATTTAAATTTTGAATTCAGAAACAGCAAAAGGTACTATGCCAAAAAGACAACATAGCAGGCCTAGGACTGCTATCTTTAGAAAGGCCTGCATGCAAAGATGGCCCTGGCAGGTCTCTGGGAAATTGGATTTTGGGAGTGTTCCCATAATTCCCTGACTATTTAATAAGGGTGATTTACTATGCCTAAACTGTTTGTGCAAACAATATGGTTTATGCTGAATATCTGCTTTCCTTCTGGGAGCTTGGAATTTGGTACAAGCTAGACAGAGGGTACCTATGTGATTATACCCCAATAAACACCCTGGGCAGTGAGTCTCTTATAAGCTTCCCTGGAAGACAACATTTCACAAGGATTGTCACAAGTCAATGCATCCTACGCGGCTTCACTGGGATAAGACTCTTGAAGCTTGTGCCTGGTTTCCTCTGGACGTTGCCCCATGGGCATTTTCGCTTTGTATTTTTTTTGCTGTAGTAACTCTTAGCTGAGTCATACTATATGTTGAGTTCTGTGCTTCCTCCTCACCAAACCTGGGGGTGATCTTGCGGATTCCAATACAGGGACAAAACGGGATATGATAAAATGTCTTTCTCTACTGTCCTCCCAAAATGGCATTATATTGTTTTGGGATAAATATTCAGCTGGTAATCAAGAATAAAGCTATTTTTAAAAATCTGCAAGGAAATTACCATAAAGATCAGAATAGAAGTAACCTTTAAAAGGAGGAAGAAAGTGGTTATGATTGGGAAGAGGCATGAGGGGGGCTTTTGGAATACTTACAGTGCTCTATTTCATGGCCAGAGTGATGTCAGCTTTAAAATAATGTTTTTTTAAGTTAAATTTATTTAATGTACTTTGTATGTGTATTACTTCACAATAAAATGTTTTGTTGGAGCTACTACAAATTTGAAAGTTTCAGCTGAACCCTTGAAACTAAATCCATTTCCTAAAGAAAAGGATCTAGAAGAATGAATGAAAAGCTAAGTGTTGAGTCATAGGAAATGCTGATGATTTAGGGGCTGGAAAAGAAAGAGAACTGAGTAAAGGAGAGTATAAAAACACAAATCAGACTGGGTAGTGACCAGGATAGCCTGCATGTAAGAAGTGGCACTTGAATGAGGTTTACATCAAACTGAGAAATCATCCCTTTCCTATATGCTACCAGAAAGTTTGGGATACACTTCAATTTCCATACTCACTCTGTAAGAGCAATGAATTAAGATTTCCATGTCCTCAAACAGACTAAGTTCTTGGAGTACTGGGACTGTGTCTTATTTCAGTAACTATATAGTCCAAAGACCTTAAAGAGTGCCTGGCTCATAACGAACCCTTAATAAATGAGGTGCAAGCTAGATGTGGGGGCTCACGCCTGTAAACCCAGCACTTCAGGAGGCCGAGGTGGGCAGATTGCTTGAGCCCAGGAGTTTGAGATCAGCCTGGGCAACAGGCTGTTACAAAAAACAGAAAAATTCGCCAAGTGTGATAGTGTGTGCCTGCAGTCTCAGCTACTCCGGAGGCTGAGATGAGGGATCACTTGAGTCCAGGCATTTGAGGTTACAGTGAGCAGTGAGCCATGACTGCACCACTGCACTACAGCCTGGACAACAGAATGAGACACTGTCTCTAACAATAACAACAACCAAAACCAAAAAACAACAGACAAAATCTGCTCTGGTCCTTGCAGGATGTTAAACTATGGAGAAATATAGGCAAGGAGATTTCAATACAGAGACCAGCTTAACAATTAATAGATATCACAACAGCCAAGATGTGGAAACAACCTAAATATCCATTGACAGATGAATGAATAAAGAAAATGTGGTAAATACATAAATGGAATACTATTTGGCCTCAGAGAAGAAGGAAATATGGTGACAACATGGATGAACCTTGAAGACATTATGCTAAGTAAAATAAGCCAGTCACAGAAAGACAAATACTACATAATTCCACTTATATGAGGTCTTTATCTAGGCCTGGTCATTACCCAGAATGATAAGTGAGTATCTAAAATAATCAAATTCATAGAATCGAAGAGTGAAACGGTAGTTGTCAGGGGCTGGGGGGAAATGCAGACTTATTAATCAACGGGCATACAGTTTCAGTTAAGCAAAATGAGTAAGCTCTAGAGATCTACTGTACAACACTGTACCTATAGTCAACAATAATGTATTGTATACTTAAAAATTTGTTGAAAGGGTAGATCTCATATTGTGTTCTTACCAAAAAAAATAAAAATGAATAGGACAACACATATGAGAGACAACATTAAGCACTAGGAAATAAGGCAAGAAAGGAAGACTTGAGAGTTGAATAACAGGGAACAAGAAAGAAAGGGGCAAAGATGATGCCATTGTCCAACTAGGTAGAGCTGATAAAGAAAATAAAAATGGAACGGCCAGAGAGATAGAGGAAAACTAGAAAAATGTGGTCTCAATAGAATTCAAAAGAGGAAACTGAACTGCAAGTGAAAACTTGGAGAGAACAGATGTTTTACAATTCTTTTTTAGAAGTATGGCTGCAAAAAGGTTCAGAGAAATGAGGCAGTAGCAGAGAGGCAGGAAGTCTGAAAAGGTAAGTGTGAGAGGGAGGGGAAGATATTAAAACAAATGAGTAAGTGGACAGAATGATGTAGGAAAGCTGTAATTTTCAACTGGGGTGATTGTTCTCCCCTTCCACCCTCCCTAACCCCCACACTTGACAATGTCTGGAGACATTTTAAATTGCCACAACTGGAGAGGGGAAAGGGGAAGTGTACTATTTGCCTCTAACAGGTAGAAGCCAAGGATGCTGCTAAACATTTCACAAGGCACAGGACAGTCCTCCACAACAAAGAATTACCTGGCCCCAAATGTCAAGAGTGCCAAGGTTGAGAAGCCCTGTAACAGAGTGTAAGGAACACAGAAAAGAAAGATTAATCAAAGAAGTCAGCCTTTGGCAAGAACATTCAGAGAGGAGGAAGACTTTTTTGGTTCTCTGTCTACTGACCTGATTGAGAATTACAGCAGAATTACAGCTAGAAGTAGCTTTCAGATTTTTAATTTGAAAAGTCTACTGAAGTATAATGACATTCCAACTTCTCCAACAAACACATGAACACAATGTGCATGCCTTACATCATTATCCACCATGTGACTATTGGACACAGATAAACCACTTTTCTTTTTTTTGAGGTAACAGTCAAGGTTTAAAATATGGGATACTTTAAAAAACCTCTACACACAGAGAAATTACACCTCTGTAATTTGTTAAAAGGTTAAACAGTATAAATGATCAGAGTCCATCTACTAGTATAATTTTATTTTATACAATTTCCTACATACCCTTTAGAAACGAATTACAAATGATCTATATTTTAACAGTTCACAGAGGGATAATATGAGAAAGAGGCCTACAAAGCCCTAGTTTTTACAGTTGCAAAGTGATACTGTTACGCAGTATAGGGCAAAAAGGAATTAAGAGAGGTTATAAAAAATGAGCTTGTAACCATGATTAACTTGATCATAAAAATTTCACTTTGTATAATAAGTAGGCATGAAAACATTACTGCATTTACTGACACACACACTACATGAAAGGTACTGAGAAGAATTTAATCAAAACACTCTCTCCCTCAAATAAGAATTTTCATTCATTTAAATATTTTCTGAGCACCTAGTATGTGCTAAGCACATGGGGATATAACAATGAACAAGACAGGCATAATTTTTCCTCCAAAGGTGCTTCTTTTAAGGGGGCGGTGGCTCACACCTATAATCCCAGCACTTTCAGAGGCCTAGGCGGGTGGATTGCTTGAGGTCAGGAGTTCAAGACCAGCCTGGCCAACATGGTGAAACCCCGTCTCTACTAAAAATACAAAAATTAGCTGGACGTGGTGGTGCGTGCCTGTAATCCCAGCTGCTCGGGAGGCTGAGGCAGGAAAATCGCTTGAACCCGGGAGGTGGAGGTTGCAGTGAGCTGAGATCGCGCCATGGCACTCCAGCCTGGGCTACAGAGCAAGACTCCGTCACAAACAAACAAGCAAACAATACCCCAAAGGTGCTCATAGTGGGGCAAACTGTTGAACAGGCAATTACAATGTAGGGGAAGCATAAATCAGTGGCGATAAAGACTTCTGTAGCAAAACTGCCCAAGTTTGGATCTGACTCTGCCATTTCTAAACTGTATGATCTTGGGCAATTTTTTTTTTTAAATCTTCTTTGTGTCTGATAATACAACTGTTTATCTTAAACGATTCTTGAGAAAGTGACATTTGGGATGATATCCAAGACTGACAACAGAAAGTGTGAGCTTTCCTCTTTTCTTGGTGAAAATAATAGAAGGAGCGGGAAGAATGCCAAAATAATGCTCCAAACAGCAGTGGGTACTAACTATGAGAAGGCCCTCGGAGAGAACAAAACTGGATTCCTGAAGGAAATAAAAGTATTTCTATATAGAGTGCAGCAGTCAGTGACAAGATATGAGCCATAGGATCCGAAAAGGAATTTGGACTTAAAAGAGTTGTTTGTTGTTTTTTAAAAAAATATGCTATTGCTTATTTTTATTTTTTAGAGACAGGGTCTCATTCTGTCAACCAGGCTGGAGTGCAGTGGGGTGATCGCTACTCACCATAACCTCAAATTTCTGGGCTCAAGCGATCCTTCCACCTCAGCCTCTCGAATAGCTAAGAACTACAGGTACATACCACTATACCTGGCTAATTTTTAAACTTTTTTTTTTTGTAGAGGTGTGATCTCGCTATGTTGCCCAGACTGGTCTTGAATTCCAGGACTCAAGTGATCCTTTTGCCTTGGCCTCCTAAAGTGTTGGGATTACAGGGGTGAGCCACTAAAACCCAGCCTGCTTATTTATTTAAAAACATACACTATATGCTTAAACATATACTATTACTATTGCTTGATTTAAATGATTTTTTTAAATTCAAGAATTAGTAAGCCCACAGACATAAAGAACACATAAAAAATACAGAAGAGAGATCTTGGCTTAAATAATTAAAAGTTGAAATTCAAAGAGCATTTACTTAATTTTCAAAGTGGATAGAGAAATATAAAATGAGTAATTTTACAGATGTGGAACTAAAGCACAGAAAAGTTAACTGGGCTTTAGTAAAGTAAAAAGCTAACAACCAGACATCAAAACAAGAAGGTTTTTCTTCATAGGCAAATACATCCTTTCAGAATCATCCAATACACAGTATCATATATTTTTAAAGGTATACTCTATTCCTCTTGTCTTCATTTTAAAAATAACTACAACGCTGGGTGATGTGGCTCATGCCTATAATTCCAGTGCTTTGGGAAGCCAAGATGGGAGGAATTGCTTGAGGCCAGGAGTTCAAGACCAGCCTGGGCAACACAGCAGGACCCCATCTCTACAAAAAAAAATGTTTAAAAATTAGCTGAGCATGATGGCGTGTGCCTGCTGCCCTAGCTACTCAGGTGGCTGAGGCAGGACAATCTCTTGAGCCTATGAGTTTGAGGCTGCGGTGAGCTATGATAGGGCCACTGCACTCCAGCCTGGGCACAGAATGAGTATCCTGTCTCTTAAAAAAAACAAACACTGCAAAGCTGGGTGTGGCAATCTCAATTACTCAGAAGGCTTGAGGATCGCTTGAGCCCAGGAGTTTGGAACCAGCCTGGGGAACATAGCAAGAACGCGAATAGAAAAAAAAAAATTTTTTTAACCCTACAAATTACTATGTTAATGTTTAATTTATTTGACCAAAGCCAATAAATGATGAAATATATAGAGTTAGTAAATTGTAACTCTTCTTCCCCATCCTTCCTCCCTTATCAGACATTATTGTTGAAGCATGTGACAGAACTATGACTCTGCAATTGAGGCTATGAGACTTCTGTCATAAGCTATCACTAACATTCACTACAAACTCATCCAGTTCCGTCACAAAGCTTTCTGCTTACAAGAAAATTCTCACGTCTGGTCTTAAGCAAGCAAAAAATATTTTAGGCAAGTCTGAAGACAAGAATAGGTCTCATGAAGCATATTATAGAATTTTTCTCTAAAGAATAATTCACAATTGAATCCCAGATGAAACAGACCTAAATGTAATATTGCTCCTTCCATAAAGGACTACAGCCAGGAGACTGACATAGTTTTTATCTAAATGAAAATGTCTAGGTAATAATGAGGGGCAAGCAAAAAACAATGTCTGATCTCACTGGTTTTTCCATTTTTACTTTAAAGACAACACCACACGTCATGTTTATTTAAAAAATGGCTTACAATTAGCAGAACAGAAACTCTTTAAAAAACTGCTTTCAAAGCACTCTTTCATGTTACTATTTCATCTTAACTCACTTACTGAATACCTATTACTTGTTGTGTGACACTATTAGACATTGTGCAACATCCCGTACACTTTGGTTCAAACCATACAGTCATGTAGAGGAGTCAGGCATACAAGCAGTTATAATACAGGGCAATAAAGAATAGAAGTGTAAAGTTCTAAAAGAACATATGACTATTGTGCAAAGTTCCAAAAGAATGTATGACTGTTGGTAAAGGTATCATAACTTGATCTTGAAAAATAAAGAGGACTGTATCAATCAAGAGATTTTGGGCCAGGTGCAGTGGTTCACACCTGTAATCCCAACACTTTGGGAGACTGAGGTGGGAGGATCACTTGAGACCAGGAGTTCAAGACGCCTGGGCAATACAGGGAGACCCTGCCTCTACAAATAATTTTTTTAAAGTAGCCAGGTGTGGTGGCTACTTCTCAGAAGCCTGAAGCAGGAGGACTGCTGAACCCAAGAGGTCAAGGTTGGAGTGAGCTGTGATTGTATCACTGCACTCCAGCCTGGGTGACAGAGCGAGACCCTGTCTCAAAAAAAAAAAAAAATAAATAAATAAAAATAAAGAGATTTTTGATGGCAAATAACTCCAAAGAACTGTCTGAAACATTAAGAAAATTATCTGTCATGAGAAGTCCTGTGGTGGGGATGGCTCCAGGCCCAATAAAATATGTGGTTAAATGATGTTACCAAGGATCCAGATACCCTCTACCTCTCTGATCTGCCATCTTCAGGAAGTGCTTCATCCCTTGTGATCCCAAGACAGCTGTCGGTAGCAATAGGGGCCTTGTGTTCCCTTGTTCACATACAAGAGAGGAAAGAATCTTCTCCCCCAGAAATAGAATGTCTACTTCCCTTCAAATCTGATTGGTACAAATAAGAGTTTACAGGGAAATGCCATGATTTGACTGGTTTGAACTAATGGAACTCTACTACTGGAGGTGGTGACAAATCAGCTTCTCCAAGTCTGCTGCATGCATGAACAAAAGCAGATTTCTGTTAGGAAAGAAGAGAAAAGTAGACATTAGATGGGCAGCTAACAGAATAGGCAAAGAATAAGAACTCCAAACAATGGGATAAACACACACAAGACAGAGGCACAGGGAACAAGAAACAGCATGGCTGGAGTGACAGGAGACCTAAGGTTGAACACATTCTATAAACTCTTGTGAGTCTGGACTTTATTGACAAGGGAAGTTAACAAAGGTATTTTAAGTAGAGAAGCAGCATGCTCCAATTTTTTTTTTTTTTTGAGACAGAGTCTAGCTCTATCACCCAGGCTGAAGTGCAGTGGCGCAATCTTGGCTCACTGCAACCTCCGCCTCCTGGGGACAAGCGATTCTCCCACCTCAGCCTCCCAAGTAGCTGGGATTATAGGCACCTGCCACCACACCAGATTTTTGTATCTTTAGTAGAGATGGGGTTTCGCCATGTTGGCCAGACGGTCTTGAACTCCTGACCTCAGGTGATCCGCCGACCTCAGGTGATCCGCCCACCTCAGCCTCCCAAAGTGCTGGGATTACAGGTGTGAGCCATCGTGTCTGGCCTGTTTTTTTAAGAACATAATTGTCATAGTAATATAGAGAATAGCCAGAGATGGAGAGGTACAGTGGGAGAACAAGTTGCAGAGACTTAGCTGGCAGGCTGTTTAATACGTAGTCCAGACTAATAAGGGAGTGGCAATAGAGAGGGGAAGAATGGAGTAAAAAAATACATACAAGGTAGAAAAGCTTCAAGATTTCCATACCTATTTTAACAGATGAGAAAATTAATCTTCAGATAGGTTAAGTGACTTGCTTTAAGATCATAAAACTATAAACATCAGTCAGAATCTAAATGGAGGTTTGATTCCCAGTCTGGTGTTCTATTATATCACAACTATATCTAAAAACCCCAACGATGCTCTAAAAGGGAACTATTTTGAATCCTGTAACTTAAAGAATGTTCTGTGTATTGGATTAAAGTGTTTCCTAGCTATTCCAAGTGTCCCCATCTATTTCAATCTTAACATAATGCTCACATGTCACACAATGACATGGATTTAATGTCAATTTATAATACTAAGTATATTATGTTTCTAAAGTTACTATATTATTTGAAATAGTAAGGGTATCTGAAAGATTCAATTTGTGATGTCAAATTTACAAACTGTCCAAAATTTTAAAATTAAAAAAACAAAAACAAAAAACCACCACAGCGTGGTGGTTCTTAACTTTTGAACTTGTTCTGCAAATAAGTGCTGAATGTTCAAATTTCATTATAAATCTGGAATCAGCAGACACTTGAAAAGTTTCGTTGAAATTATGCCTCAGCTGGGCATGGTGGCTCACACCTATAATCCCAGCACTTTGGGAGGCCAAGGTTGGAGGACTGCTGGAGTCTTGGAGTTCGAGACCAGCCTGGGCAGCACAGTGAAACCCCATCTCTAGAAAAAGTACAAAAGTTAGCCAGGCATAGTGGCACATGCCCATAGTCCCAGGTGCTCAGGAGGCTGAGGTGGAAAGACTGCTTGAGCCCAGGTAGTTGAGGTTCTGGTGAGCCGTGATCGCACCACTGCAGCTTAGGCGACAAAGCAAAAAGCCTCCTTCTGAAACTGTGGATTCTGATAACTAACTTCCACTAGCATTCACCCAAAAAGAAAACTGGGCCAGACATGGTAGCTCACGTCTATAATCCCAGCAATTAGCTCAGGAGGCTGAGGCGGGTGGATCACCTTATGTAAGGAGTTTGAGACCAGCCTGGCCAATGGGGCGAAACCCTGTCTCTACTAAAAATACAAAAATCAGCCAGGTGTGGTGGCGCGTACCTACAGTCCCAGCTACTTGGGAGGCTGAGGCAGGAGAGAATCGCTTGAACCTGGGAGGCAGCAGTTGCAGTGAGCCAGGATCACGCCATTGCACTCCAGCCTGGGCGACAGAGCAAAACTCTGTCTAAAAAAAAAAAAAAGTCAAAAGAAAAACTGTTACCTCACTTTAATAATGATACTATACCTGTTTTAGAAAAAGTCACTTGCCTAATTCTTCTAGAGTGGTGAACTTTGATTTTGCTTTATTACCATTGTACCAAGACTGGGTTAACAGGGAAAATGGTTTTAAATAAAGCCTAGGTAACACTGCAAGGCCCTGTCTCTCACAACAAAAATTAGCCAGGCATGGTGGCACGTGCCTGTAGTCCCAGCTACTTGGGAGGCTGAGGCAGGAGGCTCGCTGAAGCCCAGGAGGCGAAGGCAGCAGTGAGTCATGACTGCACCACTGCGCTCAGCCCGCTGTCAAAGTGAGACTCTGTCTCAAGAAAATTAAAAAGTGGTAAAATAAAAATAAACATTATTTCCATTAAAAAATTATATAATAAACAATATGTTTTTTACTTTACTGGGTTAAACCTTACTCTTCTGCTTCTTGATTCAATTAGCAACTTCACTGAATGCCCCTGTGCCAGGCACTGCGCTAGATACTAGAAATACAAATGTGAGCCAGTTGTACTATAGTTATTCAGACATACATCTGCATAATTATTTGAGTAATGTCAGTCTTCCCCACTAAATAACTATAGTATTATTTTTATTCAATCAAAACAGGTCTGTAAATGTACAAAGATGATGCCTAAAACATCAACTTCATGATAATATATTATTCTGTCAATGACACCAGGATTCTCTCACTCACCAGGCTAGAAATTCTTTCTTTTCAGCACCCACAAATGATTTTTCTTAAAATACACCTGTTAAAACACTCAACAAACCAGGCATATAAAGAAACTACCTGAACATAATCAAGGTCTTATATAAAAAACTCATGTTAGTATCATATTCAACAGGGAAAGACTCAAAACGTTTCCTCTAAGATCAGGAACAAGCCAAGGATGCCTGCTTTTACCACCTCTAGTCGACACAGTACCGGAAGTCCTAGCTGAGATTAGGCAAGGAAAAAAATAAAAGGCATCCAAATTCGAAAGCAAGAAGTAAATTAACTGTTTGCAAATGACACGATCCTATATGCAGAAAACTCCACAAAAAAGATTCCACACACAAAAAAACTATTAGAACTAATAAATCAGTAAAGTTGTAGGATACAAAGTTAACACACAAAAATGAGTTGCATTCTTAAACATTAACAATGAACAATCCAAAAGAGAAATTAAGACAAGAATCCTATCTACAATCACATCAAAAAGAATAAAATACTTAGGAATAAACTTAGACAAGGAGACAAAAGACTTTTACACTGAAAACTAAAAAACACTGCCGAAATAAAGACACAAATAAATGGAAAGATATTCCATGTTCATGGACTGGAAGACAGTATTTAGATGTCAACATTACCCAAAGCAACCTAGAGATTCAATACAATTCCTAACAAAATACTAATAGCCTATTTTTTTGCAGAAATAGAAAAACCCATCCTAAAATTCATACGGCATCTCAAGGAATCCCAAACTACCAAAACAATCTTGAAAAGAACAAAGTGGAGTCTCACACTTCTTGATTTCAAAAGTTACTATAAAACTACAGTAATTAAAATAGAGTGGTATTGGCATAAAAACAAACTTATGGACCAATGGAATAGAATACAGAGCCCAGAAATAAACCCTCAAACTTGTGGTCGAATAATTTTCAACAAAGGTGCCAAGACCATTTAATGGGAAATGGACAGTTTTCTCAACAAATGGTAATGCAAAAACCACGTATATGGTAATAGATATCCACACATAAAGACCTAAATTAAGAGCCAGAACTATAAAATTCTTTAAAAAAAAAAAAAAAAAAGGCTGGGCACAGTGGCTCACACCTGTAATCCCAGTACCTTGGGTTGAGGCGGGAGGACCACTTGAGTCCAAAAGTTCGAGACCAGCCTGGGCAACATAGTGAGACCCCATCTCCTCAGAAAATTTTAAAAACTTAGCCAGGCGTGGATGTACGCACCTGTCATCCCAGCTGTTCGGGAGGCTGAGATGTGAGGGCTGTTTGAGACCAGAGTTCAAGGCTACTGTGAGCCATAATCACACTAGTGCACTCCAGCCTTGGTGACAGACCCAGAACCTATCTATCTTTAAAAAAGAAAGAAAACATAGGGGAAAAGCTTCCTGACATTGGATTTGATAATGATTTCTTGGCTATGACACCAAAAGCATAAGCAACAAAAGAAAATCTAGGTAAGCTGGATTTCACCAAAATTAAAAACTGTGTGTACATCAAAGGACGCTATCAACAGGGTGAAAAGGCAGCCTACAGAATGGGAGAAAACATTTGCAAATCATGTCTGATAAGGGATTGATATTCAGCATACATAAGTAACTTCCACAACTCAAAAACAAAAAAACAAACCTAATTAGAAAACAGGGAAATAATGTGAATATTTTTCTAAAAAAATACAAAAGATCAATAAGCACATGAAAAGATGCTTAACATCACCAATCATTTTTTAAAAATGCAAACCAAAAACACAATGAAATATCACTTCATACTCATCAGGATGAATATTAGGAAAAAAAAAACCAAACAGCAAATAACAAGTATTGGTGAAGATGTAGAGAAACTGGAACGCTTGTGCACTGCTGGTGGGGTTGTAAAATTTTCTGGATATAAAATCCATAAAATAAATGAAAGCAGAGACTCAGATATTTTAACATCCATGTTCACAGCAGCTTTATTCACAACAGTCAAAATGTGGATGCAACTTAAGTGCCCATTGATGGGCACTTAACAAAATATAAAAATAACATACAATGGAATATTATTCAGCCTTAAAAAGAAAGCAAATTGTGACACATGCTACAATATGGATGGACCTTGATGACATTATACTAAGTGAAATAAGCCAGATATAGAAGGACAAATACTGTATAATTTCACTTATACGTGGTACTTACAGTAGTCAAAATAAAAGAGACAGTAGAACTGTGGGTGCCAGGGGCTGGGGGTAAGCGAAAATGGACAGTTTCGGTTTAGAAATATGTAGTCATGAGCCTAAGAAAACTCCAAATGAAAGAATTCTACAGATGGATGGTGGTGATGGCATGGCTACACAACAATGTAAATGTACTTATGCCACAGAACTATACACTTAAAAATGGTTAAGATGGTAAATTGTATGTGGATTTTACCACAATTAAGCCCACAGGTATCTGCTATCCAAATCCTTCCTACTGACTTTATCCGGGTCTAAGATCTCCTATTTGGGTTACTACAGCAGCTACCGTCTTCCTTGGTTCATTACATTCTCTCCTCACTCTAGCTTAACCTGTAGATCATTAACAGGTTTACCTTCCTGGTTTACGACATTAATCCCTGGCCTCCAAACTTTCAAAGGCTCTCTATACCTTGCACAACAGGATAAAAGTAGAAATCTCCTCAATTCAGCACTCAAACTCTTCTACGGACAAATAGCTTTCCAACTGACTAAAGTTTCCTAACGAAAACATTCTCCTCAGGAAATTCAGTTGTCAGCTCATCCTAGTCTCCTTCTATTTCCCTCCCCCTAAGCTAATCTTCACTTTACACTCTTGCTTTTTCCTCACAAAGTAACTGCTACAATCTCTCGGTAAATCTAAACTTTCATAGGCCAGCTCAAGTCCGAAGTTTCCCACGTTCTTTGGACTCTTGGGGTCTCACTCATCTCTCTCTACCCTGTATACCAACAGCATTCTTTGCATTAGTAGAACTCACTAGATTGTCTTCGAGACTCATGTTGGTACACCTGATCTTTCCAATAAGAACTTGAGGGAAAAGTCTATATGTTAATGGCAAAAACCGCAGTTACTTTTGCACCAACCTAATATTATGTTTCTTTCCTTTCTTCCACATCATTCATCTAATGCAAAACAAAAAGCAGACCTTCAACAGTCACCTATGTAATTTTGGATGTGTGAGCTTCCGTGACTAGAATCTGAAATCAGAATAACTTTGGCATTACTGCACTTCTGAAGGTTTACCTGAGACACACTATAAAAATGCTGCGACTCAAGATGATACCTGGAAACTAGGTAGTGTAACCTAGAAATCAACACAGGTGCTTTAAATCCTAAAATCAGAGTCTGATAGAAAAACCTTGTTTAAATGCTGGTGTTGGGACACAAAACAATACAGTAGTCAGGTTTTGTGGGACAGAATATTGACCTATGAGTTTTACTGAATTCATGCAAGAATGAGCCATGCTAAAACTGGGTGAAAATGTAGTCATGAGCCTAAGAAAACTCCAAACGAAATATCACTCCGTTTTTATTAAGTTCAGATTAGGAAAAAAAAAAAAAATCTTCATCAGTTACTTGAAGTAGCTGTCAGAATGAGACAGAGGCTCTCATTTTCTCTTTCAACTTTATTACACCAAAACCCTATGGATAGGGGTGGGTAGTGAATGGTGAAGAATGCAATCAATGAAAAGTAAGCAGCTCAGCAGTGTAGTAACAACGAGCTCTCTAAATGGGGTAATGGGGTGTAGAGGCCTACATCTTAGTTTTGGTCTAATCCATCGCCAGCTGTAGGATCCACAACAAGTCACTCGCCTCTCTGGGTCTGGTTTCCCGGCTCTAAAACAATATTCACACCTTTAGATCTCTAAAAGTTTTTCTGACTCCAAAATTCCATGACAAGTCTAATAACAGTTGCTATTAACAACGTATGATTCTTGCAAAGCAATTTCAAGTCTTTCTTCCACATTTCAGGAAGAAAGCAATTCATTTCAGCAATCTAAAGGAAACAGATGCTATTAGGGACAAAAGATTGTTAGTCGACCAGACCGGGCGCGGTGGCTCACGCCTGCAATCCCAGTACTTCGGGAGGACGAGGCAGGCGGATCACCAGAGGTCAGGAGCTCGAGACCAGTCTGGCCAACATGGTGAAACCACGTCTCTACTAAAAATACAAAAACTAGCCGGGCGTGGCAGCGGGCGCCTGTAATCCCAGCTACTTGGGAGGCTGAGACAGGAGAATCGCTTGAACCTGAGAGGTGGAGGTTGCAGTGAGTCGAGATCGCACCACTGTTCTCCAGCCTGGGTGACAGAGCGAGACTCCGTCTCCCCCCCCCCCAAAAAAGGTTGTTAGTTGAAAAAGCTAAGTAATTCTGTAAAAATGTCTACTTTCTCATTACAGTAAGATGTTTTCGCAGAGTTAACAGTGCTCTGGTTAAGATAACCAAGACTGCTTCTGTAAATTAGGCCTGCTCTAGAGTACTTATTATCTGTGCTGGTATGTGAAGACGTGCAATTGTAGTTCACAGGAGAAACACCACTCCTCAGAGTTTCTTGAAAAACGGTGAGAAAGTTCTCGCCCTCGGGGTAAAGCTAGCAAACACTGTGCAAATAAGGTACTGAAATATGCACACTTTTTGCCATTCAAGTAGTCCAACAAGCACAGCCTCCTCTTCTTTATCAAACACTCGGTATTGTCTCCCTCCCAACCTGTCAAAGCTCAATTCCAGGTTTATCCCGCAATAGTAACTTACCCGGACAATCTAACTTCCCCTGGGAGTAGCAGTCCTCAGGCCTGCTCCCTTCCCAGTCCCCGCCGGCCACTCTCACGCCCACCCCTGGCGGTCGCAACCCCGCACCCGGGTAAACACGCGCCCCCGTCTCGGGAGCGGTTTCTCAGCGTCCTGGGAGCGACGGGTCCCGCCCCTCGGCGCCCGGAGCCCAAAGCCGGCCGGGCTGCCGTCGCGACTCCCTCGGGCCGCTCTCCCCGCCCCGAGCGCCACACCTCGCGCCCCTGCCCCCGGGACGGCGGCGCGCTCCAGCCCGCCCCTCGGAGCGCACAGAGACCGGCCAGTCCGGCGCCGCCGCGCCTCAGCCCCAGACGGACGACTGGCCCCTCCCCGCCCGGCGCCCCAGCGCCTCTCGCGGCGGCTTGGCCCCAGCCCCGGCGCCCCCACGCCTAAGAACAGCCCCTTCCTCTCCCGGACGCCCCGCTCCACACCGGACACAGCCTCGGCTCCACAGCCTCAGAGACACCAAGGGACACTCACCCCGGAGGCTCCTCCCGCCGCTGCTGCTGCCGCTGGGACCGCTGCCGTCGCCTCCGCCGCCGCCGCCGCCACCAGCACCGCCGTCCGCACCGGCGCCAGCACCCCCGGCCATCCTCCTCCCACCGCCGCCGCCGCCCTCTCCTCTCCTGTCAGTGGCTCAGGCTCCGGGACTGCTCCAGGTTCCCCTCGCCGCCATTTTGACTCCTAGACGGAGCAGGAGGGGCTCGGTTCGGCGCGGCCCTGGGGCGCCTGCGCGGCGCTGCGGAGCCGGCCGGAGCCCCCGCCCTCCCCTGCCGTCGTCGCGCTCAGGGTCACGTGGCCCGACGTCGCCGCGCGATTCGGGCCGCGTGGGGGGCGGTGTGTTCGCTGGATCCATGGGAGCGGAGTGCGCGCGCATTATTCTTGCTGGTCGGCTGGGAGCCGGGCGTCGGGTCGCTGGGAGTTTGCCTCTTGTGGCAGCATCCTGCTTAGTCCAGCGAATTGTGACACATTATTAAATGTATCAGAATATAAGAACTGTGTCACTACTACGTCACCAGATGGCCATTTCCACGAATTCATGTTTCCGTTCGGCGGCCGGCGTCCCTCGGGTGGTCGCATGCAATGAGTGCATCTTTCTCGAGAACTCCTCTTCCGCGGAAAGTCATTGCTGACAGTCCTGGCATTCCGGTGGCTGCTTCTTGGCAGTGAGCACTTGTCTATCGTAAGCACTTGTCTGCATGGTACTTTTACAGGCACCACCTTGCTACTTGTGTAGTAGGTTAAAAAATAATCTTTAAGACACTGAAACGTTTTCCTTAACAAGATACTCTGTAAACAAAGGACAAAATTGATGAAAACACACAGTCGCCACGTGGGAGAGCCAAGTCGCTCTTCCCTGGATGCCCCTTGTTTGGGGGTTTGCAATAATTTCAGCGATGCAATAACAAAAATACTGTATTTATGGGGCACTGTAGTTTTCCAGAGAGATACATGGTTTCATTTGAACGCCAAAGCCACCCTTTGTGGTAGTCAGGATAGGTGTTTTTATTGCTGTTTTACAACCAAGGAGACAGGCTCAGAAATACTAACAAGTAGGCAAGCCAAGATCAGGACCCAGGCATTCTGAACCCAGTGAGGAGGCACCGTTACACCTCCTTTTCCTCTGATAGACATTAGCAACTCTGGGAATTTATTTGAAAGTATTGTATTTGCATTTTCAATCTCTACCCATTGTTTAACAAGTTTTGTGTCACACAGTTTTTTGTTGTTGTTGTTCTGAAACCACCTCTAAGCTTCAAAGGATAAGAGCAATTTGGAATTTTGTGATGTGTTTTTAACCATCTCTTGATCCTCCATTATTTTATGCTTTTCATATTCAGTTGGAGACAATATCATTGTTGTTTTCCTCTGGACTTGCTTCAGATTTGTATTTTCCTCACCCTCATTCTTCATCACCTTACTTCCTTGAAAAGGATAGCTCTTTCCAATTTGTATTACTTCATTTTCTTTACCCATCTCACCCTTTTCACCCTCTTACCCAATCCTTGAAGGTTTGGAGATTGTAGCAGAGATTGTAGCAGTCCGTTGCCTGAAATTCCCCTCTAGCTGGTAAGGGTCACTTCAGTTGAACATACAGCCTCAGGGCGATAGACAAGAAATGCATGGAAAAGTGAGAAAATATAAAGGAAATAGGTCCATCTAATTGGAGCCAATGATTACCTCTGAGTGTCCACCTCTTGTTCCACACTTTTATACTTCCCCAAAGGCGTAAGTGAACCTTATCTAAATTCAAGCCATTTACTGTTATTTTCCATCATTTTACCTTTGTCTTAATTTGCTAAATACAGTTAACACTTGAACAACACGGGTTTGAACTGTGCGGATCGATCAATGCAACCTGGTACATGGGATTCTAAACACCGTATTGAGAGGGCTGACTTTTCTTATACTCACGTTCCACAGGACGGACAGGCAGACTTGAGTATGCTTGGATTGGGGTATATGTGGTGGGTCCTGGAACCAATCCCACGTATATAGTATATGGGGGATGACTGTATTGCATTAACTGAAAGAGCTATGATTAGCAAACTAAAAAGCGGTGTGTAAACACTGCTTCTTTATAATTTATGGAAATGTTAAATAAGATCAGTCCCCACTGTTTACACTTATTACTAACCTTTATTACTTGACTTTGGTTCTATTTCCTAGCCACAATTTAAAAAACAAAATTAAAATGATATCAACAACAATAGAATTCTAAGTAATTTCAGGATAACACTTTTTCTAACAGCCTTTGATGTGGAAATCTAAAACTTTTTGAAAAGCCAAGTAAGGTCTGCTGGTTGCACCTTGTCCTTTTGTCTATCTGCACAGCTGGAGACTTCTAGTAGACTGTTTGGATCTAGAAACCATTTGTAAGTGATCCATGATTTTTTTCTACCCTTTAATTCATTCACTGTTTCCTTATTATACCATTTAGCTGTACTTTTGAGATCCTGAATTAGCTCAGTTTACACACTCATCAGAATTTAGATGTTTATTTTAGTTCAGTCCGATACACATTTAAAGTATCCAGTACCATGTGCCAAGCACGGTACTACATGCTGGGGGTAAAAAATAAATGGATCTTTGTACTTAAGGAGCTTAGAATCTAAATAAGAAGACAGAGTGAAAAACATTTTTTTAAGGCTAGTGTTAAGATGGTACTAAGTAGTGGTTAACAGCATGCATTCTAGAATCAGATAGATCTGGATGGCCATATGACACAAATAGGTCAACCAGAACCTTTTCTGGAAATTTTTGCCACACTCTCAGAGGAGATGTTTCTTCTTACTCTATTTCTCCGGGATTATGACTCGAAAGGACATGTAAATTGGCTTTGCCAATGAGGAGAAAGCCATGTGCGGTAGGAAAGGAGGAAGACCATAAACAAAGAAACAAAGTGAGAGAAAGGAAAACCATGACATCATTTGAATACCTGGGCCTGAAACCAACCCATCCCTGGTCTTTTCATTTTTAGAAGCCATTAAGTTGCCCTAACACCTCTTTTTATCTTAAGTTAGTTGGAAATGGGTAAAAACAGTGAACTTCTGTGGCTTTCAACCAAAAGTCCTGAATTTATGTTTTGTTCCTTTCTCCACTCCCTCCATCAGTGAATGGCATCCCATCCACCTGGTCATCTATGTTGAAAATAAGAGTAATCAACATTTCATGGTATATTCCATGGTCTGTCACTCCAGTCTTTTCCTTCCTTTGTACCCCCCTTTTTTACCACACATAACCATCCACTGAAACCCATTCCCACACTCATCTTCCTGGAAATACAGGATGGAAGCTGGGTTTTTGAAATTAAGGAGAAAAGACAAATTTTATCTCCCCCTATTTCTCTGCATGTAACAATCCTGTTTTCATGCATTTTTCTGAATTTCCTGAAGTCTAAAAGGTGAAGAGGATTGAAAACCCCAGAACAGTGATAAGTACCTTGTAGATGCTTAATTAAGAAGTGCTTAATAATTATTCAATTTTCAATTTTTTTTTTTTCTCGAGACAGAGTCTTGCTCTGTCACCCAGGCTGGAGTGCAATGACGCAATCTCAGCTCAGTGCAACCTCCGCCTCCTGGGTTCAAGTGATTCTCCTGCCTCAGCCTCCCGAGTAGCTGGGATTACAGGTGCGTGCCACCATGCCTGACTAATTTTTTGTATTTTTAGTAGAGACAGGGTTTCACCATGTTGGCCAGGCTGGTCTCAAACTCCTGACCTCGTGATCCGCCCACCTTGGCCTCCCAAAGTGCTAGGATTACAGGCGTGAGCCACTGCACATGGCCTTAATAATTATTAAATTAACAAATAATAAAATTAATAAAGGTTTTAGAAAATAATATTGGAAAACATTGCCTTGGGGAAGAAAAGACAAGCAAGTCACAGAAAACATTAATCATGAAGACAAGATTCATAGATTCAACTGTATTTAAAATATGAACTTAAGTGCATCAAAATGCACTGATATGGTTTGGATGTTTGTCCCCTCCAAAGCTCATGTTGAAATGTAATCGCCAGTGTTGGAAGTGGGACCTGGTGGGAGGTGTTTGGATCATGGAGGCAGATCCCTCATGAATGGCTTCACCCTATCCCCTTGTGATGGTGGTGGGAGGCAGACAGGTTCCTAGGTGGGAAGGGGTGAGTCCCTGGTGAAACCCCACCTTCAAACCAGAGATGGCCTAAAGCCTGGGGGCCAGGCTGCCAGTTCCCAGTGAAGTCCACGACCTGGAGTGAGAATTTCCTTGATGCCTTTCAGCCAATAAAGTAGTGCTTTTTCCAGGCCCGCCCACAGACCAATTAGCATGCATTTCTTCCTGCCCATGGACCAATCAGCATGCACTTCATTCTGAGCTAATAAAAACCCCCAGACCCAGCCTGACTCACAGACTCATAGAGTCTATGCACTTTGGGTCTTGGCTCCTCTGAGAGCTGTTTGGTTGCCCAAAAAAGCTCTTCTTAAGTTTGTTTACCCTCCAGTTGTCCATGTAACTTATTCTTCCTGGACATGGGACAAGAACTCGGGAACCTTCGAGTGGCAGGAGTGAAAGGAGCTGTAACACTTTCCTGACTGGCTAGCTGACCTGTGGATGGTGACATACTCCCAGACTGTAGGAGTGAAGAGTGGCGAACCTTCTGGGGCCCAGACCTGGGGATTCCCCAACCCAGAGTTGTAACACTATAGCCCTCCTGCCCTCCGCAGGTGCTGGGCTGCCACCTCACATGATAGGAAGCAGTGGCAGGGCTGGGCCAGCCCAGGAGCTGCAGCCTGGAGTGGGGTGGTGGGATTGAAAGAGCTTTAACACAAATGGGCTGAAACATGCCCCCCTGAAACACACCCCTCTGCTTGCCATGCTGTGGGCGACAAGGAGGAGAGAAGAGCTGCAGCCCTTCTGGGAGCCTAGACCTCAGGGCTCCCCAAACTAGGGCTGTGACATGCTGTAACACTCCCTTTGGGGCTCTGTGGTTCCTGGTGTTTCCAAGCTTTTGGGTGCCACTGTGTTTGCCTTGTCCAGACGCTGGTGCCCACAGTAGAAGCCGCTTGTGGTATGTCTGGTCCAGCTGCAGCCTCACATGGAGCTGGTGTCTATGCCAGTGCCTGGAGCTGCCCACCTCACCCCAGCAGCCAGTGTACCTGGCTGTGTGCAGTGGCCAGATCCCATGCTGGCTCACTCACATACCCCTCACTGCTCTGCGCCTGGCTCGCCCTTGGCAAGCATGGGATCCAGGCTGGTAGCACAAGCCGAGCGCAGCCTGCCAGGCTGAGTGGGCAGAATGAGCCTAGCAGGTGTGAGCAAAACTCAAGCAGAGGTGCTGCCGGCCACAGAGGTTTCCAGCTGGCGAAGCAACACCTGAAGGATCCTGTGACATTTTGGGATGAGTGAGTTCTCTGAATTCACTGGTGATCTGGTTGTTTAAAAGAGTGTGCACCACCTCCCACCAACCAGTCCATCTCTTGCCATGTGACACTGCTTGCTCTCCCTTTGCCTTCCACCATGATTATAAACTTTCTAAGGTCTCACCAGTAAGGCCTGCAGAACTGTGAGCCAATTAAACCTCTTTTTAAAATAGATTACCCAGACTTAGGTATTTCTAGCAACATAAAAATGGACTAACACATACACAGTGGGGGAAAAAGACAAGCCATACAATGGAAAAAGATGTTTGTAATACATAAAACCAAAAAAGAGCTTATATCCAGCATATGTAAAGAATGCTTACAATTTAGTAAGAACAAGACAACCAAACAGGAATGACAAAAGACTTGAACGGCTGGGTGCAGTGGCTTATGGCTGTTATCCCAGCAGGTTGGAAGGCCCAGGTGGGTGGATCTCTTGAGCCCAAGGGTTCAAGACCAGCCTGGGCAACATGGCAAAACTCTGTCTCTATGAAAAAAAGACAAAAATTAGCTGGGTGTGGTGGCATGTGCCTGTAGTCCTAGCTACTCAGGTGGCTGAGGTGGGAGGATCATTTGAGCCTGGGAGGTGGAGGTTGCTGTGAGCTGAGATCACACCACTGCACTCCAGCCTGGGTGACAGAGTAAGACCGTCTCAAAAACAAACAAAAAAACTTCAGACAAATTAAATTTAATAGAGTTTACTTGGTTAAAATGATTTGTAAATTGGGCAGACCCCTTAACCGGAAGAGGTTCAGAGTGACTCTAGAGCTGCTATGCAGTCTGAGAATATTTATGGATAGGAAAAGGAAAGTGATGTACAGAAAATGGAGGTGAGGTACTAAATAGAGCATCCTTGACATAAGTAATGCCATCTTAGAAAAAGACTCCATCATATATTTTAAAAGGCATCATGCCAACAGGGTACAGATGTTCACACAGAGACAACCCCCAACCAGATTAGAGTGTAACCCTTTACTATCAGCCCTCACCAGATGACTCAAAGACTTTAGCAGGACTTGATCAGCTCTAGATGGCCATTTTTTTCTTTTTTTTTCTTTTTTTTTGAGACAGAGTCTCACTGTGTTGCCCAGGCTGGAGTGCAGTGGCATGATCTCGGCTCACTGCAAGCTCCACCTCCCAGGTTCACGCCATTCTCCTGCCTCAGCCTCCCGAGTAGCTGGGACTACAGGTGCCTGCCACCACGCCCGGCTAATTTTTTGTATTTTTAGTAGAGACGGGGTTTCACCATGTTGGCCAGGCTGGTCTCAAACTCCTCACCTCGTGATCAACCCGCCTCAGCCTCCCAAAGTGCTGGGATTACAGGCGTGAGCCACTGCGCCCGGCCTAGATGACCATTTTAACAGATACTGTCTTTCTGTTACTCGTGGTCAGCACCTGGCATTTGCCTCTGAAGGCTCTGCCCAAATCACAGACTTTTCCTTGAAAGATGTTGATGACTGTCTGGATTAGCTCAGGACATTCTGTTTGTCCGTGTTGCTCTCCTTGTACTGGTTTGTTAACCCCTTTTACTATTTTCTTTTCTCCTGATGTTAAATTTTACTTTGATGTGGAAATTTTAATCTATGACATTTACACATTAAATATACTAGTATGTATGGTTGCAATATTGACTGACTTGCGGATTGGCTTGAGTCTGTGCCCCCATGGCTCTGACTAGAGTGAACAGGAAGTAATAAGGAGAATGGCCTGTTTGGTTCTCTATTAGCTCATGGCTTTCGTGATTGAATAAGCATCAAAAAATGTTTGACCTTGTAGAAAGACACAAAAGTGCATGGACCTGGTTATGTCTGACCTTGTACTGCTCATGACAGCTACAGAAACACCTGGACTGGTTACAACTTGGCAGTTGCCTTATTTGAATAGGGTTTTAAGAGTTGGACACCTATGCTGGGTGCGGTGGCTCACGCCTGTAATCCCAGCACTTTGGTAGGCCAAGGTGGGCGGATCGCGAGGTCAGGAGATCGAGACCATCCTGGCTAACACGGTGAAATGCCATCTCTACTAAAAATATAAAAAATTAGCCAGGCATGGTGGCGGGTGCCTGTAGTCCCAGCTACTCGGGAGGCTGAGGCAGGAGAATGGCATGAACCCAGGAGGCGGAGCTTGCAGTGAGCAGAGATTGCGCCACTGCACTCTAGCCTGGGCAACAGAGCGAAACGCTGTCTCAAAAAAAAAAAAAAAAAAAAAGAAGAGTTGGCCACCTATGACTGGCCTGGCCAAAACTCTGTGATTAGTATGAAAGTAGTTTACAATCTGTTTATACATCCAGTCAGGTTACAGTTCACTATGTAGGAGAAACTTTTTTTTTTTTTTTTGAGACAGGGTATCACTCTGTTTCCCAGGCTGGTGTGCAGTGACATGATTATAGCTCACTGCAGTCTTGACCTCCCCAGCCTCAGATGATTCTCCCTCATCTCAGCCTCCTGAGTAGCTAGGCCTACAGATGTGCACCACCATACCTGGATAATTTTTGTATTTTTTGTAGAGATGGGGTTTTGTCATGTTGCCCAGGCTGGTCTCAATCTCCTGGGCTCAAGCAATCTGCCCATCTCAGCCTCCTAAAGTGCTGTGATTACAGGTGTGAGCCACCATGTCTGGCCTACGAGAAACCTTTAGGCCCAAGTTAAAATACGTAAGGATGCAGCTTCAGGCTACACTTAATCTAATAATGGATACACATACTATCTGATTTAACCTCCATATCCACATTCTAAGAGAAATATGCTTTATTTTCCTGAGGCTATGTGGCTAGTAAATGATAGTGCTGGAATTTGACCTTTGATCTTTTGGACCCCAACTGCCAATCTTTTCACGTCAGTATAACAGAAATCCATTGAAGAATATCTAGATGTAATTCAGGAGAAGAAGAGGAATGTGAAATTTAAAAATGAAAAGGTGGCCGGGTGCAGTGGTTCACGCCTGCAATCTTAGCACTTTGGGAGGCCGAGGTGGGTGGATTGGGAGTTCCTGAGGTCGGGAGTTCCTGAGGTCAGGAGTTCGAGACCAGCCTGACCAACATGGAGAAACCCTGTCTCTACTAAAAATACAAAAATGAGCCAGGCGTGGTGGTACATGGCTGTAATCCCAGCTACTCAGGCAGCTGAGACAGGAGAATCACTTGAACTCGGGAGGCAGAGGTTGTAGTGAGCTGAGATCGCACCACTGTACTCCAGCCTGGGCAACAACTGTGAAACTCCGTCTCAAAAAGAAAAAAAATGATGAAAAGATGCCAGGTGTGGTGGTTTATGCCTGCAATCCTAGCACTTTCGGAGGCTGAGGCAAGAGGATTGCTTGAGCCCAGAAGTTTGAGACCATCAGCCTAAGCAAAATTGTGAGACTCTGTCTCTACAAAAAAAAAAAAAAAAAAAAAAAAAAAAATTAGCAGGGCATGGTGGTGCATGCCTGTGTTCCCACCTACTTGGGAGGCTGAGGTGGGAGGATTGCTTGGATCCAGGAGTTCAAGGCTGCAGTGAATGTAAACCAAAAATAAAATTCTAAGGCCTCCCCCACCATCTAAATGAACCCCTCCTCTCTGCCAAGGGCATGCCACAGTTAACCCAACAGGGCAGCCATTAAATCTTAAAGCTCCAAAATAATCTCTTTTGACTCCATGTCTCACATCCAAGACATACTGATGCAAGAGGTGGGTTCCCAAGGCCTTGGGCAGCTATTCTTGTGTGGCTCTGCAGGATACAGGCCCCGTGACTGCTTTCACAGGCTGGTGTTGAGTGCCTGTGGCTTTTCCAGGTGCATGGTGCAAGCTGTTGGTGGATCTACCATTCTGAGTTCCGGAGGATGGTGGCTTTCTTCTCACAGCTCCACTAGGCAGTGCTGTAGTAGAGACTCTGTGTGGGGGTTGCAACCCCACATTTCCCCCTCTCCATTGCCATAGTAGAGATTCTCCATGAGGGCTCTGCCCCTGCAGCAAACTTCTGCCTGGACATCCAAGAGTTTTCATACATCCTCTAAAATCTAGGTGGAGACTCCCAAAGCTTAACTCTTGTCTTCTGTGCACCCACAGGACCAACACCACATGGAAACTTCCAAGGCTTGGAGCTTGTTCCCTCTGAAGCAATGACTCAAGCTCTACCTTGATCCTTTTTAGCCATGGCTGGAGCTGGAGTGGCTGGGACACAGGGCACCATGTCTTGAGGCTGCACAGAGAAACAGGGTCCTGGGCCCACCCCATGAAGCCATTTTTCCCTCCTAGGCCTCTGGGCCTGTGATGGGAGGGGCTGCTGTGAGGATCTCTGAAATACCCTGGAGACATTTTCCTCATTGTCTTGGCCATTGACATTTGGCCTCTCTTTACTTATGCAAATTTTTGTAGTTGGTGGCTTGAATTTCTCCCCACAAAATGGGTTTTTCTTTTCTACCACATGGTCAGGCTGCAAATTTTCCAAACTTTTATGCTCTGCTTCTGTTTTAAGCATAAGTTCCAATTTCAGACCATCCATTTGTAAATGCATATGACTGTATGCTTTCAGAAAAAGCTAGGTCACATCTTGAATGCTTTGCTGCTCGGAAATTTCTTCTGCCAGATACCCTAAATCATCTCTTGCAAGTTCAAAGTTCCACAGATCTCTAGGACAGGGGCAAAATGCTGCCAGTCTCTTTGCTAAGGCATAGCAAGAGTGGCCTTTGTTTTAGTTCTCAATAAGTTCCTCATCTCCATCTGAGACTATCTCAGCCTGGACTTCATTGTCCATATATCATACTATCAGCATGGTATATATCATACTATCAGTATTTTGGTCAAAACCATTCCACAGGTCTCTAGGAAGTTCCAAACTTTCCCACATCTTCCTGTCTTCTTCTGAGCCCTCCAAACTGTTCCAACCTCTGCCTATTACCCAGTTCCAAAGTGACTTCCACATTTTTAGTTATCTTTATAGCAGTACCCCACTCCTGTTACCAATTTTCTATATTAGTCTGTTTTTACACTGCTATAAAGAACTACCTGAGACTGGATAGTTTATAAAGAAAAGAGGTTTAATTGATTCATAGTTCTGCATGGCTGGGGAGGCCTCAGCAAACTTACAATCATGGTAGAAGGCAAAGGGGAGCAAGGGGCATGTCTTCTTATATCATCTTCTATTACTGTTGTGCTTGCAATCCAAGTGTGTTACTGATGTTACCAGTTGCAGAACTTGAATATGTTTCCCACTTTTGCAACTCTTCTGCTTTTGTTGCTTACTTATCTGAGTATCTCGATCATTGAGGTTGTGCAATTGTAAAGACAGATGCAAATACAAAGAGAAGCACTTTGTTCCTCAAAGGCCTTTGGTTCTTTTTTTTTCCTCCCCTATTTTTCAGAGACTTTTGTTCTGAAGCCTTTGGTTCTTGAATCAGAATTAAACATGTTTTTCTAGAGAGGAATGAATTTGAGATATTTGGGGCTGAGGTAGTGCAATCTTAATTCATTATATAATTTTCTAGAACTTTAACACCAGTTTATTTAGAGCATGAATATTTATAAAAATCACATTTAAAAAAGGTAAGTGGGCGAGGGTGTCTTTCTCATTCATTGTGTACATACAGCTCAGAAAACCTGATCTCTAGGTTATAGCTCTAATTAAGTTCTTTTATATAACTGCAGAAGGAAGTTCTTGCATTGTGGGTCACTGAGAATACATTGAATCCCAGCCCACTAAACCCTTTATTGAAAATTGTAGAGGTTTGAGTTAACAGTGCTAGTCTTTTGTGACTTGCAGAAATTAAACTGAGGAATGTTGTTTGTATTGGTAATTTGAGCAGCTAAAAGAGCTATCTCCTGGGGTGGGGGTGGGTGGCAGGGAGCTTAATTGTGTTGTGGCTGAATTTGGAGTCACCACTGTCAAAAGTGTTTTAAGGCTTTTGTTACAGAGAAAGACCTAAAATGCTTAAATCTCACTTGAATTGCACTCTGTTCTAAACTTCTCAAGAGTAGGATTAAACCAGTCAAGCTTGCCTATTATTGGGCTCTTTCTCACTTTACTTCAGAATTTTTGTTGCTTTTTAAAAATTAAAAATGGGGTATTACCCAAAGAAAAAGTCTTGACTAATATCGTCTTTCTTAAAGCTCTTTTGTTGTTAGCAATAGAAATCCAGCACCACCTAGTTTAAGCCCAAAGCAGGATTTATCATAAAGTATATAAAGAGAGGCCCAGAACTCAAGGAGAGGAAAGTGTCCTAACTTCAGAATAGGGAGAATTCAAACCAGGGCTTTGAACACAGGCAGGATATTCCCTCTGGTTCTTATCTCTGGTTCTTTGAGCAGCTTGGCTACATTATTAACTCACTGTGGAAGGGCTTTCTTGCTAGGTAGGAAAAAAAAAAACATGGCTCCCAAGTTACAACATCCATCCCAACCAACAGACTGGGTCCCAGCCCTCTCTTTGGTCCAATATTTGAGTCAAGTAGTGTAACAACTGTGGCCAGGAAACAGAGCAATGTTGCACTAAATCATTTCTTACAGGACTCGTGTAAATCACAGGTGCTCAAATTATTATCTGGGGATATCTAAGGCAAAATTAGAGTTTACCTGATGTGACTGGGCAGGATGAGCCAAGGGAAGACTGAGAACAAGGAGATGAGGTTAGGGAGGTGGCCAGCCATGGTTCATGCAGGTCCTTGATTGGTTAGGGTAAGATTCCAGAGCACAGTTGCCCAGTGGAAATGTAACATGGGCTGGGCATGATGGTTAACTCCTGTAATCCTAACATTTTGGGAGGCTGAGGCAGGTGGATTGCTTGAGGCCAGGAGTTCAAGACCAGCCTGGGCAACATGGTGAAACATGCCCCAGAGTTAGGAGGCGGGGCCTTTGGGAAGTAATTAGATCATACCACAGCCCTCATGAATAGGATTAGTACCCTTATAAAAGAGGCCCTAGAGAGCTACCTTGTTGCTTCCATCATACGAGGACACAACCAGAACAAGGAAGTGGGCCCTCACTGGACATCAAATCCACCAGCACATTGATTTTGAATTTCTAGCATCCAGAACTGTAAGAAATACATTTCCGTCATTTATAAGCCATCCAGTCTGTTGTATTGTAACAGCCTGAACAGACTGAGACAGTAACAGAAAGGAACAAAAGTAACTGACCTGCTTCTTCATATTCATAAGCATGAAATGACAACCAAGGATCATAAGATACTTGAATAAAACTGGCAAGTTCAAAATAAATAAATAGAATGTACGCTAAAGAAACACAGATAGTTCATGGAATAGAGATAACTTTTTAAAAGTTCAGATTAATATTCTGAAAGAAATCTAAAGTGATAGTATCTATAAAATACTAACAGGTTACTGTAAAAGCAAAAAATAGTATGTTTTAAAACTATAATTCTAAAATAAAAAATCATGGACTAGAAGAAAAAGTCAAGGAAATCCTGCAAAATGTAGAACAAGGGACAAAACGTTGATGAGTGAGAAAAAGGTTGAAAGACAGAGGTGACCCGCTAAGAAGGGCCAGTGTCCATCAATAAGAATTTTAGGTTGAGAACAAAGAAAACAGAGAGAAGCAAATAAATAGGAATAGTGCTCCTATGGCTAAAGAACCATGACTTCAGATAGAAAGGTCTTACCCACTGCTAATCCATATGAATGGAAAAATACCCATATCTAACAGTATCCTGGAGGAACGTCACAATTCCAAAGACAAAAAGGAATGCCTAAAAGATTCCCAAAAGGAAAAAAGAGGGTACTCAAAGGAATGACAACTATATTGGCATTATATTTATCGGCTCACTAGATGCTGGAAAAGAAAGGAACAATGCCTTTTGAAAATCTCTGAAGGACAATGATTTTGAGCCCAGAGTTCTATAACCATTCAAATTAGCATTTAAATGGAGACCAATATATATATATATTTTGATTTCCAAGGACTGAGGAACTTTATCACCTACAAACCCTTCCTGAAAGAACAGCTTAAGGATGTACTACAGCAAAACGAAAAGAAATCTAAGAAAGAGGAAGATACCAGGCTGCAGGAACAGAGGAATCCAGAGAAACCCTAGAGTGTTACTTGTGCAATAGGCCCCCAAAAGAAATAATGTGAAGACACAGGATCATTGTAGTGGATAAAGTTTTATTACAGTACTAAATTTAAAAATCACAGTATATTTACTTTTCCCTCAAGAGGGTCTGGGCACAGTGCCTCATGCCTGTAATCCCAGTACTTTGGGAGGCTGAGACAAGAGGATGGCTTGAGCCCAGGAGTTTGAGATCAGCCTGGGTGACACAGTGAGACCTGTCTCTACAAAAAAATAAGAAAATTAGCCTTAGTGACAGATAATTACATCAACTTTTCTACTGGGTCCAAACACTCTATTTGACCCTGCCATGAATATTTTTTATATCATCAGCCGACTATAGAAACTTGTTCTTGGTTTTCAGTGTTAAGAATTAACCTATAAACATTTTATGGAAGATTTAATTTGCATTAGAGAACAGTGTGCTATAAACTCTGCCAATGCCAGGGCATGTTAAGAGGTATATAAAGTATAGGTAGAGAGGAAGACAAAGGAAAGGAGTAGGGGTGCCAAGTCCCTCACCTTACCCAGCAGAAAAGAGATACTTAGTGTGAGGTGGGGTTGGGGCTCAGGGGAGGGTGGCAGGAGAGTTTAGGAGAGGATAGGACACGTGGGTGGAAAGTGAGGTGAATGAGGGCTGGGAGGTTGCAGGGAGCCCTGAGTGGAAAAGGCGGGGCAGAGCAGGGGGTACTGAACTGGAGAGAGTGGAGCAGAGCAGGGGTGTGCTGGGTGGAAGGGGTGGTGCAGAGCAAGTGGTGCTAAGCAGAGGGGGTGGGGCAAAGCATGGAGTGCTGAGTGGAAAGGGCAGTACAGAGTAAGGAGTGGTGAGTGGAAGAGGCGGGGCAGAGCAGGAGGTGCTGGGCAGAAGGGGTGGGGTAGGGGCGAGGGCAGAGCGCCCCCTCGTGGCTGGGGCGCCTGCGCAAACCAGCTGCCTCACGAGCACTGGAGCTTGCGTTACTTGGCCTCACCTCACCTGTGCTGTCCACGCCTGGCTTTGTCTCACCTGACGCGATATGCCTCTCCTGCGTGGGCGCTGTCCTGCCCGCCGCCACTACCGCCGCTTGGCCCTGCTCGGCCTGCAGCCCGCTCCCCGCTTCGCCCACTCGGGGCCCCCGCGCCAGCGGCCCCTGTCTGCCGCGGTGAGTTGAGGCCCAGCCATCATGGTGGGCGGGAAGCGCGTGGCCCTGGCGGGGCGCCCCGACGGGTGGGGAGAAGGGAGGACACGGCGTGCAGGCCTCGCGTGGGAGGCTCTTGTGGCTTGGTCGCCGTTGGGGGAGGTTCCTGTGGCTTGGTCGCCTTTGGGGGAGGTTCCTGGGAGAGGGTCGCGGTGAGGATGCCGTCGTCGGGCACAGGGGCGGAAAGCCCGGGACCCTGAGGAACGCGCGGGGATTGGGCCTCCTTCGTTGTTACCCTTTACCGGCACCTGGCTCGGGGGCGGGGCTGTGGTTTCGCGGAGGAATGATTTACCATCCTCGGACGTCCTCGGCACTGCGAAGATCTAGCGTTTTCGATAAAATGGTGGAAATCCTGGGCCACATCGAAGTTCCACAGTGCGAAGGTTGGAACCGGAGACCCGTTAGATGAAAAATGAATTAAAAAAAAAATCAGGTGATCCATGAATCGATTTTCAGCATTTTAGATTTCACTAGGCCCCTGTTTCTAGGACAACGGTCTAGGTGCTCAAAATGTTTTTTTTAAGCACTTTTTGTTAGGCAGCAAGTCACTGGCCCAGGAAGCCATACTCAGCAGCGCGTGTCATCTTCTCTTCCAGGAAATGGCTGTTGGACTTGTGGTGTTTTTTACGACCTTCTTAACACCAGCTGCATATGTGCTAGGCAACCTGAAGCAGTTCAGAAGGAATTAGATGGAAGATGATGTTGAACAGCTGTTAACGTCCAAAAAACTTTCAGAAAAAGCTGTGTTTTTGTTAACGAGCAAAATTGCCTAGTTGAGTCGATGCAACCATTGTGGTATTCACTTTCCTCATGTTTATGATGAATATTTTGCACTTTTTTAGTACTGTGCATTATATAGATGTATAGTCAAAAATGTTCTGCTTAAGTGTTAAATAAAACGGAAACACTTATTCGTGCTTGGTAATATGTGTGCAGATTATTTTCTAAACATCGTGAAAGCTGTTGAAAATTTACCGAGAACTGCTGTGAAAGGTCTGACTTAGTGACTCAGGGGGTGACATTAAGTGTTACTATATGGGAGTGAATGTATTTAGTGACATCACCCTTAAAAGATTAGATGTGTAGCTGTGAGGTAATATAAGTTTAGCTAAATGGTTTTTATGTTCTATTAGTACTGCCATGCCACACTTCACAATTTGCTATGAGAAGTACAACCATTTCTTTTCTTTGCCTCTTTAAATGACTACACGTCAGAATGTGAAGAATGAGTACATCTCCTATTTTAATGATTTTATTATCTTCTCTTAGTCTTCTGTGAGGTTTGAAGAATCATACACATCTTTGAACTGTCTTAGCTGTTGATGATGCTGTTATCATGGGCAGCATAGTTCAACTCTGAGTCTTGGTTTCCTTATCTCTGTAATGGGGACTTAAAATTGCTGTCTTGAAGTGATGTTGTGGAAATAAAACATTGAACAAAGAAAGATAAAGTACCTCTCAACATAGTACCTGAAACAATAGTCAATAAATAGAAGTTGGGCAACCCGCTGGGGTCCCCTTCCACACTGTGGAAGCTTTGTTCTTTCGCTCTTCGCAATAAATCTTGCTGCTGCTCACTATTTGGGTCCGCGCCGCCTTTAAGAGCTGTAACACTCATGGCAAGGTCTGCAGCTTCACTCCTGAAGCCAGCGACACCACGAACCCACCAGAAGGAAGAAACTCCGGACACATCTGAACATCTGAAGGAACAAACTCCGGACACACACCATCTTTAACAACTGTAACACTCACCGTGAAGGTCCGCAGCTTCATTCTTGAAGTCAGCGAGACCAAGAACCCACCAATTCCGGACACAATAAGTGATTAACAGCAGATATACCAGTTGTGAGAAACACATATTCACCTGGCCAAACCCTTGGAGACATGAAGAACAGCAGAAGCGAGACTTTTAATGGCAGACTTGCAAGACTGGCCGTCTGGTAGGCAGGCACACCTGGGGCAGTTGCAGCAGGTAATTTATCCCCTAGCATGTAATAAGTCCCTCCCCAAGTTCCTCACTAGTCAAATACTATGGGGTTACAATCTTCCTGGATGTTGCCTAAGTTTCATTATCCCCCTATAAGGTTATACCCCAGTCCCCTTCCCCACTTAAGTTTTGATTTCCCAATAACAAAACTTTCTTCCCTTTTATGGGCTGATCACTCCTCTACATTCTGTTTGCTTATTGACCTTCTAGGTGCGTGAGCTGTGTGGTTTGTTACATCCACAGGCTGGCTGCACGTACTTAGATTTATCGTGCCTTGAAAGTGGACTGTTTAAAGTGTTTTCTCACACCAATTATTTTATATCTACCTTCGCTAAATATTTCAGGTTCAATAAAAACAGCTGAGGCTTCTGAATTATTGGCAAAATGTCCTTGTGGTTAAGGTTCTTACTCAGGTGAACCTGATGTTCACAGGCTTTATAAATGATTAACAGAGAAATAACTTTAAATGACAACTAGTTTTGTCTAATATCTTCATTTTTCAGAAGTAATCTAGATAAACTGTTAAAAATAAAAAAAATTAAGTGCATAAAAATAGGATAAATGCTTCCAGGTAAACTTTTTATGTAATTTTAAAATCGTAAAATTATTTTGGATGCTTGTTGAATATTTGGGTCATTTCTAACTAAGAAAGGGTTATAATATGGGAAAATGTATTTCTAAAATTGTGGAGTGGTTTCATCTATAAAATGTTCACATCTGATAGTTCAGGATTTCTTGCTTCCTAGGTTTTCACTAAAATTTAAGGTTACTAAGAATAAGAATTCTAGTTAATATATAATTCTTATATAATTCTATAAGTTGTGTTCTTGAGAAAAAATAATTTTATATAATTTAGAAGTTATTCAAAAGTTAAAAAAGGTAAAAAGAAAATAGGAAGTAAAAGAGATGTGAGAAAAGTTATGAATGTAAATATATTTTTGGTAAGTAAGATTGTTTAAAAATAATAATTTTATCTAAAAAAGATCTTGTGTGGTAAATTTTTGTCTTAAAGTAAAAGAACTGGTTATTTTTAAAAAGAACTGTAATGTAAGACAAGTAAGAAAGTAAAAAATGTTATAAATGGGCTGTGTAAGTGGTTATAAGGTATAAGAAACAGAATTTATAAAAGGAACGTTGTAAGTAATTAAGTTGGTTATAATTAAAAAGGAAACCATTATAATAGTCTTTCTAAAGGTTAGCCCCTTACATTAAAACAAGGGTTACTTAAGGTATTGCTTTGCTTTTAGGGAAATTACAAGAGGTTTTGATTTTTAATTATATAACCAATTTCTTTTAAAAACTTCTTAGATTCGTATCTCAGAGGTTCAACATTTGTTGTGTCTTGTTGCTTTCAGCTTTTCCTCCCCTTGAGAAGGCTTGAGATGACAACTCTCTTCCTCAGTTTTTTCATCACTCCTGAAATTTTTTGCCTCTAGTTCCAGCTGTTGTTGTGGCCTAATACTAAAATGTTTTATCTTCAAGGTCTAAAAAAGCAATGTTTACCTCCAGTATAACTTTATCTGTACTCTTGATTTTTCTTGATAAGTCTAAATTTTTCAATGTAATCAGGAATTTCTCATGCTATTACTAAGAGTCATGTATTCTCCTGCTATACTCATAACCTTGAACAGACTCTGTGTCTGATTAAATTCATGTACTCTTTTCAACAGGTTTGACTTTTGGGTTATCTAAATGGGCTTCCCATAAAGAGAAGCAATTACACTGCAGGAAATTTTCTTTGCCTTTTTGGTACTTGGCTTAAAAAAACAAAGATTTTACATTTTATTAATAGCAAAATAATTTCTATATTATATTCGTAGGTTTTTGATTCTTTAGGAAAACTAAAATTTAAAAGGGCTAAGGTATTTATATTCATATAACTTTGTGTATTGCTTTTAAAGTCTTTTAATTATCAATCTTTGGTTAAATGAACACATTTTTTGTTTTGGTGAAATGTTTTGAACCTTTTAACATCTTTAATAAATATTCTTGAAATAAAAAATAAATAAATAGAAGTTATTGTTTGAGGATATACAAGTTTGCTAATATTCATTCATTCAACAAATACTGAATTCCTGTGATGTGCCAGGTGTTATGTGAGGTCAGTATACCCCAAATAGACTCCTTCCTTGTTTAGCTTACAGGTCTTAGAGGGCTAATGTTTTGTTACTTTAGTAGTTTTACATTTCTATCTCAAAATTTATATTGATGTATTAGTTGATGTTCTCCATAGAAACAGAAAAAATAGGATGTGTATATATACACATTTATATATGGAGAGAGAGAGAGATTGGTTTATTTTAAGGAATTGGCTCGTGGTTGTGGAAGCTGGCAGGTCAAAAATCTGCAGGATAGGCTGGCAGGCAGGAAGACATAGGAAGGAGTTGGAGTTCCAGTCTGAGGACAGTCTTCTGTCAGAATTCCCTTTTTGCTAAGGCCAGTCTTTAAAGCCTCCGACTGATTGGATGAGGTCCACCTACACTTTGAAGGACTATCTTCTTTATTCAAGGCCTACCGATTTAAATGTTTATCTCTTACAGTCTTCACAGAAACACCTAAATGGTATTTGACCAGATACCTGGGAACTGTGGCCTAGCCAAGTTGACACAAAATTAACCATCACAATTGGATAAAATTATTTTTCGGAGTGAGAGAGCATGAAAAAGGTTGGTGATACCCTGAAATGTAAAGGTGTGAGCACAGTGGCTAATCAAAATATTAGCAGTTTCTTAAGATCTACCTTCGCTGTTCACTGGTTGCAAACCTGCTCCTAGGCCCTTTACGTGAACTCCCATCGGGACACAGGCTCAATCTTCTGATTTCTTGTATTCAGTGAGATCTTACTTTTGCTGCCAATTTTGAACTTACTTTTTCCTTCTCTAACTCTGGCGGCTTTGTATTTCAGCTTCTGATGCCTACCTTCATGTGCTCCAAATTATGGCAAAAGACAGCTTTACCCTCCTAGCTGGGGAAGAATATTGAACTATAGGAATCTTTTCCATAGAACTTTAGCACTTAGTGTTCTGAACCGTTTGACACTCAAGTTATTGAGTACTCTCATGCAATAATACTGTATGTTGGGAAATGGTACCTTATTTTGATGAATGAACTCTGTTGCCCTGTCTCATTAATTTTACACTCATAAAGGTGTCACATTCAAGGTACAGTTTGTTCTTGTTTGGGGTAGTTTTGTTCTATAAAGGCACTGTGAACACTGAATTAATGAATACTGAACTCCTAGGGGAAATTCAGGGTTAAGTTCCTGTGAGCCTCTGGTCATAACATTTTTGTCAGCCTCTCAGTCTATAACTTATGTCTGTTTCTTTTTAAAAACACCTTATTTAATATACAGATGCTCTTGGACTTAACAATGGGGTTACCTCCTGATAAACCCATTGTAAATTGAAAGTATTGTAAGTACTGTAAGTTGAAAATGCATTTAATCCACCTAACCTGAATATCATAGCCTACCTTAAATGTGCTCAGAACACTTATAAATCAAGTGCTGTTTTAAATGGAACCTATTTATAGTTTATGCACATATGCACAAACATAGACATACAATATGATACTTTGGTAGGTTCAACAGTTGGGGGAATCACATCTCTAATGTCATATGTGATGTCAGCCTTCAATCAGCTGAGCTTCCTTATTCCACTGTTCCCACCACACCTTGACTTGACATCACTGAGATTTCTACTTCTTTCTTCTCCACAGGACCCTGCTATTTTTCCTTTTACTTATCGAACCTTATCTTTTTGTAGTATGTGGAACTATTTTATTTTTTATTTTTATTTTTTGAGACAGTGTCTCACTGTGTCGCCCAGGCTGGAGTGCAGTGGCACAGTCACAGCTCACTGAAGCCTTGAATTCCTGGGCTCAAGTGATTTACCCACCTTGACTTCCCAAAGCTTTGGATTATAGGCATGAGCCACTGTGCCCAGCATATTCAGCATATTCAAACTGTGTTTGAAATCACCTTTGCCATAGTATCACACACTGTGGTTTGGCTGCATCTTATTTTCCTGCTATGAGTTTGATAGTTCTTTCTTAGTCTTAGCCTCTCTTTTTTTCTGTTGTAAAATTTATTCTTTCTTTGTATTCTCATTCCTTGAGTAACTTCAGTTACCATATACTTGTTTACTCCCATATCAATCACCCTGTCCCATATCGTTCTCCTGAAATCCAGATAATTATGTGTATTTGCTTAACATTTCCTCTTGAATATTGTGTAGACACTTCAGATTAAAAAATCCAAACCTGAAACCTTTCTCTCCTCAAACTTGCTCTTCTTCCTGTGCATTGAGTGATTCGTTCAATATTTGATCACGTTTGGACACTTACTGTACACCACTGTACACTGTGCTAGGAACTGGATATATACTGAAGAACCAAAAAGAAAAAGTCAGTGCCCTAACTTGCTCTAGAGGAGGAGATAGACAAACATGTAACCTTAAATACAAAGACAAAGTCAGTGCCCTAACTTGCCCTAGAAGAGGAGATAGACAAACATGTAACCTTAAATACATAATCAAAAATAGGGTATGGAAAATAGCCATGGGACCTAACTTAAACTGGGGGAGGAGGGAGTCACAGAAGTTATGTTTGCTAACATGTTATTTAAGTTGACCTGAACGATAAATAGATGAAGAATGGGAGAAAAAAACTAAAATTTTAGGCAGAAAGAACATCATATATGACACCCTGAGGGGGCCAATATCTTTAACATTTTGTAGAATTGAAGAAAGCTATGTTAACTTTAAGGGTTTTGAGTGAGAAGGAAAGTGATATGAGAAGATGATGATGGGCTGGTGAGAGCCAAATCCTTACAGGCTGTGTTTTATGGACATTTAAAGTTTTATTGTAAGTACAAGTTGAGTACCTCTAATTTGAAAATCTGAAATCCAAAATGCTCCAAGATCTGAAACTTAGGAGTGCTGACATGATGCTCAAAGGAAATGCTCATTGGAGCATTTCAGATTTTGGATTTTTAGCTTGGGGATGCTCAAGTGGTAAGTATAATGCACATATTTCAATATCCAAGAAAATTCAAAATCTGAAACACTTCTGGTCCCCAGCATTTTTTTCTTTTTTTGAGACAGGGTCTTACTCTGTCACCCAGGCTGGAATGTAGTGGTGCTATCGTGGCTTACTGTACCCTTGACATCCTGGTCTCAAGTGATCCTCCCACCTCAGTCCCTTGAGTAGCTGGGACCACAGGCATGCGCCACCATGCCCAACAAATTAAAAAACTTTTTTTTTGTAGGGACGGGGTCTTGCTATGTTGCCCAGACTGGTCTTGATCTCCTGGGCTCAAGTAATCCTCCTGCCTTGATCTCCCAAAGTGCTGGGATTACAGGCATGAGATACTGCACCCAGCCCTAAGCATTTTGAATAAGAGATACTCAGTCTATACAGGAAAAGGGTTTTGAACAGGAAAGGGTTAGGATCTGGTTTTGGTAAGACAACCCAAGTACTTTATGAAAGTAAATATAATGAGAAGTAGATCATGTTTGGCTTGAATCTCAAAAGTAAGCTAGTATGGTCATTTCAGCCACCAGAGATAGACATGGAAGCCATCTTTGTCTTTACTGTAGCTCTAATTTTACAGCCTTTTTTTTTTTTTTTTTTTTTGACAGAGTTTCGCTCTTATCACCCAGGCTGGGAGTGCAATGACGTGATGTTGACTCACTGCAACCTCCTCCTCCTGGGTTCAAGCAATTCTCCTGCCTCAGCCTCCTGAGTAGCTGGGATTACAGGCGCCTGCCACCATGCCCGGCTAGTTTTTTTCCCCCTGAGACAGAGTTTTGCTCTTTCGCCCAGGCTGGAGTGCAGTGGCATGTTCTCAGCTCACTCACTGCAACCTCCGCCTTCTGGTTTCAAGCAGACTCTCCTGCCTCAGCCTCCCAAGTAGCTGGGATTATAGGTGCCTGCCACCATACCCAGCTAATTTTTGAGTTTTTAATAGAGACGGGGTTTCACCATATTGGCCAGGCTGGTCTCGAACACTTGACCTCGTGATCGGCCCGCCTTGGCCTCCCAAACTGCTGGGATTACAGGCGTGAGCCACTGCACCCAGCCAGTTTTTTGTATTTTTAGTAGAGATGAGGTTTCACCATGTTGGCCAGGGTGGTCTCGAACTCCTGACCTCCAGTGATCTGCCCGCCTTGGCCTCCCAAAGTACTGGGATTATAGGTGTGAGCCACCGTGCCCGGCCTAATTTTACAGTCTTAATAATTTTACATTTTTAACTTCTCTTACATTGACCACCTCTTTCCATCCAGGTTCAGCTTCATCTCTTAACAACTCTTAACTGTCTTCCTAACTATGCTCTTGTTATAGTCAACTACTCATATTTTCATGCCCCTATCCTATCAATGCACCAGTTTTTCAGATTGCCTGCAGCCTTTACATAGGTAGCTACTGTCTCTAGAATGCTTTTCTCCTTCTTCTCCAATTTGTACTTTGGCTTGGATAATTTTTACTCCTATTGCTCTCTCAGCTCTCAGATTAAATGTGTCCTTTGGATAACCTGCCCATCTCCTGTGTTCCCATGACATCCGTAGCTTACTCTTATTACAAGTGTAGTCTCTTCAGGAATCTATTACTAGTGTACTTTTTTTTTTTTTTTTGAGGCAGAGTCTTGTTGTGTTGCCCAGGCTGGAGTGCAGTGATGCGATCTAGGCTCACTGCAACCTCCGCCTCCCGGGTTCAAGAGATTCTCCTGCCTTAGCCTCCCAAGTAGCTGGGATTACAGGCACCTGCCACCACGCCTGGCTAATTTTTGTGTTTTTAGTAGAGACAGAGTTTCGTTGGCCAGGCTGGTCTCAAACTCCTGACCTCAGGTGATCCACCGGCCTTGGCCTCCCAAAGTGCTGGGATTACAGGCATGAGCCACTGTTCCCAGCCACTTCTATTTCACTCTTGTAGGCTGCAGCCCTTTGAGGTCTTAACCCAAATCGACGTGGGTTCACCCAATCACCTGATTCCTCTCCCAACACAGATCCCTTTGTACTCTGGGCTCCAATCTCTGTTTCCTCACCCACGAGAGACTGTCAAAAGCACTTCTCAGGCACTTCTTCCAGAATTGCCGAATGCAGGGCTCTCTTGATCTCTGTATTTCACCAGCGTCTGGCCTGGTAAGTCTTCAGAGTTTTGCAGTTCTTCAGTACCTTCAAGGAGATGTTTGTGTATTTTGTTCTACTTGTCTAGTAGATGAGCAGAAATAACTGGCTTTACTGACCCATTCTGCCATTACCAGAAGTGCAAACCCACTATATGATCTGATTTTTCAGGTTTTGAAATATTTAAAAAATTTTTTTGCCACATCTGGCCTAGTAATCTGTTTTTAAAGCTATGGTTAAAGCAAATGAATAGCTCTCTTTATATAAGGTGAATGGAGAATTTGAAATAATCTAAACTCAGGTTAAAATTTTTTCCCTAGCTTTTATTTTAGGTTTGGGGGTACATGTGCAGATTTGTTAATATGGGTAAATTGTATGTCGTGAGGTTTGGGTATACAGATTATTTTGTCACCCAGGTAATAAGCATAGTACTCAACAGGAAGTTTTTCAATTCTCACCCTCCTTCCACCCTTCAAACTGAAGTAGGCCCCAGTGTTTCTTGTTCCTTTGTTTCCATGTGTACCCCATGTTTCACTTCCACTTACAAGAGAGAGCATGTGGTATTTGGTTTTCTGCTTCTGCATTAATTCACTTAGGACGTGTGTTAATTCACATAGGACGATGGCCTCCAGCTCTATCCATGTTAGTGCAAAGGACATGATCTCCTTTGTTTTCATGGCTGCATAGTATTCCATGGTGTTTATATGCCACATTTTCTTTATCCAGTCCACCACTAATGGGCATTGTGATGGTCAATACTGAGTGTCAAGTTTATTGGATTGAAGGATGCAAAGTATTGGTCCTGGGTGTGTCTGTGAGGGTGTTGCCAAAGGAGATTAACATTTCAGTCAGTGGGCTGCGAAAGGCAAACCCACCCTCGATCTGGTTGGGCACCATCTAATCAGCTGCCAGTGTGGCCAGAATATAAAGCAGGCAGAAAAACGTGAAAACACTAGACTGGCTTAGCCTCCCAGCCTAAATCTTTCTCCCATACTGGATGCTCCTGCCCTTGAACATCAGACTCCAAGTTCTTTAGCTTTGGGACTCAGACTGGCTTCCTTGCTTCTTAGCTTGCAGATGGCCTATTGTGGGACCTTGTGATTGTGTGAGTTAACACTACTTAATAAACTCCCATATATATATATATATATATATGGATATATATATGGATATATGGATATATATATGGATATGTATATATATGGATATATGGATATGTATATATATGGATATATGGATATATATATGGATATATGGATATATATCTGGATATATGGAGATATATATCTATATATAGATATATAGATATCTATATATATCTATATATAGATATATATCTATATATATAGATATATATCTCTCTCCTGTTAGATCTGTCCCTCTGGAGAACTCTGATGAATACAGATTTTGGTACCAGGAGTGGTTCTAGAGGAACAGAATATTAAGGATGGAGTTCTTTCACTGGTTTTAGGGTTTCTGGAGTTGGTTGCTTAATATGATTAGACCCCATAATGGTAAGGATGCTACTTCTAATAGTATGGAGAACACTGATAGTCCTTGGCATGAACTGTTTAGAGAGTTATGCAAAATAAATGCATTTGACACCCCTGAGAGGCAAGGAGTTTAGTAACTCTATACATCATACCTTTGACTATATGTGGAGGACCAAGGAACATAATGAAGTTTGTTGGTTGCTCCTAAGTTCACTGGACAAAGTGATGAAAGAAAATGATGAACTCAGGGATTCTAACTGCCAGCTTCAGAAGCAGATCCTGAGCCTCAAATCTTCTAAGATTGCCCTGAATGAGAGTCTTATCTCCTGTAGAGAAAGAGCTGAAATTGTAGAAAAACAGACACAAGCTCTTATCATGTGCATGGCTGACCTGCAATGAAAGGTGGATGCACAGCCTCACCAGGTGTCTACTGTTAAAGTGAGGTCATTGATTGGAAAAGAATGGGACCCTGCAACTTGGAATGGGGACATGTGGGAGGACCATGATGAAACTGGAGACACTGAGCTTGTAAACTCTGATGAACTTTTTTTTGCCAGAAGAAACAGCTTCCCCATTCCCAGTAGTGGCAACATCCCCTCCCCGATCCATGCTGCCATCAGCCTTTCCACCTTTGTCTGAGGAAATAAATCTTGCGCGGCTGCCTGAGGCAACAGTGATGGCCTCCCCTGAGTCAGTTGCCAGGCAAGATAATGTTGATTCTCCTTAGGAGCCACCCCCAACACCCTTGTCTACTTCTAGAACTACAACTAGACTAAAGTCCCAGCGGGCCCCTAGAGGTGAGGTTGAGAGTGTTACCCATGAAGAGGTGCACTACACTCAAAAGGAACTACTTGAGTTTTCTAATTTATATAAGCAGAAATCTGAAGAACAGGCATGGGAATGGATATTAAGGGTGTGGGATAATGGTGGAAGGAACATAGAGTTGGATCAGGCTGAATTTATTGATTTGGGCCCACTAAATAGGGTTTCTGCATTTAATGTTGTAGCCTGGGTAGTTAAAAAAGGTTCTAATAGTTTATTTGCTTGGTTAGCTGAAATATGGATTAAAAGATGGCCCACTGCAAGTGAGCTGGAAATGCCTGATCTCCCTTGGTCTGATGTAGAGGAAGGGATCCAAAGGCTTAGGGAGATTGGTATGGTGGAGAGGATTAGTCACTTTAGACCTACTCATCCCAGCTGGGAGGGTCCGGAAGGTATACCCTTGACCAATGCTTTGCAAAACAGATTTATGAGGGCAGCACCTGCATCTTTGAAAAGCCCTGTAATTGCTCTTCTCCGTATGTCAGATCTAACAGTGGGAACTGCAGTCACTCAACTACAGAATTTAAATAAAATGGGGATAATTAGATCCCACGGTGGCAGGGGCCAAGTGGCAGCACTCAACAATCAAAGGCAAGGTCAGCATAGCTACCATAATGGACAGCAGAGGCAAAGCAAGAATTAGAATAGTCTGACTCGTGTAGAGCTCTGGCATTGGCTAAGTACATTGTTCCTAGAAGTGAAATTGATAGGAAGCCTACTGCATTCCTACTTAATTTATATAAGCAGAAAACTTCCAGGTCAAATGGACAAAAGGCTAATTTGAATTATAAAAAGAGAGAATCATGTCCCCTCAATTAATTTCCAGACGAGCCACTTTACAGACCCAGAACCCCTTGAATGAAGGGGAGGCCGGGTCTCTTTGAGGAAGGACCCCACTACACTACCAACAATTTCTGCTGTTCATCTTTTTCCCATCCTTCCCCACGGAGACATCCAGCCTTTTACCAGGGTAACTGTGCACTGGGGAAAGGGAAATGATCAGACATTTTGGGGATTACTGGACACCGGCTCTGAGCTGATGTTGATTCCAGGGGACTCAAAACATCATTGTGGTCCTCCAGTTAAAGTAGGGACTTATGGAGGTAAGGTAATTAATGGAGTGTTAGCTCAGGTCAAACTTACAGTGGGTCCAGTGGGTCCCTGGTCTCATCCTGTGGTCATTTCCCCAGTGCTAGAATGCATAATTGGCATTAACATACTTAGCAGCTTGCAGAACCCCCACATTGGCTCCCTGACTGGTAGGATGAGGGCTATTATGGTGGTAAGGGCTGAATAGAAACCATTAGAGCTGCCTCTACCTAGGAAAATAGTAAATAAAAAATATCGCATCCCTGGAGGGATTGTGGAAATTAGTGCCACCATCAAGGATTTGAAATATACAGAGGTGGTGATTCCCTTCACATCCCCAGTCAACTCTCCTATTTGGCCTGTGCAGAAGACACATGGATCTTGGAGAATGACCGTGGATTATCGTAAGTTTAACCAAGTGGTGACTCCAATTGCAGCTCTGTACCAGATGCGGTTTCATTGCTTGAGCAAATTAACACATTTCCTGGTACCTGGTACGCAGCCATTGACTTGGCAAATGCCTTTTTCTCCATTCCTGTCCATGAGGCCCACCAGAAGCAATTTGCCTTCACTACCTCAGGGGTATATCAACTTTCCAGCTTTGTGTCATAATCTTATTCGGAGAGAACTTGATTTCTTTTTGCTTCTACAAGATATCACACTGGTCCATTACATTGATGACATTCTGCTGATTGGATCCAGTGAGCAAGAAGTAGTAAACACACTGGACTTATTGGTGAGACATTTGTGTTCCAGAGAATAAATTTGACTGAAATTCAGGGAACTTCTACCTCAGTAAAATTTTTAGGGGTCCAGTGGTGTGGGGCCTGTCAAGATATTCCTTGTAAGGTGAAGGGTAAGTTGCTGCATTTGGCCTCTTCTACAACCAAGAAAGAGGCACAGGCTGGGTGTGGCAGCTCATGCCTGTAATCCCAGCACTTTGGGAGGCCAAGGCAGGTGGATCACTTGAGGTCAGGAGTTCAAGACCAGCTTGGTCAACATGGTGAAACCCCGTCTCTACTAAAAATACAAAAATTACCCGGGCATGGTGGTACACGCCTGTAATCCCAGCTACTCAGGAGTCTGAGTTAGGAGAATCACGTGAACCTGAGGTGGAGGTTGCAGTGAGCTGAAATCATGCCACTGCACTCTAGCCTGGGTGACAGAGCAAGACTCTGTCTCAAAAAAAAAAAAAAGAAAAGAAAAGAAAAGAAAGAGGCACAACGCCTAGCAGGCCTGTTTGGATTTTGTAGGCAACACATTCCTCATTTGGGTGTGTTACTCCGGCCCATTTATTGAGACCCTATCTCTATTAAAAAAAATTAGCTGGGCATGGTGGCCTGTGGTCTTAGTTACCTGGGAGGCTGAGGTGGGAGGATTGCTTGAGCCCAGGACGTTAAGGCTGCATTGTTCCATGTTTGAACTACAGCACTACAGCCTGGGCGACACAGTGAGACATTATCTCAAAAAAAAAAAAAAAAAAAAAAGAAAGAAAGAAATGCTACTGGTTTTTATACCCTAAAACTTTGCTGAAGTTGTTTCTCAAATCTAGGAGCCTTTGGTCAGACTATGAGGTTTTCTAGATATAGGATCATATCTACAAAGAGAGATAGCTTGACTTCCTCTCTTCCTTTTTGGATGCCTTTTATTTCTTTCTCCCACCTGATTGCTCTGGCTAGGACTTCCAGTAATGTGTTGAATAGGAGTGGTGGGAGTGGGCATCCTTGTCTTATTCTGGTTCTCAAGGGGAATGCTTCAAGCTTTTACACATTCAGTGTGATGATGGCTGTAGGTTAGTCATAGTTGGCTGTAATTATTTTGAGGTATGTTCCTTCAATACCTAGTTTGTTGAGGATATTTAACATAAAGGGGTGTTGAATTTTATCAAAAGCCTTTTTTGAGTCTATTGAGATGATCTTGTGGTTTTTTAGTTCTGTTCATGTGATGAAAACATTTATTCACTTGTGTATGTTGAACCAACCTTGCATCTCAGGAATAAAACCTACATAATCACGATGGATTTGCTTTTTGGGTGTGCTGCTAGATTTGGTTTGGTAGTATTTGGTGGAGGATTTTTGAATCTGTGTTCATCAGGCATATCCACCTGGAATTGTCTTTTTTCATTGTGTCTCACCAGGTTTTGGTATCAGAATGATGCTGGCCTCAGAATGAGTTAGTGAGGGGTGCTTCTTTGTCATTTTTTTTGAAATAGTTTCAGTAGGACTAGTACCAGTTCTTCTTTATATGTCTGGTATAATTCAGCTATGAATCCATCTGGTCCAGGGATTCTTATGGTTGGTAGGTTTTTAATTACTGATTAAGGTTTTTTTTTGAAACGGAGTCTCATTCTGTCACCCAGGCTGGAGTGCAATGGCGCTATCTTGGCTCACTGCAACCTCCACCTCCCGGGTTCCAGCAATTTTCCTGCCTCAGCCTCCCAAGTAGCTAGGATTACAGGTGTGTGCCACCATGCCCGGCTAAATTTTGTATTTTTAGTAGAAATGGGGTTTTACCATGTTGGCCAGGCTAGTCTCCAACTCCTGACTTCAGGTGATCTCCCGCCTCGGCCTCCCAAAGTGCTGGGATTACAGATGTTAGCCACTGTGCCAGACCCTGATTCAGTTTTGAAGCTTGTTTTTGGTTTGTTCAGGGTTCCAATTTATTCCCGGCTCAGTATTGGGAGGTTGTCTGTTTCCAGGAATTTATCAACTTTTTTCTAGGTTTTCTAGTTTGTGTTCACAGAAGTGTTTGTAATAGTTTCTGAGAGATTTTGTTTTTCTTTGAGTTGGTGGTGGTGTCCCTTTTGTTGTTTCTGCTTGGGTTTATTTAGGTCTTCTGTTTTTTTCTTTATTTTTCTAGTTAGTGGTCTATCAATCATATTCTTTCAAAGAATAAACTTTTGGTTTTTATGGCTTTTTGTGTCTCAGTTTTGTTCAGCCTAGCTCTAATTTGATTATTTTCTTTTACTAGCTTTGGGGTTGGTTTCCTTTTGTTTTTCTAGTTCCTCTAAGTGTGATGTTGGGTTGTTAATATGAGCTCTTTCTAACTTTTTGACGTGGGTATTTAGCACTATAAACTTTCTTCTTAACACTGCTTTAGCTGTGTCCCAAATATTATAGTATGTTGTATCTTTGTTTTCATCAGTTTCAAGGAATTTCTTGATTTCTGCCTTAATTTCATTGTTTACCCAAAAGTCATTCAGGAGGAGATTGTTTAATTTTCGTGTAATTATATGATTTTTGAGAGCTCTTGGTATTGATTTCTATTTTTATTGTGCCGTAGCTTGAGAGCATAATTGTTAAGATTTTGGTTTTTAAAAAATTTATTGAGAATTGCTTAATCTCTGATTGTGTGGTTGAGTTTAAAGTATGTGCCATGTGCCTCTGGGAAGAATGCATATACTGTTGTTGTTGGGTGGAGTGTTCTGGGGATTTCTGTTAGGTCCGTCTGGTCAAGTGTTGAGTTTAGGTCCCAAACATCTTTGTTAGTTTTCTGCTTTGAAGATTTGTTTAATCCTATCAGTGAAGTATTGAAGTCTCCCACTGTTATTGTGTGGTTATCTAAGAGTCTTTATAGGTCTCTAAGAACTTGTTTTATGAATCTGGGTGCTCCAGTGTTGGGTGCACATATATTTAGGATAGTTAGGTCTTCCTGTTGAATTGAACACTTTATATCACTATGTAATGCCTTTCTTTTTTTTTTTTTTTTTTGAGACGGAGTCTCGCTCTGTTGCCCAGGCTGGAGTGCAGTGGTGCGATCTGGGCTCCCTGCAAGCTCCGCCTCCCAGGTTCACGCCATTCTCCTGCCTCAGCCTCCCAAGTAGCTGGGACTACAGGCGCCTGCCACCACACCCAGCTAATTTTTTTTGTATTTTTAGTAGAGACGGGGTTTCACCTTGTTAGCCAGGATGGTCTCGATCTCCTGACCTCGTGATCTACCTGCCTTGGCCTCCCAAAGTGCTGGGATTACAGACGTGAGCCACTGTGCCCGGCCTATGTAGTGCCTTTCTTTGTCCTTTTTGATCATGTTGGTTTAAAGTCTGTTTTATCTGAAATAAGAGACCCCTGCACACCAAAACCTTTTTAGTTGAAGTATAACACAGGTATACAAGTTCTAAGTGTATGGCTGAATGAATTTCACAAAGTTAGTATACCCATGCAACCAGCTCCCACAGCAAGAAACAGAACATTACCAAGACCCAAAAAGACCTTCTTGTGCCCTCTTCTATTCATTAGCCCCCTAAAGATAACCCCAATCATGACTTCTAACAGCATAGATTAGTTTTGCCTGTTTGAACTTTAATATAAATATAGTGCTATAGAGTGTACTATTACCTCTGACTTGCTTTGCTCAATGTTATATATGTGAGATTTATCCATATTGTAGTTTAGGTTTTATTTTAATTTATTGTAGGTGGAGAGATTAGATCAAGAAGGTGGCACATATGTTCCACCTCCAAACAAATCTGGAGAAAAACATAGCTCAGTAGTCACAGTAGAAGGGTGTTTTAGATGTGGGGAATTCCAGGCTCAGTTTCAACATATACAAGGAATAGAAAAGGGGCCTGGGATAATCGTCAGTGGGATTGTTAAGGGAACTATACTTAGCTATTTAGCATGTCAAACCCTCTCCCATCTCAGTTTGTGGCACTGGCTTAAAAAAATAACTTTATTGAGATATAATTTACATATCATTCAATTCACTGGCATTGGCTTATTGACTAATGTTGTAAATGTGGATATTGGGGGCTAAAGGGCCTGGGATTTTTTTCCAGGTAGTTGCTACTGCCCTCTAGAAAAAAATGGAAAGCTTTTACAACTATAATAGGTGCCACATGTCCTGCCCCTCCTCCTGTATTTACCAGAATCAGGTCACAGTAAAAATAAACAGAAGGATAGAAATTCTCAAGTACAGAAGTGCTCAGGGCTGGGTGCAATGGCTCATGACTATAATCCCAACACTTTGAGAGGCTGAGGAGGGAAGATTGCTTGAGACCAGGAGTTTGAGACCAGCTTGGGCAACATAGGGAGAACCTATCTCTACAAAAAAAAACCTTTTAATTAAAAAAATGTTACCAGGCCAGGCATGGTGACTCACGCCTGTAATCCCAGCACTTTGGGAGGCCGAGGTGGGTGGATCACTTGAAGTGAGGAGTGCGAGACCAGCCTGGCCAACATGGTGAAACCCTGTCTCTACTAAAAATACAAAAATTAGCGGGTTGTGGTGGCAGGTGCCTATAATCCCAGCTACTTGAAGGCTGAGGCAGGAGAATCACTAGAACCTGGGAGGCGGAGGTTGGCGTGAGCTGAGATTGTGCCACTGCACTCCAGCCTGGGTGACACAGTGATACTCCATCTCAAAAAAAAAAAAAAAATGTGATCAGACTACCAAGTTTCACCAAATACTTGAGGAAAATCAATACCATAAAAAAGAAGTACCAAACTCAAGAAATAGAACTAATACTGAGAACTCAGAGTTAACATGGCAAGCAGAGAACGATTTTTAAAGCAAACATATTCTCATAGATTTGACAATGGAACATCCTTGACTATGAAGCAGAGATCTTGAATATTAAAAATATAATTATTAAGATGAAGAACTCAACATCTGCGCTAAATATCAGAATGATACAGTCAAAGATCAAATTAGCTGCCAGAGTAAGCTGTGAAAGTCTTTAAGAGCATAGAGAAAAGACCAAGGAATTAGAAACAGTGAGAAAAAAGGGCACATGGAATATAGATTCGGAAATTTAATATCTGTCTAATAGGAATTTCAGATAGAGAAAATGGAAGGGAGGAAATAAAGGAGTCAAATAAAAGTTTCCCAGAGCTAGAAATGATAAAAGGCCTCAGATTGAAACAATCCATCAACTGGAAGTAGAATAAATTATAAAAAGCCTACACCTAAATACATTCTGGTGAAATTTGAGAAGACAAAGGATAATGAGAAAATTCCAAAAGCTTTCAGACAGAAAAAAAGAGGTTGTCTACAAAGCAATAATCACATCTTTTATTGTAGCACAATCTTCGCAGGCAATGAAACAACACTTTCAAAGATAGAAAAGAAAATGATTTTTTAACCAATTAGAATACTATACCTACCCAAAGTAACATTTAGGTGGGAGGGCAAACTAAAGATGTGCAAGGCCTTAAGGTTTCCCACGTGAGGTATTTCAGGTGGATTGTGGGTTGTAGAAAATGTTCCTTCCCTTCCTTGTCTGAGCAAAGATTTTTTTAAATTTATGATTTAACTAACTAAGGATATAAATGTTATCACAAATGAGTTGGTTACACAGAGCAGATCCGAAACAGTATCTGTTCAGTGCATCTTTCCATGGCTCTCAGGTTCTTAATGGGATGTATCATTGCTGGAGATGATGTCCAGCCAGAGCAGGGTCCTGTGGATGTGGGAAAACTCAAGTCTTGCTAAGCTTTTATTCTTTTATATATTTAGGGTTGAGGCGACCAATCAGAAATAACTTAATCCATGTGTTTCCATTAGTGTAAGCAAATACTAAGTTCTCTTGATTCTTTTTTTTTTCTTTTTTTTTTTATTTGAGACAGCGTTTTACTCTGTCACCCAGGCTGGAGTACAGTGGCATGATCTTGGCTGACTGCAACCTCTGCCTCCCAGGTTCGAGCGATTCTTGTGCCTCAGCCTCCTGAGTAGCTGGGATTATAGGCGCGCACCGCCACGACCAGCAAATTTGTGTATTTTTATTAGAGATGGGGTTTCACCATGTTGGCCAGGCTGGTCTTGAACTCCTGACCTCAGGTGATCCACCTGCCTCAGCCTCCCAAAGTGCTGGGATTATAGGTGTGAGCCACCGTGCCCAGCCTTTCTTAATTCTTTTTATTTTACCCAGTAAATATAAGTGCTAGGACTCTTGATTCTTAACCAAAAGACAGTATTACCAAGGACACATCCTCTGAGTAGAAAAAGCAGTTGATTCCCAGTGTTCCTGAGCCTCTCGTTTCACAGACATCTATTTTTTTCCCACAGCCCTCATCTCCTGCTCTTATCTGGGAGGCTTTCATACTGACTTTGATTTGAAGACATTGTAAATCCAGTTCTCCATTTCTTTCCTATTAAATAGTGATTAGAGGCTTCGTTCCTGCAAAACAAATCTATTATCACATAGGAAGCAAAAATAAAAATAATAAAATAGTAAAAAAAGAAATCTAAGGACAAGGAAGAAATGGGTACAGGAAATAGTGGTGAAGAATGCCAGTCAAACAAAATAGTTAAGTCCAAGTAATAGTTGATTCATTAAGTCAAACAATTTAATAATCCAGAACTGAACCCTCAGACGGTAGAACATGTGTCGTGGTAAAAGTGGATGGTAGCCAGCAGGGAAGGCTATAAATACTGATACTGATGGAGATACTTTTGGCCAATGAAATTGTGTTCCTTTATCAATGCTGTGTGAGAAAAGAAAAAAAAGGGTATTCCTTCAAAATTTAAGGTTAACTATAAGAAGCAGGGAAATAGGCTGGATATTTTCCAAACCATTAGAGTAAAAACATGGAAAAGAAAATGAATCCAAAATGAAAAGGCAGAAAAGTTAGAGTAGCAACAATAGGTATGGTAAATTGAAAAAATAGGAAAAATAACATAAGAGGGCAGGAATAAATTTTAAAAGATTAGTAATCCCAACAAATGTGTTGACTCCCTGTGTTAGTCCCTTGTCTTGGGAAGCCCATCTATCTTGAGCAGTGTTAAGGGCAGGTAGACCAATCTTGGCAATAGGCTTCCTAATTTACTCTGTTCATCTCTGACTTGAGAAAAAGTGACCATTTGCCTTCCCGTAGTCCATGATTTCTTCTATGGATGGAAATAGTTGGAATAGAGAAGAAGTCAATATGGACACAATAGCTGCATGATTGATTACAATGACCTGATCAGAGTCAATGTGAGAGGAAACAGGAACACAGCATCCCAGTGACACAGGATTGAATTTACACATTTATGTAAAATTCAAAACTCACTCCTTAATCTTTGTTCCTATTTGACCCTTTCTCAGAGTGATTCTGCTATATGACTTATCCTGGGACCTTTAGTTAGGCCTGTTCTTCCAGTTTTGTTCATTTTGCAGTCATTGCATGAATTAGATATTGCCTTCTCATTGTCTTTCATTTTTCTTTGATTATTTTGATTAGTTTCATTTATATCTGGATTCTACTGAAGGGTAAGTGTTTCTAAAACACTGAGACTTATTTTACTTGCTATCAAAATTTTAACAAGTTAAATTCATCTATTAGAATGTTCAGATTTTTAAAAATCTAAAGATATGTTTACTAGAGACATCACCCCTCTAAAACAGTTTAAAATAAAGGGATGGGTCTTCTGCAAAAGATGATGGGGAGTGGGGAGAAGGCATTTTTACTCTCTTCTTCTTTGACAATAAAATGACAAAAATGAAAACGTAGAGAAAAAATGCCATTTTCTTTTTTTTTGAGACATAGTCTTGTTCTGTCGTCCAGGCTGGAGTGCAGTGGGATGATCTTGACGCACTGCAACCTGTCTCCTGGGTTCAAGCAAGTCTCATGCCTCAGCCTTCTGAGTAACTGGGATTACAGGTGCATGCCACCACACCCAGCTAAATTTTTGTATTTTTAGTCGAGACGGGGTCTTGCTATGTTGCTCGTGCTGGTCTCAAACTCCTGGACTCAAGTGACCCACCCGCCTCAGCCTCCCAAAGTGCGGGGATTACAGGCATGAGCCACTGTGCCTGGCTCAAAAATGCCATTTTCAAAGAATTGGAAAAGCTATTAAGACACAAACTACAAAACAGTATACCTTAGCAAATATTGTAAACAAGTGAACCTGAAACAAAGACTGAAAGCTGACTGTCTCCTTATTCCTTGAGCAGAATCCAGATTTCACCAAAAGTTCTTAAAGGCATTCAATGTTTATTTATGGGTGCTTGGATGAGGTCACTGGAGAAGACAAATGCCCTTTAGAAAACTTCTTTATTGCAGGGGTTTGAGTTTACTTGTCATTTCTATGATATATTCTCCTAGTCAACAACTGCAAGAGGTGAAGTAAGGTGGAGGAAGACGAGGCAATGATTGCTAAATCACAACACAACATACATTAACCCAAAGGGTGTTGTTGTGAGCTTTGGTGCAAAAAACTGGTAGTAGTAAAGGAAATACATTAGGTAGGAATGTGTTCCAGACAGTAAACTTGTGTGAAATTCTTCGACTTGATTCCCCTTCTACTTATACTGTTCTTCAACATATTCCTGGCCCAATTCAAAGACTAGACTGTGCCTAAAAACATTTTTACGAATTGTAGTATAGAGACTTCCAGTTTCCAGTTCTGCATGTGAGGAACTTGAAAGTTGCCACTCCATTTTAACAACAAGTAAAAAGCTGAACCAACTGAAAAAATCAATAACTCTTCTTAGATTCATAAGAGAAGTAAGGAAGCAGAGCACACTGCTGCTTCCAGGATTAGAGTGTCATGCTTACCAGAGCAGAAAAGTCATGAACAGACACTGCCGTGGGAACAAGTGCCCAGGTAGGAAAACCTGAACTGTAATTGGCATATTAGTAGAGGCTCAGTGTGAATGAGTCTGAGGGTTAAATATTCCTGGGGACCTAGTCATAGGAACCCCTCCTTCCTTTTGTGAGTTTTACCTCTAGGCAGGTCAGCCTGGTTGGCCACGGTAAGTATCAGAGAAAAATCCCCTTGTGTTTCTGGCAGGCAGAGGGAAAAGGAACCATTTTGAAATATGCCAGATTAATCTGTTCTTAACAAGGCCTGCCTTTAGGGGAACTAGTTAACCACAGCCTGACCTACTGGGGTTTCATTGCTGCCTAATTTAGCTGAGGGACAGGAAGTAACCAGCTCCAGTTAGCTTTAGCCTTCCATGTGGGAGAAGGGAAATAACCCAATTCTAGCCTATGTAGCCATCCTGTCCCACTTAAGAGGGGTGAGAAAAAAATGATAAATACTTGTGGAGTTCGCAGTCCAGAAGCATAGGCTCACTAAAAGACTGAGGCTTAATCACAGGACTATAGAATGCTTCCCTTCCCCTCACACCTAATCACTACATTACTAAAGGCCTATTTATGGCAGTTCCTTTTACCTGGCATACGATATCCGGCTATCAAGAAAAACATTACAGGACATTCTAAAAGACATAAAGAACAATTTGAAGAAACAGAGCAAGCATCAGAAGCAGACATGGAAGGGATGTTGCAATGATCAGACCAGGAATTTAAAACGACTATGATTAATTGCAAAGGGCTCAGATAAACTAGATTGTGTGCAAGAACAGAGGGACAATGTAAGCAGAGAGGTGGAAATCTTAAGAAAGAGCCAAAAAGAAGTGCTAGGAATCAAAAACACTGTAACAGAAATGAAGAATGCCTTTGATGGGCTTATTTAGTAGACTAGACACGGCTGAAGAAAGATCTCTGAGCTTAAAAATATATTAATAGAGGCCAAGCGTGGTGGCTCACGCCTGTAATCCCATCACGCTGGGAGGCCAAGGTGGGCAGATCACGAGGTCAGGAGATTGAGACCATTCTGGCTGACACGGTGAAACCCCGTCTCTACTAAAAATACAAAAAATTAGCCGGACGTGGTGGCACATGCCTGTAGTCCTGGCTACTCGGGAGGCTGAGGCAGGAGAATCACTTGAACCCGGGAGGTGGAGGTTGCAGTGAGCTGAGATCTCACCATTGCACTCCGGCCTGGGCTACAGAGTGAGACCCTGTCTCAAAAAGAAAAAGAAAAAGAAAAGATGTATTAATAGAAACCCTAAAACTGAAAAGCAGAAGACAAAGATTGAAAACAACAACGACAGCAAAGAATATCCAAGGACTGTGGAACAACTACAGAAATGTAACATACAAGTAATGGGAATACCAGAGGGAGAAGATAGAAAAAAAAATAGAAGAATTATTTGAAAAGATAGTAATTAAGAATTTCCGTAAATTAATGTCAAACACCAAACTCCAGATCCAGGAAGCTCAGAGACACAAAGCAAGGTATGCTCCACCTCCTGCCAAAAACAAAACAAAACAACAACAACAAAACAGGGGTGGGTGCGGGGTGGCTCACCCCTGTACCCTGTAATCCCAGCACTTTGTGAGTCTGAGGTGGGCAGATCACGAGGTCAGGAGATTGAGACCATCTTGGCTAACACGGTGAAACTCCATCTCTACTAAAAATACCAAAATTAGCCGGCATGTTGGCACGTGCCTGAAGTCCCAGCTACTCGGGAGGCTGAGGCAGGAGAATTGCTTGAACCCAGTAGGTGGAGGTTGCAGTGAGCCGAGATCGCACCATTGCACTCCAGCCTGGGCGGCAGAGCGAGACTCCATCTCAAAAAAACAAAAACAAAACCCAAAAACACACACACACACAAACAAAACAAAACAAAAAAAAAACGCAGAACACAACACTTAGGCACACTGTTTTCAATGAAAACGCAGAAAAAAATTCCTGAAGGAAACCAGTGGGGAAAAAAACTTCTTACCTGTAGAAGAACAAAGATAAGAATTACAGCCGGGCTAGGTGGCTCACGCCTGTAATCCCAGCACTTTGGGAGGCCGAGGCGGGTGGATCACAAGGTCAGGAGATCGAGACCATCCTGGCTAACATGGTGAAACCCCGTTTCTACTAAAAAATACAAAAAATTAGCCGGGCGTGGTGGCGGGCGCCTGTAGTCCCAGCTACTCAGGAGGCTGAGGCAGGAGAATGGCGTGAACCCAGGAGGCGGAGCTTGCAGTAAGCCCAGATGCGCAACTGCACTCCAGCCTAGGGGAAAGATCGAGACTCTGTCTCAAAAAAAAAAAACAAAAAAAACAACTGACTTCTCAGAAACCGTGCAAACAAGATGATAGTCGAGTGAAATATTTAAAGTATGGAGAGAAATAAACTCCTATAACCTCGAATCCCATAACCTGCAAAGTTATCTTCAAAGGTTAAGAAGAAATAAAGGCATTGACAAATAAAAATGAGGAAATTCATTGCCAGTAGACCTGCCTTGCAAGAGAAGTTAAAAGAAGTTCTTCAGAGAGAAGGAAAATAATATAGGACAGAAACTTGGATCAACATAAAGAAAAAAGGAACACTAAAGAAGGAATAAGTGAAGATAAAATACTTTAATTTTTCTTCTTAATTGGTCATAAATAATTTGTTCAAAATAATAGCAACAATGTATTCAATTATATATGCTTATGTTCATATGTGTATAAGTATATATACAGTAACAACTCTGTATCTAATGTGATTATATTACATACAGTAACAAACACTAAACCAACTCTATTAATAATAATTTTGAATGTGAATGATTTAATACACCAGTTAAAAGACAGAGATTGTCAGAGTGGACCAGAAGACGTGACCCAACTATATATTGTCTGCAAGATACCTACTTCAGATATAAAGACACGTATAGTTTAAAAGTAAATGGAGAAAGATACATCATGCTAACCTCAACCAAGAGAAAGCAGGAGTAGCTATGTTAATTTCAAACAGAGAAGACTTCAGACCAAGGAATACTACTCAGGAGAAATTTGTGCATTACGTAATGATAAAAGAGTCAGTTCTTGAAATACAATCCTTAATGTGTTTAAGCACCTAACAACAAAGGATCAAAATACATGAGACAAAAACCAGTAGAATTTCAAGGTCAAATGGACGAATCAGTTATTATATTTGGAGACTTCAATACCCTTCTTAAAATGGACAGATCCAGCAGGTAAAAAATTAGTAAGGACATAGTTGAACTCAACAACACCATCGATCAACTGGATGTAATGGTCATCTATAGACTACCTTATCCAACAACAGCAGAGTACATGTTCTTCTCAAGGTCACAAGGGACATTCACTAAGATATAGCACATTCTGGGCCATAAAACACACGTTAACAAGTTCAAAAGGATAGAAATCATACAATGTTTGCTCTCAGACCACAATGAAACGAAACCAGAATACAATAACAGAAAGATAGTTGGAAAATTTCAAAGTACTTGGAGAGGAAACAACACACTTCTAAATAACACATAAGTCAAAGAGGAAATCTCAAGAGAAATTAAAGTATATTTTGAGCTAATGAAAATGAGAACAACTTATTGAAATTTGTGGGATGCACAAAAGTAGAGCTTACAGGAAATTTTATAGCATTGAATACATATGTTAGAAGAGAAGACTAATCATTTAAGCTTCCACCTTAGAAAACTAGAAGAGCAAATTAAATCCAAGTAACCTGAAGAAAACAAATAATAATGATTAGAGCAGAAGTCAATGAAATTGAAACAGGAAATTAATAAAGTCAACAAAACCAAAAGCTGGTTCCTAGTAAAGATTAATACAGTAGATAAACCTCTAGCCAGGCTATCTAAGAAAAAAAAAAAGAGAGAGGACACAAATTACTAATATCAGAAGTGAAAAAGGGAACATCACTACAGATCTTATGGACATTAAAAGGATAATAAAGGAATAGTGTGCACAACCTAATTCCTTGGAAGACAGTCTGCCAAAACTCAAACAAAAAGAACTAGATAATCTGCATAGGCTGATATGTATCAAAGAAGTTGAATCAATAAATAATTAACCTGCAAAATAGAAAGCACCAAGCCCAGATGGCTTCACAGGTGAATTCTACCAAACATTTTAGGAAGAAATCATACCAATTCTTGACAGTGTTTTCCAGAAGATAGAAGAAGGATAAATACTTTCTAACACATTCTGCAAGGCCAGCATTACCTAATAAAGCCAGACAAAAACATAAGAAAAGAAAAAAACTACAACCCAGTATCTCTCATCAACATAGATGCAAAAAACTGCAACACGATATTAGTAATTCAAACCCAGTGATGTGTATTTAAAAACATCATACACTATGACTAAGTGGGATTTATCCCAGGTATGCCTTAGTTGCATCCACATGGTGCTAATTCTGCAGGCTTGAAAAAATCAAAAGCGGTGGAGGCTTGGCAACCTCCACCCAGATTTCAAAAGATGTCACTGAAAACCTGGGGCCCCAAGCATAGACTTGTCACAGGTGTGGTGCTACCACAGAGAGCCCCACTAGAGCAATGCTGAGCAGAAATGTGGGTCTGGGGCTGTGGCAGAAAGTTCCCACCAGGGTAATGCCTAAGTGGAACTGTGGAAGCAGGACCACTTCCAGGACCCTGGAACTATGGAGTCACCGGCAACATGCAACATCCACCTGGGAAAGTTTCAGGCACTGGACTTCAATCCATACAAGCAGCTATGTGGGTTGCACCCAGCAAAGCCATAGGGGTAGAGTTACCTGAGGCATTGGGGGCTCAACCTTGCCCCATTGTGTTCAGGAGGTAGAACATGGAGTCAAAAGCAATTATTCTTCAGCTTTAAGGTTTAATGTTTACCCTGCTGGGTTTCTGACTTGCTTGGGGCCTGATACTCTTTTCTTTGCCTACTTTTCTCTTTTGGAATGCAAATGTTTGTCTTATTCCTGTACCACCATTGTAGCGTTCTTTCTTTCTTTTTTAAAGTCACTTTTTTTGAGACAGGGCCTCACTTTGTCACTTAGGAAGGCGTACAATGGCATGATCATGGCTCACTGCAGTCTTGACCTCCTGGGCTCAAGCGATCCTCCCACCTCAGCCTCCTGAGTAGCTGGGATTACAGTTGAGTGCCACCACAACTGGCTAATTTTTTAAAAATATTATTTTTTATAGAGACAGGGTCTAACTACGTTATGCAAGCTGGTCTCAAACTCCTGGGTTCAAGTGATCCTTCTGCCTTGGCCTTCCAAAGTGATGGGATTACAGGCGTGAGCCACCATACTCGGCCTCCATTGTATCTTGAAAGTAGAAAAGTTGCTTTAATTTCACATGCTCACAGATGAGACTTTGGACTTTGGAGTTTTGAGTTGGTGTCAGAGTTAAAGCTTTGGGGCTATGGAGAAGGAATGAATGTATTTGTATATGAGAAGGACATGAGTTTTGGGGGGCCAGGGGTGGAATGCTATGACTTAGATATTTTTTCCCTCCAAAACTCATGTTGCAATTTAATTCCCATTGTGGGAATTTTGAGAAGTGAGTCCTTTAAGAGATGGTTGAGGCTGGGTGCAGTGGCTGACACTTTGGGATGCTAAAGCAGGAGGATCAGTTGAGTCCAGGAGTTAAATACCAGCCTGGGCAACATTGCAAAACCCTGTCTCTACAAAGAATACAAAAATTAGTGGGTCATGGTGGTGGTGCCTGTAGTCCCAGCTACTCAGGAGGCTGAGGTAGGAGGATCACCTGAGCCCAAGAGGTCAAGGCTGCAGTGAGCTGTGATTGCACTGCTGCACTCCAGCCTGAGTGACAGAGTAAGACCCTGTCTCAAAAACAAATTAAAAAAGGTGATTGAGTCATTGGGCTTCTGCCCTCATGTATGGATTAATCCACCCATGGATTAGTAGATTAATGGGTTAATGGATTAGGTGTATTAGTCCATTCTCACATTGCTGTAAAGAAATACCTGAGACTGGGTAATTTATAAAGAAAAGAGGTTTAATTGGCTCACAGTTTTGCAGGCTGTACAGGAAGCAAAGTGGCTTCTGCTTCTGGGGAGGCCTCAGGAAACTTCCAGTCATGGTGGAAGGCAAAGGGGGAGCAAGACATCTCATATGGTGGGAGCAGGAGCAAGAGAGAGTGGGGAGGTGCTGCATACTTCTAAATGACCAGATGTCATGAGAGCTCTATCACGGGAACAGCACCAAGGGGATGGCACTAAACCATTCATGACGGATTACCCCCATGATCCAATCATCTCCCACCAGGCACCACCTTCAACATTGGGGATTACAATTTGACATGAGATTTGGGCAGGAATACAGATCAAACCATATCAATGAGTCATCGGGAGTGGGACTGGTGGCCTTATAAAAAGAGGAAGCGAGACCTGAGCTAGCATGCTTAGGCTAGCATGGTGAAGGCACCACGTGATTCCCTGCGCCATCTTGGGACTCTGCAGAAAGTCCCCACCAGCAAGAAGGCTCTCACCAGTTGTGACCTTTTGACCTGGGGCTTCTCAGCCTCCATAACTGTAAGAAATAAATTTCTTTTCTTATAAATTAGCCAGTTTGAGGTATTCTGTTAATAAGCAATAGAAAATGGACTAAGACATGAATTATAATAAGGTGTTTAAGTTTCTAAGTTTTAGGCTAGTTTGTTATGCAACAATAGATAACCAGAGGCACTTAATATGTATTGATAGAAAAGAGTGTTGAGGGAACTAGAGAGATTTTGGGGAAGAACAGAACTATCTTATAGAGACTTAAATTTTTTCAAATGCTGTGTGGTGATATAAAATCTTTCTCTAATCTTTCCTTACAGTCTTCAGGAAAATGAGCATTATTTACTAATGCGTTCCAGGGTAGAATAGAACTGGTGGTCTTCTAAAGAAGAAAAAAAATCACAGTGGCAAACTCTATATTTATATGTATCTATCTCCTATACACATATACACATATAGCTGTGTGTGTGTGTGTGTGTTATATTGCTAAAACTTTAGACAGTTGGAATTTAAGAGTTTATTTGAGCAAAGAACAGTTCATGAATTGAGCAGCACTTGGAACCAGAAGAGGTTCAGAGAGCTCCAACCAGCAGCATGAGCAGTTAGCTATTATAGAAAGCAGAGAAATCATCTGGTTGGCTCCAGCTAGGTTTTTGCCTTGTTTGGGTATAGTGTGATAAATTCGGTTTTTGTGATTGGCTGAATCTCAGCTATTTGTTACAAAAAATATACTCCTAGGTTGGAATTCAGTTTGTTTGTATACAAAGTTAGGTTGCCTCAGGTCAATCAATGGCTTTTTGCTTAATTTAATTATATATAAAAATATATAAAATATATAAAATATATTAAAAATATATAAAATATAATATGTTATATATATTATAGCTTTCTCTCATGCACTCACCTATGTACATATATGCAAGGATGCAAATGACAAGAGTTCTCCTTTTCCCTTTGAGGGATCAGTGAAGGAGTAGACAGACTTCACTGACTGCATTTAGCTGCACCCGAAGCAGTGCAGTTTGCAAGATTCAAGAAAGAAGTGCAATGAGAATAGTTGTTTCTTTTTTTTTTTTTTTTGAGATGGAGTCTCGCTCTGTCACCCAGGCTGGAGTGCAGTGGCGCTATCTGCAATCTCCACTTCCCAGGTTCACGCCATTCTCCTGCCTCAGCCTCCCGAGTAGCTGGGACTACAGGCGCCCGCCACCATGCCTGGCTAATTTTTGTTTTTGCATTTTTAGTAGAGATGGGGTTTCACCATGTTAGCCAGGATAGTCTTGATCTCCTAACCTCGTGATCCACCCGCCTCGGCCTCCCAAAGTGCTGGGATTACAGGCGTGAGCCACTGTGCCTGGCCGAGATTAGTTGTTTCTTAAAGAAAACGGTGATGTACTGAGGGTTGAGGGCTTCAAAAGAGCAACCACAAGGGGAAGAGGAAAAGTATAGGAGAGAAGGCAAGAGTTGGAAAATAAAATAGTGATTACCGGGATACAATCTGAAGGCTCAACCAGTGAGGTCTTGCAAATGTTGTGTTATATAAAGGGGAAGAATGAACTATAAAGGAGCACAACTCTCAATCTCTCAAACTCTACATTTAGGACACATTTTGAAATCCTATAACGGAACTGCTTATAGCTGTAGTGGAATCCAATGTATATTGGGTGGGATAACAGCCAGTGTGGTTTTGGAAAGGGGTAATCTACCCATAATCCTACCACCCATCTTGTCCCAATAAAATATTATTGCACGAAGATGTGTATTGACCATCAGAATGCTCCCACTGCAGTATGAAAGACCACCAGAACAATTCCCCTAGTTCTTACCCACTCCCAGCAGAGAATTACATACAGCTTTCATAGCAGGAGGATCCCTGCCGTGTGGTCTGTTTTTACTGGTAGACAACAATGAAATACGTTTTAGTGTTTAAACAGTTTAAGAAGTTGGAAAATATTTGAGGTAATAATCAGGTATCCAGACTTAACACTTGTTCATTCATTAGAAATCACTAAAAATCAGCCTATTGGTAAATGAGTTAGGGATAGAAAATAAGCCACGGGATTAGGACTGTCAACCAATTTTGATTCTTTGATGACTGTTCACTGTCATGCTTAAGCTCTGGAGATATAAAGGAGTATTTCCCAAATGCTTTTGTCCTCCTTACCACAGCTTCCCTGCAGGGACAAGATAATACTTCTCCGCTTCAGCTCACGTGGAAAGGTGGTAACACACTTGCCCAGAGACCTGTATTGACTTCTTGAGGATTGGCATTCTCACTGTATCTTTAGGTGATTATAAGAATTTTCAGTTCAGGAAGACAAAAGTTGTAAATCTTAACCTTTGAGGAACTTCCTACTTGGGATTAGAGACTATAAAGTGAATGATACAGCCTTGTTAGTGGTACAAGTTTAGTATCCCTTATCTGAAATGCTTAGGACCAGAAGTGTTTCAGATTTTGTTTTTTTTTTTCAGATTTTGGAATATCACCATATACATAATGAGATATCTTGGAGATAGGATCTAAGTCTAAACACTAAATTCATTTACGTTTCATATAAACCATATACAGATAGCCTGAAGGTAATTCTATACAATATTTCAAATAATTTTATGCATGAAACAAAATCGTAGCTCTATTTTAATTGCAGCCCATCACATGAGGTCAGGTGTGGAATTTTCCACTTGTGGCATCATGTTGGTACTCAAAAAATTTTAAATTTTGGAGCATGTTGGATTTTGGATTTTCAGATTACAGAAGCTCAACCTGTAGTAGCATATGCTACTTATGAAATCAAAGTGGTTGCCAGAATTATGTCTCTTCTTTCAGTGTGATGTATTTAAGAAAAAGCGAAAACTTAGATACATGGTAGCACTATATAACAAACAATAGAAGATGAGACTCAAAAGGCCAGAATGTGGAGTAGCTGGAAAGGCTACACGAGGTCCCATGGAAGCCAACTTTAGACAGAGCTGGCACTATGAGAAAATAGCAAAGTCTGGATCAGGAGGAGCAAAAGAGTATAAGAGAGTCGAGTTAACAGCTGAGCAAAAGAGTGGGGATTCATGAATTTCCACTGCTGTGATTGATCTCTGCTTTAAATCTACAACTACTTCCAGCTCACACCTGTACTTGGGCTTCTGTTTGTGAATATCTATGATATTCCTCTTATTACTCCAGGTATAATCTTTATCAACATCTTTTACTTGAACTACAGAGAATATGTCTTTGTTAGTTTCCCAAAGAGCCAAACAAAAACAGGTAGACTTACAAACTGGTGGAGGTTGAGAGACAGTTTGCACAGGCTATAGATAACCAAAAAAGTCATCATCTATAATTAAGCAGGATTTGGTAAATATGAACAGGCTAGTAAACTTTTTTGAGGTTGGCAAATTAGGGAGATTTCTGTAGTTGGCCATAAATATTAAAGGTTTCATGACTTTAAGCCCAAGTATCACCTTACATCCTGCAGACATTTATCATACACCTCATTTGGTATATTTCAGACTTCAATAAACTGCAAGATTTCTTCACTATGATTTCTACCTACCTTAATATGCAATTCATATTTAAAATCACCCATTAAACCAATTGGTGTGGCTGCTTGGGATTCTAATTTGCAGAAGTACATTTTGGAAACCTGAATGCAATAAGAATGATATAATGGACTTTGGGGACTGCAGGGGGAGGGTGGGAGGGTGGGGAGGGATAAAAGACTACACATTGGGTACAGTGTACACTGCTTGGGTGACGGGTGCACCAAAATCTCAGAAATCACTACTAAAGAACTTTTCCATGTAACCAAAACCCATCTGTTCCCCAAAAGCTATTGAAATAAAATAAAAATAATAAAAAAAGAAATTTGCAAGATATTAGACTTCCCATTGGATTCAGGGCTTCTCAAATATTGATGTCACTTTGCATTTTAAATTTCATGAGCAAGAGTTTGTACAGACCAGAATTTCAGTCCCAGCTCTGCCACCTCATAGTATTGTGAGTCTGGGAAAATTACTTCACTTCTCTCTTCCTCAATTTAACTTCACAGGGTTGATCTGAGGATTAAAGACACAACGTAAGTAAGGAAGCTGGCACGTAGTAGATGCATATGTCAGATTTGCTCTCCTTATTGGTGGGATGGGTAGAGTAGGAGGGGGAGGATGACATTTTTCTATCTCCAGGTTCAGGAAAAATTAGAACCAAGATATAATATTCAATTCCAAAGTCAGAGTAAACATTTTTTCATTATAAAATGACACATTAATATAGGTTTGTTGTAAAAAATGAAGATCATATATGTAGTAAAAAGTATGAAGACTGCCTTCCCCCATTTCCCATCCCACTTTCCTCCCCAAATTAAGGGTCATCTCAGAGCCTTTGCTCGGGGAGACTTCTCCACTCCCCTCCCACATCCTACAGGGGCTACTGCTTCTCTTCAGGTCTCAGTTTAAATGTCATTTGCTCGGAGAAACCCCCTTTGACCACTCTAAGGTGGTCTCCTTGCTTCCTTCTTTTATTTTCTATGTGAAATTGAACTTTTGCAGTAAGATCTTTGTTTGTGTGCATCCCCTGTTAGACTGTAAGCTCCATGAAGGCCAGATGTTGGCTGTTTTGTTCATCACTGTACACTAGTACCTGGCGTGGTCTGTGGTATATAGAAGGTACTCAATCAATATTTGTTGGATTGAATGAAAGATGCTTGTTTAATGTTTTACTTTATATTCAGTGTATAGATTTTTCTGGTGACTCTTATACTCATGTTTTTGCCAAAATTGTAATATATAGCCACACTGCAGAGATATTCTGGAGGAATCTGAAAATAGCATACAAATGTATGAAATTAATATAGTTTCTGAGTTTTTGAGAGCCAGGGAGTTTTGCTGATTTGTTAGTATTTGTCAGTCATTTAGTAAGTATTTATTGAGTGCTTTAGATAGTCAGTGATAAACAAAACGGATGTGTCCCATATGGAATTTTATTCTTAGAAGAGGAAATACATTAATTTTGTAAAAACAAATACATGGAATGGAATGTTATGGTTTGATTATGTTGCCTCAGTTTTGGCCCAGACCCCAAGATAAAGGTGCTAACTAGTTCCAGTTCTAAAGTGAGATGGAAGATCATGAAGCAGATTTGAAAGGGAAGCTGGTTTTGTAATCTTTAGCTGACGAACTACCTCTAGCCTATAAAAGAAATTAGAGAAGCCCAGAGGTATTGTTAGAAATGTCATGGGATTATCTGATGACAGATGTTGGGGTTGTGACTCCCCCCAGAAGGAGTGTGGGTGCTTTTCCCTCATTTAAAGGCTAGTGAGAGGAACTTTAATGGAATCACTCATGGAGCTTCATGTATGTGTCCTAGGGTTTGGGGTTCATGCAGCTGAATCATCCAGAGGATGACAGGCTGTGTCTGGAGCTGCCCTGTCAGGGCTTTTGATGAAGAGTGAGCTGGGTTTGGAAAATAGCAACATTCCCACCAATAGTGCTCAAGAAGCGTGCTACTGGTAGGCCAGATGAGGGCTTCTGGAGCAAGAGGAAGAGACAGATGGGATTGTCTTAAGAGTCTGCCTAAAAACATCAACTAGAGAGTTGAGAATACTTCAGTGGGAAGAAGAGGAGGTATACTCCCAGATTCCTAAGAGTAGAATGCTAGGAGAACATTCCAGAAGAGATATATTTGCATGTGTCATGGGAACTGCTGGTGTATGAACTTCAAAGAAAGACAAAAGTGTCCTCTAGAGGAAGTGTCAGCTTTAAACACTTGCCATGGTCAGAGAGCTTTAGAGGTAGATTTACAAAAGAGTATGAGTCAAATAAGACCTTTCTTTCACCTTGACTCTTATCAGCCTGGCCCTCCCTCAAGCTTTCAGTCTTAGGAAAGCCAAGTGTGAACTAGTAAGGGAGGAGGAATAGACAAGCTAAGCTGGAAACTAAAAAGACCAACCATGCTGCCTTTCTGGAGGAAGGGAGAAACTTTAAATGAAGTTAAGATATTTTAAAAATTCCCTGAACTGGACATATTATTAATTTCCGAATTCCGAATTCAGTGTCTGTATCTGTATCTATTTATCTTCTTGTTCCTAATAATACAAGGTATGTAATAGATGTGCCTCTGATGGGGAGATTTATTACTGGCCAAGTGTAACCCACATATCTCAGGAGGCTGCAAATTGCCTGAGATATTTCCACCCACCCTGTTCCATGCCTTGGTTTTAAAAATGAACTTCAGAGCAGCTTTGAGAAGAAAAGAACACTATTTTCTTATTCTGAATGTGTAAGAGTATGTGGTAGACAAAATCATGCTTGCCTTCCCACTCCCCAAAGATGTCCAGGTCCGAATCTTCAGGACCTGTCAAGATGTCAAGATGTTACCTTACATGGCAGAAAGGACTGTGTATATATTCCAGAGGAAGATTATTATTATATTCCTTCCCTTCCTCAGGAATATATGTACAGTCCCTACAAAATAGGGCTTAATAAATTGCATGCCAATCGTTAATAGTTTGCATACTATTTTTGCATACATTTTTTTATTCATTCATTCATTTACTCAGTATTTAATGAGTACCTTCTGGGTGCCCAGCACCTGAAGATATAAAAATGAGTAAGACAGATACAGATGCAGATGAAGAAATTGAGGCTCTGAGAGGTTAAATGACTTGCCCAAGGTCCATATTTAGTGAGTGGTAGAGTTGGTTCTGGAATCCATGTCTTCTGATTCCAGATTCCATCCATTTTATCTTCCTCCTCATCACTTAATAAGAAGAGTTACCACTGCCGCATCAATATTAAATACTGATTGATCTAATGCATGTACCAAAATACATTACACTCCATGAGGATACAAAAAGTCTGTCACTAACCTAAAATAAAATAGCAGACTAGACAAGGTAGAATGTCTAATCTCCCAGTTTTATTTTAGAATTTAAGATAGAATATGATAAATATTATAAAAGAACGGGAATAAAATGGCTTATTATCTGAAAGGCTAAAGAAAGAATATTTAGCTGGGATAGAAAATCAAGTAGAACCTCTTCCTTTATGGAGGGTGTGTCATTTGAACTGGTCTTGAAAGACGTCTTAGAGGAATTAACTTTCATATACTGGGACCGTTTTGGGTCTTTCTCATGGTCATATAATTTTGTGAGAGAGATTGTGGATTCATTCTCAGCTTAGCATTCACCATGGCCTACTTTGCACCTGAAGTGTAGTTTTCATTTTCTTTTTTCAGAAGAAGATGGGGAGAAGTGGGAGCTGGGGTTGTTGAAGAAAATGGTTATGGGTGAGTAGGGAAGACAAGTAGAAAAAATGTTGTCTAATAATCTACAGGCATACCCTGAAGGTATTGTGGGTTCCATTCCAGACCCTTGCAATAAAGCAAATATAGCAATAAAATGAGTCACATAAATTTTTTGGCTTTCCAGTACATATGAAAGGTAGGTTTACGCTATGCGATAGTCTGTTAACTGCCCAATAGCATTATGTCTAAAAAACAATATGCACATCTTAATTTAAAAATACTTTATTGCTAAGTAATATGAATGATCATATGAACCTACAGCAAGGCGTACTCTCTGCTGGTGTTTCCTTGATGTTGATGACTGCTGACTAATCAGGGTGGTGGTTGCAGAAGGCTGGGTTGGCTGTGGGAAGTACTTAAAAAAAACTTAGGCTGGGCACGGTGGCTCACACCTGTGTCCCCACCGAAATCTCATCTAGAATTGTAACACCCACAATTCCCATGTGTCATGGGAGGAACTCAGTGGGAGGTGATTGAATTACGGGGGCGGGTCTTTCCTGTGCTGTTCTCATGATAGTGAATGAGTCTCATGAGATCTGATGGTTTCAAAAAACATGAGTTTCCCTGCACTTCTCTGTCTGCCACCATCCATGTAAGATGTGACTTGCTCCTCCTTGCCTTTTACCTTCTGCCATGATTGTGAGGCCTCCCCAGCCATGTGGAACTGTAAGTCCAATAAACCTCTTTCTTTTGTAAATTGCCCAGTCTTGGGTATGCATTTATCAGCAGCATGAAAATGGACTAATACAATCTCTCATCTGTTGATGGACCCTTAGGTTGCTTCCAAATGGATCTTATGAATAGTGCTGCAATAACATGGGAGTGCAGATATCTCTTAGGTTTACTTGTTTCCTTTCTTTTGGGTATATACCTAAGGAGTGGGATTGCTGGATCAAATGGTAGCTCTATTTTTAGTTTTTTGAGGAACCTCCAAACTGTTCTCCACAGTGGTTGTACTAATTTACATTCCCACCAACAGTGTACAAGGGTTCCCTTTTCTCCACATCCTCTCCAGCATTCGTTATTGTCTAACTTTTGGATAGAAGCCATTTTAACTGGGGTGAGATAATAGCTCATTGTAGTTTTGATTTGCATTTCTCTTGATGATCAGTGACGTTGAGCACCTTTTCAATACTCCTGTTTACCATTTGTATGTTTTCTTTGGAGAAATGTCTATTCAGATCTTTTGCCCATTTTAAATTGGATTATTAGATGTTTTTCCTATAGAGTTGTTTGAACTCATTATATATTCTGGCTCTGAATCCCTTGTCAAATGAGTAGTTTGCAAATATTTTCTCCCATTCTGTGGGTTGTCTCTTTGCTTTGTTGATTGTGTCCTTTGCTGTGCAGAAGCTTTTTAACTTGATGTGATCTCATTTGTCCATTTTTGCCTTGGTTGCCTGTGCCTGTGGGACATCACTCAATATCCTAGAGAGTTTCTCTAATGTTTTCTCTTAGTAGTTTCATAGTTTGAGGTCTTAGATTTAAATCTTGAGTTCATTTTGATTTGATTTTTGTGTACGGTAAGAAGTAGGAGTCTAGTTTCATTCTTTTGCATGTGGATATCCATTTCTCCAAGCACCATTTATTGAAGAGACTGCCTTTTCCCCAATGTATGTTCTTGGCACCTTTGTCAAAAATGAGTTCATTGTAGATGTATGAATTTATCTCTAGGTTCTCTCTTCTATTCCACTGGTCTACATGTCTCTTTTTATGCCAGTACCATGCCACTTTGGTTACTATAGCTCTGTAGTGTATAAGTCAGGTAATGTGATTTCTCCAGTTTTGTTTTTGCTTAGGATAGCTTTGGCTATTCTTTTATGGTTCCATATAAATTTTAGAATTGTTTTTTCTATTTCTGTGAAGACTATCATTGGTATTTTGATAGGGATTGCATTGAATCTGTAGATTGCTTTGGGTAGTACGGACATTTTAACAATATTGATTCTTCCAATCCATAAACATGAAATCTCTTTCTATTTTTTGGTGTCTTCTTTAATTTTGTACATCACTGTTTTATAGTTTTCATTGTAGAGATCTTTCATTTCTTTCAAAAATTAATTCCTAGGTATTTTATCTTATTCATAGCTATTGTAAATAGGATTACTTTCTTGATTTCTTTTTCAGATTTTTCACTGTTGACATATAAAAATGCTGCTGAGGCCAGGCACAGTGACTCACGCCTGTAATCCCAGCACTTTGGGAGGCCGAGGTGGGCGGATCACTTGAGGCCAGGCATTCGAGACCAGCCTGGCCAACATGGTGAAACCTCATCTCTACTAAAAATACAAAAATTAGCCAGGCGTGTTGGTGCACACCTGTAATCCCAGCTACTTGGTAGGCTGAGGCAGGAGAATTGCTTGAACCCAGGAGGTGGAGGTTGCAGTGAGCAGAGTTTGCACCACTGCACTCCAGCCTGGGTGATGGAGCAAGACTGTCCCAAAAAAAAAAAAAAAGATACTATTGATTTTTGTATGTTGATTTTGTATGCTGCAGCTTTACTGAATTTGTTTATCAGTCCTGATAATTTTTTGGTGGAGTCTTTAGGTTTTTCCAAATATAAGATCATATCATCTGCAAACAAGGATGATTTGACCTCTTCCTTTCCAACTTGGATGCCCTTTATTTCTTTCTCTTGTCTGATTGCTCTAGCTATAACTTTTAGCACTTTGTTGAATAACAGTGATGACAGTGGGCATCCTTCTTGTTTTCAGAACTTAGTGGAAAGGCTTTCAGTTTTTCCCCATTCAGTGTGATACTAGCTGTGGGTCTATCATATATGGCTTTTATTACATTGAGATATGTTCCTTCTATACCCAGTTTTTTTGGGTTTTTATAACTAAGTGATGTTGAATTTTATCAAATGCCTTTTAAGCATCAATTGAAATGATCATATTGTTTTTGTCCTTCATTCTGTTCATATGATGTATCATATTGATTGATTTGCATATGCTGAACCATGGTTGCATCCTTGGGTTAAATCCCACTTGGTCATGATGAATGATCTTTTTAATGTGCTGTTGAATTTGGTTTGCTAGCATTTTGTTGAGATTTTTACATCAATATGTATCAGTGATACTGGCCTATTGTTTTCTATTTTTGATGTGTCTTTGTCTGGTTTTGATGTCAGTGTAATACTGGCCTCATAGAATACATTTGGAAGTAATCTCTCCTCCTCTATTTTTCCACATAGTTTGAGTAGGATTGGTATTAGTTCTTCTTTAAATGTTTGTTAGAATTCAGCAGTGAAGCCTTTGGGTCCTGGCATTTTCTTTGATGGGAGACTATTATGGCTTCATTCTCATAACTTATTATTGGTGTATTCAGGTTTTGAGTTTCTTCATGGTTCAATCTTGATAGGTTGTATGTGTCTGGGAATTTATCCATTTCTTCCAGATTTTCCAATTTAATTTCTTTGGTATTAGTTACAGTGCCTCCTTTTTCATCTCCAATTTTATTTATTTGGGTCTTCTCTCTTTTTTTCTTAGTTAGTGTGGCTAAAGGTTTGTCACTCTTGTTTATCTTTTTAAAAAACCAAGGTTTGTTTCATTGATCTTTTGTATTGTTTCCTTCATTTCAATTTCATGTATTTCTGCTTTTTTTTTTCTTTTTTTTTTTTTTGAGACGGAGTTTTGCTCTTCTTGCCCAGGCTGGAGTGCAATGGCATGATCTTGGCTCACTGCAACCTCCGCCTCTCAGGTACAATCGATTCTCCTGTCTCAGCCTCCCAAGTAGCTCAGATTACAGGCATGTGCCACCATGCCCAGCTAATTTTTTTGTATTTAGTAGAGATGGGGTTTCACCATGTTAGTCAGGCTGGTCGCAAACTCCTGACCTCAGGTGATCCACCCGCCTTAGACTCCCAAAGTGCTGGGATTTTAGGCGTGTGCCACTGAGCCCAGCCTCTGCTCTGATCTTTATTGTTTCTTTCTTCTATTAATTTTTGGTTTGGTTTGTTGTTGCCTTTCTAGTTCTTTAAGGTGTATCATTAGGTGGTTTTTTTGAATTTTTTTTTCTTTTTCAATGTAAACATGTATAGTTATAAACTTCCTTCTTAGTTCTGCTTTTGCTGTATTTCTTAGGTTTTGGTATGCTATGTTGCCATTAGCATTTGTTTCAACAAATTTCTACATTTTCTTCTTACTTTCTTCATTGACCCACTGGTCATTCAGTAGCATGTTGCTTAATTTCCATGTGTTTGAACAGTGTCCGAAGTTCCTCTCGTTATTCATTTGTAGTTTTATTTCATTGTGGTCAGAGAAGATGCTTGATATTATTTCAGTTTTTTGAATGTTTTAAGACTTATTTTGTGAACTAACACATGGTCCTTCCTTGAGAATGATCCATATGCTGAAGAAAAGAATGTCTATTCTGCAGTCGTTGCATGAAATGTTCTGTAAATCTCTATTAGCTCCATTTGTTCTATAGTGCAGATTAAGTACAATGTTTCTTTGTTGATTTCGTCTGGAAGATCTGTTCAGTACTTAAAATAGGATATTGAAGTCTCCAGCTATTATTGTATTGGAGTCTAACTCTTTAGCTCTGATATTTGCTTTATATATCTGGGTGCCCCATTATTGGGTGCATATATATTTACAATTGTTATATCCTCTTGCTGAATTGCCCCCTTTCTTATTACGTAGTGACATTCTTTGTCTCTTCTGATAGTTTTTGTCTTGACATCTATTTTGTTTAAATATAGCTACCTCGGTCTAGGATTATAGACATGAGCCATGCACTGCACGTGGCCAGCTCATTCTTTTCAAAAGTTAATATTCTTTTTTTTTTTTCGAGTTGGAGTCTTGCCCTGTTACCCAGGCCAGAGTGCAATGGTGCAATCTTGGCTCATTACAGCCTGGAACTCTTGGGCTCAAGCAATCCTTCTGGCTAAGCCTCCCTGGTAGGTGGGACTACAGGCACATACCACCACACCCGACTATAAAAGTTAATATTCTATAGCATGAATATACTACGATATATTCAGTCATTATTTTGATGGACATGCATACCCTTCCTTTCTTCTTTCCTTCCTTCCTCTCTTTCTCCCTTTCTTCCTTCAGACAAAGTTGAAAGAAACAGTGGTATATATATGTTTTTGGCACTAGTGCTTTTATTTGTAAAGAATAAATTTCTCAAAAATGTATTTTTGTATCCAAGATTTCCGCTAAATTGTATATGCATTTTTAATGTTAATAGATATTGCCTGATTAGTTTCCAGAAGAGGTTGCAGCAATTCATATTCCAACCAGTGATGCATGAGGGTGTCCATTACTCTGCGTCTTCATCAATAATGAATAGCATTGCTTAACATTTTTTTTGTCAGTTTTATGAGTGAACACTTTCAAATAAAGACCACTTTCCTGGAGGAAGCAGTTTTTTCCTTTCCAGTCTTTTCAGGTCTGGATGGGGGCACTTCTTTTGTAAGATATTGAAGGAATATTAAACTTCTTTCTGAGGAGGAACCTTGATCTTCTTCCTTTTTCCTTTGTAGTGGAACAGTTGGAAGTAATATATATTTACATTTTAGGTTCAGAGAATAATTGATCAATCATTTTGTGTTCCAATGTATCCAGGTTGGCTTCTTCCAGTAAGATTCACCAGCTAACAGTCATGTTGTGTAAGGATCAATGGCTAATCTCTTTAGGAATTGATTGGAATGGACCAGTTTAACTTTTCATCCTAGTATCATGAATTTGGCTTCAGATTCTCAGGAGAGAGAGAGCATTTTCAGAATGTTTTGAGTTATGAGATTATTTCCTGGTCATGGAGGATGGGGACACTGATTAACAGTGACATTTAGACAACATAAAATGGGGGTTAGGATGGCTCCTCAAGGCAATATCAGAGTGCAGTAACCAACAAGGTGGGGAAATGATATTGGGGAGGCCAAAGCAAGTTGCTCAAACCTAAGATGACAGAAATAAAATTAAAAGTAAACTTCTACCTCTGACCATGACAGAGCTACAGGGTTATGGTTTTTCATCTCATGATTAAAAAACTAGAAATCTGGAAAGAATAAACAATGAAAACCCTGCTTTGAGGCATTGTCCAACAGGCAGTCCCAGACTGTAATCCCTGTGAGAAGGAGAAAAAAAACTAGGTGAATCCCACAGTTGCCCAGTTCCATTTTCCTGGAGGCAATTTTCATATAACACTGCAGAGCCTGGTGATTTTGCTGAATTGAGGAGACAGAGGTTGGAGTTCTTGGAGGTGGAAGGAGTTAGAACTTGTGGGGAAGATTATAAAAAATGGGAGGGCCTTACACAGAAGCACCAACCTAATACAAATTCTTCCAGAAAACAGGAAAAGTGGGAGCTTTTTTTTTTTTTTTTTTTTTTTTAAGATGGAGTCTCACTCTGCTGCCCAAGCTGGAGTGCAGTGGCATGATCTTGGCTCACTGCAACCTCCGCCTCCTGGGTTCAAGCAATTTTCCTGCCTCAGCCTCCTGAGTAGCTGGGATTACAGGCACGTGCCATCACATCTGGCTAATTTTGTGTATTTTTAGTAGAGATGGGGTTTTGCCATGTTGGCCAGGCTGGTCTTGAATTCCTGACCTCAGGTGATCTGCCCGCCTTGGCCTCCCAAAGTGCTAGGGTTACAGGCATGAGCCCCCGTGCCTGGTGAGCACTTGTTTCATGAGGCTAGAATTCTCTTGAAACCAAAACTAGCCATAGATGTTATGAGAAAAGGAAACTATAGGTTAATCTCTCTCATGAACAAAGATAAAAAATTCTGAACAAAATACTGGCAAACTTCATCCAGTGACCTATGAGAAGATAATGTGTGAGAATTAAGTTGGATTTATTCCTGAAATGAAATATTTGTTTAACACTGGAAACAATCAATCAATGTAATGTACTACATTAAATGATTAAAGCAGAAAAATATCATATGATCATCTCAATAGATGTGGCAAACCATTTGATAAAAGTCAACATATATTCATGATAAAAACATTCAACAAATTAATAATATAAGAGAATATCCTCAACCTGATAAAAGGTTTCTACAGAAAAGCAATAGGAAAATCATTCTTAATTGGTGACATTTTGAAAGCTTTCTCTTTGGAATTGGAAAAAGGACAAGGATGCCTACTCTAGTTTTCTTCAATGTTGTACTGGAAGTCCTAGCCAGTGCAAGATGGTAAGAAAAGAAATAAGAGAAATACAAATTGGAAATGAGTAAATAAACTGTCACTATTTGCTGGTAACTTGATTGTGTATATACAGAAAAATTTAAAAGAAGGTATAGATATATTATTAGCATTAATAAATTAGCAAGTTTGTAGGATACAAGGTCACTAAACAAAAAACAGACGTAGTTCTGTATGTCAGCCACATACAGTTGTAAAATGAAATATAAAAAGCAACCATTTACAGTGGCATCAAAAATTTTGAGTATTCTTGGAATAAATCTATGAAAAGATATACTATACTTCTGTGGAGAACATTCTTGAAGGAAATTAAAGAAGCCCCAAATAAAGGGAGAAATTAGATTCATAGACTGCAAAACTTAATGTTGTAAAGATATCAGATTCTTTTCAAATTATCTCCTCAATTTATCTGTAGATTTAAAAAAATCCCAAACAAAATTCCATTTTCTCTGTGTTTCCTGCATTTGTTTAGAATCTTAAGCTGATTCTAAACTTTATTTGAAAATTAAAAGATCAATAATAGCTAAAACACTCCGGAAGAAAAGCAGCAATATGGCAGGATTCCATATATCAAGACTTTTTCCTAAAGCTGCAGTAATTACAACAATGGTATCAGCACAAAAATATATAACTGATTGACACAAAAAAATAGAGTCCAGAAAGAGAGCCAAGATATGAACACTTGATTAGACAAAGGTGCCATTGCACAGTAGCAGATTAAGGATAGTCTTTTCAATAAAATGTATGGGACAAGTGGATATACATATGATAAAAAGAAACAAAGAAAGAAAAGGAAAAAAAAAAGGAAAAGAAACTTGACTTTTATCTCATATCACAGCCAGACATCAATTCCACGTGGATTGTAGGCATGAAGGTGCATGGCAAACAGTGAAGCTTTATTAGATAAAATAGAAGCATATTATCCTGACTTTGGGTAGGGAAAGATTTTTTAAAGCAGAAATAAAAGGCACTAACTGTATAGAAATGGTTGACAAATTTGACAATAAAATTAAGATCTTCTCTTCATCAAAAGACAAACTTAAGGGCGTACAAAGGTAGGCTACAGAATGGTAGAAAGTATTTGTAACATATGTAACTGACAAAAGCCTTGTATCTATAATTTCTTTTTTTGAGACAGAGTCTTGCTGTGTTGCCCAGGCTGGTCTTCAACTTCTGGCCTCAAGTAATCCTCCCACCTGGGCCTCCCAAATTGCTGAGATTACAGATGTGAGTTACAGTGCCCTGCCAAGGCCTGTATCTAGATGACATGAAGTATTCTTTCATATTAATTAAAAAAAGACAATTTATATAAAATGATCAATGACTTAAACAGGAACTTCACAAAGAGGATATCCAAATGTGCAATAAATGCATGAGAAATGCTCAACTCAGTAATCAGTGAATTGCAAACTAAAAGAAGCTGCTACACAATTAGCTGAATGGCTTATATTAAAAAGATGGCACTCTCACATATGAGCAAAGATGTAGAACAACTGGTAGAAGGGTAAATTGGCACAACAATTTGGAAAACAGTTTAGCATGATACAGTAAAGTTGAAGATGAGGCAGTCCTGTGACCATCAGTTTCATTTCTAGGTATGTACTCAACTGAAATATATCCACATATGCACTGGGAGACATGAATCTTAATGTATATAGTAGCATTACATTTGGTAATTTCAAATTGAACTAACTCAAATGTTTGTCACCAAGAAGTGACAAATAAGTCTTTGATATTTGTACGAAGGACTACTGTACAGTAATGAAATGTAACAAATGACAGCTTCATGTAACAACATGATGAATTTCAGAAACAATGTTGAAGGACAGAAGCAAGACCAAAAGAACATATACCGTGTGCTTTTATTTATTTAATGTTAAAAAATAAGCAAAACTAAAGTGTAGTGTTTAGGTATACATACTTATGGGAAGGGTACAGGTGATTAAAAAAGAAGTGAACACTTAAAAATTTATTACACATTAATTATATGTTATATATGGACATGTAGTTTGTATCAAATTACAGATTTCCCCTCATATTTCTCAATATTTATGCAATGACTCTTCAGTCCATTCTTTTTTATGGGGAACTTAGTGACAGGGGTCACATATTCAAACAAGCTAAAGAAGTGTTTTTTTTCTGCCCATAGCCAGCAGGAGTTCTCAGATACATTTTCGACTTCATTTTCATCACATATTCCTTCAGTTCCTTAATCAGCATCTTCTCTGGAACAGGACTGTTAATTCGGTTTGAAATATTGACTGTGGATGAGTGATTACCCAAATCTCTTGGGATGTCTTGATAACTCTGTGTTTATAACACCTAATATGTTCTTGAAGAAATGAAGGACTGCATTTGGACTGTCATTGGTGATAGGTTACAAAGGATTTGGGCTAAAGTAGACCTCAGGATTGATATATGCCTTGGGGATAGTATGGAACATTAGTAAAATTATAAAAATAATTGTGATAATTCCTTTAAAAATTGTTTATTTGGGTCACCATTCTGAAGGCTGGGAATTCCAAGATTGAGGGCACATCTGGTGAGAGCCTCTTGCTGCATCATAACATGGCAGAGGCATCTTGTGGTGAGAGAGTTGGTATGAGAGAGGGCAAGAGCCAGTAAGACAGAGAGGAAAATGGGGGATGAATAATTTATCCTTTTAGCAGGATCCCACTCGTGTGATAAACTGACCCACTTACACAATAACAGCAATACTCTATTCTCTAATTGCTGCTCAAAGATCCTGCATGTCAACACTGTTTCATTAGCAGTTAAATTCCAACAAAAGTTTGGAGGAGACATTCAAATCATAGCAGTAGGATTCAGTAAATGGTTCTTGAATTAATCTAAGACTTAGTCTTTAAAATAAGGCTCATTTCAGAAGCTGGTCCTTATATTTGATGACATCTATTAATATTTTATTGAGACTAAAGGTTACAGTTCTCCATAATTAATGTAGGAAATAGGATTCCCTTCTTTATGAAATTGAGCCAAATGACATAGGCTTATTTTCAAAATTTTTAGCTGTCAAGAGAAATTTAGAAATAAAGACATTAAAGTATTACATAAGTATTCTTGCCATTTTTCTAGGTGAAATTACACCTCAGAAACACAGTCAAGTGAACAATGAATATGCAAACTTTTCTAGGTAGACTGGATAGAATCTTTTATTTCAGCATTTTCCTTAGAATATTCTTTTTATAGGAACAATAAAATTGAAGCAATTTTTAAAAAGCCATACCATTATTAGAAATTCAAGTATTCTTTTCCTTCTGGCTGTGTGATTGGATATTTCCCACCCCCCTAGAAAGTATTTGCTCACTGGCTTTCTTCAATTCTTGATTTCTTTTAAATCTCAATCCTTGGTTCTCTGCTATTCTCTATGTATGCTATTTTATTTGGGGAGTTACTATTGTCCCCTAACCTCAAATATTACTCTTATGATTATAATTTCCAGGTTCTACCTCCCATTCAAACTCCATTCCAATTTTGTCAGGTTTTTTTTTTAGGACATCTGTATCTTCCACCAAACATTCAAGCTCAGTGTCTTCTACACAGAATTCCTAGTACCCATGAATAACTACTTTCAAACTCCCAGTTTCTGCCAGTATTCTTGCTATGTTCTGAGGTGGAAATAAAAGCTATTTGTCTGCGACAGCTATTATCCCATTTATCATCAGGTTTCATTTGCCTTATTTAGCTAAGCATTTATGCCCACTGATGTTTCACACACATTGTAATAAAAAATAATGATACTTAACATTATTCAGTTTTTCATATGTGCCAGCATCTAAGAGCTGTACATTCTTAACTCATTTTATCCTTGCATCAACACAGGTTTTTAATTTTTGCTTCATGCAATTGTCTTTTATTTTATTTTATTTTATCTTATTTATTTTTTTTTGAGACATAATCCTGCTCTGTCACCCAGGCTAGAGTGCAGTGGTGCGATCTCGGCTCACTGCAACCTCCGCCTCCCAGGTTCAAGCGATTCTCCTGCCTCAGCCTCCTGAGTAGCTGGGATTACAGGCACCCACCACTGCACCCAGCTAATTTTTGTATTTTTAGTAGAGATGGGGTTTCACCATCTTGGCCATGCTGGCCTTGAGCTCCTGACCATGATCCACCCTCCTCAGCCTCCCAAAGTGCTGGGATTACAGGCGTGAGCCACTGCACCCGGCCATTTTAAGTTTTTATTATTTTTAGAGATAGGGTCTCATTCTGTCACCCAGGCTGGAGTATAGTGGCATGATCATAGCTCACTGCAGTGTTGAACTCTTGAGCTCAAGCAATCCTTTCACCTCAGTATCCTGAGTAGCTTGGACTGCAGGCATGTGCCACCATGCCTGGCTAATTTTTAATTTTTTTGTAGAGATAAGGTCTCACTGTTTTGCCTAGGTTGGTCTCCAACTCCTGGCCTCAAGCAACCCTTCTGTCTTGGCCTCCCAAAGCATTGGGCTTACAAACATGAGCCACTTCACCTGGCCTGTCTTTTAAATTATATAGAAAAGAAAGAGTTACAAACAAAAAACACATTTTTATTGTCCTTTATATTTATCTATGTAATTACCTTTTCTGTGCTTTTTATTTCTCCTTGTCGATTTCAGTTACTCTCTAGGGTTCTTTTATTTAATTCTGAAGGACATTCTTTAATATTTATTTTAGTATGGTCACTAGTGAGGAATTCTTTAGGTTTTTGTTTATCTGGAAATGTTTTATATTTGCCTTCATTTTTAAAGATAGTTGTATTAGTTTGTTCTCACACTGCTATAAAAAACTACTGTAGACTAGGTAATTTATGAAGAAAAGAAGTTTAATTGACTCACAGTTCCATAAGCTGTACAGGAAGCATGGCTGGGAGGCCTCAGGAAACTCACAGTCATGGCAAAAGGCAAAAGGGGAACAAGCACGTCTTACCATGGTGGAGCAGGAGAGAGAGCAAAGAGGGAAATGTTACATGCCAGATCTAATGAGAACTCACTATCATGAGAAAAGCAAGGGGGAAATCCGTCTCCATGATCCCATCACCATCCACCAGGTCCCTCCCCCAACATTAAGGATTGCAGTTCAACATGAGATTTGGGTGGGGACATGGAGCCAAACCATATCAATAGTTTTGCTGGCTATAGAATTTATTAGTGTTTTTTTTGTTTGTTTTTTTGTTTTTTTCCTCTTAGTACTTTGAATATGTCATCCCACCATTTCTGGTCCCCACAATTTCTGATGAGAAATCAGCTGTTGATCTTATTGAGTATCATATATACATGGTGGTTTGCTTCTTTTTTGGGGGCTTTCAACCTTTTTTTCTTTGTTTTTTGACAGTTTGAATATCTAGGCATGGATATCTTTGAATTTATTCTACTTGGAGTTTGAGGATGTGAAGATTAATGTTTTGTCTCCATTTGGGGAAATTATTGGCAAATATTTCTTCAAATATTCTTTCTGTACCTTTCTCTTGCTCCTCTCCTTCTAGGACTCTTATTATGCATATGTTTGCATGCTTGATGTCTCATATGTCTGAGGCGCTGTTCATTTTTCTTCATTCTTTCTTTTTTTGTGTTACACAGACTAGACACTCTCAATCGACCTGTTTTCAAGTTCATTGATTTTTTTTTTCTGTCTGCTGAAATCTTCTGTTGAGATTGTCTTGTGGATTTTTCCTTTCAGTTTTTGTTATTTTCAACTCCAGAATTTTTCTTTGTTTTTTTTTTTTTAAAGTCTATCTCTTTAAAATGTCTATTTCTAGAACCAATAAGTTGATATTTTCTATTTAGTGAGACATGATTCTCATACTTTCCTTTAATCCTTTAGATATGATTTAGTTCTTTGAATATATTTAAAATAGATTATTGAAGTCTTTGTATAGTGAGTCCAGTATCTGGGATTTCTTAGAGTCAGTTTCTGTTGATTGCTTTTTTTCCTTACGTATGGCCCATACTTTCTTATTTTTTTACTGTTCTTATAGTCTTTTTATTGTTCTTGTTGAAAGCTAGACATTTTAAGTAGTATAGTAGTTCTGGAAGTCAGATTTTCTTCCCCCACCTCAGGGTTTCTTGTTGCTACTGTTTGTTTTAGTGTGTTTGTTTAGTGACTTTTCTCAATTATTGCTGTAACATCTATATTCTATGTGGCTATTGAAGTCTCTGCTTGGTTAGCTTAGTGGTCAGCTAATTATTGGATGAAGACTTTCTTGATTGCCTAGAACCAATAAATCTCCCAGTCTTTGCAAAGGGTGTGTGTGTGTGTGTGTGTGTGTGTTGTGGCATGCTTTCAACTGTCAGCCAAGCAATTGACAGCTCTGTCTTGGCCCTCACTTTCTGCTTATGCAATTCCTCAAGCCAGATGTGAGAGCTTAGGGCCTTCTCAGATTTTCTTATCATGTTGTCAGTCACCACTGAGTTCTGGGCACAGGCATATATATGTGTGTGGTCATCTAGGTTCCTAGGAATATTTCAAAACATTTCAAAAAGCCTAGGACATCTTGTTTTCTATTGTTTCCCTTTAAGCTTTTTGTTTAGTCCATTGTTTGTCCTGTTTTCCACCTCATCAGGCAGTTATGAATTTATTTGTTTATTTTTTATTTTTAAAAGCCAGTCAAATTTAGCAGCAGGCGGTTATATACCAACTTTAGTGACACTAATGTTAATAAGTTCTGATAACCCACTACCATCTGACAAGCCAGGTATGAATTTAAACAGTTGACTTATTTGTTTTTGACAAATGCCCTGGGTAAAGCCCTTTTGAATTGTCACTTTGGAAAACTCCCTGTCGGGTAAAATTCAGACAACTTATCTGAATTTCTGGAAGTGAGATCTTCCAGGGAACTACCAGACAGATTGAATAATGGCAATTCCTTTAGGAATAGGGCTTTAAAGAAACCCCAACTTGATCCTGTCCTCTCCAGTGGTTTCCAGCTTCTAATTTTCACTGCAAATGCAGTCTGTTAATTTCCAAGGCTGTAGTGTATCTGGAGAGTGGGGGATGGGACTAGGGAAAATTAAAATGCTACAACCTGGGCCCTATGGTTCCTGCCTGTAATCCTAGCTACTTGGGAGGCTGAGGCAAGAGGACTGCTTGAACCCAGGAGTTTGAGATGAGCCTGGGCAACACAGTGAGATTCTGTTTCAAAAAGGAAAAACAGATCCTTGATCATAGCTAAGAGTGTCCCCTATTCCATTCTCATTCTTAGAACAATGGTTGGAGTCATTTTTTTTTTTTTTTTTTTTGGCCAGGTATGGTGGTGTGCACCTGGAATTCCAGCTACTTGGGAGACTGAAGCAGAAGGATCACTTGAGGCCAGGAGTTTGAGACCAGCCTGGACAATATAGTGAGATTCCTGTCTCAAATTTTTAAAAAACCCACAAAATTTTGTTCTTAACAAGATGCAGCCATTTTTGTTGAGTGAATAAATGATGTCTGAATTGCTGCAAGCCCTTAGTCAATTTCAAGTTCTGACATGTTGATTTTGACAAATTTTGCCAGTTTTCTCTTTCCTTTTATGGAGAATTTCAGAGGTCCTTACTCCACCATTTTCAATGATGTCTTCTCCGTAATTATTAAGAGCTTGGTTGTGTAGTAGTACTTCACTAGAAAAAAAGTCTGGCTGTTCTGTTTTACAAGATATAGGTATATTGAAGCATAAGAGTTTATGTGTATGTGCCACAAGGGTCTTGTGATTTGGTAATACCTACAGGATAGGGATAAGCCAGCCAGGTGGGATGTTGCCCTGAGCACAAGACTGAGTGTGACCAGGAGGATAATAAGCCAAGGAAAGTTGAAGTAAGGCATTCAGGATAGAGAAGAGGCAACATTATAGAGAAGAAACAAGTTTGGAGCCTTGATTATAATATTGTGCTAAATTTGGAAGGGCACAATGTAGGCAGAAACAGAAGACTATATAGAGGAATTGGGAGAGCACAATCACATTAACAGGCCCAGGCAATTGGTTCAGGACAGACTATGAGGAGCACACTGGTCCAGAGAACTCTGTTTATCTGATGTCCATTGCATTTTCCTGGGACAGTGTGGGGCAGGCATTGCAGCTTATTAGAGTTGCTTCAGGCTAGCCATTTGTATTTTGATTGTCAAGGCAAACCCCATGGTGAAGGATTAAATAATGCCAAGACAGTTTAGGATTTTCCTGAATGTTGTAATCTACAAACACAGAAGGGTTTTAGAGAAGAAGAAAGTCTGTAACAGCTGCAGTATCCAGGAAGGTCTTTATGTAGGAGGAAAAACTGCTCTTTGAATAATATGTAGGGTTTAGCTAGGCAAGAGGTTAAAGGACTGTGGCATGTACCCACAGACAAGAGGGAAGAAATGAGTATGAAATGGAATGGTGTGTGTTGGGGTAAACATGGTGTATTAGTCCATTCTCATGCTGCTATAAAGATACTACCTGAGACTGTGTAATTTATAAACAAAGGAGGTTTAATTGACTCACAGTTCTGCATGGCTGGGGAGGCCTCAGGAAACTTACAATCACAGCAGAAGGGGAAGCAAACACCTTCTTCACAAGGTGGCAGGAGGGAGTGTGAGCATGTGAAGGAGGAACTGTCAAACACTTATAAAATCATCAGATCTTGTGAGAACTCACTCACTATAATGAGTAAGTACAGCATGAGGAAGACTGCCCCCATGACCCAAACACCTCCCTCCCTCTACATGTGGGGATTACAGGCCCCTCCCTCAACCCATGGGGATTACAGTTTGAGATGAGATTTGGGTGGGGACACAGCCAAACCATATCACATGGGAACTCATTTTGGTCACATCAAATTTCTTGTTGAAATATAATTTGGGAATAAGAAAATTTTTAAATAGGAATTCCCCAGAGCACAATTATGTAAGACTACTAGGGAATCAAAAAGACATAACTGAAATGATTGCTGGGCACTATTGAAGATACACAGCATTAATTAATGGTAGGTCAGTTCTTACAGTCATTCTTTTTTTCCACCCATTTTTCTTCTATCCTTCCCATTCTATTTTTGAGGAGAAAAGAGGCTTAATTTTATTAGATCCTTAATATGTGCCAGGCACTGTGCCAAGCACTTTATATGTGGATTTCATTTAATCCTCTCATCTGACCTTTGGAGGTTGCCATCAAGAATCCAATTTGATAGATACAGAGATTTGGTATTTTATTAATAGCTGGTCCCTTTCCTTGTCATGGAACCAAAATTCACCACAAGTAGTAGAGGGTTTATTGTGAGGGAAGTTCAGATGTTAGTTGGGGTTCTTCCTTTGCATTGCCAATCTCCTATGTGTAGATTTCCTGCATATATACATGTGTGTGTATAGAAAACAGGATATTCATTAAGCAGCTATCCTTAATGGTTATCTGGGAAAAGCTTAATTACTAGGCCACAGGATTAATGGGACCCATGACAGCCTGAGATAGAACCTGGAACGGAAAGCTCATTCATAGTCCTGGGAGTTTTAGGGACTTTAGAAGCAGAGTCAATGGATCTGCATGTTATCCATCATTGACCCAACTCAGGTATCCCTATTTGCCATTAATATATCTGTGTTCTCCTCTTCCTATGACCAACTGGCTGATTCTTCTACTTTTTTGTTTATGTTTGTGAGAGAGAATGTTTTTGGGAGAAATATTTTATGCTCCTTTAGCGGGGGCTGTTTTGGGATGGTTTACCTGAGAAGAAACTAAGGGAGTATCATGCATGGTATTTGACAGGTTTAATACTTAGAAAAATTTAACATGTCCCAAGTCAATCAATGGCAGAGTCAAGAAATGAATAACAGTTTATCTCAAAGGTTCTATTCTTTTTACTCTTCTTGTGGGCATGACTTTGTTTTAAGGTTGATGTGGGTTATGTAGTTGACCCCCATCCCCAAGGAGCTGACAGTAGTAGTTAAATATGGTATAAATTAGCAGATAAGTGCCACATGAATGGTTCAGGAAAGCATCCTGGGAGTTCAGATGAAGGGGAAAATTCCTCTGAGTGAATTAATTAGAGAAGAATTCATGGATAAAGTAGTAATTTAGCAGAATAAAGATAGGCTTTTAAGGTAAAAATGTAGGGAAGGGATGACGTGAATAAAGGCTTAATGACGAGGAAGGCACAAGGATAAGTTTGATTACAGCACAGGGCACTGGGGTCTACGGTGCATATCGCTTTAGGGTGCTTACTCTAAATCATGCTGGGAGCAGAATGAAGAAAAGCTGAGAGTGGAGTGAGAGCAGTACCCAGGAAACCATCATGGAAGGGATTTCAATGATTCGGATGTGAGATCAAGAAGAAATGAATTAGTGTTATGGCAAAAAATATGGAAAGAAAGAAATGAATTCAGGGATGATTCTGAAAGAGACAAGACAGGACTTGAAGCCTGATTAGATGATACGGATGAAGCAGATGGGAGAATAAGACAACATTGAGAATTCAAGTCTGGATAACAGTGATAGTGAGAATGATACCTTCATTATGAGAAATAAAATCAGGAAGAGGTGTTGATGGGGATAGGAAAATAGTGCATGGTTTATGTATGCTGAGTTTAAGGTATTAGTGGGGCATCCAGATATAGACATCTATTAAACAGTTAAAAATGTGAGCTTGAATCTTGGCAGAGTGGTTGGGACAAAAATTTTTTTAAAAAATTTGATAATCTTCAACATGTAAATTGTTGTCGAAGCACAGGAGTAGATAAAATTTCCAAAGAGAGACAGATCTTAGAAAAAAGATGAAAATTCCAAGGACAAAGCTTTGATAAACAACTCACAGTTTTTGAGGGGTAGGATACAAAAGATGAAGAACTAGGCAGATACTACTTGCCCAAGGTGGCAGCATGTACATGTTTTGAGCCTTTAACTCACAGTAATGATAGATAAATCATCACAGAGTTTAAAACAAGGTAAATATCAATCTGTACCAGAAACTGAACAGAAATGCAAATTTATGAGTAGGGTTGATACCACAAGCCTCTGGACTCCAGGCTGAAAGCAGACAACGCATTTCAGGTTTGAGTAGTGCTCTTTGTAAGACAGGAACTAGAGCCACATTTACTGCTTGAAGTCTCCTGCTAGCCCCAGCCCCACTCCACCTCAAGAAAAGAGTCTGAAGAAAATTGTTGTTGGCTCCTTCTTGGGATACCTACAGCTTAGAACACGCTGTCAGCCTAGAGATTCAGATAGCTATAGATACAGCCTTGAAACTCAGACTGAATCAAATTGCCCAATGTCTTGTGACTGGATTAGTGATATCTCTATTTGACATCCTTATCTGCTAGTATATAAGGTCTAGTTCTGGACTGGTTGTCCAGAGAGTTAGGTAGAAACAAACAGACAAACCACAAACTGTTAGAAAGGGAAGAGTGAGCATAAGGGAATAGAAGAGAGAGAAAATGAAATAAGAACAAAAGCCTCTCATGCAGGACGTATCCATTTCAAGATTCCACAATGTAATGTAATGGTAAGAAATACAGCATAGGCTGGGTGTGGTGGCTCATGCCTGTAATCCCAGCACTTTGGGAGGCCAACGTGGGCGGATCACCAGAGGTCAGGAGTTTGAGATCAGCCTAGCCAATATGGTGAAACCCCATCTCCACTAAAAATACAAAAATTAGCTGGGTGTGGTAGTGGATGCCTGTATTGCAGCTACTTGGGAGGCTGAGGCAGGAGAATTGCTTGAACCCAAGATGTGGAGATTGCACTGAGCTGAGATTGCACCACTGCATTCCAGCCTGAGTGACAGAGTGAGACTCTGTCTCAAAAAAAAAGAAAAGAAAAGAAAAGAAAAAAAAAAAAAAAAAACCAGCATAAAAAATTATGAGACCGTGAATGCACTGTAAATAAAATTATTTTTATGAAACAAACTGTCAAAAACCCTAAAACTAAAGTATATTTGGTATTGAATGAAGGAATAAAATGCATAAGGAGGAAAAAATTATAAACAAAAATGAAGCAGATATGAACTGAGAAGAGGTAGATATGAAAAAATATAATTAAATATGTGAAAATGAAATATATACACCATTGAAATGAAACATTAATTGGGATACACACGGGATTGGACACAAAGACAATCAGTGAATTGAGAGCTAGTTCTGAGGAATTCACTCAGAATGTGTCATGAGAGGTGAGGAGATAAGAAATATGAACAAGCAAGTAAGAGATATAGATAGAATTAGAGGTTCTGAAATATTAATATCAAATAGAAGTTCCAGAAGAAAAGGGAGGAGACAGTAGAGAAGAAATATGTGAGAGTGTGAACCAAAAGTAGACTCATATACTTGTGGTTCCCACTGGCAGATATTTCTTCTCTGCTGTCTCTGCTGAGCAATTTACAAAGTTTGTTTTGCCAAGGTTAAGGACATACCCATGACACAGCCTCAACAGGTCCTGATGACGTGTGCCCAAGGTGGTTGAGGCACAGCTTGGTTTTATATATGTTAGGTAGACATGAGACATCAATTAATATGTGTAAGATGTACATTGGTTCTGTGTAGAAAGTCACGACAACTCAAAATGGCAGGTGGGAGTGGGGCTTCCAGGTCATAGATAGGTAGGAGACAAATGGTTGCATTCTCTTGAGTCTTTGGTCAGCCTTTCACTGAGTAGTCAATTTACATGTGAGAGGGGGGTAAAGGAATAGTCACTTATGCCTTAGTCTGGCTCAGCGAATCTGCATTTTTACATAAACAATAGGACAGAAGAAGCAATCAGATATGCATTTTTCTCGTGTAAGCAGAGGGATGACTTTGAGTTCTGTCCTTTGTCCTGCAGCTGTGAAGATAAGCTATGAATTTACATTGCCAAGGTGAAATTCAGCAGGACTGTTTTAGGGTAAAGATCTTTAGGTCCACAAGGAATTTCTTTGTGGGAAAATTGTGAGGGAAGTAGACAGCTTTTTTATCTTTGCAGCCATCTCATTTAGGAATAAAATGGGAGGCAGGTTTGCCTGATGCAGTTCCCTGCTTAACCTTTCCCTTTAGCTTAGTGATTTTGGGGTCCTGAGATTTATTTTCTTTTCACAAGAGATATTGACAGTTTTTCAGCATTACAAAAGCCATGAGTCCTCAGATAGAAAGTGCGTTTCCAACACCAAACAGCATAAAATAAATCTACATGAGGACACATCATAGTAGATTTGCAGAACACTGATGATCAATACAGTGTTCTAATGCTACCAGAGAGGGAAAAAGCGGATTAAAAATTTTTTTTTATCAACCACAAGAAGAAGCACCAAAAAATCAGATTACTTTATAAAAAGGCAATTGGAGTGACAGGTAACTTTTCACCAGTAAAGGATCCCAGAAAACAATGAAATATCATCTTGAAAGTGTTGAAGTGAAAAAGACTTTGAGCTAGAATCTTTTTTTTTTTTTTTTTGAGATGGAGTGAGCTAGACTCTTATATCCACTTAAATACCACCTAACAGTGTGGGCAAAAAACATTTGCAGATACATAAAGAAAGAGTAAGACTGTTTTCTAGCTGTATAACTTTTTGGAAACAAATAATCAATGATACACTTCAGTAAGAAAGAAAAGTAAACCCAGGAGAAGGGATGGTGTGCAAGAAATAATTGTGAGCACAGAAATTGATAAAATGCGTTGGTAAATTTAATTAGCTGTTGACCAAGAGAATGGTGAGTTTTATTTTTAAAGGCAAACTGAAACTCTAAGTAACAGTAACAAAATGGGGAGTTGTATTCAGTTGGGAAGAGGATTGAAATATTGAATAGTTTTAGAATTTGTTAAAAAATTCACAAACATTTCATTTAAAAAATGTGACCCTGGGCAACATAGTGAGACCCTGTTTCTACAAAAAAAAAAAAAAAAAAATTAGCCAGGCATGATGGCATGTACCTGTAGTCCCAGCTACTTGGGAGGCTGAGGAAGGAAGATTGCTTGAACCCAGGAGTTCAAGGCCACAGTGAGCTATGATCACACCACTGCATTTCAGGCTGAATGACAGAGTGAGACCTTCTAAAAATATATATATATATATATATATAAATATATATATATATATAAAAATATACATATTATATATTATTGTAATATAATATATATGTAATCAGTAAAACATAGAAACACAATCCATATTTTTCAAATGAGCAGGGGGAAAAGGAGAGATTACAGAAAAATTTATATTAAAAGTAAGATGGGAGAAAAGGAGAAAAAAGGGCAGTAAAAACTATATAAAATAAGATATGAAATATAAGCTTAAGTATATCAGAATAAACATAAAAAGATTCAACTCCTCTCTTAATGAAAGAGAGCAGATTGAGTAAAAAATAAAATTTGGCTATTTGCTTCTTAAAGGAGACAAGCTTAAAACCACATAGGCTAGATAAACATAAAGGGATGGAAAATTATTATATACAAAGCCAACTCTAATGAAAACACTAATTTTAAGAAGCTTATATAGATATGTATTGGAAATTAGAATTTAGGGCAAAATCATTTGAAAGAATAAATGAGGCTGCAATATATTAATTTTAAAAATCCACAAGAAGAGTCGGGAGGGGTGGCTCATGCCTGTAATGCCAACACTTTGGGAGGCCGAGGCGGACGGATCACCTGAGGTCGGTAGTTCGAGACCAGCCTGGCCAACGTGGTGAAACCCCTTCTCTACTAAAAGCACAAAAATTAGCTGCGTGTGGTGGCGGGCACCTGTAATCCCAGCTACTCGGGAGGCTGAGGTAGGAAAATCGCTTGAACCTGGGAGGCGGAGTTTGCAGTGAGCCAAGATCACACCATTGCACTCCAGCCTGGGTGACAAGAGCAAAACTCCATCTCAAAAAAAAAAAAAAATCCACAAGAAGATGTAACAATTATGTTTACTCTAAATAACATAACCTTTAAATATTATATATGATATTGTGAATGTTATATCAATAACTAAAAACTGACAGAATTACAAGGAGAAATAAATAAAAACCACAAAGTGAGAGAAACTAAGTCAAGCATATAAAAAATTAACAAAATATAAAAAATTTCTATCCAAAGTTAACAAAAGTAACCCTCTTTTCCAACAAACAAAGAATATAAATGCTTCAAGTAATCTGAGAATATTACAAAAATTGATCACCTTTCCATGTTATAAAAGAAGTCTCAAAATTCAAAGAACTAATGTTATTAAGGTCATATTTGCTGGCTACAGTTTAGAAATCCACAAGAAAAAGATGGTAAGAAAATTCTGTATGTTTGATTTAAAGAGGAATTCACAATGCCAATTACAAAAATATTCAGAATCAAATGACAATAAATGTAATTTGAAATGCATACAGCTAAGGTGACACTGGAAAATAAATGCACTTGTTAAGAACATTTAAAAATAGTTAAATGTTTAACTCAAGAAACTAGAAATAGAAGAGCAGGAGAGTAATCTCTCCACTACTTTCCCCAATATCAGAAGATACCAGCGGAGTTTCATCTACTAAGGTGACCAACTCTCCTGGTTGGTCCAGGACTTGTGATTCCTGGGACATTGATTTTTAATGCTGAGCTGGGACAGTCCTGGGTAGACAGGATGGCTGATCACCATTCACCTAAACTACCAAGGAATAGTTAATCCCTATTTTATATAAACTGAGATTAGACAAAGAAGGAGATCCATTCAGTTCATTTACAGGCTACTATAGCTTTGATACTATAATTGGATGAGAAAATTGTTAAACAATGTCACTTTCCATCATAGGTGCAAAAATTCTAGAAAAAAAATTAACACAGCAAATTCAGCAGTGTTAAGAAAAAATAGTATATTAAGATCAAGTTTATTTCTGGGATGTGAGGATTCTTTAGAAAATCTATTAATGAGCTGGGCATGGTGGCTCATGCCTGTTATTCCAGCACTTTGGGGGTCTTAGGCAGGAGGATCTCTGGAGTCCAGAGGTTTGAGACCAGCCTAGGCAACATAGTGAGACCCCATATCTTTAAAAAAAAGGAAAAGAAAATTAGTCAGGCATGGTAACATGTGCCTGTAGTCCCAGCTACTTGGGAGGGTGAGGTGCGAGGATCACTTGAGCCCAGAAGCTTGAGGCCACAGTGAACTATAATCATGCCTTGGCACTCCAGCCTGGCCAACAAGGTGAGATCCTGTCTCTAAAAAGAAAACAAGGAAACAAGAAAATCTAATAATATAATACATCTTACTAACAGACAGAAAACCTTATGATCATCCTAAAAGATGATTGATTAAAACTCAGTACAAACTTTTGGGTTCTGCTCTAACACACAAAGAGCTTGGAAGTTATCACTCATCTCATAATAAGGGAGAAACTGAAACTCTGCAACTTTTCTTAGATCTATCAGATAATAGGGATCAGAAGGTGAACTGCATATATTAGTTTCCTAGGCGGCTATAACAAAGTACTATAAACTAGGTGGCTTAAAACAACAAAAATTTATTCTGTTCTAGTTCTGGAGGCTAGAAGTCTAAACAAAATCAAGGCGTCAGCAGATGGAAGCCCTAGATAGTCTAGGGAGGAATTCTTCATTTTTTCCTTGCTTCTGGTGGCTCCCAGCAATCTTGGTATTCCTTGGTTTGTAGCTGCATCACTCCAATTTCTGCCTTCATCTTTCCATGAACTTATTTCCTGTGTGTGTCTCTGCATCTCCTCTCTTTTTATGGGGTGCCAGTTATTAGATTTAAGGCCCACTCTAACCCAGTATGAGCTCATCTTAACTTGATTACATCTGCAAAGACCTTATCTCGAAATAAGGTCACCTTCTGAGGTTCTTGATAGACATACATTTTGGGGGGATACTATTCAACTCATTACACCACAACCCCCCAAACTAGAGAGATAGGCAAATACAGAGAATCACAGGTTACAGGGAGCAGAAGCCTCTAAATGCAATACCTGATAGAAACACTTAAACAATAATTGACACATTGCTGGAGGCTGAGTGTGGACTAACTTGAGACATAAAAACTCCTGAGGGCCTAGACTTGTGGGGAGGACACCCACTTTCATAAGTTTTATCTCTAGGAGCCCCACCAGGTTCTCATGATAAAGTGCTGAGAAAAATCTCATGCCTCTGGCAGGGGGAGAGGAAAATACATCTGTTCTCTCTAACAAAGGCCTGTCCTTAAAGGAAACTACCAGGCCTTATCTGTGTTAGGAGAAGGGCGATCAGATAATTGGAGTGCACTCTAGTTTTTCCGTCTCACAGAAACACAGGGGAAAAAAAGGTAAGAAACTATTTGGAAGGTCTCAGTCCAGAAAATTTGGCCCATTAAAAAAACTGGAGATTTAATTATAAGATTATAGAATGCTTCTCCTCCCCAGTACCTTACTACCACATCAACAGGGCTCTAGCATAATAACATAAGATCACAAGGAAGAGAGATGAAAGACGCAGACTATTTAAGAAGGCATTTTTAGGGAAACTCAAATTGAACAAGGAGACAAAACAAGAGCACTAGAGGAAATTGAAGGCTCTGACACCTACAGTTACAGCCAACATTAAGCACAGCCTAACTCTCAGCCAAATAAACATAAAACTGCACAATAAAGGCCTGTATACCTACAGTTACTATTACTCAATGCATTATGTCTGGTCTTCAACAAAAAATTACGAGGCATAATTAATGGCAAGAAAAAACACAGTCTGAAAAGACAAAGCAAGCATCAGTACCAGACTCGAATAGGGTAGAAACTTTGGAATGATTAGACTGGGCATTTAAAATAACTATGATTAATATGCTAAGGGCTCTAATAGAGAAAGTGGACAGCAAAGAAGAACACACGAGTAATATAAGTAGAGAGATGGAAGCTCTAAAAGAATCTAAAGGAAACGCTAGAAATAGAAAACACTAAGAAAGATGAAGAATACCTTTGACTGGCTTATCTCTAAAATTGTACTGATGAAAGAGTGAAGCCTGAAGTAAACTATGGACTTTGGTTAATCATACCATAATAAGAACAGGTGCAGTGGCTCATGTCTGTGATTCCAGTACTTTGGGAGGCCATGGTGGGAAGCTCACCTGAGCACAGGAGTTCAAGACTAACCTAGGCAACATAAAAAGACCCTGTCTCTACAAAAAATAAAAAACCAACTGTGCATGGTGGTGCACGCCTGTGGTCCCAGCTATTCAGGAGGCTGAGGCGGGAAGATTGCTTGAGCCCAGAAGGCCAAGGCCGCATTGAGCTATGTTTGCACCGCTGCATTCTAGCCTAGGCAACAGAGTGAGATCTTGTCTTAAAAAAACCCCACAAAGTGTAAAAATAAAAATACCATATCAATACTGGTTCATCAATTATAGCAAATGTACCACATTAAAGCAAGATGTTAGTAATGGGAAAAACTTGGTGTATGTGATGTGGGAGGGGAAGAGAGGGTATATGGGAACTCTGTACTAACTCTGTACTATCTGCCTAATAAAACCTTTATTTTAAAATGCAATAAAATTTTATCACTAAAAACTCTTAGCTAAATATGATAGAAGGAAACTTCTTCAACCACATCTATAAAAATATCCTACAATAAGCATAACAAATTTAGTGATGAATTTTAAACACTTTGTCAATAAAATTAGGAATAAAGAAAGGATTCACTATACTGCTTTTATTCAGCATTGTTCTGGAGATCTTATCCAATGTAGTAAGATTGAATAATAATTATAATAATTGTAAGTGCAAGTCAAAACTCTCATTATTTGTAGATGCTAAGTTTGTTTATGTAGAACATTTTGGAGAATCTACAAAGTATTAGAACTGATAAGAGAGATTAGCAAGGTTGTTAGATATAAGATCAACCTAAAATCAATATTCTTTCTGTATCTCAATAATAATTAATTTGAAATATAATATGAAACAATATTCCATTCAAAATAGCAATAAAATTATAAGGTACTTATAAATAAATTTGACAAAAGGTGTTCAAGACTCTTATGAAGAAAACTACAGCATATTATTGAAAAGCTAGGTATAGCCAGGTGCAGTGGCTCATACCTATAATTCCAGTGCTTTGGGAAGCCAAGGCAGGAAAATCACTTGAGGCCAGGAATTTGAGACCAGCCTGGACAACATAGTGAGACCTCCGTCTCTACAAAAAATAAAAATAAATTAGCCAGGTCTGATGGCATGCTCCTGTAGTCCCAGCTACTTTTGAGGTAGAAGGATTGCATGAGGCTAGGAGTTTGAGGCTGCACTGAAGTATGATAGCACCACTGCACTACAGCCTGGGTGACAGAGCAAGACCCTGTCTGTAAAATAAATAAATAAATGGAAACATATATAAAAAATAAAATATCTAGATACATGGAAAGAGACATCATTCCTATGAATAAAAACAGTCAAGATATAAATTATCTCTAAATTACTTCATACATTCAGTGCAATTCCAGTCAAAATTTCAAAAGGTTTTAAAATATAATTTGATAAATTGATTCTAAAATTTACATGAGTAGAAGGGGTGGAGTAAGATGGCTGAATAGAGGCTTCACCAATCAGTCCCCCAATAAAGACACCAATTTAACAACTATTTATCCACAAAAAGCACCTGCATAGGAACCAAAAATTAGGTGATCACTCACAATATATGGTTTTAACTTCATATCACTGAAAGGGGCATTGAAGAGGGTAGAAAAGAGTTTTGAATCACTGACACCACCCTTCCTCCCTCACCTAGCAGTGGCTGTGTGGCAGGGAGAGAGAATCTGGACACTTGGGAGTGGGTGAGTGCAGCAATTGTGAAACATTACATGAAACTTAGTTCTGCCCTGTCATAGCAAAAAGCAATACCAGGCTGAACTCAGCTGACGTCTGCCCACAGAGGGAGTATTTAAACCAGCCCTAGCCAGAGGGGAATCACCTATCCCAGCGGTCTGAACTTTAGTTCTGGCAAGTCTTGCCACCTGGGGATGGAGTGCTCTGGGACCCTCATTAAACTTGAAAGGAACCCTAGGCTACAAGGAACTCCTGGGTGAGTCCTAGTGCTGAACTGGTATCAGAGCCAGTGGACTTGGGGGACATGCCACTTACTGAGACACCAGCTGGGGCAGCTAGGGGAGTGTTTGTGCCACCCCTCCCACAACCCCAGGCTGCACAGCTCATGGCTTCAAAAGAGGTCCCTTCCTTCCACGTGAGGAGAGGAGAGGAGAGAGAAGAGTAAAGAGGCCTTTGTCTTGCATATTGGATACCAGCTCAGCCACAGTAGAATAGGACAATGGTCAAAGTAATGAGGCCCCCTCTCTAGGCTCCTGGATTATATTTCTAGCACACCTTGGGCCAGAAGGGAACCTGCTGCCTTGAAGGGAAAGACCCAGTCCTGGCAGTACCCATTGTCTGCTAACTAAAGAGCCTTTGATCCTTGAATAACCAACAGTGATGCCCAGGAAATACACTGTGGGCCGCAGGTGAAACTCTGAGATTTTCTGACTTCAGGTGAGACTCAGCACATTCTTAGCTGTGGTGGCTATGGGGAGAGACTCCTTCTGCTTGAGGAAAGTGGAGGAAAAAGAAAAGCAGACTTTGGCTTGCTCCATATGTACCAGCTCAGCCACAGGGGAATAGAGCACCAAGCAGGCTCTTGGGGTCCCCAGTTCAAGGTCTTGACTCCTGGATGGCATTTTTGGGTCTACCCTGAGTCAGAGGGGAGCGCATTGCCCTGAAGGGTGAGTCCCAGGCTAGGCAGCATTCACTACAAGCTGACTGAAGAGCTCTTGGGCCTTAAGGGAGTATTGGTGGTAGCTTCGCAGTACTCCCCATCCTGGCCACAGGATGAGGCCCCTCTGCCTCTAGAAAGGTGAGAGAAGAGTGGAAAGGACTGTGTCTTCTGATTTGAGTGCCATCTTAGCTGCAGTACAATAGAACACCAGCTAGATTTCTAAGGTTTTTGACTCTAGTCTCTGGCTCCTGGATGTCACCTCTGGACCCACCCAGGACCTGGGGGAACTTGCTGCCCTGAAGGGAAGGACAGAAGCCTAGCTGGCTTCCCTGCCTGCTGATTGTAGAGCCCCAGGGCCTTGAGGGAACAAAGGTGATAGCCAGGTAGTGGTTATAGTTAGCCTTGGGTTGAGGCCCAGTGCTGTGCTGACCCAGTGCAGTCCTGGTAGTGGTGACCACAGTGGGGGCTTGTGTCACTCCACCTCCAGCCCCAGGCAGCTGAGAACAGAGAAAGAGAGACTCCATTTTTTTGACAGAGAGTAAGGGAAGAAAACAAGAGTCTCAGCTTTGTGATCCACAGAATTCTTCCAGATCTCTTCCAAGACAATCAAGGTGGTACCTGTATGAGTCTGTGAGAACCACAGCATTACTGGGCCTGGGGTGCCCTTTAATGCAGATACAGCTTAGATCACAACACTCAAGTCCTCTTGAATATCTGGAAAGCCTTCCCAAGAAGGATGGATACAAACAAGACCAGACCAGGAAACTGATAAATATCTAACTCTTCAATGCCCAGACGCAGACAAACATCTGTAAGTACCAAGACCATCCAGAAAAACATGACCTTATCAAATGAGCTAAATAAGGCACCAGGGACCAGTCCTGGAGAAGCAAAGATATGTTGCCTTTCAGACAGATAATTCAAAATAGCTGTTTTGAGGAAACTCAAAGAAATTGAAGATAACACAGACAAGGAATTCAGAATTTTGTCAGATAAATTTAGCAAAAATATTGAAATAAAAAGAAGCAGAAATTCTGGAGTTGAAAAATGCAATTGACATACTGAAGAATGCATCAGAGTCTTTTAATAGCACAATTGATCAAGGAGGAGAAAGAATTAGTGGGCTTGAAGGCAGCCTATGTGAAAATACATGGAGGAGATAAAAGAAAAAAATAGAAAACAGTGAAGCATGCCTACAGGATATAGAAAATAGCCTTAAAAGGTCAAATCTAACAGTTATTGGCCTTAAAGAGGAGGTGGAGAAAGAGATGGGGGTAGAAAGTTTATTGAAAGGGATAATAACAGAGAACTTCCCAAACTAAGGGAGAGATATCTATATCCAAGTTCAAGAAGGCTATAGAACACCAAGCAGATTTAACCCAAAGAAGACTACCTCAAGGCATTTAATAATCAAACTACCAAAGGTCAAGGATAAAGAAAAGATCCTAAAAGCAGCAAGAGAAAATAAAGAAATAACATAAAATGGAGACCTCCAATACTGACTGTTGGGAGTTTGATTATAAAATGCCTTGAGGCAGTCTTCTTTGGGTTAAATCTTCTTGGTGTCTTATAACCTTCTTGTACTTGGATGTTGATATCTTTCTCTATGTTTGCAAAGTTCAGTGTTACCTTACAGGCCAGGAGAGAGTGGCATGACATATTTAAAGGGCTGAAGGAAAAATACATATATCCTAGAATAGTATATCCAGTGAAAATATCCTTCAAACATGAAGGAGAAATACCTTCCCAGACAAACAAAAGCTGAGGGATTTCATCAACACCAGACCTGTCCTACAAAAAGTGCTAAAGGGAGTACTTCAATCAGAAAAAAATGGATGTTAATGAGCAAAAAGAAATCATCTTAAGGTATAAAACTCACTGCTGATAGTTAAGTACACAAAAAAACACAGAGTGTTATACCAGTGTAACTGTGGTGTGTAGACCACTCTTTTATTTTTTTTTATTATTATTATACTTTAAGTTTTAGGGTACATGTGCACAATGTGCAGGTTAGTTACGTATGTATACATGTGCCATGCTGGTGTGCTGCACCCATTAACTCGTCATTTAGCATTAGGTATATCTCCTAAAGCTATCCCTCCCCCCACCCCACAACAGTCCCCAGAGTGTGATGTTCCCCTTCCTGTGTCTATGTGTTCTCATCGTTCAATTCCCACCTATGAGTGAGAATATGCGGTGTTTGGTTTTTTGTCCTTGTGGTTGTTTACTGAGAATGATGATTTCCAATTTCATCCATGTCCCTACAAAGGACATGAACTCATCATGTTTTATGGCTGCATAGTATTCCATGGTGTATATGTGCCACATTTTCTTAATCCAGTCTATCATTGTTGGCCATTTGGGTTGATTCCAAGTCTTTGCTATTGTGAATAGTGCCGCAATAAACATACGTGTGCATGTGTCTTTATAGCAGCATGATTTATAGTCCTTTGGGTATATACACAGTAATGGGATGGCTGGGTCAAATGGTATTTCCAGTTCTAGATCCCTGAGGAATCGCCACACTGACTTCCACAATGGTTGAACTAGTTTACAGTCCCACCAACAGTGTAAAATTGTTCCTATTTCTCCACATCCTCTCCAGCACCTGTTGTTTCCTGACTTTTTAATGATTGCCATTCTAACTGGTGTGAGACGGTATCTCATTGTGGTTTTGATTTGCATTTCTCTGATAGCCAGTGATGGTGAGCATTTTTTCATGTGTTTTTTGGCTGCATAAATGTCTTCTTTTGAGAAGTGTCTGTTCATGTCCTTCACCCACTTTTTGATGGGGTTGTTTGTTTTTTTCTTGTAAATTTGTTTGAGTTTATTATAGATTCTGGATATTAGCCCTTTGCCAGATGAGTAGGTTGCGAAAATTTTCTCCCATTTTGTAGGTTGCCTCTTCACTCTGATGGTAGTTTCTTTTGCTGTGCAGAAGCTCTCTAGTTTAATTAGATCCCATTTGTTAATTTTGGCTTTTGTTGTCATTGCTTTTGGTGTTTTAGACATGAAGTCCTTGCCCATGCCTATGTCCTGAATGGTAATGCCTAGGTTTTCTTCTAGGGTTTTTATGGTTTTAGGTCTAACGTTTAAGTCTTTAATCCATCTTGAATTAATTTTTGTATAAGGTGTAAGGAAGGGATCCAGTTTCAGCTTTCTACATATGGCTAGCCAGTTTTCCCAGTGCCATTATTAAATAGGGAATCCTTTCCCCATTTCTTGTTTTTCTCAGGTTTGTCAAAGATCAGATAGTTGTAGATATGTGGCGTTATTTCTGAGGGCTCTGTTCTGTTCCATTGATCTATATCTCTGTTTTGGTACCAGTACCATACTGTTTTGGTTACTGTAGCCTTGTAGTATAGTTTGAAGTCAGGTAGCGTGATGCCTCCAGCTTTGTTCTTTTGGCTTAGGATTGACTTGGCAATGCGGGCTCTTTTTTGGTGCCATATGAACTTTAAAGTGGTTTTTTCCAATTCTGTGAAGAAAGTCATTGGTAGCTTGATGGGGATGGCATTGAATCTATAAATTACCTTGGGCAGTATGGCCATTTTCACAATATTGATTCTTCCTACCCATGAGCATGGAATGTTCTTCCATTTGTTTGTATCCTCTTTTATTTCGTTGAGCAGTGGTTTGTAGTTCTCCTTGAAGAGGTCCTTCACATCCCTTGTAAGTTGGATCCCTAGATATTTTATTCTCTTTGAAGCAATTGTGAATGGGAGTTCACTCATGATTTGGCTCTCTGTTTGTCTGTTATTGGTGTATAAGAATGCTTGTGATTTTTGTACATTGATTTTGTATCCTGAGACTTTGCTGAAGTTGCTTATCAGCTTAAGGAGATTTTGGGCTGAGACGTTGGGGTTTTCTAGATACACAGTCATGTCATCTGCAAACAGGGACAATTTGACTTCCTCTTTTCCTAACTGAATACCCTCTATTTCCTTCTCCTGCCTGATTGCCCTGGCCAGAACTTCCAACACTATGTTGAATAGGAGTGGTGAGAAAGGGCATCCCTGTCTTGTGCCAGTTTTCAAAGGGAATGCTTCCAGTTTTTGCCCATTCAGTATGATATTGGCTGTGGGTTTGTCATAGTTAGCTCTTATTATTTTGAGATACGTCCCATCAATACCTAATTTATTGAGAGTTTTTAGCATGAAGGGTTGTTGAATTTTGTCAAAGGCCTTTTCTGTGTCTATTGAGATAATCATGTGGTTTTTGTCTTTGGTTCTGTTTATATGCTGGATTACATGTATTGATTTGTGTATATTGAACCAGCCTTGCATCCCAGGGATGAAGCCCACTTGATCATGGTGGATAAGCTTTTTGATGTGCTGCTGGATTCAGTTTGCCAGTATTTTATTGAGGATTTTTTGCATCAATGTTCATCAAGGATATTGGTCTAAAATTCTCTTTTTTGGTTGTGTCTCTGCCCGGCTTTGGTATCAGGATGATGCTGGCCTCATAAAATGAGTTAGGGAGGATTCCCTCTTTTTCTATTGATTGGAATAGTTTCAGAAGGAATGGTACCAGTTCCTCCTTGTACCTCTGGTAGAATTCGGCTGTGAATCCATCTGGTCCTGGACTCTTTTTGGTTGGTAAGCTATTGATTATTGCCACAATTTCAGAGCCTGTTATTGGTCTATTCAGAGATTCAACTTCTTCCTGGTTTAGTCTTGGGAGGGTGTATGTGTCGAGGAATTTATCCATTTCTTCTAGATTTTCTAGTTTATTTGCATAGAGGTGTTTGTAATATTCTCTGATGGTAGTTTGTATTTCTGTGGGATCAGTGGTGATATCCCCTTTATCATTTTTTATTGCATCTGTTTGATTCTTCTATCTTTTCTTCTTTATTAGTCTTGCTAGCAGTCTATCAATTTTGTTGATCCTTTCAAAAAACCAGCTCCTGGACTCATTAATTTTTTCGAGGGTTTTTTTGTGTCTCTATTTCCTTCAGTTCTGCTCTGATTTTAGTTATTTCTTGCCTTCTGCTAGCTTTTGAATGTGTTTGCTCTTGCTTTTCTAGTTCTTTTAATTGTGATGTTAGGGTGTCAATTTTGGATCTTTCCTGCTTTCTCTTGTGGGCATTTAGTGCTATAAATTTCCCTCTACACACTGCTTTGAATGTGTCCCAGAGATTCTGGTATGTTGTGTCTTTGTTCTCGTTGGTTTCAAAGAACATCTTTATTTCTGCCTTCATTTCGTTATGTACCCAGTAGTCATTCAGGAGCAGGTTGTTCAGTTTCCATGTAGTTGAGCAGTTTTGAGTGAGTTTCTTAATCCTGAGTTCTAGTTTGATTGCACTGTGGTCTGATAGACAGTTTGTTATAATGTCTGATCTTTTACATTTGCTGAGGAATGCTTTACTTGCAACTATGTGGTCAATTTTGGAATAGGTGTGGTGTGGTGCTGAAAAAAATGTATATTCTGTTGATTTGGGGTGGCGAGTTCTGTAGATGTCTATTAGGTCTGCTTGGTGCAGAGCTGAGTTCAATTCCTGGGTATCCTTGTTAACTTTCTGTCTCATTGATCTGTCTAATGTTGACAGTGGGGTGTTAAAGTCTCCCATTATTATTGTGTGGGAGTCTAAGTCTCTTTGTAGGTCACTCAGGACTTGCTTTATGAATCTGGGTGCTCCTGTATTGGGTGCATATATATTTAGGATAGTTAGCTCTTCTTGTTGAATTGATCCCTTTACCATTATGTAATGGCCTTCTGTGTCTCTTTTGATCTTTGTTGGTTTAAAGTCTGTTTTATCAGAGACTAGGATTACAACCCCTGCCTTTTTTTGTTTTCCATTGGCTTGGTAGATCTTCCTCCATCCTTTTATTTTGAGCCTATGTGTGTCTCTGCACGTGAGATGGATTTCCTGAATACAGCACACTGATGGGTCTTGACCCTTTATCCAATTTGCTAGTCTGTGTCTTTTAATTGGAGCATTTAGTCCATTTACATTTAAAGTTAATATTGTTATGTGTGAATTTGATCCTGTCATTATGATGTTAGCTGGTTATTTTGCTCATTAGTTGATCCAGTTTCTTCCTAGCCTCGATGGTCTTTACAATTTGGCATGATTTTGCAGTGGCTGGTACCGGTTGTTCCTTTCCATGTTTAGTGCTTCCTTCAGGAGCTCTTTTAGGGCAGGCCTGGTGGTGACAAAATCTCTCAGCATTTGCTTGTCTGTAAAGTATTTTATTTCTCCTTCACTTATGAAGCTTAGTTTGGCTGGATATGAAATTCTGGGTTGAAAATTCTTTTCTTTAAGAATGTTGAATATTGGCCCCAACTCTCTTCTGGCTTGTAGAGTTTCTGCCGAGAGATCCGCTGTTAGTCTGATGGGCTTCCCTTTGTGGGTAACCCGACCTTTCTCTCTGGCTGCCCTTAACATTTTTTCCTTCATTTCAACTTTGGTAAATCTGACAATTATGTGTCTTGGAGTTGCTCTTCTCCAGGAGTATCTTTATGGCGTTCTCTGTATTTCCTGAATCTGAATGTTGGCCTGCCTTGCCAGATTGGGGAAGTTCTCCTGGATAATATCCTGCAGAGTGTTTTCCAGCTTGGTTCCATTCTCCCCGTCACTTTCAGGTACACCAATCAGATGTAGATTTGGTCTTTTCACATAGTCCCATATTTCTTGGAGGCTTTGTTTGTTTCTTTTTATTCTTTTTTCTCTAAACTTCCCTTCTCGCTTCATTTCATTCATTTCATCTTCCATCACTGATACCCTTTCTTCCAGTTGATTGCATCGGCTCCTGAGGCTTCTCCATTCTTCACGTAGTTCTCGAGCCTTGGCTTTCAGCTCCATGAGCTCCTTTAAGCACTTGTCTGTATTGGTTATTCTAGTTATACATTCATCTAAATTTTTTTCAAAGTTTTCGACTTCTTTGACTTTGGTTTGAATTTCCTCCTGTAGCTTGGAGTAGTTTGATCGTCTGAAGCCTTCTTCTCTCAGCTCGTCAAAGTCATTCTCTGTCCAGCTCTGTTCCGTTGCTGGTGAGGAGCTGCGTTCCTTTGGAGGAGGAGAGGCGCTCTGCTTTTTAGAGTTTCCAGTTTTTCTGCTCTGTTTTTTCCCCATCTTCGTGGTTTTATCTACTTTTGGTCTTTGATGATGGTGAGGTACAGATGGGTTTTTGGTGTGGATGTCCTTTCTGTTTGTTAGTTTTCCTTCTAACAGACAGGACCTTCAGCTGCAGGTCTATTGGAGTTTGCTAGAGGTCCACTCCAGACCCTGTTTGCCTGGGTACCAGCAGCAGTGGCTGCAGAACAGCGGATTTTCGTGAACCGCGAATGCTGCTGTCTGATCATTCCTCTGGAAGTTTTGTCTCAGAGGAGTACCCGGCCATGTGAGATGTCAGTCTGCCCCTACTGGGGGGTGCCTCCCAGTTAGGCTGCTCGGGGGTCAGGGGTCAGGGACCCACTTGAGGAGGCAGTCTGCCTGTTCTCAGATCTCCAGCTGCGTGCTGGGAGAACCACTGCTCTCTTCAAAGCTGTCAGACAGGGACATTTAAGTCTGCAGAGGTTACTGCTGTCTTTTTGTTTGTCTGTGCCCTGCCCCCAGAGGTGGAGCCTACAGAGGAAGGCAGGCCTCCTTGAGCTGTGGTGGGCTCCACCCAGTTCGAGCTTCCTGCCTGCTTTGTTTACCTAAGCAAGCCTGGGCAATGGCGGGCGCCCCTCCCCCAGCCTCGCTGCCGCCTTGCAGTTTGATCTCAGACTGCTGTGCTAGCAATCAGTGAGACTGCTGTGCTAGCAATCAGTGAGACTCCGTGGGCGTAGGATCCTCTAAGCCAGGTGCGCAATATAATCTCCTGGTGCGCCGTTTTTTAAGCCCGTTGGAAAAGCGCAGTATTAGGGTGGGAGTGACCCGATTTTCCAGGTGCCGTCTGTCACCTCTTTCTTTGACTAGGAAAGGGAACTCCCTGACCCCTTGCATTTCCCGAGTGAGGCAATGCCTCGCCCTGTTTCGGCTCATGCACGGTGCGCTGCACCCACTGTCCTGTGCCCACTGTCTGGCACTCCCTAGTGAGATGAACCCAGTACCTCAGATGGAAATGCAGAAATCACCCGTCTTCTGTGTCGCTCATGCTGGGAGCTGTAGACTGGAGCTGTTCCTATTTGGCCATCTTGGCTCCACACCTTTTTTTTTTTTTTTTGAGATGGAGTCTCACTCTGTCACCCAGGCTGGAGTGCAGTGGTGCAATCTTGGCTCTCTGCAACCTCCACTTCCCAGGTTCAAGCAGTTGTTCTGACTCAGCCTCCTGAGTAGCTGGGATTACAGCCACCTGCCACTGCACCTGGCTAATTTCTGTATTTTTAGTAGAGTCGGGGTTTCACCATCTTGGCCAGGCTCCTCTTGAACTCCTGACCTCGTGATCCACCTGCCTCAGCCTCCCAAAGTGCTGGGATTACAGGCCAGCACCACTGTACCCAGCCTGTAAACCACTCTTAATTAGAAAGACTAAATGATGAACTCATCCAAAATAATAACTACAACTTTTCAAGAAACAGGCAGTATGATAAGATAGAAACAGCAAAAAGTTAAAAAGCAGGGGGATGAAGTTAAGGTGTAGAGTTTTATTGGTTTTCTTTTTGCTTGTTTGTTTACTTACGCACACAGTGTTAAGTTGTTATCAGCTTAAAATAATGAGTTATAAGATAGTATTTGTAAGCCTCATGGTAACCCTTAAATAAAAAACATACAAAGGATACACAAAAAATTAAAAGCAAGAAATTAAATCATGCTATCATGGCCAGGTGTGGTGGCTCACCCCTGTAATACTAGCACTTTAGGAGGCCAAGGTAAGATGATTGCTTGAGGCCAGAAGTTCCAGACCAGCTTGGGCAACATAGTGAGACCCTGTCTTTATAAAAGAATAAAAAATAATTAAAAATAACTAACTAAATAAAATAAAATAACCTAATCACTCTCTATTATTCATCCCTTAAAAACTAAAATAAGTAAATCGTACCACCAGAGAAAATTATCTTCCCTAAAAGGAAGACAGGAATGAAGAAAAGAAGCGAAGACCACAAAACAACCAGAAAGCAAATAACAAAATGGTAGGAGTAAGTACTTACTTATCAATAATAACATTGAATGTAAATTAACTAGACTTTCCAATCAAAAGACATGGAATGGCTGAACAGATAAAAAAAAAAAAAGAAGACCCAATGATCTGTTGTCTACAAGAAACACACTTTACCTATAAAGACACACATCGACTGAAAACAAAGGGATAGAAAACAATACTCCATGCCAATGGAAACCAAAAAGAGCAGGAGTGGCTATATTTATATTCAACAAAATAGATTTCAAGACAAAAACTATAAGAGACAAAGAAGGCCAGTATATAATGATAAAGGGGTCAATTCAGCAAGAGGATATAGTAAATATATATGTACTCAATAGGAGAGTACCCAGATATATGAAGAAAATATTATTAGAGCTAAAGAGAGAAATAGAACTCAATGCAATAATAGCTTAAGACTTCAACACCCCACTTTCAGCATTGGACAGATCTTCCAGACAGAAAATTAACAAAGAAACACTGGACTTAATCTGCACTATAGAACAAACAGAACTGGTAGATATTTACAGAACATTTTATGCAACAGCTGCAGAATACACATTCTTTTCCTTGGCACATAGATAATTCTCATGGATAGACCATATATTAGGTGACAAAACAAGTCTTAAAACATCAAAAAAATTGAAATAATATCAAGCACTTTCTCTGAACACAATGGAATAAAACTAGAAATCAATAACAAGAGGAACTTTGGAAACTCTACAAACGTGGAAATTAAGCAATATACTTCTAAATGACCAGTGAGTCAATAAAGATGTTAAGAAGGAAATGGAAAATTTTCTTGAAACAAATGATAACGGCAACACAACATACCAAAACCTATGGGATATAGCAAAAGCAGTATGAAGATGGAAGTTCCCAGCTATAAGTGCCTACATTGTGGAAGAAGAAAGCTTCAAATAAACAACCTAATAATACATCATAAAGAACCAGAAAATCAAGATCAAACCAAACCCAAAATTTTTAGAGGAAAGAAATAATAAAGATCAAAGCAAAAATAAATGAATTTAATATGAAGAAAACAACATAAAAATCAATGAAACAAAAATTTGGCTTTTTGAAAAGATAAACAAAATTGATAAATCTATAGCCAGACTAAGAAAAAAAGAGGGAAGACTCAAATAAATAAAATAGGAGATGAAAATGGAGACATTACAACTTATACCACAGAAATTCAAAGGATCATTTAGTGGCTACTATGAGGAACTATTAATATATGCCAATAAATTGGAAACACTAGAAGAAATGGATAAATTCCCAGACACATGCAACCTACTAAAATTGAACCATGAATAAATCCAAAACCTGAACAGACCAATAACAAGTAGTGAGATTGAAGCCATAATAAAGTCTCCAGGCAAAGAAAAGCCTGGGACCTGATGGCTTCACTGATGAATTCTGCCAGACATTTAAAGAATAATACCAGTCCTCTTCAAACATATTGGAAAAGTAGAGGAGGGGATAATATTTCCAAATACATCCTATGAGGCCAATATGACCCTGATACTAAACCAGACAAAGAAACATCAAAAAGAAAAAAAGACACTATAGGCCAATATCACTGATGAATATTGATGCAAAAATCCTCAACAAAATACTAGCAAACCAAATTTAACAACACATCTTAAACAAAGATTATCCTTCATGTAGGAGATAGCTTAAAAAAAAAAAGAAAACAAGAACATTTATCATGGCCAAATGTGATTTATCCCAGGGATGCAATGTTAGTTCAACATACACACAAATCAATCATGTGAGACATCATATCAACAGAATGAGGGATAAAAACCATATGATCATTTCAATTCATGCTGAAAAAGCATTTGATAAAATTCAACACCTCTTCATGATAAAAACTCTTATAAAACTGGGTATAGAAGTGTGAACCCAAAAGTATCTGAGACAGGTCTTAATCAATTTAGGAAGTTTATTTTGCCAAGGTTAAGAACACACCCATGACACAGCCTCAGGAGGTCCTGATGATATGGGCCCAAGGTAGTTATGGTATAGCCTGCTTTTATACCTTTTAGGGAGACATAATACATCAGTAAACACTTGTAAGATTTACATTGGTTTGGTCTGGAAAGGTGGGATAGCTTGAAGCACAGGTTACCAGGTTGTAGGAAGATTTAAAAATTTTCTGATTGGCAATTGATTGAAAGAGTTGTTATTATCTAAAGACCTGGAATCAATAGAAAGGAATATCTTGTTTACAATGATAAGAGGTTGTGGAGACCAAAGCTTATCATGCAGATGAAGCCTCCAGGTAGCTGGCTTCAGAGATAATAGATTATAAGTGTTTCTTATCAGACTTAAGGTCTGTGTTGATGTGAATGCTGGTTGGCCTTTCCTGAATTCCAAAAGGAAGGAGGGCATAATGAGGCATGTCTGACCCCTCCATTCCCATCACGTTCTGAACCAGTTTTTCAGGTTAACTTTGAAATGCCCTTGGCCAAAAGGAGGGGTTCATTCAGATGGTTGGGGGGGCCTTAGAATTATATTTTTAGTTTACAGAAGGAACATACCTCGATATAAACAATGTTATATTAAAAACATGAATGGATAAGTAAATTCAGTAAAGTTGCTGGATATAAAATCAACATACAAAAATCAGTAGTGTTTCTATATGCCAACAGCAAACAATCTTAATAAGAAATCAAGGCCAGGCTTGGTGGCTTATGCCTGTAATCCCAGCACTTTGGGAGGCCGAGACGGGTGGATCATCATGAGTTCAGGAGATTGAGATCATCCTGGCTAACATGGTGAAACCCTGTCTCTACTAAAAAAAATACAAAAAATTAGCCAGGTGTGATGGTGGGCACCTGTAGTCCCAGCTACTCAGGAGGCTGAGGCAGGAGAATGGCGTGAAACTGGGAGGTGGAGCTTGCAGTGAGTTGAGATCACACCACTGCACTCCAGCCTGGGGGACAGAGCGAGACTCTGTCTCAAAAAAAAAAAAAAAAAAAAAAAGAAGTCAAGAAAGTAATGCCATTTACAATAGTTACAAATAAGATAAAATACCTACAAATTAACTTAACCAAAGAAGTGAAAGATCTCTATACTGAAACTATAAAACATTGATGTAAGAAATTGAAGAAGGAAAGATATTCCATGTTCATGTACTGGAAGAATTAATATTGTTAAAATGACCATACCACCTAAAGCAATCTATAGATTCAATTCAAGCCCTATCAAAATACCAATGACATTCTTCACAAAAATAGAAAAAAGCCATTATAAAATTTATGTGGAACCACAAAAGACCCAGAATAACCAAAGCTATCTTAAGCAAAAGGAACAAAACTGGAAAAAATCACATTACCTGACTTCAACTTACACTACAGAGCTATAGTAACCAAAATGGCATGGTACTGGCATAAAAACAGACACATAGACCAATGGAACAGAACAGAGAACCTGGAGATAAATCCATACATCTACAATGAATTCATTTTTGACAAAACTACCAAGAACATATATTCAGGAAAGAACAGTCTCTTCAATAAATGGTGCTTGGAAAACTGGATGTCCATATGTGAAAGAATGAAACTAGACTCCTATTTCTCACCATATACAAAAATCAAATCAAAATGGATTAAAGACTTAAATTTAAGACTTCAAACAATGAAACTACTAAAAGAAAACATTGGGGAAAATTTCTAGGACACTTAACTGGCAAAGATTTCCTGAGTAATACTCCACAGGCACAGGCAACTGAAGCAAAAATGGACAAATAGGATCACATCAAGTTAAAAGGCTTCTGCACAGCAAAAGAAACAATCAACATAGTGAAGGGCTAACCCACAGAATGGGAGAAAATATTTCAAACTACCTATTTGACAAGGGATTAATAACGAGAATATATAAGGAGTTCAAACAACTCTGTAGGAAAAAAATCTAATAATCCAATTCAAAAGTAGGCAAAAGATTTAAATAGACATTTCTCAAAAAATGTCATACAAATGGCAAACGGGCATATGAAAAGTTGCTCTACATCATTGATCATTAGATAAATGCAAATCAAAACTACAATGAGATATCATCTCACCCCAGTTAAAATGGCTTTTATCCAAAAGTCAGGCAAAAACAAATGCTGGAGAGGATGTGGAGAAAAGGGAACCCTCATACACTCTTGGTGGAAATGTAAATTAGTACAACCACTATGGAGGACAGTTGGAGGTTCCTCAAAAACCTAAAAATAGAGCTTAAGATCCAGCAATCCTCCTTCTAGGTATATACCCAAAGTAATGGAAAGCATTACATTGAAGAGATATCTGCACTCTCATGTTTATTGCAGCACTGTTCACAATAGCCAGACTTGAAAGCAACCTAAGTGTCTATAAACAGATAAATATGTAAAGAAAATGTGGTACATATACACAAGAGAGTACTATTGAGCCATAAAAAAGAATGAGATCCTGCCATTTGCAATGACATGGATGGAACTAGAAGTCATTATGCTAAGTGAAATAGCCAGGCACAGAAAGAACAACTTCACGTGTTCTCATTTATTTGTGGCACCTAAAAATTAAAACAATTGAACTCATAGAGATAGAGAGTAGAAGGATGGTTAACAGAGTCAGGGAAGAATAGTGGGGGTGGAGGGGCAATGGGGGAGGGTTAATGGGTACAAAAAATAGTTAGAAATAATGAATAAGATCTAGTATTTGTTAGCTCAGTAGAGCGACTATAGTCAAACATAATTTAATTGCACATTTAAACATAACAAGGAATATAATTGGATTGCGTATAACACAAAAGAGAAATGCTTGAGGTGATGAATACACCATTTACCCTGATGTGCGTATTACACATTGCATGCCTATATCAAAACATCTCATATAATCCATAAATATATACACTTACTATGTATCTTCAAAAATTAAAAATTGAAACTAAAAAAATTCACATGGCAGGTGTATTAGTCCATTTTCATGCTGCTATAAAGGACTGCCTGAGACTGGGTAATTTATAAAGGAAAGAGGTTTAATTGACTCACAGCTCCACATGGCTGGGAAGGCCTCAGGAAACTTAACAATCATGGTGGAAGGGGAAGCAAACACATCCTTCATCACATGGTGACAGGAAGGAGAAGTGCTGAGCAAAAGGGGAAAAAGCCCCTTATAAAACCATCAGATCTTGTGAGAACTCACTCACTATCACAAGAACAGCAGCATGGGAGTAACCGCCCCCATGACTGAATTACCTCCCACTGGATCCGTCCCATGACACATGGGGATTTTGGGAATTACAATTCAAGATTAGATTTGGGTGGGGATGCAGTAGGCAAAATGGTCAAATATAGCCAAGATAAATTTGAAGAACAAGCACAGGTGGGAGGACTTGCCTTATAAAGACTTATTATAAAGCTATCGTTATTAAAACAGTATGGTTAAACAGGCAGGTACAAACATACCTGTGGTCCAGAATACAAAGCTGGCAAATAGCCTCATATATACATAAAAAAGTTGATTTATGATCAAGTTGGCATGGAATTAGAACCTTTCAGGGAAGAGTTTAATAAATGGGTAAGATGCTACTTATTCATAGGGGAAGAAGCAGACCCCACTTCACACATAAACATAAACATAAATTTAAGTTGAAACAAACACTTAAATGTGAAAAGTAAAACTTTAAAACTTTTAGAATGAAATATAAGAATCTGTTTACAACCTTGGGCATAGGAAAGCTCAAACTATAGAGAAAAAGATTGGTAGGCTGGTTAAACTTGGCTACGTTTACATTTTAAAACTTCTCTTCAGTAAAAGACTCCATAAACAAAGTGAAAAACAAGCTGTAGACTGGGAGAAAATCTGCATTTTCATCTGGTATCATTTTCCTTCAGCCTGAAGAACTTCCATTACTATTTCCTATAGTGCAAGTCTGCTGGTGGCAAATTCTCTCAGTTTTCTTCCATCTGAAAATATTTTTATTTTATTTTCATTATGAAGGACTTTTTTGTGTGTGCCAAATATGCCACTGCATTAACAGTTTTCTTTTTCTTTTTAGTATGGTAAAGATGTTAGTTTATTATCTTCTGATATCCGTTGTTTCTGATTGGAAGTCAGTGTTAATTTGCATTGATGTTCCCTGTATGTAATGTGTGTCATTGTATATCATTCTTCTCTGGTTGGTTCCAAGGTTTTCCCTTGTCTTTGTTTTTCAGCATTTTGAATCTGATGTGCTTAAGGCTTGACTTTCATGGTATTTTTCCTGCTTGGGGGTTTGTACTTCTTTTTATATCTGTAAATTTTTTTTGTCACCAAATTTTGGAAAATTTTCAGCCATTATTTCCTTAAATATTTGTTCTTAAATATTTTAAAATAATATATTAATATATTATTAGTATTTTTATCCTCTTCTTCTGTGAGTATAATTATATGTTATACCTTTTGTTATTGTCTCACAGGCCCCAGGCTATGTTCCTTTTCCTCTAATTATTTTTTTCTATCTGTTTTTCAGATTGGATAATTTACAGTGATTTATCTTTAAGCTTACTTCATATTTCATCTATTTTCTACACCCTGCCATTAATATCATCTAGTGAATTTTTTATTTCACATATTGTACTTTTGAGTTCTAAAATTTCCAATGGTTTTTTAAAAATATAGTCTCAATTTCTCTACTGACATCTTTACAATCATTATAAGCATTTTTTTTTCACTGCACTGAGCAGACTTACATGATTTAAAATCTTTGTTAATGATAACATCTGGATCATCTTGGGTTCATTTTCTATTGCCTTTTTTCTTCACCATTGGTCAAGTGGGTCACATTTCCTTGTTTCTTTGTGTGTCATGTAAATTTGGATTGTATCCTGGACATTGTGATTTTAGTGCTGTGGAGACTCTGTATTCTGTTATTTTCCTCTGAAGAGTGTTGACTTTTTTAGCAGGTAACTAACTTAATGGGATATAAACTATAAACTATCAGTTTATTGAATATCAGTTTAGTTCTTGAATCCCTAGTTGGGTTTTTGTTGTTTGCATGCAGGCTTTCACATGTGTGGTTCAGAGATCAGCTAGATATTTGGGCAGAGGTAAATAGGTGATATCTCATTTACTGTGGCTCTCTCTTTCTCACAGTTCTCCCTTCACTTTCTAGCAGCTATAATTGCTTTTAACTATGTATTTTGGCATTTTGGGTCAATCAAGCTGTGAGTATGCTATTGGAGTCTTTAATCACTAATTGTGTGGGGTGTTCCTCACACATAGTGTTTAATAAACATAATTAAACCAAAATGGAATGTTGAGCATAAAGTGTTAAGTTTTAAAAAGATATATATAGTGTGGTATTAATTATAGAAAATTAAAAAACATGTAAAATAATATATGTTGCTTATGGAAATAGACATATATGGTGTGTATGTAATTACCCTATCTAAAATTTTATCTCATTCAAAATTTCAAACCCTTCAATACAAACTTTCTCCTTCCCTTTGTGTAATATTTTTCTTTTTAGTACTTGTCAGCACTGAATATATTATGTTTTACTTACTTATTTTTTGTCTTTCCACTAGAATATTAGTTTTAAGAAGCAGATTTTTTTTGTCTTCTCTGTTTGCTACATTATAACAAGTTCCTAGAGCAGTGTTTGACATACATAGGCACTCAATAAGTAGTTGCTGAACAAATAAGTAAATAATATAAAATATAAGGACATAACCACAAATTTAGAATAATTTTTTATGGGGGCTTCTAATGTCTCTAAAATGTTTTATTTCTGAAAAGTAAAACAATGCAACATGACAAAATATTAAGATTTGATGAGACTGGGTAGTGGTAACATTAGTGTTCATGATTTTTAAAATATTTCTATGTTTGAATTACTTCATTAAACAATAGAATGGGCAAAAAGTTTGGAGAAGATTTTGAAGAGCATTATGTTATAGAAGTCAAGGGAAGAGGGAATTTCAAAAAGAAATAGGGAGAAATTTCAAATGCTGGCATTAGTCACCAAGAGATAAAGCAATTATAATTTACTATTAGGAAATTATTAGTGACTATTGAAGTAACCTGTTTCAGCCACAATTTGATAGCAGGTAGGGTAGTGAGGAAATGGAGAAATGGAGGCCACTTATTCAGTAAGATGATAGGCACAGCTTTTTGAGGATGAAAAATTTATGCATGTTTGCAAGCAGGATGGGAAAATCCATTGAAAAGATGAGACTTAAAATGCTGGGAAAAAGAAGATAATTAAAATAGCAAATTCTAGAATAAGTAGGAATGTTTATAATTAGAGGCATAGGTTTGGAAAAAAAGGCATTGCATCTGGCAATGAGAAGAGGCACTACCTCTGCAATAGAAGAAAACTAAGCAGGAAGGATTGAGATAGGTGGAGACAGAAGGAAAGGTGAGGGAGTTCATTGAAGTAGTAAGGCCATATGTTGGAATGGTGAAACTGAGTAATGGATATGGCCCAGGTTAGTGAGTTAATGGGCATGTCAGAAGGCTCAAGCTGTGAGTGCCTAGGTTGATGATTAGAGTCTCAATTATATGGGTGCTATCAGGCTTTGGAGGGTCCGAAGCATCAGAACTAACCTGAATGGATTGGGTGCATTTGAGGAGTTTGAGCAGTAGTGCTAATAGCAGCCATCACTCATATGTGTCATTGTTCTAGATTCTCATATATATACTTATTTATTCCTGACAACCTTTAATGTGACTATGATATGACCATTTTTCAGGTAAGGCAGTCGAGGCATGGAGAAGTTAAGTAACTTGCACCAGGTTACACAGATCATGAGAGGCAAAGCTGGAATTCAAACCCAGGCTGTCTAACTCCTCAGTCCATGACTTAACACCATTATACTCTCCCTTAACTCAGTAACGGGAGGGTTAATTGATGACAAATGAAAGATTGTTAAGCAGATAAAGGGATAATAGGTTTCCAACACATACTTTGTCCTTTGTTTCTGTATTATCCAAGACACCTCTTTTTCATGTGTGTTAATTTCCAATTACTGTTTTCTTTATCAAAGCCTCAGGCTTCCAAGAATTTTCTGAATAACCCATTGAGCTTTCTTTTAGCCATACAAAGTGTTTGTCATCTTCTCAGGAATGATCATTATATTCATATTTTCTTTAGAATGATTCCAATTTCTTTTTACTCAAAACGAACTCTTTGGCATCATGCTTCACATAATCATTTATCTTTTACTAATAAATGGAACTTCTCTTTGGGATGTGGTTTTGGGAATGAACAATGACATGGAATGATAGCTGATTAGCCAGAGCAACCTGCCAATCAGCAGGATGTCAGAGTCCAATCACATATGCAACCCAAAGAGCCAATTCACTAACCCTTTATGAACATTTTTGCAAATACCATGAAACTTGAGTGCTGTGTGTGCATCATTATGGGCAGTTTCCCTGTTATTTGTAGATTTTTTTTTTTTGCTACTCACAAGCATCTTTCCTTGATGTTTGTTCATAATATTTTTCTTAATTGTCCAAGATTTCACCTGAATAGTTTGATATATTACACAGAATTTAAAATTCTTTCCCTAAATAGGATCTTTTATTCTCTGAGGTGGAAAACATTGATTTATCAGCATTAAAAGTCATTGTCAACACTTACAGTTTTGTTCCTGTAACTTTTACTAAATTAACCTGCTATGACCATTGCCCCTCAGCTTTAACAAATTAAACTATTTGAATGAAGAATGGACATAATGGTTGGGGATTGTGCCGTACTTTTAGTTTACAAGGACTTGCGCATCCATTCGATCTGCCCAGTAACTCTTCAGATGACAGGGCAGGTTTTAATGTTCCCATTTTACAGATAAAGAACCGGAGGTGTAGGGAGATTAGAAGATGGTCCTTGAGTGAGTAAGTGGTAAAAGTGGGTCTTGAATCTGGTTCTTCCCGACTCCAAGTGTCTCTCCATTCTGTAGTGGATTCTTTGGATATCTTCCTATTAATATGCACGATGCCCTCGTCTATTGCCTTCCTTTCCTGCTGCCTTCGGTTTTCCAGTCGAGGGGCTTCCTAATGTGTCCCTGTCCAGCTGGGATGGCTGCAAGGGAGCACACCTGGGGTCTTCCTGTCTTCAGTCTTTCATCTTCCTTTTCTGTGGCCCTTCCAGCTTCACCATCCGTGGACATCTCCTCCTTCCTTCAGCCCCAACTTCTAAAGTCTTGTCACAGTCCCCTGGCAGTGGGACCTCCCATCCCCAATCATCAGCAGGAGAGCCCATCGCAGAGGGGAGGCGAGGGCAGGGACCGCAGCGCGCAGGGAAGCCATGCTGAGGGTTCCTCCTGCATTTTCTTCCTCGCGGTCCTCAGGAGCATCCTCGCACCCTCCGGCCCCGGCGCTCCAGCCCGCCCCGGATCCGCCTCCCTCTCCTTCCTCCCGGAGGTTGAGACGAAGCGTGGGACGCACCTGGGTCCCTCTCTGGTCACCCTGCTGAGGCTCCGGGGGCTGCTCCGGGAGCAGGATTTACAGGCCCGGAGAACGCCAATGGGAGATCCAAATGGTCGGGGACTCCGGCGCTTTAAGAGGCTTTTCTCTGGGAAACACCCGTCCCCTCCGTGCGCCTTATGAATGGAAATACTCCTCCCCCGGTCGAGCCCATTTTCCCATTTCACCAGGAGCCGCAGCCTGCTCTCTCCTTTCGGTCTCCCCGCCCACATCAACGCGGGCAGCTCCAGGAGGGGACGGACAGGAAGCCTTTGGCCGCCTATTAAATCCCACCCATTTCTCCGGGGGCGATTTCCTAACCTTCCGGGACCGAATTCTGCAATTTGATGTGCGTTTTGTCCGAATGGTAGCGACACGGGCCTAAGGGAGGGGGAAAGCGAGGGGGTGGGGGGTGGGGGGTATGCACTCTTTTCCTCGCAACATCGCTGGCGGAGCGAGGGAGCTCACACGACACAGATTTTGGGGCAAAGCCTTTCCAACTGGACAGCACCATGTCCACCAAAGCGGAGCAGTGTAAGTAGCAGCCGGCCCGGCATTCCGGCCCGGCCTCGGCTGGGAGCTATTGCAGCTGCGGCGTTTGCGGCTGCTGGGAGACCTTGGCATTGTGCTGGTGCGGGGGTGGGGGCTGAGGTTGGGGCGGGTGGGGGGTGGCGGAGAGAGAAGGTGGGGGAGGGTGGACGTTAATGGCAGCGCGGCGCTGTCCCCGGTGCTGAAAAATAATACGGTCTTCCTCGGGCTCCAGCGGGGGTTTCTCAAGACTCAGAGACCCTGCGAAATGAAATTAAAATGGGGTCATTCTCGGGAAAAAGAGGCCTCGTATCTTTCAGATAAACATTTCAGTATCTCTTGTTGGAGTGGGGGAAGGGGGTAGCGGCAAATCAGGGGCGGGGAACTGTCAGTTGCAACCAAAGCCTGCCTGGCCTTCTGAGCATGCCCAGTTCTTGGTGCTGGAGCCATAGGGGAGTTTGAGTCCGCAGTTTCCACTTCGGGTGGAAGAGGCAAGAAGGGAGAGAAGGGGGAGGGAGCAGGGAGCCAGGCAAGAGGAAAATTAACTCACTAATGCCAACACCAATGTCAAAACCAACCACAACCATGCGGTGCTTACAAGAAAGTGAAAGGAGCTCTGGGAAAATGACCTAATTGATCTAATTATTGTTCCAAAGAGCAGGCTTCCTTTGTAGGGCAGCCCACACAAACTATAGCAAATAGCACCGGAGGATTTTGGTTGTCCCAGTAATGACTGACTGTGTGCGTGGTTGGAAGCAACCTGCTAACTCCTTGTGGATGGAGTAAGTTTCTAATATGGTTCCCATAGTCTGTCTTATTGCAGTGCGCACTAGTAGGCCTTCGGTGTGTGCTTGGTAGGTTGATCAATGTGAAGCCTTTTTCCGAGTGCACTTGAGGGCTTGAGGGATTCAGGAGCTTAAACTTCAGATTGTAAATAAAAGATGTTTTTATTAAGCAGTGAGTTTGAATTTTTAACAATATACCAGAACTTATTCACCTAGATTGACTCCTTTCTTGCAAAGCAGTACATATTATATGGATAATGCTGTCACTACTTAAAAGTCTTTGTAATTCTTCTTTGGAATGGCTATTAAAGCCGGTTTTTGAGACACACAAAACAGTAGTCTCATTATTTGAGGGCAATATCTTATATATAATAAAATGCAGTATGTCATTTATTCACCAGATAAGTTAAATAAACTGAAGGCTCCTAGAATTCTCAGATTGATGGTTCATTAGAAATTGTGCATGCCCACCTACCACCCAGTGCTTTTACTTCTTTATGTTTTTTTGGAATCCGGAAGATCTGAGTTTGAATCTTAGTTTTGCTACTGTTTGACCTTGGGCAAGATAATTGACCTCTCTGAACTTTATTTCCTCATCTGTAAACCTGGGCTAATCATGCTGATGGGGTTGTTGTGGGGAATGAGAGAATACATATAAAAGGTTTAGTAATGAGCCTAGCACATAGAATGTACTCAATAAATGATGGCTATGATAATGACAAGCATTGCCCACTTTTAAATAGTCCATCCCCTCTAAATAGTTAGGAAGCTCTCTTGTGATTTTTTTTGCATGTTTCTGAAAGTTAAATCTACATTCAAAATTAAGTTTTGCTTTTACAGAGGTTTTTGAAAAAAATTTGGTGCATTCTGTTTTGAGGAATGGTAACATAGTTTGAGTCCATGTAGAACCTCCCACTTGAGAATATCACATCCTGATATTATAATAAAGCCAAGTGGTTTTATTATAGTATGGTTTTTAAAGGAAAAAACACCACCTGTCATTTGATTGTGTAGTTACATATTACGTAAGTAATTTCAGGCTAAAGCCAGTGAGTATTACTGTCCTCTTCCTGTGTTTTCTCTTCCTTGTTATATTTTGAAATGGACTGGATGCTTTGTCTTGTCTCTTTCCTGGGCAATGAATAAAATCTATCTATGGACTTGATTCTGTAGAGCAATTAGTGGACTTAAGTAGCTATTTTAGACGTGTTAGTGAAACACATTTTTTTCATCTGTAGAGGATGAAAAGGACACCATATCTGGAGCTAGAACATGTGGACTTGAGCTTTGTATGTCCTTCTGATTAATTGTGAGACATGGGGCAATTAACTTAATAGTTTTGTGCCTCAGAGTTTCCATCTTTAAAGTAAGGAATTGTAGTAGGAGCTATCTTTGCTTTAGTCTTAAGGGTTTGGAGGGCAAAGGAGGTAAATGGGAGTAGGCTGTGGAAAGGTTAAGGATGCTATGGATGTTTTTAGGTATCTGTATTTAGAATGAAGGTAATTAAGGAATCTCTTTTCTTTTTCTGTTAATATGCACTAACATGAGTGGATTGACATTTTCGTGTATGTTATGTACCTGAAAATAAAGCAAAAACACAATAGGCTGCATAGTTGATGTTCATGAAGGACAAATACTTTTTATAAAAAGAATGCAGATTGGCAGCATTTTATCCTTGGACTTGGTAGAAGTTTAGCTACATGTAAGGAGCAAGAGAAGGAAAGGTCAGGGAATTTTTTTTTTCTTCTACTGGGTGTGAAGACTACTGGATAAGGAGAGAATGGGAGAGCTCGTTTCTCCTCTGCATTCAGGATGCACACTACCACTTTCCTAAGGAATGAGGAGGGAGAATTAGGCTTAATATAATGTCAAAATATTATTTCTATTACTCTTCTTCTTGGAGCTTCTTGATGTAGATAAAGGTTTCACTGGTTTGACAAGTAGACATAGTTTTGTTGGACCAGCAAGAGAAAGTACTTGCATTTCAACCCAAACCAGCTTACTCGATTTACCTTTGAAATGTAACGTATCACAGAGATATGAAAAATGATTTCTGTTTTATGTAGTGGCATTTTCTGTGAGATAAGTAATAGTGATGAAGGAGAAGCTAGTGGCCGGGCGCAGTGGCTCACGCCTGTAATCCCAGCACTTTGGGAGGCCGAGGCAGGTGGATCACCTGGGGTCGGGAGTTCGAGACCAGCCTGACCAACATGGAGAAACCCCATCTCTACTAAAAATACAAAATTAGCCTGGCATGGTGGTGCATGTCTGTAATCCCAGCTACTCAGGAGGCTGAGGCAGGAGAATCACCTGAACCTGGGAGGCGGAGATTGCTATGAGTAGAGATTGTGCCATTGCACTCCAGCCTGGGAAACCAGAGCAAAACTCTGTCTCAAAAAAAAAAAAAAAAAAAAAAAAAAAAAAGAAGCAGCAGCAGCTAGTTTTTGGAGCCTTTAAAAAAATATTCAATCTGTTTCCTGTGCTATCTGCAGAGCCTCAAAACAGGAGGTGAAAGCTTCCTAGCACTTTCTCAGGTGATTGCAGAAGAGTTAAATTTTTTTTTCTCCAAATGCTTCTTTTTCTTACAAAGTTCACTGTAGTGAAAATGTTTGCATAGCTGATATAGAATTTGGAATGTTAAAAATGAAATTTATTTGGAATTCTAAAGAGGAGTCCCACTCCCTCCACCCCAAACTTTTTCTGTGTTCTAAGAATCAAAATTGACCAATCGGGATCACCTTGGGTATGCTCTTTCAAAAGAAGCTCTGCTTTTGGTAACAGCAGACATTCAGAGTTGGGGTTCTAGAATCAGACTGCTGCCTGTGTTTGAATCCTGGCTTTGCTCCCTGTAAACTCTGTGACCTTAGATAAGTTAATGTCTCTAAGCCCTGACTACATCCTCTATAAAATGGGGATAGTTATAGTTGTTGTGAAGATTAAATGAGGTGATTCATGAACAGTGCTTAGCAGAGAATCCTGGCACATAATGAGGACTTAATAAATGTTAACAATTATTATCATCATCATCATCATCAAATATAAAACCTTATGCTTGCTGCCAAAATGGATAATTGTGAAGTTTGGATCTAGCCTCCCAGTAACCAAAAATATTTTTGATTACATCAAAGATAAACAATTTTAAGAGTGTAGCTGATTAGCACTATGACTTGAAGTTGAACTTGCCCCTCTCCCATGTATATGTAAGGGCCATGCATGGAGAAATCAATAGATAGTTTTCTTTATTTTTTGCACATTATATGGTAATATCACTAAAATAGAAAAGTACTTCTCCTTTCAATAGCACTGCAGTTGTAGTCATTTAGAAATCTTTTCACAAGAATATTGCAAACTTCTTATAGAGGAAACTCTATTACAGTTTTATTCATATTATGCAAAAATTAGAATGTGCCTATTATAACCATTTTTGTGGTTGCAAAAAGAAGAATAGCTTTTAGCTCTCGTCTTACATGACTTCTCTGTATCATTTGACACTAGTTGCTGCATTCCTGATTTAAACTCCTTTTCTTCTTTCTTTTCTGGCTGTTCCCACTCAGATTTTTTCTTAGGGCTGTCTTCTTCCTGCCTTTTGAAAATTAGCTTCGCACAGGAATCTGTCATTAGTCCTCTCTCTCACTCTTTTTTAAAATCCCACAGACTCTTGACCACATTCACTTACATGGTATCATCTACGAGGATGCCTCCCACATACAATTTTCTAGTCCACAAACGTTTTTGGAACTACAGTCCTCTATCTCTACCCAAGCATCTTATACATACCACCCAAATTCATTGTCCTTTGTTCCAACCTTGTACTTCTTTTTAGATCAGTCATTTTGGTAAATGACACTTCCTTGCTCATTTATCCAAGTCAAAAAATCAGTCTTCCTAAACTTTTTACTCTCTGCCATAACTATTCAACACATTCCCAAGCCTTGTTGATTCTAGCTCATCAACAATCTCTGCTTTACCTCTTCGATCCAGTTACAATGAACTATTTTTTCAGTTCCTCCAATGTATCATGTTCTTTTTGCCTGAAATGTTTTCTTCCCCCTCATCGTCTTGGCCTGTCTAATGCCTACTTACTGCTCAATACTTAGCTTTGAAACCTTGCCTGATTGCCACTTTCTCCCTGTATGCCCTATTTGTGTGGTCACACTATATTTCAATTAGTTTCTTGTTAGTTGCCTTAATTTACTTTGTGTGTAGATTGTATTATGTTCCTCTCTGTGTCTCCAGTGTGCAATCCCTTGTCCAGTGCATAGTGTTTGCACAAAAATCGTTTCTTGAAAAAGTAAAAATGACTGAGGGTGGATGAAATGCCTTTTATAAGGAAGGATTACATAACCAAGTGTTTGGATATCATTAATTTGAAGATTTTACATTTTTGTTAATATGAAGTTCTGCATTCTATGCAATGTGAACATTGCACAAAATGCATGCTTTTCAAATGGATTTACAGGTAAATAAAACTACAGTTGTCAAAAATACTTAAAATATATTTGCTAAATCAAATGTTACAGTATTTATATAACATGTTACACATTTCTTAAACATTCATTGTGGTTTTGATTCTGTCCGATTAGCTAAATTTTCCTTTTACTATATTCAAAATAATAATTATGATTCTTAAAGTGGTAGGCAGTTTTAGCACACAGCCAACTGTTTTTTTTTTTAAGATAAAGTGGCAATATATCTAAAGTCAGGGCCTCTTCAGACCAGTTTTACTTGGATCCTGTTCAAGTTTTATGTATTGATTACTCAACCAATAAATAAGCTTTAAGTTGGGATTCTTGTTTTGCAGTAGTATTATGTTGGAAATTCATATGCATTTGTTTCTTACATTTTGAAAATATATGGATAGCTCTGCATAAATAAACATATATATTGGCTTAGAAATGAAATATTTCCTGTATCAAAAAGTGCATTAAGCAAAAAATATATTCTTATCAATACTCTTGCTTTCTGTAATGTGAAAAGCTCAACAATTTCATTTAGAACTTTTAGCTTCTTTCAGTCCATTTATTCTATTTGTGTCTTGTTTTTCTCTCCTTCTGGACTTTTCAAGACCAATGTTACCAACAGCATACAGCTTATCATGTGAGTCTCATTTGATATTTGATGTGGGATTAAAACTGGGGTGGTGTTCAGCATTTCAGGGTATCTTTCATTTTCATTGGTCTCAGGGACTTGGTCTTCCAATAGAATAAAATTAAAAGGATATGTGTGTGTGTATACATATATATTTATGTATATATACATGCACAAATGCATGTGTATATACATATACATTTATGTATATGTTATTTTATTTTAAGAATAAATCAGCTTGCCTCAGAAGTAGAAATAGATAATAACTCACAAACAGTTTAGCATGTCAGGATTATATGTGCTTGAATCTTAAGCTCTCCAGGAAAGACAGTTTAGATATTTATTGCTTGTGCCTACTAGGTACTAGGCACTTTGGTATATATTGGCTTAATTCATTTTCATAACAGCTTTGAGAGATGTGTTATTATACTTTGGTTTTATTTCTTCAATGTTCCTCAAGTACCTTAATTCCTATTTCTTCTTTTTATTTTTTTATACAGAACTTTTCACAGATTTGTGTGTCATCCTTGCGCAAGGGTCATGCGAGTCTTTTGCATATCATTCTAATATTTTCAGTGAGCACTTACCCTCTATCTGTGCAGCTGAAAGTCTTAGGGCTTTGTTTAACGCTGTATTAGTTTTCTAGAGCTGCTGTAATGAATTAGCACAGACTAGGTGGTGTAAAACAACTGAAGATTATTCTCTTACAGTTCTGGAAGCCAGAAGTCTGAAATCAAAGTGTTGGCAGGGCTGTGCTCTCTCTGCAGGCTCTAGGGAAGAATCTCCCTTCCTTGTGTCCTAGCTTCTGGGGGTTTCTGGCAATCTTTGGCATTCCTTGGTTGTAGCAGCATCACGCCAATCTCTGCCTCCATCTTTACACAGCCTGTGTCTCTGTATCCAAACCTCTCTCTCCTTCCTCTTATAAACACACGTCATTTGATTTAGAGCCCACCTTAATCCAGTATGACCTTATCTTAACTTGATTATATCTGCAGAGACCCTATTTCCAAATGAGGTCACATTCACAGTACCAGGATTAAGACTTGAACATATCTTTTGGGGGATACAATTCAAACCACTACAAACCTTATTACATTTTGTCTTATTAATGTTATTTCATTGTTATGTCTGATTCTATAATCCAACATATTAGCTATTCTTCCATTGGTTTTGTGTCAACTACCAAAACAATATGCATTCCTATATGAAGTATCCAAAATAAAAATGTTGACAAAAAGAAAGAAGCACCAAAGCCCTGTGAGTGTCATGCTATTAAATAACTTTTTTCAAGTTGGCTTTGAGCCTCTAATCAATATATTTTAAATATGACAGTTTCGCTAGATACAAATCTATCCTATCATGGTACCACTCAATCTATATATTTCATCAACTTGTCTATTCACTTATTCAACCAATATTTATTGGGTGTCTACAATGTATCAGGCACTGTGCTAGGCTCTAGAGGAGCTTACAGTTGACTCTCCAAGTGCATCCTACTTTGCTGAGATGTATACACTCTCTACAACTTTTCTTTGATGCCCTGTCTGGATCTCTAAAAAAATAGGAAGTTGAAATGAACTTGGGATGACTTATTCACAGGGAGCCAACAATTGCTCCTGTGGTCATTACTACCCTTTATTTTAACTGGAGGCTAAAATTTTTGTGGGGAATTTTCTAAGAATCTCCACTCTCCCATTCAACATTGTTCTTAAAAAATAATGTTTCAAGCAGGTTTCACTGGCTTTCTTTTACGTTCTTTTTTTTTTTTCACATAACCCTCATTGCGTTAGATCTTTTTCATTCTTCCAAAATTATTTTATAAACAAGTTGAATAACTCCAGGAAAAAGCCTCATAGTATTTTTGTGAGTATCATATTACTTTTATAGAATAACTTACTTTAGGAAGAATTGACATCTTTCTGATATTGAATCTTACTCTTTCTAAGAACATGGTATGTCTTTCCATTTGTTGAAGTCTGTGCCTTTCTTGGGGTGCTTTTTTCTCATATAGATTTTGGAATTTCTTATAGAGCTCTTGCTTAGTATTTTCTTTCATCATTTTTTGCCATCATAATTGAGATGTATCATTTCTTCTATTTTAAAATTTTGAATACATGAAGGCTATTGAGTTTTTGTATGCTGATTTTATAACTTTATTTTACTAAATTATTTTCTTTTTGTAGTCATTTTTCCATCTATTCTTTTGGGTTTTCAAGATATACAATTCTATGCTCTGCAAATAGAAAATAGTTTTGTCCTTTCTTTTCTACTCAATTTTTATGCCTCTAATTGCTTTCTTGTTTTCTGATTGCATTGGTCAGTATCTCCAATACAGTGTGAAATATAGCAGAGAGAATGGGTGTTCTTGGCTTGTGTTTTACTTTAGTAGGAAAATCTCTTGTATTTCTCTTTTAAGTAAGATATTATTTTGGGCTGAGGTAATATACTAGGCAGTATCTGTCAATTCTTATTTTGTTAAGTTTTTTTTTTTAAGCCAAAATGGGTGTTGAGTCAAGTTTATTTTCTGCATCTATGGAGACCATATTGCTTCCTCTCTTAACTTTATTAATATGCTTGGTTGAATTTCATCATATTTTAAGAATTTTTGCATTGATATTAATAAGTTAGATTGTTTCATAGGTGTTTTTCTGGGGGGTAGAGTGGGAAGTAATTTTATTCAGGACCTGGGAACAATGTGATACTCACTACATAAAGTGAGCCTGGAAATTTTGCTTCCTTTCTAAACTTTGGAATAATATAATAGCATTGGTGTTATCTGATCTTTAAAAGTTTTTTAGAGTTCCCCTGTAAAACAATCTGGCCTGTGCTTTTTTTGTAGTGGAACTCTTTAACTTCTTTCTCTATTTGTTGTATGACACTTGTTCTATTTAGACTTTCTGTTTCTACTGGGGTCAATTTTGGTAAGTTTTATTTCTCTAAAAAATTATGCATTTCATCTAAGTTTTCAAGTTTGTTTGCATAGAATTATGCAAATGACTATCTTAGAAATTTTAAAAATTCCTCTGTTTTGATGTTTATTTTCTGCTTGTCATTTCTAATGCATACAGTCGGCCCTCTGTATCTGGTGGTTTTTGCATCCATGGATTCAACCAACAGTAGATCAAAAATATTTGGGAAAAAAACAATAAAAAATAGTACAATAAAAAAATACAGTGGGGTATGACAACTATTCCTATAGGATGACATTTTATTCGGTATTATAAAACAGAGATGATTTAAAGTATACAGGAGAATGTGCATAGGTTATATGCAAATACTATATAATTTTATAAAAAGGACTTGAACATCCAAGGATTTTAGTACCTGCAGAAGGTTAGGGGTGGGGGTGGGTCCGGGAACCAATCCCTGGTGGATACTGAGGGATGACTGTATTTAATGTTGTGTATTTGTGCTGTCTCCCCTGCCCCCTTTAAAAAATTGGGTCAGTGGTTTGTCTATTTTGTTGATTTCTTTTTCAAGAAACCAGTTATTTTTATTTATTACTTCTAGTTTTTGGCATTTCTAAATTAATTTCAGTTTTTATTATTAATTTCTGATTATTTTTTCCTTGATTTCTTTGTTTTATTTTGTATTCCTCTAGCTTTTTGAGTTGGCTGTTAATTTTTTTTAAAATTTTTATTGAGATAGGCATTTCATGCAATATATTTTTCTTTGACACTTCCTTTAGTTGTAGCCTACAGATTATGGTAATGTCAGGCTTTATTGTAACTATTTTCAAGAAATTCTGCAATTGAATTTTGTATATTTGCCTTTGACCTAAGAGTGGTTTAAAAGTGCATAAATTTCCATGTGGAAGGGTATTTTTGTTTCTCTGTTGTGTTGTTGATTTCTAATTTTATTTCCTTATGGTCTGAGGATACTATTTACATTATTTCTATTTGTAGCACATTGAGGTTTTTGCTGTGTCATAAGATTTAGTCAGTTTTTGTGAATACCACATATGTACTTAAAAAGAAGTTGTAATCTCTATTATTATTGATACAATAATATGAGTTTGATGTATATCTATAAGATCTACCTTGTAATGTTGTTTAGGTCTTTTATACCTTTTATTAATTTTTAGTCCACTTGATCTTGGATTGTGAGAGGTATGTTAAAGTCTCCTATTATTAGTGTGTTTCTGTCTATTTCTCCTTGCATCTTCTGTAGGTTGCTGCTTAATCAAAGTTATTACTGTGTTACTGGGTGCATAAATACTAATAACTAATATCTTCATTGTGAATTGTAGCCTTAAACATTATAAAGGGCACTTCTTTATCTATTTTAATGCTTTTTGGTCTGAATTCCACCTTGTCAGATATTAAGATTATGACCCTGTTTTCTTTTTATTTGTGTTTGCCTGATATATCTTTTGCCATCCTTTTATTTTTAACTCTTTTGAATCTCTTTGTTTTAGGTGTGTCTCTTGTATTCTGCATAGTGTTGGATTTTGCTTTGTTAGCCAATCTGAAAATCCTTTTCTTTTAATAGGTGAGTTAAGCCCTTTTACATCTATTGATATGATTAATATGTTTGGCCTCAGTTCTATCATATTATTTTATTTTTATGTATTTTATATCTAAACTCTTTCATTATGCAATGGGTTTTATTTGCTCATTTTTTTCTTTTGGTTAACTTTATACTAAGACTTCTACATAATACTGCTAGTCCTCTTGTTTTTGGACTAACTAGTTCCCTACATTGAATAATATTGCAATTAGCTTCTAACCTCTTCTCTCTCCCCTCCTTCTAACCCAGTATCTGATATACAATAGTGTCATTTTGTTTACAATTAATACCCATTAGACAATCATATCCATATGCTCTCCATGCCTCCTGATTTTTGATAATTGTATTTTAGCTGCTATATTTTCTTTCTTATAATCATGGTTTAGCTTTGTTTCGCAGATAAATTTATATTTAATACTCATCACTCATTCTTATACTGCTGTCTTTCAGTCTTTTTGGTTGTCTTAATCGCCATTTCTAATAGATCCTTTAGGAAGGGCTTACAGAATCAATTATTGCCTGAGTTTTGGCAAGTTTATAATAGTTTGCAACTTTGTACTTGGAGGTCAGCTTGGGTGGACATAAAATCTTTGACTTATATTTTGCCAACTTGAGTATTTTAAATTTGTCACATCATTTTTTTTGGCATTAAGGATTGGTGAAAAGTCCAGTGACAATCTTGTTTTCTTAGTGGCTTAGTCTTTTTTTTTAATCTCCTTTTAAGTAGCCTTAACTATAATATGATTCATTGTTGGGTCATGCTGAAATGATTGCAGTATGTCCTTTCAATAAGTTCAAGATTTTTTTTAATTTTAGGAAATACAGTTTCTGGAGATACAGTTTTAATACTTGTTTTGTTCCATTGTTTGGCATTTTCCCTTGCGATCCCTATCATACATATGTTGGGTGTTTTTTGCTTATCTTCTGTAGGATCATTTTCTACTGTACGTTTTAAAAATCTCTTCCTTTATTTCTTTTAGAGTTTTTTAAGAATTACCCACACAATATACCTTTATTAGTCTACATGTGAATTAGCTTATTCTTGGTGATTCTGCATGTATATAGAACTATATATTTATTTAGGCCTTATTTTGAAATGTTAAATATAAAGTTGATAACATTCAGTTGAATATTATCTTATTTTGCATAAATTCAACTTATTCATTATAAGTAAGTACAAGCATTTGACTACTATCACCATGTCTTCTAATGTAGACACGCCCAAATATATACATATTAAGATACGTGTCATTTTGTCCTCTTTTTGTTTACGTGGAAATAGTGACAAATAATAAAATTCACCAATTTGCAAAGCACAGATTGATGAATTTTGCTAAGAATATACAGTCATGTAACCACTACCACAATAAAGATAAAGACCCATATCCTGGCTGGACATGGTGCCTTATGCCTGTAATCTCAGCACTTTGGGAGGCCAAAGTGGGCGGATCACTTTAGGTCAGGAGTTTGAAACCAGCCTGGCCAACATGGCAAAACCCTATATCTACTAAAAGTACAAAAATTAGCAGGGCATAGTGGTGCATGCCTGTAATCCCAGCACTTTAGGAGGCTGAGGTGGGCATATCACTTTAGGTCAGGAGTCTGAGACCAGCCTGGCCAACATGGCAAAACCCTGTCTCTACTAAAAATATAAAAATTAGCCAGGCGTGGTAGTGCATGCCTGTAGCTACTCAGGAGGTTGAGGCAGGAGAATCGCTTGAGCCCAGGAAGCTGAGGTTGCAGGAAGCTGAGATTGCGCCACTGCACTCCAGCCTGGGCAACAGAGAGGGACTCAGTCTCTAAATAAATAAATAAATAAATAAATAAATAAATAAATACCCTTATCCTTATCTTAGAAAGATTCCTTGTGTCCTTTGCTCTTGATCCCTTCCTTCAACTCCCAGTTCCAGGAAGACATTGCTTTTCTTTTTATTATTAGTGTTGCCTTTTATAGAATTTCATGTAAATGGAATCATTCAGTGCATAGTCTTTTCTGTCTGACTTTTTTTTTTTTTTTTTTTCTCAAGACGGACTCTTGCTCTGTCGCCCAGGCTAGAGTGCAATGGCACAATCTCGGCTCGCTGCAACCTCCGCCTCTTGGGTTCAAGCGATTCTCCTGCCTCAGCCTCCCGAGTAGTTGGGATTACAGGTGCACACCACCATGCCTGGCTAATTTTTTATATTTTTAGTAGAGACAGGGTTTCACCATGTTGGGCAGGCTGGTCTCGAACTCCTGACCTCGTGATCCACCTGCCTTGGCCTCCCAAAGTGCTGGGATTACAGGCATGAGCCACGGCACCTGGCTTCTGTCTAACTTCTTTTATTTATCATAATGTTTTGGAGAGTCACTCATGTTGTTGGGTTAATTAATATTTTGTTTGTTTTTATTGCTCTATATAGTCCATGGCATGTGTATATTACAATTTGTTTATCCATTCACCCGTTGATAGAAATTTGGGTTGTTTCCAGTTTTGGGCCATTATGAATATTTGCATACCTGGTTTCATGTGGACATATGTTTTTATTTCTCTAGGTTGAATACCTAGGAATGGAATTGCTTGGTAGTATGGTTAATGAATGTTTATTGTTATAAGGTATTTCTATACTATTTTGCAAAGTGGCTGTAAGGTTTTATGTTCCCACCAGCAATGTAGGAGAGAGTTTCAGTTGATCTGCATCTTCATCAACACTTGGTATTCACAGTCTATTTAACTTTAGTCTTTCTAGTTGGTGTGCAGTGGTATCTTGTGGTTTTAATTAGCATTTCTCTGAGGATTAGTGATGTTGAACATCTTTTTATGTGCCAATTGACTATTTGTATATCTTCTTTTGGGAAATTTCTGTTCCAATCTTTGGTCTATTTTTATTAGATTTTTTTGATCTTTTGATTGAGTTTTAAGGGTTCTTTATATATTCTGAATACAAGTTCATTGTTTTGAAACATTTTGCTTCCAATCTGTGGCTTACCTTTGTGTTTTCTTAACAATGACTTTCGAGAAGCAAGACTTTTAAATTATACAGCCCATTTTCAATTTTTTTTCTTTTATCATTTGCACTTTTGGTATCCTGTTTAAGGAATCTTTGCCTAAACCAATGTCACAAAGATTTTCTTCAGTATTTTCTTCTAGAAGTTTAATGGTTTTATCTCTAACATTTAGGTTTATAAACATTTTTGAGTTAATTTTATGTATAATGTGAGGTAAAGTTTGAGGTTCATTATTTCCATGTACGATATCCAGTTGTTTCTTATCTCTATTGGATTATCCTGGTACCTTTGTTGATAGTCAATCACTCATATATATGTGGGTCTATCTCTGGACTCTATTTTGTTTCTTCATCTATTCTTATGTCAATGGCATATGATCTGTAGTACTGTCAGTTTTCCAACTTTGTTCTTATTTTTCAAAACTGTTTCAACTATTTAAAGTCCTTTGCTTTCTATGTAAATTTTAAAATCAACTTGTAATTTGCTTCAAAGGAAGCTTATTTGGATTTTGGTCTATAGATCCATTTGGAGATGATTACTTTCTTAACAATCCTTGGAATGACACATATGTAAACTTATTTATGTCTTGTTTAATTCTCTTTTGCAATATTTGGTAGTTGTCACATCTTTCATTAAATTTATTCCTAAGTATTTTTGTGAGTGGATTTGTTTTTCAAGTTTTATTTCCTAATTATTTGCTGTTAGTATAGATAAATACAATAGCTTTGTCATGTTGGTCTTATATCCTGTACCCCTACCACACTCATGTATTTGGTGAGTAGTTTAAAAAAAGAAAAAGATATATGTATAATTTAAGGTTTTCAGTATGCACTGTTATGCCATTTGTGAATAAAGATAATTTTACATCTGCCTTTCCAATCTGTATGCCTTTTATTTCTTTTTATTGCCTACTGCACTGGCTAGGACCTTCAGGACAATGCTAAATAAAAGTGATGTGAGTGAGTGTTCTTGCCTTGTTCTTGACCTTAGGTGGAAAGCTTTGAGCCTTTCAGAATGTTAGACCAACCTTGCATTCCTTTATTCCTGAATTAAACCCTATTTGGTCATAATGTATTCTTCTGAAAATATTGTTGGATTCAGTTTTCTAATGTTTAGTTAGGGAGTTTTGTATCTGTGTTTTCATGAGATTTACTGGTCTGTAGTTTTGTTTTCTTGTGATATTTTTGTCTGGTTTTGAAATCAGGATAAAATTGGCTTCATAAAATGAGTTGGGAAGTGTTTCCTTTTCTATAGTTTCTGAAAGGGTTTGTGTAGAATTGATAACGATTCCTTGATTTTTTGATAAATTCACCATTGAAGCCATTAGAGCCTGGAGGTTCTTTTTTTGGGGGAAGGTTTCAAATTTTAAATTCAGTTTCTTCAGTTGATAAAGATTTCACAATTTTTGTTTGCTTTAAATTCTTCTTAAGTCCGTTATGGTTATTTGTGTCTTTTAAGGAATTTGTCCATTTTGTCCATTTGACAAATTTGTCTAGTTGCCATTTACTGGTATAAAGTTATTTGTAATAATCCCTTATAATTCTTTTTATATCTATAGAATTTGTTGCTATGTTCCTCTTTTATTTCTGATATTGTCAATTTATGTCTCTTTTTTTCCTGACCTGTCTGGTTAGAGGTTTATACATTTTACTGATGAACCAACTTTTGGTTTCAATGATTTTCTCTATTGTTTCTCTGTTTCCTATTTTATTGATTTTTGTACATAATTATTTATACCATTTCCTTCCTTTGGTTTGTTTGGGTTTTAATTAGCTCTTCTTTTTTCTAGCTTCTGAAAGTGAGAACTATATTATTAATTTGAAATCTTTCTTCTTTTCTAATACAGGCACTTGAAAGCCGTGCATTGCTTCATAAGTCCTGCTTTAGGCACATTCCACCAGTTTTGTATTTTCATTATTCAGATTAAAATATTCTCTAATTTATCTTGCAATTTTTTTCTTTGACCCAAAATTTCTTTAGACATGTGTGTGGTTTTTTTTTTTTTTTGGTGGGGGATGGAGTTTTGCTCTGTTGCCCAGGCTGGAGTGCAGTGGCACGATCTTAGCTCACTGCAACTTCCGCCTCCCAGGTTTAAGCGATTCTCTTGCCTCAGCCTCCTGAATAGCTGGGATTACAGGCACCCGCCACCATGCTTGGCTAATTTGCATTTTTAGTAGAGATGGGGGTTCATCACGTTGGCCAGTCTGGTCTCAGACTCCTGACCTCAAATGATCCTCCTGCCTTGGTCTCCCAAAGTTCTGGGATTACAGGTGTGAGCCACCGTGCCCGGCCTAGAAGTGTGTTGTTTAATTTCCAAATATTTGGGATTTTCCTGGTTATCTTGTTTTTGATTTCTAACTTAATTCTATTTTTGTTAGAGAATATATTCTGTATGCTTTCAATCTTTTGACATTTATTAAGACTTGTTTTATGGCCTCAAATATAGTCTATACTGGTAAACATTCTATGTGCCAATTGAAAACAAAATGTATTTTTAAATTGTTGGGTAATGTGTTGAAATCTTCTACGCATTTGCTGATTTTTGTCTAATTTTTCTAATAGTTGCTGTTAAAGCATATTGCAGTCTTTAGATTATGGAATTCCTTTTCCCTTTAAATCTGTCATTTTTGCTTCATGTGTTTGGAAGCTCTGTTACTGGGTTCATATACATTTATGATTATTATGTTTTCCTGTTGAATACCCCTTTTATTTTTATGAAGTGTCTTTTTTATCCTTGTTAATATATTTTGCTTTGAAATGTATTTTATCTGATATTAATATTGCTACTCCAGACTACCTTCACATGCTGTTTATCTGGCTTATGTTTCCCATTCATTTCCTTTCACCCTTTAAAGTTTTCCTACTGTCTTTTTAAATATTCTTTTTTGCATTTTTAAACTACTGGTTGACTGAGCAATTATTATGTACTTCCTTAATTTTTCACAGTTAATAACGTACTACCTTATTTAAAATATAGAAATCTTGCAACTTTATAGGCCCATATCCCTCTTTATTTTATACTTATTTTATGTAATACATCTACATATGTTATAAACCCCACAAGACAATACTGTAACTTTAATTTTAAAATGACATGGTTAATAAAGAAATTAACAGAAAAAAGAAAGTATAGTCTTTTGCATTTACCAAGATATTTACCATTTCTGGTGCTCTTTGTTTTTTTTTTTTCTGAGGACTCAAGTTTCTATCTGAAATTTATTTCTCTTTAGCCTGAAAAACTTTCCTTCGCATATTTTGTAGTGTAGCTCTACTTGTGACCAAATGTTTTAGATTTCTTTTGTCTGAAAAAGTCTTTATTTTGCTTTTATTCTTGAATAATATTTTTGCTGAATACAGGATTTTGCTTTGACAGTTTTTTTTTCCTTTGAGTACTTTAAAAATGTTATTCCCTCTGGCCTTCTTGGTTTCAGAGGTGAATTCAGCCATTACTTGTCATATATCCATAAAATGTATGTAAATTATTGTTTTCTCTTACTGGTTTTAAGATCTGCTCTTTATTTTTGGCTTTCAACAGTCTGAGTGTCACGTGGGCTTCTATTGGCATGGGCCTCTGGGTGTTCATTCTGCTTTGTGTTTGTCATTTCATGTCTGAAAATTTCTGCCTGTTACCAAATCTGAGGACTCTTTGGCCATTATTTCTCAAATATTTTCTCAGCCCCGTTCTTTTTCTCCTCTCCTTTTGGTATTTCCATCACACATATGTACCTCTTACTGTCTGATACTACCTAACCCACCTCTGAGTCTCGGTTCTTTTTTTTTTTTTTTTTTTTAATCGTTTCTCTCCTCTGTTCTTCATGTTGGATACTTTCTATTGGTCTATTTTCAAGTTCACATATTCTTTCCTCTGTCATGACCATTTTTAATGGCTGTAAGTTCATTCAGTTAATTTTTATTTCTGAAATTGTTTTTCAGTTCCAGAATTTCCATCTTGTTCTTCTTGCATGATTTTTTTATTTCTGCTGAGACTTCTCATTTCTCTGATGAGAGTTTCATGCATTGAAAACATATTTTGTTTTACTTAATTGAGGATAGTTTTAGCAATTCATTAAAATCCTTGTCTGTTAGTTCCAGCATCTATTTCCTTTCAGGATCAGAATATACTGACTTTTCTTGTGGGAATGTGTTTTATTTTCTTGGTTCTTCTTATGTTGGGTCATTTTGAGTTGTATCCTGGATATAATGAATGTTAAGTTTTGGAGACTTTGGGGTCTACTATTTCCCACTGATGAGGTGTTGTTTCCTTTGCTTTATGGGTAATTTTCCTGGCTGGGATGGAATTGCAAACTCTGTTCTCATGCAGTAGTTCCTTACTTTGTTCAGATCTTTTGTCTTTAGCTGGGCTGATTTGGGTCTATTTTGCACTTGTGTGGTTCAGGGGTCAGTCAAAGATGTCAGAGTTTGGGGATCCAGAGTTTATGGTTTTTTCCCTTGTGGGATTCCCTCACTTGCTTCAGGAAAGTAGTTTTTGGTTTGTTCGTTTTTAGAATCTGCTCCATCACTTTCAGATCTTATCACTTGAGGAACTCCCTCCTTGCTTTGACTCCTGTTTTCAGACTGGGCCCCACACTACCTGTTGATGACTTGAGAGTTCTGTTCTGAAGACCCAACTGCCTTCCTTTCGTGTCTTCCTGCATGGATGCTGATGCCACATGGCTGTGTGGCTATCAGCAGTCTGTCCCCATCCTTTCATATTTAGTCCACGGTGATACTTTGTCTCCTAATTTTGTTGTAGAGATTGTCAGTGGGTCTTTGGTTTTGTTATCCTCATTGATCTGTCTATTTTTAACAGAGGGCCCTGGGTTGACTCAAAAACTATGCTGTTGCCACTGTCCTCTTTCCAGAATCCTCCTCTTTTACCATATTTAAGCTGATTATTTTTGAGTGCTTAAACTCTAGTCTCTGGTTTTTAGATTCGTTTCTTAAATAAATGGCTGCTGCCTTTAGAACCAGGCTTGTGGCTGTTCATCTACTCTCTGTTTCTGGGTCAAAATGAAGTCACAGAAGCTCTTTATTCTTTAATAAAGAAATGATTATCAAAAGTCATAAATACAGGGCACAGGTGTGATGGTGCGTGCCTTTAATCCCAGCTACTTGGGAAGATGAAGCCAGAGGATCCCTTGAGGCCAGGAGTTTGAGGTTGCAGTGACCAGTGACTGCACCACTGCGCTCCAGCCTGGGCAACAGAGCAAGACCTTGTCTCTAAAAAAAAAAGAAAAAGAAAAAAACCAACTTGTAAATATGGGAGGCTTCTCAACAATGACAATATGCATATTGTGTTTTTCTTATGCGACTGGGTTCATGCTTGCTCTTCAGTTTTTTTGAATTAAATAATTTAGTGTTTGGGTAATAACATCATCAGGGGATGAAACTGAAAAGCAAGGGAATGATAAATGAAAATGTTAGAAAGGGACTTGTATCTAGGGCGAGTGAGGGGGATGAAATCAGCGGTGGGTATAGATAAGATACAGGAAATGTTCTATCTTTTAATCTGGCGGTGGGTAAATGGGTGTACGTTATTATTACTTTTCAAAGTGTGTACATAATTGTACACCCTCTTTCATATCATGAAGATGTGCAAAACAGTCTCTGGGACACAATCTAAATTCAACTTCCTTGAGAGCTCCTCTTCAGGAGGTCACTGAGCAAAGTCAGAAGTGAGTCCTGGGAAAGAAGGAGTTCATCCCAGTTGAGGCTTTGCAGTGCTGTTGTGTAGGCCAGGGGACCTCTGACCAAAAATGTGGTCGGGGAGTGGGTTACTCTATGTTTTCTGCTTAAGCTCAACATGACCTGCCTCTAGCTCTTAGAAGTAGGTCAAAGCAGAAACTTTCTGTAGGGGTAAAATGAGTGTCCTTAGCTGTTTGAGGCCACTGTGGAGGAGAGTAGGAACTTTATTGGCTCAAGAACAAATATCTGGGCCACACTTGCTGAGGCATTCTGCATTGGGTTAAAAGCATGGTCTGGGGTTCTTGGTGATGGCAACTTTCAGGAATTTGTCTCTGGAACCACATTGCTCTGACCTTGACTGATTGCCCTCTATGCCTGATACACAACTGGGTGTTCTTTCTCCCAGGAGAAAGGATGCATCTATGAATGTCTAAATACGCCTTTATTTTTGATTTGTAGTTTGTCTGAATGTAGAATTCTACTTTGGGAACATTGTTTTTCAGGGTTTTGAAGGCATTGCTTCATCATTATCTTGTTTCCAGTGTTGCTTTGGAGAATTTCAAAGCCATTTTGATTCTTGATCTTTCCTAAGTAATAAAAAAATTTAAAAATCTCTAGAAGTATGTAGAGTCTTTTCTTTGTCCCTAGCTTCTGACATTTCATAACAAAGTGCATTGCTATGTGTCTATTTTTACTCATTGTGGTGGGCTCTTTAATCCGCCATTATCTAAAAAGTTCTTAACTCATTTTGTTAATGGTTTTAACTCTTTTGGTTTTGCTATTGCCTTTTTCTGAAACTCCTTATATCCTGATATTGGATATCCTGGATTTGTCATTTCTCTTTTATTTTGTCTTTTGCTGTATTTTGGGGAAATTTTCTCAATTGTATCTTCTAAACCTTCTATTGATTATTCCTGGGATTATGTTTTTGATCTACAAAAACTTTTTTCTTCACTGTATGTTGTTTTTCTAACAGCACAACAGCATTCATTCATAGGTAGAGTATCTTATCTTTCTGATATTAATAACAGGTTTTTTTTTAAGATAAAGTTTTCCTCTTCCCTACAGACTCTTTCTCTCCAAGTTGATTTTCTCTCCTTCTGGTCTTACAGTTAGAGGCTTTCTTTAGATGGTTGGCCTTCCTTCCCTGTCTACTCATAATTAAGGGCTGGAACTAAGAAGCTGACCTGAGCATGTTAGAGGGCCATTTACTGGGGGCACCCCTGGTGTCACTGTCTTCAGACCTTTCCTCTTTGACTTAGTCAGATTCACAGAAGGAAGGAGAAAAAAAAAGAGGCTTCCAGTCTCCAGCCTGAAGGGTAAGGGTCTAGCTGCCAGGGGTTGGAGGGCAGGGTTTGGTTCCGCTCTGCATTAGCATTTACACTTCATATAGCCAGCAAATCCCCTTGGTTAGGTAGATTATACTGGCTTTCCATTCTGTTTGGTCTCTGCCATTCCGGAGACCCTCTGATGTGTCTCTCTTCTGGCAATGAACTTCAGATATTCTGAGTTGAGGAGAGGTGCTCTCTCAGGGCATGTGAAGTGGGGGAGAAAATTTAGGGTTCTAATTGCTCTTAAACAGTTTTCAGCCAATCCCCCACATTTTTTTTAGCACCCTCTTCTGCCCCTTACCTCCTATTCCAAAGCTATCTGTTGCTGCCATTTCCGTGCCTTTTGAGAAGCCTGAAATGCACACTAGTTGGTTCTTGGCTTTGGAATCAGTTGGTTCTTAGCACTGCTACTGGACTGGGATTTGACTTTCTCTGGTCTGCCAAGTCAACTGCTACTTGTCTATTAGCTTTCAAGCTTCCAAAAATGATCTTGCTTTGTGTTTTCTTGCCTTGTCTCCTTTTCTTCTTGTCTTTGAAAAATCCTTTTACTGTAATTTGGTGACATTTTAGTTGTGTATGTTTTAGATGATTGTCTTCACTTTGCAGTCCTGACCCAGAACCTTTCTCTTACTTTTCCATGCCTAGCATCTTCTCATCCTTCATGTCTTACTTAAATATTATCTCTTCTGAAAAGTCTTCCAGGACTATCCTATGTCAAGAAGGCATTGCCCAACCGCTTCTTTAGTCTGTATTTGAGTCTCTTGTAATATTTTTATAGACCTTTAAAAAGTATTTACTGTCTTTTCGTTCATTTTTCACACTTTCTCATATGCTGCATGACATCAGGGACTGTGGCTGTCTTGTGCACTGTTACATCCCCAGCAACTGGCACATAGTTAACTACAATGAACATTTACTGAATGTGTGAAAGAACAGATTACAACTGGACTGCATGATTTTTTTTTTTTTTTTTTTTTGAGACGGAGTTTTGCTCTTGTCACCCAGGCTGGAGGGCTGGAGTGCAATGGCGCGATCTCGGCTCACAGCAACCTCCGCCTCCCAGGTTCAAGCGATTCTCCTTCCTCAACCTCTAGAGTAACTGGGATTGCAGGTGCTCACCACCATGCCCAGCTAATTTTTGTATTTTTAGTAGAGACAGGGTTTCGCCATGTTGGACAGACTGGTCTCGACCCCTGACCTCAGATGACCCACCCGCCTCGGCTTCCCAAAGTGCTGGGATTGCAGGAATGAGCCACTGCACCCGGCTGAATTTTTTAAATTGATAACAATTTTCTCAGTTTTCTCATCTGTAAAAAAATAAGAGCAGGGAAATGCAATAGCACCTACCTCATAGAATTGTTGTGAGGCTTAGAGAGTTGAAAGGATAAAGTGCTTAGAACAGTGCCTGGCACATGGGAAACACTATAACAATGCTATTATAGTTATAGTTTTAAGAGTCTTAAAAGCAGTCTTTAGAGAGTTGTAATTTTATATTTAATTGTTGTTCAATTTTGTTCAAGTTAAAGAAAATTTTGCTGTGTGATGGACTGAATTATTCTTCTGAATTCTGTAGTATGTTCTGAATCAAAGTACATCTGAATTTTGACTCCAGGTTGATCACGAATGGCAACTTGAATTTTAGCACTGTCATGGAAGAGAATTGTGCTTCCACAGGAAAGTGGATCCCAAATAATTCCCAGAGGTTTTCCACATAGCCAGACATTTAAGGACGGTGCTGGCTATGATGCATCTTCTTGTTTAGGCAATTCTGGGCTATCTGTGTCTTCTTAGGGAGTAGAATTTATTTTCAGTGCAATCATTTTGTTTTGAAATTGAGCCACATTGATTGGATAGGTGGTTGATAATTCAGATATGTCTTGAGTATTGCACTTAGCTGTAGAAACTTAAAGAATGATTCATAGTTATCAGCCTTCGTATATCCCTGAAATTATTTGATTTTCACCAAATAATTCCTCAGTTCTTCAAAAACCTATGATTTTTTAAGTAGAGAGCTCAGTGAAATTCAGTAATGAGAGATTAAATAATTTTCTAGTTTTCATTTGCTAAATCCATATATCTGAATTTATACTTTCTTGAAAAGATCACTAATGCTCTTGTTTCTCTCCCCCACTTGCAGTTTCAAGTACAATAAGCACAGTATTCAGATATCTTATCTCATCAATTAGAAAGTGCAAGCTCATAAGTCACTCTTTCAGTGGGGTAGGAAGTACTTAAAATTTGGCCTCAGATTCTCTGATTTCAAAATCTTGATCTGAGGAAGCTGCGTAGTAAACTTTGAAAAATAAGTCTTTATAACCTAACCCAGTTGCATCAAAATAGAATAGATTTTCATATTCTGTTTCAAATTATTACATATCCAACATTCAACTTGAAGAAAATTCACTGCCTGTATTAATTTCTTCATCACATCATGAAATGAATCTGACTTTCAAAGTTTCTAGTACAAGCTCTCTTGACCAATAGTGCAATAGAAACTGGAACAGAAACCTCCTTTTTTGAGGAGGAATAGATTGTTTGAGGGGAATAAATTGTTTTTCCCTTTTCTTTATTGCAAGTGTCCCATCTCTGGGATACGTGAAGCATTTCCATGTTTAGACTTTTTAAATCTTTTTTTTTTTTTTTTGAGTCAGGGTCTTGCTGTGTCACCCAAGCTGGAGTGCAATGGTGCCATCATGGCTCACAGCATCAATCTTCTGGGCTCAAACCACCCTCCCACCTCAGTCTCCCAAGTAGCTGGGACTACAGTTATCACCATGACACTTGGTTATTAAAAAAATTTTATTTTGTTGAGATGGGGTCTCACTGTGTTGCCCAGGCTAGTCTTGAACTCCTGAGCTCAAGCAATCCACTTGTCTCAGCCTCCCAAAGTGCTGGGATTACAGGCATGAGCCATCACATCTGGCCTAGACTTTTTTCCATTGACAGGTGTTAGGTCTTACTAATTCATGTATGAAAGCTAACTAGATGATTTTATGTATGTATGTATAGATGTGTGTATGTGTATACATAATTAGTGTGCTAAAATGTGCAGTGGGGGTCACAGCTAGTTCAAGTGTTTCTTTTGACATATCAGAAAATGGCTCTATCATTTACCTCCTATGTGATCTTGGGCAAGTTACTTAACCTCTCTGAGCCTCAGTTTTTTTGTTGGTAATGTGGAAATAATAGCAATACAACTATTATTTTTCTGTTTACCAGCATATAGTAAACATTCAGAATTTAGAATTATTATTGTGGTTATTGTGACCTTCTAGAGGTGAGGATTTTGTCTTATGTTGATATATCAAAGTACCTCATTAATCAATATCTGATGAATGAATAAGAACACTGATATCTTTCCTTTCACTTTTGCTGCCTAACTTGTTGCTAATGTCTAAAATTCTCTAGACTGGACATTTTGCTTTTCACATGTTAAATGCTAAGAAATTTAATTGAATAATGTATGTGGAATACTTTGAAAAATGTAAATGGCCATACAAATGTAATGGATGATGATGATGATGATGATGTTGATGATGCTAATGATGATGATAGTGTTGGAGTCACTTGCCAAAGAACAGGAATGTTCTTTGCTGACTTCCCCTGTCTGCTGAAAGTGCCAGGTAAAATTTGCTACCTGGAACCAAAACTGGCTGAAGACTATGTATGTAAGTATGCAAATATTTGGAAGAGCTTAACAATGCCATTTGTGACATTTGACATCCTTTGGACTGTTCAGCCTCTCTACCTGTGTATCCTCTTCCACAACCCTTCATTTATGTCTTTTATGAGGTTTTGCTTTCAGTTAAAGAAGATGACCTTCCTCAAAAGAGAAGATCGTTCTTTGATTAAGGATTTGCAAAGAACTCTGCTTGTCTGCTACAGTTGTCAAACAGTGCATTGTTGCCTTGTTCTCTCCACATCTCCATTTCTGAATATATCTTTTTTATTTGCTGCATTTGTCTTTTATTCTTTACAAGATAAGTCTCTGAATATAGAACTAAATTTTAGTACCACATGCAGCAATAGAGTGTGTGTGTGCGTGCATCTGCATGCGTGCGTGTGTCTGTGTGTGTGTGTAGGGGGCTATTCTTGATTTTATTGATGACACAAGATTACTAGTATGTCTTATATCTTCTTTACTCCACAGGTTACACTATTTTAAGGGACAGAGGTTTGAACTGGGAAAGGAGAAGAAGAGAAACTCACCTGTAATAGCTAATTACAGTAGTAATTTATTATCTACTATGTGCTAGTCATTGTGCTAGGTAGTTTATATATGCAATATTTTAAAGTACTTATAGCAACTCTGTGAGATAGATATGATTACCCCCACTTTATAAATTAGGAAATTGAGACTCAGAGAAGCTCATGACTTTATCCACGTTCTCATAGTAAATGGAAGAGCCAGAATTCAAATAAACCCTGGATTTGGACTCTTGGTGCCTCTGTTTTGTTTTGTTTTTCCCATCAGTACAATGGATTGTGTGTGTGTGTGTGTGTGTGTGTGTGTAAAGCTCTCATTGTTGAGATGAGGCAAGGAGGAGGGTTCAGGTGACTCTTGTAGGAGCTGCAGAGAATTACAGATGTATGATGAGGTGAATGATGAAATACTTGGAAAAGCTGGAACATGTGGCTAGAAATGGAAACTAAGAAACCCCAGGGCCCATATTCTCAGTGTTTGTGTGGTTTTCCTTAGGAGCCTGGTGAGTGCAGGTGATAGTTGCTAATCTGGGAATGAGGGAAGGGAGCATATGGAATTTGGAAAATACCCCTCAAATCTTGTTTGGCTTCTGATATTAAAGGACTTATTTGTTATGTTGAGTATGATAATAGTATGTGATTATATTCTTAATGTCTTTATTAGTGAGAAATTATATGAAAATATTGATAAGTAAAATAATGTGATGAATAGGATATGCTTTAAATACTTAAGCAAGAAAAAAAAAGAGAAAGAGTGGAAGGGGACAGATGGTGACTATTGAAGGTAGATCATGAGTGTCTGCCAGTGGGGTAGCCTGGACACCTACCCTCAGGGCCTCTTCTCTGTGGCTCTAATCCAACAGAGGAAGGGAATCTGACTCATTCTGAATAGAATAGGGCCAATGTTAGCTGTGCTAAGCTCTGTATTTTTTCTACTGCTCCTCCTAAGATTATTTTTCCCGAAAGGTCCTTCTTAGGGATGTTCCTCTATGAAGGGTGTTTCACTTTCCTGCACCCAGAGGTACATAGCTCTAATCTCAGTCAAGACTGACTCAGAGAATGAAAAATATTTATATGCCTCTGCTCTGAGTGTTCTCTGAGCTGGTCAGGGTGAAAGTGGGGCACATATCATCCTACAACCATGAGGCCATGCCTGGCTTCTCACACAGTTAGTTCCTTAGAGTGGGGCTGTCTGTTTGGCCTTCTGACTCTGGAATGGGTATTCTTTGATCTCACTCCATCCTTGAAGATATGATCCCATCCTTATTCCATTCTTAAGCTTTCAGCCAGACCAGCTCCATACCCCAAAATGGATGGTGGTGGAATTGGGGGATTCTGGAGGAAAGTGATACAAGTAGTTCTTGTGATACAAATTGTTCTTCCTATGAGTAGTAGGAAGAGGAGGTAGTGGAAACTTTAGTGTTATAGCCAAGATTCAAAACTAGCCCATGAAAGGAAAATAAATTCTAAACTGCTCCATTGTACCAAGAGTCATGTGGCAATTTATTCATTCATTTCTTCATTTCTTCATTCAGTCATTCAACAAACATTTAGGACCAGACACTTATTAAATGCTGGATGTGCTAAAATTAAAGAGACCGTTTCTGATCTGAAGGTTCTAGTAGCCTAGTGGAGGAGACAGCCATTGAGTTAATAATTGTAGCATGCGTTGATAAATGCCATCCATGATAGAAGGAAGTCCTGTGTGCTATGAAAGTGCTGAGGAGATGCATGTAATGCAGTTTGTGGGAAGGTTAGTTACCTACTGGGGAAATGGGTACAGCTAAGCTTTAAAGAACTCTTAGGAGTTAGCCAGGCAAAGAAGTGTGGATTGCATTCCTGTAGTAGAGAATGTGTCTAGAAACATGGAGGAGTAACAGGATCATGAGTTAGAGTTTTTGCAAGTCAGTATGACTGAAGTGTGGGACACAAGGAAAAGAGGCCGAAGGTGAAACCTGACAGGTGAGCAGGGAACTCTTCATGCTGGGCTCGATATGCTAAGTTAATTGTTTGGATTTCAATCAGCAGAAAATGAGGAAGATTTGAATTTGAGAAACATCACACTGGATGTCATGTGGAAAAAGGATCGAAAGGGAATCAGTCTGGACATCACAGCAATTAATCTAGGGAAAAGATTACACAAGCTTGAATTAAGGTGATGTCAATGTGGCTGGAGAAGAGGGTAGACCCTGGAGTTGATTTCTAGATAGAACCAATAGGGCCAATAAGTAGATCACTAGTCTACATGAAGGACGCAAAAATAGTGAGTAAAGACAGATATGCAGTGGCAGGTAATTGAGGAGGATGTCTGATTCCTTATTGATCCACCAATCAAGAGAAAAAAATAAAAAGGTTTCAGGCATAATTTTTACTTAAACCATTGTGGTGAATATAACAACACACATTTGTGAAATATGTCCAAATCCTCTTTATGTATGTCTAACATTTCTTAATGACAGCTTAGAATGAAAAGAAGATGAATGCCTTAAAAGGGGGCAATGACAGAAAATCATCTACAAAATCTTAGGCTTTATGTCACGCAAGAAGAAACCAATAAAAAATTAAGATGGCATTAGGACATATACTATCAAATCGACAATATTAATAACTAGCACTGGCAAAGAATGGGGAAAATGTTACTTTAATTTCTCATTTAGCAAAAACAGAACAGAACAAACAAATAAGAACTCCTGAGGCTTATACATATTAAATGATTTGCTTGAAGTCACACATAGCTGTAGGTGGGAACTCACATTCCCTCCCAGGGATCTCTGCAGGGCGTTGTGATAACATCATGACTCAACATGTTTGGGGTCTAAGTAATTAAAACTAAAGTTGGAGTAGCCAATTTGCAGGAAAAAAATGAGTACTGCAAATGATAATGAAGAACCTATAAAATTTTGGGGGGTTCCATAGGAATGAGAGATGGAAGGGAATAAATCAAGAAAAAGACTACTGCATTATTTGCATGTTATACAAGCAAATTTCATCTCGAAATTACTTATTAGTGTAAATGATATTAGAAATTTAAAGCAGTTATTTAGGGAATATTAATAGGACTAAAGATAATTGACATTTAAACTTTCAATTCATTTCAACCACTGTGCTACTGTTGACCATCTGCTATGTACCTAGCATTGTGATAAGTCCTAAGGGAGTACAAATGTAATATAAGATGGTTTTGTCTCCAAGGATCTTAAAGTGTTGTTAGGGAAACTAGATTTGCACACATGAAACTAATTTAGAACCACCTAGAACAGTTTATAATCAGTGAAATATTTATATAATGAAGTGCAAAAATTTTGGAAGCAGATATAACATGCTCTCGGTAGTCAGAAAAGGGAGCTATTGATAATGTCCAGAGTCAATTAGAAGGCTTCACTCAAGGCTGCAGTGCTGTGGCGTGATCTCAGCTCACTGCAACCTCTGCCTCCTGGGTTCAAGCAATTCTCCTGCCTCAGCCTCCGGAGGAGCTGAGATTACAGGTGGGTGCCACCAAACCTGGATAATTTTTGTATTTTTAGTAGAGACAGGGTTTCACCATGTTGGCCAGGCTGGTCTCAAACTCCTGACCTTGGCCTCCCAAAGTGCTGGGATTACAGGCATGAGCCACTGCATCCGGCCAATGTAACTCTTAAGATGAGCCTTGAAGGGTGAAAGGGGTCTGATTTTTCAAGAAAGTAAAGGGCAGGACTAGTGAAGTAAACGTTTTGTTTTGTATTTTCTAAGAAATAAATAACTAGTCTAATATTCTAAATAGTCTAATATTTTGTCTGCTCACTGCAGTTTTACTTAGTGAAATATTGGAAACAACCTAAATGCTGAACAATAGAATAGGGGAAGTGTCCATATTTCATGCTAAATCTGTATCACTGAATATTATTAAACCAGTAAAAATAATTAAAGAACAATGTAGTCTGGCGGAAAAGCATGGCTTGCAGCCTGTTAAACTATCAGTTTTATACTTATTAGCTTTGTGCCTTTGGGCAAGTCACTTACTGTTTTTGAACTTTGGTTTATTCAACTTTTAATGGTAATGGTAGTGACCACCTTGCAAAGTTATTGTGAGGGTTAAAAATAAACATATAGGGCCGGGCGCGGTGGCTCATGCCTATAATCCCAGCACTTTGGGAGGCCAAGGCGGGCGGATCACAAGGTTAGGAGATTGAGACCATCCTGGCTAACACGGTGAAACCCCGTCTCGCCACTGTACTCCAGCCTGGGAGACAGACCAAGACTCCGTCTCAAAAAAAAAAAAAAAAAAGGCCGAGTGCAGTGGCTTACGCCTGTAATCCCAGCACTTTGGGAGGCTAAGGCGGGCAGATCATGAGGTCAGGAGTTCGAGGCCAGCCTGACCAACATGGTGAAACCCTGTCTCTACTAAAAATACAAAAAAATTAGTCGGGTGTGGTGGCGTGCACCTGCGATCCCAGCTACTCAGGAGGCTGAGGCAGGAGAATCGCTTGAACCTGGGAGGTGGAGGTTGCAGTGAGCCAAGATCGTGCCACTGCACTTCAGCCTGGGCAACAGAGCAAGACTTCTCAAAAAAAAAAAAAAGTATATAGAGCACCTGGTGCATAGTGGATGCTCAAGAGATGTTATTCACACTTAATGATGTATATACTCTGCTGGTATGTAAACAGGTACTGTCTTTCTGAAGGACGATTTCTTAATTCTTACCGAGAGCTTTAAAAATGAGTGTTTTCTGTATGACTCAGCAATCCCATAACTAAAAATTTATTCTAAGGAAATAATTAAAGATGTGTGCACATCTGGTCACACGTGGCACCTCACTCCTGTAATCCTAGCACTTGGGAGGCCGAGGCAGGAAGATCCCTTCAGCCCAGGTGTTCGAGACCAGCCTGAGCAGTATAGTGAGACTCTGTCTCTACAAAAAATAAAATTAGTAAGAGAAAAGAAAAGAATATTCTTTGCAGCATTGAATAGAATACTGGAAAACACCCCAAAATCTCACAAATAGATTATTGGTAAAGTAAATTACGATTCTCTTACATAAAGGAAATTATAAAACCATTAAAATGATGATATAGAAGTGCATAGAAAGTGAGGAAAACAGATTCTAAAACTATACACAGTTTAATCCTATTCTGGTAAATGTATATTTATGCAGAGAAAATTTTCTAGAAGGATAACATGCCAAAATGTTAACTACAGTTGTTTCTGAGTAGTGGGCCCTTTAGGTGATTTTTATCTTCTTCATGTTGCTTACCTGAATTTTTTCCTTTTATGATAATGAGGATTGCTAATTAAATTTTTCAAAAATAGGGATGGATCTCTGTTAAAAATTTTTAGTGACATAGGAAAATGCTTAAGACTTAAAGAGGAAAGATTTAAAACTTACGTTTTATACAATCCCAATTTTGTTAAGTATTTTTTAGTCTATGACTGAATTTTGCTTTTATGGCTTTTGCTCTCAAAAAGTAGCAAAGCTCCCAAGAAACGGTGAGGATAGAAGGGGCCGTAAAATATCAAACAGAGATTAAATTTGTGTATGCACAGACCTCTTTTGTTTTTTTTCTTCATTTTCATCACAGTTTTAACAGTTGGCCTTCTGGGCTATTTTTATAGACAAAGTTGAACTGCTGTAAAAAGCCATTCTTTCCCTTCCTGCCTTGTCTACTTTCATCCTTACTAGGAACTCAGCAAATTCAGTACTTCATAGGCACCGAGGGTATACAATGGTGAACAAAAAGCTCACTGTTCACTTAGAAAAGACAGTCAACGGTCACCTAAATAAATACACCATTACAAATTGTGCTCACTACTCTGGACAAAACTGCAGAGTGTTACACAGAAAGAAATGAAGGTGGAGATCAGGGAATCATTTTGGACAAGGAAGTTTGCAAAGACCTCCATAATGAGGAAGGGACACTTAAAGTCAGTTTTGAAGTATGAATAGGAGTTAGTCTCACAAAGTGTGGAGGGAAAGCACTCTATGAAGAGGGACAAGGACATAGAAAGGTTTTCAAGCAAAAAAAAAAAAAAAAAAAAGAAAGAAAAGAAAAGAAACACAAAAAAACAAAAAACGGTGTTAAGGAAAAAACGGGCTAGGTGTGGTGGCTCTTGCCTGTAATCCCAGCACTTTGGGAGGCCGATGCGGTCGGATCACTTGAGGCCAGGAGTTCGAGAACAGCCTGGCCAACATGGTGAAACCCCGGCTCTACTAAAAATACAAAATTAGCCAGATGTGGTGACCGGCACCTGTAATCCCAGCTACTGGCAGGGCTCAGGCAGGAGAATCACGTGAGCCTGGGAGGTGGAGGTTGCAGTGAGCGGAGATCGGGCCACTGCACCCCAGGTTGGGTGACAGAGCAAGACTCTGTCTCAAAAAACAAAACAAAACAAAACACACACACAACAGTGTCTGGCTCTTGTGTCACGACGTTAGGTTGGAAGATAGGCAGGGACTTTGACCACACTAAGGAGGATTTGGGATTTTGTCCTGAAGACAGTGGGCAGCCCCTGAAGGACTTTGAGCAGTGGTTACTGTTTATGACTGTATGAAGCAGTTTATAATTTAAAAAGATCTGTTTGGCTGCTCTGAGGAGAAGGAGTGGAGAGAGGCAAGAAGAAATCTGAAAAATGAGTTAGGAGGCTGTTAGACTTGATCAGGAAATGCTGCTGCTGAGTAATGACAGTGACGATAAAGAACAGAAGACAGTTGGGAGATGTATTTGATAGGATTTAGTGATAAGACTTAGTGATTAATAGGACTTAGTAATGGATTGGATTAGAGGAGTGAGGTACGGCGGGGAATAGGGTCTGTCAAGGATGAGCTTTAGAATGCTTTGCTTGAGTGACTTGGTGGATTACACAGATGGTGGAGTAGGTTTCTTTCTTGGGGGAAGGGAGACCTAAGAGTCAATGTCAGACATGTTTTCTTTGAGATATTTATAAGATTCCCAAGTGGAGAAATTGAATCGATGAGGCCTGTTATTCACAACAGCTACCCACCTGGGATGGAGACAGACCTTTCAGAGCAGTTGGCCCCTGGATGGTCCTGACAGTCCTGTGGATGGATGGGATTGCCTATGGAGAGAATATTGAGAGAGAGGAACAGAGAGTCTAGGACTGAGCCCTGATGAATTCCAACACTTAGATATCAACTAATAGGGGGAAGTGGCAAAGCACTTGAAGAAGGATACGTTCCAGGGGAGGAAGAGCAGGGGAATGTGGGGTCTGGGACGCCAAGGGGAGAGAGTTTCAAGAAGGAGGGAGGGAGGGATTGACTGTACAGAATGCTCTGAAAAGCCTAGGAAAATGGTGATCGGAAAATGCCTGATGGATTGGCAATGTGGAGGCTCTAGATGATTGTGGGAAATGGATTCAGTGCAGTGGTGGATGTGGGAGCCAAACTGGAGTGAGTGGAAGGAGGAATAGAAAGTGACAGAGAGAGGAGAATGTGTGCACGACTCTTCATCATCTTGGCTCTGAAGGCAGAGGACCGTCGCTGGAGGGGAATGGAAAGGCAGGAGAGAGGTTTTTTCTTTCCCTTCGACAAGAGAGATTCTACAGTTTGTTTGAATCCTGGCAGGAATGATTTAGCAAAGGAGGAGAGATTAATTTCATAGGAGACACACTGATGGATGGAGAGCCCCAGTGAATGCTGGGATTGGTGTTTGACAGGACAAGGAAAGGAGCTGCTAGTAGGTTTTTGACATCTACTATTTAATATATGTGGAGTGTATACCAGGCACTGTGCAAAGTATCCACTCGCACCGTAATCACAATAGCACAGTAATCACAGTAGCCCTGTGAAGTTGATATAATTATCCCCATTTTACAGATGAGGAAATTGGGCTTAAGTGGAGATAGATCCAAGGCCTTAAGTCAGAACTGTTTGATTTCAGAGTTCATATCCTTAACTCTTACTGATAAGATTTCCTCGGGGCTGGGCGCTGTGGTTCATGCTTGTAATCCCAGCACTTTGGGAGGCGGAGGCGGGCGGATCACGAGGTCAGGAGATCGAGACCATACTGGCTAACACGGTGAAACCCCGTCTCTACTAAAATTACAAAAAATTAGTCGGGCGTGGTGGTGGGCACCTGTAGTTCCAGCTACTCGGGAGGCAGAGCTGGTAGTGAGCCGAGATCGTGCCACTGCACTCCAGCCTGGGCGACAGAGCGAGACTCCGTCTCAAAACAAAACAAAACAAAACAAAAAAAGATTTCCTCTATGATGGTGTATTAGTTTGCTTCAGCTGCCATAAAAGTACCACAGACTGGGTGGCTAAAACAACAGAAATGTATTTTCTCACAGTTCTGGAGGCTTGAAGTCTGAGATTGAGGTGTTGGCAGGTTTGGTTTCTCCTGAGGCCTCTCTCCTTGACTTGCAGATGGCTGCCTTCTCTCTCTGTCCTCACGCGGCCTTTCCTCTGTGTTCCCACATTTCTGGTATCTCTTATGTGTCCTAATCTCTTCTTAAAAGGACAGCAGTCAGATTGGATTAGGGTCCACCACCGAAACGGCCTCATTTTAACTTAATCACCCTTTTAAAGGCCTTATCTCTGGATACAGTCACATTTTGAGGTTAAGGTTTCAACATATGAATTCTAAGCGCCACAAAATTCAGTCAATAACAGATGGCTTTTTAAAGTATAAGGAAAGGGGTGGCCCCGGGGGGAGTTTTGAAGATAGTATAACTATAATTGAAGAGTGTAGAAGAAGGAGCTTACTAGAGAAATGTAGCCTTAGGGTCAGTTGAGGTTGAAGATCATTCATTTATATCTATTGGGCCCAATTATTCGAGCCTCCGCAGCAGCAGTCAGGTATATGTGTGGAGTAAAGAGGAACCCTGCTTTGATGAGGCTGCTGGATGCTCACATGGGCTTATTAACCAGCCAAATGACCACCTCTCGTGCACAAAATTGAACTGTAAATGAGTTTTATTCACATCCTTGGCACAAGTACAAATTACTATTTGTCATGGACCTTTTTGGCTGCTCTCAAGTTGTTGAAAACGTGGATGTTAAATCTATTACTGCTAAGATTTTGTTGCATTCACCAATGCACAAATTGGCTTGAACATTTTTTTCAATCTGTTCTAAAAATGGTCTTTCATGATTACTCACCACTCTCTTCCTCTTTCTCTATCCCACTTTCTTTCTTCCTTTTTTTTCTCCATCTTCACTTATCAACAATTTATTGAGTACCTACTAGGTGTCTGGCACTAAGGATGAAGAGTCCACAATCTATCGTATGTCTATATGCAGGTATATATGTGTATAGTGTACATATATATGCAGATATGTATACTCTCTATATATCCTAAAGACCTGAGTGATAAGTGCTGTTACTAAAGTATTAATTCATTTGTTCATTTAATCCTATGAATATATTGAGTCCCTACTAAGTGCCAGACAGTGTGTTAGGCTTGGGATAGAGCCATGAGTAAGGTATAGTTTCTGCCCTTAAGAAATTTACAAGCTGGTATAGAAAAACAAGCAGGTAAGTACACAGAGACAATGCAATATGACTTTTGTAACATTATAAGATCTCAAAGAAAAAAGTGACTCTTGTCTCTGCTTTGCTGTGCATATTTGGGTACCTGTGGAAAGGAGCTATTGCTGCATTTTAATGAAAAGAGCTATAAAAAGAACATCCTTTCATTTCATAAACATTTTTGAATGCTTGTAATCATTGTGTAGTGATGGTTTTATAGCTCTTGAATTATGAGCAAGCCATTGAGTTGAGGGATTTGTGAGTTTTTTCCTCATTTGAACTTATTGTCCATACCCTGTACTATTATCAACTCCTTTTCTTAGGTGATGGAATGATTAATGGTATTCCTGAAATACTCTACAGAAACCTGCTGAATATTAAAACTTGAGAAAAGTCACAGTAATGCTTCATTACTGTGACAGTGGGTGAGCAGACAGCATGTGCTGGCCTAGCATATATCTCGGATATTTGGAACTTGGAACTATGCATTAATGTGGGGATTTTCTTGTAATATGGTTTTTGAAATATAATGAATAGCAGATCAAAAACACTGAGAAGGAAATGGACTTTTGTAGATTATGCAATCAAACTGTTTTCAAGTATCACCTATTATCTCAGGAAAAAAAGTTATTTACTCTCAAATATTTATGGAGTTAACTGAGATGATGTTTATAAACTTGTTGCTTTCTTTGGAGCTGATGTGTTACATAGACTCAAGGTATTATTATCTGCAATCTAGACTTATTTCTTTGGGAAAATGCTAACCATATTATGGAAATAGTTCAGGTAGTGGAAGAGAGAAAAGGCAAATCTGATAAATAGTGTATGTAGGATTTAGAATCAGTGATTAACCTGGTAACTGCTGGAAATTGCTTTGATGTCAAGCAGTGGACGTTCACATTCATGTGGATGTCACGTTCACGTGGACATAATTTCAGAATCATATTCTAGAGTGTGTCATAGTGGAAAGATCACTGGATTGGGATCAGGAAATCTAAGTACTAGTCTGGCTCTGCCATTGACCACCTATGTGCCTGATTTTCCCCATCTTTAAAAGGAAGTGGTTATGGGAAGAGGTCTCTAAGGTCCTTCCAGTTCTGATATTTTGTCATTCTCTGCTTCTACGTCCCACACTTATCAAAAGGATTTTGAGTTAGAATGCATCCAGGGGCTTATTTCCTTGGGTTATTGGGAACAGCAGGCCTTGCTTCTCCAGGACTTGATATGTCTTCTGTTAACTGCTGACAGTGAGCCATACCACCTAAAAGGCTCCCTTAAAGATTGAAAGGACAAATGGACAGTGTTGAGAACTCTGTGGAAGAGGAGACCAGAGAGACGTTGATCATCATGGCTCCTTGGGATTTGCAAAGAGGAATGACTAGAACGGGGTCCTTCACTACAGCCAGGTCAAAGGTCAGGTCAGGAATGTGGACAATGCTGGTGACTCCAGGTAGGTCTAGGAGGGTAAATAAATCTATTGAGTCCCTCCTGAATCTTGAGAAGATCTGGGCAGCCAAGCTCAGAAAGCTATTAGGAAGTCTCCTAATTTATGAGATTCTTTGGAAGAAAAATGTGACATTTATTTTTTACATTTTTATTAGTGCACGATCATTGTATTCTTACTTAACACTCATCATGTTAATCTACTCTTAACATATTCTCACAGCTAAAGCATTTACTAAACACACTTTCATGATCACATGTTGAGTTAATAATCTGACTTCAATTGATGCCATTGTGCAATGGACTCCCTATATTTTAGGATTTTTTGAGTGTTGTAGAAAGACTTTTCAGTTTTCTCCTTCAGTTTTAGTTAAGCAACATTAAATGTAATTCCTTGGCAGAGACTTATATCTATTATTATTTTGCTAATAATAAGCCAACTTGGGGGTGATTAGAAAACAATTTGGAGTACTGCTTTTCTTAGTGACAAAAACAAGCAATAGATAATTTGTGAATAGGATATTAAACCAGAAAACTAAGAATAATTTTGTGTGCCGAATACAATTAAAAGAAATTAAAAGTTTTTTTGTAATTGTTTCTATCATGGAATTCTATTAAAAATTTACTTATGTTTCTTAAAATACTGATTAAATTCTTGTTTGTAATCATTTTAAAAAATGACTGTATGCCTAATACATATTACAAGATGATTCTTCTCTTTCTTTTTCTTCTTCCTTTTTTTTTTTTTTTTTTTTTTTTTTTGCTTTTATCTAGTTGCTTCCAAGATCCGGTACTTGCAGGAATATCATAACCGGGTTCTCCACAACATTTATCCTGTACCATCAGGAACAGATATTGCAAACACCTTGAAATACTTTTCTCAGACCTTGTTAAGGTAAGCTTTACAATATCCTCTACTTTGAGAGAATTATTAGGTAGTATTGCTGAATTTATTGGGATCTAAATTTTTATTGAATTGCAAGTTTTAAAGGGCCTATGTTTTCTAGTGCTCTGCCAGAAGAGTCTGCACTCAAGTTCTCTGGGTGTATGTAGCAAATTGGATCCCAGGCCCAGCTGAAAAAGATTGGTTGCCTGGCTACTGCCTGCTTTCCCGCATTGAACATCTTTTCAGGGGATCTTTAAAATGATACAGTTCTATATTTGGCACTAATATAGAGTGGGATTAAAAGGATAGCCTACAATTGCTTAAAATTAATAATTGGAAACACTTTTGGTCTAAAAGCAATTCAGAATTATGTGGCATTTTAGGTTCATCATTAGCATTTTCTATTTCCCTAAGTGTAATATACAGTGATAATAGTTATTTTTAATTTGGGTAACACTTCACATGTTCAACATGCTTTGCCTTGATAATGAAATACTATGAAGGACAAGGGAAAAAAATAGGGCTCTTTTTCTTTTGTCTACTTTTACTGTAAGGTAGAGATAGGAGGGCCCTATTTGCTCCACGTATCTTGATTAAGAAAACAGAGCAAAGAAAGCTGAACTGTTCAAGTAAAGGCTCAGTTGTTTTCAGAAATAACATTGAAGAATTCAGAAGAACCTCACGTTCCATTAAATTCCAAGATGTGGTTTCTCCATTACCACAGTCTTCTCACTTCAAATCTGATTTTGGCAACACATAAATTGGCTTGGTACTGTTTCTTTTAGCTGTACAGAAGCAAAAATTTTGTAAGACAGATATTAGGAGAACACAAATTTGCAAAGACTAGTGGCACTGGAGTTTCTAGCAGTCGAAGGCTTTGCCACGGGAAAAGCTGAATGCTTTGTGGATGGAAGCTTCATGCGATCAAGTCAGCTACGAATCTTTTGCAGTCCTCCTATCTTTCTGTTCTTATTTTTTGAAATATCTTTCCTTCTTTAGAGTCCTTAGTGATCCTGTTCTATATTGAAGGGCTCCTGCTTATCAGATTCATACATTTCATACTTGCACGGTAAGGTTAGGACCTCTTACAGGATATTTTCCTTCTTCTCAAATTGTAGTGGAATAATTAGCCCAATTTTCATAGTGATCATCAGAAAAATTTATGAATCAAGGCATCCAATTCTGTTCTCTTGAATTCTTCTTTTGTCTTTGAGGCCCAAGTTCTCAATGGGAAACAGTTTCCTTTATGACAAATTCTGAAAGTTCTCAAAGCGAGAGACACTTTTCAGTAGGAAGCATGCTGAATTCCATTTGCCAGGAAACTGTAATATCCTAGTTGGCACCTCAGAGCTTGCTGCTTAGGTCTTAGTGATTGTGCCCAAGAGTTAAGGAATTTAAAATATTGAAAAGCCATGTTTGCAAGACGTAAAGATTCCATTTTCTTGAGCAGTGGACCATTAGAATATGATCATAGGTGGTAGTATTTTAGTGGTAAAACTGGTAGTTTGTTCAAGTAGCTTGTTGGAGAAGATCCTATGCAACTGAGCTGAGTTCATTTTCAAACAGAGGCAACATCAACATGTACTGCTAACGGTAATAGTAACAATTGCAACCATTTTTTTTAAAACTAGAAGTACAGAACTGTTGATACGTACATCCATAACAATCGTATTTGTACTTCTTCATTTTATTTATGCTATTAGAAAGTTCAAGACAGCCAGACATGGTGGCTGGCATCTATAATCCCAGCTGCTTGGGAGGCTGAGGTGGCAGATTAAAGGAAGTGCTTAGCACCAAGATTTGTCATCTTTTCAGAATTTAAGTGAATTTAAGTGGAGATAATGTTAGCAACTAGAAGTCTCAAACTTGAAGTTTGAGACCAGCCACAAGTTTGAGATCAGCCTGGACAACATAGTAAGACCCCATCTCTAAAAAAATTCTTTTAACAATTAGCCAGGTGTGGTGGCATGCACCTTTAGTCCAAGCTCCTCAGAAGCTGAGGGAGGAGGACTGCTTGACCCTAGGAGTTTGAAGCTGCAGTGAGCCTTGATTGCACCACTGTACTCCAGCCTGGGTGACAGAGCGACACCCTATCTCTAAGATAAATAAATAAATAAATTCAAAGACAAATAATATGGTCAAAGTATTTGGTGTCCAAGATTATTGGCAGTAAGATTTTCTACTACAAACAAGATTTTCTACTGCAAAATTATTATATATTGTTTAATATTATGAAAGCATTTAATATGATCTTTATGTTCAGAAGCACTTCTTGCTTTCAGAACTCAGGTTCTTGGGGAAAAATAACAAGAAGAAAGAATTAGAGATGAATTCTCACAAAGTAACTATTTATCTTTCTATGTGGATATTCTCAATGAAGTTAAAATGGTTTTTATTTGGTTAAAATATGCAACTTGAAATTTCAGCAGCTTCACTTGAGTCAGGGTTGCATTTTTGGAGCAATAGTTCACGGTATTTGTGCATGCATACAACTCTCATGATTTTAGTAGAGTTTTGTACCTATTTCAAAAGGCAGAAATTAGCTTAGACATTTAACTTCGATTTATTTAATTCGTAGGAGGGGAGAGATTGTATGTTACCATAGTTGACTATAAAATCAGTTGAAGAGTCCACATATGTCCACTTGGCTCATAATTAGACTCAAATTTGTGTTCATGGGCATTCCTTAAACTCTAGTAGTGGAAGGTGAGTCCTGCATGTTATTTAGCTTGCTAGCCCTTGTGTCTGGAGCAGTGTTTAACCCAGAGAAGGGGATCAGTAAATGTTTGTTGAATTGAATTGAGTTGACTTTAGTCCAAATTTCATCCAGCGTTGGAATCCTTCTAGTTAATGCTATTTACTTAATCTAGTGGTGACCTGGGGTCTGGTAAAGTTACATCTGAGTGCCGAGTTGTACTCATTTTAATTTAGCAGATACCTAAGTTTGGCAGTGAGCAACACACAACTTCAGAGTTTAGTTTTTTGTTTGCTTTTAGCATTAGAAGTAACTACCAAGACCATCTAGTTTAATATCCCCTCACTGCTACATGGGAGGGAGTCTGTTCTTTTTATATTGGAAACATCCTGTGGCCATATTTTCAACAGCGAAGGTCTTTAAGAATCTTGCTTTTTACCTGGCAGGACATTTAAAGGATCCTAGTCTTCTTCCTGTGTCAAACATTCTTTTGGAATTTCTTCCCCCAGATCTCTCTTCTGGTGATGTTTAGGCTGCTAGCATGTAAAATCTTTTAACGAAATTACATTTGGGGAAAGCTGCTTGCTGCTATTTAGAAAATGCCTAATATGTTATAAAAATGGATTGTAGATGCAGCATAATAATCTTAATTGAATTGTAATTTCCAGTTGCTTAGGAAGAATATATGTATATATCCACCATGTTATTGGTTAAGTCATGGAGTAACTTTAGAGCATTGCATAATGAAGTAAATTTTGTTAAGTACATAGATTCAACTCAAATGTCAACATTCCTAATCTTAAAGGAAGTTTGTTTGACATATTAATTTTCTGTGCTATACATACCTCAGGGCAACTTCTCATCTTTCCTCACACCAACAGAGGTCTTCCTCTCTTGATGCTGAAAGTCAATGGTTGATAAAGAGAATCTCAGGAGGAAAAGGGAAAGGTGAAAAGCTGGCTGCAGAGTCAAACTCTTCTGAGCAGGGCATTCTTAATATTCATTTTGGTTGGGTTTACAGAACTCTGGGAAAGAATTTCAGGTGGGGAAAATGGTTTTATCAGCTCCCAAGTTAGGCAGTTTGGTTGGGGAAATACTTTTTTTTTTTTCTGAATAAACTTCACAAAACATCATAAAATCACAATGCATTGTACATTTATTCATGAGCCCTTCTTAAGTTTTTCCACAAATGAAAACATTTCCTTACATTGAGACATGAATGGTAATTTAAAACTGGTTTCATGGATGACTCATTTTCAGCCATTTTTTTTCTCAACCTCACCGAATTCTCAAATCTAAAGGCAGTGAGAGAGAAATTTTACTGTTTTCATGCTGACATTCTTCCCTCCCTGCATGTATGAAGCTGTTGTTGCTATCATTTGGGAACCCCACATATACAGGAAGGGAAAAATATCAAAGTAGAGTCTCCAAAGTATTTGTTAACTGACATCATACTTTGGAAAAATACTAAGGTATATTTGAAAAAATAATGTGTTTATTTCCCCCACCAAGAAGTTTAATCAGAGCATTGCACTTAATTTAAAGCATAGCATTAATTTATGGTATTCAGCTATTTTTATTTTCTAAGGCAAAATGTTGTTCTCCTTATACCACTTCTATAAGATTCACATTTTGTAATTTTGAAAAGATGCCAATAGTAGGTTAATTTAGGGCCGAAGTTTGGGAAATAATATCTCTGACTTATAGCCATTGTGATTCTAGAGGAATTTTCAGTGGGATTAGAATCCTACAGGATTAAAACAGATTTTTGGTGACTGGGTTTATCAAGAATATAACATTAATAAAGGTGGTATTCTTAGGAATAATTGAGTCATGTGAGAAAAGTATAAAGTCTGATGAAAAATCTGATGGCATTTATAATAGATACAGTCAGGTGGTAACTGGAATATTGATATTATCCCATTGTAAAGTATAAGCTTACAAAGTCAAATACATCACACACAAAAAGGTAAATTAAATCCCTTTAAATTACAAAAAAAATCTTAAGTTATTTATTGATAAGAAGTATTACATAAGTATTCTGAAATTATTTTCATTATTATCAATTGTTTTCCCCTGGACATTGGGTAACAGAAGACAAAGGAAATCGAGGTAAATTAGGCACATGGAAAATACAAAGCATGTAGTCATTTTTCTTACATTGTAACATATTTTGCACTAAGAGCAAATAATAAAAATAAATGCAAACTTGATAGAGCAAGCATGCTTGACACTAACCAATTCTTGACATCACTGTAAAATTGTAAATGTAATATCATTAACTAAGAACTTAGTAATGTTTGATGCACATAGAGCAACTGTAAAACAAGGTTATTTTTATGTAATGAACCATTTATAAACTGTTATCTACTTGGACTAACATAAGTGTACTATATAAAAGCACTTTGCAAGTGCGCAGATATTATCATTCTAATGTATAGCTATTGTCTTTAATGCTAAATAGTATAACCTAATTTTACAAAACCTAAACATTTTTCTAAGCAGTAACTTCTTCTATTTTTAAATTAACAACTTTTCTGCTTTATCACTTTTACCAAAAAGGTTTTTATTTTAAAATTAAGGCTAAAAGAAAACCAATTTATTTTTAGAATTTATTTTTATTCCCATTAATTTTTTTAACTTTCTAAATTATCTTTCCTTTAGTCTTTAGTGAGTTTTGTTGAATAATAACGTAAGTAGCAGCAGTAATATATGAAATCTTACTGTATGATGTGCAGCTATATGACAGATACTGCTTGCTTAGTCGTTAGGATTTTGAAGGTAACTATTTAATAAACCACTGTTTGTATTCATAAAATAAAATGTTTCCTCCCCAACATGCAAAATTTAAAAAACACACATAAATAACCATTATCATTAGTTCACAAACATATGCTATGGACCATCAACTATATATTATTTTATAGCTTTTCCAATGTAGTTTAGCTAACATTTTAGAAATATGTATTATTTCTAAATTCATATGCCTGTTTAAACTTCATTATCTCAAATGATACTGACAGAATGTCATGAAACAGTATCATAATATACATATAGACATTATTTTGATGCAATAAACATGTGATTTTTAAGACTTTCTTAATAAACACACATGTTTATTCTTTGCTGAAACATGTTTCTGCAAGTGCCATACCTATATTTTGCAAGTTCCTATTTACCTGATGAAGACAGTCTTGCTGAAAATGTCTTTTCCTTTGAAAGCTCCTTGTAATTAGGAATAAGAGCCCTTACTCATTAGACAAAGCCGTTGTTTTTTTTCCCCAGGAAACCTCTTCTTCACCAAATTGCTAAACTGTAAAACATGGGTTTGGCACTGAAACATGCATTTTTATATTTTTGCTCCTTACTAACCAGATAACACATGAGATGCAATGAGACTTCCACAAAGTAAACCTTGTATTATTGGTACCTCTGAGCACGAAGCTATGTGACCAGTACTAGACTGGTAGACCCTGCTGGCGTGGCAATTGCATCTTATGTGGAATGTATCTGGTGTTTTATTATTTGTTTTAGAGTGTCATTTCAATGTAATGTGCTGTTCTTTGTGTCTTTGTTGTCTCTTTTTTTTCTTTGTCCCCCCAACAGCATTTTGTCCCGCACAGGGAAGAAGGAAAACCAAGATGCCTCCAATTTGACAGTGCCCATGACCATGTGTCTTTTTCCTGTGCCATTCCCACTCACCCCATCTCTAAGACCGCAGGTCAGTTCCATCAACCCTACTGTTACTCGCTCCCTCCTTTACAGCGTCCTGCGAGATGCTCCCTCAGAACGCGGCCCGCAAAGTCGTGATGCTCAGTTGTCAGACTACCCTTCTTTGGACTACCAAGGCCTCTACGTGACTTTGGTGACTCTCCTGGATCTAGTTCCTTTACTACAGCACGGCCAACACGGTGAGCACTTAGCTGAAACCTTTGGAAATGTACGTGGATGCTTATGAATGTATATGATGCTGAGCAAGGGGCTTGGAGATGGTCACTGTTGTAATCAATCACCTGAAAGGGCTTTGTGTGGCTAGAAGCACTACACTGAAACTTCATTATGGTGCTTCCCATACTATTATTTTACACTGTTTTATTGCCAGAGGGATGTTATCCAAGTGGAGTATTGGGGGAGAATGGGGCTGGAGAAAGGAGGAAGATGTACAACAAGAAATTTTCTCTTCTTTCCTGATCAGTTATCATGAGGACTCTTGTTGAAATTATGAGGGGGGAGATAAGATTTTAAAACTGTCACCCAGAAAATTAAGAAGTAGAGCATGAAGAGCAGGCTATAATCCACTGACTGATTCTGTAATTTTTGAGGGAGCAAATTCTCTAGGACCCATTTTTTCCTGTCTCTTTAATAAAGTCAGGAGGTTAGATGAGAAGTAATCTCTAAGAACTCTTCCAAATGTAAACAACAATCAATAGTTATTACAAAATGTTGTATCAAAATGTAGATATAGTATATAGTGGCGCTGTATGCTGTGTTCAGCATATGGTATTAGTGGTGCTGTGTGCTATTTGCAGTATGTATACAATATATGATATTAGTGGTGCTTAGAATAGAAGTCTAAGAGCCTGCTTCTTTTCTTAACTCTTCCCCCTTTCTACTCTGTGTCCTTAGCCAGTTTCATTATCTTGGTTGCTTACCAAATTCTCCTAACCTGTAAAAATGGGAGAATCAAATGAAAAACAATGCAATAAGAAAAGGGATTTCTGCAGGTAATGCACTTTAAAACATTAGTTATCTTAACTTCAAAACTCTGATAATTTGGTCCCTGAAAGTATGATAACCAAAGTTTCACTGTACAGAAAAATTTGAATTTTGGAAAATAAGTGGGTAGTGGGGGTTATTTTGTCTTTTAGTTATGGCTAACTCCCCTAAGAGAATTCTTGATGGTTTATTTAGTACAATGTGTTCATAATATTAAAAGTTTAAAAATCTACGGAGATAAAAATGATGAAATAATGACTATTGGATTTGTTTTTTCTTACATTTACAATTCTGTGTTATGGTGAATGTAAAAGGTATAGAAATTTGTAAAGTTGCTTTTTGTATAATTCTGTAGCTGTCTTAAGCCTAGCCACTTCTGCTGTGATCCTCTGCCAGCTCTGAACTTAAATGAGAGGATTCTTAACATAAGACTGCCAGAGCTTACTATGCTGATGAGCTTGTCAGTGCGTCTCCTTCGTGACTACTAGTCCTGAACTCACCTGGGACTTGCCTGGTCCTGGGTTGGTCCACTGTGTTAGGGGAGCTGCCCGTTATCTTCAAAGCCCCTTGATTAAGATAAAGGCATTAAATTTGGTAAATTGCAATCTGTATAATTGCAATTAATGTGTAAATTGTGACGATTTCAGGGGAGATGATTTGTATTTTTGCTCTTGTACCTGCGGCTGTTTTGTGACTTTGTGACATTGTTATTTAGCTATCGTGTTCTTGTTCTGCATGATAGAGCTTAGAAGGTAGGAAAAAACTCAGTAGATCAATCTAATGAATGGTTCAGAGAAAGAATACGGCATTGTTTCTTGAAGCATGGTCTGAAAAACATCGGAATCACCGAGGGAGTTTGTAACATGGAATTCTGGTCCCACCCGGGGACTTGTTACTAAGAATCACTGAGAGGTGGGGCCTGAGGATCTGAATTTTTAGCAAGATCCTTGTGGACGCTTCTTTTGCATAGACTTTGAGAGCCGCTGCACTAAGACCGGAGACTGTGTCTTGCTGCTGGGTCTGGGTGGAGCACAGGAAGAGCACTAGGCAACGGTTTTGTCGCAGTTCAACTGCTAACTCTCAGGTGACCCTGAACAATCACCTCTCTCCGGACCTCAGTTTCCTTATATGAAAAATACTCCAGTTGGGCTCCTTTCAGAGCTAATGTTCTGTAATTAGGCTAAAAGGCTCAGCAAAAGCAGCTGAGGTGTCTTGTATGCACAGCTTTGGTTAATTCTTAGTAAAACACCTGTGGATTTTCCATTTCATTCATTTGAGCTCAAGGTTGACTGACTCTGGCCCTCTAGTGTGCACTGTGGCCACATCCTTTCTGTTGTTAGCTGATGTGCCTGTTAAGATGGCATATTAATTCTAACGACAATCAGAAATAACATTAGGAACCCAAAGAAGGTACATCTGCTGCAAAACAAAGAAAGAAGAGTCTAGTACTTTTCTGTTATAATGAATACAAAAGTGATCCAAGTCTTCATCATCAAACCTTGGCTGATGGCCTGTATTTTGGGAAGTCCAGGAATACACAAATGTACATTTAGTGTGATGGGATTTGGCCTACATGCATTCTAAAGCTAAATAGTTATGGTTTTGTTGCATCTCCTTTATTTTTATTCTTGTGCAGGTAATAATAATAGTAACTGTTAATATTAATAATAACAGCTAATATTTGTGGAGCACACAGTATGTGCTATGCTAAGGACTTTACATTTATCTCATTAAAACGTCCTAACAATCCTTCTAATGAAGTGAGGTAGGTATTGTTATGATCCCTGTTTAAAGATGTTGTTAGAAAGATTATTATTAGGTAGCACTTCCTCCCATGATCATTGATGACTCAATGCACAGGGTCATGTAGCACCAGCTTACGGCTTCCGTTGTTTGGTGCTTGCTGAAATTGCTGCTCGGCTGAAGGTTGCAAATTACCTCATTGCCCAACACTCCAGATGGTTTGATTGATGGAGCAGAAATAGCCTGGTTTTATTTCTGATACTGCCCTTGACTTTTCTAAAACTTCTATTGTGCAAATCATCTAACTTCTTGTGCCTCAGTTATCTTGTGTAGAATGTAGTAATACAAATACCAAGTATTATTGAAGATTGAGAAAGTGTGGAGGAAAAATGCATGTAATGGTTATTTATATTTCTTAACATATTCATTCATCAGTCATTTATTGACCAATTACTGTATACATAGTACCCTATCAAACATTATGTTTCATAACACTTAATAGAGATGGAGCACTAGTTGCTTATAACTTAAACCAGTTCATTAAAGCTTAAAATGTAAAGTTAGCATATTTTGTTAATTGCAAAATATTCAGTGATTGATTACTCAATTTTGTTTTGTAGATCTTGGACAGTCGATATTTTATACAACTACATGTTTGCTACCTTTTCTCAATGATGATATTCTGAGTACTTTGCCCTACACGATGATATCAACGTTAGCTACCTTTCCTCCATTTCTGCACAAGGATATCATTGAATATCTTAGCACATCTTTTCTACCAATGGCTATATGTAAGTCCAATCTTACCTAATACTAGATTATTTTTATGTATGATATGAATGGAAATTGCTTTTGCTGTTATAGGCTCTAGGTTTTCGAGATTATAATGGAATCACTTGATATATACAGGAGCTACGATTTAAATTCAGTCACTTTAGCATGGATATTATGGTGAAAGTCAAAGAAATGAAAGGCGTTAGGGCTTAAAATTGTTTTATTCAGACTGTTTGATCTTATAGAATAGAAAAAAAGAACATATCAAGGCAGTCTAGATTTCCTATGTATAAATTACAGTATATTTTACCACTTTAGAAAAAAGATGGGGAAAGTATTTTCTCAGATGCAGAAATTCCTATCTTTTGGCTTTGAAGGCAGTAGGATCTAATAGGAAGAGCATTAGATAGTCAGGTTGTGTAAATTCTGGTCCCAGCTCTGCCTCTAATCTGGGCAGCTCACATAGTTGAAACATCATCTACAGAGTGACGAACCCATCAGCTTTCCCTTATAGAGGTATCGTGTCGATAAAGTGACTAGAAATTTATGAAAACACTGAAAAAAGCTAAAGCTTGCAAGTCACGTGCAATGTATGATTATAAACATAAAACTGATTTGAATCCTGTTTCACTTCTGTAGACTTAATCTTACAGGCTTTCCAGACATGTGCACAAAGAGAAAAAAATATTGCATTGTGGTTTTTATGATCAAAATCATTTTCAAGTATTTTTTAAAGAAATGGATTATGGATTAATCTATGTTTCAGTGGGAAATCCGAAAAGATTGTGGATTTAGGAGTCAAACGTCGGGATCCAAATCATAGCTCTTCCACCTACTAGCTATATGACTTTAGGCAAATTACCCAACTTTCTGTTTCTTTCCTATAAAATAATAATAATAATAATAGCTGCCTCATGAAGTTGTGGGATAATTAAGATGGTTAACTTGGAACATTGGTAAAATGCTAGCACGATGCCTGGTATGCAGTAAGTGTCAGCTTGCTTCTCGCCTTCTCTCAACTCTTGTTTTAGAAAAATACTTTCGTTGGTTACATTCAACTCCTAGTGATCATTATTCACATTTTAATTTTATGTACTTACGATCTTATTAAAGTTGTTGCTCTGTAATAACAATTGGTAACCATATATATCTTTTGAGCTACACTTGCTTATTTTTACAATCAAGTTTAATGTTAGCTATGGAATTGTACTTTTCATGTCTTTCAGCAAAGAGTTTGACTTCTCCCTAAATTATATAGCAATTCAAAAAAATTAGACTGATCATACCATTCAAGTAATACAATATTTGATCATTCTCTTCTTTTGTTCTTACTGACAAGTACTCATTTCTTGATATCGTTTTAGAATTGCATAGCCATATCTTTAAAATAAGTGATGTTAACTGTTAAACTTAGGCATAAGAATTTTTGGTTTTTTGAAGCATAACAGATGAGGCTGTTTCCTTCCTTCCTTCCTTCCTTCTTTCCTTCCTTCCTTTCCTTCTTTCCTCCTTCCCTCCCTTTCTCCCTCCCTCCATTCTTCCCTTCCTCCCTTCGTCCCTTCTTTTTTTCTTTAGTTTTTTGAGATGGAATAACACTCTGTCACCCAGGCAGAAGTGCAGTGGTGCAGTTTTGGCTCACTATAACCTCTGCCTCCTGAGTTCAAGTGATTCTCCTGCCTCAGCCTCCCAAATAGCTGGGACTACAGGCACGAGCCACCAAGCCCAGCTAATTTTTGTATTTTTAGTAGAGATGGGGTTTTGCCATGTTGGCCAGGCTGGTCTCAAACTCCTGACCTCAGGTGATCCACCCGCCTCAGCCTCCCAAAGTGCTGGGATTACAGGCGTGAGCCACCGCACCTGGCTTCCTCCTTCCCTTCCTCCCTTCCTCTCTCTCTCTCTCTCTTTTCTTTTCTTTTTTGATATAGGGTCTTATTCTGTTGCCTGGGCTGGAGTGCAGTGGCACAGTCATAGCTCACTGCAGCCTCAAACTCCTCGGCTTAAGCGATCCTTTTGCCTTAGGCTCCCAAGTAGGGTGTGAAGGCCTCTACCACCATGCCCAGCTAATTAAAAAATTTTTTTTGTAGAGATGGGGTCTCACTATGTTTCCCAGGCTGATCTTAAATTCCCGGCCTCAAGTGATCCTCTTGCCTCAGGCTCCAAAGTGCTGGGAGGTGATAGTGGGATTAATGAGGAGGCTGTAGCTTTCTAACAATTAATCTAATTCACTAACTCCCTCCTTCTGAGGAATAAGTTAATAGTTATGGGAGAGGTGTTGAAAATATCAGGCCTCTGAAGTTACATTTAAGATTGATCAAGTATTGTGATAGCTGACAATTTGTTTCTTTACACTTGATTATTAATTTCTACTTAATTAGAAACACAGATCCCAAAACATGCCATGTAGTCACGTTAGAATTCTTACTTACATAAATGTACGAACCTTGGCAACTGAGGAGAATAAAACAGTAAGTTGAGTTTACAAAATTTGTGTATATTTTAATGTTTATTAGAGGAGTAACTTGGCATTTATTTGAAGGTATGAACAAGTCACTTCATGTTCCCAAGGTCCCATTTTTTTAACTATAAAGAAAGGGTTTGAAAAAAATGTTCAGTCTCGAAGATTACTTCTGGCGTACTAATTCTAGTTTAAGTAACATCAATATTATTTTATGTAAGAGGCACGTATTGTCCTCTAACCTAGTTGTTGGTCTACTTCATGTGTTTATTTTGTTGCTCTGGTTTTAGTCTTTTGGCTTTGACTTTCCTTTCTCATAATCATTCCTGTGGTTCAATAATAGCCAATATTTGTCATCTTTAAGTCTTTGAAAATAAATTGTAGTACCAACCTTTACAGCCAAATTCGATTACACCATTCAGGTGTTTCCTTTGTACTTGTTATTTCATGAGTATACAAAGACATAGATCCAAAACCAGAAGGATATAGTTTCAGATTAATCATGTTAAAATGGACTGATGTGAGAATGTGTGTCCGTGTGTCGTATTCATGTTTTTTCTATTTTTTTGGTAGTTGTTTTGGTGTCTAGAAATTGTGACCAAAACAAGACAAGAGCGCATAACTTCTTGCAGAATATTTTTATTTCAGGACTGAGATGTTAGGATGAAGGATATTGTATGTCCTGAGTACTTGATAAAGTCTTTAAGACAAAAAGGCTTTTTGGTGTGGTGTTCCTAATGTCAGATGGAAAACATGAACTGCTTTTCAGGTATAAAATCATTCTATCATTAAGAACCTAGAAGATAAAGTTCTGATCTTTGAAGTGGACCTAATGAGGTATTGCAGCTCTTCAGAGTAAGAGGCCAGCATGTATATCAGAGATTTCCTCCTTACCATTCTTGTCAATAAACCAAGTGCTGGACTTTTATTTTAGAATGAGTCCTTTTAAGGTTCTGCAGAGCAAACTTCAACTTACTTATTGTGAAATTTTCCTTTGACATAGCTTTTCTTTTTAACTCCTTCCATAAATAAAATATATTTCTCTTTATTCCAAATGTGCTCAATATGCTTTGTTTATAAAAAATATATTAAAGGAGTTACTAAGAATTGAGAAAGTCATTTGCATGTCACCATGGAAACCTCTCTTTTTCCAATAAAGGATCTGTGATTTGTGGACTGAATTGAAATATGGAGGTTTGGGAGATGATGGCTTTGGCAGAGAAGAGAAAGAGCTGATTCCAAGTGAACATTGATTGATGCAGGCTATGTTATTGTAAAGATGATAATAAAGCTGAACAATTATATCAGCTTAAGATATAATTGTTTAAGATTATTCTAACGTATCCTAGTATCCCAGACTATGCGGTCTCATCTAGTTCCCTTTTCCACCTTAAATTTTCTCAAAAAGTCACTTACCTTCAGGGAAAATAAAGGTTCATTTAAATCTTAAGGGCATTATCTTAAAGGCAATTGCGTGACTTACCATTTTTTGTTCTGTTCCTACTACTACAGAGGGTGCATGTTATGTTTCTATAACCTTCCAAAGACTAATAACACATAGAAAAAACAGTAACAATGCAAAATATTGATGATATTTAAATAATCTTTAATATATGCAGTCTGTTTTATTAGCTACTGGTTGTTTTTCTAAGATGGGTTTCCCTATATACTTTGAGAGTTTTATTGCTGAGTCATGGGAAATGTTTTGAAATAGAAATCCAGAAGAGCTGAGTTATAATCCTTCAACTATTGGCAAATCTCCTAACCTCATGGAACTTTGGTTTCCTTAGCTGTAAAATAGTGATTAAGGATAACTTCCTGTGTCTACATCCCATGTTTGTTGTGAAGACCATGGAATAATGTATGAGAATAGCCTTAAAATATCATGTGATATTATGCACGTGTATATCAGGCCAAATGCATAGTCAAATCACAGACATGTTAAATCCCATTGCAACTCATTCCAATACTTAGTTGAAATTCACACATTGTCCTGAAATTTCATCATCTTAAATATTGCTTGAGGTAAGAGGCCATCTGCTGGGGCTTGGCAACTTTTTCTTCCAGAGTTTGTTGTATAATAAAAATAATGATTGTAGCAGTTTTTGGATTCACAGAATCTGACAGACCACTTCCACAGTGTTGATGGGCATTCTGTCCATGACTTTTCATTAATCTATAATTCTGCAAATATTTTAATGCTGTGTAGGCTTCCAGGTCACGTTGTCTTGGTCTTCCCTTTATGTTTAACTGATAATGCCCTTCTGAAGGCATGGACATCTTATGCTTAAACCCTATCTCATGGAACACAATTACCTCTGCTCACACAAGTAGGAGGCCCGCGTAGAGGTGAGACCGCTTTTTAATCCAGGCAGTGCAGTCTGGCAGAATACAGGAAATGGTTCTGTCACATTGAAAAACTTACACCATAATGTGTTTCTTCCTTCCAGGTGTCTCCTTTACTTTCACCCTTTAGACAAGTATAAAGCCACTGGAATTCATTTCAGTATATCCCCATTCAGGCCACTTCTTACCACCAGCTTTCATTGGGGCCAGTCCAGTAGCTTCCGAACTGGTCTCCCTGCTTCCCATTTTAGCCCTCCTACCTTCTGCTCTCCATCAAAAAGCCAGAGCTATCCTCCAAACATGTAAATCAGATCATGCCACTTCCTTCAGCAAAACCGTCTAGCTTCCCGTCACTCTTACAAATCAAATTCAGTGCCCTTCCTTAGCTCACAGGCCCTCTATGACCTGACCCTTGACTACCTTCCTGTTTCAATCACTACATCTCCTTGTCTTCACTCTGTTCCAGGAGCCTTGGCCTTTCTGCAGTTTCACAAAGGCACCACACTTTTGCTTTTGCTCCATGCTTTATTCTCTGTCTTCAAAGTCCTTCTCCCAAATGGTCTCATGATTATTTGCTTCCTTACATTCTTTAGGTTCAAGCTCAAGTACATCTTTCAAGATGCCCTTCCTTACCCTCTGGCTAAAACAGGACCTTCCATCACTTTCTCTTTATTCCCTTGCACTGCTTCCATTTTGCCACAAATACCTGTTTGCCCTTTCTTGTAGAATAGCGCTGTCTACAGAACTTCCTGTAATGATGGAATGTTCCATAAAAACATTAAAAATTTTGTGCTGTCCAGTAGAGTAGCCACTAGCCCTGTGTGGCTACTAAGCTCTTAAAATGTGTCCAGTGAGACTGAGGAATGGAATTTTTAATATTATTTAATTTTAATTAAATTTAAATAGCCACGTGTGACTAGTGGTCACCATATCAGGTAACACAGCTCTAGCATCTAGGATCCATAAGGACAAAGACCTGTCTGTCTTTTTTTTTTTTTTAATTATACTTCAAGTTCTAGGGTACATATGCACAATATGCAGGTTTGTTACATATGTATACATGTGCCATGTTGGTGTGCTGCCATGTTGGAGTCCCATTAACTCATCATTTACATTAGGTATATCACCTAATGCTATCCCTCCCCCCTCCCCCAACCCCACGACACATGAGAGGCCCCTGTGTGTGATGTTCCCCATCCTGGGTCCAGGTGTTCTCACTGTTCAATTCCCACCTATGAGTGAGAACATGCGGTGTTTGGTTTTCTGTCCTTGTGATAGTTTGCTCAGAATGATGGTTTCCAGCTTCATCTGTGTCCCTACAAAGGGCATGAACTCATCCTTTTTTATGGCTGCATAGTATTCCATGGTGTATATGTGCCACATTTTCTTAATCCAGTCTATCATTGATGGACATTTGGGTTGGTTCCAAGTCTTTGCTATTATGAATAGTGCCACAACAAACATACCTGTGCATGTGTCTTTATAGCAGCATGATTTATAATCCTTTGGGTATATACCCAGTAATGGGATCAAGGATTTCTAGTTCGAGATCCTTGAGGAATCACCACACTGTCTTCCACAATGGTTGAACTAGTTTACAGTCCCACCAACAGTGTAAAAGTGTTCCTATTTCTCCACATCCTCTCCAGCACCTGTTGTTTCCTGACTTTTTAATGATGACTTGTCTGTTTTTAGCACTGTATCCCCAGGACCTAGAACAATGTTTAGTATACAGGAAGTACTGACCAAAAAAGTTGTTGAAGTTAATAAGTGACTAGAGCATTAGCTATGAAATCAAGTGACTTGGCCTGCAGTCCCAATGATTAGGTTGGTGCTGTCATGCAAATAACTTGATGATCTCTCTTTCATAAAATGGCTTTTCCTATATAATTCCTCTTTTGGATGATAGTCATATAAGAGCTGTACATAATAATATATTCAGAACTACAAAATGCAGGAACATATTAAGGCATTGTTACTATTCCTGGAGGGAGGAGATCATGGTAATGATTGTTCTGGTGATGCTGGGAGGATAGGGAATAGGACTGAGAACTTTTAATTGTATTTCCTGAGCACAATATTAAATGCAAAATTTTCTTATTTTGATTAATTATCTTCTCCCTTCTATTGTTTATAGTCTTGGCTTTTTACACCCTCATGGGGACAAGCTGCACATCTGTTTACATCATGCCTTTTTAACAAGATTCAATAAATGATGTGTGCCTGTGCATGTTTATTAAATTAGAATTGCAATGATTTTATTCAGTCTGTTAGAAGGCTAGGAAATTGTAAGGCACCGTCTGTTTATGTAAGTATTGCAGCCAGTTTTCTAGGGCTTGAGCCAGGGGAATGTTTTTGGCCTCCTGGCTGGTCATTCTTGAGGGAGAGTATGGATTTGTTGGAATAGGAGGGACATCCAGAGGTGGCTGAGCCATTTGGGCCATTCTGCAAATAGGCTTCACCTAAATCATCTGAGACATGTGGGCATCTTTCCTACTTTTAAAGGCCTCCATTTACAGTGACTCTCAGCCTTCCTTAATAGCAGTTTTCATTGTTGAGAAATACATATTATTAAATGCATATTATTAAAAAGTTTGAGATGAATTTAAACAAAGGTGAAACACTTGTCCCAAAACAAGAATATATATGTATACATATGTGTATATATATGTGTATATATGTATATATATACGTGTGTGTGTGTGTGTGTGTATTTCTTGAATACATCTGAGACAAGAATTTCTCTTTTCTTTTTTTTAACAAAGGGCACAGGGTGTGCAATTATTCTTCCTGCCCCTGGACACCTTACTGGGCATTTTCTTTCTTATTTCTCGTCCCTCTAATAGTACTTCTCAAACAGTGGTCCAAAGCCAGCTTGCATCAGAATCACCTGATGTGCTTATTAATTAAACAGGTACTTTCCTGGAAACATGTAGTTTCCAAGCTGACTCTCCAGAAGCATCTTCTTTGGCCCCAAAGAAGCTGAATTTGAACAAGCTGCTTGGCTACAGTTTGAGAGCAGCGTGCACTTTGTTCCTTAGCATTTGGCTGAAAGTTCTTCTTTCTTGATTAATCACATTTGATTAATCAACTTGACATCTAAGAGCAGTGAATTGATCTCCAATCTTTGTCTAATTATTAATACTTACTTATTAATAAGTTGTGGAGCCAAACTAGTTTATCTCCCTGAGTATCACCGGCGTAGGCAGCTGGGTTAGCAGCTGCCTAGCTGCAAGTGATTAATAAAAGCCAACTTAAGTAAATGGAACTTAGTGATAGATATGTTTTGTTTGTTTATTTCTGTAAAATTGTTTTAAAGGCCACTGTCTACTTTGGTGTCCAAATTCCTTTATGTAAAAAGAAAAGAATTGTGTTAAATTTTTTTATCTCCTCTGATTTATTGTATGACAAATTTTTATTAGTGTTTTGATGATTCTATTATACATGTGTTCTATTAGAAGTTATTTATCCTTTTTGGATGTACGTGAGATATAATCCACACCCATTGTACTTTAATATAAAATAAAATAAAGCAGATTTTGAGGTTATTTGCTTTTTGTTGTTGCCTGTGGCAGTGGTCTTCTCTATTATGTTTAGAAATCTAAGGGTTGACTTTTTGAGGGTTTTATGCTGTCTGCACCATTCTGTTCATGCTTGACACTCTGCCACACAAGCCCAAGTGTAAGGCGAGGTTTCTTCTACTTCTGCAATTTTCCCTGAGAAAAGAGGAATTTATTTTATATTTGAGTCGTAATAAAGTTTCTCCTGTGGTGGGTCCTCTCTCAATTACTGTGTTTGAAATAAGAAAGTCCTCTTGAGGCCAGGCACAGTGGCTCACGCTTGTAATCCCAGCACTCTGGGAGGCCGAAGTGGGTGGATCACGAGGTCAGGAGTTCAAGACTAGCCTGGCCAAGATGGTGAAACCCATCTCTACTAAAAACACAAAAATTAGCCGGGTGTGGGGGCGGGCACCTGTAATCCCAGCTACTCGGGAGGCCGAGGCAGGAGAATCGCTTGAACCCAGGGGTTGGAGGTTGCAGTGAGCTGAGATTGTGCCACTGCACTCCAGCCTGGGCAACAAGAGTGAGACTCTGTCTAAGAAAAAAAAAAAAAAAAAGGAAAGAAAGTCCTCTTGGGAGACAATGTATTTCCCCAAATGACTTCCATCAGTGCTACTTTTGAATACTTAAAGGGGTGACCGGATACACTCTCTTAAACATGAGAAACAAAGAAATTTAATATGGTATTTGATGTCATCTTAAACAAGCCACTTAAAGATGTCTTAAAAGCAGTTTGTGAGTGGAGACCATGATTATACAGCGGTAAGATGGATTTTAATGAAGCCAATTTGCTTTGTGATTTTATGCTTGTTGGTGTAGGATAAAATGCCCAGCAACTGTGTTATTCACAGATTCAAAAATTGCTTTATTTCAAACAACTCAGATGAATATGAAGATGGTAAGCTCTGGAAAACTAAAAAAGTGGTACTCATGGTAATGAAGACATTGATGATGAAGTTACACGTGAAGGTTTGAATAAAACTGTTTAATGATATGTGAAAATTGAAAATCTTTAAATTAATATATCATTATTTTTTATAATATGTGATTTAGAATTTGTATTGTAACTAAATTAATGTTATACATTATAATTAAACTATTATTTCATCTGCATCTCTAAAAATTAATACATTCAATTTGAGTTTAAAAACCTTTCCTTTTTATTTTCTCATTGGGATACCCTTCAATATGTCTTTATCTTTGGGCACACAGAGGATTCTGTTTTTTCTTTCTTTTCCATCTAAATACAAACATCATGGGGGTAGAGATCCCATCTAAGTACAACTCTGATAAAGCCATTACATCACTTTCTGGCACTGTTCTGTCTCCTTATAGATTCTCACTCAATTTTCCTATGGAGATGACAACTGTAGCATTTGTATGCCAGGACACATTTTGTAGTTTCATTTGTGCAAAACTTCCATTAGCTTTATTGGAGCTATTTTTTTTTTTAAAGTTCCTTCTTATCTCTCATGCTCTGTGCAAAGTAACAGGTATACGTAGAGATTAAATTGTGTCTAATCAAAGAACTTTTGGTTGCAGTGGGCTCCTCAAGGAGAGAAGGTGTACCTGCCCATGTTAACCTCTCTGCATCATCCATGCTAATGATTGCAATGCAGTACACATCCAATCCAGGTAAGTGGAAATTGGAATGGTTTGACTAATTCTAGTACCAATAATTAAACAAGACATCAAACAAGCAGGCTAGGTATTCTCATGTGAGAACGTCATCATCATAGAGATGTGTAGAAAACAGACTTTTGAGTTGGAATCAATTTATCTTGCCTGTTGCTATTAGCAGTGATCCTGCAGGCTAGTGATATTTTTAGAATATTTGAGGACACAATTTTAGACATTGACTGGAAATGGATTGAATAAAAGTATACAGAAATAGTAAAATTAGAAACATAAAAATCACCTGCAATTCTAAGAACAAAAGATAACCACTGTTAATATTTTGGTAAATTGGCTACCCCAGTACACCCAAATATCCTTAAACATAAACCTTTCACTATATTTCTGATTATTTCCTTAGAATAAACCAACAAAAGAGGGATTAATGAGTTAAAGGACTTGAGAAATTTTCAATATTTCCAATAGTATGTGAAAGTACTTGTCTCATTGTGATTTGTCATTATTATTATAAAATTTGTGTAGAGTTAGACAGATGAATATTAATATGTCATTGTTTTGATTTGTAGTTCTTCCATTACTAGTGATGTTGGACAGATTTTCACATTTACTCTGTTTGATTTCCATTTGTCAGTATAATTGCAGATAACTTTGGAAAACTGACCAAAACATGTGCTAAGATGTAAACTCATTTTTATTTTCATTTAATGTTTATTTGGAAAGTAAACAAATCCAGTGGCACTGTGTGTTTTTTTTGCTATCTACTTAATTATGTAATAAATAGTAATTGAACTTCTGACTCAGAATGAGGAAAAATTTTTTATTTCAAAATCTGAATGCTTCTTAGTTTGGAGTGTCATCTTCTGTCTTAGTTCGTTGGGTTGTAACAAAAATATAAACAGAGTGGCTGTTAAGCAGTAAACATTTATTTTTCTCATTTCTGGAGGCTGGGAAGTCCATGATCAAGGTGCCAGCAGAGTTGATGTCTGGTGAGGGCCTGCTTTCTAGTTCATGGATGGCCATCTTGGTGTTGTGTCCTTAAATGGTGGGAAGGAAAGGGAATTCTCGGGGTCCTCCTTTATAAAGGCAGTAATCTCATACATAAGGGCTCTGCCCTAATGACCTAATTACTTCCTAAAGGCCCCAACTCTGAATACCATCACTTTGAGGGTTAGGGTTTAACATACAAATTTAAAATTTTTTTTAGATACAGAGTCTTACTCTGTCACTCAGGCTAAAGTGCAGTGGTGCAATTATGGCTCACTGCAGCCTTGACCTACCTGGCTCAAGTGATTCTCCTTCCTCAGCCTCTTGAGTAGCTGGGACTACAGGCATGTGTTACCACATCTGGCTAATTAAAAAATTTTTTTAGAGACAGTCTCATTATGTTTCCCAGACTGGCCTCAAACTCCAGACCTCAGTGATCCTCCTGCCTTGGACTCCCAAAGTACTGGGATTACATGCATAAGCCACCATGTCTGGCAACATACAAATTTTGAGAGGACACAAGCATTTAGTCTATAGTATTCCACCCTATTTTCTGAAATTCGTGTTATTCTCATATGCAAAACATTCATTCCATCCCAATAGCCCCAAAAATCGTAACTCATTTCAGCATGAACTCAAGAGTCCAAAGTCTCATGTGAATACCATCTAAATCAGATATGGGTGAGGCAATTTCCTCTCCAGCTGTGAGCCTATGAAATCAAACAAGTTATATGCTTCCAATATACAATGGTTGGACAGGCATAGCATAGACATTCCCATCCAAAAGGGAGAAATGGGAAAGAAAAAAGGTGTAACAGGTTCCAAGTAAGTCTAAAACCCAACTACATTATACCTTAAGGTTTGAAAATTACCTTCTTTGACTTGATGCTCCACCTTCCAGGCCCACTGGGGTGGAGGTCCCACCTTCCAAACCCATTGGGGTAAGAGTTCTGTCTTTTGGACCCACTGAGGTGGTGGCCCTGCATAGCAGCTTTGCCGTGTAGGGGTTGGGCCCCCAAGACCCTGCCCCTATGGCTTTGCGTGGCTCTATCTCCATGGCTTGCTGGGCATTGCCCTGGTGGGGGCTCTCTACAGTGATCCTGGCCCCCACAGTGTTTCCCTTCCTGGGCCCCACTCTGCATGCTGGGGTCCGGTGCCCATGACTCTCTCAGGGTGGAGTTCCAGCTCTCCTGGGCATCCTTTGAAATCTAGGTGGAGGTGAATACACCCCCATGCCTTTGCTGGGTACAGTGCATGCTGCTCTGCCCAAAGGGCAGCTGAACAGTGAGGCACTGGGGTATAGGACTGAATTTTACAATGTAAGAAGGTGCCTTGTGAGGGGGTGGCATGCCCTGAAGTCTCAAAAGTGCTGGTGGCCTCTCCTCTGAAACCATTTCTCCCCAAGGGTCCTTGCACTCTGGGTCTGTGATGGGAGGGGCAGTGCAGAGGATTTCCGAAGGGCCTCTGGGGTCATTCTTCCATTGTTTTGGACAATACCTCCTGGCTTCTGTTGAGATGGCTGACTAATCTTATTAAATGGTCACTTGGCTACACTCTCCCCATTCTCTTCCTAACAGGCTTCTTCATCCTTTCAATACAGATAGGCTGAGGGTTTTCCAAATCTTTAAGTCTTCTTCCTCCTTGATTAACAATTCTGTCTTTGGATCATTCTCTCTCCCCACATTTTATTACAGTATAAGCAGTCAGAAGAAATCCAGCTGGGCCTCTCTTTTAACACTTTGCTAAGAAATTTTCTTAGCCGAGTATCCAATTTTATCACTCACAAGTTCTACCATCCACAAAACACTAGGACATGAACACAATTCAGCCAAGTTCTTTGTCACTTTATAGCAAGGATGGCCTTTCCTCCACTTTCCAGGAAGGTGTTCCTCATTTCTGTCTGAGATCGCATCAGAATTGCTTTTGCTGTCCGTATTTATACTAACATTCTCTTCAGGATCATTTAGGTATTCTCAAAGATTGAAGCTTTTTCTACTGCTTTCCTCTTCTGTTTTTCAGCACTTGCCAGAATTGCTTTTAAAGGTCTATTCATGGCAATATAGGCTTTTTTCTAGCCTGCAGATCAAAACTCTTCCAGCCCCTACCTGTTATCCAGTTCCAAAGCCACTTCCACATTTTTAGCTGTTTGTTACAGCATCATCCCACTTCTCAGTACCAATTTTCTGTTTTAGTCCATTTGGGTTGCTATAACAAAAATTCTATAAACTGGATGACTTATAAGCAATGCACATTTGTTTCTTATAGTTCCGGGGGCTGGGAAGTCCAAAATCAAGGTGCTGGTAGATTGGATGATCTGTGAGAACTCATTTCCTGGTTCATGAATGGCTGTCGTTCTGCTGTGTCCTCAAGTGACAAAAGGGCAAGGGATTTCTCTGGGGCCTCTTTTATAAGGGCGCTAATCACCTCCTAAAGGCTCCACATCCTAATACCATCACATTAGGGGGTTTGGATTTAACAGAAGAATTTTGAGGTGACACAAACATTCAGTCTGTAGCATTCTTTAAGTATGAAATCTCTTATGATTATTATATAGATATAATTAAAATATATATATGGGGAAATTATATCTTATATATCTGTCTGGCTTAAAATAATCAAAATATTATATTTATTATATATTATGTCCTTAATAAAACCATTTATTTGGAATCTAGTTAATTAGAGTCTCATCATGACAGTCTGGTCCAAATTTCTAAGCTAGTTGGGTAGTAAAGCAGGGTGCTTTGAGATTAGTTGTATGTGGATTCACATCTGAGCTTACCTGCAAATTGCCAGTTAGTGAACTTGAGCAAGTTTTTTACCCCCTGAAACCAAGTGTCCTCATCTATAAAATGGAAATAATTCTTCCTGCAGTACTTTAAAATGCTGCTGTGAAGATTTCATGGGTTACATATATGTAAAGTGCTTACTTTAGTGACTGACAAATTGTAAATTCTCAATAAATAGTGAATCCCTACAATTTGCCATTTTCTTCTTGGAGTTGAATGTTGAGTTGAATGTTTCACTGGAAAACTACTGTGGTCAGGTAGAGTTGCATCTGTTATTTTAAAATCTGTAGCTTCATTTGTTCATGAGGAAATGTTTCTAACCAGCTACTGTATACTAGGAATCATAGTTGGGACCCAAAACTAGTCTTGTGATATAGGAAGCACTTAAGCCAGGCAATATCCACCAGGGGCTCTCTGGGACCAAGTGGTAGGTCATGGTTCTGTTGTTTGAATTTTTATTGGAAGAAGCACAGCTGGCAACTTGGTCCTTGTAGCTGATTGTGTATCAAGGATAGAACACAATCCTTACTTAAGTAACCAGCATTCATTGAGCACCTTCTATATACAGGGCTTTGTGCTAGGCATTGTGAAAACCACACAAAAACATAAGATATGGTACTTGCTATGAAGCTTATGTCTAATTGGGAAGATCAGGCATATTTACATAAATCATTAGTTAACAATGTAATGTAGTACATAGGAGTACTAAATAAATATGTTAGACAGTGTTAATTTATCAGAAGGAGGGAGCTGTATGGATTGAAATGATCAGAAAAGATTTTGCATCACTTGGGCCGAGGATGAGTTTTAAATTATGGAGAGAGTTTTGTTTTGTTTTATTTTTCGAGATGGAATCTCACTTTGTTGCCCAGGCTGGAGTGCAGTGGCACGGCTCACTGCAACCTCTGCCTCCTGGGTTCAAGCAATTCTCCTGCCTCAGCCTTCCCACTATCTGGGACTACAGGCACATGCCACCATGCCCGGCTAATTTTTGTATTTTTAGTAGAGACAGGATTTCATCATGTTTGCCAGACTGGCCTCGAACTCCTGACCTCAAGTGATCCGCCTGTCTTGGCCTCCCAAAGTGCTGGGATTACAGGCATGAGCCACCATGCCTGGCTGGACAGAGTTTTTATTGATAAGGTAAATGGGGCATTCTGGGAGGGGAAGCTGTTTTAACAAAGGAACTGTCCAGGTATGTTCATGGGTCAGTGACGGCTCTGAACAACGTTCATATAGCAGACCTGTGGAGATCAGCAGACACTATGTACAAGAAAGTGTCTTGGAACATCTGCACTTGAGAATTCAGTGATGGCTTAAGACCAAATTTCCAATTCTAGAGCAACCATTCAATCAGTAGTCACTGAGTATCCACCATGTACTAGGCACTGGGGGCTCCATGGTTAGTGACATGGGACTGACCCCATCCTCATCTCAGGAAGCTTATTGTATGGTTGGGTTGAGAGGCGAGAAGACAATCAAATAATCATAAAATCAAGTGTAAAGTTTTGCTTGTGACAAGTGCTTCAAGTATGTTATACTATAAGATGTTATAAAAGGAAATTTTGCTTTTATTGAGGAAGTCAGGAGGGCTTCTTTGAGGAAGTAACCTTTGGTTTGACAACTGCAGGATGAATAATGTGAACAAGGCCTACAAGGGGGGGCGGTTCAGGAAGAGGAATCTCATGTGTCACGGGGGAGTCTGGCAAACAGCTGAGACTGAAGGATCAGTGTAGCTGGAACTCAGAGTGAGGGCTTCCTGGTGTGACACTAGACTTAAGAGTTCCATGGGCTGGAACATGCAGGGTGTTGTGAGCTCTGTTAGGGAGGCCTGCGTTTATTCCAAATCTGATGGGAAGCTGCTGAACGGCTTTGAGTGGGCTGTGGTGTCTGTCACCCCTGCTGCAGTTGAGAACGGATTGAAAAGAAGCCAGGTTGGATATAGGTTGACCTGGAAGGAGGTCATTGCATTTGCCTAAGCACTTCAAAGGCAGGGACAATTGAAACTGAAGAATAAGCAGATCTTTCTGAAAGCTATTTAGGAAGTAAAATTGATAGGACTTGGTAACATATTGGCTAGAGTGGGTTTCTGGATGCACTAACTGGATGCATGGTGGTCATATTAGTTTGTTGTTGCACTGCTATAAAGAAATACCTGAGACTGGGTAATTTATAAAGAAAAGAGGTGTCATTGACTCAAGGTTCTGTAGGCTGTACAGGAAGCATAGTGGCTCCTGTCTCTAAGGGAGGCCTCAGAAAACTCATAATCATGGTAGAAGACAAAGGGGAAGCACGTCTTACATGGCTGGAGCAGGAGGAAGAGAGAGAAGGGGAGGTGCCACATATATATATATATATATATATATATATATATATATACACACATACACACACACACACATACATATATATATATATATATATATTTTTTTTTTTTTTTGAGATACAGTTTTGCTCTTGTTGCCCAGGCTGGAGTGCAGTGGCACAATCTCAGCTCACTGCAACCTCCGCCTCCCAGGTTCAAGCAATTCTCCTGCCTCAGCCTCCCAAGTAGCTGGGATTACAGGCACCCACCACCACACCCAGCTAATTTTTTGTATTTGTAGTAGAGATGGGGTTTCACCATGTTGGCCAGGCTGGTCTTGAACTCCTGACCTCAGGAGTTTTGATTCACCCGCCTCGGCCTCCCACAGTGCTGGGATTACAGACATGGTGCCACACACTTTTAAACAACCAGATCTTGTGAGAACTCTATCATGAGAACAGCACCAAAGGGATGGTGCTAAACCATTCATGAAGGACCCACCCCCATGATCCAATCACCTTCTGCCAGGCCCTACCTCCAACACTGGGGATTACAACTGAACATGAGATTTGGTGGGGACACAGATGCAAACTGTAACAGTGGTTCTACTCACTGATAATGGAGGCATTGGAAGAAGAATATCAGGCCTCTGAGGGAAGATCTTGAGATCTGTTTCAGACGTGTTGTGTTCACAGTATCTTTGAGACACCTAATAGGAGCTGGTAATTAGGTAGTTGTATTATGGGTCTGGAGCTCAGAACAGAGCTTTGGACTAGAGATAATGAACTTTGAGCCCACACACAAGTGTCCAGTGACCTTCACTGAATTGCATATAGATGGCTGCTGAAGTTGTGTGTGAGTGTGAGATTGCTTAGGGGAGAGCAGAGAATGAAAGAAATGTGGAGTGGTTCTGTGACTAGGCCTTCAGAAACTTCAACAGATAATGGCCCAGTGGAAGAGATGAGCTCTCCAAAGAGACAGAGAGGTTGCATCTGTTAAGATGTCTTTGGCTGACAGAGGCTTTAAAGTATAAGCACATTGGTTGTTTACTGAATAGGAAGTCCTGAAGATAGCTCCACAATATCAGGGGGCTGAGATCTTGGAATTCCCCTCATGTTTGCAAGAAGGCTACCACTGTGGAGGTTATTATAACCTCATACAACTACAAAACAGGTAATAGGATCAAGCAGAGTCATTAAGAGAAAAGTCTCCTGGTGTACCTCTTTTGTTTTATCAGAGGGAGAAAGTATGTCTCAGAAGCTCCCCAGCAGATTTTCTCTTCATTCTTACTGTCCAGAACTGAGTCATGTGGCCACCTCTAGCTGCAAGGGGCTTTGGGAAGGTATCTTGCTTTTGTAGTCTGTGTATTGGTGTATTAGTCCGTTTTTACACTGCTATAAAGAACTGCCAGAGACTGAGTAATTTATAAAGAAAAGAGGTTTAATTGACTCACAGTTCCGCATGGCTGGGGAGGCCTCAGGAAACTTACAATCATGGTAGAAGGTGAAGGGGAAGCAAAGACCTTCTTCACATGGTGGCAGCAAGTGCAGGGAAAACTGCCTTTATGAAACCATCAGATCTCGGGAGAACTCACTCACTATCACGGGAACAGCATGGGGCAAACTGCCCCCACGATCCAATCACTTCCCATTAGGTTTCTTCCTAAAACCTGGGGATTACAATTCAAGATGAGATTTGGGTGGGGACACAGCTTAACCATATCAGTTGGCAAATGGACAAGAAAAAAAGGGTGTTGACAGCAGTTGAGTAGCAACAGTGTTGTCCACCACAGGTGACGGGAGGGTCATTCATATGAAGCCAAGGAGTGTTTCAAAAAGGAGACAGTAGTCAGCACTACTGAATGTGGCTGAAAAGTCAAGTAAGATGAGGACTGAAAAATGTCCATTGGATTGAAGGACACGGAGGTCATTGGTGAATAAAGTGTGAACTGCTTCAATGTCAGCATAGGCCTGGAATATAGATTAGGGAAGGTATCAAAAGGCATCTAACTAGGTTGAAAATATCTTCGTTCCCCAAGTGAAGATAGGCAAATCAAGGAAGCTTGCTGTCATGTAGCTTTTAAAAATTCCTCTATAAGATGGAACTGATGATGAAATTATAAAACCCCACTCTAATCCATCAAGTCTGTCACTTCCTATCCATTCAACCTTGGGCAAGTTGGAAACTGAGGCTTAGTTTCCTAACTGCACCATAGCAATTGTGAGATAATACATATAAAGCTCTTTCTACGGTATCTAGCAAATAATGAATGCTCAATAAATGTGAGCTTTTATTATGATTCTGTTGGGCTAGTTTTTTTTCTTATGTAGATCTTATGTTGATACAAGTTTATTTTATGAATGTATGATTACTACCGACATTAAAAATATTTCCATTGTTAACATGAAGCATGAAATACTTCTCAAGGACCTTGGGACAAAGCTTGATAAAGTCAAGGGCTTATGTGGTATTTTTAAAGTATGAATATATGGAGAGAAGTTATTTCTAATTTAATGATTAGAGACTGAAAAGTCATATTGAAGTAATTTCTTATATATATATCAAAGGATGTTTTGTCTGGTATTTACATTTCATGTATGAATTACATTTTCTGCATTACAGTGTATCATTGTCAATTACTGGAATGCCTCATGAAATATAAACAAGAAGTCTGGAAAGTAAGTTTTGGGTCAAATTTAACCCATAGTCACAAACTTAATTTGTATAATACAGTAAAAACTGTTTACGTATTAAAACTGTTGTTTAGGTCAAATTTATTGACGTCCTATTATTTTGATGTGGCAGAACCTATAATTCTTTCTTTAATGGTTAATTATCATTTAGAGCAGAAATGGTACTTTAAGAACATCGTGTCTTGATGGATAAAGTAATTGAATGTATCTTATTCTTGGAATTAAGCTAATATTATATGTTATGACAAACAATTTTATTTAATTTGAAAGGTTGCTTGAGAATGTGTCCTCTTTCAAATAGGAGATGTGAATGTTTAAGAAATGTGATTAGGGAAATGTTTTTTCAAATATGGTATTTGGCAAACTGTCTTATGCTATTCTAAAATCTTTCTTTAGCATCAATCTGATTAGAGATCAATTTGTTAGAAGATAAAGTACTTTGTACTCTACCTGTGAGGGCTCATTTACAGAAGGACCAGTAAATAAATAAATCATTAAAATATAATGTTTTGACGTGATCTAATCTATGAAACATGTCTGCATGAGATTCCAGGGAAATTACTCACTTCAATCCCTCCATTAGAATTTTCGCTGCTTTGGTAATATTGAAGTCTCTACCTTTCTTTTTATTTCATGATGCTAAGTCAAAATATGCTTGCTGTTTCCTTTAGGATCTTTTGTATGTGATTGCGTATGGGCCTTCACAAGTGAAGCCTCCAGCTGTGCAAATGCTTTTCCACTACTGGCCCAATTTAAAACCTCCTGGGGCAATAAGCGAGTACAGGGGGTTGCAGTACACAGGTAAGAGGAGAGGAGCCCTGTGATGCCACATCTGTATTTCTCCTGTGCCACACTGGCCTCACCTACTTATACATACATTTTTACCTTGCTGGATTATATTTTCTATGCCTTTGGACATGGTCATAAATCCTTTCTGAAACTAAGTGGTTTAAAGATGAATTAATTCAAATCAATTTCAAAAGCATTTATGGCCTCAGGGCAAATTGCCTTAAGTCTCAGTCCCATTTGCTGTACCACTGGCTGAGGGTCTTAACTCTGGCTACCATTAATCACTCCACAGGGATGAGCAGTGAGAGTGATGCTGCAAATTTGCTCATCATTTAGCAGAAACCCCAACTAGCAGATTCTGCTCTGATAAGAAGACTTGCAGCACTTTCAATATCACCAGCTCATGCACTAAATAAAAATTAAATGACCCAGACTGGGCACAGTGGCTCATGCCTGTAATACTAGCACTTTGGGAGGTCAAGGCGGGCAGATCACAAGGTCAGGAGATGTAGACCATCCTGGCTAACATGGTGAAACCCTGTCTCTACTAAAAATACAAAACTTAGCCGGGCGTGGTGGTGCACGACTGTAGTCCCAGCTACTTGGGAGGCTGAGGCACAAGAATTGCTTGAATCTGGGAGGCGGAAATTGCAATGGGCCAAGATCGCACCACTGCTCTCCAGCCTGGCTACAGAGCGAGACTCTGTAAAAAAAAAATTAAATGACCCCGATAGGCTGGGTGCAGTGGCTCATGCCTGTAGTAATCTCAGCACTTTGGGAGGCTGAGATGGGCGGTTCGCCTGAGGTCCAGAGTTTGAGACCAGCCTGGCCAACATGTAAAAATTAGCCAGTTTTGTTGCTTGTGCCTGTAATCCCAGCTACTCAGGAGGCTGAGGCAGAAGAATCAATTGAACCCAGGAGGAGGAGGTTGCAATGAGCCAAGATTGTGCCACTGCACTCCAGCCTGGGTGACTGAGCCAGACTCTGTCTCAATAATAATAATAATAATAATAAAAAATAAAAAATAAAAAATAGGTCAGGCGTGGTGGCTCACACCTGTAATCCCAGCACTTTGGGAGGCCTAGGCGGGTGGATCACAAGGTCAGGAGATTGATACCATCCTGGCCAACATGGTGAAACCCCGTCTCTACTAAAAATACAAAAAAATTTTAGCCGGACGTGGTGGCGCGTGCCTCTAGTCCCGGCTACTTGGGAGGCTGAGGCAGGAGAATCGCTTGAACCTAGGAGGCAGAGGCTGTGGTGAGCCGAGATCAAGCCACTGCATTCCAGCCCGGGTGACAGAGTGAGACTCTGTCTCAAAAAACAAACAAAAAAATGACCCCGATAGCCTGGTTGCTCAGCCATTCAACAGGGAATGAATTTTGATGTAATTAATAATGAGAAAAGAACATTAACTTTAAATATAATGACAGATATCTACCAAAAAATCCTGCGAAACAAACAAACAAATCAACAACCTCCAGGTCCTAGGAGGTTGTTTATGTATATATATTATTAAATCAAAGAAGAAACCTATGGCTAATGGAGTTTTTGATGCCCTTGTTCACCTTTTTGCCCTGCTTAATTGTAGGTATAATTTTCTGAAAATGAGAGAGAGAGAGATATTTTTGCAAGGTTGACTTTTCTCCAAGTTATTGTAGGATTGCACACTGATGTTCTGAGAATCTACTTATTTGTTCACATTATTGTTATTTACAAAGGTGATTTGAGGTGGTTTTCAAGGGGATTTAACTGAATTCAGGTGTCTGATTTACGTTCCCGATGAAAGACTTAAAATCAAGTGTTAGAGATGGTAATACTTGTTGTTTGGGCTTTTGGTGGCCCTCGGTGGGCTTATTCTAAGCCCCAAATACATGGTAACAATAATAAAAACAATGAAAGTAGATAGTAAGTAAATTTTTTAAAATGGGAATTGGTATCATAGGTGCTGTATATCACAGATAGCAGAGAATGTTTAAGTGTTGCTAAGTGAATGATTTGAATGTAAAAGCAGCACAACATACGGAAGCATTAATAGAATAAAAGGTGAAACAACTGAAATATTTGACACTCCTTCCCATTCGATCCCTGAAATAAGCACTTACGTGAAGTATAAATGGATAATCAGTATTAAATAACATTTATTTATTCGATAAATATTTGATGAGTAACTACTCTGTGCCAGACACTGTACTTTCTGTTAATAATACAGGAACCAACACAAAACCAGGTCTCATGGAACTTACTACAATCTAGACATGGAAATCCATTCATTTTATTGAACAAATAATTATGGAGTGTCTACTATTAGGCAGGCATTATTCTAGGTGCTTTTGGTGACACAGTAAAGAAAACATGAAAATCATTACTATCTTGGAGCTTACATTCTAATTGTTGGGGAAAGACCCCAAAACTGCCTTACAGGGTAATAAGTGCTAAAGTAGAACAAATACAGAGAGCTGTGGGGACACACAGAAAGGGTCTCTAACCTCAACGGGATGTGGGCAAGTTTGGGAAGGGGTATTTGTTAAGGCAGATTCTCAAGTAAGTGACATTTAAGCTGATACCTGAAGGATATGTACACACTAGATGTCAGAAACAGGTGAGGCATGAGTGAATAAAGTGTGAGTTGCAAGGCAGAACGTACTGCAGGCAGAAGATAGCATGATAGTATTTAGGAGTTGGAAAAAGTCCAATGTAGCCAGACATTGGAGTGAGAGGAGGAGAGTAGCCAGAGGTGAGCAGAGAGGCTGATAGGCCTGGGAAGGAGTTTGGATTTTATCCTAACAGCAAAGGGACGCCAGGCACAGGCTTTAGATGGAGAAGCCACTTGATGAGATTTGCCTGTTCAGAGCATCTCAAAAACCCAGCAAACTGACAGCCACTTCCACCCATCCCCGTGGCCATTGCCCCGAGAAAGGTTCAGTCAAACCTGTCTTCACTGAAATAGCTCAGCCTATGCCCACTACAACCAGAGCAACTTTCATCTTAGCGTACCAAGATGTCTCTGTCTGAGGGCATTCATTCTTCAGTCCATCCTTGCAATGATATGGTCATGCTTCCATTCTTTCAGCAGTCTGTTATGGGATGCCTGTTATGGGATGCTGCCCTCCAGGCACTGTCCTAAGTACTGGGGAAGTAGCTCTCTTGAAACTCCCATTCTAGTAGACCATGGCATTCTGTGTAGGAAACAAAAGATCACAGAAAAAAAAATCATTCCGGTCTATAGATTACTACTTATCCAGCACCGGCTGCTGGTCAGACATTGTTTAGCTGCTTATGATATTATCTAATTTTTTTTAGCCCTCTCCTAATTGAAGACAATCTATGGACCAGGCACCATATTAGGTTTTACAGATGTTTTTTCAATTAAACCTTACAAAAATATTGGGAAGTCAGTTGTCCTATTTCTGTTCTACAAATGAGGAGTGGGACATAGAGTTTAAGTAACATGCCTAAATTCACGCAAATAATAAGGGCACAGATTGAATTTGAGCCCCACATTTTTCTACTTTAACTGTGTTACATCACTTTTTTCAATTCAGTTCTTTAATTAAACATTAGGTAAAGCATTAGAAATTGTCTGCAATGCCTACTGCAAGACATACCAAAGAGTATCATCAGTATTGAAATGGCACTATAACCCCAAATATTCTTAATGAAAATTGTATGGATTTTATTAACTTAGAAGCTGAAAGATGAAATGCTTTCTTAGTAACCAGCAACTTTTGTTTGTTTTCCCAGTGATTTACAGCATTTCCTCTTTAAAAAGTAAAAATTTGGCCAGGTGTGGTGGCTCATGCCTATAATCCCAGCACTTTGGGAAGTGGAGGCAGGTGGATCACCTGAGGTCAGGAGTTGGAGACCAGCCTGGCCAACATGGTGAAACCCTAGCTCTACTAAAAATACAAAAATTAGCCAGGCGTGATGGTGCACACCTGTGATCCCAGCTACTGGGGGGTTGAGGCAGGAGAATCCCTTGAACCTGGTAGGCAGAGGTTGCAGTGAGCCAAGATTGCGCCATTGCACTGAAGCCTGGACGACAGACCAAGACTCCATCTCAAAAACATAAAAATAAATTTAAAAAAATAAAAAGCAAAATTTTTTTTAAAAAGGAAAATTTACTTATAGAAAAATTACAGTAACATGTGGCCAGCGCAGTGGCTCACGCCTGTAATCCCAGCACTTTGGGAGGCCAAGGTGTGCAAATCACGAGGTCAGGCGATCGAGACCATCTTGGCCAACATGGTGAAACCCCATCTCTACTAAAATACAAAAAATTAGCTGGGTGTGATGGTGCGTGCCTATAATCCCAGCTACTTGGGAGGCTGAGGCAGGGGAATCGCTTGAACCCAGGAGGCAGAGGTTGCAGTGAGCTGAGATCGCACCACTGCACTCCATCCTGGCAACAGAGCAAGACTCCGTCTCAAAAAAAAAAAGAAAAATTATAGCAATATGTAAGGAGGAAAAACAACACCACCATCCAGAAATGACTATTGTTAACATTTTGGTTTATTTACAGGTTTTGGTGAACTTTAAAAACTATAATTAAGATCATATTGTATGTAATTACACAAGGCTCCTCCCAACTATTTATGATAAAAGATGTCAAACACAGGAAAGTTTAAAGAATCACTATGAACACACAGGGTTAATGATTGTTAGTAATTCACCATAATTTTAACTTCACATATATGTGTAGGAATTATATATTATTTTCTAAACATAGTTAACATAGGAATATTTACAGCTCATACAAAGAAGATCAAATAATAAGAATTTGGTGATCTACAGTGTTTGTTCCTTTTTGGTTTATTAGTGTATATCAACAACAACTGCTCCAATTATTTTGGCATTAAAGTTGGAAAAAATTGGCCAGGCACGGTGGCTTATGCCTGTAATCCCAGCACTTTGGGAGGCCGAGGTGGGTGGATCACGAGGTCAGGAGATCGAGACCATCCTGGCTAACATGGTGAAACCCCGTCTCTACTAAAAATACAAAAAAAATTCCGGGTGTGGTGGTGGGCGCCTGTAGTCCCAGCTACTCGAGAGGCTGAGGCAGGAGAATGGTGTGAACCCAGGAGGCGGAGTTTGCAGTGAGCTGAGATCGTGCCACTGCACTCCAGCCTGGGTGACTGAGCAAGACAATGTCTCAAAAAAAAAAAAAAAGATGCAAAAAATTGATGTCTCATATTTTTATGGGACTCCCATGTGTATGTATATAATTAAAATGACTTTTTCTCCTGTTTAAAAAAAATGCAAAAAATTGTAACTTAAGTTTCTTGACAATGAAAATAGCCATTATGTTGTTCTATGCTTCTCTGCTTCTGTGGGAGAGAAAGAAATTATTTAAAATTATTTAGCAATTTTCCTGTTACAGTGTCCCAACTAGAAAATAATTTAGCCTTTGTTAGTAAGGAACAGCAGCAGTTATTGTTTAGTTTCCATTTGAACTATAGGACAAAAGATGTTACACAAGATGTACATCTCCAAGAAACAGACTCCACATTTCCAAGACAGGGACTGTACCTTTCTAAGACACAGACTGTTGCAAAAGCAGATAGAGAATAACTCAAGACAGTACTACAAGGTGAAATTTTGGTCTAGGATACCAAATATCACATCAGTACAATTGGATTTTTGAGTTGTATACAAGTTAAGTGCAAGAAGGTCTACCAGTTCTTTTATGTCACATTGAGTTCTTAGTTATCTTTTTTATTAACTCAATCTTATCTCTACATAATTAAAAATGTTTTAAAACTTTTTTACCTGTGCCTTGTATACATGCAGAAAATCACAAATTTATAAGTGTTTATGGACCACCTCCTACCATATGTTCCCTCTTACACCCCAAAGGTAAATACTGACATGACTTCCAATACCCAAGATTAGTTTTGTCTGTTTTAGAATTTTATAGAAATGGAATAACCCATTATTTATTTGTGTGTGTGTGTTGTGTGTATGTGATTTGTTCATGGTGTTGAGGATAACTGTACTTTGTTCGTTTTTTTATTGCTGTGCCTATTCTACCAAATGAATGTACCATAGTTTACCTATCCATTCTATTATTAGTGGACTTTTGGATTATTCCCACTTTCTGGCTTTTATATATAATGTTCCTATGAACATCCTTGTATACGTCTTTTGGTGCATACTTGCATACATTTCTGTTAGGTGCCTAAGGTGGAATTCCTGGATTGGAGGATGTACATTCATCCAACTTTAATGGATAATGGCAAACAGCTTTCCAAAGTAGCTGTATTAATTTGTCCTCTCATTAATAGTGTATGAGAGTTCTTTTTGTCTTATTTTCCACATTTTGGTTATTATTTGTTTTGCTGGTTTTAAAAATTTTAGCCATTTTCAAGGGTGTGTAGAAGTATCTTATGATTATAATTTGCATTTCCCTGATTACTAGTGAAGCTGAACATTTCTTCCTATGTTTATTTGCCATTCGAACATCCTCTTATATGATCTTGGTCAGTTACATATGTTGCAAATATCTTGTTTTTTTATTTTCTGAATAATGTCTTATCATTAAAGTTATTTTAATATTTTCAACTTAGCATTCTTTGTCTTCATATTGAATCCTTTTCATGTCCTATCGAAGAAAATCCTTCCCTACCCCAAAATTATAATGCTTTTTTGTCATCTTCTATAATCTTTGTTTTTCAGTTTTTCATCTTTTAGATGTATCTGGAATTAATTTTTCTATATGGTATGAGGTAATGGCCAATCTCTTCTCTTATGGATAGCCAGTTGGCTCAACATTATTTATCGAAAATATTATTCTTTCCTTACTATTCTGTGGTACCATTTTTGTCATAAATCAAGTGTCTATTTAAAAATGATTCTGTCTCTGGATTCTTAGTTCAACTGGTTTATTTCTCCTTTTACCAATACCATACTGTTTTAATTACTGTAGCTTAATAATAAAATTTTAAATCCACCTGTGCAAGTCCTTTACCTTGTTATTATTGCTCTCTTCATCTTCCTTGTCTTCACCTACCTTCTCCTCTTTCTGTTCTTTCTCCTCCTCCTCCTTCATTTCTTCCTCCTCCTTCAATAATATCTTGCCTATTCCTAGCTCTTTGCTAAGTTAAGGAATTTGTCAAGTTAAACATATACAAACACTCATACTGCTAGGATTTTGATTGGGATTGTCTTGAGTCTGTGTTGAGATAATCTTGATCAATTTGGGAAACTGACTTCTTTATAATATTGAATCTTCCAATCCATGAACATGGTATATCTCTTCATTTATTTAGGCTTTTTTAAGTTGCCCTCAATCCTTTTTCTAGTTTTCTACTAGATGTAGATGTGTAGATGTCTTGCATATCTCTCACGTAGTTTATTCCTAGATATTTATTTTTAGAATATTATTGTCAATTATATATGTTCTAAAAATTACATTGTCTAACTCTTTGTTGCTAGTATGTAGATGCAATTAATTTTTAGTATATTGGTCTTGTATCCAGCAACTTTGCTAAGTCACTTTTCACTTCTAATAATTTATAATGGTAGTCTTGCTTAAAATTACTTTAATATGCACAATTATATTATTGTTGAATAATACACATTTAATATCTCTTTCTCAATCCATAAGCCTTTTATGTCTTCTTGCCTTATTGCAGTGACTTAAATCTCACTGTGCTATGCTGATTCCTAAATCCTGTGCTATGCTGATTTCTAAATCCTTCATGGTTTCTTCTTTGACCCATGGGTCATTTAGAAGGAGATTTATAGCTTTATCCTTCTGTGGTCAGATAACATACTTTGTATTCATTCCATTGCCATTTTTAACACTTTCTTTAGGGTTGAACATATGGTCATTTTTGTAAATGTTCCTGTGTAAAGAACTTAAAAAGAACTCAAGAATGTAAAAAGAACTTCTATTTGGCAGTTGTTTGTGCAGTGTTCTACATGTGTCAATGAAATCAAATTTGTAATTGTTTAATTCATATCCTGTATATTCTCATTATATTTTTGCCCATTTCTTCTATCTGTTACCAAGAGCAGGGTGTTAAAAATCTCTTACTATGACTGTGGATTTGTCTATTCCTCTTTGTAGTTCTGTCAATGTTTGCTTTATATATTTTCAGGCTGCATTATTAGGTGTATACAAGTTTAGAATGCAGTATCTTCCCAGCTAATTGAAACTTTTACCATTACGAAGTGCATGTCTTTATCTCTTCTAATACTTTTTGTGTTAAAATCTACTTTGTCTTATACTAATGTAGCTATACCAGCTTTCATGAGTGTTTGCATGGTATAACTTTTCCCATCTTTTAATTTTCAATTTTTTTGTATTCTTATATTTTATGTGTGTCTTGTAATCAGCATATAATTCTTCAAACTCAATACTTATGATTTTTGCCTTTTAATTGGAGCATTTAGCCCATATATATGTAATGTAGTTACTGGTATATTTGACTTTAAATCCACAATTTTCTATTGTGATCTATTTTTCCTGCTTCTTTTTTCTTTTCTCTCTCTTTTTTTTGCCTCTTTTGCACTGATTAAGTATATTTAAATATTTCATCACCCCATCTTTGGCTTAGTAAGTTATTTAGTCCTCTACTATTCTTTCAATCATTACCCTAGAGATTATATCATGCATTCTTGACTTATCAGTGTCCAGTATAAAGTAGTACTTTTATATTTCTGCGTAAAGTGGCAGAAGATTTTAACTCCATTTACTCCCTCCTGACTTCCATGCTATACTTTATTTTATATATATACATATTATATATTCTACAAAACATAATTACTGTTGTTCAGTGCATCAGTTAGATTATATTTTCCTTTTTCTTGCTATTTTCCCCTTTTTGTATCTCTAAGCTCCTATCTGGGATTTAAGTTTTTTAAAATAATATCCTTTTATATTTCCTTTAGTGCCATTCTACTGAAGATACGTTTTCTCAGTTAGTGTTTGTCTGAAAATGTTTGCTTTGCCTTTGTTTCTTAAGGCTATTTTCTCAATGTATACAATTTTTTTTTTTTTGAGATGTAGCTTCGCTCTTGTCACCCAGGCTGGAGTGCAATGGCACGATCTCAGCTACCTGCAACCTCTGCCTCCTGGGTGCAAGCAATTCTCCTGCCTCGGCCTCCTGAGTAGCTGGGATTACAGGCACCTGCCACCATGCCTGGCTAATTTTTGTATTTTTAGTAGAGACAGGATTTCACCATCTTGGCCAGGCTAGCCTTGATTGGCAGTCATTTTATTTTTCATACTTTGAAGGTATTTCATGATTTTCTCATTTTCATTGTTTCTATAAAAATTGACTTTCTATCAAAGTCAATTGCCAATTATTACTCTTTTGAAGGTAAACTTTTTTTTCTTTGTCTTAAAAGTTTTCTCTTTATTTTTTATTTTTGGCAGCTTTGCTATGATATATCTAGTTATGATATTATGTATGTTTGTCTTTTTGGAGGGGTTCATAGGACTTGATCTGTGGCTTGATGTATTTTGTCACTGGAAAATTGTCAGGCTAATCTCTCTTTTGTTAGTGATAGTACTTTATTAAGGTATATTTTACATAAGTTAGATGCACAAGTATCAAATATACAGCTGGGTCAATTATGACAAATGTATAATGCTCATGTAGTCGTCATCCAAATAAAGACAATGGAATGTTTCCATCAACTCAGAAAGTAATGGTATGCCTTTTCCAAACACCATCCCCTTCTCTCATTCTGAAGTGGTCACTATTCTGGTTTCTACATAATTCGTATATTCATCTAATTCAGGTATTCAGGTAAATGGAGATCAAACACGATACATTTTTTCATTTCTGACTCCATTCAGTCAACATATTACTGAGATTAGTCCATGTTATTGTGGATATTAGTAGTTCTTTTTTTTATTGCTAAGTATTCCATTGCATGGATATGTCATTTGTTTATCAACCTTCATATTGATGTATATTTGGGTTGTTTTCAGTTTTTAGCCAATATACATAAAGCTGCTATGAATATCTTATACAAGTTTTTTTGTGGACTTATGCATTTATTTCTCTTGGGTATATACCTAGGACTGGAATTGCTGGGTCATAGAGTTTATAAGAAATATCTAAACAGTTTTCTAAAGTGTTTATGCCATTTTACATTTCATCCAACAATTTATGAGAGTTTCAGTTGCTCTCCACTCTGCTATCACTTGCAATTGTCTGTGTTTTTAATTTTAGCCATTCTGGTGAGTGTGTATCTTGTGGCTTTAATTTAAATTTCTCTGATGACTGCTGTTGAGCACATTTTTATATAATTATTGGTTATTCCTATATCTTATGAAGTACCTGAGAAAGTCTTTTACCAATTATTGATTGGGTTCTTTATCTTCTTTGTTGTTGATATGTAGTTGTTCTTTATTTAGTTTGACACAAGTCTTTTGTCAGATTTATATAATACAAATATTTTATTCCAGTCTTGGGGTTACTCTTTTATTTTCTTAACAGTGTCTATTTTGATGAGCATGAGTTTTTAATCTGGTAAACTGAAATTTATCATTTTTGCTCTTATGGTCAATGCCTTTCATGTCCTGTCTAAGAAGTCTTTGCCTTCTCCAAGTCTGTGAAGATTTTCTCCTTCCAGAAGGTCTATATTTCCATTTAAGTCTATGATCTGTCTTAAGTTTAATTTTTGTGTATGATGGCTATGGCTTATTGTCTTCCTTTTGATTTATATTTCCTTATTTCCAGTGCCCTTTGTTGAAAAGATTATTTTCTCCCCTTTGAATTATATTGGCCCCTTGGTCATATTTTTGTGGGTTTATTTATGGACTGTGTTTGTTTTCATTTATTTGTGTCTCTGTCTGTACACCAATACAATTGTCTTAAATACTTTTATGTTATAGCCTTGAAATCAGATAGTTCAAATCTCTATATTTGTTCTTTTTCTTTGACTACTTTGGCTATTTTAGAGACTTTGCATTTCCATTTAAATTTTAGCATCAGCTTTCAATTTTCAATTTCTGTCGAAAAAAAAAAAACCCCACTAAACCCGAAAAAAGGCCAGGCATGGTGGCTCACACCTGTAATTCTAGCACTTTGGGAGGCCGAGGTGGGAGGATCACATGAGGCCAGGAGGTCAAGACCAGTCTGGGCAACATGGTGAGACCCTATCCCTGTTTATTAAAAACAGCAGCAGCAGTAGCAGCAACAACAACAACAACAACAAGAATTTCTGCCAAAATAATCCTGCTGGGATTTTAATCTGGATTGTGTTAATCTGTGATTCCATTTGGAAAGAAATGGCATCTTAACAATATTGGATTTTTGAACCCATGAATGTGGTATATCTTTCTATTAGTTAGGTCTTTTAAAATTTCTCTCAGTGGTGCTCTGTATTTTTCACTGTAGAAGTCTTACATTTCTTTTGTTAAATGAATTCCTAGGTGTTTGAATTTTTTATGCCATTATAAATGGCATTATTTTAAAATTTAATTTCCAATTGTTTATTGCTTGTGTAAGGAAATCCCATTGAGTTTAACATATTGATCTTTTATCTCATGAGTTTGCTAAATTCAATTATTAGTTCTAGTAGTTTGTTTATTAGTTGGATTTTCTGTATAGGCAATGGTGTCATTTGTGCTACTTCCTTTCAAATCTTTATATCACTTATTGCTGTTTTCTTTCTTTGTTTTATTGTCCAGTACTTTCACAACAGAGTCTGTTGAATAGAATTGATAAGAATGGATATTGCGTTAGTCTGTTCTCACACCACTAAAAAGAAATACCTGAAACTTGTTAATTTATAAAGAAAAGAGGCTTAATTGGCTCATGGTTCTGTGGGATATGCAGGTTTCTGCTTCTGGGGAGACCTCAGGAAACTTACAATAATGGCAGAAGGTGCAGGGGAAGAAGGCACATCTTCACATGGCTGGTGGGGGAAGTGTGTACACATACTTTTAAACAACCAATTCTCTGAGCACTCACTCACTATCATGAGAGCAGCAAGGGGGAAATCCACCCCCATGATCCAATCACCCCTCACCAGGCCCCTCCTCCAACCATGGGAATTACAATTCAACATGAGATTTGGGTGAGGACACAAATCCAAATCATATAATTCCACCCTTGGCCCCTCCAAAATATCATGTCCTTTTCACATTTCAAAACACAATCATGCCTTCCCAACAGTCTTCCAAAGTCTTAACTCATTCCAGCATTAACTCAGAAGTCAACAGCCTGAAGTCTTATCTGAGATAAGGCATGTCTCTTCCACCTATGATCCTGTAAAATAAAAAACAAGTTAGTTACTTACAGATTATAATGGGGATACGGGCATTGGGTAAATACTCCCTTTTCAAAAGGGAGAAATTGGCCAAAACAAAGGGGCTACATGGCCCATGAAGTCCGAAACCCAGCAGCACAGTCATTAAATTTTAAAGCTCCAAAATAATCTGCTTTGACTCCATGTATCACATCCAGGCCACACTAATGCAAGGGGTTGGCTCCCAAGGCCTTGGGCAGCTCTGCCCCTGTGGTTCTGCAAGGTACATCCCCTGCAGCTGCTTTCATGGGCTGGTGTTGAGTACCCGCAGCTTTTCCAGGTGCATGGTGCAAGCCATCGGTGGATCTACCATTCTGGGGTCTGGGGGGCAGTGGCCCTCTTCTCACAGCTCCACTAGACAGTGCCCCCATAGGGACTCTGTGTACGGGCTTCAACTCCGTATTGCCCTAGTAGAGGTTCTCCATGAGTGCTCTATCCCTGCAGCAGACTTCTGCCTGGACATCCAGGCATTTCCATACATCCTCTGAAATCTAGGCATCGGCTCCCAAGCCTCAACTCTTGCCCTCTGCATATCCTCTGGCTTAACACCACATGGAAGCCACAGAGGATTATGGCTTGCACTCTCTGGAGCAGTGGTCTGAGATGTATTTGGAGCCCTTTTAGCCACAGCTGGAGCTGGAGTGGCTATAATACAGAGAACAGTGTCCTGAGGTTGTGCAGGGCAGTGGGGCCCTGCCCATGAAACCATTCTTCCCTCCTAGGCCTCGGGGCCTGCCATGTGAGGTGGTGTCACAAAGTTCTCTGAAATGCCTTCAAGACATTTTCCCCATTGTCTTGGATATTAACATTTGGTTCCTCTTTACTTATGCAAATTTCTGCAGCTGGCTTGAATTCCTCCCCAGAAAATGGGTTTTTATTTTTACCACATGGTCAGGCTGCAAATTTTCCAAATTTTTATGTTATGCTTCCCTTTTAAATATAAGTTTCAGTTTTGGATAATCTCTTTGCTTATGAATATAAGTATGCACTGTTAGAAGCAGCTGGGCCACATTGTGAATGCTTTGCTGCTTAGAAATTTCTTCTGACAGATACCTTAAATCATCTCTCTCAAATTCAAAGTTCTACAGATCCCTAGAGCAGCAGCACAATTCTGCCATTCTCTTTGTTGAAGGATAGCAAGAGTGACCTTTACTCCTGTTCTCAATAAGTTCCTCATCTCCATCAGAGACTGCCTCAGCCTGGAATTCATTGTCCATATCACTATCAGCATTTTGGTCACAACAATTTAACAAGTCTCCAGGAAGTTCCAAACTTTCTGTCATTTTCCTGTCTTCTTCTGAGCCTTCCCAACTGTTCCAACCTTTGCCCGTTACCCAGTGCCAAAGTGGCTTCCACATTTTCAGGTATCTTTATAGCAATGCCCCACTTCTCTAGTATGAATTTCCTGTATTAGTTTGTTCACACACTGCTATAAAGAAATACCTGCAACTGGGTAGTTTATAAAGAAAAGAGGTTTAATTGGCTCATGGTTCTGTGGGTTATATTGGCTTCTGCTTCTGCGGAGGCCTCAGGAAACTTACAATCATGGCAGAAGGTTAAGGGGAATCGGGCACATCTTCAAGCGGTGGCAGGAGGGAGAGGTGGTGGGGAGGTTCCACGCACTTTTAGACAACCAATTCTCTGTACACTCACTCACTATTATGAAAACAGCAAAGGGGAAATCCACTCCCACGATCTAGTCACCTTCCACTGGGCTACTCCTCCAACACTGAGGATTACAATTTGACATGAGATTTTGAGTGAGGAAACAAATCCAAGCCATATTAGATATGGTTGCTTTGTTCCTAACTTGAGGGAATATTTCACCATTAAGCATGCTATTAGCTGTAGGGTTTTGCAAATCTCCTTTATATCAGTTTCAGAAAGTTAAATTTTATTTCCAGTTGACTTAGATATTTTATTCTGAATAGTTTTTATTTTTCATATTTATTTATTTATTTATTTTGAGACAGAGTCTCACTTTGTCACCAGGCTGGAGTGTTGTGGTGCGATTTCGGCTCACTGCAGCCTCTGCCTCCCGGGTTCAAGCAATTCTTCTGCCTCAGCCTCCCGAGTAGCTGGTATTACAGGCATGTGCCACCATACCTAACTAATTTTTGTATTTTAATAGAGACGGGGTTTCACCATGTTGGCCAGGATGGTCTCGATCTCTTGACCTCGTGATCCACCTCACCTGCCTTCACCTCCCAAAGTGCTGGGATTACAGGCATGAGCCACCGTGCATGACCAGTTCTTAAATTTCACCAAATGCTTACATAAACTAAAACAAATAAACAAAAAACAGAAAAATGATAAAAGTTGTGTTCTGTATGTATCATTGTTTTCTGCTTTTATCTTTTCTATCTCCTTTCTTTTACTTTCTTGAATTTAATTTTTTCTTCTTTTTCCTAGCTTCTTGGGATTAAAAAATTAGATTGTTTATTTCCAACATTAATTTTTTTCTAATTATCCATTCAAAATTACCAACTTCCCTCTAAGTTCTACATTTGCTGCATCCCACAAATTTTGATATTTTGGGTCTTTACTAGCATTCATTTAAAAATATTTAAACATTTTAATTGCTCTATCTTTATTGCCTGTGTTATTTAGGAGAGTAGTTTAACTTGCAAATATCTGGGTTCTAGTTACCTTTTTGTTTTGATATCTATGGTAATTCCATTGTAATTAGTGAACATTGCTTCTCTCATTTAACTCTTTAAAGGTATCAATTCATTGTATCCAATAGGAAATTACGTATTATTCTTGTAATTGTACCTCTGAATGTAGTATGATATTTTTCTCTGCCTCTTTGAAAGATTTTCTCTTTATTTTTGGTATTTAGTACTTTCATTATGTTCTGCTTGAGTGTGGTGGTTTTTGTACTTATTTTGCTTGGGGTTTGCTGAGCTTCTCGAATCTGTGGTTTTGTGTTCTTCATCAGTTTTGGAAAAATTTGGGGTATTATTCTATCCAGATATTTATTCTGCCATTTCTGTTTTCTCCTCTCATTCTGGGACTTTAAAAAAATATTTGGTACTTTTTCCAGAGGTATCAAATACTCCATTTTAAAAAAATGTTTACCTGTGCATTAGTTTGGATTTGTATTAATTTTTCAAGTTCACTGATCCTTTCTTCTGCTGCGTCCAATATTTTTTAAAAGTCCAGTCAATGAGTTAGTAATTTTATATATGCTATCTTTTCTAATTATGTTTTTAGGTCTAGAATTTTCTTTTAGCTATTTTTTACAGTTTTCATCTCTCTCTGGGAATTTTCATCTGAATGATCTATTTCTGTATATTCTTTAACATATTTGAACTACTTATTTTAAAATTCTTATTTTTAATTTGAAATGAGTCTAGGTCATTTGCTTCTTTTCACTCTTCCTCTTGATTATGGATCACATTTTCTAGTCCTTTCACATGTCTTGTAAATTTTTTATTGTATGATGGACATTGTAAAGAATATGTTGTAGAGACTCTGAACTATTTTATTTATTCTAAAAAGCATTGTATTTTGTGTTTTGTATTTGCTGGTGTGAAGTTACTGGTGGATCACCTTCTTGCATTAAGGCTTAGCTTTATTTATTTATTTTTATTTTAAATTTTCAGATTTTATAGGCTTCTTGATCTCTAGTCTTTTAAAACAAATTTTACTTGTACATATTTTTGTTTTTTTGTTTTTCCCTCCCTCCCTCCCTCCCTTCCTTCTTTCCTTCCTTCCTTCCTTCTTTCCTTCCTTCCTTCCTAACATGGCCTCACTCTTGCCTAGGCTGGAGTGCAATGGCACCACAATCATAGCTCACTGCAATCTTGAACTCCTGAGGTCAAGTGATCTTCCCACCTCAGCCTCCTAAGTAGCTGGGACTACAGGCATGACCAACACACCTGGCTAATTTTTTATTATTTGTAGAGATGGGCCTCCCTATGTTGTCCAAGCTGGTCTCAAAATCCTGGGTTCAAGTGATCCTCCTGCCTCAGCCTCCCAAAGTGCTGGGATTACAGACATGAGACACTGTGTCTGGCCTAATTGTACATTTTTATGGGATGTAAAGTATCCCATACATTTTTGTTATGGCCTGATATTTTGTTACCTGCACAGACTGTGTAATGATCAAGTCATGGTATTTGGGGTGTCCATCACCTCAAGGATTTATTATTTCTATGCATTGGGGACATTTCAAGTTCTCTCTTCTAGGTGTTTTGAAATATACAATAGATTGTTGTTAAATATAGTCAACCTACTCTACTATCAAATATTGGAACTTATTCCTTCTATCTGTTTGTACCTGTTAACCAGCCTCTCCTTCTCTGCCCTTCTCTTCCCAAGGACTTAGATTTATAACTTGTTAAGCCAAGTATATTTCAGTTTTGCCTTTAGTCCTAGTGTATAACTATGACTCCTATAGCATTATCTTCAATATTTGTGTTATGTAGTGAAAGCAGTGTTTAGAGGGATATTTACAGCACTGAAGACATACAGTAGAGAGAAGGAACATGTAAAATCAATGCTATAGTCTTCTACTTTAGGAAACTAGAGAAAGAAGAGCAATTTAAGCCTAAAGTAAGCATAAGAAAATAAATAACAAAAATAAGAGAACAAGTCAGTAAGATTTAAAACAGGAAAACAGAGAAAAATCAACAAAATTAAAAACTGTTTTTTAAAAAATCAATAAGCTTCTAGCCAGTCTAACCAGGGAAAAAGAGGAAAAGACATTAGACACACATTTCTAATATCAGAAAGGAAATAGATATTATTATTTCCTGATCTCATGGACATTAAAAGGATAGTGAAGGATTACTATGAACAACTCTATGTCTACAAATTTTTAAACTTAGGCCTAGAGCACGGTCTTTATTCCTAAGGTGTGACCTATCTGTTACAAACTATTGTCTCCTGAATTTCTGATGTGTTCACTAAAGCTCTTTGCTTTGGCTACATTGGAAATACAACATATACCTAGCCCTTTGTGACCTCCAAAATCTCTGTTCTGCTTTCAACCATTGAGCAGAGTTCTCTGCTAGTCCTTGCAGAAGTTTGCTCTGAGCACATGCGGGCCAAAGACCTGAGGGATGCCCTTCCACTGATCTGTGATACCTCTTCTTGGCAGCTCTCCTGTTCTCTACCTTTACTCACAAATTCCATCCGCCTTAGCATTTCTTTATTTTGATTTCTCTACCCACTGAAAATCTGTTTCTTCTACCCACCAAAAACGCTGATTTCTTACTGAGTTCCATTTTTCTATGCTGCATTTTGGAAATATCACCAGGCAGAAAGCCAAGGTGAATGTAGAACTTAACTTGTATGCTTTACTTTTTAAAAAAGAGAGCAGCCCTGTGCTGTATCTATGCCCAATGTCTGAAACCAGTTTGTCCAGTGGAAAGATAAGTTCAATACCAGCTTTTTATTATGGTTGTAACTGGAAGTTTCCTTATCTCTTCAAAAGTGGCTTCTGACACATTCTCATCCCTCTTTCTGGAATTCTAATGGCATTTATGTTAGACCTTTCTCTCGTACATCCTTTTATGCATATTTTTTGTATTCCCCGTCCCCCACCATTTCATCTTTGTGTGCTTCACACTGAATCTTTTTCTGACATGTCTTCCTGTTCTCAAATTCTTGATCCTCCTAATTATGTTTTTAATTTTGATTATTATATATCTTTTCTTTCTAAAGTTTTGTAGCCTTTGACCAACATTCCCCAAATTCTACCCCCCATTATATTTTTCACTTCTAGAATTTCCATTTGGTCCATATGTATGTGTGAGTGTGTGTGTGTGTGTGTGTGTGTGTATTTCCAGGTCTTTGATGATATTCTCTTATCTTCTACTTTATAGAACATATTAAGCATAATTATTTTAAAATCTGTTTCTGATGACTCAGTGTTCTGGATCCCTGGAGATTCTGATTCTCTTGTCTGTTGTTTCTTTTGTTTTGTTTTCTTGTCTTCTTGTTTGTGTGGTGGTTTTTTATTGTGTTCAAGACAATAGATATAAAAACTATAAACCTAGTTTGAGACTTGGTATGATGGATTCCTTCAGAGATAACTTAATTTTGCTTCTGATGAAAGGGTATAATTCTTAGGTCAGATTTTCATTGTTTGTGCTCTGTGGCTACTGTAACCACTAATTTCATATGTTTATCTTTCCCTCTACATTCTTACCTTCTCAGGTTTGCTTACCCTTTGTGTGTATATGTGAAGTTACCAATGAACTTTTTGCTCATTTTTAAATTGGGGTGTTTATTTTATTATCTTATTATATTGTATGTTCAAAATATAAGACTTTTGTCAACATAATGTGAATATGCTCTCTCATTCAGGGGCTTCCCTGTTCAAGTATTTCAAAGAGAAGGAGATTTTAATTTTGATAAATTAATTGAAATTCATCTTTTTTTTTCTTTTGTGGTCCTTTTTTTGGGTCTCTCCTAAGGTTGTAAAGAAATTCTATGCTTCTAGAAGTTACATAGTTTAAGATTTTACATCTAAGTATATGATCTATTTGGAATCAATTTTTGTATATAGCAAGAGGTAAGGGTTGGATTTGTTTTTCCTTTAAGGATATCCAGTTGTTTCAGTTCAATTTGTTGAAAAGAGTATCTTTTCCGTATTGAATTACCTTGACCCTTTTGTTGAATAGTAATTAACCATATATGTCTGTGTCTATTTCTAAACTCTCTATTTTGTTTCATTGTCTATCCTTACACCAATATCACATAATCTTGATTACTGTAGCTTTATGGTGTATTTTAGAATCATGTAGTATAAATCCTCTAGATTTGCTCTTTTAAAAATTTTATGGGCTATTTTAATACATAAAATTATGTAGTGTAAGTACTCCAGATTTGTTCTTTTAAAGAATTTTTTGGGCTATTTTAGTACCTTTGCATTTTCATATAAATTTTACTATTAGTTTGTAATTTCTACAAAACAATCTGCTTGGATATTTTTTTTTTGGGAGGGGTGGGGGATGGAGTCTTACTCTGTTGCCCAGGCTGGAGTGCAGTGGCATGATCTCAGCTCACTGCAACCTCTGCCTCTCTGGTTCAAGTGATTCTCCTGCCTCAGCCTGCTGAGAGGCTGGGATTACAGGCATGTGTGACTATGCCTGGTTAATTATTGTATTTTTAGTAGAGATGAGGTGTCACCATATAAGCCAGGCTGGTCTCAAACTCCTGACCTCAGGGTGATCTGCCTGCCTCAGCCTCCCAAAGTGCTGGGATTACAGGTGTGAGCCATTGCATCTGACCTCTGCTTGGATTTTTGAATGAGATTACATTGACTGTATAGTTTAATTTGGGGAGAATTGACATCTTAACAATATTGAGTCTTTTCATCCATGAACATGGTATATTTATCCATTTATTTAGGTCTTCTTTAATTTCTTTTAGCAATATTTGCTGGTTTTTAGTGTACAGATCTTATATTTTGTTAAACGTGCTCCTAAATATTTTATGATTTTATATACTATTATAAATAGTGTTTAAAAATTTTAACCTTCTACTTGTTTATTGGTACTCTACAAATACCCTGCAACCTTGCTAAATTCACTTCTTAGTTTTTGTGGCTTTTTTGTACGTTTCTTAAGATTTTCTGTATACCTGATTATGCTCTCTGCAAATAATTTTTATTTTTTCTTTTCTTTCTAATTTGTATGCCTTTCTTTTTTCCTTCCTTCCTTCCTTCCTCCCCTCTCTCCACCCCTCTCTCCCTTTCTCCATCCCTCCCTTCCTTCTTTCCTTCCTTCCTTTCTCTTTCTTTTTCTCCTCTTTTCCTTTTCTCTCTCTCTTCCCCTTCTTTCCTTTCTCCCTTTTTTTTCTTTCTATCCTTCTCTTTTTTTTTTTTTTTGCACTGCTTAATATCTCCACTTGAATAGAAGTGCTGAGAGTGGATGTCCTTGTTCTTTCTCCCAGTCTTTGGGGAGAGTATTTGGGCTTTCACCATTAAATTATTATGTTAACTGTAGGTTTTTCATAGATTTTTTTTTTACCAGATTGAGGAAATTACTGTCTGTTCTTAGTTTGCTGAGAGCTTTAATCATGAATGTCAATTTTGGTCAAATGCATTTTCTCTTTCTATTGAGATGATTATATGATTTCTTCCCTTCATTCTGTTAATATGGTAAATTACATTGATTTTCTTGGCAATGTTATGCCTTTTATGCCTATTTTTTGTATTCCCCATCCCCCACCATTTCATCTTTCTGTGCTTCATACTGAATCTTTTTCTGACATGTCTTCCTGTTCTCAAATTCTTTAGCCTCCTAATTATGTTTTTAATTTTGGTTATTATATATCTTTTCTTTCTAAAGTTTTGCAGCCTTTGACCAACATTCCCCAAATTCTGCCCCCCTGTTATATTTTTCACCTCTAGAATTTCCATTTTTTCCATATGTATATGTGAGTGTGTGTGTGTTTGTGTGTGTGTGTGTGTGTATGTGAAATGCAATCTTGCATTCTTGGGATGAACTCATCTTGTCATGCTGTATTATATTGCTAGATTTAATTTTCTAAGTTAAGTGTTAAGGTTCCTACATTTATGAGAGATATTGTTTTGTTTTATTTAATTATGATGTCTTCATCTGGTTCCATTTACAGAGTAATACTGACCTCATAAAATGAGTTGGAAAATTTTTTTTCTCTTCTAATTTCTGAAAGAGTTTATGTAAGATTTGTATTATTTATTCTTTCAATGATTAATAGAATTTACTGGTGAAGCCATATGGACTTGGGGTTTCTTTGAGGGAAATGTTTTATGTTGTGAATGTAATTTTAATAGTTATGGTTTTTTTTTACTTTTATTGAGTTATAGTGAGTTATTTGTGTCTTTTAAGGAATGTGAGCATCTCATCCAAGTTTTCAAATTTATTAGCATGTCTGTAGGATCTGTAGTAATGTTCTACCTTTCATTCCTGATATTGGTAATTCATGAATTTTCAATTTTTTTTTTGTCCATCAGGATGCTGGGGCTTATCAATTTTTTGGGACTTTTCAAAGAACCAGTTTTTGATTTTATTGATTTTATCTATTGATTTTCTGATTTCAATTTCATTGATTTCTGTTTCTATATTGTTTTCTTCCACCTACTGAGTTCTGTTCTTTTTCTATCTTATTAAGGGAGATGCGTAAACCTTTTATTTCAGATCTTTAATATTTTCTTATATAATAATTTTTAGCTATAAATTTCCATTTAATCATTGCTTTAGTTGCTTCCCAGAAATTCATTATGTATGTTATGCTTTTATTGTATTTCAGTACAGGATATTTTCTAAAGTTTCTTCTTTCATTCATGAATTGTTTAGAAGTGTGCTTTTTAATGCGTAAATATTTGGTAATTTTTCAGATACTTTTGTGTTATTGGTTTCTAGTTTAATTCTATTGTGGCTAGAGAATATGCTGTATGATGTAGCTCCATCTAAATTTTTGAGACTTATTTTACGGACTGGAATACCTATCTTGTTAAATGTTGCACGTGTGCTTTAAAACAATGTGTATTCCACAGTGGTTGAGTGTAGATTTCTAACATTATAAAGTAGGTTAAGTTGTTTGAGAGTGTTTTCAAGTCTTATATATTTGCTGATTTTCTGTCTGCTTGTTTTATCAGTTACTGAGAGAGGATTATGGAAATCTACAACTTCAGTTATGCTTCTTTCAATTCTCTCACCTTACTAAGGGTACAAATATTTATGGTTTTTATGTTTTCTAGGTTAATTGACCCTTTCATCATTGTAAAATTGCCTTGGTTTTTCTGGTAATATTCTTTGTTCTGAAATCTATTTCTCTGATATTAATATAGACACTCAAGCTTTCTTATAATTTCAATTATGGTATAACAATTATGCCATAATTGCATAATATAACTTTTTCTGTTTACTTCTAGCTTATCTGAGCCTTTATAATTTAGCTATGTTTTTCACAGGCAGCATACAATTGGGTCATGGGTTTTAAAAAACTCAAATCCTGTTTCACAATCTTTGCCTTTTAGACCATTTACATTAGTAAAATTATTGTTTAGACCATTGACATTTAATGTAATTTCTGGTATGAATTGAAGCCTATCATGATACACTTGTATGACTGAAGCCTATCATGTTACACTTGTTTTACATTTGTCCCATCTGTTCCTTTTTTTTCTTTTTGATATCTTGCCTTTTTTGAATTAATTATTTTTAGTGTTACATTTTATTTCTGTATTGTATTGTTAGCTATACCATCTTTAAAAAATTGCTCTTGGGTTTATAATATGCACTTTTAACTTCACAGTCTACCTCAAATTATATCAGTTTACATATAATGTAAGGCCTTTTTGTATTTTAATTTTACCCCTCCTATCCTTTTTGTTATTGTTACCAAACATCTTACTTCTATATATATTATTAGCCTCTATTCATTATAATTATTTTTTGTTTTAAATAATCAACCATCTTTTAACAACATATTAATATGAGTAAAAAAGCCTTCTGTAGTTATTCAGCATACTTACCATGTCCAACACTCTTTATGCCTTTGTGTAAATTTGAGCTACTATCTGGTATCATTTTCCTTTAGCCCGAAAAACTTCCTTTAACATTTCTTGTAGTGGAGCTCAGCTGGAAATGAATTCTCTTATTTTGTGTTTGTCTTCAAATAGTCTTTATTTCATACTCATTTTTGAAGGATAATTTCACTGGGTATAGAATTCTAGGTTGACAGTTTTTTTCTTTCAGCCTATTAAAGATGTCGTTCCATTGTCTTCTGGCTTGCATTGTTTCTGACGAGAAATCAGCGATCATTCTTATCTTTGTTCCCCTGTAAGTAATGTGTCTTTTTTTCCCTCCTGGCTATTTTTAAGATTTTCTCCTTATTGGTTTTCATCAATTTGTTTATAATGAATTTTGGTGTTATTTTCTTTGCTTTTATCTTGCCTAGGATTCATTGAGCTTCTTGGATTTGGGGGTTGTTTTCATCAGACTTGAAAATTTTTAGCCATTGTCTCTTCAAATATTTCCCCCTTTTATTTCTTTTGTGCTTTAAATCACATGTACTTGGAGCAATCATAAAAATTTGGCTTTATACTAAGTAAAATATATGTAAGGTAAAACTGCCTGAAATTTTCCCACAGTTCACTGTATCTCTATTTTTCTTCCATTATTTCAGTTTGGGTAGTTTTGTTATGTCTCCTAATTCACTGATCTTTTCTTCTGCATTGTCTATTCTTCTATTAAGCCCATTCAGTGAGTTTTTCAAGTTGTATTTCTGATTTTTAAAGTCACATTTAATTTTTAAATTATATCTCCCATCTCTGTCCTCATTATGCCTATCTTCATGCTTTCCTTTGCCAATGTTTATGATAACTATTTTAAAGTTCTTCTTTGCCAACTACTTCATCTCCACAGTTTCTGGGTTTGTTTCTGCTGATCTGTTTTCCCCCTGGTTATGAGTGACATTTAACCCCCTTTTCAAATATCAAATAATTTTGACTGGATGCTGGTTTCATGATTGTTACATTATTGAGTGTCTGAATTTTGCTGTCTTCCATTACAGTATGTTGAAGTTTGTTTTGGCAATCAAGCTACTTGTGGATTAGTCTGACCATTTCAAGGCTTATTCTTAGGTTTTGTTAGAATGAGCCTAGAGTAACTTTTTCTCTAATGTTAGTTTAACCCTATTACTAAGAAATGACCCTCCTAAAGTTTCTATGATTGCTCCAAGTATTTAGTGATTTTCCCCTACTCTAACTGGTTGGACCTTGAATATCTTCCAGCCCTGTACAAGCTCTAGGAATTGCTTAGCTCACAGAACCCTCACAGTTTTTCTCTATCCAGCCTCATGGAGTTTTACCTTACATACATTTTACTTAGTATAAAGCCAAAGACTCAAAAGGACTCCTATTTAGATTTCTGGATCTCTTTCTTTGCATAGTTCCCTCTTCCTTCATACTCTATTCAGCAAATTTCAGCCACCTGGCCTCTCTAAACTCCAGTTTTTGTCCCCTCAACTAAAAACAAGACCATACTATTCTGCTTATCTTTCCCTTTCTAGGGCCAAGGTCTGGAAGTTACTGTCAGGAAGAAAGCCAGGGTGATTGTGGGGCTCACTGCATTATTTCTCTTCTCTCAAGGATCACTGTCCTGTACTACTTGGAGACCAGTTTCTGAAAATAGTGTTTCAAATATATGTTTTTTAGTTCTCTAGTTGTTTATGGTGGGAAGGCAAGTCTAATACCAATTTTTCTATCATAGTTGAAAGGGTAATTCTTGTCTGCTGTGTTTTTATGCTATGTTTTTTGTTATTATTTTTGAATGGTGATCTATTATGACTATATTTGCCACAAGATAAGGTATGCTGATTGTCCTTATATCAAAATCAATTGTAGTGCTTTTCCCAATTAAAAATACCTGTGTTCTATCCTCAAACATTTTGATTCAGAAGATCTAACATTGGTTCCAGACATCATATTTTTAAAATCTTGACAGTTGATTTTTGATACATAGCAAAACTTAAGATCACTGTTCTAGTAAGTTTAAATCCAATGTGGCTTTTATGAACTTAAATTGATTATCCTACAACCTGTTCTTAACACAGCAACACTCAGTAAAAATGGAATGCAAAATTAAAGCAGTAGGACATCCTGGATATCTCCATTATCCACAAAAAAGCATTTATTTCTGGCAGAATAGAAGTCTTTAGAGCCCTAATTACTGTGGCTGGTGCACACTTCAATTTGTTTATCTGTGCCATAGCAGTTGTTATATGTTTTGAATATTAATTCTTCCCGTAAGTGTCATGAACTTCTGTAAAGCAGTCTGCAAACATTCTTATAATACACTGATTTGGAGATGGTTAGCAGATTTTACCTTGTGTGCCAATTTTGTTTTGATTAGTGATGACTTCTTGGAGCACAGTGATAAGAAGGATCCTAAGGCCAGTTCTGGACTCAGCAGGAAGGAATGCTGTAATGGATTAGTGATGTCTGTCATGAGTTTGGGATCAGAAGAATGCAGCACATGTTCCATGTTTTTGCAATTCATGTACTGGTTAAAGGCAGCTTTTTCCTCTATGTTACTCTAATTGTACAAGAAAACTTGTTGCAACTCTTTATATTCAGCTTGACTTTACCATATATGGGAAACTAATCTCATAGTTATGAAGCACCTATACCCAAATTATTTCTTCATCAATCTGTTCATGTACTCATTCATTTCCATTTCTTCTTTGTTGTGCTCTAAAAATATGATCAACATGATACTATCTTATTATAGTAGTGGTCTCTGGTCTGTATTTCTTGTCTTCTTTTCAAATAAATAGACCTGTCGTATATTTTTAAATGTCAGTGGTTCTGGTAACTATATTTCTGTGAATCCCCAACTAGACACATAATCTTATACATGGTCTAACAATGGGATAGAAAGTTTGAAGGTGGGAAGCTCCTAGGTAGAAAATTTTCTAAAGTGTTTGGAACATAAATTAGCTCGGATCATTAATAATATATATTTTTGAATTATAATTGAATATGTAACTAAGTAAGAATATCTTCTCATCTGCAAATTCCCACGTATTAAGAATAGGCCAACATAGTCCTATGAGTTTAAAATATGACACTTTAGAAAAATGTCCTACTTTCAAGCATATAAACCCCTTACATGTTTTTAATGATGGAATATTGTTAGCGAAGTGCTTTGGGCTACAGAATCATCCAGATGATAACTACTGGTTGTGATTCTCAGTCTGACTTTTTACAGGTCACTTGGTTCTTTTCCTCATTCTGTGTGTATACTGAGCTTAGGAGTTGGGTATTAGCAGACTAGCAGAGATTTAATTGGGTATTAGCAGACTAGCAGAGGTTTAGTAGGTGGGTCATGTGTAAGAGAGAGATGCATTTCATTTGGGCAAGAAATTAATCTTTCCAGTCTCCATGTGTGATGGGGATGGGATAGGAAATGGAATGGTAGAGGAAGTCTTACTATTCATTTCAGTTGTTATCAATTTAAAACGCTTACTGGTGCCAAGAATCTAGGATGTTTAGCATAATATACAATCATGAAAAGAGCAGAATGTCAAGCACCAAGAAATATAGGTTCTAGTTCTAGCTTATCATATACTAACTCTGTGACCATATCAAGCTACTTAACCTTGCTAACTTTAATTTATTCTTATATGAAATGAGATTAATAATCTGCTGTACCTACCCTACAGAATTGTTGGAGGATCAAGTGAAACCATGGTTGTAAAAACCTTTGAAAACTTATTAATGGCATACCATGGTGGTACTGTACATGCCATCTTATATTGGCTTATCTCTTATCCTAGGAAAATGGATGGAGTTGTATATCTTTGCTTGTCTTTTAAATTTTTTATAGATTAAAAAGATGATTCTGTTAGAAAGCTTTCTGATGATGGTTCTGTTTAGAAAAAAGAAAATAGTAAGGTATCTGTTTTTACTAGGGCATGAATAATTTCAATGAGAAGTATTCATCAGCTGTGCTTTACTTTACAGCTTGGAATCCCATCCACTGCCAGCACATTGAATGCCACAATGCAATTAACAAACCAGCTGTGAAGGTACTGTTTTATTAGACCTGGTGCCATACTGTATTGTCAGTGGTCAAATTGCTGAATGAAGTGGAGTAGATTGCATCCTTCTCTGTAAAGCAGAGGCATGTCCTCTGTAGTAATTCGAAGTACCTCCATATTCAATCTGATTGTACTTTGGCAGACTGGTCAAGAGAGAGCAATGAATAGCGTTGTCTGCAGTTTTGGCTATGCGTTCGTAGCCAAGTGCTATGTAGCACTGAGCTAATTATCTATCAGAAGGATCCTAGTAAAATGCTTACATGGTCCTTAACTGGTTTCTATTTCAGCTAATGAACTCAGGGAAATGTATTTTCTCTCTGTTTTCATGTGTATGCTACAAATCATGAGTGCTTATGCAAATTCAGGAGTGGTAGGACAAAAAGGTAAAATTGTTAATTTTTAGCTCATATTACAAATATGACTTAACTGAAATGACTGAAAGGTGTCTGGACAGCATATACATGGAAAGTTACATTAAAAGTAAGGAAATAGTGGTTTACAGAGTCAAGTCATTTTCCTAAGGTTGCCAGTTAGCAACAAAACTGGAGACAGAACCAGGTATCTGGACTCCTAACCTTATTGTCCTTCTACCACACCAAATTGGTTCTGTCCTAGTATAACCCTGAATCTTGAAAGTTGAATGTGAAGAAAAATAATCACACCTTTTAAGAAAAGTATTTATGATATATTTATTGGATATAAAATATTTGGCTGGATGAACCTGTGTCTGGATTTGCAAGGTATAATTTTTATATTATGAGGAGTAGGAGTTACCTGAAGTTATCAGAGTTCACAGTTACTTTGGAGAACCAGGTGTCCTGCGGGTTTGCTTCTTTTGTTTTATAGATAGCCTGTAGAAAACCAAATACTAATAGAAAACTAACACCATCTCTTTATAGAAACAAAGTAGGAAAGGTGAAATGAGATCCAATAAATATAAAAGAAACCAAAAATGTGTTTCATGAACCAAAAACTGGCAGAGGAGTGCCAGTAATAACACTGTCATCTAGATACATTATACTAACAAAGGATGGCCTTGTATTATTATTTTTAATCTCTGCTTTTGTTGAAGGCAAATTGAATGGATTGATATTAAGAGCAGGTAACTGGCTGGGTGTGGTGGCTCAAGCCTGTAATCCCAGCACTTTCAGAGGCTGAGGCAGGTGGATTGCCTGAGGTCGGGAGTTTGAGCCCAGTCTGGCCAACATGGTGAAACCCCGTCTCTACTAAAAGTACAATAAAAATAAGCTGGGCGTGGTGGTGTGTGCCTGTAATCCCAGCTACTCGGGAGGCTGAGGGAGGGGAATTACTTGAACCAGGGAGGTGGAGGTTGCAGTGAGAGGAGATTGCACCACTGCACTCCAGCCTGGGCAACAGAGCAAGACTCCATCTCGAAAAAAAAAAAGAGCAGGTAATGATGACCCACACAATGGAAGTGTAGGCCCTTCCCATTCTACTGTGTGCACCCCACTATTGACCTTCAATAGACATTTGGGGTTCAGAGGTGCTCTTCTTTGGAGTGAGGATATTTTGAGCTACTCACATGTGAATTCATAGTTTATTCATATAGTTTGGCTCGATTTTTCACAATGATGAGACTTTCATGGTTCCTTCTTATTATCCTTCTTTTCTTCCTCCTGCCTAAGTTATAGCTCCTTCTTTTGGGTCACCCAGACATCAACATGAAGGGGATCCTTTCTGTCTGGTTTCTGCAGTTATTTTTCCTTGATTTTATGTCAGACTGCATTCTCAGGAGTCCTCTGATATCCTGGTTAGTAATGCTTTCTGGCCTCCTACTCACAGAAAGCATCATGAATTAGATTTTCTACTTCTTTTCTAGGCAAACAGCCCAGTCCATTCCACTGAGTTGGCCTCACTTTTCTTCCTGAAGTGAGTCAGCCATGATAGGTCAAACCATCCACTTTCTGTCATTTTATAAAAATAGAGGCAAAATTCACATAATGAACAATGAATTATTTTAAAGGGAATAATTCAGTGTCATTTAGTATATTTACAATGTTTGCCAACACCACCTCTTTCTAGTCCCAAGACATTTTCATATCCCCCAAATCTTACTTTCTGAACTCCAGTTTCCTTAAAGACCCTCCTTTTCTATTTTCATTCTACACTTTGCAGAAAGGTAGCATTCTCATTAAGTCTTCCTGTGCTGGGGCCATTTTTGCACTACAATAGGTCTGGCTCAGTATTGCTCTTGCTTTACAGTGTGAGTCCGCCCAATCCACATCATCACCACATGACATGCAAATCAAGGGTATCCAACATCCAAATGCTTACAAAATAATGTTAAGCATAAAGTTATGCAATTTTATAGTATGATGTTTAAAAGTTTTAAAAAGTTTAAAGGTTACATAGTGAAAAACAATCAGTAATACTTATCATGGTGAAAAACAATCAGTAATACTTATCAGAGTGTTACTATGGATTGCATCAAGATGGAAGGTTAATGTGTTAATTGAATTTTCTTTTTTCCCTTTCTCGGTTTTCCAAAGCCTCTACATTGGGCATATGTCATATTTATAAACAAAAAAATCCACTTATTAATGTGACACACAGATATGAACACATTAGTGTGGATGTAAACCAACCTGTTCAGACTAGAACAAAACTCACTAGACCAACTACAGATCTGATAGGTCATGCTAAGTAAGTTATTTAAAAAGTCAGAGGTTGACTAGCTAATCTCTAATGATTATTTATAGTTTTAGCATCCTAGGAGCTTCTCCTTTTGAGTAGTGTGAAAAAGTATCTTTACGTGAGAGAGGTATCAATGACTCACTGAAAAAGAGGGTAGAATAACATATAATATGTAAGAGGAGCTCCACATGAGGGGCATGGGAAAGATTTGGGGAAAATTGATTAATTCTCACCAAAAGCCTAATATCTCTGTGATAGTGAGCTGTACTGCTAAGCAAGAATGGTATACCAAATAGAAAAATATTATCCATTTTTGTTTTAATAGGCTGCAAAAAAGTACTTTTTAGGCAAAAGCCAAGAGTTGTAATAGGATTAAATGTGAAAATATGTTGGAACTTAAAGTTTACGATATCATACTCTGCTTTTGATTTTACTTGGTTCTACTTGAAGTCCACTTTATGAAATACTTTGAAGCCCAGATAATTATCTAAGGCAGGTTCTGGCAAACTATGGCCCAGAGCCAAATCTGGCCTGCTGCCAGTTTTTGGAAATAAGGTTTTATTAGAACACAGCTATGTTAATTTTCTTACATATTTATTGTCTATGGCTGCTTTCATGCTCCAACAGCAGAATTGAGTAGTTGTGACAGAGACTGTGGCCCACAAAGCCTAAAATATTTACAAAAAAAGTTTGCCAATCTCTGATTTAACACACCCCAAAGTAGTTACTCATTACGTCTAAGGAAGCATGAAACTTATATGAGGAAAATTTTCACTCTGAGCCTTTGTCATCGGGGAATATATAGTTTACAAATGTTGATGGTAAATTGAGCAATTCTAACTAGCTTCCTCAATCATTGAAATGTCTGTTTTCACTTTGAATTACAGGCTGTTTGGGTTATAAGTTTAGGTGATTTCCCCCCTTCAAATTTGTGAGAACAACTAAAAAGAGTGTAGTTCCAGAAAAATTTGTGTATTAGGCATCTTAACTGCTTACTCAGCTAGCACATGAATTGATTATTTTTTCGAGGGTAGAAACAGAATTCAAAATGGCTTTGGTAAATTATAGAAATTTAAATTTATGCAAAGTACAAAATGCAGTTAGTTATCTAGATTTTTTGTTCATTTGATTTAAAAGTTCCAGATATTGAAATATTCTGATGATCAACTGTGAAATTAACACTTTGCATCTCTGTGCTTAGGCTCGTGAAACCCAGCTGTATCAACCAGTTCCAGCAAGGGCAAACAAATTATAGGTCATGTGTAGGAAAAAAAAAAAACACACATGAAAAAGAAAGGTTGGATGATTGATACAGAACTAAGATTCCAGAGTAAGAGAAGTGAACCACTCAATGTTAGATTTAATGCCAACTTTTTTGAATAAGGTATGCCTTAAGAAGCAAAGTTCTCTACCACTAGCACTTCGGTATCAGTTATGATTCTGAAATCTTAATAATATATTTTCCTTTTCCTAATGAGAAACTACTGTTGTTTACCACTTTAAAGAAGGAATTAGTATGAGTCATATATTGCCAATTTGAGCAGCAATTGAACAAGATGATATTTTGGATCTTTGTGGAATGAGAGTGAATTTCTTGACACTATTTATTACTTGAATTGCAAGTTAACAGGAGAAATGAAAAACCACGGCAGCCACATTTAAATCCTCAGGGTGGACTCATCAGCTAGTCCAGGGAGAAACATTTATCGGTAGAAAGGGTTTTACTAAAAATGTTTATTCCACCTCGCTTGTGGAAAATCTGTCATTATTGAAGCATTTGTGCTTAGAATATAGGGAATGTGATACCCAGGAGCAGGAGAGTTCATTCTGTCTTTTCATATGTTTCAGATGTGTATAGACCCTTCCCTGTCAGTAGCATTGGGTGATAAACCACCCCCGTTGTATCTCTGTGAAGAATGCAGCGAGAGGATTGCAGGGTAGGTATGAGAGTTCTTAAAGAAAAGGAAATAGGACAGCAATAAGAAGATAAGAAAAATCATTTGGACTTAAATTAGTTACATTGCTAAAGTTTCTCTCTAGCCTCTCTGATTTTTAAAGGTTAATTATTCTGATACTTAACATATAGCAAACTTTCATTGGGAACATTACAGCTTTGAAAAGCTGCAATATTTCTCTTTATGTGACATGAGAAGAAGGCAATTCCATTTAATAAATCAGCTCCAATTTTGGAGTAACCCTGTTAAAAAGGCCACCGAGAAAAACAGATGTAAAAGAAAACTGTGGTTTCCAAACATGACATACAAATTATATGGGTTCTTTTTGCTTGTTTGTTTCACAGAATCACACTCAGCTTTGTACAGATCATGCAGTATTTTGGTTGGCTTAATTAGCATCTGGAAAGTATCATTTAAAGATAACTGAATATGATGAAGTGCCTATAATTTATAATTTAGCTGGAATGCATTAGACATTTTAAGAGTTTATTATGACAGTGCTCTTAATTATACTTCCTTTCTATTAAAAGCCTTTCAGCACTAGTGTGCAGCTTATAAACATTCATGTGGAAGGAGAACATTTCAATGAAGCTCAAAAATGAATTTTGTTTTTTTCAATAGGGACCACAGTGAGTGGCTGATTGATGTTCTTCTGCCACAAGGTATGGTTTACTTAGGAAAGGATGAATAATGAGTAATCATGACTAATGACATAGTTGCTTTATCTCCTTTTGTACTATTTTATTTTACAAAGACAGTCACCAAAGTATTGTATTGTATGAATATTCATTGATATGAAGCATAATATCAATGCCTTGCTTATAATGTACCCGCACATTTAATAATGTGGGAAGTAGTATCATCCCTACCAAAATTAAGGGTAGATATTGGAATTAGGATTCCATATGACTAAAGCCCTGCCAAATTATGTCTTCAGGGATTTTCTGTATCTGTAACAGGTGTTGTCAGTGATAAGTTGCTGCACCAGGTCTTATTAAGGAGAAGAAAAAGAATAAGGAACACCAGCTGGGAGAGAAATGAATAATTGGCCTTTCCCCTGCTACTATTACTAGTACCATGTTGTTGGGGGGAAATCATTGAATGTCTCTGAGGTCCAGTTTCCTCATCAGTAAAATGGGGATAAAGTATATCTAACCCATCTCAATGGAAAGACAAGATTGCAATGCTTCTTGTAGTTTGTCAGAGTTCTCAAAGCTATGCCCTATAAGTTGGTAGGTCCCAGACAGAGCATTTCTCCACATATGGGAGAGGCAGCTATTCCAGCCATGTCATTGGAGGCTAAAATGACAAGGAAAAGTACTGACAAACACAGAGGAAAAATGAAAGGTGGAAAGAGCTGCAGGCATACTAAGTTTGAGTAGAGATCGGGGCACAGGAAGAACTCGATGGTATGTGACTTCAGATGTAGAAAATAAATGGATTCCCATCCTAGCTAACATGGTGAAACCCCGTATAAAAAATTAGCCAGGCATGGTGGCACCTGCCTGTAATCCCAGCTACTCAGGAGGCTGAGGCAGGAGAATCACTTGTAAAATGGAGCAATAATATCAGCCTCTATATCCTTCAAAGGCACATTTTGAAAATTTACATAAAAATATCTGTAGGTCAGGCGCAATGGCTCATGCCTGTAATCCCAGTACTTTGGGAAGTGGAGGCGGGCTGATGGCTTGAGCCTAGGAGTTTGAGACCAACCTGGGCAACGTGGTGAAACTCTGTCTCTACTAAAAATACAAACAAACAAATAAAAAATTTAGGAGGGCAGGAGAGAAAAAACAATTTAGCCAGGCATGGTGGCACGTGCCTGTAGTCCCAGCTACTTGAGAGTCTGTTGTGGGAGGATCATTTAAGCCCAGGAGGTTGAGGCTGCAGTGAGCCGTGATCATGCCACTGCACTCCAGCCTAGGCGACAGAGAAAGACCTTGTCTTAAAAAAAACAAAAACAGGCCGGGCACGGTGGCTCACGCCTGTAATCCCAGCACTTTGGGAGGCCGAGGTGGGCGGATCACAAGGTCAGGAAATCAAGACCATCCTGGCTAACACGGTGAAACCCCGTCACTACTAAAAATACAAAAAATTAGCCGGGCGTGGCGGCGGGCACCTGTAGTCCCAGCTACTCGGGAGGCTGAGGCAGAATGGCGTGAACCTTTGAGGCGGAGCTGGCAGTGAGCCGAGATCGCCCCACTGCACTCCAGCCTGGGCAACAGAGCGAGACTCCGTCTCAGAAAAACAAACAAACAAACAAATAAAAAAACCCCAAAACAACAGCAACAAAAAACCTGTAAAAAGATTTGGGCTCATATGGGTAAATGTAACTTTTTTTCCTTTAAATTACGCTACTTAATTAGTGATCATCCAGTGCTCTGAGGTAAAAGCCCTAGTCAAGTTATAAAATATAAGTTATAAAATCCTTTTTAAATATGTTGCTGAGTTCTGGTTGTCATCTCCAGTGATATTCATCTTTAGAGGAATAGTGGCAATAACTTTTCATTACTTATACAGACATGTGACACTAACCTCAGATGATTTAAGATAAACTCTAGGATATCAAACTGTCAAATAACCATTAATTATACAAAACCAGTTTTTAAACATGAGTTGTAAATTTTGTTGCTTTTTCATCCACTAGTTTAAGATTACCAGACAGGGTTTGGGAGACATTTACCTTTGATCTTTTAAATAAATTGTAACTAGACTATAAATAAGGTGTTAGTTCATTTTTTGAGTACATACTATTTCAGAGTACATATTAGCCAATTCTTGGAAAATTTATTTTCAAATGCTCTCCAGCATCAGTTTTCATGGAAATAATTGATGTGCCCACTGAAAAGAATTCTTATGCATTCATTAAGGTCAATCCCATATGTAGACAGTAATTTGACAGTCTTGCTCCAACTGGTCTACCCGTGGGTTTGAAAATTGCTTTCTCTTAAATAACCCTACAGCTGGTTTTACACACACACGTTAAGAGTGATATAAATTGATAATTTAAATCTAGGTAGTCCAAGTTAGTAATTTTGTCTACAGTTTTGATATTGCAAATAATCCGATGGTGATGCTGTAAATATATCACATTAACCCAGTGTCATAGTATAATGGGAAGAACAGTAAATGGGGAATTTGGAGACTTGAACTCAAGGTCTGCCCCTACCATTGATAGCTTGTGTGACCTTGAAGAATTTACCTAACCACAGTGGTTCTCAGTTTTGTCCTCTGTAAAATGGGGAAATAAGATTAAATTTGTTTGACTTTAACAAGATTTGATTTCTAAGTCATGTCTGAAAAGATTAAATTATTTGTAAGAGTAGCAGTGTGCAGGTGTTTTTAACCTCACTAAACATACACTACTAGATGAAAAGAGATCTATTTCATGATTTCTGAGGAAACTAGAAGCCAATAAAAGTAGACGATAATTTATGAGCCAAGTGAAAATCTGTTTGGGCCAAGTCCAGAGGTCATATTACTAAGATTTAAAAGATTCCCCCTTCATGGCTGCCCTTATTTTAAATGGGCTCTAGACCTGGCATGGTGGCTCACACCTGTAATCCTAGCCTTTTGGAGGGAGGTCAAGGCAGGAGGGTTGCTTGTGGCCAGGAGTTGAAGAACAGCCTGAGAAACATAGTAAGACCCCATGTCTACAAAAAAAAAAAAAAAAAAAAAAAAAATTAGCTGGGCATGGAAGCCCACATCACTGCCTAGCTGCTTAGAAGGCGAGTCAGGAGGATCACTTGAGCCAAGGCGTTCAAGAGGCTGTGGTGGGCTATGATGGTGCCATTGCACTCCAGCCTGATTGACAGAGTGAGACACTGTCTCAAAAAATAAATTAATTAAATAAAAATTAGAGGGGCTCTCTTTCTTTGTTGATATTTTGTGTGCCTTCCCCTTACAGCTGAAATATCTGCTATATGTCAGAAAAAGGTAAGAGCAAACCATTTGTGTGGTTGGGGCATGATTTATTGTGTTTGTATGTAAATTCATTTATTGACATCTGCCTCATTTCTGCACCGTGGTTTCCAGTATATGCATGCCATTGTATTTGTGGAGGGGTAAAGGAAATAATTTAGCATGCAAGATTGCTACATCCAAATGGTCTCTATTTCCATTTCTGCTTTTGCTCACCCATCTTATGCACAATGCTTTTGTTCAGTAATTTGCAATAAAAGCCTATGTGTAATTCTGGGATAGGAGTCCAATTAGAAAAAGGTTTGAATTATACTGCAATTTATGGTACTTAACTTTAGTTAAGGATATATCTTGTATGCTAGAAATCTCAATTGTTTTGAAGTGGAGTGCAAATAGTCCAATTTGTATGTGTGAAAAACATACCCAGACTGACTGTATATGGAAAGTATTTATGTGTAAGTTGAACAATACATGTAGCTAAAGATTCTTCCTCTAATATTTCCTTTAGTTTTTTTTAAATAATAGTTTCTCTAAACCACCTCCATCTTCTCTTCTTGTTTTAATAATTGAAAAGAGTAAGAGGAGGCAGTATGATGTCATAAAAAAGAACTTTTGACTAGTTGGTTGAGATTCTTGGACTCTGGCCAGTTCTGTTCCCTCCTACCTATGTGGACCTTGCACACATCATTTAAACTTTTTGGGATGTTGATTGTGAGTAGGTATATTGGAGGGCTGTCTCAGTTATCTATGGATGCATAACAAACCATCTGAAAACATAGTGTCTCATATGGCAACCAATTATTTAATCGCAATTCTGTGGATTGGCAATTTGTCCTATGCTCAGCTCAGCTAAGCAGTTCTTTTGATAAATTACTCTAGGCTCACTCATGTATTTGCAATCAGTTGGTGGGTAAGCTGGAATTGGCTGGCCCCAGATGGTCTCACTCCCATATCTGGGGCTAAGCTGGGATGGCTGGAATGGTGAGATGGGTGGGGTGTCTGGGCCTCTCTTTCCACATGATGTCTCATCGTCCAGGGGCTAGGCTGGACTTGTTCACAGGTGGCAGTCTTCTGAGAGAGTGAGAGAGCCTCACTCACTCAAGGCCTCTCAGAAGTCACACAGCATCATTTCTGTAGCATTCAACAGGTCAAAGCAAGTTCCAAGGCCGGCCCAGATTCAGAGTGGAGAAATAGGATCTTTGTGGTTATTGAAGGATTGGCAAGAATTTTATGGTCACATTTAATCTACCACAATCTGTCCTTTGGACATAATTATTTACCTTCTTTCCATATGCAAAATATGCTCACCATTTTATATGACCTCCACAAGTCTTATTCATTTATGGCTTCAGGCTTAAAGTCTAGTATCTTGTGATCTGCATGTGATATGTCACTGATGAAACTTCTTGGTAACTGATTCTCTTGATTCAGAGTCCTGTGAACTAAGAAGGAAAGTTATCTTCCCTCTCTGCACCCAAGACACAATGTTGAGACGGGGACAGGATCATAGCAATAAGCTTCTGTTCAAAAAGAGGAAGGGAAAGCAGATAGCAGTCATTGGTCTATAGCAGCTCCAGCCATAAACACATCAACAGTTCCTCTGTCTCCAGGAATAGCATACATGCCTTGATTGTGATCTGGTTTTGTTTCCTAGAAATAGTTCCCTAATCTGTTCTTGTCCTCCTGAGCTCTTGGCTCCACTCTCTGAGACATCTTTTCTTTTCAATAAGAAATGGTCCATGTTGCAGCTGAGTAACTTTCTCAATCTGCTTCAGGCATGTAGGAGTTAGGGTCCCATAGATCTCTTTTCATTTAGAACTGCATCTCTTTAGTTTTAGCTGGTGGTGCTTTTGCTAGTATGACTTTCTTAAAAACTTTGTGGATTTTCAGTGAATCTCATTGGGGTCCTGAGCCCCCAAAGCCACATCTATAATGATTTTTGAGGCAGTCCTTCCTATACTTTGGGCGTTTCAGTGTGCCCTTAAAATTATTAGAAGCCCTGTTATAGCTGAGAGGCTCAATTAGACATCGCCTTATAACTTTCTGAAGCCTTAACAAAGGATCTTAGAGTCATAGACCATATTCTTCCTTTGATCTTTATCCTGAGGCCATTCTTACTTTGAGAATCGTTTCTAAGCTTGTGGGACCAGGATTTCAAACAGTTCTATTTTCTAAATCAGCATGTTTTGGCTCTGGGGACATACGTAACATATTTGACACCCAGGGTAGATCATTTTTTAACACTTCCCTCTTTATATGACAAAGTTATTTTTAGTAACAAGCTTCAAATTAGCACATTTTTATTGCTTATCCTTTAATAAACATTGTGTTTTACATAGACATTAATTTGGAGAATTTCCATTAAGTTCATAACAGTTCAGAATTGTATGAGCTTGCCCTGGGTAGTTTGTATTCTACCTCTTTGTACTGCATATTCCCTGAATGGTATATTTGAAATAGGCAATGATAGCATCGTGATTGGAAAGATGAAGAGACAGACCTTGATTATTTCAATTCTGTGATTTTGTGAGACCACTTGGAGTTATTTCTATGTGTTTAAAATTCAAAGCAGTGAAGCAAAGTGGTTGGAGTGAACATTTGAAAACACGTCCAGCTGAATCTCCATCTAAGGGAAGCCTCTCTAGTTTAGTTTGGAAATGAATGAGCTGAATCCACATGGGTTGAGGCCTTTCAAATATATTATCAAAACTTAGTAGGAATCCTAGCAATTATTTAGAACTTCGATCAACTGAAGATTATTTTTGGGGAAATGTATTTTATTGCTGACATTGTTTAGAATTGATGGCATGTGGTAATAAAGCAGGTTGACTTTTAGTGGGTATTCCAGATATTATCATATGCAGTGTATCCAGATACTCCATAAGAAATTGCTCAAAATTTGCGACGTAAAACAGCAACATTTAGTTATGTTCATAGACTCTGTGGATCAGAGATTCGGACAGGGCATGATGGAGATAGCTTGTCTCTGTTTGATGATGTTTGGGGCTTCATCTGGGAAGACTTGAATGCTGAGGGTTTTAATTATCTAGAGGTTTCTAGATCATACGTTTGGGCTCTGGGATGGGGTGACTTGAAGACTAGGCTAAGCCAGCGCCATTGACTCAAGACTTAAACATGGTCTCTCCCTGTGGCTTGGCTGTCTCATGGCATCCTGGCAGAGATCTGGGAGGAGTATCTAATGAGGAAGTTTCTGAAGAGAGAACATCTCAAGGCAGCAAGTGGAAGCTGCGTGTCCTTTTATAAGCATCATTTCTGTCATGCTATATTGGTTGAAGCAGCTGCAAGCCCATCCAGATTCAAGGGGAGGGAAACTATCCTTGACTTCTTGATGGGAGGAGTGTGGAGAACCCGCCTCTGGCCACAGATTATTTACATTCTTTCCACTTGCAAAAGCCTGACTGGAGGTCCAAGATCTTCTCATCAAAATCAAGTTCAGGTGTAGATGAGGCTTTTTGGGCTTGGCTCCTTAAGTATTCTTCCTTTTGCTTTGAATACTTGTGAATGAAAGAAATGTTATCTGCATCCTGCACAGCTAACATGCAATAGTGATACAGGGGTAGGATTACTGCAGTAGAGACTCATGTAAAAAGTGAGGAAATGAGAGGAAGGTAGCCATGTCCGAATCTCTGATCCACAGAATCTATGAACATAATTAAATGTTGCTGTTTTATGCCGCTAAATTTTGAGTAATTTCTTATGGAGTATCTGGAGTCCTTAGAAATTCTGAAAGTCACAGGGCACATGTCACTTGTTCCTTAGTTAGGTGCGAGTCCTGCTTCCTGGGAGCTGGTCTCTTTGGCTCTAGGCCCCACCCTCTGGGAGATGCCCATCTTTTCCTTCTCATAAAAAGTAGCCTGTCATTTACAGCTAAGTAGTTTTATCAGCCTATTTTTTGCTTATAGAAGTTTGGAAATCCCAAAACATCTTCTTTTTTGGGCTGTCTCTGTCCCTTTCAATCTACAATGGTATAATTCCATTAAAAACATGGGCTTTTATGTCTCAATTTATAAACCTGCTTCATTAAACGTGAGTCAAATGCACAAACCTCTTTGGGATAAGTCCTTCTACACCTTATGCTCTCTATGAGGCTCCCGGGAATGATGACTTATGATTCTTAGAACCCTTATTGTTGAATGAAGTGGATGCTGAGGTATGCCCTTAAGATCCTTAGAAGGCACCCCCCACCCACCCCCGGCTTTTTTTTTTTTTTTGTCTATCTAAAAGAGTCAATGGTGTACCATATTAAATTCTGAGTTCTTAACAAAGGGTTTTATATTTGAGCCCTTGCTATCATTTTTTTCCTACTGAGACCACATTTTCCTGATAGGGCCCTGGATTTGATGTTTGCCTTGAAACTTTTTCTTACCTTGAGAATCCTATGCTGGCTGGAAGGACTGTCCTGAGCTCAATATTTTCCCTTTAAATTCTAGGTGAAGACAGATTAATTCATTATTTTATCTCCCTCCTCTCACAAGCTCTGAGTTCATAAAGGCTTAGAGTCTAACGCCCCCTTGGGGGTGTTCACATCTTCACAAGCACTATTGAAAGAGACATTGACTATGTGGTGGTCGCATCTCTCATAGGCTTGGGGCATGTCTCCAATAGCTTCATGTGGGTGCTGCCTCACTCCTCTGCCTCCCGCCAGGGCAGCTTGAACAGTATCACCCCTGAACTTGGAAATGTCTTATGCTCCACCACTTTTCTCGTTCCCATCACTTCATTTGCGGTTCCCTTCCTGCGGTTGATGTCAGTGCTGACTCTACGAAGGGTTCTGGCTGTGTATGTCCCTGTGGTCTTCACAGAGTGCCAGTGGGCATGGGAAGGCCTGGCTTGAAGCCATCACTTTGGCACAGCACAGTCTCTGTCTTTGAATGCAGCATCTACCTGTCCTTGAATGCGACAAGGACAGAGGAGCTGTAGCGGAAATCTACTCTTTCAGGTGGATAAAATAATTTTGAAAGAGTTTGTTCCGGGAGTTAACATCATTTCTTTTCTTCCCTGATGTGCTGTGATGTTGCACTCTCTGATCCATGGTTCTGTTTTTTTCTTTATATTTCTGCTGAAAAGCTCTTGGAATGTTAACTTGAAATAATCCAGAAAGTGTCCTCCTCCTCGCTCACCCCATGGCCGAGGTAACTTTACACAAGGCTTCCCAACACAATGCCACTGATATTTAGAGCATTTCTACTACTCACAGGAATAGAAAACACTCCTCACCTTTATTTTTTAACTATGACTGAAATCTAGCTAGTGGGAGAATAACCTGCGCTTTGGAAACTAGTGGCCCTTGAATGTGTTGTCACTTCGAGTGGCCCCTTAAGTTTTCATTTATTCTGATTCTTAGCCAAGTTTACCTCGGTGGTCAATTTTAATTGATTTCACTTTCTTGGCTTCTAGAACTGCAGTTCCCACGTTAGAAGAGCAGTTGTCACCTGCTTCTCAGCAGGGTGCTGTGGTCGTCACGGAAACAGGCCTGTTCGGTACTGCAAGAGGTGCCACTCAAATCATCACAGTAATGAAGTGGGGGCCGCTGCGGAGACTCACCTCTATCAGACCTCTCCTCCGCCCATCAACACGCGGGAATGCGGCGCTGAGGAGCTGGTCTGCGCCGTGGAAGCCGTGATCAGGTAACACGCAGTTTCTTAGTAGCTGCCTCTGACAACTCCACCTTGCTTTGAGCTAAGCTCCGCACACTGAGATGTGCATATTTAATGCAACCTCAAATGCCCTTAGCCCAGATGCTCACCTTCTCACAGTGTTGTAATGATGCTATTTTAATTCATGAATTCAATGAATATTTTTACGGATGCCAATTATGTGCCACGCACTATGCTGGGCACATGGGAGGCAGGAGGGAATAAAATATAGTCTCTGCCCTTAAGTTACCCATATAGGGACTAGAAAAACATAAGCACGTCATTGTGGTACGGTTTGGTGAGCTCAGTAATAGCATTGAGGAGAGGGCGTTAGGGGAACTAGGTGAAGGGGCCAATCAGAGTGAAGCGTGTGAATAGGCCTGGCTTGACTGACAGCAGCATTAACCAGTCAGGAGGCGGGGAAGGCAACAAGGGCGAATTACCTGCATAGGAAACAGGTGCGGGAGAACTCCAGGTAATTCCATGCTGGGATAAACCACGACCCTGTGTAGTCAGACAGGGACAGCAGGGACAGGTCCTGCAGGCTACTGGGTTTTTCTTCTTCTATCACATGACCAAAAAAAAAAAAAAAAAAAGCAATTGAAATAACTTCTACCCTTCCTCTCTTTTTGTCTGATACTCATCGAGGCAAGATTTTTTGTTTGCTTGTTTTTGTTTTATTTTGTTTTGTTTTGAGACAGAGTCTTGCTCTGTCGCCCAGGCTGGAGTGCAGTGGTACAATCTCGGCTCACTGCAACCTATGCCTCCTGGGTTCAAGCGATTCTCCTGCCTCAGCCTCCTGAGTAGCTGGGATTACAGGTGCGCGCCCCCACGCCCGGCTAATTTTTGTGTTTTTAGTAGAGACGGGGTTTCACCATGCTGGCCAGGCTGGTCTTGAACTCCTGACCTCAGATGATCCACCCGCCTTGGCCTCCCAAAGTGCTGGGATTACAGGCGTGAGCCACCGTGCCTGGCTCCAGGCAAGATTTTTTTTTTTTAATTAAATAAATAATACGGCCGGGCGCAGTGGCTCGCGCCTGTAATCCCAGCACTTTGAGAGACCGAGGCGGGTGGATCACGAGGTCAGGATTTTGAGACCAGCCTGACCAACATGGTGAAACCCCGTCTCTATTAAAAATACAAAAATTAGCTGGGCGTGTTGGCGCCTGCTTGTAATCCCAGCTACTCAGGAGGCTGAGGCAGGAGAATCGCTTGAACCTGGGAGGCGGAGGTTGCAGTGAGCTGAGATTGCGCCACTGCACTCCAGCCTGGGAGACAGAGCAAGACTCCGTCTCAAAAAAATAAATTAAAAAAAATAATAATATTAGAATTTAAGTGTTAAAGGATAGAGGCGAAGTCTTTTCTGTTTCTCTTATCCCAGTGGCTGACACGTAGTAGAAATACAATTAATGTTTGTCAAATCGAATATTATGGAAAGTTTGAAAAGAAATAAAAACACTCAGCCATACTGATGATGATGTTATCACCATCATCATCAGTGTTGCTTATGTTCTAATTTTATTTAAATGTATGTTTCATTTCTATAACTGTAATCAGTGTATCCACAATTCTTTTTGAAATAACATTACACTATTAGCTCTTCTCCACGTCGTTGCATGGTTTCCATATTTATCATTTGTAGTGGATATAATATTAATCTAGCTATAACTTACTTTTCTCTATCGTTACATATTTAGACTGCTTCCAGTTTTTTACTTTTATAAGTAACGCTTTGAGAAATATTTTTGTACATAGTGCTGTACCTATATTTTTTATTTTCTTAGGGTAGATGACCAGATATCAAATACCTTGGTTCAAAGGGTATGAATATTTACATGGCTCTTAATACATTACCAAGTTGCTTTTCAAAGCATGTGTATGGATTTACAATCCCAACACCATGTATAAAACTTACCAATACTGAGTGTTGTTTTTTAAAATTGGAACTTGTTTAGCAAACAGAAAAAAGAATTTTCACTGTTTCACTTTCGTGTCTTTGAATATCAAATGGTGAATATTTTTCCATTTGGGTACAAGCTCCTCAACCTTTCCTTGTATCATGCATTTGCTGTCTGCACAGTTTCATGATAGATATAGAGGAAGCATTGACTTATAGTGGGATGGTTGGTGAACCAGAAGTCAGAAAGGATCAGTTCTGCTTGATGCTAATTGATTGGAGGAACTAGCCTCTTTGTGCCTCAGTTTGTTCATCTTTGAAATGGGAATGGAGTATAAAATAGTAAGAAAATAGAATGAGGCATCCTGGAGTAACTCAGGATGCACAGTACCCAGTAACTCAGTAACACAGTACTCAATTTAAAGAAGAGCAATCCAGGATGCTTGAGTACTCGTGAGGTACTTCCTCTGAATGGGTCATGATCTAGAATGTGTTTTTTCACAGTCTAACTTGAAATCACACTGCTCTTTGGCAGCTTGTTGAAAGAAGCCGAGTTCCATGCTGAGCAGCGAGAACATGAGCTGAACCGGCGGCGGCAGCTGGGCCTCTCCTCTTCCCACCATTCCCTGGATAATGCTGACTTTGATAACAAGGACGATGATAAACACGATCAGAGGCTGCTCAGTCAATTCGGAATATGGTTCTTAGTAAGAAAAAGAAGTTAACTATTCTCCACTTTCTTATTTCTCATTTCAAAATTGTACTGAAGAGGAATTTCTCCTGTTCTTTTAAAAGGAGTAAATAGTGAAAAATTAACCTTAGCAATGGGGCTGAAGCTATGGCAATAGCTGTCAATCCTGAGCTGCATGTTAGATTTAGCTAGGAAAGCTTTTAAAAACTAACAATGCCCAGATCGCATTTCAGAATCTTGGGAATTTTTTTAAAAGCTCTTGGCCATTGATTTTGATGAAGAGCCAGGTGTTAAACCTACAGTATCAGGATCTAGACTGGTACAAGTAGGAAAGTTGCTAGTATATATTGTCAAGTACTGGATTCAATAACATATACAGATAATTCACATCCCATCACCTATGTAGATGAAATTTTTCTTGAAAGTTCAGTCTCTGTGGAGCTTTTTGTATATTTATGATATGTCTATGTACACCAGAGACGTTATAGCCAAAGTAATGCAAGGAATATGATTGCTATTGACTGATTTAACTTCAACATCTATTCAGTAGAGATCAAACATACAGATCTAACATCCCAAGCAAGCTGAATTTACCAATGCTGCAGAGAAGCAGGCTTTTGTTTTGCCCATTGGAGACATTAATTCAGTCTCCATAGTGATATATCTCTATTATGCTTGCACATAGTTCCATGAAAGAGTCTTTACCAAATTGGCATTTAATTGTTGATTTCACATATCTTGTTTCCTAGAAGTTATTATTTAATGACACAATGGCTACTACTGTGAACTCTTTGAAGGCAAGGACAATGTTTTATTTATTTTTTTTATTCCTGGACCCTGCCATAGTACTCAGTAGAAGATTAGTTCATAGTAAATGAATGAATGATGTTTTAAAAAGTCTATTTGTGGGCCGGGAGCGGTGGCTCATGCCTGTAATCCCAGCACTTTGGGAGGCCAAGACAGGCAGATCACGCGGTCAGGAGATCGAGACCATCCTGGCTAACACAGTGAAACCCTGTCTCGACTAAAAATACAAAATATTAGCTGGGCATGGTGGCAAGCACCTGTAGTCCCAGCTACTCGGGAGGCTGAGGCAGGAGAATGGCGTGAACCCGGGAGGTGGAGCTTGCAGTGAGCCGAGATCGCGCCACTGCACTCCAGCCTGGGCGACAGAGGGAGACTCCATCTCAAAAAAAAAAAAAAAAAAAAAAAGTCTATTTATGATAGTGAATTGGGGGACTCCAAGGTATCTGAATTATTACTAATACACAATTCTTAGCAAAATATGATCATTTTAGAACTGAAATGTATATACATTATTTTCATTGAGGATATTGATGAAATATCATTTTGTTGACCTAACTTTTTAGAAGCATTTATCTGGTGCAGATTATATAATAGATTTCTTGTAGGAGAAAATGCTTAATTGGAAGGTGAAATCTTGAGGGAAAATTGTTGTTGCAATCCATCTATCCCTGTAGAAAGGAACACAGTTTCTGGATAAGCGATCCCCATTTTTAAAACTGCCTATTTCAAACAGATTATCTGGGATATCTTTTTATTGTTATTTTTATTTTTTGCCTCTTAATGCACCTGTAATAATTTTGTAAAGATGGATGGAAGCCGAACAAGGTTCTAATCTACCTACTTCTAGGTGAGCCTCTGCACACCCAGTGAGAACACGCCTACAGAAAGCTTGGCCCGGCTGGTGGCCATGGTGTTTCAGTGGTTTCACTCCACTGCGTATATGATGGATGATGAAGTGGGAAGTCTGGTGGAAAAGCTGAAGCCTCAGTTTGTCACCAAATGGCTGAAGACCGTATGTGATGTTCGCTTCGATGTCATGGTCATGTGCCTTCTTCCTAAACCCATGGAATTTGCCAGGGTAAGTGGAGGCCTACAGCTCACACCTTGTTAGAGAGGAGGACTTGGGGAGAAGTGCTGCCTTAGCCATGCGGGTATTATCACTGTCTGCAGAGGAGGAACATCTCTCCTTATTTTAATTAATATAGCTAAATGAATTTAGTAACTGTATCTTGGGTGATGTACTGCTTTGATGTTGATTTGGGATGAGGAAGAATGGCAAGATGCATTTGTGAGGTATCTTTAAGAATTTAAGGGACTATTCTTTCTCGACATTGCTGATTTTTTTTTTTTTTGAAATGGGATCTTGCTATGTCGCCCAGGCTGGCCACCTTGAACTCCTGGGCTCAAGTGATCCTCCTGCCTCAGCCTCTGGAGTAGCTGGGAAGCTAAATATTTTTATTAAGAAACAACAACAAAAAAGCCTTTCTATGAGGTTACTAGAGCTCAGTCCCCTTTTGGCTTAGAATCTTTGGAAAGATTACCATTCAAATAGGGGAAATGTCTTTTTTTCTTTTTTTAATCATGTATATATATATATATATATATACAGGTTAATGGTAGAAGTCCCTGCCCTGCCATTTGAAATGCCAAAAAGGTTCAGGGTCAGACAAAATGCACCTATTCCTCTCACTTAAGAACAGATTTCTCTGTGCTGATCCTCTTGCTTCTGCCTCAGTGGATCACATCTGAGAAGAACCCATGTTTCTTTTTTCCTTTTTTTTTTTTGAGACAGGGTCTCACTTTGTCACCCAGGATGGACCGCAGTGGTGTAGTCATACTCACAGCAGCTTTGAACTCCTGGGCTCAAGAGATCCTCCCACCTCAGAGACTACAGGCATGCATCACCACATCCATCTAATTAAAAAATTTTTTTTGGTAGAGATGGGGTCTCTCTATGTTGCTCAGGCTGGTCTCAGACTCTTGGCCTCCAGCGATCTTTCTGCCTCAGCCTCCCAAAGTTCTGGGATTATACAGGCATGAGCCGCTGTGAGCAGCCCATATTTTTTGAATATGATGTAATTTGCGTCTAACCCAGAAAGGTGGATGTCCAGAATCAGGTTTTGGCAGTAATATGTGAAATTTTTTTTCCAAGTGTTTTCTAAGTGTTATTTTTATTTGTGATTTTTTATTTCCTTTCAAAGAGATCTTGAGGCAGTTTTCAGTAGAAACCTGTGCTAAAGTAGGACATTTAAGGATAAAACAGCACAGACCATCTATAGGGGTAACTTTTATTGGATTTTCAGGACTCAGAGTGATCTGTGCATTTATGGAGATGTACTTCTTTCTTCTTTGGTGCCACCTACTGACTCACTTAGAAAATTGAATTTTTGCCTAAAGGAAATTTCCCATTTTCTGACATTCTTTGCCTGTGTTGATATATTTTCTATTATTATGTCTATTGGAGTAGTGAAGAATTGATGTGACATGCTTCTGGAAAATGAGAAGAAATGATTATGTTGGGAGAAAAACTTTTCTTATTCCAACTTAGGTGCAGATGTTTTGGGGCCTGCAAATTAACTGATAACAGTTTAACTGGAGAGAAGACAAAGTTTATTTATGAGTACATGTGGGAGATCTCAAGGATAAATTACTTCCTGAATAGCCAGAAATAAAAGATTTATATATCAAACTTAACAAAAGGTTTACTTAAGGGCTTCAGTGAGAAGGTATGGAAGGTTCCATTGGGTTTTTTAATGCCATGGGAGCTGGGCAGGAACTGGGCTATCTCCACAGCAGCTGAATCCACAGGAAACTCCCTTTCGTGGGGGTTAACAGAAGGGTTTTCTCTGGAGACTCTGCTAGAGTCACATAACGGAAGTTCGGCTAAGATTTCTTTTTGCATCTTCTTTAGCTTAAATGTTTTCACTTTAAAATAATCTTTATACCAACTGTAGGGTTTCGGTGGATAACATTTCCCTCATCTGAAACTTCCCTTGAAGTTTCAACATACATGAAAGAAGCTAGGTTGATTTCTATAGAGGGAAGATTTAGGCTAGAAATTGTGAGGTAAGAGATCTGCAGAGGAGAACAAGAGCATAGAATGAGGAACCAGAAAAGCACAGATTAATGGTTGGGATAGATTATAAATCTAGGTTTTGAGTACGGAGGGCAGACAGTTGAGAAGATGTCTAGATGTTGGTCTTGAAGCATGTTTAGACGGTGGAGTGAGAACATCAGTGTCACAGTTATGGTTATTTTCCAGAGCAGAGCAGAGAAGAGGTGAGTGTTTGGTGAACTTCCTGAGTGGACCAAACTGTTGTAGCAATAAGTCCTTTGAATTTTATATCATATTGTCCCACTTCAGCTTTTGGGGCTTTGTAACAAGATAACCCAGAGTCTTAATAATGATCTAGGAAGTTAGGTTTTAGTTCTCAGTGGTGCCATGTCAGGTGGGTAGGAGAAAAGTTAGAAGTGTTAATTACGGGCAAAATGGGCAAGACAGAAGGATCTAGTTTACAAAGAGGTGAAAACTATCTCAAAGGTGATGAACAGGACTAGAATCTGATCACTCACAAGGGTTATAGTTTTTCATCAAAACATAAAATTTATCTTTACAATCACCTGCATTTTGACCAAAGATAATCAAAGTAAGATTACTTTTGGTTACAAAATTAGTCTCTTTAAATTTGGTCTGATCATTTGCACAAGCACAGCAAGAATGGTAATTGACTACTTAGGGCTTTTTAAAGTTTGCATTGCCAGAACTCTTATAAGGAATCTCAGATTGGACTTTTAGAGGTTTCTTGATGCTAGAAGTCAGACCAAGAACTTGTCATCAGATTTCATCTTTAATACTTATAGATTTGGGTGAATTCCTTTCTCCTTGAGGTCTCCCAAATATTCTAAGTTTCCTAGGAAGTGACCTTTTTTACTCATCTGTAAGGCTGAGAATTCTGTAATGCAGGTATCGAATCTGTTTTTCCAAGAGGGCTTTGAAAACCCTGGCTCCATAAAGTCAATCTTAGTTCCTTAAAACTGTTTAGTCATATCAGATTCCATGCAATTCACAAATATGACATTCTGCAAAGACTTAGTAATATAACTGTAACTGCCTGATGGGTTCTTCCTGCCTGCTGCACAAACAACATCGATTCACGGAATTGAGTATAGAAAGAGTTTAATTGACATGAGGCCAGCCGTGCCACACGAGAGACTGAGTTATTGCTCAAATCAGTCTCATCAAAGGCTTGTAGGTTAGGGGTTTCTCAAAGTCAATTTGGAGGAAGGAGTAGGGGTGGCTAGGCAGTGGATGTTTGCTGCTGATGATGGTTGGGTTGGAGATGAAATCATAGGGAGTTGAAGCTGTCCTCTTATGCTGAGTTGATTATGGGTGCGGACATAGGAGGACATGGCTCCAGGTGGAGCCATGGGTGTCAGACATGCAAAAAAACATGAAAAGCTATCTCAAAAGGCCAATCTTAGGTTCTACCATAGTGATGTTATCCGCAGGAATAATTGGAGAAGCTGCATATCTTGTGACCTGTGGAATAACAGCTGGCAACCATTTATGTCTACACCTTAGCAGAATTCAGGCTCCTTTCCTCCTCATAGCCTTGTGGTCTCTTTAGAAAGGCATTTGAATTTTGGAGAAGGGCTACTATCATTTAAACTATAAGCTAAATATCTCCCAAAGCTAGTTTGGCAGTTTAAATGCTAAAGGCAAGAGGGGGGTTGGCTAGATCCGATCTCCTCCACTGTCATTATTTTCTCACTGTCATAATTTTTGCAAAGGTGGTTTCATAACCAAGTTTCCCAATTATGTCCTGTTAAAAGCAGAACAGATTGTTATTCAACTTATGCAAATAGCTGTAATGCTATGAAAATAGGAATATTCAATAAGAGCTTCTGAATTCTGGAGGAATCAAGTAGAGAGAAAAAAGATATATTTCATGTTTGTTTACAAAGGTATAAATCTACCAAATTATTGTGAGTTATAAATAGCTTAGGAGAAAAGAGAAAGGGGTTCCTTGTATCTGAAAAACAGAACATTGATTGAAAAACTAGCAATGTTCTAAACAAAAAACGATACAAATTATAATCATTTATCATTCAGTCCTATGTAATTCAGTCTTGTTCTGCTTGATTGAGTTAGCAGTTAATGAACCCATTAGCTGCTCCACTAGAGTTCTGGCAATCCTTACTCATTCCAGTGGTATGATCTCAATTATTTAAGCAATGCCACCAGAAGCCTGTACCCCAGGGTACCTGTCATAGTCCTTTCCACGGATCTCAGAGACAGTCTGTTTATGTTGAAAATAAGCATTTTTGCTAGTAGCTGATTGCAAGAGTTTTCAGAGAAACATCAGATAACAATTACTATCTGAATGACAAAAGGCTTAAAATAGTCATAGTTAAAGATCTGCTGAAAGTTCACTGTGACACAGTTGACAAGGCAGTTTTGTTGTTTCTGTAGCATGAAACATTAAAATAATAACAAAATGATAACTGATAATATTTTGTCATTGTTGTCTACCATCAGACAAAGAAGCATAAAGATGTATCATGCCAGCAAGGGCATTGACAAATTTCTAGGAACTTTATATAATTCCCGAAATATTTGTATTCATAACATTTACCTATACAAATGTAACCTAAGGACAGTTAAACATCTCTTTTTATTTGACAACGCTTTCCATAGACTTCAACTTATCAAATAAACCTAATTAGTTTAATGTATCTTTTTATAGGTAAGAACAAATCCTTTGAGATTTTCAAGCATCCCTCTGGGAAATTTCAGTCAGTTCAAGACTAGGATTTTATTTAGGATTTGGCTTTGGAAAGGCAAAATATCAAAAGTTACCAGAAATGTCAAAAGATTTGAGTACTTGATTAACCAACGTTACAGGTCACTGTGAAACAATTCTTAGTTATTTATTTAACCTATATGACACTAAGAGATTTCAAAAGTAAATATAGGGAGCAACACAATTGTAAGAAACAAAAAGAGAAACAAAACTTAGCTCTTTTAATATTTAGAAGACTTGGTTCTCTTAAATAATCTAGGACATGATTAAGACAAAAAGCACAGGAAGGCCAGGAGTAGTGGCTCATGCCTGTAATCCCAGCACTTTGGGAGACCGAGGTCGGAGGATCACTTGAGCCCAAGAGTTTGAGATCAGCCTGGGCAACCTAGGGAGACCTTGTCTCTACAAAAAATAAAAAAAAAATTAGCCTGGCATGTTGGCTCGCACCTGTAGTCCCAGATACTTGGGAGGCTGAGGTGAGAGGATCACCGGGAGGTTGAGACTGCAGTGAGCCATGATCACGCACTTGCACTCCAGCCTGGGTGACAGAGTGAGACCCTGTCTCAAAAAAAACAAAAAACAAAAAACAAAAAATCAAAAACAAAAACAAAAACAAAAAAAACACAGGAAATTATTCTGATAAGACACAGAGTCTTTGTTTCTGTCTTAGTTTCTTCAGTTTGTTTGGGCTGCAAAAAAATACCATAGACTGGGTAGCTTATAAACAACAAATTTCTCACAGTTGTGGAGGCTGGAAAGTCCCAGATCAAGGCAGATTTAGTGTCTGGTGAGGGCCTACGTTCTGGTTCATAGATAGTGCTTTCTGGCAGTGTCCTTATATGGTGGAAGGGGCAAGGTAGCTCTCTGAGGTCCCTTTTACAAGGGCGTTCATTTATAAAGGCTCTGTTCTCATGATCTAGTCACCTCCCAATAGGCCCCACCTTCTAACATCATCACATTGGTGATTAGGTTTCACCCTAAGAACTTTGCGGGGACACAAATATTCAGACTGTGGTAGTTTCCTAGGCAGATTTTTCAAAAGGTAAAGAAAAACCTTTTACAACCTCTTATTAAGAACAGAAATAAGATAATCTAAAAAATGTTGTTTTTTTAAGAGAGAGAAAATGAAACTCTGGTTTTGCATCAGTACACTGTTAATATTAAAGCTCATTTACAAACCTCACAGTAAATCTACTCAATCTTAGCCAACATGACCACACAAGATAAAATTCTCTTTCTCTGTCTTCCCCATACTTCCCTTTCAGGTTTTGGTCCTTTCCTCTTCCTCATTCAGGAATAATGAGTAAACAGCTCCTTTAGGAAAGAATTGCTCTTTTTCCTGTAACAAAACCACATTCTACATTACTTGAATACTTTGCACACAGAGGTTTTTCCTTCATCCTGATTATGTCTAGTAGTTCAATTTACATATGATTGATTATAATTTTCAACCCTTATTATCCTTCATTTTCCAGAGAAAACTATTAGACAACTGTGAATTGCCTATTGTATATCAGCATTTTTTGGCATTTTAGCAAATTTTGTGAATATACAATCTCACAATTTCTAGATGCATATTCTTCTTAGTATGATTCCCCAATGTGGCAAAAAGAACATCCTTTTTAACAAACCCAAATGTCTTTAGCATTTGTAAAAAATAAGAAGCTAAAAGCAGATAAACTTATGATCAGCAATTAATGTGTTAATATTTTATCCTACTTAGAAGTGATCTAGATTTTCAATGAATACCTGCCATTTAATTTAACTTAGTATACCATTAAGGTTTCAAGTTACCAAAAAGATTTTGAAAACTACATCTAAGCAGAAACATTATAAAACACAATTACTGTTGATATAAACTTTGTCAGAATAATGATTCTGTTTAATTAAAATCAAATCTGTAAATTCTATAATCTTAAACATTGGTAAATATATTAGTTTATTTGAGTAGTAAGCCCAGGTAGAAGCAAAACGTGTGCTCAGCATGGTACTCAATGCTGATAACTCTGAAAACACAGCTGTTTTTATTAAACCAACAATATTATACTTGTCTCATTTACAGATTTACTGAAATCATGTACACCTGAAAGCATTTGGGTTAATTCCTATATTTCTGAGAGTTTTAGGAATATTTAATTTATATATGTTAAAATAAAAACCTTAGACAAATTATATTTAAGAGAGATTAATTGAGCAAAGAACAACTCACAAATCAGGCAGCCTCTGAACCAGAATAGATTCAGAAAGGCTCCAGCATAGCCATGTAGTGGAAAAAAAAGACAGGAAAAGAAATGTACAGGAAATGGAAATGAGGTACAGAAACAGCCAGATTGGTTACATCCTGGTGTTTGCCTTATTAACAGTTGGCTGCCTTTGATTGGCCAAAAGTCAGTGATTGGCACAAGAGTAGGTTACAATCTATTTATACATGCAGCTAGGTTATAGTTCACTATGTATACGTAGAAACTGTTGGGCCAAACTTAGAATATGTAAGAAGACAGCTTTAGGCTAGACTTAATTTAACATGTAAGTGTATATGTTTTGCAACTGTCAATCTGAATTAATCAAAAGGATCAGAAACCAGTTTTAAAGCATGTATTTAAGCAAAAAGCTGGAAATGGCCATTCAGCAAACATGGACTTCAGAGAAACGGGGTCAGTGACCTGCAGTTAAAAGTGAAGGCCTTGCTTATATAGGCAGAAAACAAAGAAATTTAGCAGGATTATAACATTTTCTACACAAGGGTGGTTTATAAATTGCAACAATTTAGTTAGTTACAGTTTGTTTTCATTTCCATACAGCTAGTTTTCGTTGCGTTTCCAATTTAAAAGAGTATATTTAACATTTCATCCTAGACAATATGATAGTCATGAAGTCTCTGTGAGAGAGGAAGGAGGGAAGTTCTAGCCTGGCCAACATGGTGAAACCTCGTCTCTACTAAAAATACAAAAATTAGCTGGGCATGGTGGCATGTGCCTGTAATCTCAGCTACTTGGGAGGCTGAGGCAGGAGAATTGCTTGAACTCGGGAGGCGGAGGTTGCAGTGAGCCAAGATCGCGGCTCTGCACTCCAGCCTGGGAGACAGAGCAAGACTCCGTATCAAAAAAAAAAAAAAAAAAAAAAAAAAGAGGAAGGAGTCTTCCCTGGCTCAATTTAGTCATTTACTACATTTTACAAAATAATGTAAGTAAGAAAAAAGGCTAATCTGTAATTAGAAAAACAAGGTTACTGTTGGCTAGGTTGCAGCTGCCTGTTTACATGACTCAGGTCCCATAATCACATTCCCTTAAATATAAAGTTCCAACAGCTTCAATTTTGAGTTACTTGTTTCACAAAACCCATTTAGAATAGAGGTCTCTTAAGGAATTTTATAAAGCAATTTGGCAATATTTTCTGGACGTAAGAAGATACCACATACACATAATGTATATGCATATGTTACAGACCACAGGCTCCTTGGCTCTCCATGTAATGGAAATTAATATGGGGCCAAGAGGACTTCCTAGATAAGGCTTTATTTTCAGGACTTGTTCTCAAGTGCAAGGCAGACAGTGGAGGCACAAGAATCCCTGAGCTGGTTCCCCAAAAAGAGCTGGTAGGATTTATTTTTTATTTTTTATTTTATTATTTTATTTATTTATTTATTTATTTTTAATCGAGACGGAGTCTTGCTCTGTAGCCCAGGCTGGAGTGCAGTGGCGCAATCTCGGCTCACTGCAAGCTCCGCCTCCCGGGTTCATGCCATTCTCCTGCCTCAACCTCCCGAGTAGCTGGGACTACAGGCGCCCGTCACTAAGCCCGGCTAATCTTTTCTATTTTTAGTAGAGACGGGGTTTCACCGTGTTAGCCAGGATGGTCTCAATCTCCTGACCTCGTGATCTGCCCGCCTCGGCCTCCTAAAGTGCTGGGATTACAGGCGTAAGCCACCGTGCCCGGCCAGGATTTATTTTTTTAAGGCAAAGCATGGGAATTGACATCGGCGGTAGAGTATACAGGCTGGGTTGGGCAGTGCATGTTAGAGGTAGGGTATGCAGGTCAGCAAAGCTGGTTGTGATGGTTGTCTTGAGTTATGGGTCACCTGCTGGTCTGGCCAGTGGCAACAAGGCTGTAAATCAGTTGTTCAGCATTCCTTCCCGAGATGGGAGACTCAGGAACCTTAGTTTAATTTTGGATCTCCTAAGGCCAGTGTCTGGAATTGTTTAAGTAAGAGGCATGGTTAAACACATAAAAGCACAGAAGAACAATACAGAATGGCTGTTTTCTTTGTATGACTATTAATGGATGCGCGTTGGTGAGGTAGTGGTGTGGGTTTTGAGATCAGTGGGAATGTATGAAAGAATGCTCTAGTGGGTGTGAGCTGAAGCCAAGCCCCACCCTTACTGTCTCATTCCCCTCTGAGATATTTCACTCTCTTTATTCTTAAGGAAAAAGGGCTGAAGATCTCATCTTCTGAAGCTATACTGAACAGCTATGCTGAACAGGGTTGTCCCTGTCTAACCTCAGAGGAACATAGAAATCTCTCACTGACTGTTCTAGAGATCTGTAGGGACTAGAATCCTTCTGGGATGGTATGGGTTGGAATCCTTGGGCCATCATTAGCTTGACTTAGAACTGTTGAAGACTGGAAGGCATAAACTTTAACCATCTGTACGCCTGTTGAATATAACAAATAATTATTTTAAAAATCAAATAGCACCCAGTGATAATTAATAAAATGCCTAAGTCCAGTTTAATAATGCTACGAGAAGAAATCAGCTGCCATTTGGAATTTAAGTGATTAGGCTGGAGAATGAGTCTCCTGGTGTGTGAAATATAAGGCAAACATACTTTTAATAAGAGACATTTCTATGGAAACAAAAGAAAAACAACTGTTAATGGTGGGCATAATCTACCCAGTTATTAGGCTGAAAGCATCTTTAGTTATGGAGGAGGGTGGTGGCAATTTTTCATGTTTTTTTGCTTGTATTATAAAGAATAAGCCTTAGTTTGCAGGGCCTTAGGAAAAAGGTAGTAGCAATTTCATTAAGTCAGAAAAGTGGAAGAAAATTTTTAAAATGTTAGTTTGGAGACTTGCAGCTCAGAAAATAATATTAAAAAGCTCAAAAACAACAGATAAGACTAGAACCTACAACAGGTATATTATACTCTTTTTCTCTCCAGTCTCTCATTTTTATCAAAGACAAATTATTGTAGGACTGATGTGTTTGCAAATTAAATTTTAGTTTCATTATACTTGTTTTGATTATTTGCGTGAACTGCAGCAAGAATAATTATTTGCCATATAAACTTTTTTTTTTAATTGGCTTTGCTGGAACTTTGTTTTGTAAGGATTCTCAGATTAGACTTTTTAAAGCTGTGAGCCTAGCTATGGATTCATCTGTGCCTGCAAACACTTGTATGAATTGGGTGAATTCCTCCCCTCTTGAAGTCCAAAGATAACTTGGGGCTCCTGGACCTGTTAGAAAGTGACAGTCTTTACTTACCATAGGTCAGGAACCCTGTACAAGGACTGCATAGACAGGATATGAGGGCAGTTTTTCCAATGGGCTTTTATCGGCTTTATACGTCAACCTCAATTTTTAGAAAAGCAGTATGAAAGCATGTCATTCTCATAAAGCCTTGATAAAATAACCAGTTTCCCCAGTTGTGTCCTGTTACAAAAGAAAACAGATTCTTATTGCATGTATGCAAACAACTATATTGCCATAAGTTAAGAATACTCACATATAGTTTCCAAATCCTGCAGAAATCAGGTAGAGAGAAAGAAACATGCTCAAAATTTTGCTTATAGATTGTAGTTTACTCAATTGTTAAAAGTTGTAAATAGTTTAAAAGGAAAAAAGTTTTCTTGACTCTGAAAAACAAAACAAAAAGGGTTAGCAGCATTTCTGGAAGAAAAGGTCATAAACAGATTATTTCAATCTCCTATTTGTTTAGTCCATGAAATTAACTCCTGTTCTGCTTGATATTTATGGACACATTAGATCTCCAAGAGGGTCTTACAAGTTTTTCCCTCTATTCTAATGGCTCAGTCTCCAGGTTGTCAGAGACCTGCATCCAAGAGTATCCATGAGAGTCCTTTAGCTGATTATAAACCTTCTTTAGGAATAGATTAAAACAAGACAATTGTCTGTGGATGACAAGAGTCTTAGGACAGCCACAGTTAAAGATGCAATCAACAGGGAAATCTGGTCATTTCTGTGGCACACAATTTAACATAACAATCTTAATGTTATTGATAGCAGATACTTAGGCATATCAGAATCATAGGAATCTCATATAACTGTGGAATACATATTAATCACACATTTATGTGACTATAATCTAAAAAAAGCTAAACACCGTTTTAAATGTGATAGTGTTTCCTGTATGGTTTTGATACACCAAATAAGCTGCATATGTCTCTTTTGGACTTCAGAGGACCTACTATACAAAATGGTTAATTAGGTCAAAAAAGGCTTAATTCAGGATTTTATTTTGGAAAGCTTGTCAAATATCAAAATTTAAAACACTTGACATCACAAAATAGGACCACAGTTTATTTATTTAAGCAACATGATTAACTCAAAGATTTCTAAACAGCAAAAATCCTTTAGTCTTTCACAGAGAGAGGACTCAGCTTTCCAAATAACCAGACCCAGTAAAGACAGCATGGCTGGGCATGGTGGGTTATGCCTGTAATCCCAGCACTCTGGGAGGCCGAGTGGGCAGATCATGAGGTCAGGAATTTGAGACCAGCCTGGCCAACACAGTGTAACCCCATCTCCACTAAAAATACAAAAATTAGCTGGGTGTGGTGGCACATGCCTGCAGTCCCAGCTACTCGGGAGGCTGAGGCAGGAGAATCACTTGAACCCAGGAGGCGGAGGTTGCAGTGAGTTGAGACCATGCCATTGTACTCCAGCCTGGGTGACTGGCTGAAGCAAGACTCTGTCTCAAAAAAAAAAAAAAAAAAAAAAAAAAAAAAAAAAAAAATTCTGTCTCTCTCTTTTTCCTGTAGGCGAATGAAAATCTTGCTCAAAAGGGAAAACGAAATTTTACCTTTGCATTAGTATATTAATACTAAAGCTAATTTCAATAACATTTGATAAAGCTATCTAATTTTAACCAGTTTGACCATAAGGTAATATTTTTATAACCCTTTGCAAATTTTTTGTTTAAGAGCAGATAAATGCTCCAGGAAAACCCTATTATTCTGACACATGAGCCCAGATTCTGGCCCTGTGTTAGCGAGCTTTTATTTTAATATTTAATTTATGGAAAAACTAAATAATACCCTTTTAGCCAACTAGCTCATACACAGAATTTCTGTTTCAAGATTAATCTTTCACAAACCATCTCCAACTGGCTTAAACTTTCAGTTATATTCTATCTTTCTTTTAACCCAAAACAATCCTTAAACAACCTCTAAATTAGGCAAAATTAGTTTGTCTTTTAAAAACTACATTCCCATGCCTTTTTCTTAAAAACACCTAATTTTTATTTTTAGTGTATGCAATTTTAATTCTGTACCAAGTGCAGAGCCTGGGAACTATAGGTAATATGTGACTCTTTTCCAGTATAGCTAGGGAGTGTGTCTAATTCTATATATCCCCAGGCCTTACCTAGAATCTAATGGCCCCAAAGCAGGCAAGTCAAACAGTTATCAAAAGTCATAGCAACAGTTTATAATCTTAAAGCATCTAGCAAGGGCAGTTTCTGACCTGCCTAATTTAGACTGAATGCCTAAATTTTAAAGACATTTAATTTTATTTCATTAATAGTCTTTAAAACTGTCTTTATTTACCAAAGATTACTAAAGCCATGTGAACTAAAGTGTTTATTTTTCTGATAAAATATTTAAGCATTTATTTTTCTTTAAGCCAATTCATTGGAGGTCTTTTACATATCTTGGTAGTAAGACATCACATACATGACACATATAAATACACAGACAGAGAAGCAGATCTGGTAGAGTTATAAGATTCTTCATTTGCCAGTTTTTAAGATTTTCTTCCTTTTTTTAAAATTAATTTTTGAGATGGAGTCTCTCTCTGTTGCCCAGGCTGGAGAGCAGTGGTGTGATCTTGGCTCACTGCAACCTCTGCTTCCTGGGTTCAAGTGATTCTCCTGCCTCAGCCTCCCAAGTAGCTGGGACTACAGGTGCACGCCACCATGCCCGGCTAATTTTTGTATTTTTAGTAGAAATGGGGTTTCACCATGTTGACCAGACTGGTCTCAAATTCCTGGCTTAAAGTGACCCACCTGCCTCAGGCCCCCAAAGTGCTGGGATTACAGGTGTGAACCACCACACCTGGCCAAGATTTCTTTCTCATTTTATTTTAGATAAAGCATCAATCTTTTGATTATCTGTTCTCTGCCCTAAATAATTATCAGTGAGATAACTCTGAATTTGCATTTTAAAAGGGACAATTCTTAGGTGAAATAAGATAGATAATTTATATTTTACTTAAACCAAGGGAGAAATGGTGTGAGTAAAAGTTTAGGTGAGACAGCCAGGGAAAACAGATACCCTTACATGTGGAGATTTCTTTAAAGATGTAAGTTTTTAAATTGGGTTCAGGGTGGAGCCTTTTAAAGAACAAGGCCAGGAAAGCATGCAGTTTTTAGGGCCTAGTAGGTGGGCACAGCTGGAAGGCAGAACAGATCTCCCAAAATCAGGGATCCCATTTCTACACCAAATACTGGGTCCCCGCAAAGAGGCAAGTGCTATGAGACAAGACAGTGCAATGCTTTCACAGCATATTTTATTGTAAGGACATTTCCCCAAGGCTGCTGGACAACCCAACATCAACTAGTCTGCTCTGTAATCAGCCCATCCCCCATTTCATACCTTCTAGTTGCCCAAGAGCATGGCTTTTTATGTATGTAAACACACAAAAAAAGGAGTATCACCCTGTGGTAATAGCCACTCACTGTAAGCAACTGCTATTGGACATTTAAAAAAATATGCCTCTTATTTAGCTATTGCACATTAAGATTCAACATTTCTAAGTAATGCAAAATAATTTCTGATGCCCCCAAAAGTCAAAAAGATCAGGTAACATAATGCAAAACAGAACAGAGCCTCAGATTTTGGGAAGTATCTGTCTGCTTGTAATTCTTTGGGTTCTACTTGGAAAACAGAGGTTTCTCCCAAAACAGGAGTCTGTGGTGCCTCTTCTGTTTCTCTCAAGGAGTTCCAGGCTGTCAGAAATTACCTTAAGTCCTCTCATGCAGGGCAGTGAGGGCGTGTGTGCCAGAGGACAGAGTAAATGGAGAAACAATTCAATTGACTGAGAAAAAAAAAACCCCAAAAACTTTTTTTTCAAAAAAACAAGATCCAAGAAGAGAAAAAAGCCTAACGGCCTTTTAAATGTATGTATAGCTTGGCTATCCCCTTTTAATTAATCTCATTTACCATAGAGCTCTTTAAAAAAAACTCTTTTAAATCTTTAATTTCCAGACCATTGCCTGGCTGTTAGGGACAAACAGCCAATGCCTCTGGCATTTAAGCCTTTTATTCTCCCAAAGGGATTTTCCCAAGTGCAACTGTTACCAGTAAAAGGGGTCTTGATACAGACCCCAAGAGAGGGTTCTTGGATCTCATGCAGGAAGGAATTCAAGGTGAGTGGCAGAGTGCAGTGAGAAGAGAGAGTTTATTGAAAGCTACTCCATTACAGAGAAGGATATCCTTAAGTTTTTCTTGTATAGGGGTCATCTCTATATAAAAGCTAAGCTAAGCCATGTCTATGTAAGTGTGAGCAGAGAGCGTGACAAAATTTATATTCTATTGATTTAAAGAAAACTATCCTTGATGTTTTAGTGTGTGAATACATCAAACCATAACTATAACAATCTTGAAGCCATATTTTGTTATGGGTATTGGGACATCTGGACTTTCTGCTGTTGTGGGAGTGTCTTTGCCGGTATCTTAGGCTGTTTCCTCAACTGTAAATATCTCATGACTGTGGGTAGTGACCAGCAAGGAATATGCGCAGTTAATCTGAAGATGGAGCTGAACTTAAAATGCAGTTACTCTGGCTCTCCTAGGCTCCTGCTTCCCTAACAAATCCAGTAAGCCTTAATGAAGGTTATGATTTAACCATAGCTGCACAAAGTATCTACAAAGAGATTGCAAGCAGTTTTTTACAAGATGTAGAATCGCCTCCTAGATAGCTCAGAGAAAGGAAAATTCTAGACAGAAAATCACAAGCTGCCTAACATGAACCTAAACGTTTCCGCCCTCTGAATGGTAGAGATGGAGAGAGAGTACCCCCATATGGTCACAAAGACAATGGAGGGAAAAAGAATAAATAAATGGCAAAGGTCAGATAAATATCAAACCAGAAAGGACTCATTCCCTAAGCTGGGAGTTGAACCCATGCCACCATCATGAATGGGCAAAGCCTAATCACAGAGCTACAGTATTGTTCTTCCCAGAAGTAATCTAGAGCAGACAGTTTCAAGTTTGCAAAGGATTTTAACTGCTTAAGAGAATCCTTAAGGCTAGCCATGACATTATCATGTGTCCTTTCAGACTGGCTGCCTTACATGAACCTGAAAATTTCCACCCTGTGGATGGCAGAGACTGAGAGAGAATACCCCCACATGGTCAAAAAGTCAAGCTTTCAAGGACATAAAACAAGACAAGAGGGAAACCTCATTTGGTTTTTGTTTCAGGGACCCATAGCGAAGTTTGTAACTGACCAATCTGCAGGGCTGGCTCAAACAGCAGACTTATAGGGGTCCTACACCCACATTCTATTCTGTGGCAACCCCTCCATGACAGAACAACGCAGAACAACAAATTCATATCAAAGTACAGCAGATTCGTTACAACGTAAGACTAGTCTCCCACATCTTTTTTCTCATTAATCAAAACCTTGCAGGCCGGGCGCGGTGGCTCACGCCTGTAATCCCAGCACTTTGGGAGGCTGAGGCGGGCAGATCATGAGGTCAGGAGATTGAGACCATCCTGGCTAACACGGTGAAACCCCGTCTCTACTAAAAATACAAAAAATTAGCCCGGTGCGGTGGCGGGTGCCTGTAGTCCCAGCTACTCAGGAGGCTGAGGCAGGAGAATGGCGTGAACCCCGGAGGCGGAGCTTGCAGTGAGCCGAGATCGCGCCACTGCACTCCAGCCTGGGAGACAGAGCAAGACTCCATTAAAAAAAAAAAAAATCTTGAGAGAAACACGGATTTTTTTTTTTTTTTTTTTTTTTTTTTTTTACCATTTACTTAACTGGTTTGCACAGAGAGCGAGAGGCTGGGGCCCTGGCTGGTAAGAAATTCTTACCCTTTTGCCTGCATGCCAGGGTTTTGGTTTCCCTGTCTCTGCAGCTTCCATAAGAGCAGAGCAGCTTTTGATGACCCTGTTCACTGGGCCATAACTGTGGAGGCCAAGCTGCGTTATAATAGAAAATCTTCCTTTTCTGTTTCATGGAACCTTAGACAGAAGCCTCTCATTTTTCCAAGATGCCACCCAGTGGGCCGCATGGGGGAATAAGATGTCAAATTAAACACAAAAAAAGGAAAAATGGATCAGGATGTGATACAGACTCTGGACCCATGTGCTGTCAATTCTCTCCTCTCAAAGACAGCACTGATAAAAGAAAAACTTCAGCTGAATTAAATTTAAAAGAGCTTAATGAGCAATGAACAATTTGTGAATTGGGCAGCCCCCAGAATCACAGCTGATTCACAGAGACTCCAGCACAACAGCTATGTGTGCTGTGCTGGAGTATAAAGATTTATAAACAAAAACAGGGAAGTGACCTACAGAAATTGGCAGTGAGGTGCAGAAACAGCTGGATTGGTTACAGGTTGGCGCTTGCCTTATCTGAACACAGTTTGAACACTTAGCAGTCTATATGAGTGGTTGAAGTATGGCCGCTTCAACGGCCAAGACTCAGTTATTGGCACATACTACTAAGTTAGGTTTTTAATCTTTTCTGACTACTAAGCTAGTGGAGGAAATTTTCATGCACGTCTGTGTGAAAAGACCACCAAACAGGCTTTGTGTGAGCACTAAAGCTTTTTAATCACCTGGGTGCAGGTGGGCTGAGTCCAAAAAGAGAGTCAGCAAAGGGAGATAGGGGTGGGGCCATTTTATAGGATTTGGGTAGGTAGTGGAAAATTACAGTCAAAGGGGTTGTTCTCTGGCTGGCAGGGGTGGGGGTCACAAGGTGCTCAATGGGGGAGCTTTTGAGCCAGGATGAGCCAGGAGAAGGAATTTCACAAGGTAATGTCATCAGTTAAGGCAGGGACTGGCCATTTTCACTTCTTTTGTGGTGGAATGTCATCAGTTAAGGCAGGAACCGACCATTTTCACTTCTTTTGTAATTCTTCACTTTCTTCGGGCCATCTGGACATATCTGTGCAGTTCACAGGGGATACGATGGCTTAGCTTGGGCTCAGAGGCCTGACATTCCTGTTTTCTTATATTAATAAGAAAAATAACATAAAATAGTGTTGAAGTGTTGGGACAGGGAAAATTTTTTGGGGGGTGGCATGGAGAGATAATGGGCGATGTTTCTCAGGGGTGCTTCAAGCAGGATTAGGGGCGGCTTGGGAACCTAGAGTAGGAGAGGTCAAGTTGAAGGAGGATTTTGTGGTAAGGGGTGATATTGTGGGATTGTTAGAAGGAGCATTTGTCGTATAGAATGATTGGTGATGGCCTGGATACGGTTTTGGATTAATTGAGAAACTAAACGGAAGGTACAAGGTTTGAATAAAAGAAAGAAAAAAATAGGTATTAAAGGACTAAGAATTGGGAGGACCCAGGACATCCAATTAGAGAGTGCCCAAGGGGGTTCAGCGTAATTACTTGCTTGGTTGGTGAGTTTTGGGGCTCTATCCTTGAGTTTTTTTATGTTGTCATGTACCAGGCCAGATTGATTTAGGTAAAAACAACAATCTTCATTTAAAAATATACAGAGTCCTCCTTTTTCAGCAGTGAGTAAGTCAAGGCCTCGGCAGTTTTGGAGGACAACTGCAGCTTAAAGAGTCAACTTGGGCCTGAAGGACTGATAAAGTTTGTGATATCTCTGTGATGCTAGCAGAGAAGTCATTAGAGAGGCTACGGAAGGTCGTGACAGAGGTTGAAATGCCTGCCATTCTAGTATCGAGAGCAATAGTGGAGGCAGGAAGTCGTAAACTGACAAGCAAGGATATTAGTGGAATAACTCTTTTTTGTCATCTCGGTGTCATGAGGGGAACAGGGAGCTCTTCGGTCCCATTCGCAAATTGAATTTTGGGAGTAAGGAAAACTAGTGTGCATGTGCCTGTCCAATTAGCAGGTAGACACATGTAGGTAGAGGATCCACAGAGGAAGAAGAGAGCTTGTGCCAGGCAAAACTGGAAATGCAAAGTAAAAAGATGAGAAGGAATGCTGAAAGGGGTGTCTTGTACCCAGACTCCTAGGGATCCAGCTAGGGCGGCAGCCGTCAGAGGTTGTAATGGGGACTGATGGGGTAACTGCATAGAGGGAGAGGCTCGATTTTCATGGTGTATGAGAAAACGTTGAGTGCCCACGAACAACCTTTCACTGTTATTTATGGGGCTGGGTATAAGTAAACAAGAAGAGGGCCTGGGAGGAGAGTCTGACGAGCAAGGGGAAGGTAGCCAAGGATGGAGGGAAATACAGGGTGTCTTCCTAAGCAATAATTACTGCTAATGTTTTTAAGTTTGCCAGTATTGATAGAAGGCTTATCTGTAATATGGAGCTGTAAGGCTCCAATTGTTTCAGTGATGTATGTAGTTGGGCTTTGGAGATGAAGAGTGAAGGAACCATCAAGAAGGGGAATTCCAGTGGGTCTTTGCTGAGAGATACATAAAGGAGCGGCCACAGGAAAAGTAGTTTGTGTTGTGAGGGGTCCAAATATGGGGGGGAGTAGAGTTGATATAAGGAGAAAGGTTTTTAAAGTAAGTGTGGAGGAGGGCAGCAGCTTGCTGATGTGAAATGTCTGGGGAGGTCTTGCTGGACCTGTATAGAAAGTAAAGAAGTTCTTCAGGAGGGTAAAGGTGAGGGCTATTAAAGGAAGTTTGGAGGTGTAGGGAGACAGGAGATGTTCCCCAGCCTGTATATAAGACGGGGGCAGCTGTGTAGGCGCAGGAAGAAAGGGAAATGCAAAGCAAGCAATTGCTCGCTAAGGAGGGATTAGAAATGGCTAGGAGAGAGTGAGTAAGATTGATAGTGTGGTGGAGATAGCTGGGGAGAGGTAGAGGGTGGCATAAGAATGGGAATGAGAATAAGATTGAGTATAAAAGTAAAGAATAGAACTTCATCAGGGTGAAAGTATTGGAGGGTGCCCTGCCAGCAAAGATCATCTATCCACTCTAAGAGGGAGTTAAGAGTGGCGGTTTGGGGATAGCACCAGGAGATATCAGCTGCGATGGCTTGGAGAAACAGCGTAAACTGGCAGTATAAACAAGAGTAGGGCATTTATGAGTAGTTGAGAACGGTGAATAGGAGTGTGACTAGACAGAAGACAGCAGGGATGACCAGTTTTTGGGGCACAGTCCAAGTAGTGGGGGTGACTTCATAAAGCCCTGTTGCAAAAAGTAGGGTAAGGACGAATAGACCTAATAGAATGAAGGGATGTATTAGGCTCATAAGGGTTATTACTGTTCTTCAGAAATGCAAGTGAGTTTAAGGAAGTAGTGGGGAGTACTTGCGACTTCCAGGAGGAAGAAGAGAGATTAGGCTGGCTGTCCAATGGACACAGCTTTATTCTGGAACGGTGAACCCAGTGGGGAGGATCCTGCAGGTGGACGGCAGTTGGGGTACTATAGATGACTAAGTAGGGTCCGGTCCATCAAGGTTGTAGAGTTTGAGGGGTCAGATTCTTAACAAGAACTGATTGTCCAGGTAGGGTGTCTTCATATGGCTGAGAATCTGGAGTAGGCAAGAGAAGATTAGCAGCCTGGCAAATTTCCTGTCTATCCTGCCGGAGGACTGGAAGATAGTTGCCTAGAGGACTGCTGTCTGGGATGAGGTTGGGACTGAGCAAGAAAGTACGTCCATATAAAAGTTCAAATGGGCTGTACCGTGTAGCATCTCGAGGACAGGCTCTAATTCTGAGAAGGGCAAGAGGTAAAAATACTGTCCAGTCCTTTTTAAGTTAGAGGCTGAGCTTGGTGAGGTGTGTTTTTAAAAGACCATTAGTCTGTTCTACCTTTCCTGAAGATTGAGGACGGTAAGAGATATGAAGGTTCCACTGAATATCAAGAGCCTGAGAAACTGCTTGGGTGATTTGACTAGTAAAGGCTGGTCCATTATCGGACTCTATAGAGGTGGGAAGGCCAAACCGAGGAATTATGTCTGACAGAAGGGAAGAAATGGCTGCGGTGGCCTTCTCAGACCCTGTGAGAAAGGCCTCTACCCATCCAGTGAAAGTATCTACCCAGACCAAGAGGTATTTTAGTTTCCTGACTCGGGGCATGTGAGTAAAGTCAATTTGCCAGTCCTGGGCAGGGGCAAATCCCCGAGCTTGATGTGAAGGGAAGGGAGGGGGTCTGAACAATCCCTGAGGGGTAGTAGAATAGCAGATGGAACACTGGGAAGTGATTTCCTTGAGGATAGATTTCCACTATGGAAAGGAAATGAGAGGTTCTAAGAGACGGGCTAGCGGCTTGTAACCTACATGGAAGAGGTTATGAAATGATGACAGAATAGAATGGGCCTGTGAGGCTGGAAGGAGATATTTTCCTTGGTCTAAGAACCATTTGCCTTGTGTGGGAAGAGATTGATAGGTGGAAGTTTCAATGGGGGAGTAGGTGGGAGTGACCAATGAGAAGGAGAAAAACTGCCGTGAGGGACAGAAGTTGGAAAGCTAGCTGCTTCTTTAGCTACCTTATCAGCATAAGTGTTGCCCAGAGCAATGGGATCTGATGCCTTTTGATGGCCCTTGCAGTGAATGACTCCAGCTTCCTTTGGAAGTAAAGTGGTCTTGAGAAGAGTTTTTATTAAGGAGACACTAATGATGGAGGACCCTTGTATAGTGAGGAAACCTTTCTCAGCCTATATAACAGCATGGTGGTGCAGGATATGGAAGGCATATTTAGAGTCATTATAAATATTGATGCGTAGTCCCTTTGTAATAGTGACGGCCTGAGTTAAGGCAGTGAGTTCGGCTTGCTGAGAGGTAGTGCAGGGGGGCAGAGCAGTAGCCTCAATGATAGATGTGGAAGATACTACTATAGCATAGCCTGCTTTTGCTGGTGAGTGGCGATTAGGCCTGGTGGAACTGCCATCAATAAACCAAATGTGATCAGGGTGAGGAACAGGAAAGAAGGAAATATGGGGAAATGGGGTGAATGTCAGGTAGATCAGAGAGATATAGTCATGGGGGTCAGGTGTAGTATCCAGAATAATGTGGGAGCCTGGATTGAAGTCTGGGCCAGGAACAGTGGTAATTGTGGGAGACTCAACAAAGAGTGAGTATAGCTGAAGGAGCCAGGGAGCAGAAAGTATATGCATCAGGTGTGAGGAAGAAAATGAAGAAAATAGATTTTGGAAGTTATGAGAGCTGTAGAGAGTGAGTTGAGCATAGTTCATGATTTTGAGGGCCTCTGAAAGTATTAGGGCAGTGGCAGCCGTGCACGGAGGCATGATGGCCAGCCTAAAACAGTAAGGTCAAGTTGTTTGGACAAAAAGGCTACAGGGTGCGTTCCCAGTCCTTGCGTAAGAATTCTGACTGCACAGCCCTGCACTTCAGCTGTGTGCAATGAAAAGGGTTGGGATGAGTCAGGGAGAGCTAGGGTGGGAGCAGTCTCTAAAGCTGTCTTCAAGCAACGGAAAGAGGAGTGGGGAAAGGATTTAGGATCTATGGGGTCAGCTAGGTTTCCATTTGTGAGTTTATAAAATGGTTTTGTTAGGATGGCAAAACCAGGTATCCAAAGGCAAAAGTATCCAACCATGCCTAGGAAGGAAAGGAGTTGTTGTTTTGTAGAAGGTGTTGGGGTTTGAGAGATCAGTTGGACATGATCGGCAGGGAGAGCACGTGTGTTACCTATTGAGGTACGTAACGGATGGAGAAGAAATTTGAGCTTTGGATGGGGATACCCGATATCCTTTGGAGAATAAATGTTGAAGGAGCAGGAGGACAGGGGATTGATCTCCCAAGGGAGGTCCCCCAATCTGAGTCACGGCACCAAATTTCACACGCGTCCATGTGAAGAGACCACCAAACAGGCTTTGTGTGAGCAATAAAGCTTTTTAATCACCTGGGTGCAGGTGGGCTGAGTCTGAAAAGAGAGTCAGCGAAGGGAGATAGGGGTGGGGCCGTTTTATAGGATTTGGGTAGGTAGTGGAAAATTACAGTCAAAGGAGGTTGTTCTCTGGCTGGCAGGGGTGGGGGTCACAAGGTGCTCAGTGGGGGAGCTTTTGAGCCAGGATGAGCCAGGAGAAGGAATTTCACAAGGTAATGTCATCAGTTAAGGCAGGAGCCGGCCATTTTCACTTCTTTTTTAATTTTCAGTTACTTCAGGCCATCTGGATGTACACGTGCAGGTCACAGGGGATACGATGGCTTAGCTTAGGCTCAGAGGCTTGACAGAAATGTGCTCCCCCAAATTATAAGAGGCGTGCCTACCGGTCCAAACCTAAAGAATGGGCTAAGAGACCAGAAGTACAGCGAAAGTGAAACTTGACTGTCAATCTTGCAAGATCAGGTGTCCGTTGAGCAGGCACATCTGGTACAGTTACAGCAAGCAATTTATCCCCTAGTGTGCAAGTCCCTCCCCCGGTTCCTGTAGGCTGAGCACTGTGGGGTTACAATCTTCCTGGACGTAGTCACCTAAGTTTCTTTTTTTGTTTTTTATTGGTCGTTGGGTTGGGGCTTTTGGTATTTTCTTTAGGGTCTTCTTGCTGCATTTTGTTGCAGCCCTTAATGCATTGTAATTGTAGTCAGCTCTGGGACTCTTCAAGTATTTGACCTATGACCCAGGGGGTTAAGCAAGCTGTTAGGAATAGATAAGGTGAGCTATTTTTGCAAGCTAGTAAACTTCCATTCTAAGCTAAATCCTCTGGTTTGGGTGAGGGTAACTAAAGGGTCCCAATAAGCAGGCACTGGCTATTAAAGCAGGGCCCTAGGGTATCCTGTTCTTCTATAGCTTACAGGTCCAAGTGTATTCAAGGTATTTTGTCTTGAAAATGGACCACCATATATATTGTTTTCTACAGCTAGGTTACATCCACAGGGACTCAAATATAGAAGTAAGGAGTTCTTCTCAGGCTGTATTTAGTTTGCTTTAACAGCACCCACAGTCAGTAGCTTCACACTGAAACAGACAGACAACAGGAAAGTCCACAGGCTTCCCTTCCCCACAAGGTGTGGCAAAGGGAGGGAGAATACTTAGAAGACTTAAAGAAGATTACAGAGTTCAAAGCCAGGGCACTAAACAGAGTTTTCTAAACTGATCAGCTGTTTCAATCCATCCTGCATGGGTGACTATTCAGGCTGAGCCAAGCCACCATTTCAACATGTCCTGTGTGGGTATCTATTCGGTTGGAGCTGATGAAGTTAATGAAAACCAAAAGAAAGGAAGGAGGGAGGAAGAAGAAGGAAAAATAAAAACACAACAAATAGGGGACAGGAGAGGAGGGAAAGCATAGCTTAGAGGGGTGGCAAGGAGTCTTGGGGAGGCTGGAGGAAAACTCCCAGTTGCAGCAATACTAAACCGAAGTTTCAGACAGCTGCCCATCAGCTGCAGAGGGGTCCAGCCATCATGCTGGCTCACAAGCCTCCCGCTTGGGAGAGAAAAATGTTCCCCATGTCCTGTGGACCTGCAGTGGTTGCCGGAGAATCTCTTATAAACCAGACTCTTTGGCTCCCCATGTAATGGAAATTGACATGGGGCCAAGCGGATTTCCTAGACAAGGGTTTTATTTCAGGGCTTGTGCTCAAGAGCAAGGGAGACAGTGGAAGTGCAAGAATCCTCCCACTGGTTTTCTAAAAAGCGTTGGTAGGGATTGTTTTATTAGGCAAAGAGCAGGAATTGACATCAGGGGTAAGGTGTGCAGGCTGGGCTGGGCAGAGCATGTTAAGGGTAAGGTACGCAGGTCAGCATAGCCGGTTGTGATGGTTACCTTGAGTAACAGGCCACCTGGTGGTCTGGCCCGCGGCAACAATGCTGTAAATCAGTAGTTCAGCATTCCTTCTTGAGTAGGGACACTCCACAACCTTGGTTCAATTTTGGATACCCTTAGGCCAGTTTCTGGAATTTTTTTTTTTTTGAGATGGAATCTTGCCCTGTCGCCAGGCTGGAGTGCAGTGGCATGATCTCGGCTCACTGCAACCTCTGCCTCCCGGGTTCAAGTGATTCTCCTGCCTCAGCCTCCTGAGTAGCTGCGACTACAGGCACACACCACCATGTCCAGTAGAGATGGGATTTCACCATGTTGGCAAGGATGGTCTTGATCTCCTGATCTTGTGATCTGCCCACCTTGGCCTCCCAAAGTGCTGGGATTACAGGCTTGAGCCACCAAGCTCGGCCTGGAATTCTTTAAGTAAAAGACATGGTTAAACATGAAAGCCCAAAAGAATAATATAGTGTTAAATCAAGTTTAACCTAAAACTGCCTCCTTACATCCTTTGGCCTAAAACATACTTTAAGTTTGGCCTAAAAGTTTCTCTGTACATCGTGATCTGTAACAAGTGGAGGTATGAATGGACCATAGCCTACACTGTGCCAATCACCGAGTTTTGGCCAGTCAAATGTAGCCAACTGTTGGAACCATGTTCACAAAAGGCAAATGCCAACCTATACCCAATCCAGCTATTTCTGTACTCACTTTTCTTTCTTTCTTTTTTATTTTTTTGAGATGGAGTTTCATTCTTGTTGCCCAGGCTGGAGTGTAGTGGCGCAATCTCGGCTCACTGCAACCTCCGCCTCCCAGGTTCAAGCGATTCCTCTGCCTTGGCTTCCTGAGTAGCTGGGATTACAGGTGCCCACCACCATGCCTGGCCAATTTTTTGTATTTTTAGTAGTGATGGGGTTTCCCCATGTTGGGCAGGCTGGTCTCGAACACCTGACCTCAGGTGATCCACCCATCTTGGCCTCCCAAAGTGCTGGGATTACAGGTGTGAGCCACCATGCCCGGCCTCACTTTTCTTTTCTGTCCGTCACTTTCCTTTTTCTGTCCATAAATCTTCTTCCACCACGTGGCTGTGCTGGAGTCTCTGAGCCTACTCTGGCTCAGAAAGCTGCCCAATTTTTGAATTGTTTATTGCTCAATTAAACTCCTTTGCATTTAATTCGGCTGAAGTTTTTCTTTTATCAGTAGAATGACTACTTTCTTTTGTGAACCCCGAATATCTGAGATGGTCTCAGTTAGTTTAGAAAGTTTATTTTGCCAAGGTTGAGGATGTGCACCTGTGACACAGCCTCAGGAAAGACATGTGCCCAAGGTGCTCGGGCACAGCTTGGTTTTATACATTTTAGGGAGATATGAGACATCAATCAATATATGTAAGAAATACATTGGTTCTGTCCAGAAAGGCAGGGACAACTTGAAACAGGGAGGGAGCTTCCAGGTCACAGGTAGGTGAGAGACAAATGGTTGCATTCTTTTTGAGTTTCTGATTAGCCTTTCCAAAGGAGGCAGTCAGATATGCACCTATCTCAGTGTGGCAGAGGGAAGACTTTGAATAGAATGGGAGGCAGATTTGCCCTGAGCAGTTCCCAGCTTGACATTTCCCTTTAGCTTAGTAATTTTGGTGCCCAAGGTTTTCCTTTCACACTTTGTATGACTATTAATGGGTCTTAATATAACTATTAACGGGTATGGTGTCAGTGAGGTAGCATAGTGTTGTTTTGTGATCAGTGGGAATGCGTGAAAGAATGCTCTAGTGGGGGAGAGCTGAGCCAAGCTCCATCCTTACTCTGTCTCACATAGACATACACAAACATACAGACACAAATAGAGACCTTGTAACTTTCAAAAAGTGATATAAAACTTACTAGTTTAGGCCAGGTGTGGTGGCTCACACCTGTAATCCCAGCAGTTTGGGAGGCCGAGGAGTGTGGATCACCTGAGATCAGGAGTTCAAGACCAGCCTGGCCAATGTGGTGAAACCCCATCTCTACTAAAAATACAAAAATTAGCTGGGTGTGGTGGCAGGTGGCTGTAATCCCAGCTTGGGAGGCTGAGGCAGGAGAATCACGTGAATCTGGGAGGTGGAGGTTGCAGTGAGCCCAGATCACGCCATTGCACTCCAGCCTGGGTAACAGGAGCGAAACTCCGTCTCAAAAAAATAAAATAAATAAAAAACAAAAACAAACAAACAAAAAAACTTACTAGTTTATATAAGAGCTCTTTTTCATCTTTGCCTCACTTTTATTTAAATTGTGTTTCTGGCAGATGGAACAAGTTTTTACCTATTCATTATAAGGGCTAGTGCTTTTTATTGATATTTGTGGGGGAAACCTTTAAGATCTTTTTAGTTGCCCTGATATATAATCTCATAGAGGCTGTGGCTCAGCCTCAGGTGGTTGCTTTAGTCAATGGCAAAGCTACTTTTTAAAGTGGGCTGAGCTAAGGAAAAAGGCATTGGAGTTTTCTTAAGAGACTGGGGTTTTAATTAGTATTTATCAGGAGGGGAAGTAAATTTCTTGAATTTTGTGATAAGAAGCAGTACTACAAGTAAAAGTGAGGAGCCTCAATTTTGGGATCTAAAGCAGAATTACTTCCTTGGATGTTTGCATTGTAAAGAGATGGCTCTTGGCTGGGTGTGGTGGCTCACACCTGTAATCCCAGCACTTTGGGAGGCCAAGGCGGGCAGACTGCCTCAGGTCAGGAGATGCAGACCATCCTGGCCAACATGGTGAAACCCCGTCTCTACTAAAAATACAAAAATTAGCCAGGTGTGGTGGCACACGCCTGTAGTCCCATGCAACTCGGGAGGCTGAGGCAGGATAACTGCTTGAACTGGGGAGGCGGAGGTTGCAGTGAACTGAGATCGCGCCATTGCACTCCAGCCTGGGTGACAGAGCCAGACTCCATCTCCAAAAAAAAATAAAAAATAAAAAATAAGAGATTGCTGTCAGGTTCTTGAGAATTTAGTTCTGGATGGTAGAAGATTTACATCTCAAAAGGGGAGAGGAATTATGCAGACTTTTAAAGTAACTGGTCTTAGAGGATTTCCAGGGACATATTTGCCTATTGTCAGGTTTTGGTCTGCGACAAACAGGAAATTCTCCCAGCAGTGTTGAGCTTTAACATGTAGGTGCTTAAGGGAGGATGGGGGAATGGAAAATTATTTGTCTGGAGAGTCTGCAGTGTTTACATGTCCAGGCTGAGGCCCAGGAAAATTACTATTTAAGTTCTCCTTCTTAAGGGCAGGACAGTCCATTTTCCAGTGTCCTGGCATTTTATAGTATCTGCAAGCATCTTTTGGAGGGGAGGTTTTGGGATTGGTAAGAAGGATGGATGGAGCTTTAGGTTATTCCTAAAGCCACATTTCTGTTTTTGTAAAGACTCAGTAAAGCCAGAACATTTATTTATTTTTTAAAAATATTTATTTATTTGTTTGTTAGATATGGGGTCTCACTCTGTGGCCCAGGCTGGAGTACAGTAGCACAACCATAGCTCACTGCAGCCTCAAACTTCTGGGCTCAGTCGATCCTCCCACCTCAGCCTCCCAAGTAAATGGAACTACAGGTGCATACCACCATGCCTGGCTAATTTAAAAAAATTTTGTTTAGATACAGGGTCTCACTGTGCTGCTCAGGCTGGTCTTGAACTCCTGGCCTCAGGCTATCTTTTTGCCTCAGCCTAGAACAGTTATTTTTTTAATACCTCAAAGAATTGGGTGGTGACATCAACAATAGCATTCACGGATTGGCCTGCCCATCCAACTGCCCTATTTTGAAATTGTCCCCTTATGTCAGAGAGAAAATTTCTAACTGACATGGAAACCAAAAGATTCCTGTGTTCCAGGGCTTCTGAATTTAGAGCTGTGTGCCTTTGGAATGTTTTTATAAATCTTTTAACAGAGCCTTTAGGATGAATTCCTGCCCTCTGAGCATATCATTCCACTTTAGCCCATTGACCTGTAAAGGGAAGTCTTCCATAATACCTCCTATCAGACTGGACTATCAGCCTTCCCCTGGGCCGTGTGCAGGAGGAAGGTGGTGAAGGGGAGTTTGTGGTGGGTGTAGATTTAAATTTTTGTTCTAAATCTGATTTCTGTTGTTTAATTTTATTAAGGGAGCGTTTTAGGCTAGCCGTGATACTTTTTGTGTCCTTCTTTCCATTTCATCCTCCCCTGTGGGTAATTAGGACATTTGCTTAGGGTAAGTGCTCTCTAAAACTCCTTTTAAATATGAAAGCTCTTCCAACCCAAAGGATCTGTCATCTGGCCACTGACAATTTAGGGTTTCCAAAAGCGTACTTGTTCCAACGTACTATTCAAAACCAATAAGCCTTATTATGTGGCTTGACCATAAACTACATAGCCAAAAAAACTTCAGTAATGATATATTTCAGGACTCAATGTTACTAGTGCTGGCTCTTTTCTGTCTGTACCTGTAACTAACAACAACACAACAGAAATTATAGAAATATAGTCATTTCTTGAAAATATTTAGTCAATTGTCTTGTCTAGGATTTTGGTCAATATGGCACCAAATAGATATTGGAGCTTTAAAATAGAATTGATTGATTTTTTGGAATAATCTGGAATTCTAGATGTAATAAACATTTAAAATTGAATTCATTTAAATTAAGGTAGTTTCTCACACATCTTGTGTTATTTAGTAAAGACTCAGGACCAGTTTAACCTTTGTTACGTTGATACTTAGAATATACGATCTCTAACATCAGGATTGTAAACAACCTAAGTTTGTAAATTCGTGATTTTAACTTTTTCCTGCTCTTAAAAATTGATATACTATCTTAATTAGTTTAAAAAGCCAGTCCTTTTTATTCACAGATTCAACTACCTTTAGAACATTCTTAGGAAAAAAATCGTGGTAGGGTATGCAGCATAGGGTAAAAAGAGCACTGTGTACTACCGTATTTCCTGTAATGAAAAATCTGCAATACAAAGCATGCAGTAGTAGAAAACCGTGTTCCTCTGAAGCACAGGTATAACGTGCATGTTGTAATGGATTTATCAGACTTGAGGAATAAGAATGCTCTAATAGTATGCTCATCCTGTTGGGAATAAATCTTTGGAATTTTAATTCACATGTGAGTTGGAAAATCAACAGTAGCATCATTAAAAATTCAATCTGTAATCAATATTTGAGCCTATTTGTAACTATGTTTTCCTTTCTGTAACTGATGGATCCTGGTGGTTTGCCGTCTTGCGAATCAATCTCACACTGAAGATTCTTGGCCTAGGACTCAGACATGATGGAATGTCGCCTTTCTCTGTACCCATTGCCTTAGGAAGTCCTTGAGTATAATTGTAACCAGTGTGTTTCATTCTTTTCCCCTGTGGCTATGGAAACCTCTTCAGGTTGGTGGCTACTGGGATAAGTCCTGTAGCACAGTGACTCAGCTGAAGGAAGGTCTCAACCGAATCCTCTGCCTGATCCCCTATAATGTGATCAATCAATCTGTCTGGGAGTGTATTATGCCGGAATGGCTGGAAGCCATCAGAACAGAAGTCCCAGATAATCAGTTAAAAGAATTCAGGGAAGTATTAAGGTGGGTAAGTAGTTTAATGAAGTCACTGTAATTATAATCATATCTGACGTTTGGTGAGCATGTACTGAATGCCGGTCACCCTACTAAGCGTTTTATATAATCTCATTTATTTTTTAACAACCCTGTGGAGAAACTTGAAGCCCCAACATGAAATAGCTGCAATACCTCAACCTAAGATGATTTGGCATTGTCCAGAAAAGATTTTGTTCTTGTGGAATAGTAAATAGATAAAAACAGATGTTTACTTATTTTGAAATTTTCAAATATAATTGGTGGGATGTGGTGGGAAAGTGCAAAGGGAAACTGTTTTAGATGCTGCGGAGCAATGCTAATGCCTTAGAAATGCAATTCCTTCTGTTAAACCTAATATGAGGAAGAACAGTAATGTTATTAACAACCATATGAATTATTTATAAGATCTCTATTTCAATGACATAAACTTCTCTTACAGTAAAGTGAAATATGCTGATAACAGTTCAGAATACAAACTAATCTAAAAGGCTTGGCTCTCCAAATAGGGAATAGTTAGAAAGACGGTGGTGGTATTAGTAGAACCCAATCTATGCCCATTGGTCATTTACTTTTGTTGCTCTGCTTTCCAGCAAAATGTTTGACATTGAACTCTGTCCTCTGCCTTTCTCAATGGAGGAGATGTTTGGTTTTATTAGTTGTCGGTTTACAGGATACCCCTCCTCTGTGCAGGAGCAAGCTTTACTATGGCTTCATGTAAGTGAATAATACTTTCGATCATTTTAGGAAATAGTTCTTAGCTTATAAGCTTTAGATCCCTGGGTCGAGAGAGTGGGAGTTATAGCAAAGAGTTCATAAGTCCCCATGTTTGCCAAGAAAGTGTATCTCCTATGCATAGATAAATGAGTAAATTTCAAATATATGTTGCTCTAGTTGTGGTTAATAACATATAAATATATAAATTGTGCAATAATATTACTGAATTCATAGTAGCTTTAGGTCCTTTTGTATTTTTCCATCAATGGCTATTAAAAGTACAATAGCTGTCTTGTGGGATTCTGATAAATCTTTGATATTAAACAGGTCCTTTACTTGGAAAGATGGGGAAGGATTTAGTGAGTAGTTCATGCTGTTCCCTCAGCCTTGAATGACTTCCTCTCCTGTCTCTATCTGTGAACTCCAACCTACCTTTTAAAGTCCATCTCAAAAATTATCCCCTATGTGAACTTTCCTGCTACTTCAAACCCTCATCTTCCCAGGTTCTCTGTGTGAATTTGGTTCTATTTCTGTCTCACAGTTTTTGTCTGTCTCGCCACCTGATTACAAGCTCCTGAGTACAGGGGCCAGGTCTTACTCATTTCTGTATTTATAACCCTCTTCATCCTCTCCTCCTAGAATATGGCACACGCTTGTATTTAAAAGTGGATGTTCAATTAAAGTTTATTAAATTAACTTGAATACCTGATATGAGTTTGGGCAGTTTTAGAAAATGAGGACAGAATCAATGTTTACATTAACTACAGGTACAGATACATTTCTGTGTCATGCAAGGATAGGATCCCATAAGCTCTTCAAGTTGTAAAGACACCTTTTCGAAACTAAAGAGCAATATTCTTCACATTTGACAAAGAGTAAAGGGAGCATTTTTTAAAAAGTCAAAATTTGGACCAGCTCAGTAGCTCATGCCTATAATCCCAGCACTTTGGGAGGCAAAGGTGGGCAGATCACTTGCTCAGGAGTTCAAGACCAGCCTGGCCAACATGGCCAAAGCCCATCTCTACAAAAAATACAAAAATTAGCTGATTGTGGTGATGCACGCCTGTTGTCCCAGCTACTTGGGAGGCCGAGCCGGGAGAATCTCTTGAGCCCAGGAGATCGAGGCTGCAGTGAGCTATGATCAAGCCACTGCACTCTAGCCTGGGCAATAGAGTGAGACCCTGTCTCAAAAAACAAACAAACAAACAAACAGTCAACTTTGGGATTTAGAATTTAAACCATTTATTCCCAAATGGATTTCAGTAACGTAATTCTCCTTTTAAGAAAGCCAGTCTTCCTACAGATGGCTGGATGTTGCCTCAGTTACCCCGTTGCACAGCCCTTACACTGTGCTCTTTGGGGATGAGCCCATACAGCTTTGTCCCCCCTATAGCTACAGCGGCAACATTTACACGTTTTATGAACTGGGCTTTCATCCAGCCTTGGTTTATAAGACAGAGTGCTGCAGCTGAAGAAGGTTTTCCAGCCTTGGTCTATTTGGAGGATAGAGTGGACACTATAGTGGTTAGAGTTGACTCATTTATAATTAATTCTGGAAGCACGTACAGGAGCTCCCATGTGCCAGACACTGAAATAGGCACTGGAATAAAAAATGGGACCAGAAATAGTCCTTTCTGCCTACTTCCTTTCTTTAAGCAGCTCACAGTGGGAGGGATAGGATTAGATAATTAAACAGAAGAAAAAGTAATAATTGCTCTAATAAAGATATGTATAAAGGTTAAGAAAGCAGAAAACAGGGATGGATTAATTCTGTCTGAAGGAAGAAGGCATTTTTTTCCAGAAAATTAATGACAGAGAAAGTGACTTGATTTGGGCCCAGATTGACATGAAGTTGTACCAGACAGCAGGATCGGATGGGTCATTGAGATCAGAGTGGGGATGGACTGGAGAAGCAGTGCTAGTCCAGGAGAAAGGTGGGGATCTAAGGCACTAGTGGTGGGTATGGAGAGTGGGGGACAGCATCAAAAGAAACTGAGAAGTGTTAATAGAAAGAACATGGTGACCTATTGGATGCTGGGGGTGAGGAAAGGAGAAAGTTCAGTGATAACTTTGATTTTCTTAGTATGAAAATTGGAGGATGACTGTGTTGATAGAATACGTGTAAGGCTAATTATCCTTATGTTCAATAATTTGCTTTGGAAAAAGAAGGTTAAATGTAGCTTTTTTGAGTTTTAAAATTTACATGTGTTTTTTGGGGGATATATGCCTTTTTTCCCTAGGTATTATCGGAGTTAGATATCATGGTTCCACTTCAACTACTAATAAGTATGTTTTCTGATGGAGTTAATTCAGTCAAAGAGCTGGCAAATCAAAGAAAATCAAGAGTCAGTGAACTGGCAGGGAACCTTGCATCTCGAAGGGTAATTATTGCCACATTTGTTCTTGTCTTGCTTTTAAAAATCTCGAAAACCCTTGTCAGTTATCCTACGCCTGAAAGTACTGTCATAAGAAACGAAAAATGTGTTTTCAGCCCATCTCGCTGTGTTCATCTTTTAAGTGCATTAAATAGTCACATTTGTTTGGTATAGTTTATAATCAGTAAGTTATTGAGTTTTCATTTTATTTTTAATTTCTTTGAATTTTAGCTTTCTCCCTTGATGAAAAAGAGTAGCTTTTTGGTAACATTCCATTTTTATGAGTCTCCTGGTGAATAAGAATTTTTTACCATCTCCTAGGCAGATCAGTGCTTCACTTTGGGGGTGAGGAGTCTGGGAGGAGTTTGGATGATTGTTTTTTTTTTTTTCCTTGTCTTTTGGGAAGATATGATCAACTACTGGTGACTGTGAGGGATGCTGTCACTGTGAACCAACTGAGCCCATTTTATTGACCCCTTTGCATCATTGTAGATGAGAAAAGTCAAGATAGTCTGGTCTAAAGTGTATACAAACTGCTGGACAGCTTTGGTTATTTTTCTATGGAGGCCTGATAGAGTCTCTGCTGATGTGCTGCTGTTCTCAGGCCGTGAGCAGCTGTGGAAAGGTTGACTCTTATTGGATGGTTGGCAGAAAATGTCCTCCACTCTTTCCTTGTCAAGCCTCTCTACAAAATTTCCCCCACTGTATGCCACAGGCCTCCAGCCATCCCACCTGATATCTAGGGATTAAAACATGGAACATGATTATGGGTTTGCATTCAGTGTTTTAAAGAATATCATTACTTATTTTGTCATCTTCCTGATAGGAGCCAGCTGCCAACCATCTGTACTTTCTTTCTTTCTTCTGTAACCTTTAAGATGACATTCCTTTGTGTAGCACTTTATTCTGTGCAATGTGTTCACAGCAAACAATATCACAGAATTGTGTGAGGCAACCAGGGAAGAACTCATTATCTTCATTTTACAACTACCTAACCTGATGTTCAGTGAAGTGAAGTGATTTCCTACAGAAACACTGTGAATACCTGGGTATTCTGATTCTTAATGGGGTAATCTTCCTCTTTACCTTAAAAATGGTGTTTGAAGAGCTTTGTGGTTACCACAAAGATTTTTAAGACAGAAAAATACCTAGGTGATAGGTTCAATCATATCCCAAACCTCAGCATCATGCAATATAACTTTGTAACAAACCTGCACATGTGTTCCCCCGATTCTAAAATAAAAATTGAAAAAGAAAAAAAAGAGAGAGAAATATGACTTGAGAGTGATGTACAGATGTGTTAGTCAGGGTTCTGATTCAGAATTTATCCCAGATAGTTTAAATGACAGACTTTAATGGAGATTCTTCCTATAGTATTATGGGAAAGCTTAAAGGAGCTAAAGTAGCAATATGGGTAGACAAGGCACCTAGAGTCCAGGTACAGTCCAGTAGAAAGTCCTTACACTCCCAGGGCTGAAGGAACAAGGGAAAGAGTTCCTGGGGTACCAAACGGGAGCTGAAACTGTAAGAAAGGGCTGGTTGGAGAAGTTACGGAGTGCTGGAGATGCTCCCAGAGATGTAGCACCCAAGTGGGCAGGGAGAGGGGAGAAATACTCCTGCCTCTTTCTCCTCCAGGTCTCAGGAATTCTGCTGGTACCTCCCACTGACTGAACCCAGTCGGGCTTGGTGGTTTATGCCTCTAATCCCAGCACTTCAGGAGGCTGAAGTGGGAGGATTGCTTGAGTCCAGGAGTTAGAGACCAGCCTGGGCCACATAATGAGACCTTGTCTCTACAAAAAAATTTTCAAAAACTTAGCTGGGCCTGGTGGTGCATGCCTTTTGTCCCAGCTACTTGGGAGGCTGAGGTGGGAGGATTGCTTGAGAGTGAGAGGTCAAGCCTGCAGAGAGCCGTGATCATGCCACTGCACTCCAGCCTGGGCAACAGAGCAAGACTGTCCCAAAACAAAACAACAACAAAATAATCCAAAAAATAAAAACCATTGACTTAACCCAACTGGAAGCTAGGCAGCAAAGGAGCCAGAGGAGACTCAGTCCACGACTTCTTGGGCATAGAGCAGGGCCAAGGAGGTAGTAAGAGTCTGAGTGGGGGTTGGGTGGACAAATGGAGAATAACCAGTACAAAAGGTTTGTCATATATTGTCGTCTCATAATAGTTTAATAATTGTAATCCCCAGAGACCATCTTTTAACCAATCAGGTCAACCTGAGATTCTGTGCTTCTGATTCTAAACATTATCTTGCAATATTTTACTTTTGTAAGTTCTCATTTTTCAGGGTACGATTTTCAGTAGACTCAAACAATCTGGTCTAATTGGACATGTTTGATGGGTTGAAAAATGTAATGGCAGATGCCTTCATTCTTCAGGGTGTTGATGTCACTTCCTGACAACTAGGAAGTTTGAGTGGTTTTATTTCTTGTTTTTATATATTGAGAGAATCCTTAGTATTTGGAGGTACTAATGCCATTGGTTAAGGAAAGAAATAAGTTTGACAGCTGGAAATACCTTCCATAGAGTCCCCGAATATTTTTCACAGCAATTTGAGCTTCTGTGAGTTCATTTCTATGTGTTGCCATTCTTTCTCGTAGGTGAGTGTTGCCTCTGATCCTGGCCGACGAGTTCAGCACAATATGCTTAGTCCATTTCATAGTCCTTTCCAGAGTCCGTTTCGGAGTCCTTTGCGTAGTCCGTTTCGTAGCCCTTTCAAGAATTTTGGACACCCAGGAGGAAGGACTATTGACTTTGATTGTGAAGATGATGAAATGAATCTAAATTGTTTCATCCTCATGTTTGATCTTCTCCTGAAGCAGGTAGCTGAAGCATGAGCTTCCTTTAGTTCAGAGGTGAAGAATGAGAGAAAGCGTTGTACAGCAATTCTTTCCATGTGTTGGGCATCTCCACACTTATCAAAATGATTCAGCATCACCCAAGACCTTTTGCAAACTCCTTTGGAGATTTCCTAAAGAGTCTGAAAACTACTTATGTGAATATCTGCAGTGATGTTGACATATGAGAATGGATTGAATTTTAGAAACACCCTAGTGTCATTAGAATTGATTCTGTTAAATAAATTGCATGAACAAAAAGGATGATACTATTGTTGGGAAGGGCAAGGTACAACCCTATAGTGATGAAGCTAAATTTAATATATTTTATACATTGATTTTTAAAGTTAATTTAAAAAGAGAAGTTAAAAAGGTTTTGATGAGAACATTTCTTTTTAACCTTTTATTTTGAAATAATTTCAGATTTGCAGAAAAGTTACAAGAATACTATAAAGAATTCCTAAATACTCCTCCCCACAATTCTCCAGATGTTAACATTTACCACATCTGCTTCTCTTTCTCTGCATGTGTATGCGTTAATTTTTAATAGATCATTTGAGACTAAATTGCAGACATGATGTCCTTTTATCCCTAAATACTTCAGAGTGTATTTTCTAAAAAAAAGGACATTCTCTTACATAAACACAGTACAGTTATCAAAATCAGGAAATTAATAGTGTTATAGTACTACTACATAACTTGCAGAAATTATTAATTTTGAAAATTGATATAATAATAGTAATATCATCTTTATAGCAAGAGAAAAAAGCCTGGCTTTGATTAAGGAACAATCTAGAAGCACTCATTGCAATTACAGATACTGTTTCCTTTGTCTTCTTTAATCTAGGACAGTTCCTCAGTCTTTATCTTTCGTGTCCTTGACTTTTTTTTAAAATTATTTTTAATTTTTGTGGGTACCTCGTAGGTGTCTATACTTATGGGGCCTTGACATTTTTGAAGAGTATAGTCCAGTTGTTTTGTGGACTGTCCCTCAATTTGAGTTTGCCTGATGCTTCCTTATGAATTAATTTGGGTCATGCATTTTTTTGGCAGGAAGACCACAGATGTGATGTTATGTCCTTTGTAATGCATCATGTCAGCAGGCGTAAGATATAATAATGTCCCATTACTGTAATGATAATTTTGGTCACCTTAACCAAGTGACCAAAATCTGCCACATTTTTCTGTGATAAAGTCACTATTTTCCCTTTTGTAACTAATAAGTAATTTGTAAGTACCTTATGGATTTCCTATTTATTATCAGGCTTTCATCCACTAGTTTTAGCATCAATGGATGACTCATCAATTATTACTATCATGACAGTCGAGTGATAATTTTCCAATTCCATCATTTCTTCTAAATGTATTCACTGGTATTCTACTGATGGAATAGTTTCTCCCTCTTTCCCATTTATGTGTTTATTTATTTATCTACTCATTCCCGCAGTGCCCATGGATTTTATGTTATTTGGTGGGTTATAATCTGTTACTATGATTCTGTATTTTGATGCTCGTATCGTTCCGCATTTGGCCAGTGGGAATCTTTTCAAGCTGGCTCCTGTGTTCTTTTGGCACGTCCACATCATTCTATGAACTCTTCCTTGATTTCTGGTGTGACAAGATGTTCCAGGCTCATCTTATATTTTCCTAGCCCCAGCCCTGGAATTCAGCCATTTCTCCAAGGAGCCCTGGTTCCTTTTAGCAGCTCATGGTATTTAGAAACCAAGATCTGGACTCTAGGTGAGGAGCAGCATTTTTTAAATGTGTAAAATCTCCCAAACCGATTAGCCAAAAACAACAACTCTCTTTTAAATCTCCTACATGATTTTTAAAATAATTCCAATTGCTTCATCTTGTGTTTATATTCCTTCTAGAAAAACCCACGGACAGCAATGTATATTCATGGTCTTGAAGCCTATATTGTCTTTAAATAATTCAATATTTCTGTCAGTTAGTGAAAATCATCCCCAAGTAGTGTGCCAATGGAATATTGGACAAATGGACCAAACTCCTTCTTCTTCTTTTTTTTTTTTGTGTGTGTGTGCGTGTGTCCTTTTTTTGATGTCTTTCAGATGGAGTTACAAGATGATGGAATCACGATGGGTTTAGAGCACAGCTTATCAAAGGACATTATTTCTATTATAAACAATGTCTTCCAAGCCCCCTGGGGGGGATCCCACACCTGCCAGAAGGACGAAAAAGCAATCGAGTGCAACTTATGTCAGTCTAGTATCCTCTGCTATCAGCTTGCTTGTGAACTCCTGGAGAGACTAGCTCCTAAAGAAGAAAGCCGGCTGGTGGTAAGCAGTTGAAGAAACGAGATGACCCATGTATAATAGCATTAAAGACTGCAGTAGCTGATGTAATGGAGTCTTCCTCCAGCAGCATCTTATACTCCATGCTGGGTTATACGTGAGACTGTGTTAAAAGAAACTTTACCCATTGCTTCTGCCAACTCAGGCTCTTGGAAAGGGATACAAACTGAAGCCACGCTATACGGAATTCTATTAAGTGGCTTGAGTGAGGGTTGTAGCACCTCCATTCATATGGTTTCATGCATTAGTAGTATTCTTAAAAGAACTTTTATCACAAAGTTATATTACAAAGTTTAAGTGACAGTGGATACTGTAAAATGTATTTTTTTTTTTTTTGAGACGGTGCCTTACTCTGTCTCCTATGCTGGAGTGCAGTAGCTTGATCATGGCTCACTGAAACCTCTGCCTCCCAGGCTCAGGTGATTCTCCCACTTCAGCCTCCCAAGAAGCTGGGACTACAGGTGCCCACCACCATGCCTGGCTAATTTTTAAACTATTTTTTGTGGAGACGGGGTTTTGCCATGTTGCCCAGGCTGGTCTTGAACTCCTGAGCTCAAGTGGTCTACCTTCCTCGGCCTCCCAAAGTGCTGGGATTACAGGCATGAGCCACCATGCCTGGCCAAATGTATGCATTTTTAAATTGTTTCTCCATCTAGCTGTTGACAGACACTTGGGTTGCCATACCTTGCTGTCTGTAACTCACATGTTATAGCAGTTTTTCACTCCTAAAAATTTGACTACCCTGGACAACCAGTATTTGTGTCTTTAAATTTTTTTTAAAAAATTATTTATTATTATTATTGTTATTTTTAGAGATAGGGTCTTGCTCTGTCACCCAGGAGGGCAGTGGTGTAATCATGATTAGCTGCAGCCTTGAACTCCTGGACTTAAGAATCCTCCTACCTCAGCCTCCTCGGTAACTGGACACAGGCATGCCACCATGCCTGGATAATTTTAAACATTCTTTTAGAGATGAGGTCTCACTATGTTGCCCAGGCTGGTCTCAAATCCTGCCCTCAAGTGATCCTCCTTGCCTCACCCTCCCAAAGCACTGGGATTACAGGCATGAACCACCACACCTGGCCAGTATTTGCATCTTTTTTTTTTTTTTTTTTTTTTTTTGAGACAGAGTCTCACTCTGTCGCCCAGGCTGGAGTACTGTGGTATGATCTTGGCTCACTGCAACCTCTGCCTCCCAGGTTCAAGCGATTCTCCTGCCTCAGCCTCCCTAGCAGCTGGGATTACAGGCATGTGCCACCATGCCCGGCTAATTTTTGTATTTTTAGTAGAGACGGGGTTTCACCATGTTGGTCAGGCTGGTCTCGAATTCCCGACCTCGTGATCCGCCTACCTCGGCCTCCCAAAGTGCTGGGATTATAGGCATGAGCCACCATGCCCGGCCATTTGCATCTTAATATAGCTTTGTGAACCCGTTATTATTCATTCCTAATCAAGTGCTGTTATTGAATAAAATGTACATGGGTGAGAATGACTTGATGAGTGGGACACTGATCTTGGAGACTAATGCAGAGGTGAGAAAGCAGGCCTAGGAAGATTTAATGATGTTTTTGATCTTCTTCTATATATATTTGAAGTGAAAGAAAATGTTTCAGCAATAGCGGATAGAGATTTCTTTTCACTGTTCCAGCAATAAGCTCCAGGGTCTTCTGGGGTGTGGTGCCTTGGCCTCTGGCCTCAGCAGCATGGGACCCGAGACACAGCAGGTGTGCAGTCCAGCTTTGCTGAGCTGAGCAAACCGTTCCTGACACCCCTCCAGGGCTGCTTACCTGGCTGCCTGTCCTGTTTATTTCAGGAGCCCACAGACAGCCTTGAGGATAGCCTCCTTTCTTCCAGACCAGAGTTTGTCATAGGCCCTGAAGGGGAGGAGGAGGAGAATCCTGCAAGCAAGCATGGGGAGAACCCAGGCAATCGCACCGAGCCCGTGGAACATGCTGGTAGGTGTGCACTGACTGCCGGGGAATGCGCCATGTGCACATGGCCTGATGCTCAAATCACCGGGTTCTTGGTTTAATATCGACTTGGGCAAATTCAGACGTGGTTTCCTTAGTATAGACTCGTGCAGAGGGACATTTCCCAGCAGATTATAAAATGAACAGATCCGTTACAGTTCCCATAGAACCCAGTTCCCTGAGCATCTTTCTGGCAGCGGGCACTGGTTTTCAATAAAAACTCATTGCCTCCCTACTTACAATGCGAGGTATTCTCTGTGGACCAAGGCTGGGTGCTGACAATCTTGACAGCCACTCAGGGCATTTGGCTAAAGCAGAGTGTTTCTGAGTAGAAGCAGTGGGGCTCTGGCGGTTGGGCTGTGCAGGCTGAGCTCAAAGGCTACTTTGCTGGCTCTTAGCTGGGACTGGGGAGCAGCCACTTTTTCATTTGTCTCAAAGCTCTTGGGTGGACGCAATGGGGGCAGTGAGATGGCAGATAGGCTCAGGAATCGTACTCTAGCTCCTCTCACATGAGGACGTTTAGGGATTTCAGGATGTGACCCCACGTGCCTCTGGGAAAGCCTGATTTCTAGCTCTGGGTGGTGGCACTCTGGGGATCTATATGAGACCTGGGGCAAATTTGGGCAGCTTTTCAATCTTCCTGCATCCATGATCCGGAAGAGTTAGAATAGCTTGCTCCTGGTCAGGCGCGGTGGCTCGTACCTGTAATCCCAGTACTCTGGGAGGCCAAGGTGGGTGGATCACCTGAGGTCGGGAGTTCAAGACCAGCCTGGCCAACTTGGAGAAACCCTGTCTCTACTAAAAATACAAAATTAGCCAAGTGTGGTGGCTCATGCCTGTAATCCCAGCTACTAGGGAGATTGAGGCAGGAGAATTGCTTGAACTGGGCAGGCAGAGGTTGTGGTGAGCCGAGATCGCACCATTGCACTCCAGCCTGGGCAACAAGAGTGAAACTCTGCTCAAAAAAAATAAAGAAAGAAAGAAAGAAAGAAAGAATAGCTTGCTCCTGGGAGCCCACTCCAGTATCAGGAGGCATGGGCTTGGCATCATTTCTTCAGTGAGCAGCAGATATTATTAGGGGACTGTTTTCTGGGGTTCATTGCAACTGTGGAGGTGTCTTATTCAAACAAAGGTAACCCTACTAAATCTTCGGTCAGAACTAACTGCTTCTCCATGGATCATATGAACAGTGAATTGTGTATGAATATCTCAGCTCACACTATTTCATGTCATAAACTTTAGAATTTGAAGGAATACCTGAGGTGAGCTGGTTCACTGGTTTTCGGTGTGCACTTCTTGAAGCTGTAAGGGCTCGGTGTGATTTCTTTTGGAACATCCTCAATTGGGGCAATCCCTGGGGGGAAGAGGAGGGCAAAATATAAAGACCCAGGCTCCCCACCTTGCTTCTGCCAGATTGCTCCAACTTACTCTCTTTCATATGTTGGAGGTCTTTTTTTTTTTTTTTTTTTAAGATAAGGGTCCTGCTCTGTCATCCAGGCTGGAGTGCAGGAGCGCGATCACGGCTCACTCCAGCCTTGACCACCCGGGCTCAAGCAGTGCTCCCACCTCAGCCTCCCGAGTAGCTGGGACCACAGACATGCTCCACCATGCCCGGCTAGTTTTTTAAACTTTTTGTAGAGATGGGTTTTCGCCATGTTGCTCAGGCTGTTCTCGAACTCCTAGACTCAAGTGATCCACCCGTCTCGGCCTCCCAAAGAGCTGGGATTACAGCATGAGCCACCACACCCGGCCATATGTTGGAATTCTAAGATTTTCTGCAAACAGAATATTCTGCAGAAAAGAAGTTTACAATCTGTTGATCCAGTTTAGCCTTTGTACTTGGCAGATGAGGAAAATAAATCCCAGATGGGTTAAACAACTTGCCCCTGGTCATGTCACTCCTACTATTCATTCACAATTTATACTTCATATTTCACATGATTCCAGAGCTGTAACGGAACATCGGAATCCCTGAGAAGCAGAAACACAAACAAAAGCTCCACTCCCCAGCTTCAAGTCTGGGTATCCCTGGGATGGGGACCTGGGAATGGGAAACAACTAATTAGTGGCAGGGTTGGGACTAGAACCCAGGTCTTCTACTTTAATTTAGGATTAATTAACTTGTTGTAGGTGCTGCAGCAGCCAGGGCCCAGGCCTACAGTTGTGTTTCTGTCAGGCATTCATGCCTATGGGAAGCTGGGACTTCACTCATGATCCAATAGCCTGTACTCTTTCTATGCAAATATATTTTTTAAACCTAAGCTAGCACACAGATCAATTAACTGCTGCTTTTATCTCTACGTAATATTTTATTGGAGCAATGGTTAAAATTAAGCAATTTCTTTTTTCTTTTCTTTTTTTGAGACAGGGTCTTACTCTGTTGCCCAGGCTGGAGTGCAGTGGTGTGATCTCGGCTCACTGCAACCTCCACCTCCCAGGTTCAAGCAATTCTCATTTCTTAGCTTCCTGAGTAGCTGGGACTACAGGCACCCACCGCCACTCTGGCTAAGTTTTTTTTTTTTTTTTTTTTTTTTTTAAGAGATGGGGTTTTGCCATGTTAGCTAGGCTGGTCTCGAACTCCTGACCTCAAGTGATCCACCTGCCTCAGCCTCCCAAAGTGCTAGGATTACAGGCGTGAGCCACTGCGCCTGGCCAGCAATTTATTTTTAAATGTTTTTCTTTTCCTTGCTGAATTGTTATACAGTCCACTTATTAAAACACATGCTTTGTTCTCCCCTGCATGCTCCTCCAGGCTCCTGTGGCAGCTTTAGCCTCTTTTCCTGCTCAGACTCTCCGCTGTCTTGCAGGATGCAGTTATAAATTGTCTCCGCAGGAGAGTCCCTCTTCTCTTTCTTCCAAGACCAGGGTTCCCTGCTGTTCAGAGCCTCTCTCCTGCTTCTGCTCTGCAGGCCTTAAGACCAGGGTTCCCTGCTGTTCAGAGCCTCTCTCCTGCTTCTGCTCTGCGGGCCTTCAGGCAGTGATCTGGAGCTCTTCTGTCCTAGAATTCAGGGGCGCTCTGTCGACACGTGTTCAGAGACTTCCCCTCCCTTCTAGTGTGTTTCCCTTTTTCCCAACTTGAGGCCTGGCCCTATTTCTTACCGTGGTCAGATATGTCCACCACCAAAAATATATTTAAAACTTTCACATCAAACAAAACAGTCAAGTACTTATGACAAGCATTTAAAATACATTCAGGCGGAAGATTCCCAATGGACTTTTCAGTATCTAGACCAAGAGAATTTGACTGCCGTTGCCTCTGATCCTAGGGATTGCCAAAACGTGTAATGGTGATTTTAACACATTCTGCACTAGTTTCTGCATCTGGTTAGCTTGTGAATTCTTTTCTCTAGCATGCCTCATGTATAATATATTGCTGCCCCCAGTATGGGGGCAAAAGTTTTAGAGATCCTCCCGAGAGGGTGAAAATAATGAGTAGTTGTTCTCATCTGAATATGTTCAACTGTTTCAAAATCTACCTCTTTTTGTGAGAATCCATGGGATAAACCTCTTTAGTTGCTAGTACAAATTGAACACCTCTCTCTCTCTCTCTTTTTTTTTTTTTTGAGACTGAGTCTTGCTCTATTGCCCAGGCTGGAGTACAGTGGCTCGACATCAGCTCACTGCAACCTCCACCCTCCCAGGTTCAAGTGATTCTCTTGCCTCAGCCCCCAAGTAGCTGTGATTACAGGTGCCCACAATCATGCCTGGCTAATTTTTGTATTTTCAGTAGAGATGGGGTTTCACCATGTTGGCCATGCTGGTCTTGAACTCTGACCTCAAGTGATCTACCCGCCTTGGCCTCCCAAAGTGCTGGGATTACAGGCATGAGCCACCGCGCCCATCCAAACACCTCTCTTTAGTACCTGCATATCTCCCTTCCAATTAGGAAGGCATAGCTAGCCAGGTTCCAGGTCCCTTCAGGGAGCAGCAGAACTAACAGAACTAGCAGCACTGTGCAGTCAATCATGTATTCAGTTGTCTTTGGGTAGGGTTAGCTCCAGGGAGCCAAAGGCATCTGAATACATGATGGACTGCGCAGTGGAAAATGGAAACTGAGAATCCTCAATTCAGAAGATTTCCTGCACTTGTATCATAGCAGGGATATATGCTAATGTGGAGAGCAGATAAAAACTTTTCTCAAACAATTTTGCATATATGTCAATTTTTTACTCTTCTTGGTTTTTATGATCTTGATAAATTGATGAATGATGGGGGAGAGGAAGAGTTAGCCTAATTTTTGTGTAATTATTTCTTCACAGCAGTAAAGAATGATACCGAAAGAAAATTTTGCTACCAACAGCTTCCGGTAACATTGAGACTAATATATACCATTTTCCAGGTATATTTTCTGATGTCTTTGAATACTTGGCTTTGTAGCATTACTGTTTTGGATAACTTAGTAACCATGTGGTTTTTTGTATAGGAAATGGCTAAGTTTGAAGAGCCAGACATTCTTTTTAATATGCTCAATTGCCTGAAGATTCTCTGTCTGCATGGAGAATGTTTATACATTGCCAGAAAAGATCACCCTCAATTTTTAGCCTACATTCAGGACCACATGTTGATTGCAAGGTACGTCTTCCTAATGGTTTGTTTTGTTTGTTTATACATTAGGCTTTAGTTGTGAAAATTAAAGTTAGATTAAGATTTACTGGCTTGTTTGGGTTATTTTTTGAGCCAGGACAGCTCGATTGCCTGTGATAACTACTTTTATTTTTCTTTTTTAGTCTAATTTAAAAGTACGTTAATACAAGAAATGGTAATTTCCATTTGCCTGATACTGAATAAATAGAAAAGTTAAAGTAAAAATTATTGTATGCCTTTCACTTGTTAGATGGCTTAAGAATATAGAAAATATAGAAAAATGCCAAAAAATACGTTAATATTTACCTAGTATAATTAAGTAAGGACTTACCTACCTTCTTACTTAAAATAGAACTGCTAATAGATGTCTAAATCTCTCCATATACTATCTGATAAGTTATTTTTTAGAGACTGGTGAGACATTTTGAAAATTATAATAAAACGTTACCCTAGATTTACAGCATTTTTCCTCCTGAAAACCTTAAAATAACTTTTGCAATCTTCCTGGAAATAAACAGAAACATCCTTATTTTATATGTATGAGAATGAGTCAGTAAAAAAGGAAAAGATTGGTTCAGGTTAACTTGATGACAAACCACATTGAGGCTCTATCTTTCTTTACTCATTTTGTTTATTTATTTATTATTCATTCAACAAATATGAGGGCTTACTGTATACATTCTTGTTCTGGGTACTTAGGGAATTTGCAATCTAGTTTGGAAGGGCATGAATCCTATATAGAGAAAAGGTGACCATATAATTTAGTATTCAAATTTGTGTACGTTTGAGAGTGAAGAGAGGTGGTCTTCATAATAACCCCAAGAGGATGAATATAAACTCGACAGTCTTGGTTAAACTAAGATTCATGGTCATGTATATATAAGTCACTGTCAATCCAAGGGAATGTGATAAATGACTGCTTTATACAGCTCAGAGGTGGGAGAGAGCATTTCTGGATGAATGATGAATGATGAAAGGCTCTGGAGACAATACCACTTGAATGGGCATTGAGATAACGATAGAATTTTCATTGGTAGAGATTTGAGATGGGTGGGACATGTTGTAAAACCTGGGAATGTCAGGAGGAAACAGATAGCAGAGTTGGAAAGAAGGGACCAGAAATAAGCAGGGCATACTTGGGGGATGCCGAAGCTTTATTTATTTATTTATTTATTTTGCCGGATGGTGTGGATGTAAGGGAGTAATGGAAAATGAGGCTGGAGAAGTAGGTTGGGACCCAAGTATGAAGGGCCTTGAAGATAGGGATTTTATTTAATGATGTTTGGAGATCCATGGAAGACCTTAAAATAGAGTCAGAGGTGTGCTTTACTAGAATGAGTATGGAGAAAAGAGAGATTTTTGGAAAGCACCCAAATTTAAGAGAGTGCTAAGAGCACATTGCAAAGCTTACTGAATATAAACACACAATGCAGAACTTTTTTCTGAAAGGTTTGTTAGAAGAGGAAAGGAAACATCAGATACTTAGAGAGAAAAGGGAGTAGACATTAAGGATTTTTAGGATAAAGAAAATCTGAACGGCCAGGCGCGATGGCTCACGCCTGTAATCCCAGCACTTTGGGAGGCCGAGGCCGGCGGATCACGAGGTCAGGAGATCGAGACCATCCTGGCTAACACGGTGAAACCCTGTCTTTACTAAAAATACAGAAAAATTAGCTGGGTGTGGTGGCGGGCACCTGTAGTCCCTGCTACTCCGGAGGCTGAAGCGGGAGAATGACGTGAACCCGGGAGGTGGAGCTTGCAGTGAGCCGAGATTGTTGCCACTACACTCCAGCCTGGGAGACAGAGAGAGACTCCGTCTCAAAAAAAAAAAAAAAAAAAAAAAAGAGAGAGAGAAAATCCGAACATATTTATGGTCAGTGGGAAAGGGCCAGAGAAAGAAAACAGTTAGTGGGTGCAAGTTCTGGAAGGCAGGAGAGTGTGCGATCAAGAACAAAGGGTAGGGTGGAAAACAGGAAGAATACCCTTTCCTTTGAAAGAAGATAAATTTTGAGGCAAAGAGAAAGTGTTAAGGGGAGTTTATAACGGCTGACTTAAGCCTTAAGAATATTAGGTGTTGATGTCTTCTCCTGAGAGATGATGACAGACATTGTGTTGGGAACTTCAGGAACATGGAAAAGAGTATGGGACAGCCTGCACGAGGAAAGCAGCAGGAAGTAAACAAGAAATAACCAAAGAATCACCAGCTTTAGGGTTCGGCTGAGGTTAGCTAGCACCAGTTTGCAGTGGACCACCTTAGTAGGGGTTTGGGTTTCTTTTTCTCCGGCGCTCAGGGGCTTAGGAGTGGATGAGAGCAAATGGGCAAAGGGTTTACTGGGGACCGGGGACTGATGATATGGTTATGATGGAAGCTCAGAGGGACGAGGATTCCAGAGTGATGAAACGGTTGTCTCTGGGATCCATTCTACGATTGAAAGCAGATGAAGCCAGAAAAATTGATATTTGGGAGAAGAGTATGGAAAAGAGGGCAGAGGAGTCTCAGTCAGTATGGGCTGGGGGATGGGGGGGAAGTTGGGTGTTCTCAGCCTTATAGAGGGGAGGTCAGCATCTCATCCAGCAGAGTAAAGACAGAGGCCACTGGGGATGAGGAGGTGTGAATGAGACCAGGGCTTGATCCACTGATGGCATCTGCAGAGGCCCGCCTGAGGAGCAAGACTGAACTAGGTGCCTGATGGACCAAAGAACTGGGAGAGGACCCTGTGCATCAATGTCATGGGTTTCAAAAGAAAGAGACTGCTAAGAGGAGGCCTGGAGGAAGTCTTGGGAAGCAAGGGTCATTTGGCCTGGTGAAGACGGGAGTCCAGACTCATTGAGACTCTGGACTCTCAAGAGAAAATCTTAAGGCCAGGCACAGTGGCTCATCCCTGTAATTAGAGCATGTCGGAAAACAGAGGTGGGAGGATCACTTAAGGCCAGGAGTTTTAGACCAGCCTGGGCAACATAGCAAGACCCCATCTCTGCTGAAACAAAAAATTAGCCAAGTATGGTGGTGCAAGCCTATAGTCCCAGCTGCTGAGAGGCTGAGGTGGGAGGATTGCTTGATTTGAGGAGACTTTCTTCCATCTCTCCTGGGTTCTCATGGCTGCTGGCAATTGCTGGAATGTCTTGGCTGTAGCTGCCTCACTCCAATCTTTGCCACATGGTCTTCTTCCCTGTGTGTCCCTGAGTGCCCCTTCCTCTTATTAGGGCACTAGTCATTCGTTATATTTAGGACCCGCTCTATCCAGTAGGAACTCATCTTAACTGATGAAATCTAAATAAGTCCCCATCTTGGGGTTCTGAGTGCACATGAATTTTCGGGGAGCACTCTTCAGCCCACTAGAGAAGCATACCATGAGAAAGGTGGAGGATCTATAGAAGTTTCTTCCCAAGAAAACAGGGATTCTACAGCTGCAGTGGGAGGAAGAAGCTGGGGAAAGGGAAAGGGCAGATATGGCTGACCTGGAGTGGGGAAGAGTAGGAATGACCCGGAGGGAACAGTGTGAAGTTCGAGACCATCAGCAGATCTGGACGAAAGGAGTGAAGGAATAGGGTCGAGAGTTAGGCAGACGCTCCATGAATTCAACATGGGAATACGAAATGGGCATTATTTTTTATTGTGAAAGCAATCCCCCAGAATGTACACTTGCCAAATGGACTGTTAGTGCCACGGGACTACCCACTCGGCCTTTAGGGTCCATAGCCCAGGCTTTCTCCTTAAAGGGCCAGGTTTTCTCCGCAAAGTGCCACCATGACACAAAAACCATGATGGACAATGAAAGGACTTGTGGAAGAGATGCTCTGCCCCTTTCCAAACAAGTCTGCCCTCGAGAGCTGGGAAAGGCGAATGGGACTGGCCGAATCTTGGGTTTTGTCATGGAAATGGTTTTCTAGCTGGGCTGCCTGGTTTGCATTCTTCAACTACACTGGAAGTTCCATGAAGGCACAAATTATATCTTCTTTTTCCTTTGCACTCTTCCTAGGGCCTATTGTGCTCTGGAAGCATCATCATCCTTGTCATCATGATGGTGGTAGCAGCTTCAGGTTTCTGCATACCTACTAAATACCATGCTCTCTGCACATCTTGTTTAAAGCCCACGCTGGGAGGACACAAAGCTTTAGAGAATTTGCACATCGTTACACAGCTTATGAATGGCAGGGTTGGGATGAGGTCCCTGTTTGTCTGACTTCCACTTATTTAGATTTAGCATATGGCGTTTAAAAAATCACTCCTTTTCATTCTATAGCTCTAGTATGCCTTCTGAAAAACAGGCAACTGGAGTGGCTCGTACCTCCATAGGCTCTCTGTAAAATGGAGATGGCACGTGTCACTCTTCCCTTCTCTTACCGGTGCAGCATGAGCTATGTAAAGTCACAAATACAGGTGATCCTTGAACAATGGGGAGGTACAAATGCTGACCCCTGTGCTGTTGAAAATCCTTGTCTAACTTTTCTCTTCCCCAAAACTTAACCTCTAATAGCTTACTGTTGACCAGAAGCCTTATGATAACATAAAGATCTCATTGACACATATTTTGTATGTTTTATGCATTATTTATTGTATTCTTACAATAAAGTAAGCCAGAGAAAAGAAAATGTTATTGAGAAAATCATAAGGAAAATGCATTTGCAGTACCATACTGTGTTTATCAATACCGTAAGTTTATGCCATCTGTTTACAAGATGAATTGTCTGTTTGAAATGGTGAGCAGCTGCAGCTGCAGACCTCAAGCTATGGTACATGTCAAGCAATTCAACTTTTCCTAGCAACGTCGTGACTTTTGTCTGCTTTCTGGGAGCACTTCCAGCGTCACTAGTGGCACTTTGTATGGGACCCATGGTGCTATTCATGGTTTACGGTATTGCACTAAACACAATGAAAAAGACGTGAGAACTGCGAGGGATCACTTTTTACTGTGATTTGAATTTACTGGAGAGAGGAACTGCTCACACAGACAGACGACACTTGAGCTCACCTGAATAGCAACAGGAGATGGCTACAAAATTATTACCGTAGTACAGTGTGTACCACAGTTGGTTTTATGCAGTTATGATTTCGTACTGCGTCTTTACATTTGCTTAACATACCTCTCCACTGTGAATGGCGCCATATATGGTCTGTAAATGTTTGTGTGTGTAAGCTTTCATAAATTTTAACTTTTTATAATAGATTCGTGTATAATTTATGGTAGTAAATGTTAAAATAGACTAGTAACTACATATATTTTATACATTCATTACATAACTTTTCCTTTTTTTTTTTTTTTGAGATGGAGTCTCGCTCTGTCACCCAGGCTGGAGTGCAGTGGTGCAATCTCGGTTCACTGCAAGCTCTGCCTCCCGGGTTCACGCCATTGTCCTGCCTCAGCCTCCTGAGTAGCTGGGACTACAGGCGCCCACCACCATGCCCGGCTAATTTTTTGTATTTTTAGTAGAGACGGAGTTTCACTGTGTTAGCCAGGATGGTCTCGATCTCCTGACCTTGTGATCCACCTGCCTCAGCCTCCCAAAGTGCTGGGATTACAGGCGTGAGCCACTGCGCCTGGCCGACATAACTTTTCCTTAAATTTTTTCACTAGTTTTAGGCTACATGGTACATCTGTGAACTTTTTAAAATTGTTGAAAATCTCCTAAAAAAATTCAATATATTTATTGAAAACAATCCATGTATAAGTGGACCTGTACAGTTCAAACCTGTGTTGTTCAAGGGTCAACTGTAGTTTTGATTCTGATATTGACTCTGGAGTCAAATAGAAAACAAAACAAAACAAAACAACTACAAAAACAACCAAAAGGCATACTTTAAATAATTGAAAAAAATGGAAACAATAATGTATTATTACTAAAATATATTATATTCAGAATTATTCCGGTAGAACTTGATAGGAACTTAGCTGAAACTTGCTGAGGTGCAGGATGTTATCAGGGATCTCTTTCTCTGTCTTCTCCTCCTCCTCTTTCTCACTCCCTCCCCATCTCATAGCCCAACTCTGGCTTGGCTTCTTAAATGGAACTAAGTGTTGGCTTCTCCGTTAAGCACAGGCTGTCCCTGTGAGATGGGAAGGAGGGTCATTGGCAGCTGCAGGCTGACATCACCCTTCATTCCTGAGATTTCAGAAGGAGAGAGAGCCTCTTTCTCCCAGAGTGCATAACAGTCCCTGAAATAAGAGTTCTGTTATTCCCATGCTTGGGTCATACGCCTTCTCCTAGCTAATCACTTTATTCAGGGTGTTGACGTTCTTTGATCAGCCTGTTTGTGTTCCCCCTTATGATAGAGAAGGTTGGGGAGCTTGACTGATGACCTGTCTGTTCTTGGAGAGGCTGTTATTAAGAGAAAAAGAGTTGTTCTTTGACATCATAAGAGGCTGGGCAGGCCAAACCAACCAAACTTGCCAGATGCTCACTGTAAGAAAATTTTTAAAAATCACATATTACTCCATCATCCTAACATAACTAATTTTGACTTTGTATATTACTGAACAGTCATTTATTTATATTGCTGAATTTACATTATGCAGATTTTTAAGTTATAAAATGTAATGTTAAGTTAAAGTGCTTTTCTGCAGTGTCACGTTAAGAGGATAGAGCATAGGAAACGTCTGTCAGAGGATTATCCTCTCGTGGATGAGTGTAATTTCACCAAAAGCATCCCTACCCACCGTCTTGTAACTACGCTTGCCATAAATTAAGAGGACAGGATCTTTTTCTGGAAAAGTTGTGATAACTGTCACCACTTTGCTTCTCCTTGATTCCCTAGCCTGTGGAGGGTCGTCAAATCCGAGTTCTCTCAGCTGTCTTCACTGGCAGTCCCTCTTCTCCTCCATGCCCTGTCACTTCCTCATGGTGCTGACATCTTCTGGACAATCATAAATGGCAATTTCAACAGCAAAGACTGGAAGATGAGGTTTGAAGCAGGTACCTCTGTGTTAGCTTAAAACTCATTCTGGGTCACACAGTACACGGGTGTCTGGTCACGGCATCTTTTTTGGCACCTCCTTTCTTGTCCCTTCTTTTTAAAAGGCATTCTCCTGCTGGCTGGTGTCCTTTGGGGGTTCTGCTTTGAGCTTCCTCTCTAAAATAAGAGCATTTTGCAGAGTGGTCCTTAGGGAGGGTGGTCCTGTCTGGGTTTGCATAGGACAGACCCAGCTTATGCCTGTTACCCGAGTGTAGCGATTAACTGCACCCATGTTTACTCCCAAACAGGCACTGGCTTGGATTCAGTCAACCTATGAGTTTACTTGCATCGGTTCCTGGGAATATTTGTTAAAATGCACATTATCTGGCCACATCCTAGAGCTACCGAATCAGAATCTCAGTGGGAGGTGGAGGTGATGCCAGAAATTGAGTTTTTCCTTTTTTTTTTTTTGAGACAGAGTCTTGCTGTGTCGCCCAGGCTGAAGTGCAGTGGCATGATCTCGGCTCACTGCAACCTCTGCCTCCTGAGTTCAAGTAATTCTTGTGCCTCAGCCTCCCAAGTAGCTGGGGCTACAGGTGCATGCTACTACACCAGGCTAATTTTTGTATTTTTAGTAGAGACAAGGTTTCAGTATGTTGACCAGGCTGGTCTTGAACTCCTGACCTCAGGTGATCTGCCCACCTTGGCCTCCCAAAGTGTTAGGATTACAGGCATGAGCCACTGTGCCGGGGCAGAAATTGAGATTTTTAATAAGAGGTTCGAGAATCTCTGCTCTATACCCTTGCCACTGAGGGATCAGGGACCAAGTCTGGTGCAGCTTGGGTATAATTTCCTAGTAAATAGAACAGCAGGTTCTCAGAGTAATGTGGTAAGGAAGGAACCTGGGAGGGTTCTCTTAGCCGCATGTCTGCTGGCCCACTCTCACCCCAATCTGCTAGTAGTTCCATTCTCGGGGTAGCAGGCAGGGTCGGCATGCCACAGTGCGGCTTCTCAGAACAGTTCTGTAGGTTTGTGTCTCAAAAGTTTGGCACAGAAATGGAAGTTTCATCAGTGAGGTAACTATTATACCTTTAGTTCAGTTCCTTAATATATGGCCACTTCAAAACGTTCTTGCTTTTTAATGCCCACAGGAATCTCAGGGGCTAGTTAGTATATATATATGATAGCGCATCATGTTGTGGAGGGTTAGGATTAATCTTCTGAATCTCGGCTCTGGTTATGTTACTTTTCTTTCTTTCCTTTTTTTTTTTTTTCTGTTTGTTTGTTTGTTTTGAGATGGAGTCTTGCTCTATTGCACAAGCTGGAGTGCAGTGGAGTGATCTCGGCTCACTGCAACCTCTGCCTCCCGGGTTTAAGTGATTCTCTTGCCTCAGCCTCCTGAGCAGCTGGGACTACGGGCACCTGCCACCACACCCGGCTAATTTTTGTATTTTTACTAGAGATGGGGTTTCGCCATGTTGGCCAGGCTGGTCTTGAACTCCTGACCCCAGATGATCCACCCACCTTGACCTCCTAAAATGCCGAGATTACAGGCACGAGCCGCTGTACCCAGCCAAGGTCATGTTACTTTTCTATTCAAGAAATTTTAATGGGTTTTTTTTCAATGCCTAGAGAATAAAATTCAGACTCCTTAAACTGCCATTCAGATGGTCTGACTGCAACTGCAGGCAGCCTCATTTCCTGCGCTTCTTTCTACACACACCCTTGCTGTGTTCCCATTGCTTCCTGCCTCCCTTCATCCACGCGGGGGCCATTCTGGGCTCTCCACCTTTCATCCTCTTTCCTTTAAGGCCCTACACAAATGCCACCTCCACATGATCCACCTTCAAATGCCGCCATTGAGGTCCACCTTCTAGGTCCCCCCTGTGGAGAGTGATTTATGTATCCCCGGATCTCCCATAGCATTTTATTTATACCACACTAGAGGCATTTACAGCTTTTTCAAAGTTATATTTCAGCTATAGTTTTACGTGTCTTATCTATTTTAGTCAATTTAACTTTGAGGTCAAGAGTTATGAATGATTCCTCTTTCCATTTACTTCTATCTCCTCCCAAGTGCCTAAGATAGTTTCTTAGTGGTATACATATGTGTGCTTAATATATATATATTTTAAAATAAGCGAATCAGTGAATTTATTGAATAAATTAGATATGTGCTAGGTGCTATGGGAGCAATAGAAAGAAGTGTAAGAGCAGATTGCTGTCCTCAGGAGGCTTCCGGTTTAATTGATGAGATCAAACATAAGCATGTAAGAGGTTGACAAATTATAAAAGGCATAAATATAATCAAGACCACAAAATAAAATATGTCATATAATGAGCACATATTGTGTTCATAGATAGCTCATATTCTGAGCACACAAATGCAATATGTAAATTAATGATATGCAAATGAGTAGTACTTTTACAGGAGTTCATGGGATGGAAAGGCCACTCTAGGAGATCAGAGAAGACTTTACAAAACAGAATTTCAGCAGAGATTCTCTAAGGATGGTAGAATGTCAATAGGAAGAATACTGTAGGCCGGGTGCAGTGGCTCATGCCTGTAATCCCAGCACTTTGGGAGGCCAAAGCAGGCAGATCTCTTGAGGTCAGGAGTTCGAGACCAGCCTGGCCAACATGGTGAAACCTTGTCTCTACTAAAAATACTAAAGTTAGCTGGGCATGGTGGTGCCTGCCTGTAATCCCAGCTACTTGGGAGGCTGAGGCATGAGAATCACTTGAACCCGGGAGACAGAGGTTGCAGTGAGCTGAAATCGTGCCACTGCACTCCAGCCTGGGCAACAGAGTGAGACTCCGTCTCAAAAAAACAAAACAAAACAAACAAACAAAAGAATATTCTAGGCTGTTGCAACAGCTTAAGCAAAATACTGAAACATCTTAATTTGCATTGCACTATATTGCTTTGCTAGCTGTTGTAACTTTTTATAAAGCCATGCTTTAAGTGTGGCTGGAATTGTTTAACATTGATTTGCAGAATAATTAGAAATCTATCAAGTAAGCGTATATTTATAGCATGGAAGAAATAGCTGGCTTTGATAGCCGCAGGAAATGTCTATTTGGTCTGCCATTTCACACCACGACCTGCTAAGAGTAGAGTAGGGGACCAGAACCCAGAGCCAGGACTGGTGGGCACCTCCTACCTCTCTCTGTTATCTGCAGAGCTTCTATGGAATGGCCACAGAAAGAAGCATAGAGACATTTGGAATATTTTGAAATATAGCTGAAAGTTAAACAAAGGGAAAGACCATGAAAAAATTGTAAAAGACAACCCAGAGTTAGATCAAGGCTGCATGGGAAAAAAAAGTTCTGCTCTGAGTAGAAAGAGTCTCTGCTGCACAGATGAAATGGAACACTCGAGATGGTGGTATTAGACTTTCCTGTTGGGATTTAAAGTAAACCATGTGGGAGACCCAGAGTTAACTTTTTGTCTGTGAGTTCAGTTCTCAGACTGGCTAAATAAATGTGTATGCATGTGCGTGTAGGTGTGTGTGTATTTACGTATTTTGCCTTCTCTTTTACATTGCAGTGGAAAAAGTTGCTGTAATTTGTAGATTTCTGGATATTCACTCAGTAACCAAAAACCACCTGCTGAAGTACTCCCTGGCACATGCCTTCTGCTGCTTCCTGACAGCAGTGGAGGATGTCAACCCCGCAGTGGCTACCAGAGCTGGTCTCCTGCTTGACACCATAAAGAGGCCAGCATTGCAGGTGACATGTGATGTGTGTTATCTGCTCCGAAGGTGGTTTGTGTCAGCACTACTAAATCATTGCGTTGTTTGTCACATGTCCTAGTCTGTTTGACCTGCTATAACAGAATACCATAAACTGGGTAGTTTATAAACAACAGAAATTTATTTTGCAGATTGTCTGCCAAGGGCCTGCTGTCTAGTTCATAGATGGGGCCTTTGCTGTGTCTAGGGCCTCTTTCATAAGGGCACTAGTTCCATTCATTAGGGCCCTGCCCATATGACCTAATCATCTCTCAAAGCCCCACCTCCTAATACTATCATATTGGTGATTTAGTTTCAACAGGAATTTGGGGGTGAGGCCCTTGCACACATTTTCAGACCATAGCATCACATATAATATTGATGATGATGATGGAGATTTTTTAACTGGAAGAAATATACCAGAACCACACCTTGCTAAAAGATCCCTTGTTGTTATTTGTTGATGCCACTTTTTTTTTAAGACACAGTCTTACTCTGTTGCCCAGGCTGATCATAACTCTCTGCAGCCTGAAACTCCTGGGCTCAAGTGATCCTCCTTCCTCAGCCTCCTGAATAGCTAGGACAACAGGTATACATCACCACACCCACCTAATTTTTAACTTTTTTTTTTGTAGAGACAGGATCTTGCTATATTGCCCAGGCTGGTCTTGAACTCCTGGCCTCCAGCAATCCTCCCGCTTTGGCCTCCCAGAGTGCTGGGATTATAGGCATGAGCTGTACTGCCTGGCCCATTTGTTGATACTTTCTTTTCAGTCTTTGTTCATATGCTGATATTACTTTGGACAGATGTCATTATTGCATAACGTGTGTGTGTGTGTGTGTGTGTGTGTGTGTGTGTGTGTGTGGCAGATTTTAAAACTAGGTTGGTTTATCTTACACCACTTAGCTAGCTCCTGGGCTGGAGGCCTCTGTTGTTAGAGCCTCGATGCTAACAGAAATCAGATAAATTATAGTTTTTTGCTTTGTTTTGTTTTGAGATAGAGTCTCATTTTCTTGCCCAGGCTGGAGTGCAGTGGTGCGATCTCGGCTCACTGCAACCTCCGCCTCCCGGGTTCAGGTGATTCTCATGCCTTAGTCTCCTGAATAGCTGGGACTACAGGCTTACGCCGCCACGCCTGGCTAATTTTTGTATTTTTAGTAAAGACAGGGTTTTGCTATGTTGGCCAGGCTGGTCTCGAACCCCTGGCTTCAAGTGATTCGCCTGCCTCGGCCGCCCAACGTGCTGGGATTAGAGTCCTGAGCCACCGTTGCGCCTGGCCTGAATTATAATTTTAATCAAAGTAAAACATGAGAAGGTAAATATGCTACCATAACAAAACTTCACAAATTAAAGCCAAAGAGACAAGAAATATGAGACCTGGAGAGAGTGGTATATTTATCTTGTTTGGAACCTTTATTTTTTAGTGGAGACACCAAGTCTCAGAGAGATAATGTGACTTATCAAAGGACACAAAGTGATTTAGTGAGAAAATCAAGATTAGAGCCTCCAAAGTTCTGATCTACTGTTTCTCCATGTTGCATCTGATTTATTATTTTGTTGTTATTATTCAACTAATGATAGCAAGAGCTAACATTCCTCAGATAGCTACTGTGTTTCCAGGGCAGTGTGTTAAAAGTGTCCTGTTATGCATTATCTTATTTAATCCTCACAGTTACCTTTTGTGTGTTCTCATTTTACAGATAGAGATGCTGAGGGTTAGAAAGGTTAAGCCACCTTTTCAGAGTCACATAGCTAGTTATCTGCAGAGGAAATTCAGCACTGATTTATAATACAGTCCACATACTTAAGTGTGTGTGTGTGTGTGTGTGTGTGTGTGTGTGTATGTGTGCATACACTGTCTCCCAATCCAGTGTAAACTTCTTCCTGCATTTTAAGACCAAGAAGCAAGGGCAAGCTTGCACGACCTGAAAGACTGAAGGGTTATGCTGCCTGTGGCACATTCTTTTTTTTGTAAAATCTCCAGCTGACTTCTGAATAGTTCTTCTCTGTTGATCTTACCAGGTACTTCTATGTCCTACCCCTGCTTAGGGCCTGGAACATAGGAGGCACTCATTAGATGACAGCTGAATTAATGAATGGGATGTTTGGATGAATTGCAATTTTTAAATCTCATTCTGTTAAAAAGAGGGGGAATGGTAAACTCAGACACTAGAGGAACAGGTTCTCAGTCCATTCCAACTTTGATTAACATTCTATGTTCCACTCACATTCCAAGAAAACCAGGTGACTTTGCTTTTTTCGGAATCATGAAATTTTGGATTGAAAGTAGATTTCTAGACCATCTTTTTGTGTATTCTAAAATGTAACTTTGAAAGTACGCTTCTCTTAATGACTACAGGCATTAAAACCAGATGCAGCTGGGCGTGGTGGCTCGCGCCTGTAATCCCAGCACTTTGGGAGGCCAAGGCGGGCAGATCACGAGGTCAGGAGATTGAGACCATCCTGGCTAACACAGTGAAACCTCGTCTCTACTAAAAATACAAAAAATTAGCCGGGCGTGGTGGCGGGTGCCTGTAGTCCCAGCTACTTGGGAGGCTGAGGCAGGAGAATTGCTTGAACCCGGGAGGCGAAGGTTGCAGTGAGCTGAGATCCCATCACTGCACTCCAGCCTGGGCGACAGAGTGAGACTCCATCTCAAAAAACAAACAAAGAAACAAACAAACAACAACAACAACAAAAAACCCAGATGCATTGACTTGAGGGTATTTGGATTAAGTGGTTATTATTTAACGCATTAGAAAACCAATAGCATGCATTTAGTTCAGATTTCTGAATAAAAATTCAAGAGATATTCTACAAGGAAGATAAATTCCTCTTCTACATTTTTCTTTCCTACCAAAACTTCCAATCAAAAAAGATTCCAGTGGGATCATTCTACATTATAAGTTTGAATTGAGTAGGCTGCCTTGTTTCATTGACTTTGCCTAGTATATCGGCTTTGAAGTAACTTAGATGTTTATATCTGACTTTCTTCTTTTCTTTTTTTTTTTTTCTCCTCTTTCCCAGGGTCTATGTCTTTGTCTTGACTTCCAGTTTGATACTGTGGTTAAAGACAGACCCACAATTTTGAGCAAGCTTTTACTCTTGCACTTTCTTAAGCAGGATATTCCTGCTCTGAGCTGGGAGTTCTTTGTCAATAGATTTGAGACGCTTTCTTTGGAAGCCCAGCTACATTTGGATTGTAACAAGGAATTTCCTTTTCCTACAAGTAAGTAAAATGAAGAACTTGCTGTAAACCGTTGCAGTTCCCATTGTGCTTGCCTAGACAAACAGAAGACATTGGCATGTCGTTTAATTCCTCTACAGAGGATGCCTTGACCTCATGCACTCAATTCATTAAATGATTATTGAATAGCTGCTGTAGTAATCCATAGATTTAAGCATATCCTGGCATTCCAAAATCAGAATTCTTTTCATTTCCTTGACCTATGATAACCATTTATGACTGTGTGTTCCCTAAATATGATTCAGTCATTATGTTTATAACATTTGTGAGCAATTTTAGGAAGCATATTTGCACCTTGCAAACTCACTCTTGCATACTTTCTAAATTTCAATAGTTTTGGGGACATAGGTGGGTTTTGGTTACATGGATAAGTTCTTTAGTGGTAATTTCTGAGATTTTGGTGCACCCGTCACCTAAGCATTGTACATTGTACCCAATGTGTAGTCTTTTATCCCTCACCCCCCTTCCACCCTTCCCCCCAAAGTCCCCAAATTCCATTCTGTCATTCTTATGTCTTTGCATCCTCATAGCTTAGCTCCCACTTACAAGTGAGAACATACAATATTTGGTTTTCCACTTCTGCATTACTTCACTTAAAATAATGTTCTCCAACTCCATCCAGATTGCTGTGAATGCCATTATTTCATTCTTTTAAATGGCCAAGTAGTATTCCACGGTACATATGTATACCACATTTCCTTTATCCACTTGTTGATTAATGGTCATTTAGGCTGGTTCCATATTTTTGCAATTGTGAATTGTGCTGCTATAAACATGCATGTGCAAATGTCTTTTCCTATAATGACTTCCTTCCCTCTGGGTAGAGACCCAGTAGTGGGATTGCTGGATCAAATGGTAGTTCCACTTTTAGTTCTTTAAGGAATCTCCATACTGTTTTCCAAAGTGATTGTACCAATTTACACTCCTACCAACAGTGTAAAAGTGTTCCCTTTTTACCACATCCCCACCAATATCTGTTATTTTTGGATTTTTAAATTACGGCATTCTTGCAGGAGTAAGGTGGTATCTCATTGTGGTTTTAATTTGCATTTCCCTGATAATTAGTGATGTTGAGCATTTTTTCATATGTTTGTTGGCCGTTTGTATATCTTCTTTTGAGAATTTTCTATTCATGTCCTTTGCCTACTTTTTGATGGGATTATTATTATTATTTTGCTGATTTGTTTGAGTTCCTTATAGATTCTGGATATTAGTCCTCTGTCAGATGCATAGTTTGCGAATATTTTTCCCCATTCAGTGGGTTGTCTGTTTACTCTGCGGATTATTTCGTTTGCTGTGCAGAAACTTTTTAGTTTAATTAGGCCCCATCTGTTTATTTTTGTTTTTGTTGCATTTGCTTTTGGGTACTTGGTCATGAACTCTTTGCCTAAGTCAATGTCTAGAAGAGTTTTTCTGATGTTGTCTTCTAGAATTTTTATGGTTTCAGATCTTAGATTTAGCCTTTGATCCATCTTGAGTTGATTTTTGTATAAGGTGAGATACGAGTATCCAGTTTCATTCTTCTAGATGTGGCTTGCCAATTATCCCAGCACCATTTGTTGAATACAGTGTCCTCTCCCCACTTTATGTTTTTATTTGCTTTGTTGAAGATCAGTTGGCTGTAAGTATTTAGCTTTGTTTTTGGGTTCTCTATTCCATTCCATTGGTCTACAAGCCTATTTTAATACAAGTACCATGCTGTTTTGGTAACTATAGCCTGTAGTATAGTTTAAACTCCAGGAATGCGATGCCTCCAGATGCATTCTTTTTGCTTAGTCTTGCTTTGGCTATGTGGGCTCTTTTTTTGGTTCTGTAGGAATTTTAGAATTGGTTTTCTAGCTCTGTGAAGAATGATGATGGTACTTTGATGGGAATTGCATTGAATCTGCTGCCCAGGCTGATGTGTAGTGGTGTCATCATAGCTCACTGCAACCTCCAACTCTTGGGCTCAAGCAATCCTCCCAGCTAATCTTCCTGAGTAGCTAGGACTATGGGGGTGAGCCACCATACCTGGCTAATTTTTCCTTTTTTGTAGAGATGGGGGTCTTGCTATATTGCCCAGGCTGGTCTCAAACTCCTGGCCTCAAGGGATCCTCCCACCATGGCCTCCCAAATTACTTAGGATTACAGGCATGAGCCACCACACCTGGCCTCTTGCTTAGTTATTAATCAGTTACCTACAGCTCTGAATAGGTGGAGAAAAGACTTTTGTCACTCAACTATCCAATGATAACAAAATTAGGTAATTTAATCTTGTGGTCTAAGCAGAAAAAAAATCATGATAGGCAATAGTCATTTTTGTATGTAGCACTCATCATAGAGGGAGATGTATATCCATGAAAAATGTATTTTAATATTGAAACTCTACACAGATGGATTGTTTTAGACTAGGTGGATTACAAAGCCCTATGTAAAGGAGAGTGATACTCTCTTTAATTCCTTTTGCAAAGCCATCACTGCTGTGAGGACCAATGTTGCTAACCTCAGCGATGCAGCCTTATGGAAGATCAAGAGAGCTCGCTTTGCAAGAAACCGCCAGAAGAGTGTACGTTCCCTGAGGGACAGCGTGAAAGGGCCTGTGGAATCCAAGAGGGCGCTCTCCCTCCCTGAGACCCTGACCTCCAAAATTCGTTGAGTATCTTCTTTCATCCTTCCGTTAAATCTGTTTAATGTCTTTCTGAGGCTGATTTGTCTTGTTGAATGTTCACAGAGAGTATAGCATGTTTAGCAAACTGAGTTTGTTCAATAAGTTTGGCTTTCAGATTCCCTAGAGAATCACCTCAGGGGTATAAATGCCTAGGGTTGCTTTTCATAGTTTGCTGGGGTAGCAAAGCCCTGATCCAACAGTAGATGTTTTTGAAATGTAAAAGGCAGCAAATGCATTGATGCTTGGCATGCAACTTGGAAGAAACATTTGCTCCTAAGTCCTAGGACACCAAAGTTTGCACCACCAGCCTTGTATCTTAAGAGCTTTCTGAATAAGACTTAGACAATAAGACCTATCATGGCTAAGGAGGGACAGTTGAAATTTGGAATGTATTTTTTTTTTCATGTCTGATAGAAGCAGCCACACAAGCCCCCTAAGACAAACCAATAATAATGATTGCTTTTGAAATAGAGAAATCGGGCTGAGAAATTGAATTTCTGCTCATCTTCACCAGATAATTTATAAATAAAAATAAGCTTCATTGCCAATATTTTTAAAAAGACCATATATACTTGCTCTATAAAAGGTCTTTCTTTATATTATAGTTTTAAAGAGAATAAAATTTTCCTTAAATTACCAAATGACTAGATAAACTCTAATGATTAGTAATGACTCATGAAGGACAAATAATTAAAAATTCATTACTAAATCACCATACTAATGAATATGTTTAAATATATTACTAACTTGTATTAAATGATTTAATCTTTAAATAATCACTGTGAAGTAAATAAAATAATGACCCAAAACCTATTTCTTATCCTGTCAGAAGTTGAAAGGTCTGTTTTTCATTGGCATTTATTAGAATACAGCCTTATATAACATAACCATTTATAATCATAAATCTGATTTGATTTTATTCATTACATTTTCTCTATTTTATGACAAGCTATGGAAATGTGTTCTTTTAAACTTTGGGAGAGTTAAGTATGAATGAAAGTTCTTTAAGTAATCAATAACCCAGTTTTTCAGGGAGCAAAGGTAATCACAGGTGATCATTTAAGAATAGCCAGTGGTAGTGCTAGGCCCCAGGTGAAACTGTTTAAATCCTAGAAACCAATACCTAGATTAAATAAATAACAAATTTTATATGAGTTTCCCAGCTCTATTTATATCCTAACTGATAAGTTTAGAATAGAAAGTTTATTTATTGTTATTTCTTGTTCATTAATTCACATGACAATTTTGAAGATGAAGTAACATTGAAGGATGTTCTTATGGTTCAGATAAAAACTGCAAAACGTTTGTTACATAAACAACTTTTATGTGATGTTAATTCAAATAGAAAAATGAAACCTGCCCCTACTATCCCACAAAGTTAGCACTGAGTATATTTTCTAGGCTCCAGTTGTCTGTAATGCTTATTTAAATAGAGTTGTTGTTGATTTTTAAGCTATGAGGTTGACCAGGCATGAGCAGTCTGCTCCAGCTCTCGGTGGGACACCCGAACAGACGCCAGGTGGGTACTTCTGACATTGAAGGGCCATGTACAAGTGTCTATCACAGGTGGACAAGGTAGAGAATGCGGTGTCTCTAACTGGACCAGGGTGATATACCTAGGATTTGCAAGCTCAAAAGGGTCTTACCCCAGATGTTCAAGTGTTTGAGCCCCTGATATGGCAATTCTTTCCATTTTGATATTAACAGATGACTTTTGATTCCATTAACTTTTGGTCCAGTAAGAAGCATCATATCACCTGAGTCTGTACCTTCCCCAGAGAGCCAGTATGACTAGAGCTATCCATAGTATTTATATTTGTATGTGTCTTTACACATAGAAATATTTTGTTCATATATATCTGCTATAGGAAAACCATACATTTCATTTACATTTTAAAAGGTTATACATTTGAACCACTGTCATCCGCTCATCCCCTTAGCCATTCCTGATTCTTTGCAACTCTACATGCATTTCTGTTTCTCAGAGAAAGGAGAATTTCCTCTGTTTGGAGGACCATAGCATGATACAGTTTAATGATCATTTGATGTTCTGTGATATATTACAATTTATCATGAAGTAGCCTAAGAGGGCATTGGCAAGGAGATTCCACACGAATCGTGCCGTGACTCACTGGGAAGATTGTGAAGGTTCCGAATACCTGCTTATTAGTCAAAAACAAATTTGGTAACTCCCACCTATGTATCATGCTATAGAACATTTGAGTTTTCATCTAAGACTACTAGTTTTAAGATAAATGTTTCAGAATGGTACAGACATTCTCAGAAGGAAAATTTCAAGTAAGGAGACTTTAAAGATCATTATGTTTTATAAAAAGGACGTTTGAAAGAGAGGGAGTCCGAAGTGGGAGGGGAGAGAGAAAATCCCAGAGATCATCCAGGCAGACAGCAGATGGTGGCCAAAGTCTTTTCTCTTTTAAAATTGATGAGAAAAAAGGAATAGCAAACATTTGGTAGAGTCCCTCTACCTTGCCTTACACATCGCTCATGTACGCTACTGTGCTGTGATTTTTTTTAAAAGAATAAAAATAAGAACTTCTGATTCAAAGCTTCATTAGAAATATGAAATCCATGCAGTTCCCCTTCAGTGAGGCATTTTTGAGATTGTTCTTAGTCAGTTTCATAAATTATCTTTATTTTACTCTAGCTTGTCTCTTTGTCTTAAAGCTTAGCTGAGAAGCTAGTCTTTCATGATAATTATCCGTTTTAACAATCCAACCCAAGAAGTCCCCTCACATCTCTGTGGGAAAACATGTACATGTGTTTCTCGCAGTTAAAAAAAGTCTTCAGGCATCTAATTATTCCACCAAAAGTGGCCAGATGGAAAAGAGGCAGATAACAGCATTGTTTAAATTAAATATGAAGCTAAAGCTTCAGGAAAGGTAATTTACATGACACCATCATAAGCAAAACTTGCTTAGATATGGAAATAGCTGGCTCAGTTTATAAGGCAATTTCAAACTACTGTAGGGTTCCATTTTTGCATTATTATTTACTGGGCCCTGACTGTTTCTAACTTGGAAGCAAGGACATGCCAGATTTATCATAAGATTGTGGAGAATGGTTTAAGACAGTAATTAAATGGAAACTGAAGAACTTGCTACTTAACGAACATACTTTTTTTGATCCAAGTAATGAGCTCCTCTTTGCGGACCTCTTATTGATTAGACTTGAAATAAAGCAGATTCCCCTTTATACAACAAGATTTAAATTTAATTGCTGTTTAGGTTGAACTTTTTGGCAGTGGATTTACAATTTATGACTCTCTGATCTTAACCTTTACATGATACCCACAGAAAATGGAATAGAAAATTCTGTTTTCTATAGAAAGTATACTCTGCAAGGTTTGCAGAGAGTCACATTCCTCTATGACTTTTCAAATCAAAGGCTTTGTGCATCTAAATAAAATTCATAGAATCTTATAGCTGAAACATTAGTGATGTGTTAACAGTCTCATTTTATAGAGGAAGAAACTGATTCTCACAAAAGAACAAGCTTGTTGGTGACTGATCTGGGTCTCAAGCCCAGAGGTCCTGAGCTCTGTAACAAGGCAAGTAACTGCCCGTAGGAATTCAGCACCTTCATTTCATCCTAATTGATGGGATACACAATCTTTTTAACTGCTAATCTACAATTTGTATGATTAGACATAAGGAGTACTTTCACTGGTGCTGTAAGAACCAGGAAATTTTGTCTTCTTATATTTAGAATACTGATGAAGATTAATTGAATAGAATGCAGCAATTATTATGTTATATAAGCACAATACTGAACTAATGGTATCAATCCCATGTGAACATAGGGTGCTTAATTATATCATGTTCCTCATCGCCTGGAACACATAATTAAACAATAATAGGTATGTAATAATGATAATCCTTCCTGTATATATAGTATCTCTTTACTTACAGGAAAACTAATGTAGTGAGGGATTAAGTGATTCTGCTTTGGTGATTGCTTAAGGTCACATATGACTAACTAGTTAGGATCAGAACTGATGCTGACATTTAAGGGATTTGGCTTTCTTTCTTTCTACCACAACTACCTCTTGATGAACTGGTCTTAGGGTATTTCTGCCCTGTGGGACGTGAGGACACCAGTCTGGTTATGGAGTTGGCCTGGGCTTTCAGGCCTGCTACAGAGTGGCTTAAGGCCATGAGTGTCCAGACCAAAAGACTTTGCCAGTTAGGACCCCAGATTGGTCCAGAGCTATCCCCATCTCTCGTGGGACTCGCGTACTCCAAGTTCTGCCTCAGCCTGCAGAGAAACCTGGAGATCTCTTGGCCTGCATTTGTATCCATAAGAGAAGGTGCCCAGTACTAGTTAGGATCAATAAAGCACTCTTGCATTGACCTTTCCTGTCTCGTTAGTGTCCCAGCCTAGAATTCCAAATAGCTTTTCTTTGGGCTCTTTCTTTCTACAGATGGTTTATGATTCACTTCTTCACTAACTTGCAAAATGCCTATTGACCATTAAGATCCAGTTGTACAGTTGTACAGTCAGAGTACAGTTGTTTTTATAGGAATACTCTTGTTTGAAGATATGTTTTTGGGAAGTGACAATTTTTGTTCAACAAATATTACAAATACTTTTTTTGAGATGGGGTCTTGCTATGTGGCTCAGGCTGGTCTTGAGCTTCTGGGCTCAAGGGATCCTCTCACCTCAGCCTCCCGAGTAGCTTGGATCAGAGGTGTGTGCCACAAATGCTTGTTCAACAAATATTTATTTTTCACCTGCTGGACTAGGAAATACGAAGAATACAAAGGTGCTTCGGAAATTTTTATACTCTTAACTTGCTTACGGCCAAGTAAGGGATATTAAGTATGAACATCAGTAAACTCTCATCTTGAGTGAAAGTGACAGTACGTAGGATGAGTCATGTCAAATGCAAAGGGAGGGGAGCTTTCTACCAGCTGGAGACATCAGGGAAGGTCTCATGGACAGGTGGCTTTTCAGCCAGGCTTGATTGGTGGATGAGACATAAACACATGATAATAGGATGTGGAACAGGAAGGAGAAAAGGCAGGGATGGGGATCATAGGAGGATATGAAGCTAGCCACTGCCCCAGCTTTCCAGCCCTGCTGTGGATGTGTGCACACACAAGGGAAAACTGAGGTAAGGAAGCAGGGAGATGAGCGAGGCAGTGTAGTGAGAGCTGCCTGTGGAATGGAACCTCATTTATAGTGCTTACTCATTGGCTGCCCTGGACCAAGTGCAGAGTAAGCTCATGGAGGGATCCTTTCTTCCTCTACCTAATTGTCACTTGTTGGTTTGGCAGAGGGGTCAGTGAGTCAGTTCACATAGAGAAACGTTCCAATATTCCTGCTGCTTTGGGACTTTATCAATTTTTCTCTTATACAGAATGTAAGCTCTGACATATTTATTTGAGTTTAGTACACTTTGACAGACATTTATGTATAATAAGTATCTACTATATGTCAGACATTGGCCCCTATTCTGTGAGGGATATAAAGATGGATAAAATATGTCATTTGCCTTCAAGAAGCCTATGTTCTTATTGGAGTATTAAGGCAAATGAATACACAAAATGTTCTGCCTTGCATAATTGTCATTGGCCACATGGGAGTTAGGAAAATGCTAAAGGAAATTTTCCTCCATTCTTTTTTTCTCTCCTGTCTTCCCTCCTTTCTTGTCCTTAGAAATTTAAAGAATTTAGGGATCACATCCAATTGCTGAGAGGAATATTGGGTATATCTAATAAGAATGGCTTTTGGAGACCAGTTTATAGCACAAAATTGTTGGGGGAGGGTAGAGAACCACCTTGCAAGGTGAAGAGAGCACCATGAGCAAAGGAGCAAAGAGGGAAAAACGTTGGCTCCATTCTGAGATCCACGAGTAGCCCAGCTTGTAAGAACGTTGACCATTTCGGGTGAAATAATAGGAGATAAGTCTGGAAAAGCAGATCCTGATCCTGCCTGGTTTCAAATCATCTGAATAAATAATGTTGTATTACACTTTGGAGTTTCAATCAGTTACACAGCTCTGTGGGCAGATTGTCATGGAATCAGTCCACATTAAAGGTATGGTAGGAATAGCTCTGCCTCCATAATTATAATTATAAATATATTTTCTCTTTATAGAAAATATAAAGTCAGACCCTTTAACATGTTAAATCTCTATGGTTAGGACAGATATAGGAATTTCACAGACTAGAATTCAATACTATTAAGCGTTTTGTTTTCTTAGAGAAAATGCTTCTAGGCATTTAGTTTTGAAATGGAAATTTCGTACCTTTTCTAGGTTAAAACATTAATATTGTCTTTATCGATGGAGAACATTTCAGCTTATCCACAACTCATTTTTCTTAGGGATTTGATTAAGGTAACTTGTCTTTATGAAGAGTGCACCAGTCACAAGCTTACTCTATTTCAAAGAGAGTCAATAAACGAAGTGCAGATTTGCAAAGCCCACTCTGGAGGGGTAAATTATTAGAATAAAAAGAGATTAAAATTTTTTTTATGCAAAAGTTTCCATAAACATCCTTTTTTCAGTACATTTGTTAAAGATTACTCATTACTTGCTATTCAGGGAAAGCAGCAAACTTAAGATCAGTGAAAATGATCTAGTGAGATGGGCATATATGAAATGACAGTCATCAGGAAAATATGATGTGATGGGAAAACTCAGGGTTGCACATTGTTTAGAAACATGCCCACTTGTAATGAGAAGAAGAGTTTTTAAATATTTAAGCTGAAGTCTGATGGTCTATTTTCTAGACTTGAATTGGGATGGAAGGAAACAGGGGCAGGGTCCCAACTGGGCCTTGCTGGGAGCTCCCTTTCTTCTGTGTTGAGGTCCCTTGATTCTCAGCACTATAAAACAAAGGAGCAACTTCCTCTCATACACTCTCCAGTTCCAATTTTTAGCTTTGGGACTTTGGAGTTGAGCCAGTGTGGACATGAGGTGGCTGAGCAGGACTGAGTGATACATGTTCTCTTCAACCTTGCACCCCAGAGCTAAAAGGAGTTGAAGACTGAAGCTATATTGTAACAGCCATTACTTGCTGCCACAATAACATTGAACCCTGCAGGGAACCCTGTCATATTCTTGGCCCAAACATGTCCAAAGCAATAATGGCCTTCTAGTTGTAAAGTAATACTCTAGTGGAAAAACAAATCTAGAGTAAATATTTTTCTTTTCTTTTCTTTCTTTCTTTTTTTTTTTGAGACAAGGTCTTGCTTTGTTGCCCAGGCTGGAGTAGAGTGGCATGATCACAGCTCACTGCAGCTTCAACTTCCCAAGCTCACGTGATCCTCCTGCCTCAGCCTCCCGAGCAGCTGGGACTACAGGTGTGCACCACCATGTCCAGCTAATTTTTGTATTTTTTGTAGAGACCAGGTCTTGTCATGTTGCCTAGGCTGGTCTCAAACTCCTGGGCTCAAGTGATTCTCCCACCTCGGCCTCCCAAAGTGCTGGGATTACAGATGTGAGCCACTTTGCCCAGCCTGAGTAAACTATTTTTCAATGCTGAAGAAATAGCCCTGTAAACTTTTTCTATTTTGCCTTACAAGGATTTACATAGGTATTGTATTTGGTCAAATCATATATTATGAACCACATGCTGTGATGCTTCACCTTTCTAGCCTCTCATTGAAATAGGGTGTTCCACATACATTGATTTTTTTCCTGATGCATGCCTAATAAGTAATTATAATATTAACAATTTATTGATCACCCTGCATGTGAAACACTGTAATAAACAAATTCTTAGGTTTTATTTGAATAATTTTTGATAAAAAGTTTCTCTAAAGTGCATCGTACATACTCATTCCTTCATGAACAGATTCTATGAGACAGAAAAGTGTGAGTGTCCTGGAATCATACTAAAGTGTGTCAGATGGTTTTCTCTGTATTAGAGGCTCTTACACTAAGCTGCCTCTGTTGCCTCTTCACTTACTGTCAACTATCCCTTCTCAGCAGTTCACGTTTGAACAGACCAACATTCATCTGATTGTCTGGGAAACTCGACAACTAAGCTTGTTACCTTATGTGCAGGTCTGAACTGGTAAATTCCGAATTTGACCTTCATGCTCCTATCCCAGAGAAAAAGTATTTGGGCTTGAGATAGCAAATTTCTGCAATTCCCAGAAACATTTCTTATGCCTCGCTTCTCTTGGCTGTGTCCTGGAAGGCTGAGATTTTGCCAAATTAACTGAGGAGTTAATAGGTATAAATTACTGCCTAACTCTTTGTTGCATCCTTTATACCATAATTATAATGGGTGTAACCAAGGCTTCGTTTATAATGGTTTGTAACCAAAGCTTGTCATCATTTAGTAGAATGTTTCCTTGCAGAATGAGAGATGAGAATGCCAGTGTGCTGATCTAACCCACCAGACAAAACATTTGTTTTCAATTTAGAAATTCTAATGTTGCTTATTAAAAAAAAAGGACAAGAGTATTTTGAATAATCCCCAAACCATAAATATAGAAGAGCAAATATCAGTCTTCCTTCTCCCAAAGTCCTGAACCAAACCTGATAAGAAGGGGCAGAAGAACAAAGAGAGACAAGGTAACTTCTGACTTTGAAAAATAACAGAGAAAGTCAATGTCAGGGAGCTGCTCAGATGCTGTTATTTACTAGGTTAAGAGGAGGCCAAGGGCGAAGGTATTTTTTCTTTCCATGTGAACTTTCCGCTCACCTTCATGTGGTGTTTTTCTGTTTTTAAAAGTTCATGCTTCGCTCTCTTTCTGTTTGTGTCCTCTCCCTTCCTTGTATGTTTCTCATGACATACAGCAGGGCTTATAATTTGCTATTTATAATTTTGACTATTTCATTAAAAGAGTACCTATTGCTAATATCTCAGGGTTTGGAAAAGATTTGTTTTTTGCACTAGCTGATTAATGAACATAACTAAATTGAGATAATAATTTAAACAAAATAACCCAGTGGTTTTGCCCTCAGTGGATTTTAGACTATAATGTTTTGTAGTTATTCTTACATGCTTATTTTACAAAGCTAGAAGGGAAACTTCCTTTATCACTGAGGATAAAACTTTGCCAACATATTAAAAAATTTGCTAAATGCAAAATTTATGTAGGCATTTGTCTTGCTGTTTCAGGATAATATTGCTTCATAGCACCCTATTTTTATTCCCATTCCCTAATTCTCCCAGATTACTTGGTTGTTGATGAATACAATAACTTTCACCCCTGGACTAGGGCTCTGCCTACTAGGCCATATTGTGCCTTTAAGTTTCTTAAAGTCTGTCTGGAGCAGAAAATTTTGTAGACGCAGAAACAAGGGTGCCTTATCAATATCTAAGAGAGATTTTAGTGTCACTTCACTTGTGAGCGAGCCACCCACTGACAGCCTTTCTTCTACTGACAGGACAACAATCTCCTGAGAATGACAACACCATCAAGGACCTGCTCCCAGAAGACGCTGGGATCGACCACCAGACAGTTCACCAGCTGATTACAGTGCTCATGAAGTTCATGGCCAAGGATGAAAGCAGCGCCGAGTCAGACATCAGCAGTGCAAAGGCCTTCAACACGGTCAAGCGACACCTGTACGTCTTACTCGGCTATGACCAGCAGGAAGGTTGCTTCATGATTGCACCTCAAAAAATGCGCCTGTCAACTTGCTTTAATGCATTCATTGCAGGAATTGCCCAAGTAAGTGTAATAACAGCTTTCAGAAGTCACAACTTTATACTTTTAGTAGAAGCAAGGCATTACATACCATGTAGCCAACGTTGGTTCAGCATAAAGGTTTGTACAAATTGCTTGGTATTATGCAGGAGTATGTGGAGGGGAATGTGAACATTAGTAAGAATTGGGAGCCTGGCTGAGGAATAGTGAGACAGAGAATGACAGAGAGAGAGACTGTGTGCGTGTGTGTGTGTGTGTGAGAGAAAGATGCTAACCTTGTAGCATATGAAGAGTGTCTGTACCTTGATATGATAGTTACATAATCATTTTACTATATTTGGTTTCTTTTTTTTTTTTTTGAGATGGAGTCTCGCTCTGTTGCCCAGGCTGGAGTGCAGTGGTGTGATCTCAGCTCGCTGCAAGCTCCGCTTCCCGGGTTCACGCCATTCTCCTGCCTCAGCCTCCCAAGTAGCTGGGACTAAAGGCGCCCGCCACCACGCCCAGCTAATTTTTTATATTTTTAGTAGAGATGGGGTTTCATCGTGTTAGTTAGGATGGTCTCGATCTCCTGACCTCGTGATCCGCCCATCTCGGCCTCCCAAAGTGCTGGGATTACAGGCGTGAGCCACTGCGCCCGGCCAGTATATTTGGTTTCTAGATCACTGTGCTTATTTTTTTTCAATTCCTAACCAAAAATACTTAAATTTGGTTTGTTAATTCTATGTTAGAAATTATAATTTTAGTTTATATTAATTTCAATTGTATCTTACTGAAGAAATCTTTCCAGTTAGAAGGAGGTTCTAATATTCACATGTTCCAATACTTTGTTTGGTGTAAAACAGCTAAATTTGGAGCTACGTAAAGCCTTGTTTTCTCTGTGTGTTTCAGCTACTTTCCATTTGGTATTACACACTCAAATTTACATTTATCTATTAAAATTGCCATTTTATCAAACATTTTCATGCACAGTAAAAAAAAAAAAAAAGAATTGGTAGCCTGGTATCATCAAGGGAGCATGGGAGATTTTTTTCCTTTTGTAAAATGTACATACAATTTGCCATTTTAACAGTTTTAAGTGTACAGTTCAGTGGCATTGAGTAATTTTATGTTATTGTGTAACCATCACAAGCATCCATCCTCAGAACTTTTTTATCATCCTAAACTGAAACTCTGTACCCATTAAACAATAAGAGAGTATAGGCTTTTTTGTTTGTGTGGTTTTATTTTTATTTATTTATTTATTTATTTATTTTGAGACGGAGTCTCGCTGTGTCACCAGGCTGGAGTGCAGTGGCGCAATCTCGGCTCACTGCAAGCTCCGCCTCCTGGGTTCAGGCCATTCTCCTGCTTCAGCCTCTGGAATAGCTGGGATCACAGGCGCCCGCCACCACGCTCAGCTAATTTTTTTGTATTTTTAGTAGAGACGAGGTTTCACCATGTTGGTCAGGCTGGTCTTGAGCTCCTGGCCTCAAGTGATCCACCCACCTTGGCCTCCCAAAGTGCTGGAATTACAGGCATGAGCCACGGCGCGCCCGGCCACTGTTTGTGTGGTTGAAAAAAAAAAAAAAAATCCTCTTCCTTTTTTGGCTTCAGGTGGAGAGAGTTGAATTAATCATACAACTTAACTTTATGCCACACCATCATCACTGGCTTTTCCATGTGCATCTGCTCCTTCTAACTGCTGTATTGCATGCCATGGTGGACAGACACCATACTTCACTCATCCATTCCCCTAGTGATGGACTCATATTGCTCCCAATGCCTCACTACCCCAAACAGTTCAGTAATAAGCATCTTTGTATACACACCGTATCAGCCAATGTGAGAATTCCTTAGGGAGATGGATCCAGAACAATTGCTGGGTGGTAGGGTAAATGTATGCCTAATTTGGTCAGTGCTACAAATCTCACTCTCCAGAACAGCTGCACCAATCTGCAAAGATAGAGGACTTGGGGCTACAGAGATGTGGATATGAATTTCAGCTCCACCTCTGTTATTAGTTGCTAGGGCTTAGGCACTCTCTGCTTGCTTGCTTATTGGTACACAGATTTCCTTTTTTGATAGATTAGAGAAAACATATTGCAAAGCACCTTGATCAATGCCTGTCTCATGGTAGGAACCCAATAGATGATTGCTGTTATTGTCTATTAGCTCAAATAGATTGTAACATAATGAACAAAGATGAGCAACGTGAGAGCAATGTGCGTGTAGTCGTCCTGTGCTGATGCTGATAACTGGATGGATCACTGCTTTTTCTCAGCTGTCACTGTTTCAGATACCACAGCCTCCCTCCCTCTTCTCCCCACCCTCTAAATCCACATTATGCATGTCTACTTTAGAAATATAAGCTAAAATCAAGGCTGGGCATGGTGGCTCATGCCTGTAATCCCAGCACTTTGGTAGGCCGAGGTGGGAGGATCACGAGGTCAGGAGTTCGAAACCTGCCTGGCCAATATGGTGAAACCCTGTCTCTACTAAAAATACAAAAATTAGCTGGGTGTGGTGCCGTGTGCCTGTAGTCCCAGCTACATGGGAGACTGAGGCAGGTGAATCGCTGGAACCTGGAAGGTAGAGTTGCAGTGAGCCAAGATTGCACCACTAAACTCCAGCCTGGGCGACAGAGTGAGACTCCATCTCAAAAAAAAAAAAAAAAGAAAAAAGAAAAGAAGAAAAGAAAAAAAGAAATATAAGCTAAAAATTAAAAATTAAATTTTTATATGGGGTTTGTATAACTCCAGAAAACCCGTGTCAAAAATAACTTCCTAACATTTTGGCATATATTGTTCCCTCCAAATTTATACACATACATAATTTCATACTCATGTATGTCCGCACATCTTTACAATAATAGGTTCATATTATACATACTGATATATATGCCACCTTTTAAAAATTTTTTTATTTCAATGGGTTTTTGGTGAACAGGTGGTGTTTGCTTACATGGTTAAGTTCTTTAGTGGTGATTTCTGAGATTTTGGTGCAACCTTTTTAAACCTAAAATTTATTATGAAATTTATATCATGTAAATAAATTTGTATCATATTCTGTATAGTGGCTACATAGTTTTCTGCAGTTATACAAACAGTATTTTGTTTATCTAATCCCATATTATTGAATATGGAGGTTGTTTTCAGTTTGGGGTGACTATAAACAAAGCCATGTTGAATTTCTTTATACATACATTTTGGAACACTTGTCTGATTATGTCTTTGGGATATATTTAATGGCTGTATTAGAGGGTATGTGCTTTTTCTTTCTTTCTTTTTTCCTTTTTTTTTTTTTTTTTTTTTTGAGACAGGGTCTCACTCTGGTAGCCCAGGCTGGAGTGCAGTGGTGTGATCATGGCTCACTGCGGCCTTGACCTCCCAGGCTCAGAGGATCCTCCCAGCTCAGCCTCCCGAGTAGCTAGGACTCGGGAGGTGTGTGCTCAGCCTCCCGAGTAGCTAGGACCTATAGGTGTGTGCCACCACACCGAATTAACTTATTGTATTTTTGGTAGAGACAGGGTTTCGCCGTGTTGCCCGAGCATACTCTTGGGCTCAAGCAATCTATCTGCCCCGGCCTCCTAAAGTGCTGGGATTGCAGGCATGAGCCACTGCACCTGGCATGTGCTTTTTCTTATTCCTGAATATATATTACTAAATTGTTCTCCTGAAAGATTGTATCAAGTTTGGTTGGTATAATACTTGGTTCAGATTGAACCAAGTATTGCCGGTCGTCTAGGAATTCCCGTTTCTGCAGGTGGTTACCAATACTAGGTTTCTTCATTGTCTAGTTTAACTCTGGTTAATAGTTGAATGGACAAAATTTTATTTTCAATAGGTACTGAAACAAATAATTAATTAGATTAAAACTATTTTCATTTACAAGTTTCAAAAATTTTTTGTGAGGTTGGACTTTTCCTCCTTCTTGCGTACTAGCCATTACTTTTAATATTCTGTGGGATGCCTGTTAAATATTTTGCCTGTTAAAAATTTTAACCACTGGGATGGCTCAGATTTTTCCTTTTGACCTCTGAGTGTTCTTCGTAGTTTTCCATCAGTTATTAATATTTTTTGTATTTCAGGTTATGGACTATAACATTAACTTGGGAAAACACCTTCTCCCCTTAGTGGTTCAGGTGCTCAAATACTGCTCTTGTCCTCAACTCCGGCATTATTTCCAACAGCCGCCTCGTTGCTCCCTCTGGTCCCTAAAGCCTCACATCCGGCAGATGTGGTTGAAGGCCTTGCTTGTCATCCTTTACAAGGTGAGCTGGGTGGTCACTGCTGTTTTGGATGCAATGGTTCTCTTAGAGAGCATATAGCATTAGGAGAACACCTGAGTCTTTAGTTGAAAATTTTGTAGAATAGAAGTTTGACCTTCAGAAGGAAGATCAGGATATGCAATTACTGTTAAGAACCAAAGAGCTATTGAAATGAAAATAGAAATGGGAGGCCCTGTTAATATATGCTCTAAAAATGTTTAAAACAAAGAATGATAAATGGTAGGCTACTGATCAAGAACCTCTGTTTATACTCAGTCTTGTATTTTGTCTAAGTATTAATTATTATTTCAGAAAACAAAAGATATCTGAAATTGTATTCATCCACTAAAGGTTTATGCCAGATAATTTTCTTGAAAAGAAATGTAACTATGAACTGGCATGCATTGCTGTCAGTGGTTTGGTGAAGGAGGAAATGAATATGGTCCCTTGTAAAAATAAGGCCATGGGGGAGGGCGTGGTGGCTCACTGCTGTAATCCCAGCACTTATGGGAGGCCGAGGTGGGTAGGTTGCCTGACTCCGGGAGTTCGAGCCCAGCCTGAGCAACATGGCGAAATCCCATCTCTACAAAAAATTAGCCAAGCATGGTTGCACGTGCCTGGTCCCACCTACTTGGGAGGCTGAGGTGGGAGGATCACCTGAGCCCGGTAGGCTGCTATGATCACGCCACAGCACTCCAACCTGGGTGACAGAGTGAGACCCTGTCTCTAACTAAACAAATAAATAAGGCCATGAGCAGAATTTGTTTCTACTTCTCTCTCTCTCTCATATATATATTTATCCCCAAGAGATACTGCAAAAAGTATCCAGCAAGATCAGGTGGAAAAGCTTACCCTCTAAAATAACCATTTATCTTTTTCTCTCTCGTTTCATTGGGCAGTATCCATACCGAGACTGTGATATCAGCAAGATCCTGCTGCATCTGATTCACATAACAGTCAATACACTCAATGCGCAGTATCATAGCTGCAAGCCCCATGCCACGGCAGGACCTTTGTACAGTGACAACAGTAACATAAGCAGATACAGCGAAAAAGAAAAAGGTACATATCTAAATTCTATCCCAAACCTAGCTTCAATACATAATAGATTTCTGGACAATGTTTTCTTAGGAGATAGAAGAGTGTTCCCAGATATCATTCTGGAGTAAAAAAAAAAATCACTTTCTTAATTTTCCAACTTTCCATGAATGTTGCTGCTTTAACTTTGAAATTGAGCATTTAAGAGGAATAAATGATGTGCTTCCAAAGCCTGTATCGTAAGAAATAATATTTTGTAAAATATTTTCTGCTGTTTGAATCAGGAGCCTTTGTAAGCCTTTTCTTACGTATTAGAAGCATCTCGTTTTGGGCTATAAAATAAGTCTTGGTTGGCACACAGTGGAGCCATTCTTTGTAGGTCTCTAGTTTGCCCTGGTCTTTGCGCTCATAGAGTTTCAATGGAGTCTAAGTTTGCTGAAGTGCTTTTTCCTAGACTTTTAATTTAATACAAAGTGATTCAAGGCAAGGGAAATGAAACATTTTTGCTGCATAGGTGTAAGATATCTCCATTATCAACACTTTTTCTATTGCTACCTTTTTCTAAAAGGGGGCAGTAGAATGCAACTTTAGCTAGGGTAAAATTGCAGCCTGTTTTCAGGTGAGACACGAAGAACCAGGGTGTATATTTTTAGTTTTTAGTGTAAGTCACGGCTGACTAGATTTTAAATTGACATCATTTAATCTAGTCTTTGGAGAAAACCAAGTGTCCAGTGACCCTTTATGAGGTTAGTAGAGTCTGTTTTAGTAGGACTGCTCTGGAGATACCTCAAAAGTATAAATTGTACCAGTGTTCCTCTTTGTTATTGCTGAAAGTTCCAAAAATCTAGTTTGGCTACAGACGGAACTCGAGAACTAGGTTCTTTAAGTTCTGGTACCATTCAGATCCCTCCTAAAGAATATCTTGTCTACCAGTTTAGGGTTTAGTCTCTGGCAAATTGGGGAGATCTGTTAAGCTATGGATGTTTTCAGCGTGGGCTTAGTGTTTGGGCCAAACCCTGATGAACCTTTCTGGATGGGAGGCGCCATCTTGTGGTCTTTCAGTCTTGAGTGTTCAATGCATTTTGAAAATTGTTTCAAAGTTATGTAATGCAAGTCACGTAACTATTGGTTGGAAAAACTGCATTTTTCGAAGGATATTTTTCCAAAAAGGAAATAGAGAAGTAAAACAGATTATTGTGTTGCATTTCCCCAGAAACATGGGAATTTGATAGGCATTCCCATCTTTGTGGAAGTTCACTGGGTTTAAAAACAAATTCATTTTGATTAACATTTATTTTTATTTAATTAAAAAGTTTAGTATGGTTATTTCATCTAAAATGTACTACTTCAAGTTTCATTTACTTGTAGAATTTTGTGCATTAGAACAGGGTCAGTCCTTAAAACTTGATGTATATACTGCCCTTATGCTAAAAAAAACCTTGAATAATCATAATCACACCTGAGCCTCATTTGTCATATAGGTAGATGTAAATACAGGCCAAACATTATGAGTTCAGTGATATTCAACTTGAATAGTAGGTAAACTCATTTATGATGCTATTAAATGCATTTTAGTAGCCTTTTCTGTTGCCACTTTGTACGTGGCTTTGGCCTTTCAAAAGGACGAAAGAAGAAAATTGGTTAAGTAAACTTTATGGGTTGCAACATATCAACTCTTTCCTCATTAACATATTTTGGGGTTTATCTTGGATTTAAAAATGGCCACATGGGTATAGAAGGGAGGACGTGGAAACAAGTTCAACAGGCACTCAAAGTGACCGGTTTGTTTATGTAGGATTAGGGATCATAAGTGTCAAAGATTCTTTCTGGGATTCATGAGATCCGTAATAGTTACACGTGGTAAACTCCTCAGAGAAGAGTCTTACTTTAATAGGAGGAAATGTTATTTTCTGTTTTCTTTTTCCTTTGTTTACCCTTTCAGTCCATAATCATTCGTGGAGCTTTTGAGATGACAAGTGGCTTTTCTAAGCTTTTTCTGTGTGTTGCGTGTCTCATTATCAAATGTAGAGTACAGTATTTTGCATTCACACCGTATAAGGTGCATGTACTGTTAGGCTGTGTCTATGCCAGTTACCAAATCCCAGAAAGGCAGATTTTTTTTTTCTTTTTTGGAAAGCCCAAGATCCACTCATTTTGTTTAATTTCTTTCCGCCAAATCAGCCTGAAAATCCACGCAAAGCAGGCAAGTCCAAGCAGTGTCACAGGCTCCTGGAAAAAGTAGCTGACATCTATGTGTCATCTGGTGTTAAGCGCACTGGAAAAGTTTCCCAAAAAGGCGCTATTGGACTCTCAAGAAGCCTCTCCTTAAAAATGCTGCCAATTGTCATGTGAAAAGTGATGGGCAATCTTGTAACAGCTTGCTCTGTCCAATAGATGGAGAATTTGATGCCTGGATGAAATACCAACCCATGGCTAGACTTGGGCTGGTGCAGAAACTACCCCAGACCTTGTTCCGTAATGCTTTCATTGAAATGCTTGTGTAGACACAGCCTAAGAGAGAATAACCTCTTAAGTGTAATTTTGACTTTCTCTCCCCAATTAGAAGAAGATAGTGTTTTTGATGAATCTGATATTCATGATACACCTACTGGACCCTGCAATAAAGAGTCTCAAACTTTTTTTGCAAGATTGAAAAGAATAGGCGGCAGCAAAATGGTGAAATATCAGCCGGTTGAGATGAATGTTCAGAGAAGTATGAATTTTTTCTCTTAGTAATTTTATGCAGAAATGTTGTACTCTACTGTTTGTTTGGGGTGAAATCTTAATTTTATTATGTTACTACACATTTTAATACCGTTGATTTATATATATGTATGCACAAACAGTATATATATACACACATTTATATATATACGTGAATCGACAGATACATCATTAATGTCATGATCGTCTTTGAGAGCCATTGCTTGATTTGATTTGTTGCAAAATGTTTGCTTCTCTTCCACACGATTTGAATACAGTTTCCTAGATCTGCCTCAGCCAAAAAATGATCCCCTCTCCTATGCACAAATGAACAGAGCTGAGGAATTATCCCGAAGCCCGATTTTGGAAATCAGATCTTAAACTGCCATTTTGGTTTCTTTCATTCGTAAATTTTCCAGTTTTTGAAATTAGAACGAACCTTACAAAAACTTGGCCAGAAAGTTCGTTTTCCCTCCTGGTGGAGCTGGGATTGTGATGATGATTTATGCCAATTGTATGCCCAAGGATGAGGGGAAAAAATGGTGAAATCTCCAAGTAAAATAGTACTAGCTTTTTCTGTTTTGATCAGGTGAAATAGAACTGGCTGAATATAGAGAGACGGGTGCATTACAAGACAGCCTTCTCCACTGTGTGAGAGAAGAAAGCATTCCGAAAAAAAAGCTACGCTCTTTCAAACAAAAATCTCTTGATATAGGGAATGCAGACTCGCTTTTGTTTACATTAGACGAACATCGTAGGAAGTCGTGCATAGATCGGTGTGACATAGAGAAGCCTCCGACCCAAGCTGCGTATATCGCACAAAGACCAAACGACCCTGGACGTTCTAGACAGAACTCTGCTACGAGGCCTGACAATAGTGAAATCCCCGAGAACCCAGCTATGGAAGGGTTTCCAGATGCTCGAAGGCCTGTCATACCAGAGGTTAGGTTAAACTGTATGGAGACTTTCGAGGTGAAAGTTGACTCGCCGGTAAAGCCTGCTCCTAAAGAGGATTTAGATCTGATAGATCTATCCTCAGATTCAACCTCGGGGCCTGAAAAACACTCTATACTCTCAACCTCCGACAGCGACTCTCTTGTATTTGAGCCTCTTCCCCCTCTCAGAATAGTCGAGAGTGACGAAGAAGAGGAGACGATGAACCAAGGCGATGATGGCCCCTCCGGTAAAAATGCTGCCTCTTCTCCCTCCGTCCCCAGCCATCCCTCCGTCCTCAGCCTGAGCACAACTCCGCTTGTACAAGTAAGTGTGGAGGATTGTTCCAAAGACTTTTCTTCTAAGGACTCAGGAAATAATCAGTCAGCAGGGAACACTGACTCTGCCCTCATCCCTCTGGAAGACCCTATGGAGGCCAAAGGATCCTCAAAGCCAGAGTTGCTGCCAGAGTTCTCCTGCGGTAGCCCACTGACGCTGAAGCAAAAACGAGACCTCCTTCAGAAGTCATTTGCTCTCCCCGAGATGTCACTGGATGATCACCCTGACCCGGGCACTGAGGGGGAGAAGCCTGGGGAGCTGATGCCAAGTTCAGGGGCAAAAACCGTCCTCCTCAAAGTTCCCGAAGATGCAGAGAACCCCACAGAAAGTGAGAAGCCTGATACCAGTGCAGAATCTGATACAGAACAGAATCCTGAAAGGAAGGTGGAAGAGGATGGAGCTGAGGAATCCGAATTTAAGATTCAGATTGTTCCCAGGCAGAGGAAGCAGAGGAAGATTGCTGTCAGTGCTATCCAGAGAGAGTACCTCGACATCTCCTTCAACATTCTGGACAAACTGGGAGAACAGAAAGATCCAGGTAAGCTCGCCTCTCTTCTTTCTCTCAGCCTTAACTTTAAGTTTGTGCATCTTGTTTGATAGGGTACCGGCACTGAATATGCATCAGACTCAAACTCTTATAATGTCAGGGTGTGACATTATAATGGCTTCTCAATCACTCTGAATCCTTCCTGTTTAATGGACAATGTTGGATGCAGATGTGGTTCTACTGGCTCCATAAATGTTTCTGTTTTTGTTGTTTTAAACTCTGCAGTCAATTCTTGACCACCCTTGGCAATGAGATGCATTGGTTAATTCGTATCAGGATAATCCAGGTATCATCTCAGCCTTCCTCAAACAGCAAAAGTCATTAACTTGAACTCTTTGCTTTCTTTTTTTCTCTGCCCTGTACTAGTGAGCTATGATATAGTCCAAAGAAGGAACCAATGTGAAGGCTAAAATAAAGCAAAGAGTGCCCTAGAATGATTAATAATTGACTGTATAATCATTTACAGGGCATACAGCTGATTGTAGATACTAACCAAATATCAGAAACCAAAAAATACCAGTTACAGCCTAGACCCTAACTCACGGTCATCACTTGGTGATGAAGTTATCACAGCCCATGGGTTTCCTGCCTCAGGGCCATTTCTTGTGTTTGCTTGGAGGCATTGTTTCTAAGAAAGATAACTTGAAAGAAATGGCAAGCCCATGATCCACCTCATCCTATAACAGTCTTCTGTAATGTTACCGCAACACTGATCAGAACCCATCTTCATTTCTTAGTTCAGATCTTTTAATAAAAGTTAATGGGGCTGGGCGTAGTGGTTCATGCCTGTAATCCCAGCATTTTGGGAGGCTGAGGCAGGCAGATCACGAGATCAAGAGATCAAGACCATCCTGGCCAACATAGTGAAACCCCGTCTCTACTAAGAATACAAAAATTAGTTGGGCGTGGTGGCGCACGCCTATCATCCCAGCTACTCCGGAGGTTGAGGCAGGAGAATTGCTTGAACCTGGGAGGCGGAGGTTACAGTGAGGTGAGGTCGTGCCACTGCACTCCAGCCTGGTGACAGAGTGAGACTCCGTCTAAAAAAATAAAATAAAATAAAAAAGTTAATGGGACTTTAGAAAAAATGGAATTGGCTAGGGATGATTATTTTAGTAGATATATAGACTGTGGAATGTTAAAAACTGGTGAAGGTCTTAAAGACCTCTAGCCTAGCCCCTCATATTATACAGGAAGATACCGAGGCTTAGAGGAGGGGATGCACCAGGTCACATGGCCAGACAGAAGCAGTGCCTGATTCCAGTCACATTTTCCTGCTGTTCCACACAAATTCACTTCTAAGGGAATGCACTCGGCTTTTTTATTTGCCCCAGGCATTTCCAGAGGTTTCTAGCTGCCCTCTAGCTCCTAGCAGAGCTGTCTACCTCAAAAATGCGCCATAAAAATCTGTTGAATGAACATTGGCGTGTTCGGAAAGGGTCATGCTCCAGCCAGGCAGGGAAAAAACGGTCCTTGTTCATAACAAGAAAGTTTAAGAAGTTAAGAAGGCTTTCAGGGAAACTGGGACACCTTTTTATTGTTTGGGGCCAGGAACATGGTTGCATATGGAAGGAGGAGGGCATTGACCTAGAAATGATAGAGGTCTATAGGGCTGGTGCATACGAAGCTGAGGTCTACAGGGTGAGTCTCTGTGATGTGTAGGTTGCATGTAGGTTCTAGTGTGCAGGTTTGTGTGTGCAACTGTGTTGGCTTCTTTATTCACCCTTATGTTTGATTGTTCCCCAGACTACCAGGGAGGAAATTATTTGTTAACAGAACAGGGGAAAAATACATGATAGTTATAACATGTCTTTAAAATGGCAAAATATTATTTTACTGTCATCATAATTGTATGTCTCCATAAGGCTTTGCCTCCCACTGACTCTGATCTGATCTCTTCTGCCCCTCCTTGCTGGGCATGGGAAGGAGTCCCGTGTGCTCAGAGCATGATCCAGGCGTCCCCAGACTTTCCTGCGTCCATCATCAGGAGTGAGGGAGGCCCATACACTTGCCCCTCCAAACCCTCCCAAACGCACAGCCTTGCCCCCGCTAACTGCCGGGAGTCCAGGACTAATCTCACTGTGCACTTCACTCTGTTTATGTCAGTCCCTAGAGTACTGGGTCGTCCTCCATATCCCTCACTCAGAGCTCCACAAGGCCTTGCATACCTTCTGTTCTGAAGCTTTCTCCTTCGTTACCCTGACTCCTGAAACCCTTCCCCTGTGTCCTAGGAAATTCATGGTCCTTCATGAGCAAAATCCCTCACACACATTCTCCTCTATTTCCCTTGCCTTCTGAGTCTAATGGAAGCCCAGCTCTCCCTGAGGACATTGCTTTCCCTACAGCCCATGTCACTGGACTTGGCCAGGGGCAGCATCTTCCTTGCTCCACACTGCCCCTTTCAGACCCTTCCCTTCTTGTCTCTAGAAACCCCCTCTCTGAGCTGCATACCCTCAGATCACGGCACCCACTACTTGCATTGCTGCATCATCACGAACGCTGGCTCTTCCTCACTTGTTGACAAATTTGATTCGTGGCCCTTCTTATTCTTTCCTAAATTATTCCTGTCTTAATTCCTGTGGATTTTAATATTAGTGTAGATGACACTCTTGACACTTGGTTTCCTTGAATGCATCTTCTCCAGCAATTGTTTTTTTATCCTCCACCTTAGCTCAGCTGCTCACACCCAGGGTCACATTGCAGACCTTATTATTTGCCAATAACTGCAACCTCTTCATGATCTCAGTTTCATCTCTCATCCTCTGATTACCATTTCTTCTCTCCCTGGACAATTGTGTATTGATCCAAGTATTTTTTGCTGTCCCTCCCCTACTTCATGTCTTTTCTCCTTACTCAACTTAAACTCAAGGCTATCAATGTAATCCCTCCCTGCCTGCACCCTCTTGGGCCTTTCCCTTTTTAGATTTGCTTGGCTAAACACAACCTGTGTTAAATCCAACTCTCCCTCTACCAGTACCTGCACCTATCAGATGAATGTGACTGGGTGAAAACACATAATGCATTGTTCAAGAAATTAAAAGAAAATTAAGAAACGTGCTTGAATTCCTTAACATGACCAGTGAAAACATAGATCCAGGATTGGTCAGCAATAGCACATGGGCCAAATCTGTCCCACTGCCTGATTTTGCAAATGAAATTGTATGAAGTGCAACTACATGCACAAAATAAAATTTAAAAAAAGAAAAACAAAAACACATAATGTTGGCTGGTATCATTTTAAATTAATGGCCATGAACCTCGACTGGGTCCTTCAACCTGACAATCATAACGTATTTTCCTGGTCCATTCACATTTCCAGTCTCCTAAATGACTATTTCATAGCTACTTTTCTCCCCGAACTTTCAATAAGTCTTGCAATTGACATAATTAGAAGGACTTTCCACAGCCTCCTATCACCTTATCTGCCCACCTTCCAGCTTCTGCACCTACACACCTGGACTTCCTGGCTGGGGCTGTATGTAGGTTAACTGTCTGTATTCCTGTCTACACCCAGCCTTTCCACATGTGGACACGATTCTATCTCTCTCGCTTACTCAAGAATATAGGCCCCTAAAATTCTCCCTTCTGTATCCTCCCTTAGTATTTTTTTTTCCTAAAGGACCCTTGATTTGAGCCTGCAAACATAATCTTATTTCTCTTTCTTAAACAAACAAAAGCACTTGATCCATGTTCTCCCAACTATTAGCCCATTTTACTCCTTTCCTTGTAGCAAAACATTTTGGAAGAGATAGAATAGAGTTGTCTCTCCCAAATTCTATTAGAGTTGTCTCTTCCAAACTCTATACTAAAACATACTAATGAATTAAAATTAAAAGAAAACAAAAACACATAATGTTGATTGGTATCATTTTAAATTTTGGTATCATTTAATTTTTGGTATCATTTTTAATGTTTTAGTATAGAGTTTGGAAGAGACAAACATTAGTATAGAGTTTGGAAGAGACAAACATTAGTATAGAGTTTGGAAGAGACAACTCTATACTATCTCCAATTTTCTTCCATTCTGTTATTTCTAAAAGCTGTTCATAAGCCGGGCATGGTGGCACACACCTGTAGTCCCAGCTGCTTGGAGTGCTGAAGCAGGAGGATCTCTTGAGCCTGGGAGTTGGAGGCTGTAGTGTGCTATGATTGCACTTGTGAATAGCCACAGCACTCCAGCCTGGACAACATGGTGATACCCTGTCTCTTAAAAAAATCATTCCTATGAAGCTTTCATTCCTACTATTTCACCCAAAGAGCAGTTGTCAAGGTCACCAGTGTCCTTCACTGCTAAATCTGTCAGCAGTCAGTCATGAGGTCTGATGCTGACATATCTGCAGTCTTTGACACCGTTGGTCACCCCGTCATTCTCTTTGGTTCCTCTCTATTTCCTTAATGACAGAGTGACTTGTGGTCTCTGTCCTTGATCCTAGTCTCTTCTCTATGAACTCTCCCTCTCTCAATGGTCTCATCTGGTTTTAGCCTTTACATATTGTCTGTATGCTAAGACAACCATCAGTGACCTATTGCGGAAATAATGCTGTGTAACAAACACCTCAGCAGCTTACAACAAGTATTTATTTAGTTCGAGAGTCTACGACTCACCTGGGGATTGGCCAAGGCTGGGTGGCTAGGCTCTGCTTCTCATGCCTGTTGACCTCGACCTGGACCTTGAAGCCTGGAAATATTCTGCCATGGTGATGGCAGAGTCACAAAAGAACAAGCCGTGTTGCACAGGCACTTTCCAAGCCTCTGGCCATGTTATTCTTGCAAACATTCTGTCAGCCAAAGCAAATCACATGGCTGAACCAAAGTCAAGAGGGGAAATATACTCTCCCTCTTTAGTGGTAGAACTTTAAAGTCACATGGTGAAAGGCATGGATTCAGGGAGATATGAAGAATTGGGGCCAAATCTCTCAAATATTGCATGGGACTATTTTTACTCATATGAAAATATTATCTGTTGTTTATCTGAAATTAACATTTAACTGAGCATCTTCTATTTAATCTGGCAAACTTAATCTACCTTCAAAACACATCCAGAATGTGGCACCTTCTTCTTACCTCCACTGTTTCCACTCTGGCCTGAGCCACTGACATCTCTGACCTAGATGAACTGCTAGAGCCTCCTGACTTTAGAAAAAATGGAATTGGCTAGGGATGATTATTTTAGTAGTATTTTATTTAGTAGTAGTATTTTACACTCCTATTACCTTCATGTCCTCTCAACACAACAGCCGGAGTGATCTTTTAAAATAGGAGATTACACCATTCCCCTGCTTAAAGACTTCCAGTGACTCGCTATTTCTTTCATAGCAAAACACAAGTTCTTTAAATTCCTGCAAAGCCCTATGTGGTCCTAGTCCTCATTGGCTCTCAACTGCATTCACACTATTCTCACCACAATGCTACCTAGCCACAGTGACCCCTTGTCAGGTCTTGAACACCCCCCTTTGTATTCTTTACCTTTGGGCCTTTCCACTGATTGCTCCCTCAACCTGGAGCTGCCAAATATCTGTCTGGCTCATTATCTCCCTTTTAATTCTTTGACCCAACACCAGGTTCTCTGCGATGCCCTACTCTCCAGCCCCTACCTGGCATCTTGATGTCTGTCTTTCTCTTCTCTGTTTCTCTCCTACAGAGAATTGATCTTCCAACATACAATAATTTATTCACTTTTATGCGTATTAATTATTGTCTGTCTCTCCCCTCCCAAATGAAAGCTCCTGAAGGCAAAGATTTTGTCTGATTTGTTCACTGACTCTATCACAAGTGACTAATAGAGAGCTGGCAAATGTCTGATGAAGGAATGAAAGGATAGCCTGACATTTTCTTCCCATCACTATAAAAATTGAATACAAATATTTTAAGCCAAGTGGATAGCTCTATTCAGATATTTATCTTAAATTTATGCAAGTAAAATCTTTCATAAAATGATGGAGGGCTGAGGAAAGATTGCCTCGCTAACAGAATCTTAGTACACTAATGCTTATTACCGACCTTCTTACAGTAAGACGTTTCTTTAAAATTAAAGATACACCAAGGATTTTAATAGGGATACCAAGGCCAGGCATGGTGGCTTATGCCTGTAATCCGAGCACTTTGGGAGGCCAAGGTGGGTGTATCACCTGAGGTCAGGAGTTCGAGACCAGTCTGGCCAACATGGTGAAACCCCATCTCTACTAAAAATACAAAAATTAGCTGGGCATGGTGGTGTGTGCCTGTAATCCCAGCTACTCAGAAGGCTGAGGCAGGAGAATCACTTGAACCTAGGAGGCAGAGGTTGCACTGAGCTGAGTTCATGCCACTGCACTCCAGACTGGGCAATAGAGCAAGACTCCATCTCACACACACTCATATACACACACACAAATAGGCATACCCAAACTCTAAAAGGCTTAATAATCTTTCAGAGAATCTTTGAAAATCAGCTTTAAGCTTTTTCACTAACATTACTGGTGAGATTATTAGGCGTTAGTTGTAGCCTGCATAGAATGCAGGCCAGTAAGGGTAAGAGAGATAATTATGCATGTTTTTGATTAGTAGTTTGGGGAGGATACCTAAGAGAAAAATCATAGCTGACCTTTACTATCTTAATGGCTAAAGTAATTTAACATTAGTCATTATGCTTTATTAAGAGGGTTTGGGAAACTTTACAAGAGTTATGCTTTTTTGTTATCAAGAGGTTATTAATCTGGCAACCATACCTACTTGAAAGGCCTCTGAGAATCAAAAATAGATGCTTCGAAATCAGTGCTCAGAAACCTTTCTCCTAGACGCTCACCTAGGATCTGTTCTACAGTTTAGCAAGTTTAATGATCATCTAGTAATAGAATGGCATTTGTTTCCTTAAAGTGTATGTTTGTATGAATGTATGAGGTTTGCTCTCTGGCAAGAAAAAACAATTTGCACCATGACAAGGATGAGACAGAAACACTATTAAGCTTAAGAACTTGAAGCCATTTAGGGTTGACATCCCTGAATTCCAGTACAGTGTAGTCATGGGAGCCCATGGTGGTAACTCCAAGCCAGCAAGATGCTCAGTATATTCACTGCATGGTGCTGCCTAAGATGGCAACAAGGTTTGGAAAGAAGCCAGTAAACTTTTCAGCAGGTTTTGAAAAATAATTTGTAGTTACCTAGAATAATGTGGGACAGAGTGTTTCCCATTACTGATAGGTTAATAAGACAATATTATATGCAGAAAATATTTCACTTTAAATTCAACATTTGTCAAATAGGAGAGCCAATGACAGTCTGTTTCTTGCTCAACAAATAAAATACAAAATCTGAATTAATCATGCATATTTATTTCGGGTTGAGTACAGTCCATGCTCCTAAATCACTTAAGGGTTAGCGAAGGTTATGGGCAAGGAAACAGACAATTAGATTATAGTGTGGTAAGTCTGGAGAAGGTTAAAGACAAGGTGCTCTGTAATTACATCAAAAGGGCACCTGACCCAGCATTTTTGTTTGTATATTTTTGTGGAGAGAGGTTGTAGAAGCCTCCCTAAAGGAGGAATTTTCTATATAAATTGAGACGCAAATGATAAGTAGGAAATTGTCAGACAAAGGTGGAGTACCTAGACAGGAGATAGGGATGAACTATTAAGCATATTTAGGTCTTAGATGAAAAGAAATTTAGTACAGAAAGGTTAAGGAATTTGTTTGGGGATATGCATTGTGAACAGCTGAGCTTTAGCTCTGTAATTTTGCTATCATTAATCTCCAAAAGGCAGATCCATAGGTGCAGAATGTCACATAGAGTCAGCTCTCCCTGGAGCATTGTAACTAGTGTATATGTAATTCCATGAAAGTAACTATTAGGTCAGGAAAGTGTATAAAGAGTTGAATGGTTGTAGTAGACAAGAGGGAAAAGATATAGAAAAGGTTCTTCAACTTGCTTTTAATCAGTGTCCTGAGTTTTAAATAATATTTCTGTTTGTAGATCCTTCTACTAAAGGACTTTCAACTTTGGAAATGCCACGAGAATCTTCATCTGCCCCTACGTTAGAAGCAGGTGTGCCGGAAACAAGTAGCCATTCCTCAATATCAAGTAAGATTTCCTCTGCTGATTATTTCATCTGTACATTTATTTTGGAACACTGTCTGCTGCCTTGTTTTCAATTTTCCCAATCTTGGTATTGTATATATATTTTAATGTTGCATCAGCTTCCTTGGTGACAGTATGTTGTATGTTCTCAGAGACCCTGAGGAGTAGGATGGCCCACTTTCGTCCGTTTCTCTAGTGTTTGATAAATCACTATGGTTACTGACTGGCCAAGTATCCTAATTTGTTAAGGAATGATCACTGAATTCCATTATTCAATAAAATAAAAATCGTATAACCTGAACATAAAACACGGAATGGGTTTTGGGGCTCATGAAAAGCATTGTCTATGGCAGAATTTTACATGGAACACTTTTATTTAATTTGAGTCGCCTCCATCATTGACAAAATTTGATCTAGGTTATCGTAAAATAAATGTATGATATATCATATTCCCAAAGTCATGACTGAATTTAGCTCTTTTGGATTGGAGAGTGGAAATGGCACGACATTTTACAGGACCTGTAGGAGGCGAGTATTTTGAAACTGGCTTCTGTTACTGGGTCCTAGATTTTGTCCATGGGAGCTTGAGTTCCACTGAAGTTCCATAAGCGTGTCCACATGTCTCAGTGGGGTTAATTACAAGACTTTAGCATGAGACATTCTTACCAAGAATCAGAGATATGAACACAGATGCAATTTCTATAAACCTTTGTCATATGTGCTGATAAATGTTGTGTTTCATGTGGACATTGCCTGAAAAGCTATTTAATAATTTTCATTTGACCATCTTTTGATGATCCTGAAAAAACAGATAAAGATCTTAAATACTGGACTGGTAGTTTGGAACATCATCATCTTCATTGTTCATTCATTCATGCATTCATTCATTCAGCAACTCTTTACTAAGTGTCTGCTGGATGCCAGACACTGTGCTTGGCACTGGAGGTCAAAAGTGAATAAATAAAACACCGCTTGTTCTCCAGGAGTTTGCAGTCATAATAGTAATTATAGCTACTATCTATTTAACATCTATCATGTGCCAGGCATTGTGCCAAGTGGCTCACACACATTGTTATCTGATCCAATTCTTACATCAACACATGCGTGATAGATGTTGTTGGCCCCATTTTATAGATTAGGTAATTGAGATCCAGAGAAGCTAAATGACTTGCCTAAAGTCAAATATCTACTAAGTGATAGAGTCAGGAATTGATGCTAGGCCCTTTAGACTTACGAACCCATGTTCATTTTTAGTATACCACACTTCCTTTAAATAATTCAAATTCAGTTGTAATAAGGATTATGGAAATTCTAAGAAATAGTTTCCAAATGACAGTTATTTGCCCTTTTGGTAGCAAAGAAGAATGGCTAGTTCTGAATCTAATTATTCTTCTTTTATTACAAAAATCTGTTTGATCACATGATAAAATGCCAATTTTATGACCACATACTAAAATCATAAAAGTGTATCTTCTCCTAATTTGTATGAGTTATCTTTAATAAAAGATAGTGGGCTGGGTGTGGTGGCTCACGCCTGTAATCCCAGCACTTGGGAAGCTGAGGCAGGAGGATCACTTGAGCCCAGGAATTTGAGACCAGCCTGGGTAACATAGTGAGGCCCCAGTCTCTATAAAAAAATTAAAAATTAGCCAGGCGTGGTGGTGCACACCTGTAGTCCCAGCTACTGGGGAGGACACAGTGGGAGGATTGCTCAAGCGTGGGAGATGGAGGCTGCAGTGAGCTGTGATTGTGCCACTCCACTCCAGCCTGTGCACCCTGTCTCAAAAAAAAAATGAAGAAATAAAAAGATAGTGAATTAGAGTATAATTTGAAATAGGATTATTAGCTCAGTAGGACTCAAATGATAGTTAAATATACCATAAAATGAATTTACAAATTACAAATGTTTCATGATCCCAAAGTCATGATTGATCTAGACTTTGGATTTAGCTTAGCACTTAATTAGATTTCCACCTTTCTCCTCCTTGCCATTAAAAGCATGCATTCTATAGCTCTTGGTGGTGTGTTCTTGGACGCATCATGCCTGGTACCTTATACACTGAGCTAAACATTAAGGGTTTTATTCTCAGGGAATTCTGCTGTCTTTGAAAACACCTGAGAATTGAAGAAATTATTCAATCATCAGAGGTTTAAAATTTTCATTTGATTGAGTCTTCTAGATGCTGCTAATTTTTCAATTTGTTACATCTTCAAAAAGAATTCTGCTTTTGAATTTTACTTAAAGTTGTGCTTTTCAAGTGAGTCATAACATTGTAAGTTTTACCAATCAGTGGCAAAAACCAGAGATGTTTAGTATTAGGTTGAGTAGTCATTTCCATGAGTTAGGTTAATATTGACTTTAAGACACAAGAATTCCCATTACATCCTTCCCTTTTGATCAGTTTATCAGCTGGTTATTTCATAGCTAAATGTGTTGTGACCACCATTAATCAAACAGCATGCTAGTTACATTAAAAATAATGTTATAATTGATTTCACATCATACCAAGTTGCCACCTTGGTGCCATGATTGTGAAACGTGTGTATAACATTGAAGAGTTTCCAGGGGCCATGCGGTCATCCCGGTCTCTACCATCCCTTTCTAGGGCGTGTAGTTGATAGCTTCGGTTTCTGAAGTTGTTCTTATAACACAGAGAATAACCACAAGTTATCAAATATACAAGGTATTTGGGGTCATGCAGAAAAGTTGCATCCATGATGCTCTGCCTCTCTCACTGGGCTGGTTGGTAGGGATTGGTGGGACTGCTGGGAATAGGACCAGAGGAGACTGCTTTCCAACTCAGCAATCTACTGGCAAAAGTGTTTTTCATTGTTTTCTGGTTTGGAAATGCTAATAATTTGACATTTCACTGATGGGATATGTTTCAATGCTTAACTTACAGGATAAAAATGTTACCACTTTTTAAAAACAAAGATGTGTACTAGAATATACTCGTGGAATATTGTTTGATTCACATTTTTCAAACAGTAGGCAGAGGCTCGCACAGAGATTGAAAACAGCATTGACTTTGGAGTTGATATGTTTTGGTTTTAGGACCACCTCAGTGGCTGACTGGTTCCAAGTCATATAATTTCATTTGCTTCAATTTCTCTCTCTAAAAATTGGGGTTGATATGTGTCATCCTACCCTAAAATATACACGCACACACACACATCATGTACACACGCACACATACACAAGGACCTCATGGGGCTATGAGGAAGATGGAAATAATGTATGCACAAGCTCTGTTAAAGAAAGTTAAGCCATACATTTAAATTTGTTATTTGTCTTAAATCATTTTTGAAACATGGCAGGGTATATAATTTTAAAAGTAGATGAAGATAACCATATTTCATTCAGTTATAACTGGGATAAATATTTACAGGTGACAAATCAGTGCTAATGGGCACTGTTACCATCCTCACTGTGTGAAGAAAGGTATCCGGAACAGCAGAGTACCTTAATTTTTCATTTGAAAAGAAGCATACAATTTACCAAAAATTATGAATAGCAAATGAAGGGTCAATTAAAATTCTATATGGATGTGTGGAGCCTCTGTGTGCTGTGGAAATTTATTATTATAATCATCTCCTAATTTCCTCCATCTAGCTCAGTATAGGCAGATGAAAAGGGGATCCCTGGGAGTTCTGACAATGAGCCAGTTAATGAAGCGGCAGCTGGAGCATCAGTCTAGCGCCCCCCATAACATCAGCAACTGGGACACTGGTGGGTCAAGCTTTTTCTTCTCATTCTACCTCTCGGATTAGCGAATGCTACTTTCTCTGTGTCCACTCTGCTCCCTTGTTAAAGAATAGATTTTCTCTCATGTTCTTTGGTTCAGATAATTTTTCAAAACCACCTAAGGTAATTAGTAAGTCTATTTAAACTTCCCAAGTGTTCTAGAGTAACACGCTGTTCCGTTGAGGCTGGCCCAACTCTTGTTCTCTCTAAGACCCAGATTCCAGATATTAGGTTATTGATCTGGGGAGGAGGGAATGGAACTATGGTTTCATGATGCAAATAAAAAAGAAAACAGATTATCAATATTCTCTGTTGTATAAACTACAAAGTATGCCCCAAATGAGGGAATATTTATAGTAATACTAATAGTGATAAAAGTTGTCAGCTTAGTGACATCATGATCTGCCAGTAGGTTTGGGAATATGAGTTCTGTGTTTTAGCCAGCAGGGTCACCAGGTTGCAGCCACACACCCCCATGCTCATAAGATGGAACTGCATCTAACCTCAATTTTAAAGTAAGAATTGACTGCCATGACATGTCTATTCTAAACATGATCACTCTGCATTTTCTAAACTTTGTTACCACGTTTTGTACGTGTAATACCTTATCAAGCCAGTAGTACAGCCACAATCCTCTTTTAAGTGCCTGCCTTTTCTGTTTTTTTTTTTCTATAATTAAATGGGTCATTTGAGTTACAAGATTCTATATGTGAAAACACCTTGCAACATGCATGCACCACTAAAATGTAAGGGCTTATGATGGTGATATGCTCTGGGGCCTACCCTTGGATCGGACTCTTTTAGTATCGTGATTAATACTTTCTGGCTGCAGTGATATGAGATTATTTTAATATTCTTCCTGATGACTATGAATTATAATATCCACAAAAGCAAAATATTGAGATACTTTTATTTTCTTCAAAGCCATAGTATTTATGTACATAATTTTACTTGCCCTCATTATTCTTAGAGAGAGAGAGAGAGAGAGAGTGCTAGTCTAGATAACTAAATCCCACACAGCATACCCAATCTCACATTTAACAGATAGTTTCAACTCTCCTGGACTTTATAAGGGTTCTTTACATTGTAAAGGTTTAGTGTTTTCTCTTCATTTTAGTGATATGTGGTAGTGAGCAGTGAATAGCCAAGAGCCAACAGGCAAGGGAGAGAAGGAGAAAGACTGGACAGCCAACCTCAGGAGTTCACTGGGTTTGAATGAAGTCTTTCTGCCTACACCAAAGAGGACTGTGCTTTCTTCTTTATGGAGATGAAGCGATGTAAGGAACTGAGAATGGCAGCTTTTGTTTGATTAGGTCTCCGATAATTAAATGATGATGTGAGGGCTCTGAAGATGATTTTTACCTTGCTTCTGTTTTCTGCAGCAGGTAGCTCAGCCTAAGCTAACCAACCAGTTTAGATTCCGACTACGGTGACAACCTACTTCAATGGGCACAGTAGTTATAAAAAGGCAAACTGATCTCAATTTTCAGTCCAAATTTTAATCTAAGAAAATCTACATGATGCCAAATAACCCATTTAACGGTATTTTTCACTTTTCAACCAAATTTCAATCTTGTTCATGTCACTCTGGCTTGTCATTTAATATTTCCCATTTATATGCTGTCTGAATTTCTTTCCCGAGTTTTCCTGGGCCTGTTTTCCATCCTCCAAATTGGTTCTCGTGGTTCTCGAGTCACCAAGTCCTACAAGCGTCATCTCAATATTCTTGTTTTGATTAGCGCCAGAAAAAGTCCTCCTCACATCCGAGCCTAGGGGAGAGTCTGTGACTGTGTAGTACAATGTTAGGTGGCATGTCACTTTAAACTACACGTGTAGATTCAGTAATTTGCTGGTCTCCACCAGAACAGATGTGGCCATGTAGGCACCTGAGAAAGGCAGCCTAAAACGTGGATCTGATCAGTTCACATCAGCACACACCAGCTCCACCCTGAGAGCTGCCTCTTCTCCACCCATGCATATGAGACCTGCCTCTTCTCCACCCATGCATGGCGCCATGACTTACTGCTTTGCCTCATCTTTCATGTGAACAAACATTTTTGAAGCACCATGCCTCCATTTTTGCCCCCTCCCCCTTATTCCTGTTCCCCATCCCTCAGTCCAACACCTGTCATTTCCTTCTACCAGTTCCACATGTTTCCAGTATGACCTTTCTGGCCATTGCCCCAAATGATCACTTATGTACTTACTGATTTGCATAAAACATTTCTGTCATGGCTGTGATATTAGCCTTTCGTTTCCTATCTGGAGATATGAGATTTGAACTTTTTTGTGGGGGCAGGGTGGGGTGCTTGTCTGGACTTTTTGAGATAGTTTTAGATGCTGTCCTGCTTTTAGTTGCATTTCATAGAACTGAATGGCAGGTTTGTAGTGAAGCCCCAAATAACCCTACCCTAAAATCTAGGATGTGTTCTGTAAATGTTAATAATACATAGTAACAGTGACCAAAAAATTGGCCCCCAGAGATGATTGGTTAAATTCTTTGTGTTCTAAATGGTGCTAAGATGACCACATCAAAGATTGAAACCCTCTATTTATCCACAGAACAGATACAGCCTGGGAAACGCCAGTGTAACGTGCCAACGTGCCTAAACCCTGACCTGGAGGGACAGCCATTGAGGATGAGAGGTTAGTTGAGTCACAGAGTCTCTGGCTGTAAAAGCTGAAGGAGACTGGACATGTCCATCATTTGGTCACCCAGCAGGTGCAGGCTTTTTCTTAGCAGCTCCATGGAGTGGGGATGACCTTTGCCCAAACACCCCCAGTGGCTGAGAGTGCGTGACATCTCATCTTTGAACATGGCCAACAGTTCTTCCTTATAGTGACTTTCTAACCCTTGCACACAAAACAAGTCTAGTCTTCTCTCTCATATATATATATATATATATATATATATATATATATATATATATATATATATATATTCAAGCCATTCTCCTGCCCCAGCCTCCCGAGGAGTAGCTGGGATTACAGGCATGCACCACCGCACCCAGATAATTTTTGTACTTTTAGTAGAGATGAGGTCTCACCATGTTGGCCAGGCTAGTCACAAACTCCTGACCTCAGGTGATCCACCTGCCTCGACCTCCCAAAGTGCTGGGATTATAGGCATGAGCCACCATGCCTGGCCTCTTCTATAATTTTTGGACATTGCTTATTCCCTCAGTCCTTTCTGGACCAGACATTCCTAGGTCCTTCAGCATTCCTCCTCAGACATATCAGTTTTCCATATCATGCCATATCTACTCTTCTGAGCATGGTCCAGCTAATCTGTATTTTTTCTAGAATATTGAGGTCATAGGCTCTCTGAAGTATACATTGAAAAGATTCACTTGACTTGATGCTGCTCACAGAAGCAAGCTGAAGGCCAATCTGTGCTAAGGTCAGAATATTCATTTTCAAAATTAATCCCATGAATTTTAATTACCAAAGTAGTTAATTGTTACCTTTGTTCTTTTTTAATTGAGAAGGCAGATTAACCTATCATTGGTAGAAAAGCAGAATACCCAGAAAGAATTATAATCCCATCTCACAACTAGTCTTTTAAATCAAGTAGACCTATTTTTCTAGACCATGTCACTCTTCTAATTTTCCTAAGGAATGAGGTGCTATTGATCTCCAGCTTTTGCTCACATTTCTTTGGCAATGAATAACAGTTTTAGTCCCTGTACTGGATGAGGTAAGATTCTTCTCATCTATGGGGCTAGGAAAAGCTTTGATGAGTAGAAGTAAGGGTGGTTGAACAAATCTTTGGTGCTTGTTCATGATCTGGTGACTCAGTAGCAGCAAAAGTGGAATGAAGTGATGAGAACACTAAGATGGAAAGTCAGTCTCTTTCATGGTAAACTCAAGAGCCCATCAGTACAGCTGGGGGACTGATCCATGCATGCCTTTGAGACAAACACCTTCATAATTTTTCCTGTCTCCAAGACTCGCAAAGGGACTTTTGTCAAAATCTTCAGCTTCAAAGTTGGGCTCTGGAGGTGGGCCCCTCTTCATTCAAATTTCTGAGAGCCCTCTGTTTCTGCTGCTAGCTCAGTGTAGCGTGCACTTCAGCTATTCAGAAGGGGAGCCAGTAGTGGAGGCATCAGAAATGTCGGCAGCAACTTGGGGGTGATAGGGACTGCCTTTAACATTGCAGACTTATTGTGACTGAAGTATAACAACGGTGGCTGAGGTCTGTGGCTTCCTTTTTGCATTTCCCACCTCCTCCTAGTACATTACTTTTTGTTCCTACTTCAGTAGCAATATTTAGGGATCCATTGATTCAGCCAGTGTTGCCCTATGGGGATCAGTGTCCAATAACTGAACCTGTCTGCTTTTATAGATGACGGCCATAAATATTGCATCATACATTCCGTGCTGTCATATGGAAAAACAACTTCACAATGCTATTGTCAAAAACACCTCTTTCTTGGCATTTGTATTAGGCAATAATTAGTTTGAAACTGCCAGAATGACTTCGAGTGCCTCCCTTTTCTTGACTTTAATTGTGATTACTATATAATAGTAATTGGCAATAATCTTCTGAAAGGCTTGACTCAGAGGTTTTTTAATTAAAAAATCAATTTCTTATGTTTCTAGTAAGTCTATGTATGTATCATCATATATTGTATGGGCTGAATTTTTCCACTTTTAGCACAAGCATTCTGACATCTGGTCGATGTGGTCTGTCAATGTTCAAGAAATGTGGAGTATTGAATTTAAATTTTCTGTGTGTTGGTTTCTTGAAGCAACTTCATGCGGTTTACCGTGCTATTTAGTAATCAATTGTGTCTTCATTTATCTTGGACTATTTCTTGCCTTTTCTGTTATTAATCAGTGTACATTTATGCTTGTAATTCTGTTGCTTCCACTCAAAGTAACCTCTTTATGAAACAATTGAAGATCTTTGGGAATGATACACTTACGTATACTTAGGGAAGGATGTTATCTTGGATACAGCTGATAAACATAGTAGTAAAATTTGGATTCCCGTTTGGGAGCTTAGGAAGTGACATAAAGATATTTTCAGATACTTTCCTTTGCAGTTTGGATTTGCAAATGTTCTTCTTATACTCGTGTAACCTTTGATCAGGCAAAGGAGTCTGTAGAATGGAAGCATCTTGACTTTTCAAAGGCTCAACACTATTTTTTCTTCCTAAAATTCAGATTGAAACACATTGCCCACTTGGCTAGCTTTATGAATATTTTGATTCCTTTAGAAACTCATTGTCTGAATCATTCTCCTATTTGAGGAAATCTTTCTCCTATTTGAGGAAAGGTCATACCGGGTTTTTGTTTGCTTGTTTGTTTTCTCCCAGCACCAAGATACTAATTCCTTGATGAGAAAGATTATTGAATGACTCTTGGATTTTTCTGCCTTCTTTCCTGTTTGAGGAACTTAGCGTTTTAGTTATTACTTTGTAGAACATGGCATTATTCTGGATGATCCCTTTGAGATTCTTCTTGGGGTGCTTCATTTTCATGAGACTCTGTCTTGCACTAGTGGCTTTCTTAATGGAGAACAGCTTCCTGACTTTCCAGACTGATTTACTCATCCCTGGACCATGTTGCTAAGATTCTTGCCTCAGATTTCTTTGAAGACATCAAACCCCAAAGTTTTAAACACCGTGGTATCGATTGGCTGACGTGGAATGAGTCACTGGATGGTTCCTTCAAAAAAACTTGATATTACATTCATAAATACTTCAGTTTGAAAAATGCAAGGCCAGGCACAGTGGCTCACAGCAGTAATCCTAGCATTTTGGGAGGCTGAGGTGGGAGGATCCCTTGAGCCTAGGATCTTGAGACAAGCCCAGGTAACAAGGTGAGACCTTGTCTTTACAAAAATACTTAAAAATTAGCCAGGTATTGTGGCGTGTGCCTGTAGCCCCAGCCACTTGAGTGGCTGAGGTGGGAGGATTGCTTCAGCCTGGGAGGTTGAGGCTGCAGTGAGCTGTGCTCACGCCACTGCACTCCAACCAGGGTGACAGAGCAAGACCTTGTCACAAACAAATAAACAAACACACTGATATTTCTTAGCTCAAAGATCTCCATTGCTTAAGTGCATGGAGTTCTGGGATCTTACCACCTTCCCATATTAGCAAAACTGTAATGTTGATATGCGTTTGTGATTTTAGAAATGCAGTATCATATGGGAAGTTTCCATTTATGCCTACAAATAAGAATTGTAGCTCTTTTAAGGGTACCCTTGAATAGATTTTCCCCTTTGTCTTTCATCTTTGTCTTTGGACCCTGCTGGCACACCTGAGCTCTTTCTGATTTCTTTCAAAGTCAAGAAGCAAAGAGAGAGAAGTCTAGCTCTTCACTTCAACCAAGCAGAAACAAATCACAATCTTTCTTGACTTCATTTCATGATTGAGGGCTTTCTGCAGTACAATTGGGATGTCCAAGTTGTATTCCTGGGAATGTGATCTTTGGAGGGTTTCTAAGAGGAGAACCAGGCCTTTCTTGGCCCCTTGAAGCTCATCTATATTCACTGGTTGTCCCTTTGCTGCTTACCCAGGTGCCACCAAATCCAGCCTGCTATCAGCACCAAGCATAGTCAGTATGTTTGTGCCTGCACCCGAAGAATTCACTGACGAGCAGCCGACGGTGATGACGGACAAGTAAGCTCGCACAGTTATTTTCTTCACCATGTTTACAGAATTTGAGTTTGGTTACCACAGTGGTGAGAAAGTTTCAGAAAAAGCATGCTTTGCTTTTAAGTCATAATTTGTTCTTCCAGTATATTGCCTGGCACACAGATGCTTGTTCAGTGAGTATGATAAAGAATAACCAAAGCGGGTGGATTGCTTGAGCCGAGGAGTTTGAGACTAGCCTGTGCAACATGGCAAAACCCTGTTTCTACTAAAAATACTAAAATTAGCCAGGTATGATGGTGTGTGCCTGTAGTCCCAGCTGCTAGGGAGGCTGAGGTGGGAGGATCACTTGAGCCTGGGAGGTTGAGGCTGTGGTGAGCTGTGATGGCGCCACTACACTCCTGCCTGGGTGATAGAGTGACTGTCTCAAAAGCAAAACAAAACAAAACAAAGCACTTGTAAGATTTCAAGTTTAGAGAAATCCCCTTGGACCAGGAAGCCTTCTTGGTAAAAGTGACCTGATTGATAAATTAGGTAGATGATATGGTTTGGCTATGTTCCCACCCAAATCTCACCTTGAATTGTAATAATCCCCACATGTCAAAGGTGGGGCCAGGTGGAGATAATTGAATCATGGGGGCAGTTTCCCCCATACTGTTCTCATGGCAGTGAATAAGTCTCACGAGATCTGATGATTTTATGAATGGGAGTTCCCCTGCACAAACTCTCTTGCCTCCTGCCATGTAAGATGTGACTTTGCTCCCCCTTGCCTTCCACCATGATTGTGAGGCCACCCCAGCCATGTGGAACTGAGAGTCAATTAAACTTCTTTCCTTTATGAATTACCTAGTCTTGGGTATGTCTTTATTAGCAGCATGAGAACAGACTAATACAGTATGCTTCTGATAAAAGGTGAGGAAGGGGCCAGGCGTGGTGGCTCATGCCTGTAATCCTAGCACTTTGGGAGGCTGAGATGGGCGGATCATGAGGTCAGGAGATTGAGACCATCCTGGCTAACATGGTGAAACCCTGTCTCTACTAAAAATACAAAAAAATTAGCTGGGCCTGGTGGCAGGCACGTGTAGTCCCAGCTACTCGGGAGGCTGAGGCAGGAGAATGTCATGAACCTGGGAGGCGGAGCTTGCAGTGAGCCGAGATTGTGCCACTGCACTCCAGCCTGGGTGACAGAGCAAGACTCCATCTCAAAAAAAAAAAAAAAAAAAAAAAAAAAGTGAGGAAGGTAAGGTGGAAGGGGCTGTTGTGAGTATCCCTGTAGCTGACCATCCATTACTCATTGTAATGACCTGACAGCCACGACTGAAGAAGCGGTGGTGCCTGTCTCATGCAGCTGCCTTGGAAGGTCCACACAGGTCATTGAGTTGCCCACGGAGGGCTCTCTCCAGCTCTTCCTTTGGGATTACCCCCCTCCCCAAGTCTTAATCTTTCCTATTTGCCTTTCTGTGCACTCCATTTCTTTTCTTTTTTTACTTAGAAATGTGAATCCTGTATTTTAAAATGTCAATTTGTAAGAAATTTTTATGCTGTTTCTTTGGCCTATATTTAGGAAGTTTTCAGAAGGAAGGGTCACAACAGCAGTTGTAGTTCTTGATTCCCTGCTATTCCCATTAGACTTTCGCTTCCCTTTATAAAACCGCTCACTTTATCAGCTGGCTTTGGTTGAGTTGAATGAAATGGACCCTACATTAGGACACTACAAAGAGTGGTAGGTTGGAAGTTACCTAAGAGCGGGTGCCATTGTTTGTGCTTTTACATACGACACTCGGCAGGCCTGGTGAGTTCATAAAACTCATCTGAGTGAGTGGTGGAGAAGAGACTCCATTGTCTCCTCAGGCTTTCCAGATGGTTCTGTAGACTTGACTACCCTATCTCTTACCCACAAATAGAACATTTTCTGAAAGCCTCCATCCGTGCCTAAGCATTTTTCATTTTTAACTTCAACAAATTAAAAACAAATCTAGTTACTGACTTTCCTCAGCAATAATGTCAAATGCATCAAATCCTTCATCCACAGGCTTCAAACTGATGGCCCAGTTGGTACTCATTCTAAGTGAGAGCAGTCACTCACATACAGGCCAGATGCTGGGGAACTGAAAGAACATTTTCAGTCATCAGAGGCACCTTCGTGGTCTCTGCCATGTGTGCTGTTTCTGTATCTGTGGTGATGGCAGCACTGGAATCCTCTACTGATTACCAGAGTGGGGCTCCTGATCTCCTTTTGGAGACTTTTCCAAGACCTACTAAAAACAGCCATGTGTGTAGTATTTTATATCTTGAGACCATGGTTCTTTCTTTCATGGAAAGCATGTCTCTCTTTTCTTTGCAGATGCCATGACTGTGGGGCCATTCTTGAAGAATACGATGAAGAGACACTTGGGCTAGCCATCGTGGTCCTCTCCACATTCATTCACTTAAGCCCAGACCTGGCAGCCCCGCTGCTGCTGGATATCATGCAGTCTGTGGGAAGGTGAATGTCAGCTTCTGTTTTGTTTGGTAGGAAGGTCCTTTATTCAGTCTCTATCTTGAACTAAAAACTACCAGTTCAAAAGTGAAACATTCAGCCACCTTGTAGATACTGGTATTTGTGACATCAACTCAGACTAGTTTTAAAAACCAAATAGACTCGTCTTTCGACTGAATTCTCCAGCTGCGTAGGGTCATGAGTCACAATGTCAGAGCAAAGCTAGGGGCAACTGCACTAAGGAAACCCACTGTTTGTTATCCCTGTCACTAAATGAGCTGATGGTTGTAACCATGCACACAACTGTCAGCAGTTGATAGTAAGCACTTCATAAGTATTACCTGTTATTATTATTTCTCTTTACCTGTTTTGAGATGGATTTTCTAGGCATTTGTAATCTCAAGGACACCTCATTTAACTATGAAACTTGGGGCATTGTTGTGTGAGGAGACACATAGTAATTATAGCAGGTTCACATTTCTGACTCAGATAAAAGAAGGATGCACACATTTGGGGAATAGGGCTTTCAACCTGACTGAGAGATTACGCTTAGCTGCTTTGAGGGTGTTCATGCTAAGAAAATTCTATTTAGTAGATAGGACATTAGAATATAAAGATATATTTCATGGATAGGAAGAAAGCTCAAATTCAATAACAAACTGTAGTCTTAGCATGCACAACTTATAGGAGAGGGTTGAATTAAATGCCACATAAATGTATTAACATTTCCAATCTGTGTGAACAGTGCCAGGTGCTTTAGGCTGCAGGCGTTAGACAGAGCTCTTGGCCTCAGGTACTTTGGGCTTAGTTGCTGTGACAGTTACTGTGGACTCATTGACTAGCCAAATAAGATAGGGCGTGATTAAATGCTGTAATGAGTGGAATGAGAGAGAGCTAAGTGCTAGAGAAGATTAGTATAGGAAAGATTTCTTAAAGTTTATAAGGAGGAGGTAGCACAAGAACTGGATTCTGCAAACTCTTGGCATTTGAGGAAAGGAAAGAGAATGACTCTTAATATTGCTAAAATTTAATCCTTTTTTAAAAATGAAAAAATGTTGACTTCAAGTTGAAGACAAATAGGAAAGCATTATAAACTCCTCAACCCCAAAAGTGTATGGCTTTCTTATCCTCCCTCCCTCCAGTTTTTTTGGTAGTGTCCTTAGGAGTCATATAGACAGATTGTATAAAGGTAAGTGTGACCATTGCATCTCAAGACTTCAAAATAGCCCATGTGCCAAGTAAGGGATGGATATGGGGATATGGAGAGATAAGAGAAGATGAATTACTTCATTTAAGCCCTTGAGTTTGACCTAGTCATAGTAATTGCAGAATAAATGTTGTCAGCTATCAGCAATACTTGGGGAGTTGAGAGTTTTTATTAATACCAGGTCACAATTTCTACTATCAATCAATACTTCTTAGTTTCAGAATGTATAGAGTTATTGTTCTGGTCTGTTATCATCTCTTTGAAACAGATGATCTAAGTTGTCATAGCTATATAGAGGGGTTTGTTTCAGTTTTGTTTCTTTTGTTTGTTTGTTTTAACATAAGTGAGAACAATATATGTTCAAACATTGCCAACTGTTAGGATTGAAACACATGAGCTTTGAAGAAAAGCAAGGGAAAACCAGTAGCAGATACATTTTTACATATTTACATACACATATATTTAAATCTCTACCTCCTTTGGGTAGACTAGCAAGAGAAAGGGAGTACATTTAGTGCAAGCTGCCACAATTCTTAGCAACCTAAGCCTAATCACCAAAGCTACCAAGAAAACAGATTCAACTGTCAGCAAATTCAGGGCTTCCTGGCATGCCTCACTTCATCACGAAGAACAGATGAGATCATGTGGTTTTACAAACACATTGTTTATTTGTGCTAATTATGACCACGGGGACCATTCCCAGCAATTCCAAGAGTTTGTAAGCTCAGCATAACTCTTTTGTGGATCACTCAAGCTTTTCCATATGATCTCATACTTTGCTGTCTGCTTGGATCCCTCTTACACGATCCCTTTCTGTAGGTACAGCCTTTAAAATCTCGTTTGCTGCACCATTAATTACTGTTACTGTTTAGTTTACTTGTCAATGTTTATCTATTTGTTGTAGTGACATTAGCATGAGAAGGTCTGTAAACAACACAACTGGGAATGGTGTCTGGTGTTAGTGGTTGCTGGACCCCCTATTCCTCTCTAAGTGGGGTCTTGGCTCAGCTCACTCTTACACCTGTAGTCCTAATCAAGTAAATAAATTTGCAACATCCTTCTTATCTGTTTCGTCAGTATCTTACTGATCCAGACGTGTTATTCTAAACCCATCAGTATAGTCCATTCTCTTTCTATATGATAACATATAGAATATTTCCACACATACAGAACCGTATAATTATACTTTTCTGGAAATTACATGCTCCATATCGTTTACTTAACCAATACATTTCTCTTCTCAATGTAACATTTCCTTTTTCCTCATTTCAACCCAACAGCTGATAAATATTCCTGTTATCTATTTTACTATCTTATGGAGGCTTTTACCGCTTGTGGTTTGTTTATAGTTAGGTTTCAGAGGTTATATACAAAGAAATGAATTTTGAGTTGAGTTAATATGGAGAGGAGCTGGGTCAAATGTTGTTGTGATAACTGTCTGGCCTGGCTGCAGGCACCATTTTGTAGAAAACCAACTTTAACTGCAAGTGTTTCCGTGAAAATGTCTAAGTTGACATAGCAGGTCTCAAGGACTAGGTCAAGTTTAACTCTAGAGACTGACCACTGAGTGGGCCCTCTGTCCTGTCAAGGGAATTGTCAACATTATAGATGTCTCCCCATCTAAACTGGAAACACAACAGGTCCTCCCACAATATTAATGCATTTCATCATGGAAACCTAAGATATTTGTGTGACTCTCTTTACTTTATTTCCTAGATTGGCATCCAGTACTACCTTTTCTAATCAAGCAGAAAGGTAAGGTCCTAACGGGAGCCCAGATCTCACTTTCTTTTCTCCTCTGTGCATGTTCATCCTGTCTCTAAAACACCAGTGTGGGGCTGGGTGCAGTGGCTCGCGTCTGTAATCTCAGCACTTTGGGAGGCCAGGGTGGGAGGATCACTCGAGCCCGGGAGTTCAAGACCATCCTGGGCAACATAGCAAGACCCTGTCTCAATAAAAAATAAAAAATAAAAAAAATACCAGCTTGTGCACCACGGAGGGAATATTGTTAGGCTCCAATTGCAGCTCTAGAGAGCACTAGTTATTCATTTTCTGTTCATGCCTTCATTCATTCATTCATTCACTCATTTTAGCCAACAAATACTTTTAAGCCCACCCTGTGCTAGACACTCAGGCCTTCACTGGGGGCAAAACTGACATGATTCCTGCTGTCATGGGGCTTATAGTCTATCCATGAAGCCAATGTGAATAAAATATTTGCACAAATTTATAATTGTAAACTGTGCTAAGTGCTATGAAGAAAAAGTACAGAGAGACTTATATAACAGTAATTCATTCAACAAGTATTTATGGAGTGACTACTAGTTATTGAGGTTATAGTAACTATAACAAAACATCAAATCCTGGCTCTCACGGAACTTACATTCTACTTGAGGAGGGAGAAAATAAGCAAATTAACCAACAGGAAAACTGACTATGTAATTTGATATCATTTAGTGCTAAATGCAAGAAAATGAATCTAGCAAGTCTGGGAGATAGAGAGTGCCCGGAGCTAGTGTTTTAGATATAATGGTCAAGGACAGCATTTTTGAGGAGGTAATATTTGAACAAAACATGAATAAAGTGAGAGAGTGATCCATGCAGTAATTTATAGAAATAACATTCCAGGCAGAGGGAGCAGCAAATACAAAGTCTCTAAGTCAGGAAAATGCCTCATATATTTGGAAAACAGACTAATGTGGCTGGAGCAGGTTGAGTATGAAAAAGAGTGGGAGGAGATGAGAGGGAAGAGGCAGTGTGAGCCAGGCCAAGTAGAGCCCTGCAGGTCATTTTAAGGATGCAGCAGGGAGTCATTGGAGTGAGGAGCAATGTGCTTTAACCTGCTGCATTAGTCCACTTTCACACTGCTGATAATGACATGCCTGAGACTGGGTAATTTATAAAAGAAAGTGGTTTAATTGACTCACAGTTCCACATGGCTGGGGAGGCCTCACAATCATGGTGGAAGACGAAGGAAGAACAAAGGGACGTCTTACATGGCAGCCAGCAAAGAGAGCGCTTGTGCAGGGGAACTCCCATTTATAAAACCATCAGATCTCGTGAGACTTATTCACTACCACAAGGACAGTATGGGGAAAACCACCCCTATGATTCAGTTATCTCCCACTGGGCCCCTCCCACAACATGTGGGAATTATGGGAGCTACAATTCAAAATGCGATTTGGGTGGAGACACAGGCAAACCATATTACCTGCTTTGAAGGATCACTGCCTAGTTACTGATCAAGGGGCATGAAGTTTTAGTCAAGCCAGATGAATGAGCTCTGAAGATCTGCTGTACGGTGTTGCATCTACAGTCAACAGTAATGTATTGTACACGAACATTTGTTAAGAGGATAGTTCTCATGTTAAGTGTTCTTACACAATAAAATAAATATTTTTAAGGAAAAAAAATTTTGAGGACCCCTCTGGCTTCTCTGTTGAAAATAGGTTATGGGGAAGGGGTAAAAATGGAAGCAGGGAACCAGTTTGGAGACCATGTTAGCGGTGCAGGTGAGAGGTTAGTGGTTTGGTCTAAAGTGGTGAGAGGCAGCCACATTAAGGATATATTTAGGAAATATTTTGAAGTAGAGCCAACAGAATTTGCTGATAGATTGGATGTTGGGTGTGAGAGAAAGAGAGGAGGCAAGAATGACTCCTAGGTTTTGGTTTAAACAACTGGGTGGGCGGGTGTGGCATTTGCTGATATGCGCAAGCCTGGATGAGAGCTGATGGTGTGAGTGGCTGTAACGGATGGTCCCAGTCTGGTCTTGGTAGTGGTAGAGGAGGGGAGAATGAGGGGAGGGCTTCCCTTAAGAAGTGATGTTTAAACTAAGATCTGAAAAACTGAGTTTAAGCTAATTATGCACATAGTTATGGAAAGAGCATGGTAAAAACAGTGTGTAGGAGGAACTATGAAAAAGCCAACATAACCACAGCACAGAGATGCAAGCACTTGCTGAGTTTGACTTACCAGATTGTGTATGACTTATAAACCACATTAAATATTTTGGACTTCCTTCTAGCAGCAGTGGGAAGACAGTGAAGGATTTGTAAGCAGCAAGGTGTGTGTGTGCGTGCGTGTGTATAGCATGTAGAAAGGCTACTTTGACTGCAGTGGGGAGAAAGAACCAGAAGAGGGCAGGAACGGATGCTGTGTGTGACTTTGGCCACATTGATCTCTCTGCCTTAGCTTCCTCATCTGTGAAAGAGAGATACTAATATATGCCTTCTTGTGTCTCAGGGGTATTTTCTGTGGACCCAAATGATAGAGTGTATATGATAGCATAATTGTAGCAGGTCCTACAAACATAAGATGATATTATTGTTGACATTGCATTTCTATAATTTATTTTAGGGATGTTTGCTTTTCTTTCTTATGTTCTATTCGATGAATGGCTTTTTAAAAAACTTATTTTCTTAACATTTTTTATGAAAGATTTTAAACATACTGCAAAGTTGAAAGAATTATACAGTGAACTCTCATATACCTATCACCTAGATTTTAAAACAAATATTTTATTTTCTTTATCATGCATCCAACCATCTATCTATCCATCAATTCATTTTTTTTGGATGTATTTCAGAGTAAATTTCAGATATTAGAATATATTTTCCCCTACATACTTCAGCAAAGTTAGCATTAACTCAGTTCAATTTTTGTATACAGTTGTTTCTTTTTTCCTCCAGCTTTATTGAGGTATAATTGAGAAATAAAAATTATATATATTTAAGATATAAATTTGATCTTTTGATAGATGTGTACATTGTGAAATGATTACCACAATCAAGCTAATTAACATATCACCTCACATAGTTATCTTTTTATTTTTTGGTGAAAACATTTGAAATCTACTCTCTCAGCAAATTTCAAGTATACGATACATTGTTGTTAACTATACTCACCATATTGTACATTGACGATGGTTGTTTCTTTTGTAAAATTTACATACAAGGAAGTGCACAAATCTTAAGTGTTTATTCCTTGAGTTTTGTCAAATGCATATGACTGTGTAACCCCAACCCCTGTAAAGATAGAGAACATTACCATTATTCCCAGAAAGTTCTCTCGTGCACGTTTCCAGCTAATCTCTACCCCCATAGAGGCAAACACTGTTGTGATATTTTTCCACATGGGTTGATTTTGCCCATTCTAGACTTCATGTCAATGGAATCCTACTGTATGCACTCTTTTGTGTCCAACTTCTGTTACTCAGCATGATGTTTTTGAGATTTATCCATGTTGCTGCTTTTTTATCAGGAGTTTGTTTCTTTTTCAAGGCTGAATTGTATCCCATAATTTGCTTTTTTATTTTCTTATTGAAGGACTTCTAGGTTTTTTCAGTTGGGGGGTATAAAAAAATAGATCTATTGTGAACATTCTTATAAAAGCCCTTTTTAAAACAAATGTTTTTATTTCTCTTGGGTAAAATACCTAGGGATGATATTGTTGGGTTACAGGATAGGTATATGTTTAATTTTATCAGAAACTACTGGAACTTCTCTTAAAGTGGTTATGCCACTTTATATTACCAATCATCAATGTATTCTGGTTGTTTCATATTCTTGCCCAACTTTGGCATTGTTGGTCTTTTTAATTTTGGTCATTCTGGTGGATGTATAATGGGTATTTCATTATAGTTTTAACTTGCATTTCTCTATGACATTTTTTCAACTGCTCATTGACCCATTGCGTATATTCTTTTGAGAAGTGTCTGGTGAAATCTTTTGAATATTTTAATTGGGTTGTTGTCTTTTTATTGCTGAGTTGTAAGACTTTATATATACTGAATACTAGTCCTTTGTTAAGTATGTTTTGAGAATATTTTCACCCAGTCTGGGGCATGCCTATTTCTTTTCTTAGTGGTATCTTTTGCTGAGAAGTGTTTAATTTAGGTGAATTCTAATGCATTAAAACAAAACATTACAATTATTGCTTCTTGTTATTTGTCTAAGAAACCTTTGTTTACTTCCAAGTCATGCAGATATTCTCTAATGTTTTCTTATAAAGGCTTTATGGTTTTCATATGTATATTTGGCATTTATAAAACCCATCTCAAATTAATTTTTATGTATGGTATGAGGCAGCAGTAGGAGTTCATTTTTATCTATGTGGATATTCAGTTTTTCAGCACAGTTAAAAAAGATATTTTCTTTTCTTATTGGATCACTGTGGTGCCTATTATGCTTAGAAACCATGGAAGAGTGGATCTATTTCTGGGCTCTCTATTCTGTTCCATTGATCTATATATTAATTCTTAAGTTTGCACCACACTGTCTTGATTATAGTACCTTCATAGTAAGTAGTTAAGTGTTAAAGTCAGGTAGCATGAGTCCTCCAAATTTAGTTATCTTTTTCAAGATTGGTTTGGATCTCTAGATTCTTTACATTTTCATATAAATTTTGGAATAAGCTTGTCATTCTTATCAAAAAAGTCTGCTGGACTTGTATTGAAAGAACAAATCAATTTGGGGGTAACTGACAGCATGAAAATATTGAATCTTCCAATTCATGAACATGGTATATATCTCATTTTCATGAGATCTTTAATTTCTCTCAGCAATGTTTTTTAGTTTTCAGTGTAGAGGTCTTGCCATTTTTGTTAAATTTATTCTCAAGAATTTTATATTTTTTATACTAATGTAAATGGAATTTTAAAAAATTTCAACTTTTTGTTGCTGATATCTAAATAACAATTGATTTTTGCATATTAGCATGTATTCTAGCTAAATTCACTTATTAGTTCTAGTAGTTGCTTTGTAGATCTCTTAGGATTTGATTTTGTATGGAAAAATCATCTGTAAATAGCAAGAGTTTTACTACTTCCTTTCTGATCTTTATGCCTTTTGTTTCTTTTGTTTTTTTTGAAACAGAGTTTCGCTCTTGTTGCCCAGGCTGGAATGCAGTGGTGCAATCTCGGCTCACAGCAACCTCTGCCTCCTGGGTTTAAAGGATTCTCCTGCCTCAGGCTCCCGAGTAGCTGGGATTATAGCATGCACCACCATACCTGGCTAATTTTGTATTTTTTTTTTTTTTTTTTTTTTTTAGTAGAGGCCATGGTTTCTCTATGTTGGTCAGGCTGGTCTGGAACTCCTGACCTCAGGTGATCTGCCCACCTCAGCCTCCCAAAGTGCTGGGATTACAGGCGTGAGCCACCGCACCCCGCCTTTTGTTTCTTTTTATTGCCTTATTGCAATGGCTAGGACTGCCAGTGTAATCATAGAGATGGGAGAGTCGGCACCCTTTTCTTGTTTCCTCTCTTACAGGGAAAGTATTCAATATTTACTATTAATCGCAGTAGCTATAGGTTTTTTAATAGATGCCATTTAGCAAATTGAGGTATTTCCAGTTTGAGGGTTTTTGTTGTTGTTGCTGTTGCTGTTGTTGAGGCAGGGTCTTGCTCTATCACCAAGGCTGGAGTGCAGTGGCACCATCTTGGCAGTCTCAACCTCCCTGGCTCAAGTGATCCTCCCACCTCAGCCTCCTGAGTAGCTGGGACTACAGGTGTGTGCCACCATGCCCAGCTAGTTTTTTGTATTTTTTGTAGAAATGAGGGGGGTTTGCCCTGTTTCCCAGGCTGGTCTCCAACTCTTAGGCTCATGCAGTCTTCCTGCCTTGGCCTCCCAAAATGCTGGGATTACAGGCGATAGTCACTGCGCCTGGCCCAGTCTGAGTTTTTGTCATGATGTGTGTTGACTTTTGTGAGATGTATTTTCTGCATCTATTGAGATATAAGCTTTTTGTCTGTTATTTCTTAATATATTGAATTATACTGGCTGATTTTTGAGTATTAAACTATTGTTATACTCTTGGAATAAACTCTACTTGGTCATGACCCTACTTAGTCTTTTAATCTATAGCTGGATTCAGTGGCCATGACGACTATGGGTCTGTCTGTCCTCTTCCCATTTCTTTTCTGTTTCCTTCTTTTTTAAAATTTATTTTGATAATGGCTTTATTAATTTTAGTTTTAGGGCTATGCTGGCTGCATCAAACAAATTGGGAAGGGTTCTCTCCTTCTCTATTTTCTGAAGTTATTGTAAGTTCGGCGTTATTTTTTCCTGAAGAATATTTTTGACCTAAAACTTTGAACCAGCATTTCAGGGTAGATGTGGCACAATGAGGTAATAATTGGCATAATTAGGTAAGCAGTACTTCTTACTCTTTATCTATTTACGTTCTTTGATTTTCTCTTTTTTCCTTCTGGTAACTAACCCGCTAACTACGTCAAGAAGCATCCTTTCTGGTACCTTGGTCTAAGGGGCAGGGCCTCATAAATTTGGCCCTACTTTTGATGTGCAGAGGTGCACATGAAGGGTGAAGGTCAAACTGCACCTGTCAAAGTCCAGCCTTTTTACAAGTGTCAGCTCAGATGCCCAAAGAAAACTTCCCAGATCTCCTAATGAGAATGAACATCTCCCTCACTGCATATATATATATATATATATATATATATATATGAATTTTTTTTTCCTCAGAGCAACTCTGTCTTAGCCAGTGACACTTTCCTGGGAGGATTTTCCTGGTAATCCTCATCCAGGGCTCCAGTCTTGACTGTCATTCTGTGAGCATGTGACCTTTGTATGTGACCTCTTCTCTCAGGATCTCATAACCTTCCTGAGTCCATTGTGGGACCTGGAATACGTCTGAGACTACACTGGCATTTCATGGTTCTCTCTTTCTAAAAACTTCTTGTTAACAGGGATTAGGTTTGAGTAGAATATTTCATTTCACTGATGAACATGACAGTGAGCTATCCCATAAGAGGCATGGTGTGCAAATGTCTGAACTCTAAGTAAATATCTGAACACCTGCTCAGTGGCCCATGACTTCGTGTCTTTTCTCCCCTGTTCAACTCCAGCATGATGGTTCCCGGCAATGCGGCGGGGGTGGCCAAGCAGTTCCTGCGCTGCATCTTCCATCAGTTGGCCCCCAACGGCATCTTCCCGCAGCTGTTCCAAAGCACGATCAAAGGTAATTCATCCTCTGAGAATCCAGGCACCACAAATTTGCCTCATCCCAGACACCCAAACACTAAATCTGATCGTTGACTTTCCAGATGGGACTTTTTTACGGACCTTAGCCTCGTCTCTGATGGACTTCAATGAGCTGAGCTCCATCGCAGCTCTCAGTCAGCTCCTAGAGGTGGGTTTCCTTTAGTGACACCCTAAGCCCCAGCCGAAACTCTAAGCCCCAGCACAACTGTGGGCTGTGTTTCTTTGAGTCACACCATAGGGTACTGCTGAGGAAGGATTTCAATGTTATTTAATTTAAAAATGAAATCTAAAATTTTAAAATTAAAAAATATATATTAAATTTAAAGCTAAGGGCTGAGTGCAGTGGCTCATGCCTATAATCCCAGCACTTTGGGAGACCGAGGCAGGAGGATTGCTCGAGGCCAGGAGTTCAAGACTAGCCTGTGCAACATAGCAAGACCCCCATCTCTACAAAATAAAAATAAAAGAAATTAGCTGGCATGGTGACACATGCCTGTAGTCCCAGCTACTCAGGAGACTGAGGGGGAAGGATCACTTGAACTCAGGAGTTGGGGGCTGCAGTGAGCTGTGATGGCTACATTACACTCCAAGTTGTAATGGCTACACTACACTCCAATGGCTACATTACACTCGCAACAGAGCGAGACCCCCAACTCAAAAGAAAAATAATAGAAAATGCTAAAATTTAAATAATTTAAATTTTAAAAATTAACATAATTTAAATTTTAAAAAGTTAATTAAGAAATAGAATTGCATAGAATAGTGTCAGTTGGACATTGCGGCTTTGCGTGGATTTACTCTTCATTGAAAACTTCTCCATATCCTCAGCTAAGTCGTGACCTTGCTTCCACAGAACAACTTGGTTTTCCAAGGGCAGAGTGGTGGGTGGAGCTATGGGCGTTGGATCAAGAGACTTGGGTTCAAGTCTAAGCGCTGCTGCAGGTCAGCTCTTGGGGTTTGCTTGCGGGAGATGCTCACTGCTAGAAAAAAAGCTGCAGCTCCTGTAACTCTATGCTCAGTCTTTGTGCTGGGGATTATTTACAGTGAGCATGATTCATTGTTTTCTTAGCACCTAACCACACCAATTGTAGACCCTTGGAAGCTGTTTCCTATTTCTTGCTCACATTTCACCTCTCACCAATTTTCCCCCTTAAGTTTGTCTGAACGATTTTCTCGGTATCCCTCCAGTCTATCACAGGGATTGGCCCATGTAGTAGGCACTGAACACGTTTATAGCCTGAAGATGTGACTTTTAAACTGACATTCACCAAATAGCGCTATACATTCCTGTGCTGTTTCAGCAGTTGATTGCCTATGCTTTTGTGTTTTTAGGGTCTAAATAACAAAAAGAATTTACCAGCAGGGGGTGCTATGATTCGCTGTTTGGAAAACATAGCAACCTTCATGGAAGCTTTGCCTATGGATTCTCCTAGTAGCCTCTGGACCACAATTAGCAACCAGTTTCAGACATTTTTTGCCAAGCTGCCTTGTGTTTTACCCCTGAAGGTAAGCTGAGCCGAAGATTTCATTTTCAGTTAATTTCTTACCATTTTCAGACCGTTTATTTACAAGCAGCAGAGTCTTGGGTGATTTAATGTATCGCAAAGGATAATGAGGAAACTCCGTCAGCCATGGAGTGAGGATGCTTATTTGGGTTGTTCTGTCTTCTCTTAGAGAATGACAGGAATGTGGAGCGAGCATTTTGCTCACTGACTATGAATATGCATGTTTCCAGTTGATTTGAAAAAACAAAAAAAAAAACAAAAAAACAGCCAGGAAGACATGAGTAGACTGTGTTTTTCTGGCAATTTTTCTCCCGTAGATATTAAATAAGTAAGTAAATAGTTTTGTCCAAAAGCAGCTCAGACATATAATGTAAAGTTTCCATTTTAGAGAATTATCTAAAGGGAAGTAATTGCTGTGTTTGTGAATGATGATGTTTCTGCTTGACTGTTACCCCCTGCACCATACCATCTCCCAAGAATACACACACAATTACCTACCTGGAAATCTGGTGGCCCAAGGATCATTGACAACATGAGCTCAGTACATGCAAATAAGAAGCCAATACTGTTAAAGCTGGAAGAAACCTATAAAGATCGTCCCTTCCAATGCCTCTGTTTTCTAAATGAATTCTGCAAATTCAGAGAGATGGTATAGCTTCTGGAAACAACACAGTGGTGGCAATGTGAGGGTTAGAACTGAGGTTTTCTGACTCACAGTCCAGTGCTCATTTCACTAGCAGACTCTTCTTGCCCTTCTGCAGCAGGGGTGAGTTGAAGGCATTCATGTCTCTAGAGTAGGGGGCAGAGTGGTGGCTGGCAGTGGTGTTGCTGGCTTTGAACCTGACCTGCTCCATGAGGTTTTTTGTGCTTTCTCTATGCAGATTACAGAAGCATTTAATTGGCAACAAAATGAATCAGGCAGGGCATAGCGGCTCATGCCTGTAATCCCAACACTTTGAGAGGCAGAGGTAGGAGGATCGCTTGAACCCAGGAGTTTGAGACCAGTCTGGGGAGCATGGCGAGACCTTGTCTCTACGAAAGATTAAAAAAAAAAAATAGGCTAGGCAATATAGTGAGACTCTGTCTCTTAAAAAAAATTAGCTGGGCAAGGTGGCATGCACCTGTAGTCCCAGCTACTTGGGAGGCTGAGGTGTGCTCATTGTTTGAGCCCAGGAGGTTGAGGCTGCAGTGAGCCATGATCGCACCACTGCACTCTAGCCTGGATGACAGAGAGAGACTCTGTCTCAAAAATAAATAAACAAATAGAAAGTATTTTAAAAATTAGCCAGGCGTGATGGCATGTACCTGTTGTCCCAGCTACTTGGGAGGCTGAGGTGGGAAGATTGCTTGAGCCTGGGAAGTCGAGGTTGTAATGAGCCATATTTGTGCCACTGCACTCCAGCCTGGGCAACAGAGTGAGATCTTGTTTCAAAAATATAAGATAAAATAAAAATAAAGTGCATTCCCCATAGACAGAAAAACAAAAGGATCAGGTTACCTATTAGTAGCTCCACTTCTGAAATGAGTATTATGTAACATAAGATACTTGATAAAGATCAACAACCTATGCTAATACATTTTTCCAAATGGGCAGATACTACTATTAGGTCTGTAAGGGATAATGCAGGGACCCTTAGCTCAGCGTGTGCTGCTTTGAGCTTGGAGTTACTGTAAGAAGCAGGAGTATAGAGGAGGGATCTTTACCACCTCTTATATTCTATGATCCTCGTTTGCCCACAGATGTGGAGTAGCTGAATAAATCCAAGCAAGAAGGGTTAGTACTTTGAAACTGTGTATGTGTATAGCTACTGTACATCAACACACAGGAAATTGAGTGCACAAATTTTAAGCACGTGGAACCTCCTAGGACCCAAGAACTAATCAGGGCTTCACTGCTAAATTGCCGCACAGGCTAAGAGAAGGGATGGGATGAGGTATGGCAAAATTTTTTTTTTTTTTTTTTTTTTTTGAGACAGAGTCTCGCTCTGTCACCCAGGCTGGAGTGCAGTGGCACAATCTCGGCTCACTGCAAGCTCCACCTCCTGGGTTCACGCCATTCTCCTGCCTCAGCTTCCCGAGTAGCTTGGACTACAGGCGCCCACCACCATGCCCAGCTAATTTTTTTGTATTTTTAGTAGAGACGGGGTTTCACCATGTTAGCCAGGATGGTCTCAATCTCCTGACCTTGTGGTCCTCCTGCCTCGGCCTCCCAAAGTGCTAGGATTACAGGCGTGAGCCAACGCGCCCCGCCGAGGTATGGCAAATTTAAATGCCTGTGTGCCGATGTGACTGTCAGAAGATTTAACTTGGGCACAGAAGAGTGGCAAGTGTTGCCAGCTGTAAACAAGTGGCGTGCCTAATTTGTGACAATCAGCCTGCCCATAGGGACCCTGCCTACAGGGTTAATAAAGGAGAAAAGATAATAAGGAGAATTGAGACCCTTAGGAACTAGAACGTGCCAGTCCTTCTACGAGGTCAGTGGCTACCCACGCCTGCCAATTGTTGTTCTGTGGGAGCGCAGGCCTCTGGTTGTCTGTCTTCCTTTTTTTCCCAAGAGAACATTTTCTGGTTTTTAAATCACTATGGGGGCCTGATGAGCAGCCAGTTTTCAGCCTCTGGTTTAAAGTAATGTAAATGTCACATCAACTCCGATGAGTGTCGAGCAGATTAAATAGAACCAGTGGTTCCCTTAGAAGGCACTTGTGAAATACTTTCAAAATCTGTGTAAGAATTTCCCCCACTAGGGCAGATCTGGGCACTGCCCCTGATCATCTTCTGCCTATGTTTTTAATCTCTGGGGAAAACAGTAAGCCACTGAAACCTTCTATAGTTTGTTTTCATCAGTTTATAGAAGCAGATCTCAAACGTCAGTGTGCATCACTGTCCCTGAAGGACTTGCTAAAACACAACTTACTGAGCCTGATTTGGGAGTTTCTGATTCAGCAGGGGTGGGGCTTGAGGATTTGCATTCTGGCACATTTCTAGCTGCTGGTTCCGGGATTCCACTTTGAAAACTCCTGCTTATTTTTTACTATCTTGAGGAAGTTAATGTAGATACACAGCTGCAGAAATTTAACTATAGCCTGCTATTGTGATCTATTTACCATATCATTGTTTATTCTTGCTGTAACGTTTACCCCCAGTCCTAGTAAACTCAATTTAAAAAGTACATTTTGATGTGGAATCTTGTCAATATAGAACTTGAATGGATAGGTAAGGCATGATTTTGTCTTGTAGAAATTTTACTGCATTTTCTCAGGTTTTTGTCGTGTTGCTTCATAGCAGAGAAAGGGCAGATGAAACTGGTTCTTATGTGGATTCATGGTTTTTTTAAAAATAGATCTAAGTAGTTTTTTTCCCTAAAAAGTCCTTTCACAAATTGGTGCATCTCTTTAGAATTAGATACATTTAATATCTACCCAACAAATTTCTGTTCATTGTCTGTCCATCTATTCATCCATCCATTCATCCATCCATCCACCCATCCATCCACCATGTCTCTATTCAACTGTCTATCTCATTAATTTTTAGGGCTATATCTTTGAAAAATACTTTAGGAGCTGTGTTTAATTATTTAATTGTTTACCATTGTATAATTGTTTAATTAAGATTGTTTTAACCTGAGAATGACTTTTTTCAACAAGGATATTATGGCATGGGAATCTGTTGAGATGCAGTCATATTTCAGATTTTCCTTTTGCTAAACTAAATGCTTTCAGAACATATTTGAAGCAAAAGTTATATTAAGGTGGAAACTAATTTTTACTTTTTTTCGTATTTATTCACAGTGTTCTTTAGATTCCAGTTTAAGAATTATGATTTGCCTCTTGAAGATCCCTTCTACCAATGCTACAAGGGTATGTATGTTTCAGAAAAACATAACCAATTGGTTAGTCGGTTATTTTTTAACCTAATGAGATAGGCTTGTAGCAATACTGAAGACATACTGAATGCTTCCCTTTCAGCCTCCTTCTTTTTCTTCATGCTAGGTCAGTGCCTTGTATAAAGAACTCTATCTAATACATCACAATGTCATGGTTTATAACTGGTCCTGCTAACCCTGGGCCATGCCCCCCAATCCATTCCCCATACTACTAACTAGGCGATCCTTCTAAACAGGATCTTATTGTGTTGGTTCTTTGCTTTAAAATCTCTGATAACTTCTCATTTCTGTCAGGATGATGTCCAGATTCCTTAATGTGGTATCTAAGATGTTACTTCATAACTCTCCAGCCCACCTTTCCAATTTAATCTTTGGCTCTATGTCTCATTCATCCCTTCCTCCTATGCACTTTCAGAATCAGCGTTATCATCATCATCATCGAAACAACAACCACTGTTTGTTATCATATGGCAGACATTATGCTTAATGCTTCAGATATATAATCTTATTTAATTTCATACTTCCTTGCCTTTGCTTAGGCCATTTCCTTTGCCTGAAATGCTTTATGCCCTTGCTGGTGTGGTGAACTCCTTCTTATTCTTCAAGGTCCCATTTAATGAAAAAACATATTCATTTATCTGTAGTAACTTTTTCCTGTATCAGCTTCCATGGTATTTGATAGAGCTCTCTATAGTAGCACTTACATTGCCCTGAAGTGGTTCCAATGAGACCACAAGCTTCAAGAAGTTCTGCACTGTGTCTCATTCACTTTTGTATTCCAAGCTGTATTTCTGCACTGCATTCGATGCAGTGGTACAATAGTTTGCATTGCTATAGCTTGTAATTACCATTTAATATACCAACAATGTACGTATTCTGCAACTATTTAACTTGACTGTGCTTTCATAGACTCATGGTTTATGCTAGAAAGTTACAAAGAGATCATTGGTTCAATCCACTCATTTACAGACGAGGAAACAGGCTCAGAGAGATGGATTGTCTTGGCCAAGATCACATAGCTGGTTAGTAGAAGATTTGTGACTTGAACATAGGTCTTTTGGGTCCATATTGCCCCATCACTATGCTGCTCTTCTAGATATAAGAGCAAGTTTCCATATAGGCTTGAATTCAGGCTTCTCTTTTTGACCAATAAGGATACATTATGTGCAACATGAGACATTCCTATTCCTTTCATCTATTGACAATGTTTCAAGACAATAGCATACATACATATATATATATATATATATATGTTCATTTTATTTTATTTTATTTTATTTTGAGACAGAGTCTCGCTCTGTCACCCAGGCTGGAGTGCAGTGATGCCAACTTGGCTCACTGCAGCCTCCGGCTCCCAGGTTCAAGCAATTCTCCCTGCCTCAGCCTCCCAAGTAGCTGGGACTACAGGCATGCACCATACACCTGGCTAATTTTTGTATTTTTAGTAGAGATGAGGTTTCACCATGTTGGCCAGGCTGGTCTCGAACTCCTGACCTCAAGTGATCCACCTGCCTCGGCCTCCCAAAGTGCTGGGATTACAGGCATGTGCCACTGCGCCCAACCTCAAGGCAATAGCATTTATATGGAGCAAAGAATAATGAATCATTAGTACTAAGTCTGTGAGTTTCTTTAAGATTTTCTATATGGAAAGCACCACATGGATTTCTGTGGGGGAATACAAATAAGTAAAAAACAGAATTCCTATCTTTAGGGGCAACTAACACAAAGTGCATTCATTTTCATATCGATTAGAAAAAAGAACCTCAAATATGCTCATGTCCTTTAATTTAGTCATTTTTTTTCTGGGAATCTATTCAAGGAAGAAAATGCAAATGCTAATTTCATGTAAAATATATTTATTGGGTTGTTATTTATAGTAAAATGTGACTTTGTGGCCATTAAAATGGATGATTATGAAGAATTAAATGGCACTGAGAATTTCTGATATTGTATTAAGTTAATAAAAAATAAAACATAGGATTGTACATGTGTAATATTTCCACTATGTATCAAAATATAATCACAAGGTGGTGGGACTATGGATGACTTTTACTTCTTCCTCATGTGTCCTTTCCTACATACCTTGAGTTTGACATTGAACATGTATGACTTTTGAAAACCAGACAGTGAGCACTATAGAGATTGAGAAGTATTGGAACTCATGGCATGCAAGTGTTTTGGAGTCCAGTTAAAATCCTATCTTCTCTGCAGAGCAATTCTACCTCTGGAAAATTGCCCTGGAACTTGGCTTTGAATTCTACCTGATACCTTTATGGTCTTAGGCAAATTGCTTGTCTACTTAACTGCCTAAGCTGCAGAGCAGGAATGGATACTAAAGCTTCAGAAGGTTAATAATGAAGATCATAGCTAACACTGATGGAGAGCTTACTGGTGCCAAGTGCTTTACGTATATTATCTCTTTTAATTCTCATAACTTGCACCCTAATGAGGTGGAAGCCATTATTATCCCCCTTTTACAGAGGAGAAAACCAAGTTCCAGAGAGATTAAATCACTTATTCAAGGTCACAGTGAGCTAGAGTGTGAAAACCCTTGTGTCAGAATTTAGTGCTTGTGTCATTACCTATATTATAACACACTGTCTCCCAGGATAGTTATGAGAAATTTGAGTAAGATAAACTATATGAAATCATCCATCTAACTCTGTCTGACACTCAGTAGGTACTCAACAAATGTTTCTAAATGACTTAAGAAAGCATATGGAACTAAAACTGATCCTTCATGGGTAGGATTCAGGGGGAGAAACCGAAACAGACTCTGCCTTCCTGATTAACATTGGCAGGAGGCTGGGTTGTGATGAATTTTATCTAAGCTATAGTACTTTAGTACTTACACGTAAGGGTGGTTTGCACTACTTAACCCAGAAGACAGGCTTCCAGATCTGAATATGATGAACTCATAAATACTTAAATGTTCTGAAAATAAAGTGGAAGATCCCACTGCAAACCCCACACTCTTGATTGCTTAGGGTGGACACGAAGACAGGGTTGTAGTAAGGAAGGTTTGTAAATGATGCCATATGGAAAAATGATTGCCTTTTTGAGCAGTGAAATGATTTGGTCCTGCTCTTTGAGCCCTTGACTGAAGGTGCAGTTCTGTTTTTATTAGACCAATGGGGTTGCTACAGGAGCCACTGGGCAACAGATTTTTCAATTAAAAAAAAGTGATTCCATTAGTTAAAGTATCATAAGATTTTAATACTTTTTTTAAATGAAGTAATCAGCAATTGACTTTATTTGGCCCCAATCTCATTGCAGAGTTTGTTGGAACCGTTTTCAAAACTGCTCAGCTTTGTAATTCAGAATGCCATCTTCACTCTGGCCTACCTGGTGGAGCTGTGTGGCTTATGTTACCGAGCTTTCACTAAGGTAAGCAAGCTTCCATATGTGTGTTCCTGTGAAACTGAAAACTGGCAGAAATATATTCTTTTGAATCAGTGTCAAGTCCCTTTTAGCTCAGTTGCTTCCATATAGTTAAAAATGAGTAATTCTACTGAGGTCTAATAAATACCATGGTAAGGAAACACTTTAAACACACACACACACACACAAACACACACACAATGTCTAAAATATGCACATATGCAGATTCAGAGAACTGAGGGTCATGTGGTTAGAACAGAAGTGGTATTTTTAATGAAAAGAGCTAATGGTTGACATGACCTCTTAAGGTCGTTTTCAAGTTCATCATCCCATGATTAGTGGGGCAAGGCATCTGTACATATCATTTTTATACCCAAAGTAGAAAAATATCAGCTGTCATTTGTAAAAGCCTTTGAAGAGCTCCTTAATTCTCATCATTTGTCTGTCTCTCCAGGTCTGGGTTCTTGGCCTCTGAGATTGGAATCTCATCTTTTGTCATCTTGCCTTAATAATGGTTTCTCTATTGCATTATCTGTAGCACCCCTGGCCCACTACTGAGAAAGTGGAAAAGTACTGCTGGCCCAGTGGCAGTAGCAGCCTTGTTGGAGCTGGTAGATGCTGTCCTAATGGAAAAGCAGAAGGCAGGGCAAATTGGGAGCATTTCTGTCCTTAAGAACAATGTGCAAATGTTACCCTTTCAATTTCCTAATTTTCCAAGCTTGTTTTCAATGGGTCTCTGTTTCTGTTGTTCTCTCTTGAACATTCAGAATGTCTCTTATTCATGTTGTCCATTTCTATAAGCCCTTTATTTTCCTCATAAAAATATAATTTTATACTAAGGCTTTCATTCTATTTAAAGCATTCTTGTCCCCTTTCTTACCAACTTGGGTCCATTCTGTCATGTTAAATGTTCCATGGTAATCTTTGTTTTTCTGATTAGAAACTATTTATTACCCTGCCTGGAGCAATATGTTTTCTAACTACCACGATGGTCAGCATTTTTTTCTTCTTTTAGAACCTTCTTGAAAGATAACTTCTTCTTCTTTTTCACTTAAAAAAGTAGATCTATAAGACACAGCACCAAAAAGATTTTCTATTTCTAGAAACCATTTGATTTCTTCATTGTGTTTATGTTTAATTTGTTTAAATTATACCTTTTTTGGGGGAAGAATCATAATAAGTTTATATTTTCTATGTTGTACACTATAGATATTGATTACAGGGGACCTTCTAGCATTTGGATTCAAGATATTATTGGTTTTCAATTCAAAATATTCATTACACAGGATATCTCCTCATAATCCCTCATAACTTTAGTGGCCTTTTACTTCCCATTATCATCTACCGTTTCTCATTCTAATACAAGATGATGATTACTTGTAGAAAGCTTCAGTTGATGGTGTTCCTACCTTCCTCACAGATAATGAGAAACTATAAGAAATCGTTTAAAAATAGCAGTAGCTAATTGAGCTGTCTCCCTTATATAATCAAAAGAAAAGGCACAGAAAGGTAAGAACTTTGGAGACTTCACTTTCTAGCAAACTGGTAGTCTAGATACCCTGAAAACCACCCCACTTAAAATACTAGGAACCCTGGATGAAATGTAATAAAGGTGATTTTTAATGTAGAGCTAATTTTATAGAATGAAAGGGGCAAAAATGAAGCGGGATTGAGAATCAGAGTGGTAAGCATATAAGTAGCCCTGTGGTGGGGCTGTTGCTTGTCTTGGTAACTTAGTGGCTAGAGTTTTAAAGCCCATACAAAGAAAGGAGATGAAGTCTTGGGATTATCCAGGCAGGGAGTTTGATCTGAGTTATCCCTAGCAAAAGGTCAGAACCCTTGAAAGGCTATTCACTTGGTAAAAGGGTGGTTTGGAAAGAATACATTCTTATATAGAGGTGACAAAGAATGGTATCTGTCTCAGTTTGGGAACTGGGAGAAAGATTTATAGTCTCCCTTGAAAATTAGTAAACATGGGCCTATCTTGGATCAGGGTTAGAGTTTGAATTTATAATATCTGCATGCTCTTGGAACTCCCAAGTTGAACAGTCAAATAACATTAGTGCTTAGTAAGTAATAACCTTGGAATATCTGGCAGAAGCAAGATCAAAACAAGCCTCAACCCTCTCTGGAGGAATATGTCTCCAACCTAGGCCCAGCAGGATTCCTATAGTTAAAATCCTAATGAACATGAGCTCATAATCTAAAATTACAAAGCAAATGAAGATACAACCCACCTTGTGATAGATTAGGAAAGTCAACAAGTAGCAAGATCATTTCCCACAAGAACTTTCAATATTAAAACTATGTGATAAAGACTATAAATGATATACATATCATTAAAAATGACAATATATAAGTGACTATACTTTAAATGATATGCATATGAAGAATGTATATATAAATATTATAAAATATAATAAAAATATAAATCTAAATGACTATACTTTAAATGATAAGCATATGAAAAATAAATAAAATAATATGATAATAGATTTAGTCATTTCAAAAAAAAAAAAAGAAAATGAACCAGACAGATTTAAACAAAGTAGAAATTCTAGAAATGAAAAACAATCACTGACATAAAAAACTTAATGGATAGATTAAATAGTAAATTAGACACAGCCAAAGAGAGAATTGGTGAAATGGAAAACAGATGAGAAGAAATTACTTAGAATTCAGAAGAGAGAGATAAAGAGATGAATATAAAGAGAAATTCTAACAGATATCTAATAAATATTTCAGATAAGGAAAATAGGCTTTTTATCAATTCTAGAGTTGATGAAAATATTTAATTTTCTGATTCAGGAAACACAATGAGCCCTAAAAGTATTATAAATAAACTAAAGTTTTACCTGCTCATGTGATAATGTACATGAGTAGGTATAACTTGTCAAAACAGTCAAGACAAAGAAAATATTTTCAGAAAAACCAAGGGAAAAGACACTCTGAAGACAGACAATACACTTCTCAACAGCACAATAGAAGCCAGAAGACAATTGAAAAAAAGTATTTAAAATGATAAGAAAAAAGAACTATCTACCTGGAATTCTCTACCAGCTAAGCTATCCTTCAAGAGTGAAGGATAAATCAATATTCTATCAGGAAAATAAGAAGGCTTCTAATAGATTCTTACTGAAACAACTACTAAAAGATGTAAGAAGGAAAGTGAACCAAGAAGGAAGGAGTGAAATGTGTGAAGGAATGATGCTCAAAGAAATTGGTACAGTGTGAAAATCTAAGTGACCATTGATAATACAAAGAGTAATAATAATAATGTTAGTCAGATGGGCATAAAAACAAAATGACAATAAAATACTAGAAAATAGTACTCTGTAAGGGGTGTGTGTTTGTGTGTGTGTGTGTGTGTGTGTGTGGTTGGAGACTGGAGTTACAGCATTCTATATATTATCTACAAGAAGGGCAGAGATAATGAATAACTTTAAACTCTTAAGAATACAGGTAGACATTGTAAATGTAAACTCCAAAGGCCAGAAATAGAATTTATAAGTTCCAAACATGGAATAAAACAAGAATAAAAATTCAATCAAGACAAAAAGAGAAGCATAGAACAAGCTGTAATAAGCACACATAGGATGACAGAATCACAATAAATATAAGTTTACTAGACTCACTAGGGATTGTCAGATTGACTTTTAAAAATTAATCTACATCTAAAACATGTCTAAAGACAGCAAGAAAATTTAAAAGAAAAAGGTTGAAAAAGATATACCAGACTAATACTAATAAAAAGAAAGCTGAAGTTAGTCAACTGACTTTAAGTTGAAAAGCATTATTATAAAGAAAGTCACAATATATTGATAAGAGGAGCAATTCACCAGGATAATGTGACAATTCAAAAATTACACAGAGCTAATAATATAGCCTCCAAATATATAAAACAAAATATAATAGGCTTACAAAGATAAATTGATAAATTCACAGTTATACAGGGAGATTTTCTCTTTCAGTTGTGGATAGATCAAGCAGATAAAACATATAGTAGATTCAAACAATACAGTGAGCAAAGTGGATGCAACGGTAATATAAAGAATCCTGAATCAACCAATTTTAGAACAGATTCAAAAATGTGGAAGATTTTAAAACATGGAACAGATAGTAGGCAATTAATTAATTAATTAAAGAAAGGAAGCAGTAAAGATAGTAGCAGAAATTAATGAAATAAAAAACAGATATACCAGCCTGGGCAACATAACAAGACCCTGTCTCTACAGAAAAATAAAACAATTAGCCAGTGTGATAGCATGCACCTGTAGTCCTAGCTGCTCTGGAGGCTGAGGTGGGAGGATTGCTTAAACCCAGGAGTTTGAGGCTGCCACAAGCTATGATTGCACCAACTGCACTCTAGGCTAGGTGACAGAGCAAGACCCTTTTTTCTTCTTTGAAAAAAAGAAAGAAGGAAGGTAGGAGAGAGAGAAGAAGGAAAGGAAGAAAGGAAGGAATGAAGGAGAGGGAGAGAAGGAGGGAAGGAAGGAAGGACAAAGGAAGGAACGAAGGAGGGAGAGAAGGAGGGAAGGAAGGAAAGAAGGAAGGAAAACGTAGATACAATGGAAGATCAATACAACAGAAAGGTGGCTCTTTGACTAGACTAATAAAATAGACAAACCGTTGGCAAGACTGATCAAGACAACCAGATAAAACACACTGATAAAGAATATCAGCATAACTACAGACATTAGAGATTTTGAAATGAACAACCTTATGCCAGTAAATTTGAAATCTTTGACAGTAGGTACAATTTTCTAGAAATATATAATACAAAACATCCAGAAAGAAAGAAAAAGAAGTAACTGACTAGACTTAGGTGCCTGGAAAATGGAATCAATAGTTAAAAACCTACCCTCAAAAACTATTCCAGCTTTAGAGGACAATTTCTACTAAACATTTAAGAACTGATTGATCTCTTCTTTATACAAACTAATAGAATAGAAAAAAGGGAACACTTCCCAACACATTTCATGAGGCCAGTAGAATTTTGATATCAACCAGAGAAGGACAATAGGGGAAAGGAAAATTATAGGTCAATATCCTTCATAGATGCAAAACTTCTGAATGAATAATAGCAAATCAATCATTAAAAATAGGACTCTTGACAGAGTTGGAAATGTCTCAAAATATAAAAATGTTTAAATATTAGAACATCTATTAATATCACCATGTTATCAGATTGAAGAAGTAAAACTTCTATCATTATTCAGCAGGTGCAAGAAAATAATTTTTTGTAATTCAGTAGTCATTTATCATAAACTCTTATCAAACTAGGAATAGAAGGGAACTTTCTTAACTTCATATAGTGGGTCTACCAGAAACATCTAGCCAGCATTATATTTAATGGTGAAATGCTAAGAGTCATCCCTTTAAAATCATAAATAAGATGAGAAAGTCTATCATCACTGTTTCTATTTATCATGGTGCTGGAGGTCCCATTCAGTTCTGCAAGACAGGAAGAAGAAATCAAAGGTATAAGGATTAGAAAGGAAAAATACAACTCTCATTTTTCATAGGTGATACGATTACAAATGAACCAAAGGGAATCTATAGGCAGCTTTTTAGAACCTACAAGAGAGCTCAGCAAGGATGCTGGATACAAATGAATACCCAGAAATCACCAAATTTCAATATTCAACTACAGATGATTATAAAACATACTTTTAAAATGTCATCTATTGTGGTGACAAAAGATAAATCTAATAAGAATGTGCAATGGCTGGGTGTGGTGGCTCATGCCTATAATCCCTTCACTTTGGAAGGCCAAGGTGGGAAGATCGCTTGAGCCCAGGAGCCTGAGACCAGCCTGGGCAACAAGGCGAGACTCCATCTCTATACAAAAAAAAAAAATTAGGCAGGACAAAGTGGCTCATGCATGTGATCCTAGCACTTTGGGAGGTGAAGGTGGGTGGATTGTCTGAGCTCAGAAGTTTGAGACCAGCCTGGGCAACATAGTGAAACACTGTCTCTACCAAAATACAAAAATATAGCTGGGCATAATGGCACGCACCTGTAGTCCCATTGCTTGGGAGGCTGAGGTGGGAGAATCGCTTAGCCCCGGGAGATAGAGGTTGCAGTGAACCGTGACTGTACCACTGCACTACAGCCTGGGTGACAGAGTGAGACTCTGTGTCCTTCACAAAAAAAAAAAAAAAAAAAAAAAAAAGAATATGCAAGAACTTTATGGAGATAACCAGAACATTTTACTGAAGAGCATTACACAATGTTAAATAAATGGAAAGAGATTTTATGTTCATGGATGAAGACCCAGAGTAGTAAAAACAGGTAATTCTCACAGAACAACCTATAGGTTTAGTATAATGACAATTAAAATCCTGGATTTTCTCTTCTGGTGGTGGTAAACAAGATAATTTGAACCTGTTTTCCCAGTTAACTTAAAAAGTAAAAAGAAAAAAAGTGAACAAAACATTTTCTGAAAACTTCTTCAAAATGCTAACTATATAGAGAAGGGTTATGAGGCTCAGATCAGGAAGAGCCCAGATATTCAGAGCTGTTAGCCCAGCACTGATGGCCATTTTTACCCAGGGAGTGTTTGTCAATCTAGATGTGACTGAGAGGCTGCAGTTTTGGAAGCCCCATGAGGCTAGAGGGACAAAAGTCCGGATCCAGAACCTACCAAGAATGGAGACCCTGATGCCATGCCTCCTGACCCACACATTTTTGGCTTTACATTTTGGTGTAAAGACACCCCCATAGTAACTTTCCTTCATGTGGACACAGCTCAGTGTCAAGCCCTGTGGTAGCCCAATGTAAAATATTACAAGCCTTGTATGTGTATTAAGGTAACCCTGAGCCTGGGTAACATGGCAAAACCTCATCTCTATAAAAAATTTTTAAAAAAATTAGCTGGGCATGGTAGCACATGCCTGTAGTTCCAGCTACTCTGAAGGCTGAGGTGGAAGGATCACTTAAGCCCAGGCGGTCAAGGCTGCAGTGAGCTGTGATTGTGCCCCCGACACTAAACAAACAGAAAGCTCTTTGAAGGAAGGTAGCATTTCAGGCTGCAAACCATTTCTGCAAATATCTTCCTAACAAAGCATTCAGCACACAATCAAAGATAACCAGACATATGAGGGAGCAAGACACAATGAGTGAAAATGAATAGGAAGAAAAGACAGTGGAGACAACCCCACAGGGACTCTACTTATTTGATTATGAAAGGATTAAGACACACAGGGCTTCTGAGACACTTGCAATGTGCTGTTGTTTGTCTGGGAGGTGATTACATGAGTGTTCGGTCCATCTTCTGAGACTGGAAAAACTCAAACTCAAGCCATGTTTTTCTTCTGCTCTCACAGTTATCAAGACCAAAGACTTCTGTGATCAAATGTGTGGAGATTTCTTCCCACCAAAAAGCAAGCAATGGATTCTGCAGAATAGACTCATTTCTATTCTGACACTAATTACCTGGAAATAGCATCAGATCCCATGGGTTGAGGGCTCAACCCCTAAGACTGTCCTCCATCTCCCACCTTCATTTGCCAATTGCAGGCTCTGGTTGTTTTACCCGTGCTTTTGTCTAATTGGTTATAAATTAGGGATCCTTCCTCTTTGGGCTCAATTAATTTGGTAGAGCAGCTCACAGAACTCAGGAAAGCACTTGCTTACATTTACCAGTTATAAAGGATACTAGAAAGGATACAGATGAAGAGATGCAAAACGCAAGGCACATGGGAAGGGGCACAGAGCTTCCATGCCTTCTCTGGGCATGCCACCTTCCAGGAACCCTCCATGTGTTTAGCTATCCAGAAGCTCTCCAAACCCTTTTCTTTTGGGTTTTTATGGAGGTTTCATTATGTAGACATGGTCAATTAATCCATTGACCATTGGTGATCAATCCAGCCATCAACCCTTCTAAGCCCTTCTCTAAAGGTTGAGGGGTGGGGCTGATAGCCCCAACTCTCTAATTGTGCCTTGGTCTTTCAGATGATCAGTCCTCTTCCTAATGCTACCTAGGCTGCCAGCCATCAGTCAACTTATTAGCATACAAAAAGAATCAGTTTGGGAGAGTCTAAGGATTTTAGGAGTTGTATGTCAGATACAGGATCAAAGACCAAATATATATTTTACAGTATCATACATATGAATCCATTTAACTGTATGCTTATATTTTATGTACTTTTCTGCACATGTGTTATATTCAACAATAGAAAAGTCTTACAAAATTGAAACCAATTCAACATTCCATCAACAGGGGGACTGATCGATTAATTTTGGTGTATTCATACAATAATATATTGTTAAGCTGTTGAGTTGAAAGAACCAGAGCTATATGTATCAATAAGGATAATTTCAAAGATATATTGCAGTGAGTAATTACAAGTTGTGGAAAGATATGCACAATATAACATTACAGAAAGTTTAAAAATGCCAAACAATATTATATATTATAATGGAGACAAACATATGTAGTTAAAGTGTAAAAACATACATGAAATAATAAGTACCAGATTCAGAATAGTGGCCACTTCAAAGAAGAGAGAAAGGAAGAAAGAAAAGAGAGCACTGTATAGGTAGCTTCAGCTGTTTCTGTGATATTTATTATTTAAAAAGGATGAATCAACTTTCAACCAGGGATTAATATCCAGAATATACAAGGAACTCAAACAACTCAACAGTAAAAAAACAAAAAACAGGGCCAGGCGCGGTGGCTCACACCTGTAATCCCAGCACTTTCGGAGGCCGAGGCAGGTGGATCATCTGAGATTGGGAGTTCAAGACCAGCCTGACCAACATGGAGAAACCCCATCTCTACTAAAAATACAAAATTAACTGGGCATGATGGCACATGTCTGTAATCCCAGCTACTTGAGAGGCTGAGGCAGGAGAATTGCTTGAACCCGGGAGGCAGAGGTTGCAGTGAGCTGAGATAGCGCCATTGCACTCCAGCCTGGGCAACAAGAGTGAAACCCTGTCTAAAAACAAACAAACAAACAACAACAACAACAAAAATGTAAATAATCCCACTAAATGAATAATCCCTCTAAGTAAATAATCCCACTAAACAGTGGGCAAAGGACCTAAATAGACATTTCTCAAAAGAAGACATACAAATGGCCAACAGGCATATGAAAAAAATGCTCAATATCTCCAATCGTCAGGGAAATGCAAATCAAAACCACAATGAGGTATCATCTTACCCCAGTTAGAATGGCTATTATCAAAAGGACAAAAAATAACAGATCCTGGCGAGGATATGGAGAAAAGGGAACTCTTGCACCCTGTTGGTAGGAATTTAAATTATGAAGCCACTATAGGAAACAGTATGGATATTTCTCAAAAGACTAAAAAGTACCTGTCCTATGATTCAACAATGTGACTACTTGGTATTTATCCAAATGAAAAGAAATCAGTATATCAAAAGGATACCTGCACTCCCATGTTTATTGCAGCACTATTCACAATAGCAAGAGTATGGGGTCAACCTAAGTGTCCATCAATGGACAAATGGATAAAGAAATGTGGCATGTATACATAATGAACTACTATTCAACCATAAAAAATAGCAACAGGGATGGAACTGGAGTTCGTTATGTTAAGTGAAATAATCCAAGCACAGAAAGACAAATATCATATGTTCTCACTTATATGGGGATGCTAAAAAAGATTGATTTCATGGAGGTAGAGTGTGGAAGGATAGCTACCAGAGGCTGGGAAGGGTGTGTGTGGGGAGGATGAAGAGAGTGGTTCATGGGTACAAGCATACAGCTAGATAGAAGAAATGAGTTCTAATGTTCAATAGCAGAGTAAGGTGACCATAACTAATGACAGTATATTGTGCATTTCAAAATACTATAAGTGAGGACTTGAAATGTTCCCAATGCATAGAAATGATAAATACTCAAGATGATGAATAACCTAAATACTCTAACTTGATCACTACACATTCTGTGCATGCAACAGAATATCACATGTACCCCATAAATATGTACAAATATTATGTATGAATTTAAGAAAGAATGAAAGAAGCTAGGATTCCAAAAAAGGATGAATCAAATAAAGCAAAACGATGTGATCTGACAAAGAGGGTGGTAGGTGCATACTCTATTCCATTCTCTCCATTTTTCTGGATGCTTGAAATAGTCCATTTCAGAAATAAGTTCCTTGGAGAGGTCACAGAATAAAGAGTTGTATATGTTTCTCTCTAAATCATTTTGTATTGAAAAAATACTTTTCGACTGATTTAATTGCTGCAGTTCTTGGAACCTGTTTCCTGTGAATAAGAACCAAATACTGGGGCATCAATGTTTAAGAGATAGCTTATCTTTTTCTTATCCATTAAATTATTTGTCCTCAGTGCTTCTGTAAACTCATTACACACACAAAAATGCCTTTTTTTTGTTCTAATTTTATTTCTTGAGGACACTTCACTATGCATTTTTGAATACTGTTTTTTATTTCTGACCCGTGAATTTTTTGGAAGCTCTTTTGACATGGATATACTCTAATTGAATTTCTAAAATCACTTACCTCCTTCTGTTTTGTTTTCTTTAGGAACGAGATAAATTCTACTTGTCTCGTAGTGTTGTTCTAGAACTTCTGCAGGCCCTAAAGCTCAAATCTCCTTTACCAGATACAAACCTTCTTCTGCTTGTTCAGGTAAGCTCATGCTTGATTTGTAAAACTTTTCATGAGATCCATGTATGTTTGGGAAAATTAAGGGAGGTGTAGAGTGTATGCATAGAACTAAATATCTTTGCTTAGAGATGATAAATAATATATCTTATATGGACCATGATCTAACTAATAGTATGCACCTGACGCTTCCACTGGCTAAAAAAGTCCAAGAAGGAGTATTGATTTTGTTCCTACTGTGGAATTAGTTCTGTGGGGGTTAAAAAGAAGAATAAAACAATAATTTTTGTCCCCAAGAAACGCGTGATCCAGTAGATTAGAGGGTCAGGTCAGTCACCAGAGCTGAGACAGGTCTACTGAGGCCAGAAGTGGGGGAACAGGCTGAGGTCTGACTGCAGAGTCAAATGAGTATGGGTGATCCCTGAATCTCTGTGAGCAGAAGTAAAGGAGAGGGTGGGTCAGGCCAGAGACAGTCAAATGGCAGGATGCACTGAGTGGTACCCACAGTTGGGTGTAGGTACGCTTCAGCCCTCAGGGGACCACTGAAGCTGAGGACCACTATAAGGCAGGCTTTCGAGAACTGGCAACAATTATGCTTTTGGTTTTAGGGCTTCTGAGGGACTAAAGCCTTCTACCCTGCTGTCCTTAACTCAGCATCTTAGGCAGGCATGCGGGTTTCGATGACCTGAGACAGGCTATGATAGTGCCATGAGAGAAAGAGGTAAAACAACTCCTAGGGAGAAGTTGAGAGCAGGATGGATCCCACCCCTTATGATGTGAAATCAGAGACTTCATGAAGGAAGTAGCATTTGAGTTGGGTCACAAACGACTGGAGGGTACAGACAAATGTCTTTGCCTGGGATTAGGGTTCAGCATAGAGAGGTTGACTGGCTTCAAGCATAGGGGAGGCTTAGGCAGGATGGTGGAGTACATTTAGGGATAATGGCATGAGGATAGGATTGAGAAAAAGTAGAATGGCTGTGCCAGAGGAATCAGCAGGGGTTCAGGTAACCTGGCACCCTGCCTCTCACCCAAGGGTTGAGGCTAGATTTAGAGACTTGGCCATGAGCTACAGCTGGGATCAGGGTGTCATTCAATGGCCTTTGGTTAAAGTGCCCAGCCATTGCATCACAGCTGTGTCAGCACTCGCTGATAAGCATTAAGACCAGTCCCAGAGTCTGGGCCTACAAGCTGAGGGTTAAATGATTGAAGGAATATGGGAGCTTGGTATCAAGGAACTAGACAGATTTCCCTGAATTCTAAGTACTCATTTTGGAGACATGAGAGAGAAGAGAACACTAGTGGAGGACCTATTATGTGTTAAGCATTTGATCCTTACAGCCTCGTGAAGCATTGGTTCTGTATTGCATGGGGTGGTTCAGTGGCTTGCCCAAGACCACGGTGCTGGCCTAAGTGACAGGTAGTATCAAGCACCTGATTTCAGTGTGTTAGGGCTCAGAGCCCAGCTCCCTTTGGTATAACACACAGCCTTGACAGGCCCTTTCCATCCCTTACGTGGATTACTGTAACAGCTCTTAGCTTTGTGCACCTCTTTCATCTCTTTCCACACCAACCCAATCTTCTGGCCTGTGGCTGCCTAGAGGAATTTTGCTGAAACTCCGCTTTTCTGATAGAGATCACTCTTGCATCAGAAACCTAGAGTGACCTTGTAAGGTCTGAACTATCCAGGTCTTCCATCATCTGGCCACATCTGACTCTTCAGCAGTATTTCCCACCACAAATATTTACTGACCACCTATCTTGGGCTGGGTTCTGGGAATATAGAGATGTGACAGGCATATCCTGATAATGTGCCAATTACTCTCCTGAAAGTCTAGACAGTGTATAAAACACTATGGAAGAGGAAGTGGCTAACTGAACCTAGGAGACGGAGGAAGGCTTATGAAGCATTATGAGGCCTGACATGGGCCAGGTGCTCTGCAGGGTGCTGGGGAAACAGAAGAATCAGCCATGACCCCTTCCTTCCAGGAGTTTACAATTTAGCAATTGAAGTTGACATGTAAATTTAAAAAAAAAATTCCCACATAGTGCAACGGGTACAGTAGTAGAGATGTGTACTGAATAAGGAAGTGTTGTTTGTAGAAGAGTTCACATGGACCTTGAAGGATGCACAGAAGTTCAGGAGTTGACCCAGTAGAGAAGATGAGGAACAACTCTTGTCATTTACTGTTGAATATCCACTGCCTGGTCTCCGTACTCCCTCTCTAGAGACTACAAATCATTAGGATCAGAACTGAGTTTTTCTCAAAGGCTTGAGATTTAATTAAAAAGTTGGTGTACTTTCAATGAATGGTCTTGAGTTGTCTTTGAAGGGCTTTCTAGGACACATTGAACTCTCAGTGAGTCAGTGATTGCTGGAAAATGACAGCAATGGATGCAGGGCATGATGTCATCAGAATGAAATGGCTCTTATTATACCAAGTTACTGGACATCCCAGGAGGAAGACAAGCAAAGTCACAGCCAGAAAATATCTGTGCTCCTAAAGAGAAACCAACTTTGCATTTCTCTCTGTGGATTGCACTGGCCAGGCCCTTCTGCTCACATAGCAGCAGCAACACTGCCTTTGAGAACAAGCAGTGTTCACACAGACTTTTTTACTTATTTATTTTTAATTAATTTTTGAGACAAGATGTTGCTCTGTCACCCAGGTTGGAACGCAGTGGCATGGTCTTAGCTCACTGCAACCTCTGCCTCCCTGGCTCAAGTGATCCTCCTACCTCAGCCTCTGATGTAGCTGGGACTACAGGTGTGGGCCACCATGCCTGGCCAATTTTTAAAATATTTTTAGTAGAGATGGGGGTTGGCCATGTTGCGCAGGCCGGTCTTGAACTCCTGGACTCAAGCTATCCACTCATCTTCGCCTCTCAAGGTGCTGGGATTACAGGTGTGAACCACTGCTCTTGGCCCAAAAAGATCTTTTTGAAGATTCATGGGATCTACACTGACTTGGAGGAGAGGGCAGGTGAACAGGGCTTAAGGAAATATCCCGGGAGGGATTTAAGGTTAGCAGCCTGACTGTGTCTGGAGGTCACTTGCTTCTGAGAGTGTTGCAGTTGGAGATGTGCCACCTGAAAACCACCTAGACTTCAGGGCACTGAAGGTGCTTTCCTGCGGATGGTGAACAGCATTCCCTTAATTGCCCTTTGTCTTGAGCAGAGCAGATCTGTGTGGCTGATCTTCTTGGGGTCTAGCACTCCATACTGTAACTGCTGGAGACTGGTTTTCAATGCAATACATTAGTCAACTGTAATAAGCACTTGTCACAAGATGCCAAAAGAACACTGACAGTTTAAATTACCCAGTGCTTAAGGAAACCACAAAAACAGTGATTATTGCATCACAGTTAGGTGAATAAATAACAAAAACAAATGAAGAAGAAAGACAGCAAAAAGATACTTCTGAATATGTTTTATGGGTTTTCATCTACCATTTCATCTTTTTAAAACAAATGTGTGACTTGTCATTGAAATCATTAAGTTACAAAACATCAAGTTGTAAAATTATTCAGATTGAAGGGGTATTTTGGAGACATTTTCAGATCATGCCCAGGAAAAACAACTTTATGGAAATGTTTCAGTCTTCTCCAACAAAAAATGCTGAGCGTGGTTTGTTCCTGGGTTTCAGCACCAAGGGAAAAAAAATTAAGCCATTTCAAAGTAACAAATCTTTGTTCTGTAAACTTTTAAGCAATTTTTATTTCTAATCAGAGAAATAAAAGTGAGGCATACCTTAAAACAGAGTAGTTCCCTTTTCTGCCCTGTGGTCCTTCCTAAGTCATGGAGAGAAGTCTTCCATGGGGCCACACATGGTATATTAGTCTGTTCTCATGCTGCTAATAAAGATATACCTGAGACTGGATAATTTATAAAAGAAAGAGGTTTAATTGACTCACAGTTCCACATGGTTGGGGAGGCCTCACAATCACGGCGAAGGTGATTGAGGAGCAAATTCATGTCTTACATGGCAGCAGGCAAAAGAGCTTGTGCAGGGGGATCTCCCATTTATAAAACCATCAGATCTTGTGAGACTTATTCAGTACCATGAGAACAGTATGGGGGAAACCACCCTCACCATTCAGTTATCTCCACCTGGCCCCTTGACACATGGGGATTATTACAATTCAAGGTGAGATTTGTGTGGGGACATAGCCAAACCATATCAGATGGGATGAGGAGAAACGTTGTTTCTCTTGTGAGTAGTTCCTCTTTTTTTTTGAAATGGAGGCTTGCTCTGTCACCCAGGCTGGAGTGCAATGGTGCAATCTCAGCTCACTGCAACCTCCACCTCCTGGATTCAAGTGATTCTCCTGTCTCAGCCTCCTGAGTAGCTGGGACTACAGGCACGCACCACCACACCCAGCTAATTTTTGTATTTTTAGTAGAGATGGGGTTTCACCATGTTGGTCAGGCTGGTCTCAAACTCCTGACCTCGTGATCTGCCTGCCTTGGCCTCCCAAAGTGTTGGGATTACAGGCGTGAGCCACTGCGCCTGGCCTAGTGCCTCTTTCTAGGGTTTCTCAGTTGCTTTTTTTCTTGCCCTTGACTGCCTGGGTCCTCCAGGTGTTCTCTGTAGAATAGTGGAAATGACAGCCTACTCTCTGGAAGCTTCTTTTAGGCCAAAGATCTAGGCTGGAGTCAGAGGAAACGTTTCCCCTTTACCTTTGGGCATTGTCACCTCCTGGCACTTGGACAACCAGGCTTACATCAGGGACAGATGATCTGCCAGGAGCAGACAGTGACTTTCTTTATGTATATCAGTGACCATCATCTGAAGGCCACCCAGTGAGGGTGGGTTTAGTTAACTGAAAATGCAATTTGGAAACGTAAAAAAAAATCAGTAACCAGAAGGAAAAACTCCCTAGGTAATCCATCACGAATGACACTGGTCCCCATGCTGAAAATAGAGTCTGTTGCTCCAACATTGCATTTCCCGTTCATTCTTTCACCCCATAGGGAACTGCTGATATTTCCTCTACTACTTTTCTAATTAATAACAGTAGATAGATGAGCTCACTAAGATGGAACCATTTCTATTCTTCTCATAGATAGACCATACCTTTGTGTTGCCAAATACTCTGGCAGTAAGAGAGGCCCCTAAAAGAACAAATAGAATGCTTGTCCAAGAAATGTGGGATCACCCAAGTTTTAAACATGTCAAGACAGTAACTGGTACCAATCTGTTTTTTAATTCCTAGATGTTCTCCCTGGAGGCCTGGCATCATGGGGAATTCCCCAGCCTCCTCTATTGTGGTTGTCTAGCCATGACCACTGTTGTTTACGTATAAAGTTTTTTTACATATGAAGTTTACATATGTAAAGTTTATGTGTGAATTTACATGTGAAGCTGGGTGGCCTTAAATGTTCAGGTGGATTTTTTCTTTTTAATGAAAAAGAGATGTGGAGATAGGAAATAATTTGCTGAATAGAAAAATGTCATTTCAGAGTCCAAATTGTTGATCCCCAGGGCATAGTTCTCCTTTTGCATTTTGGACAGATGCACTAGCACATTATTTTAATTCAGATCTATTGACATTTTTGCTTTTTGTTTCCAATATTTTCTCTTTTGCTGGTTTGCTGTGGATATTTTATGTGTAATAGGTTATTATAATTGTTCTCAAGATGGATTACAGGAGAGTTTTCATAATAAGTGATAACTCCCACCATAAAGACTGTTTAAGTTCAAATCAGAAAGAATTTCCTTAGCTCCTATTATGTGTCAAGAGTAGATATTCGACAGGGTGTGGTGCCTCACGCCTGTAATCCCAACACTTTGGGAGGCTGAGGCAGGCGGATCACGAAGTCAAGAGATCGAGACCATCCTGGCTAACATGGTGAAACCCCGTCTCTACTAAAAATACAAAAATTAGCTGGATGTGGTGGCATCTGCCTGTATTTCCAGCTACTCGGGAGGCTGAGGCAGGAGAATCGCTTGAGCCCGGGACACAGAGGTTGCAGTGAGCCGAGATCGTGCGACTGCACTCCAGCCTGGCGACAGAGCGAGATTCCATCTCAAAAAAAAAAAAAAAAAAAAAAAAAGTAGATATTCTGCTAATTTGCATGTACCACTCCCAGTCTGTGGGGTATACCTGCATATTGAAGTTATGAGAGATCATATTGTTGAAGAAAGGTTTTCTTTTAAAGATATGTTCGTTGTGGGCTGGAGGACAGAGAACTGGTGGAGGAACAGCTGTTGTATTTAATTCACAGAGTTATCATTGAATGGGGTTATTAATATTAGTTGAGTTAGTAACAATGTGATCACTCTGAGATGAGAGGTGAAGACATTATTTTGGGTATCATTTTGATAATGAAGTTAGTAATGACACATAATAGATATCATGTTTCTTTTGTATTCATGGGGTAATGCATATTTCAGTGCCCGATTTCCCTCAAAGTACAGAACTCTTCCTTCGACAGCAATCATCATTTCCTTCTCTGATTCTTGTTATATATGATTATATTTTGAGCAGCTCTATAACATCATAATAGATTTTTTTTCAGTTTATGGTTGGCAGCCATAGAAAACAAAGACAGAAAGGTTTATTAAAGTTTTAGTTGTGCATCTGATGTAAAAATATGCTGGATGACAGTGCATGGATAAAAAAATAGATGATTTCTGAGGCTTATGCACTTTTATTTCCTTTAATATGCCAGATTCTCTGTGTACCTCCTTTACTTTTAGGGTGATTTTTGATTAATTCTGACTAGTAAGCGTTCTCATAAATCAGACAGTTGGATCCAACCTCAGATCTTGATGCTGTGTGATTGCTAACCATGCTGAAATGTGCTTACATTATGCTCTGCATTGCACTTTGCTGAGTATTGTAGGTGAGAAAGTGATCTGCTGAAGGGAGATACAGATATTTAAAATTTTACTTCTTCACAAACCTTATCTGGACCTCAAGGGCCCATCCAGGCCATGCAAACATACTTAAGTGGGGTCTAGGACTTTAAACCATCCTTAAAGAGACAGCTCTAAGTGAGCCCCTTACCTCGCATAGTAGATATGGCTCTGTCTCCCCTGTGGCCTCTCTTAGCTATGCAATATCATTTCTGATGTAAAGAACTTAATTAAAATTAATGCTGATGTCCTCACAGAGGTTTTAGAACTCAATTATAGGTTGTTTGTCTTAGACTGAAGACTTAGATAGCTATTTATTTATTTATTTGAAGCAGAATCTCACTCTGCTGCCCAGGCTGGAGTGCAGTGGTGCCATCTCGGCTCACTGCAACCTCTGCCTCCCAGGTTCAAGCGATTCTTCTCCTGCCTCAGCCTCCTGAGTAGCTAGCTGGGTTACAGGCATGTGCCACCACACCTGGCTAATTTCCACCTCAGCCTCCCAAAGTGCTGAGATTACAAGCGTGAGCCACCACACCTAGCCTAGATAGCTTTTTAAAATGAATTTTATGGGAAAACATGCAATCTCTACCAGGAGACTGGGTTGGGAGTGTTCCTTCTGTTCACTGTGTATGTCTATCAAATATTTCAGGTTTCATTTTTTTACTTATAGGTTTTGGCTGGAGTTAAAGGCTTTACATTTTCTAAAACCTGATTTATTTACTTTTCCTTACGTTAGAAATAAGCTTAAGTTAGGTGAGCAGACATAGCAAACCTGGATAAGATCATAGAAGACGCTAGGTGTTCCCAGGATGTTACCAGTTGTCCCCTTCTATGCCAGATTCAGAGTTAATGGCTAAATAGATTCTTTAGTTTTCTGTAACTGTATTTGAGGCAAATGGAAATGACAGAATGTTAATGTGGAGATCTGTGTCCACTCCTGTCACACAGCTCTTGGGGACAGCTCTGCTGGTGCCCTCTTGCCCCCACTCAGTTACATACACTTACGTGCTTTCCATAGAGGACACCCCTCCCACACTTGAACACCAGCTCTTGGCCCTGAGGTTCTAAGGGTTCCTTGGCCTCAGGAGGCCTTTGGCTTAGAGGTGTACCCAGTTAGCCAAAACCTACTACCTGTTAATAATGCTTACATTTAAACCCCTGACTAGCCCGATAATATGCTGGTTTCTGTTCCTTTGTTCCATGGCTCCTTATCAGGCCTCCTAGAGATTTACTCTGTGATCCTAGTTGTTATTACTTCTCTCTAGTGTGACAGGGACCGAGCCTGGTGACCCATTCAGCTTCCCTGTGCCTTCCAGTATGAGAACAGAATGAATGAGAAGGCGGAGCGACTGGTGCTGAAACTTCTGAACTCTGCACAGCAGCAGTTTCAGATCCCAAAGTTGTTAAGGCTACTGGCCAGAGGGCAGGAAATATAAATTGAACAAGAGCTAATTGCTCATAGCCAACTCTACTTCATGGTTAACTTTTTTTCCTAAGACTATTAATAAATAGTTGAGTGCTGCATTAAGTGAGAAACACCTGTCAAAATCTGTAATGAAGCAAATTAAATTGAAATCTGGCAAATCCATTCTTGTAATGATCTCAAGTCATAACTGGCTAATGGATTTGCTTTGTAAACTCTCACTGAGCCCCTCTGAGGTGTCCGGCACCAAGCTAGTGCTGGGGATGAGGTGCATCAAGCCTGTGCTCTTGAAGAGCTCACAGCAGGTTGAGAAATGGACTCATAAGTCACTGCAGTCTGACGTGGTGACTGTTACAATGGAAGTGTGTGAAAAGTCCTCTGGGGCCCCAGGGAAGGAGTGGGGGTCTTTATCAGCACAAAGGATACATGTGGATGAATAGGGGCAGGAAGATGAGATGCTGAAGGTCCCCTGTGGGGAAGAAACAGGTAGAATACTCACTCTGAGGTTGATTGTTTTTCTGGTTTCTTTCTAAATATATGATATGATAATAGAAATCATGAAACTGTATGAAATGTGCTTACAGTAACCGTCAAGAAGTACTAAACAATAAATAGAATGACTTCACAATAAATCTGACAATGCTGACATCTTTTATTTTTTCCTTGATTGAATGCACCATTTCAGTGCCACTTAACAGTCTGGGTAAAGTAAGACTCTGTGTGTTAATTTTAGTACTGTGATTCTGAGTTTCTGATAGGAATGAACCATCATGATTAGCAAATCTGATCTATCCAAGGCAGATCGTCATGAAAATAAACACTAATTAATTTAAGCCAAGTTAATAAAATGATAAATTACTTATTAATGTCCAGATACCCTTAAAAATAATTATCCTTTCACTTTTTTATTAGTTTATTTGTGCAGATGCTGGAACCAAACTAGCTGAGTCAACAATCCTGAGCAAGCAGATGATAGCCTCTGTACCTGGAGTAAGTCCTGACCAAATTCATTGTCTACATACTTATATTTCATAGAATAGTAGTTAAGAATGTAGGCTTTAGACTTACATCAGGGTTTGAGGCCTGCCATTTACTAGCTATGTGACTTTTTGGACGTATTTTAACCTATAATTCTTTGATTTGTAACATCTGTCAAATGGGATATAACAGGGTTTAACATATAGTTTGAGGATTGAACGAGATAATGCATGCAAAGCATATTAGCAAGGAGCCAGACATAGTAAATGCTGTGAAAATGTTATCTATTAAAAATATTAACAAACATTGCCTATTTTTTGATATTTTAGTTATTTTCTATATTTTTCTATTGTAACTAATATGCAAAGAACATCTTTGTGCTTAAATCTTTGTCCATACTTCAGACCATTTCTTTATAATAGATTTCTGGGAATAGAATGACTAAACTATGTTTTTTTTTTTTTAAGGGTTCTTGATAATGTAATACAAGGTTCTATGAGACAAAAATCCCAATTCTCAACGACTTATGAAAGTTTATTGTTTGCTCATATGAAGTTTAAATGGGTATCCTGATTATAGGGAAAGGGGGATTTCCACGTGCATACTCGGGGATCAGGTTTCTTCCATTATGTGCAGTCCACTGCAATCAGCTTGATTGTGGTTGGGGAAAGGGAAGAGAATATGGCCCATGGGGTTTTCACAGGCCAAGTCTAAAAGTGTGTGGTTTTTTTCCTACTCACATTCCATTGGCTAGAACTCAGTCACATGACCACACCCAACTGCAAGGGATGATGGGAAATGTGGTCTAGTTGTGGGCCAAGGAAGAAGACAGACCTGGGGAGTGGCTAGCCAGTCTCTGCTGCATGCTCGCTGTTTCCTTTATTGTTTAATTCTTTAAAACTCAATATTTGCTACCTATGCCATAGCTAAAAAAATAATGTCCCTAATAATAAAAAGGTTATTGAAATCAGTAATTAAAAGACAAACATTCCAACAACAGAAAAGCAACATATAGGTCCCTTTCTGATGACCAATAAGCCATTAAAAATAAACCTTTTACTCTGATAGCAATCAATGAATTGTAAGTTAATATGAAGTATAAAAATATTTTAAAATATAAAAATTAAAATCGGCTAGCCAATCAGCAGACTTTTCTGTCTCAAAAAAAAAACACACACACAATTCATCAGGGCATGAAGGACATACAGGAAGCTGCATATCTTTAATGTATGTGACTTGATGAGTTTGGAAATGATTATACATTCATGAAACTACTACCGTGATCTATGCCATGAACATATCCATCATCTCCAACAGTTTCTTCCTGCCCTATTTGTTTTTTTGTTTGTTTGTCATTAGCAATGAGAGCACTTTACATAAGATCTACCTTCTTAAGAAATTTCTAAGTATGTAATGCAATATTTCTAACTCTAGGGACTCCGTTGCTCAGTAAATCTCTAGGACTTACTCACTTTGCATAATTGAAGCCTTGGACCTTTTGACTAATATCTCCCCATTTTTCCCTCCCCAGCAGATCCACCTCAATGATTAGACTTATTGATGGTAAAATGAAACAAGCATTCTTGTAAGCCACTAGTGGTAGTAAAACCAACCTTGCTGGAGGGCAGTTTGACAATCTTCCTTTAGGAATATGTCTGAGAAAATAAATATGCACATGTTTTATATTAAGTATGTTTACTAAAGCATCATTTAAAATAGCAGAAATATGGAAACAAAGTAAATGTCTAACATCATCAGGGTATTGTTTAAATAAAATAAGTTGCATCCATAAGATAAGACTATTATGTACCTACCAAATCAAAGTTTCAAATAATATTTAATTAATTGAAAAATGCTTATGATGTATTTAATTAAAAAGCAAGTTAGAAAAATGTTATCTCAATCTTGTAAACATTATATATGTATGTGTGTATGTTATATACATTAGAAAAATTAAAAAAAACTTGGAAGGAAATATTAACAGTAGTTTTCCCAGAGGTGGAGGACAGGAATTAGGATTATGGTGATTTCAATTTTAATTTTAATGATCTGTATTTTCCCAATTTCCTATATTAAACATGTGTTGCTTTTATAATCTAAGAAATGTAACTTTAAAATCAAATATTAGTTTTGAGGAAGAATTAGCTATGATTTGCTTCAATTTGTGAGTTTGAGTTTTGAATATTTTCAACTTTTTAATCGTTAGTTTTCCTATGAAATAAATGTAGCTCTTCTGAAACAAATGGAGCTTGACTTCTTCTGTTTTGTTGCTTAAGTAACACACCTAAGGTTGTTCTTAAGCTTTGCAAAGTAGAAAAAAAGGAGGAGGGATTGGAAATTATATGTTTTGTTTCCTAAGTATATATGGCTCACTAAGATTCTCTTGACCATACAGTGAATTTTAAGGCTTTTATTAGATGTAGCTGGTTGTCTCTAAAACAAAAGTGACTTGGTGGTAGTAAATTCCTTGCTCTCATTTTTTGAGATTCAAACTTAAAAGACAAATATTGAATAATGCTCCTAGTAATTATTTTCAGTGACATTTGCCTAGTTGAAATGCTATAAAATATTGCCTATGAAAGAAACAAATCCCTTTCAAGAAATTCAAGAACAGAGTCTCCAGTCCTATTTGCATGACATGTGAAAGGTCAGAGAAAATGGAATAAATCGTGGGGAAATCCTTTCTTGCACGAAAGGATTAATATTCCAAAAGCAGGAACACAATAACCTTTTATAATTCCTTCACTTGATTTAAATTAAAAGAAGAAAACTTTGGAACGTACGAAATGCTTGGAAAACACTCTGACAGACTGCCAATGACCTTATTTTGCTGTTTGTTATCCTGTCAGAAGAACTGACAAGCGTAACATTCTAGAAGAGAGAGAAGGTGATATAGTTCAGTACCGCGCAGATTTACATGAATATGGGAAAATGAGAGCCACTGGGTGAGCTAGTTAAGTCTATAATGTTCCAGATTTTCCTAAAGAAAGCCGAGGAAGGCCTTTAGCGTAGTATTCATCTGGCTTCAAAGCCTGCCTCGTTTGATCCACATGATACCCGGCCTGATGTGTGGTTTCTCTCATATCGCTTTGATATAGCAGCCTGCTTGTTCATTTTCCTTTGCTTTGCTTATAATCCTAAATTCACTGCATTCTCAGGGAGAGCAGGCCAATGTCATTTAACGACCTAAAACACAAACTTGCTTTCTTTTCCTTCAAAACTTTTCAAACACGCTTCAAGCATGTGGGGAAGATGACCATTTCATTTCTTTCTTTTATTTATCGCCCAGCAAGAACTTGACAGTAATACATGTATCTATTTAGTAGTGTACCTACTGTGTATAAGAAGTTAATTTGCAAGCGACTTGACTAGCATGAGAATTTTTGACTCTTTCAGCAAACACGATGCTTGTTTATGTACTTTTTTGACAGAAAATAGATTAAAGATTCTGGTGGTAGAATTTGGTGGCACGTATTTTATGTGTAGCTAAGAGTTGCCTAGAATGAGAATGTGTTGCTATGTTTTGGGATGAATGATGTCCTAAAGACTCTGATACTAATGGCATGACATAGGCTGAATCTTTGCACACAAAGCAGTTTAAAAACAAGCACACACGCACACAAAATCAGTTCAATTACCCAGTGGATAAAAGCATTTAGCCCCATCTCCCATAGGCCTCTCCTGTTTCTTTGTTCTCTGCCACAAACCTTCTATCAATTTTTGTCCAAATGCTGGGCAGACAGTCACAGACCAAGCTGAGAGTAATGGAGTGAGTCAGAAATCCAGAAAGTAAAACGACTCCTTAGTAAACAACGTGAAAGCAGAGTGAGGCAATCATTGGAGTCAGGGCAAAAATGAAGGTGTGACCCAGCTGTGTCCTTGTGTTTCAGTGTGGGACTGCAGCGATGGAGTGTGTGAGGCAGTACATCAACGAAGTGCTGGATTTCATGGCAGACATGCACACGCTGACCAAACTGAAGGTGAGATGACCGCCACCTGCTCATCCCTCAGGTTCACAAAACAGAGATGCTTTGAGAGAATTAAGCAGACCATAGGGAACTTATCGCTACCTGGGGAGGCAGCCGTGGCACTGTTGAATGAGCCCCTGTCTTGGGGGATCAAAGAGCCAGGGTCCAGCTTTGCAAAGAGGAAAAGAGGAAGGGAAAGGACATTCACATGGCATCAGCCACATGCATAGCTTTACTTTTGCCATATATTCACTTCTCACAATACCTCTGTTAAGATACTATCCCCATTTTACAAATGGAGAAACTGAGGCTTGGGATGGTGTAGTACTTGCTCAAGTCACACTACTAAGTGGTAAAGTCAAGGCTGAACCCAAGATTCTTGTGACTCTCAATTCATTCTCTTTTTACCACATAGTATCATTTAATTACCTTGAGCATCAGTTTCCTCATTTGAGGAACGAATCTAATCATCTGTACCTTGCCTGACTGTTACGAGGGTTTGATAAAAAATAATGTACGTGAAGAGACTTTCATAAACTGTAGCATGTTATGCAAACAAACACCATGTATTATTTTTTGCTCCATTGAAGCTATTTTCTTAAAATCCTTGATGAAAGGGGATAGAACAAAATTTAATTTGCATATGGACAAAATCCCAGTGAAATTGTTGAGATTATTGAGTTTTTGCAGGGTGGAATGAATTGCTGATGCAGGTCCACTTTCCTGCTGTGATTCAACTAGGGAGCTAAAAGATGGATAGTTTGAGAGATCTGAGGAAGGCCCTAGACAGAGGGCAGAAGAGAATCCAAACATGGTCCAAGGAGCAGCCAAATTGCAATCTGGCGCTAGATGATTCCTTTTTGATAATTAGGAGCTAGTGATCCCAGAAGTTCATCAGCCAAAAATATCGTCCCTTAATCACTGAACTGTTCTCTGGCTCTGCTCAGACGATCAAAGTGGTTTTTGGTACAGTGATAGATTTGCAAATCCCAGGCAGAAAGTAGAATCAAAATGTAAACTGAGAATATCTCACGATATGTAAACCCAGTAATTTCTTAATGAGCTCCCCTGTCGTTTGCTCCTGTGCTGGTTACTGCTTGCTGAATCTGAATACCCATACTTAAATGACTTTGATGTACAAAGAAGAGGAAACAATTATTACCTAAACATGTGTAGGTTGTTTTGCAGATGCTTTCGAAAAATAGTAAGTAGGAACCAGGATCATCAAAAGGTTGGAAATACAGACATAATCTCACCCTCTGATTTTACATATTGGGAAACAAATCAGAAGGATCAAGTGGCAAGTGGCTTATCTAAGGCCATGGGACTAGCTAGGACAGACCTGGGTCTAGAACCTAGGTCTCAATGCCTAGTTCAGTGCCCTTCCCACTGAGCTCACACTGAGCAAAGAAATCTTTCTAAATTAATTCAACAAATATGTATGAGCACCTGTAATGTCATGGCACTGTTCTAGGCATTGGGGATGCTGTGATAAGCAAAAGCGGACACAGTAGCTGCTCTCATTTAATTTATAGTCTGGTAGTGGAGGCCAAATTTAATGAACATTTCACACAAACTACAGTAAAAATGTGTCTCTCACAATTGCTATGAAAAAGAGGTAGAAAGCAGCACGGACCTGGCCAGGGAGGTCAGGGAAGGCTTCCCAGAGGAAGTGACACTTGAGCTAAAATCTGAACAATTAGGTGAAGAGAGGTGGGAATGGCATTCCAGACAAAGGGAATAGCAGCAGGAGGGAAAACAGAGAGCCAACACAGCTGGAGCTGCAGGCAGAAGGGGTAAGTTCTCAGTAGCTGGATCTTTCTGGCTTTGTAGGCTAGGGAACTTTCCCTCCTTTTATCCTAAGAACAATGGGAAGGCTCTGAAGAAGTTTAAGCAGGTTATTTGCTCAGAGTGGCGATAAGAGGGGTGGAAATGACAACCTCTTCTTTTCAAAGAATGGCCTGGAATGAATCCAGATGTCTGCCAGAGTTACAAAATACCATTCGGTTTTGTAGAGCCACATGAAGACATGTTCCCAGCCTCTGCATGAAGATACCTTTGGGGGTCATCTCAAAGTGGGGCTGGCCCAGATTGCAGCCATGGACATCTCACGGGGCAACCACAGAGATAACAAAGCTGTGATCCGCTATCTGCCTTGGCTTTATCATCCCCCCTCTGCAATGCAGCAAGGGTAAGACCCTTACTATTCCGGGAATGAGGGTAAAGAAGGCAGGAGACACCCCTGAGTTTCCTCGGGCTCAGCTAGAGTTAATGAGTACACCGAAGATTTATGACAGCAGAATATACTTGGTTAGGAAGATGGAAATCAGATCCCATCTCCTTACGTACTTGCTGACCCAGAATGCTCTTTGACATGCTGCCAAAAAATAAACCTGTCCTCCCACAAAAACCTCAATTGTCCTTTCATGAAGAATGAAAATTTTGAGCTTAGAATTACCACTTTAATGCTTGATTTCAACTAGTTAAGTAAATTAATAGGTATATATCAATATATTTGCCTTCAAGCAGCTTAGATTGTAGCTGGAACAAAAGCTATAACAGGGATGAAATCGGTGCAAGATTGTACAAGCCCCTGGCTCTGCCTTTTAGGGAGGCTAAAGAAGAGAGAGGCATGTATGGGTTTGTTGACTTGGGAACTCAGAGTAGGTTTGAGCCCACCCTTTTGTGTGGTCAGCCTTCCTGTCCAGAGGAAAAGTGTAGAGTGGGAATGAGAAGGGTAGGAGGAAAAGATCACTGGGGAGCAGGAAAATGGGCAGCTGTGTTATATCTCCTCATCTCTTTCCTCCCCTCTACTGGGGATGCCAGAGAAGAAATTTCTTTTTTTTTTTTTTTTGAGACGGAGTCTTGCTCTGTTGCCCAGGCTGGAGTGCAGTGGCACCATCTCAGCTAACCGCAACCTTCGCCTCCTGGGTTTAAGTGATCCTCCTGCCTCAGCCCCCCAGTAGCTGTAATTACAGGCATGCACCACCATGCCCAGCTAATTTTTCTATTTTTAGTAGAGACGGGGTTTTGCCATGTTGGCCAGGCTGATCTCGAACTCGTGACCTCAGGTGATCCACCCGCCTCGGCCTCCCAAAGCACTGGGATTACAGGCGTGAGCCACCGTGCCCGGCCCACCAGAGAAGAAATTTCTAAAGACAGGAGTGGAAAGAGTTTAGAAAGAGAATCTAGTCAGAGAGGCAGTCAGGCTTGTGGAAGAATGCTGTGTAATCCTGTGTCACCAAAGGCTGTTCTTTTCTCAAGAAGCTGAGATCCAGGATTAGAGTGGAAAACAAGAAAAACAGATACATCATTTTGTTGACACTCAGTTGCCTTGGCGTTTTGTTTTATGTGATTGCCTGCAAGACCACACTTTCAATCCCTTCCTTCAATAAGCATTTGTTATGCACCCAATGAAACACAAAACATAAAATCATCTTTAACGCTCCTTCTTTTCTAATAGACCTAAAGAATTCATTGAGTGTGTCTCCCATATCCGACTGTTGTCCTGGCTGCTGCTGGGTTCCCTCACTCACAATGCAGTGTGCCCAAATGCCTCCTCTCCCTGCCTGCCCATTCCTCTGGATGCAGGCTCCCACGTTGCAGACCATCTTATTGTTATCCTGATTGGATTTCCAGAGCAATCAAAGGTAAGTGATTTCTGCAAGATTAAGACCGTATGCATCGCAATTGCTAATGGAAACCTTATCAGCCAATTATGTTTCTTCTGAGAAGAAAATGCATCTTATCATTTGCCCTCCTGTGGATGTTAGAAACACAACTTTGTGCTAATGTCTTATTTAAAGTTGTTTAGATTCCCAGACTGTCTTTCCCCCCGCCCCCAAATTGTTTTTCGGCTTACTTTTATAAAGATAAATCATGGAGTCAAGCAAGAGTTGGCTTCCCAGGCATTTCTGTCTCAAAATAATGAAGAGAAATAAAAGGCTAGAAATATAATCAAAATTCTGTGATCAGTTTTTAAAACCAGAGACAAAACAAAGGAAAATTCATTATCTAATTCTTCATGTACCATCTTTTCAACTGAAATCTCTAGAGATACAGGAAAATACAAAATGAAAACAAGAAGGCCAGTTGGGAACTCACTAAAGCACACATTGGCATGACCTACACAGGGGAACTTTGTAAATTGCAGAGACAGATGATGTGCTAAAGGAAGAAAGTAGACCTAAGGCAGGCACCAGTCATGAGCCTGTGCAGGCAAACCAGACACATTGGTACTAATCAGCTCCGAGGAGCCAGGGGACCTTCACAGAGCTTCGGCAAGTTCTGGGAGGTCACATTGGCCTTGGGGACAGCTCGGGTTTGGGACAGGGCAAGCTGACGATGTGATAAAATGGCGCACCCATCCCAATGATCTAAATGATGTTCACAAAAGGAATTAGGCAGTCGATTCCTAATATTTCTACTCAGATCTGGGTTTGATTCCTAACTATGGTACTTGCGATTTTGTGAGCTTGACAAGTGTATCTAACCTCTCTGTTATTCAGATTTTCATCTGTGAAATAGACGAGGGGATGGTTGGAGAGTGATGGAGGTGATCTAGCAAAAGCCTCTGGCGCCATCTCTGGCGTGTTGTAGGTGCTTTCTCTGCACATGCTTTCCGCTAGGAGAGGATCTCTGCTGCTGCTGCTATGATTATGAACTTCTGGGCGTGTATTCACGTATATCACCTCCTTTACTCCCATGCTTTGAAGAGACTACTATTATCCCCATTTTACAGATGAGGAAACATCCTAACATGGCAGAATGATTATTCTCCCTAATCTAGTTTAGGGATGGGAATGTCAGTTTCATTAAAGGGCAAGGGGGTGGGTAGATTTCTTCAGCAAATTAAGGTGCCTTCTCTTCAAAAATGTGCTTTGTTCTCTGAGCACACTCCCACTGGTGGAGAAGAGAGCACAGCAGATAGTTTCAAGGTGATGAATCATGACTTTGTAACTCTGAGATAACGTTATGCCTTTGTGCTTCCCCTGTGCTCCCTGGCAAGACCGAAGCCATGCGGGGAGGACTCCGTGGAGGGCCACAGCCTGCTGGGATGCAATGCACTGATGCCGTCTTCTTCCTTTTCAGACCTCCGTGCTGCACATGTGCTCCCTCTTCCACGCGTTCATCTTTGCTCAGCTGTGGACAGTTTATTGCGAGCAAAGTGCCGTCGCTACAAATCTCCAAAATCAGAATGAATTCAGCTTCACGGCGATACTGACAGCACTAGAATTTTGGAGTAGGGTGACACCCAGCATCCTTCAGCTAATGGCCCATAACAAAGTGGTGAGTTCACAGATGAGTTTCCCTTCTGAGATGGAATCTCAAAGTGTCCACACCACTCCTAATCCTCACACTCCCTGTTTTCACAGATCTCAGTTGTAAGGTTATATAAATGGATCGGGGATATGTTACCTTATAAGCTGGATGTTCTGCTTGCATAAGCATTTTGATTAAAAATAAGCATTTTGATTAAAAACAAAATAATAGTTCAAGAGATCTATTGTACGCCGTGGTGACTACAGTTAATAACAATATATTCTATACTTGAAAATTGCTACGAGGAGATTTCAAATGTTCTCACCATAAAAAATAAGTACGTAAGGCAATGTACATGTTAAATAGCTTGATTTAGCCATTCCACAATGTATATCTATCTCAAAACTTTTATATTGATATATAAATATTAAAAAAGCAAACAAGTACAGTTATTAATATTAAAAACAATTTTTATTTTTTCTGCCTAACATCAAATGTATGTTGTATGAAATATCTACCTTGAAGGGTTGTTTGATGCTATAATGTCAGAGGGTTAGGAGTGAGATTCATATTAATTGAGGATTGCAAAGCAATTTAGAAAAACCTTAGCCAATTGGGTAATCTATTTGTGGTGGTTTAAGAGTAGACTGACTACAGGTGTTCATTCCACTCAGGCCTCAAAGCCTGAAAAGAGCCTCATGTTTTCAAGCTGCCTTATAGGGACCTATGCTCCCCAATCTTCAAATCCAGTACTGTTGAATGTAGACGGCTGCCAAGAAAGGGGCTGTTCCAGAGCTCATTGGAAAATGTCTGCGGTATGGCTAGCCTAAGCCCACTTCATTGAACCAGTGTGGAGTATTCATCCTGGAGTCAAGGTTGGAGGATATATGCAAAGAATTTACAAGGGAGTCCTTTGGTTCTGACTGTGTATTGGAGGAGGACTCTCAGCTGGGAAAGCTGCAACCAGCGTCTTGTTATGGGGACACCATCACTAGAGTTCTTGTTTGTGAGGAGCAGGGGACCTGGAGGGACACCATAATGATGATTCCAGTGTACCCTGAAACCCAACACTACACTGCCCACAAAAGGCATTCAGGAAATTTTTTTAAATTGATAGAATAATAGTCTAAGAAGTATTTTCTTTTGGTTCTTAATTAGAAAGGGGATGGTATATTTCCTTTAGTGAAGCACTTTGTTCTTTAGAGATGCAAATGATACAGGCAATTCTATGTGTAGAGAGATGTCTTAGTTCAATTTAAAGGAAGTTTATGTGAAAATCTTAGCATTTGGATAGTTCTGACTGTTAATGGAAAATAATTACATTTATTGGATCACAGATTCTAGGACTAATGAAGAATTTGGAGATCAAACATTCTATTCTGTTATTTCACAGACAACAAAACTGAGGCCTTACACTTAAGCTAGAGATTTAAAATGTTCCTTCTATCATTAGTTTTTTGATACCAAGAAATACCTCTCCTCCAAATCACTCTCCATATTTAAATGTTACAAATGAATTTGTTGCACATGAATTTTATGCAAATGATATTACAAAAGAATTTGAATTAAATTCATTCTGAAAATTTTATTAAACCATATAAGCCGGTCTGGTAAAATCTCCCTGGAATATTTAAAATCCAGCCATAGGAATTTCTGATGAGGGACATCACCTCTACTGTCTTTGAACTGTCGTAAGCATGGCTACATTGTCCCACGGAGAATAAAGCCTCGGAAGCAGATCTGCAGTGAATTAAACAGTTATTGCCGATGAAGACACTGTGTAGAAAGGATCAAGATTGAGAAAGGATCAAGATATTACTGGGGAACATTGATGTGAAAATTACCCTAGTCTAATGTAAATCCCCTTACCTTGCAAAAGATATCCAGAAAACCAAGGAAAATAGTCTGTAATTGTCTGACTTTGTATCTGGTGCTTTCTCTAAGACAAATTAATTTAGTTTCAAATAATATTATTTTAAATCATTATATGGTGTATAAAAGTAATTCAAGCATTTGTCATCTCCCCTCCCTGGGTACCCTCCTCTCAAACAGACTAGCGTGATACAGAACTCTTACACCCAAAGAGTTCCGTAGTTAGAAATGAAGGCAACAGAGGCCATTTATCCCCTGGTGTGAGTCAGTGCAGTGCAGATTAGTGAGATCAATGCCTGAATTCCATTGGCAGCCCTGAGTTGAATGAGGGAGGCATGACAATTACCAAGCCTCTGGAGCTTTTTTAAAATTCTTTTTCTGGTTTGAAGTTTCAGAGGTGAATGAACACCACTGCCAGTGGTCTCCTACGGTCATTACACAGAAAGACCTCATGGGCACAGGACATCGGTCTTCTGCAGCTGCAAACTAGTTTGCAAGGTTTCTATATCACTGGAAATGGAATTAACTTTCATGTTTGTTGTTTCAGATGGTAGAAATGGTGTGTCTCCATGTGATTAGTTTAATGGAGGCATTGCAGGAATGCAATTCGACCATTTTTGTCAAGGTAGGAAAACCTTATGATTTTTAAAGACCATTTCTTACTGCTAAAAACAAATGTGGATTTATGTTGAAGGTACTTTCTGAAGATAATTAGTTTTAACATTCAGAGTTGGGGCTGGAGAATTCAGGCTCCTATAACAACCCTTTACCAAATGGTTATTGCATTAATTTTGCTCTTGGTCTACCACTGTGACCAACTTTACCTGGGTTAAATCTATCAGACCAGGCCAAGCATGGTGGCTCATGCCCATAGTCCCAGCATTTTAGGAGGCTGAGGCAGGAGGATTGCTTGAGCCCAGAAGTTTGAGACCAGCCTGGGCAATATAGTGAGACCTTGTGTCTACCAAAAAACAAACAAAAAAAAAGGTAACACAAGTGCTGAAAATATTACTGGGGAATATTGATGTGAAAATTACCCTATTCTAATATAAATCACCTTACCTTGCAAAACATATCCAGAAAACCAAGGAAAATAGTCTGTAATTGTCTGACATGGTATCTGGTGCTTTCTCTAAGACAAATTAATTTAGTTTCAAATAATATTATTTTAAATCATTATACAGTGTATAAAAGTAATTCAAGCATTTGTCATCTCCCCTCCCTGGGTACCCTCCTCTCATCAGAAACAGACTAGTGTGATACAAAAACGAAACAGTAGAGAACTTGGTTTCCCACTCCGTTTATCTTTCTGCCTCCCCTCTTTTTCCTTTCCTTCCTATCGTTCCACCTCTTTGTCTCTCTGATCCTTCTTCCTCTCCTTGTATCTCTTCTTGTATTTCTTTATCTTTCACCTCTATATTCTATTATCTTGGCCACTGTCACCAACCACCATCACCACCCACTAGTGGGCATCAACTTGGAACCTTATAACTTGCTGTTTCATTCCTTGGTTAACTCCACTCTTCAACAAAGAACATTTGTCACATTCACTCACACTATGCTGAAGAAAAGCAGCCCATTTTCAGGGAAAACTTGACTGTTACCAGAACAGAACAAGATCATTGGTTCAAATGGGTTAGATATATGATATGTAGCTTGATAATAGCAAAAGTCAACACTGTTGGAGTGCAGTGGTGCAATAATATACATATGGCAAATGGTACATATTTAAAACGTGCAGTTTGGTAAGTCTTGACTTACATTATGCCATGCACCATGATCAAGACAATGAACATATCCATCACCTCCAAAAGTTTTTTCAGGCCAGGCATGGTGGCTTATGCCTGTAATCCCAACACGTTGGGAGGCTGAGGTGGGCAGATAACTTGAGGCCAGGAGTTCAAGACTAGCCTGGCCAACATGGTGAAACACCATCTCTACTAAAAATATCAACATCAGCCAGGCATGGTGGCACACACTTGTAATCCCAGCTACACGGGAGGCTGAGGCAGGATAATCGCTTAACCCGGAAGGTGGAGGTTGCAGTGAGCCTAGATTTTGCCACTGCAGTCCAGCCTGGGCAACAGGATGAGACTTTGTCTCAAAAAAAAAAAAAAAAAAAAAAAGCAAACAAAAAAACAACCAAAACTTTTTTCATACCCCTTTATAATCCTTCAGTTGGGTTACTCATCTCCCTGTCCCCAGATGACTACTGACCTGCTTTCTGTCACTATAGATCAGCTTGCACTTTCTAGAATTTTCTTTAAGTGGATTCATACAGTATATACTTTTTTTGCCTTCTTTCACTTGTAATAATTATATTGCGATTAATCCATGTTATTGCATGTAGCAGTGGACAATTACTTTTTATTTCAGAGTAGTAGTCCATTGTATGAATATACCACATTTTCCTTATTCATTTATCAGTTATTTGACATCTAGGGGGTTTCCAGTTTGGGGCTTTTACAGATAAATCTGCTATGAAGAGTCATGAAGATGTCTTTGTGTACATATATGTTTTCATGTATGTTGGGCAAATACCTAGGAGTAAAATGTCTGGCCCATGTGACAGATGTATATTTACCTTTAAAAAAATTGTTTTCCAAACGATTTTCCAAAGCTGTTGTGCTCTGTTAGATCCAGTATATGAACAGTGTATGAGCATTCCCAGTTCCCCCACATCTTTGTCAACACTTGGCATAGTCAATCTTTAATATTAATTATTCTAAGAGTTGTGTACTGGTATCTTGTTGTGGTTTTAAATAGCATTTTCCTGTTTGCTAATGACATTAAGCATCTTTTCATGTACTTATTTGCTGTCCATATGTCTGCTTGGTGAAGTATCTGTTAAAATTATTTGCCCATTTTTTATTGGGTTGGGTTTTTTCCTGATTACTGAAGTTTGAGATACAAGCCCTTTATCAGGTATGTGATTTGCAAAGATTTTTCTCTATGGTTTGTCTTTGGAATTTTTAATTTTGATGAAGTACCATTTACCAATTTTTTTCTTTTATGAATCATGCTTTTGATGTTGTATTTTAAAAAATCTTTGCCTAGCCCAAAAATAATAAAGAGTTTTATTTGTGTTTTATTCTAAGTGTTATCTATGTTTTCACTTGGGTGTTAGTTTACATCTGTGATCTATTTTGAGTTAACTTTTGTATATGGTGTGAGGTGTGGATTGAGGTACCTTTTTTGTATATGGATAGTCAGTTATTCCAGCATCATTGTTATAAATACTATACTTTCTCCGTCAAATTGCCTTTGCACTTTTGTCAAAAATCAAATAACTATACAATTCTATTTCTGACTTCTTGATTCTGTCCCATTGATCTCTATTTCTTTATTTTTATTTTTATTTTTTTTCCTGAGACAGAGTCTCACTCTGTCACCCAGGCTGGAGTGTAATGGTGCAATCTCGGCTTACTGCAACCTCCATCTCCCAGGTCCAAGTGATTCTCCTGCCTCAGCCTCCTGAATAGCTGGGATTACAGACACCTGCCACCATGCCCAGCTAATTTTTGTATTTTTAATAGAGACAGGGTTTCACCATGTTGGCCAGGCTGGTCTCGAACTCCTGACCTCAGGTGATCTGCCCACCTTGGCCTCCCAAAGTGCTGAGATTATAGGTGTGAGCCACTATGCCCGGCCAGATCTCTGTCTATTTTTATAACACACTGTCTGCGTTACTATAGCTTTATAATATTCATTGAAATCAGGTAGTGTCAGCCTTCTAAATTCATTCATCTTTTTCAAAGTTGTTTGGCTATTCTAGGTCATTTGCCGTTCGAGATAAATTTTAAAATTGGTTTGTCAATTTCTACAAAAAGATTGTTAGGGGGTGGACACAGTGGCTCATGCCTGTAATCCTAGTGCTTTGGAGGGCCAAGGAGGGAGGATTGCTTGGGACAAGGAGTTCAAGACCAGCCTGGACAGCCTGGCAGCATATTGAGACCCAGTCTCTACCCTGCAAAAAAAAGATTTTTTTAATTAGCTGGGTATGGTAGCACATGCCTGTAGTTCTAGCTACTTGGGAGGCTGAGGTAGAGCACAATGATTTGAGACTTTTCTTTTCTAATATAAGTGATTAGTGCTATAAATTTTCCTCTAAGCACTGGTTTAGCTGCATCCAACAATTTGGCATGTTGTGTTCTCATTTTTATTCAGTTCAAAATACTTTCTAACTTCTCTTTTGCTTTCTTTCTGGCATTGATTATTTAGAACTATATTGTTTTACTTCCAAATATTTAAAGATTTCCAGAGATTTTTCTGTTATGGATTTGTAGTTCTAATGTATCAGAGAATATACTTTATATAATTTGATTCATTTTAAATTATTGAGACTTGCTTTATGGCCCAGAATATTGTGTATCTTCATAAAGAATGTGTCTTCTGCTGTTGTTGCTTGGAGTTTCCTAAGTAAGTTAGTTCAAAGTTTTTGATTGTATTGCTCAAGTCTTCTATGTCCTTCTTGTTATGTCTGTCAACTTATTCTATCAATTATTGAGAAAGGGGTATTGAAATATCTCTGAATGTGGATTTATTTTTGCTTAATGTATTATGAAGCTCTGTTATTAGGCTTATAAGTCTTTAGGATTGCTATATTTTCCTAATGAATTGAAATTATAAAATGTCCCTCTTCATCTTTGGTAATATTTTTAGTTTAGTTTAGTTTTGTTTGTTTGTTTGTTTGTTTGTTTTTGAGATCAGGTCTTGCTCTGTCACCCAGGCTGGAGTGCAGTGGTGCGATCTTGGCTTGCCACCACCTCTGCCTCCCGGGTTCAAGCAATTCTCGTGCTTCAGTCTCCTGAGTACCTGGGACCACAGGTGCCCACCGCCATGCCCAGCTAATTTTTGTATTTTTAGTAGAGACGGGGTTTCACCGTGTTGGCCAGGCTGGTCTTGAACTCCTGACCTCAAGGGATCTGCCCACCTTGGCCTCCCAAAGTGCTGGGATGACAGACATAAGCCACCGTGCTCAGGCTGAAAAAACTTGGAGGTGATAGATATGTTCGTTATCTTGATTGTGGTGCATGGCATAATGTAAGTCAAGACTTATCAAACTGGGTGTTTTAAATATGTACCATTTACTATATATGTATTATTGCACCACTGCACTTGAACAGTGTTGACTTTTGCTATATCAAATTACTAAATATTATCCATCTTTGGTAATATTTACTAATAAAACAGTCCAGCTTTCTTTTGACTAATGATAGGATGGTACATATTTTTTCATCTTTTTACTTTTAACCTATCTATGTTTTTGTATTTAAACTGCATTTCTTATAAGCAGCATAAAGTTGGATGTTGCTTTTAAAAAAAATGCAATCTGACAGTCTCTTCCTTTTGATTGAGGTTTTTAGATCATTTTCATTTAATGTGTTTTGTGATATTGTTGGGTTTAAATCTATTATCTTACTGCTTGTTTTCTATATTTCACATCTGTTCTTTGTCTCCTGTCCTCTCTTTTTGTGCCTTCTTTTGGATTAAGGTTTTTATGATTAAATTTTGGATATAATTTCCTTTTCTTTGTCTAATTAAGATAAACTGAGATGGCAACTAAGATAATTAACTTGAGAACTTCCTTCTTTTCAAACATCAGCATTTAGTGCTCTAAATTTCCTTTCAATACTGTTTTAGCTGCTTTCCCCCAGATTTTGAGAGATTCTCATTTCCATTCAGATCAAAATGTTAATTTCCAGTTTGGTTTCTTCTTTGCCCCTTAAGTTGTTTAGAAGTGTGTTTTTTAATTATCTTTTAGCTGTATGTCTTTGTTGTTGTGTTAGTGGTTGATTCAGAGTTTATAGTATATATTTTTAATCACAGTCTGCCTTCAAGGAATATTATACCACCTCATATATTGTATAAGAACTGTACAATAATATACCTCCATTTCCCACCTCCTGACTTTGTGCTATTATTGTCATACATTTTCTATATATTTTATAAAGCAAATCATACATTATTATTTTTGCTTTAAACAGTTGACTATCTCTTAAAGAGATTTTAAATAAGTTTTATGTTCAGTTATATTTGCTATAATTGCCATATTTATATTTGCCATTTTAGTGCTCTTCATTTCATTCTATAGATCTAAACATTCATCTTTCATCTTTCCTTCTGCCCAAAGGATTTTCTGTAAAGTCTCCTGTGCAGGTCAGCTGGTGATTAATTGTTTTAGGTTTTGTATGTTTCAGAAGCTTTATTTTGCTTTCAATTTTGAAAGACAGTTTCACTGGGTATTGAATTCTAGATGGATGGTTTCGGAGGTTTTTTTTTTTTTTTTCAATACTTTAAAGATATTGCTCCTCCATTGTCTTTTTGCTTATATTGTTTCCAACAAGAAATCTGTCATTCTTATCTTTTTTGTCTGTATGTGATATGTCTTTTTTCCTCTGTTGTCTTTGCCACTGTGGTTAAGCAATTTGATGATGCTATGCCTTGGTAGAGTTTTCTTCATATTTCTGGTGCTTGGGTTTGGTGAGCTTCTTGAATCTCTGGATTTCTAATTTTCATTAGATTTGGAAAAATATCAGCCATTGTTTCTTCAAATATTTTATTCAGTGCCTCTACTCAACATGCCCAATCTTTCTTCTACCTTCTTGACCATATTGAATATAGGTATCATAACTGTTTTAATGTCCTTGTCTATTAGTTCTGTTATCTGTGTCATTTTTGTTTTATTTTCTGTTAATGGATTTTTCTCCTCATTCGTGTGTTTCTTTTGTTGTTGTTGTTTCTTAGCATGCCTGGTAATTTTTTTATTGTATTCTTGACATTGTTAATTTGACTTTCTTGGGTGATGGATATTTTTATATTCATATAAAATATTCTTAAGCTGTATTCTGTGACATAGTTACATAACTTACAAATATCTTTATCCTTCTGAGGCTAACATTTAAGCTTTGTTAGGTATTGATCAGAGCAGCAATTTTTGTAGGGCACGTAGTTCTTCACTGCTGCTGCTGTATACCACTATCCTTATCAGTACTCTCATGATGTTCTATGAGTTATAAGATTTTTCCACTCTGCCTAATAGGAACACAAAATATTCTTGGCCCTATATAATCACCAGGGGATTTTTTTCCTTCTAAGATTTTCGGGTCGTTTTTTCTCCAGTGTTGGGTAGTTTTTATAACTTGCATGTACTGGTCAGCACTCAGCTGAAGACTCAGGGGGATCCCTTTTCAGATCTTTGGAGTTGTCTCTCTCTCTGTAGATCTCTCCTGTCCAGTACTCTACCTTGAAAACTGTAGTCACTTTGACCTCCCAGGGCTCCTGGCTACCTCTCCTCACTCAGGAAGACTGCCAGGCTCCACCTGCATTCCTGCTGCCAGTGCTACTGCCTGAAAACTCTCTCTAGGCAGTGAGCTGGAATACCTGCAGGACTCACCTGGTTTGTTTCCTTTCCCTCAGTGATCTCTGTCCTGCATTTCTTGATGCTCAATACCTGAAAAACATTGTTTTTTATAGTTTGTCTGGATTTTTAGTTGTTCCAGGCAGGAGGGTAAATCTGGTCTTTGTTACTCCATCTTGGCTGAAAGAGAAAGTTTCATCACCAATTTTAATTTTGAGGGCTGGAATAAGCAGGATTGAAATGAGTACAGTCCAACCAGGCAGGAAGTCTTCCATTTGTTCTGTAGCATGAACCAAGATAAGAGGAAGGGTATCACTTTTATTCTTGTGAAAACCTATTTTTTAAATGTCCTTCAGTTTTCAAGATATTGTTTCTGAAGAGGGGGGAGAAAAAAAAGCCCAACCAACTTTACTCCATCATAACATTGCAGAGCCCAAAATAAATCACATCTAATTCTTACTGACAGATTTGTAGGAACCACTAGCAAAAGAGAATGAAAATGAAAGTTATTCAATAAGTCAAATTAACATTTCTGAAATAGGATGATGGCTGGGTTATATAATGTCATCAATAATGATGAGCTTTAACTGGATACCTTTAGTCACGTGATTTGCAAATCACAAACCTGAAGGTCCCTTGCAGGTATATTTTAGAATCACATGGTCATAGATTACATCAATGGGGAAATAATAAAAACCCTTTTAGACCAACATCACTATTCCCCTTGCTTGCTTCACATGGACGCTTAGCCACAGTGGCAGCACTGGGAAAGGTATCCACCCAGGGACAGGGTACTCAGTACTCCCTGACCCTACTCTTCTCAAGTCCCTCACAATTCTTAACAGGAGGTTAGTTTGGGTTTTCCCAAATATCAAGAGGCATATGGGCCAACTTCTGTATTAAATAGTCAAAGGTCAACAAAGTCTGTAGCATCAGGACCCTCCAGGGCTTGCTTTTTGCTGTGCAGAAATTATAGGGGGAGACAGTTAGACTAGATAAATATTTTTTTCCATTCAGAATGTCTAGAGGAGCCAGTCCTAGCAAGGGTCAGAGGGCACAGCCTTATCTGGTACCAATCTTTGTAATCCCACAGTTTTGTTATGAGGGTTGGGGGAGGGGGGAGGCATGGAGAGGGTGGCATCTTCTGATATTTTCAGCTTTAGTCTCATTACATTTTCTGATACACACCATACTCCATTGATAAACACAGTATTCATGTTAGAGACCAAGTGTTAGCTAGCTGCAACAGAAACACTACGTTTAGGAATGTTTAGGAGTAAATGTCAATAGAAGTCAAATTAACGAATTATATACATCAACAGAATGTTAAAAGTCAAACAACAGCCAGATTTAGCCTTGGGAACAAAAACAGGGAGAGAAATGCAGCTTATCACTTCACCAAGTTCATTTTAAAGAAAATGTGATGAATTCAATGAAACCAGCAGCTTATGGCTATGACTAACTTTGAACTCTGAGGTCATTCACATACTGTCCCCCATCCCAAAAAGCTCTCCTTCTTCTTTGGTTTTGTTCATTACATCAGTGTCTCCCAGTTTGCCCAGGTTAGAAACCTCTACCTCTTCTTTGACCTTTTCCTCACTTGAAAGAGCAGACTCATCCTCAGATCCTCAAGATTTGTCTCTGCAGGCGGAATCCTTCCCCATCCCCAGAAACTGTCCCTGGTCTTCTCTGGACCATTGAGGCAACCTCCACAGTGGCTCTTGCCTCCATTCCCTGCCTCCTTCTTCACCCTAATCTGCAGGCTGCTGCCACAGTGATCTGTCTGGAGCACTGTTCTGCTCATGGTGAATAGAGCATCCCCTCTTTGGAAGTTGTATTGAATTTGGAATAAAATTCAGATCCCCTAATTTGGCATTTAGGGCCATCTGGTGGGCTAAGGGTGTGAAGGCCTGGCCTGTGCTTTTCTAAACTTGTTTTTCATGGCTGTTTTCTAAGAGCCTCACATGTCAGCATCACGTGACTGTCTCCCCTCCCCGACTCTCTGCACACTCCCACCAATGAGCTTCGCCATGCCTTCTCTCTGCTTCCTGGAATGCCCTTGTTCTGGCTTCCCAGGACTACCAAGGTATTACAGTCTGGGTGGTTCAATCAACAGAAATGTATTCCCTGGAAGTTCTGGAGACCAGAAGGCTGAGATCAAGGTGTCGGCAGGGTTGGTTTCTTTTAAGGGATTGGAGAGAGAATTTGTTCCAGACCTGTCTCCTAGCTTCTGGTGGTTTGCTGGGTCTTTGGGGTTCCTTGGCTTGTAGGTCCCTGTCTTCATCTTCACATAGCATGCTTTCTGTGTGTTTGTGTGTATGTGTCTAAACTCCCCTTTTTATAAGGACACCAGTTATATTGGATTAGGGGCTCACCCTACTCAAGTATGACCCCATCTTAACTAATTTACATATTCAACAATCCCATTTCCAAATAAGGTCACATTGTGATGCAGTGCAGATTAGGACCTCAATATAGATTTTAATGGGGCACAATTCAATCCATGACAACACTACTCCTTTATTTGAGTGGAGGGTTGGAAGGAATATGGAGTGAAATGATATGATGCATATTGGTGTATTAAAGATCTGAGAAGTACTGAAATACAGAAACTAACATTTCCAAACCTATTGGATCGGAGTCCCCCTCCACCATTTAAAAGCTCTCCAAATTAGAGTGCCATGGGACACAGTTTGAGGAATGCCATATTCTGTCTCCGACTTCTGGATGCACAAGGCCATGAATATTTACTTAGATTTTAAAGGACTGAAACACGGAGGAGGGCCCAAAGCAGAGAGAAGGAGCAGCTTCTGGAGGTCCTCAGGCCAGGGCACCTATGACCTCCTCCCAGGAAGGACCACATCAGAGGGGTTGAGGGCCTGTCAGAGAGGCAGCAGAGGGCCAGGGTTCTCCAGCAGGGACTTGCTGCTTGGCTGTGTGTGCTCCCACACTCCGCAGACACCCGGCTCAGTCTCGCTGTATTACACCTTCCAGATCGCAGCCAGGCATCTTGGAGTGGTCTTTCTCGCTCACTTAAGTGTTCCATCCACTGACCAGAGATATTTTCTTAATGACTACAGGCAGATAGAGTCGCCATTCCACTCAGACACTCAGTTCTAAAGATCCTGTGGAGGAAATTCTATTTCAAGAAAGTGAGGATTTAATTAAATAAATACACATTTAATTTCCTGTGCTTGGTAGCTTTCGAGAGACAATCAGTCATTTACTCTAAAGTGTGTATCTCAGGCACTCATGGGGCGCTTATTAACCTCCAAATGCCACTGGCTCAGCGGGGTTTGGCCTCAGAAAGACATTTTGCTGATAACGGGTAGCCCTGCAGCAGGGCCCACATCCGTGCGCGATGTGAAAGGGATTCAATGTGGCCTGTTTTCCCTTGCAATGAGCGAAGCTTTGTGGGAGAATAGAGGACACTAATAATGAAGCTTTTGTCTTTCTCTATACAGCTGATACCTATGTGGTTGCCAATGATTCAGTCAAATATCAAGGTAAGTCACTCCCTGGGCTGACTGGAAGCTTGGTTTCCTGCAGAGAACGTATAATGTTCCTAGGGATTGTTGGTGCTCCATTTACTATGGAGAAGGATGAATTCAACCTGCTCCTGGCCTTAGAGGGCTGATAATGCAGGAGACCTGTGGGCCAGGTAAGGGCTCTGCAGGCAGGGGGTGGCAGCAGGAACCATTGTCCTACTGCTTGAGGTTGGTGAGGATGCAGGTGGAGGGCGGTATCCCAGGGTCTGAGCAAGCCTCAATCCACTGATGAGAGTACAGGCCGAGGCCGGGTGCAATGGCTTCTGTCTGTAATCCCAGCACTTTGAGAGGCCAACGTGGGAGGTTTGCTTGAGGCCAGAAGTTGGAGATCAGCCTGGGCAACATAGCGAGACCCCATCTCTGCAAAAGAATAAAAATTTAACTGGCTGTGGTGGCATGCACCTGTGGTTCTAGCTACTTAGGAGGCTGAGGTGGGAGGATCACTTGGAAGCCCAGGAGTTCGAGGCTACAGTGAGCTATGATCCTGCCACTGCGCTCCAGCTTAGGCAACAGAGTGAGACCCTGTCTCTATTTTAAAAAAAGAAATCAAAGAAATATAAATTGGAAATGAAAAAATAAACTGTCACTATTTGCAGATAACAAGATCGTGTATATATAGACAGAGCAAGACCCAGTCTCTCAAAAAAAAAAAAAAAAAAAGAATAGCATACCGACCCCTTGGAGGATACCTAGGCACATTCAGTGATGTGTCCTGGTTGCTAAAATGGATTTTCTATCATGAGAAGAATTCTGTTATGACAGGACAACCTCGAATAAATGATAGGATTGAGCTACAAGGAACCTACTGCCTCATTTTATATATGAAGAAATTTAGGACCAAAAGGAAGAGTGACTTGGTCAGGGCCCCACAGCCTAAAAGAGGAGATCCCGCCTGAATATATTTCCCAGCCCCAGGCTTTGCCTTGACTGGTGCTTTGTCATTGTAGGGGCAAACATACTCTATGACCAGCAAACAGAGTTACTGGGTGTGACTTAAGATGGCAAAGCCAGCTGCCTGCTCCATCCAAACCGGGTCCTGTCTGTAGCACTAAGAGTGTCAGGGGGATGGGAGGAAAAGCTGGAAAGTTTTTTGCTGGGTTTCTTCTCCGAGTTGGGGAGGGATGCTAGTGGAAGGAAAGCGGTATGAACTCAGGGTACCCAGACACCAAAAGAGAAAAATGCGGCTGTCAACAATGACCACAGCCTTTGAGTCCTGATTACGGCCTTGGTGCTATTTGTGGCAGCCATCGGGGGCATGGGCACTGCTGAAAACTGCCTCTCGGTACTAGTTTTTTCTGTGAAAAGAGAGTTTCTTGCACTCTCAGCTTGAAGCATTTTAAATTGCCTCTCTTATCCCTTTCCCGGCTTTATGGCAATCTGTGGCGATTGCCCAGATGGCCAGGAGCAGGCCGACAGAACTCCCTAAGAAGCTTGGAGAAAGAAGAGAAGCTATCATCCTAGCTTCTTCATGTGCCAAGTTCTGTTCTGAGCACTTTTTTAACCCATTTGTCCTACACAAACCCCCTGAGTAAGTGTCACTATCCCCCCTTTACCCATGAGAAAACCCAAACACAGACCAATAAACCTTGTTCCCAAAGTCGCCTATAGAAGAGCCAGGCTTTGAACACAGGGATCCTGACAGCAGAACCCGGGCACTTCACCACCACACCAGGTCCCTGTCGTAAACAGTTCACTGGGGCCAAGTTTATGTGTTAGCCCAGCACTGGTGTGGCGGCTTTATGTTTTCATTGCAGTGAGTCCGTCAAGGTGAGCATGTCATTATTATGATGGGTTTGGGCCAGGACGACTCTAGAAAACACGGTGCGATCCCCCGCCCTGGGCACTGCCAGAGTAGAGAGTTTGCCTTCTTCAGGCCAGACGACCCTTGAGCCAAGCCTAAATTCTGCCTGCAAGAAGCCGCCCGGGTCGACACTCCCTGGGTTGCCCGTGAAAAGAAATAAACTAAAACCTCTTGCCCTTTTTCGACAGCACTTATCTGCGGGACTCCAGCTTCGCCTCCAGGCTATTCAGAACCACGTGAACCACCACAGCCTAAGGACGCTGCCGGGCTCGGGCCAGAGCAGTGCTGGCCTGGCAGCCCTCCGAAAGTGGTTGCAGTGCACTCAGTTCAAAATGGCCCAGGTGGAGATCCAGTCCTCGGAAGCAGCCTCTCAATTTTATCCTCTATGAGTGGACTCCTCGGCGCTCAGTGTCAACACTCTGGTTTAGCAATAATGGGTTTAAAAACAAACAATTTGATCCAAGCAGGTTGGGGAACATATTGGTACTGTACATTCTCTTTCTAGTTTAGTAAAAGATGTGCAAAGGCCAGAGAGGGCCGAAAATGAAGCTTTCTTGCTACACATATTTCTGATGACTCCTTGGGCTATCTGATTAAGTGTTTCCTTACATTATTTTTTAAAAACCAAATCATTTTTCTTTAACTAACTTCTATTTTTTTTAAGAAAAAAAAATAGACTGGTGGGTACTCACAGAAAAGTTGTATAAGTCCCCCTGTTGCTATTTTTGATGATAGAGAATAAATAGGGTTTTTGAAACCTTTGTAGTGTTTTTTCTTAAAATCCACTCTTGGCAATGCAATAAAAAAAACCGTCACCATAAGCCAGTGACACCTGACTGAAGCTTTTTGTCTTTATCCTGGGAAAAGTGGCAGCTTGCAAGGAACATTACAAAGTGCACTTAGAAATTAGGTGGTTAAACTGTGCCAATTGTTTTCGTTGTTTTATAATATCATTTTCCAAAACTGTCCAGTAAGTTTTATTATTTTTAAAACTAGTTTTTCAACTCATTAGTTCTAGGCTGTACTCTCTTGTAAGCTTTATGATAACCACTTTAGTTTTGTGAATAATAAATTTTATTCTTTTGTTAATACTTGTATACAATTTAATTGAAAACTGTAGCTTGCACACCGGACCAGATGAGTCCTTCACTGGCACAGTGCCCTGCACCTGGAGTGATGTTTCATAAAACGGAATTTTAATAGTGTAAGAGCACCAAGATTTCTCCGCACCTATACCTAGCGTTGGACTGTGCATTCCAAATGAAATTCCTCCTCTTTATCCCTGTAATGCACTGACTAACAGAAGACTTACTACACATTTAAACTGTATATTGACATGCTATTAAATACATTTTTTATTATCTTTGTGAGCCTGGGGTTTTTTAAAACCAGTTTATAGAGCTAGAGTTTAGTTCCTGACAACCATTCCTTCTAAAGTTCTACAGCTTCTAACTTCTCTTAAAACTGAAATTATGAATAAGAAAAGGCTTTCTTTCTGGCCATTTGATGAGAGGAATACACAATTTGTTTGAAGTCCACCTCTAGGAAGGACCCTGAGGGCAAAAGACCTTTTTTTTTAATGTTTGTTATTAAGAGGCTTCCTTTTTCTTCTGGGAGCTCTGCGATCTTAATGCTTCTCAGAGGAAAACAAGCCCTCAGATGTTTAATTGTTCATATGAGTTCTAGAAAGAGCGATCTTCAAATCTTCATCCTTATACAAATTGCAGAGGACCATTCAGGCTCAGTATGGAGAGTACAGAAGTGATCATTCTTCGTATCTGGCTAACAAACTCTTCTGAAAGGCCTCTCCCTGGACAGAACCCTTCTCCGTCTCAGTCATGCTTGGCTGAGCTTCCGTGAACATTTTGTCTCACAGTCAAGTTGTGCATTTGATTATCTCACTTGTAAACAGTGACAGCTTTGAGCATATGTGCTATCTCTGTCTCCTCATGGTTTGGCACACAGTACATGTTTAATTAATGTCTATCGAATGGAATGGATTCAGTTAAGCAACAGGCCTTTCTTGAGCTCCCCATGGGCACCATGAGCTTTGCATGTGACATTCTCTTTTTTTGCATCGGTTCCTGGAGGAGGAGGAGGCTCTGGCTGCTTCCCCTGTGAGGATTTCTACTGACATCCTCATCTGGGCTCAGCTGCAGGCCTGGCTCTTGGCTAGTCCTGAGCCCACCCTGCCCCAGGCAGCCAGGATCTTAGTGGCCCCATCCTACCAGTAGACAAGGTCCAAAGTTACCCACACCTTCTTCTCCCACTCCCTCTTCTTTGCCCAGTTCTTTGAATGGACTTCTGCCTGAACTTTTCTGTGTGTTTGCATCTTCCCCAAGCTGCAGACGAACCCTTAACCTTGCACTCTTGACTGGGGCCCCCATTTAATGCTTCCAACTGTCTGGACCTGTTTCCTTGACCTAGAGTCTTGGTCACTCCCAGGCAAATCTCTCTCCTTGCTCTTGAGAACCAGGACCCTTTTCCCTGCCAAACTGACCCAAATGCTGTCCCTGCTGGCACCCTGCCACTTCACTGGCTGATGGAAACTAGCGAGCTTCCCCCAGCCTATGCTGCACCCGCCATTGCCAGTGTCCTCATCTTCTTCCGCAACCTCATGTCCACCCTCCAACAAGTCGGGCTCAGGCACTTCGATGAAAAAAAGGAAGAGAGGGGACCAAAAGCTTCCAACCAGTTGGGCTCAGGCACTTAGAAGAAAAAAGGAAGAGAGGGGACTTATGGAAATTTAGCAAGATTGGCACTAATAATAAGTCGGAAGAGAACCCATTCACCTAAGGCAGAGGAGTCAGCACCCTCCACTCACAGGTGCAATGGAGCCCACAGCCTGTTTTTGCAAAGTTTTAGTGGAAACAGTCACACTCGCCATTTACATATTGTGTAGGGCTGAGTTTGTGCTACAATAGTAGGCAGAGTTGCGACAGAGACCGTATGACTCAGAATGCCTAAAATATTTACCATCTGGCCCTTTACAGAAAAAGAGTGCTGACCTCTGACCTATGTAAAGGCCCCTGAAAGGCACTGAGCTGGAGCCAGCCCTTCTGTGGATATATTTCCCTTACCACCTTAGGGGCACTGGGATTTCCATATTAGTGTTTCCTCATCTGTAAAATGGGGACAATGACACACATTCTACCTCAGAGGGCTGTTGAGATGATGAAAGAATGCAAGAAAAGGGCTTAGGGCAACACCTAGCACGTGGTAAGCACTTGTTAAAAGTTACTGATTATTCCTTTTATTCTTATGTTTAAGCCTGGAGAAGTAAAGCTACTTGCCCAAGGTCATGCAGCTAGTAAGAGGCAGAGCCAGGACTTGACCCAGGCTATCAGACCCCCAAGGACTGTGCTCCCAGCCACTGCCCATATGAACTTCTGCCACAGCACACATCATCCCCAGGTGATGGCCACAAATGCAGAACAGAGGGCAGGGAGATCTCAGCAAAATTTACCTGATCCAAATTTGACCAGCACTAATTATTGGCATGGAGAACGGCCACAGTACAGACTGTTTTCCTTTCCACATAGCACCCTACTGGTTTCAGTGTGTGAACAGAATACACTGAGATTCCCAAGGGTGGAATCGGCCCAAATCTCCAAATGTGTAGATTCTATTCTTAATGATTTTTCACAAAGGGCATGCCTCTTATGAGTTGGGTGACCTTGGACAAGTTACTAAACCTCCCTGGACCTCTGTTTTTCCTTCTCTGTAATATGGTGCTGTCTACCCATCTTCCTGGGGTGATGGAAAGCTCAAATGGGTGGAGAACTGTGATGGTACTTGGGAAACTGTGCTGGAATCTGTGGACCCCTGGGAAGACTTGCTGCCTCCTGAAGAGCACACAGAGGGACAGCTCACAGCTACAGGCTCATTTGGGTTGGTTTCTTCAGCCAGTGCCTCAGGATTAAGACCTACAATACCCAGGAGAGCCCAAACATGGCAGTAGCCAAGAGCATCCAGTCTCCACTGTGTACCATCTCTTAGCAAGCATGTCATTCAGCCTGACACCGGGATGTTTCCAGCAAATCTCTTCCCGAAGACTCTCATCAGAGGCCAAGTGGTTGCAGCAGATTCGTCTCTGTTTCCAAGCTACAACAGGCCAAATAAGACTGGATTGGATCAGAGAAGATGGGTCCTCCCATCTCTTTCATGAGCTGGGCCTCTGGCATTAATTGGACAATGCAGATCATTTATTATACTTCTTTAATAGAACTGATGGGCAAATATGTATATTTGGAAAATTGGTGTTTTGACAGTAATGGTAGGTTCTTAAGAAGAATGAAGGGAGTGGTTGGAACCCAATGGAATAGTACTGAACCGTGTTTTTGTGGAGTTTGAATGCTTTGGGAGATGGCTGATGTGTTATTAGTAAAAGGCTGGCCAGTTCTTCACTGACAGGAACGAGTAGTGAGCCTCAGGTGAAGGGGATACAAGAGAAACAATAATAGCCACCATTTATTGAGCATCTACTAGATACAAGCACTCTATATACATGATTTTTATTCCTTAGCCCCTTCCCCTAGGTGAGATAAGCCTTATTATTATCCCCACTTTGCAGGTGAGGCAACTGAGGCCCAGCGGTTAAGTGCCTTATCCAAGATCATGCAGCTAGCGGGAGTAGCATTAGGACTGAAGGCCGTCTGCCTCCAAAGCAGGGCCTCACTCAATACATGTTCATTTCTATTCCCTGTTTTTGGGGTCTAGGCTCCTTTGGCTAAAAAGTGCCAGAAGCATGGGGTAGAGAAATCTGAGGGTTTTTTTTTCTTTGAGGTGGCTCAATGTTATTGGCATCTCTGTTTATCACTTCATCTGACATAGGTGTTTTTCCCCTTGCTTTGGGAATTCATGTACATGCAAAAAAAATTTGGATTACGAATTAAATCACATTTAGTTTCCCACTTAATATAGTAGTTTTAGGAGAAAGAATAATTATGAGTAGAAGATTGTGATGATAGGGCTGGGCACGGTGGCTCATGCCTGTAATCCCAGCATTTTGGGAGGCCGAGGCAGGCGGATCACCTGAGGTCAGGAGTTCGAGACCAGCCTGGCCAACATGGTGAAACCCCGCCTCGGCTAAAAATACAAAAATTAGCCAGGCTTGGTGGTGCGTGCCTATAGTCCCAGCTACTCAGGAGGCTGAGGCACAAGAATCGCTTGAACCCAGGAGGCGGAGGTTGCAGTGAGCCGACTGAGATCGTGACACTGCACTGCAGCCTGGGTGACAGAGCAAGAGTCCATCTCAAAAAATAAAAAAATAAATAAAGATTGTGATGATAAACTCTGCTAGATTTGGGGCCTATTGACAGTTTACCCAGCCCTAAGGAAACTTGCCCCTAATTACTTATAATCATAGTGACCAGTAGGAGAGCTTGTCATATATAGCAGTTTTGATATAGTAACTTCAGTTAATCTTCACAACGATGGTGTGAGGCAGACACTTCTATTATTAACCCCATATTAGAAACAGGAAAAGGCAGGCATGGAGAGATTAAATAATCGCAGGAATCATTCAGTAAGAGATAGAGCAAAATTTGAATGTGAGTATTTCTGCCTCCAAAGCCCAGGTTCGAGCTATTACATATTACCAATAGCTAAATGATAGGAAGCCCCTTGTTACTCATCTGACCTCCAAGGTAACCTAGAGTCATTTAGATCACAAGTTACCAGCTGGCAACCTGCCGGCTGGCCCTGGCCCAGAGCATATTTTCTTTGCTGCGCTTGAATTTCTAATTTCTTCCTTTGGTCTGGATACTTCTGGTGTAATATGCAGTCTCCTGCTTTGCTCAGTTCCCGCCACTGACCTCAGTCTCCAAAGCAAGAAGAACAACCCACCAGCCCGTGGGCAGAAATCCTGCCGCCTCTGGGCTGGTTTACAAGGCCTGGTGTGCTCATTCATTCACCTGCCTGGCCCTGCAGGGCAGTGGTTTTGCTCTCCACTTTAGACTGGCTCTCCTATTTTATGGGCCAAGAGAGGTGGGATGTTCCCAGCGCCACTCAGCCATGCTGTCTGCCCCATGTGGCCCTTCCTTTCCCTGGCATCACTCCTCTGCCCCCACCTGCCCCTCCATATGCCAACCATCAGCCCTGACCCTGTTTCAGGCCAGGGCTGTTCTCTCCAACCCACGACCGTCCTGGATTCCTCTCACTCAGAGAAGCTGAGGTCAGGTGGGTGGGGCAAGGTGAGCCCCTGGCACCAGCTCTTCCCTGCAGGGTGTGCAGGACCTTTGTGGAAGCCACAGATTTGGCTGTTTTAAGAACAAAGAGCTGGCTTTTTAATTATGCAGCCCAGACAGGCTCCCCGCAGGTGGGTGGAGAAGGGAGCTCCCCAGGGCTGCCTAGCAGACGCCCTGATTTCCACTCCTTGAAGTGGCCACTTGGAGAAGGAACCAGCAAGCAATCAAGCATGAAGGACAGAAAAACTCTCCAGGTGAGGACAATCACTCTGCCCAGTGGGGATGCAGGGTGTGGGGGGCTCTGTGGACAGCAGGGTGTGCCCAGGGCCTCCAGCTTGCAGTGTAGAAGCTGGGCTCCCATGCTGGGCTCGGGTGGGGGAGGCAGGTGGAGAGGAACCCAGACAGGGCTTTGCAGCCAGGTTGGTTCTCAGGGTTGGAGTCTGGACTTCCTTGCTAACTTGCTCTCTGACCACAGGTGAGTCATTTAATCTCACTAAGCTTCAGTTTCATCAACTGCAAAATGGAGATGACAATTCCTCTTTCCCGTAAGGAGTGAAGGGAATGATGGCTGTCACGTACCGGGCACAGAGTGGGAATCCCAAACAAGAATGGGAGCTAACCTTGATGAGGCACGCCCTACTCGATGCATGCCTGGCTCTGTGTTAAATGCCTTGCAGTCACACAGCCATTTATTCTTCAAATTGTAACGCCGTGTGGCAGCTGGTGTTTTGCTGAAATGAAATCACAGCTTGCAATGGGCATTTGGCTCCCATTCTTCTGAGCGTGGCGCTCCCACGCTGCTGGCTTCGTGTGGTGACTCACGGCCCCCTCACGTCTCTGTGTTTGAATGAGCAACCGGGAAATCCTCCTCCATATGGTGCGTTCTGCCAGCATTTGGACTTCACACGGTGTGAGCGCATGATTGGGTTTGGAATGGGGATAATATTTTGAAAATAATAAATGGATATATTCTTTATTCTTCTCCAGGAAACCACGTGCCCCTGTCTAGTTCCATGGATTTCATGGGGCAGGAGGAGGTTGGGATGTAGGGGAAGTTGTGGCAGACAGGATGAGGAGGCAGACAGATCACCTCTTCAGGACCGCAGGGGATTGTCAGCAAGAGAAAAAGGGAGACAAATTCAGGGGGGCGCTGGGAGGCCAGGTGGGCGTGTCTTCACCTTCCCTCTTAGGGGTGAGGATGTTGTAGAGATGCCCAGTTGAAAAGGCCCCTGGGAGCGCTGGAAGATGGTGGCACATAAACCTCGAAGAGAGGCATCCACAGCCCTCCCTGAACCAGGTGAGTGCGCAGAGTTCAAAAGTCTCCATGGGCGTTCAGGAACACGTGCAGAGGCCGCAGTCAGGAGGAGGAGGCTGCTTCCAGCCTGGACATTTGCAACTGGAGTGGTGGGGGCAGGGGTCACCCTTCGCCTAGAAAAGCCCAGGCACAGCCCCACAGTCACCTGTCCAGGAAGCAGCCCAGGCCAGCCCCTCTGCAGCAGAGACCTGTGAGAACTCAGAAGATGCCGTGTGGCCTGAGCCCAGCTCCCCTGCACCAGGCTACAGATATCTGCTCAGGGGTACTTGCGGGTGCTTCTTACAAGGAGCAGGCCCAGGAAGATGCCTCAATGACTAAGGGTCTATCTACAAGACCCAGAGTCACCCAAAAGACTCTGGTCAAACCAGAAGAGGCTGCAATGCCATCAATCCACAAATTCAGGGTTTTTATTCCTCTCCCCCCTCACACCCAGTGAGGCAGGGACTCTGGACAGTTATATGAAATAAAATGCTATTTTTTCCTTTATGCCTGTGTGTACTGTGTAAAATGTATAACCCACTGTTAATTAACAAATATTTCCCATGCCCAGCACGTTTGGATGTTTGGAGGGCTGGATATTTGATGACGAATAAGGCCCCTGCTCCCGCCATCTTACATTGAAATGGGAGGAGAAAGGCAGGTACACAGATGGGCAATTGTTCTTAGGGGCTGAGAAGTGCTGTGCTGAAAATAAACTCAGGTGATAGAATAGAGAATGATGAGATGTGCTCAAAGAGAGCCACAGGTGGTAATCGGAAAAAGAGCCACTGGAGATTATCTCCCCCAACTTCACAGATGAGAAATCCGAGGCTCAGAGGGAAAGAGCATTGCAGAAGTCATATATGAAGCGGTTTTGTTAGACGCACGGGTCCCTGACTGCAGCTGCTGTGTGCTTCCCACGGCAGGGGAGATACTTGGCTATAAATCCAGCTGAAATGGACCATTTAAAATCCAAGGACCTGTCTGGGTTGGAAGAGCTTGGAACTAACTTGTAGCCACACAGAGCTAGGTCTGAATTGCGCTCTGTGCCTTAACTGCTTTTTTTTTTTTTTTTTAACCCCTTGGTAAGCCACTTAACCTCAGTTTACTCATCTGTACAATGGGGGTAATCTTCCTGCCTCCTAGGCTTGCAGGGACTATTAAAGAGATAAAGTACATGAAGCCCTGGGAAGCTGGCCCTGAGTGTCCCTTTATCTCCACACTGTCGTCATTGTCACTGTGCACATTGTGGGGCCATTGCCACCACCACCCTACCCCTGGAGGGCAGGGGCCTTGTCTTGCTTCCCTCTGTATCCCCAGGACACAGCACGTGTCCCCAGTCAACACTAGGATATGAGTGAGCAGCCGCTGTCTAGGGACTGCCAGGCTCAGGCAGTGGAGGATAACCAACTAGAAACATCCACCAGAGAGGGCAGAGAGTGGGAGCTCTGCGTGCAGGGCTGTCTGTGCCGCCCAGGAGAGGGGGCATTCCTCTGGCTCTGTGCATGCATGGCTTTATGATCCACGTGTGTTCAGCGAGGAGGCTGCCTCTGAAGGGGACCTGGATAGCAGATGAGTGGTGGCCAGGCAGAAACTGGAGGGAGAGGTGAGCTGGGCGAGGACAGCGAAGCCCGGGCAAGGACAGCAAAGCCCAGCCAAGGGGTGGGCGTGGGAACTCGAGGCTGGCAGTGAGTGTGGTTTGCTGGATGATGGGGCGTGGGGTGGGGTGAGCAGTGAGGAGTGGGGCTGGGGAAGCCTTGGGGCCCAGGGCAGCTAGACTAAAGATGGGCCCACAGCAGCCAGCAGGGTGGCTTGAGTGCTCAGCTGGGCAGGCAGGGGTTGCGTGGAGTGAGGAGAAGCCTGAGGCAGGTAGAGAGAGGGAGTGGAAGTAGGGGATGGTATGGGGAGGAGCTGGGTAAGTGGAGGTGGGTTGGAGAGCAGATGGGAGGGCCCAAGTAGGACCCACCAGGTTGAAGGAGCTGGGGACCTCTGAGGTTTCCAGCTGGGGCCTCTCGTGGGGGAAGCTGAACGCTGTGTTCAGTGTGGTACCTGGCCGGTAGCAGAGCCTCTTAAGGATCTGGGGACTGACTGACTGGATGAACATATGATGGAGAGCAGAAGGAGCCCCAGAGGAGAGCCCGGAGAGGAGAGGAGGACAGGCTGGGAATGCGGCTCCACCTGCCCCCACAAGCAGGCCCTCACAGAGCTGGATCTCCCAGACAAAGGCAGCCATAGGTGTCTGGAGCACAGGCTGTGGACACCACTTGTGCCAGGCATGGAGACAGGGCATCCTCCATGTGTCACAGGACTGGTCAGCTACTTCCTAAGTGGGAGGATGGTAGAGGAACAGGAAGCCAGTCACTCAATGGGGGCTGTCATGAGCCTGGTGATGTGGGTGAGTCTGCCCAAAGGTGAGGCCACAGCGCGGCCACGTTACTGAGCCAGCTGCCACCCGAAGCCAGCGCAGCAGCTCACTCAGGCTCACAGGACCATCTTCTGTGATGTCACACCATAGTATCATGTGTGAGGAAGGCAGGAGGAAGAGCCTTCCTGCCATCACTTGCTCTCATGCGTCCAAGACAGTAATTCTGCCACCCTGCCAGGAGCTGGGCAGGGATGTTCTGTGGGTCCTGCTGCATCTCCCACCTCACGGGCAGCAGCAGGACCACAGAGCAGGACATGGAGCTGTAAGGTGACCAGAGCATAGTTTGTCATGTTGGCCATAGGAGCTGTCACCAGCGGCCAAAGTCCCCAAAGGTGTGAGGTGGAGACACTGGGCTGGCCCCTAGGAGGGCTCTGATGCTGCACCTGTGTGCTGATGGCTCCCGGCACCTGTATGCTCAGCCGATCACCACCTCCCTCTGCCAGGCTGGCCCTGGGTCCCCATTCCCAGGCCCCTGCACAAGCAGGCAGAGCACAGCACATAGGCCTGCCACTCCCTGCTGGCCTCCGAGCTTGCTGCTGAGGACGCCTGGGCTGGGGGTGCACAGGAGTGCTGGCCTCCAGGCTTGCTGCTGAGGACACCTGGGCTGGGGGTGCACAGGAGTGCTGGCCTCCAGGCTTGCTGCTGAGGACGCCTGAGCTGGGGGTGCACAGGAGTGGGTGTGAGGCCTGAGATGTCCCACTGAACCCTCACCAGCTTTCAGGCAGGCCCCAGGAGGGGGCCAGTGGACAGAGGAGCCCTCACTATCACACAGGCTGTTTCATTAAGGACAACAGTGACAGTCATTGTAACGATGGCCATCTTCTACTGCGTGTCTACTGCGTCTTCTACTGCGTATGCAGGCCAACAGCAGCTCACAGAATCCCAGGTGCAAGGGGCGCTTGTAACAGGAGTGCCTTTAATAACTTCCATGTTCCCTCCATGTCCCTGATGCCTGGGACAGAAGCCCTTCCCTGAGTTCCTGCACTGAGCTCCTGTCCCCTGGGCTGTGAGCCCAGTTAGGGGGATATACCTGCCCACTAGCTCTGGGCACACAGGGCTCTTAGCTGGCCCTCACTGAGCTAACTCTGAAGCCCCAGGGAAGCCAGGCGGGGGTGGTGGGGCCCAGCAGTGCCCCAACAGTGGAGAGAGTCTGAGTTGTGGCCCCTTGCTTGTGCCCAGTGGCCGGGCCTTGGAGGCACCAGGCTGGGTTCAACCCCCAGCCCCATTCCTGTTTCCTGGTGTGTGCTTGACCTTGGCCATTGTGCTCCATTTCTGACCTGTCTCCTCACTCCAAACAGGAGGATGAAGATGCTGCAGGTGCAACTTTTTCTCTCTTCCTACATCCCTCCTGGCCCATCACACCGGAAGCTCTTCCCCACGGCTGCTTCCTGTGAGGCTTGCCTGAGGGTGAGGCTGGAGCGGGGAAAACAAAGCAGCGGGGTGGTGGCGGGAGCTTGAGCCTGGGGGGCCCTGTGCCCTTTGGGCCCCTCTGCGTGGGGGTGCAGGGCAAGCCTCCGTTCTCCATGCAACTGGCCAGGTAAGGAGGCTCTGCAGAGCAGCCTGTGGGTGCTGAGGTCTACACGTGGGGTGGACATCCAGGAGGCCGACCCTGGCCACCGTCACCCTGCTGGTGTGGCCGGCTGATTCCTGCTCCTTGTGATTCCTGTGAGCACTTGTCAACTTAGGGCGACCTTCTTGTCCCATTTTCCCCAGATATCCCCGGTTTTAGCCCTGAAAGTCCCAGGTTCAGGAGAATCTCTCAGTCCCAGGCAAACTGGGAAGGTTGGTCGCCCTATTCTCAATTAAGTCAAGGGTCAAGGTGGTGGGTGGCAGGCTGAGGGACAGAATTGGCCTTTGAACGCCCCATAAATACCGACCTTGGGGCGTTGGGATAAAACATACAGAGATATCCCATGGAAGGTCCCCAGCCCAGCCCTGGGGTATAGCAGGACCCTAGTGAAGGATCCCCCCATCCCTCAGGCCCGCCTTCTCCTTTCCCCCACCCCACAAACGACAACTGACAGACATCTCTATATTTTTATTGAAAATAAAAAAGTCATGGTGCTTTCTTCCTCATAAGTGGCATATGGACACCCCCAGTGCTGCCGGTCTCGCTTCCGGTACAAAAGTCTCAGCAGGAAACCAACCTTAATGGCTTGGTGGTGGATAAGACGGCATCAACTTGTACATTTGCCCATTGAGAGAACTCCCAGGAGCAACTGTCCTCTCTCCAGTACACGTGGCACGTTGCTAAGAAGGCAGATTTCAGGATATTCACATTCATGCATTACGTATCTCACACTACCTGGGCAGTTTAACTCATACTTTGTACAGATGCAGAGAGTACAGTAGTTGTATTTATATATATATGTAGAGATCTCTTTAAATATATATAGCTATATATAATATATATGTTTATATGTTTACACCTATTAGTCTTTCTTCCAAAACTTCCTTTAGAAGCTTCTTAGGAACACCTGAAACCTCTGGGAGATCCTATGATCTGAGTTCCAAAGTTGGCATCAACTGTGAGACGGCTGGAAAAGATCTATTTGAGAAAATGAGAAGGGAAGTGCATTTCATTCTTGACCTCAGGGCTCGGACTAGCCTGAGGATCGGTGTGTGTCTAGAGACTGCCGGCTCATTTTAAATAAAAGTTCTAAGCTCAAATACTAGGCCGGCAGGGTTTTAAGTACCCTTATGTCTCTGTAAGCTCAAAATCTAGTGGGTCTCCCTTGCTGTGCCGTGATACTTATTTTTTGAATGGGCGGTCTTGGGCTTGAGGTGGGGGGTGGGTATTAAGTGAATCTTTAAAAAAAAACTAGGCTCTTCCCTTGGTTTTTGCTAACTGGGGTGAGAAGGGATTTTACAAGCCCAGCTGAGAGGGAATTTATGTGCAGACCAGAGCCCTGGATGCATCAGTGGCTCAGGGAAGAGAATACAGGCCCCAAAACGTGGTGATGGCCCAGCTGATTCCTCGCCAGTGAGCCTCGCCTGGGGCTGGAAGATTAGGCTAATTGCAAAATGCAGGCCTCCTAGGTTTAAGCCAAGGTAGGGAATGATGGGACCAGGCAAGTGTGCGCAAAGCTGGGCTGTGCCCAGCCCCTTCAGGCTGCCTACCACTCCATGGTCCCTTAGCCAGGAACCTCCCCTCTTACAGAAGGTGCCCTCTGATCACTCCTGAGCTTCTGGACAGCCCAAGGCATGGGCACTTTCTCATGGTTGCAGCACAGGGTGGTGTGTGCTTAGGGCTAGGGTCCTGCCCAGGGGTCTGCTTAGGGCACAGCTTGGGGGTTCAGCAGGCACCAGAAGGCTGAAGGCAGTAGGGGAGAGTGCCCTGGGGTGGGGTCTGCTGGGTTTCCCCCTTTAACCTGCTGCTGGCCCACACCCTCTGGCCTGTTTGTCAGCTGGCTCCGCACCTCAAGAGCACTGTGAAGTACTGGCCAGGTCAGGGGCAGGGGGTGGCACTATGCTGATGCCCAGGTGTCCAAGGGAAGCAAAATTCAAATCTAAACCCCAAACAAGTCCTCAAATAGAAGGAAATGAGGAAAGAAGAAAACCCCTTTATGGGAGGGTATGCCCTGGGCCTGTCCTCAGCCCGCACCTGATGACCTGGGCAGGACAATGACACACAGACAGCTCCGTGGGCACTAGGACTCTGGGACAATGGGCTTTTTAAGGTTCGGCCCAAATGGGGACCGGTTTTCAGGTGTGTCTGTCTTCTCTGGACTTCAAAGTCTCACCTGTAGCTTAAACACCTATCAGAGGAGTACACTGGAGGTTTAGGAGGCAAACCAGGTCTTAGAGGGCTCGACAGTGGAACCATTCAATGCATTGGGCTCCTTCTGAGCACATATGTAGGGGCGGTGGGGAGAGCCAGGGGGCCAGGAGTGTCCCACTCATTTTCCAGGAGATGCAAAATCACCCTGTCTCCGTGGGCTTCCTGATGTGGCCCACAGGGAAGGCTGCCACTTGGGAGACAGGCCAACAGGGCAGGCGTCACCAGCCTGGAGGACCCCTCTCCTCCTGTCCCATTTCATCCCTTGATCCTCCAACCACGCTGGAGGGCTCAGCGCTTCTATAGCATGAGACTGTGGAAACAGACATTGAAAGGAAGACACTGGAAGAACAACACCTCCTTCTTGGTGACTGGGGCTTGGGGGAGGGTAAAATGGGGAGATGATGGAGGACTCTGGGAGAGGGCCTGAGTACAACAGTCAGGCCTCAGGGGACTGTGGGGGACATCCAGCGCCTGGCCAGCATCAGCCTGGTACAGCATGCCCACAGTGGATTTGGCACAAGTAGTGGCCTCTGCTGACTAAGGCAGGGCCTGGCTCACATAGATGCATCAGTTCCTATGGGGTCAAGTGTGGGGATGAGTCTGAGGACAGGTGCAGTGGCCTCTGCCCTTGCCCAGTGGCCCTGGGCTGCGGGTTCAGTGAGTCGTTTTGCCCCCGGAAGGCCAGACACTGCCCCCGAGTGTAAACGCACTCCTGTGTCTGCTCAGGAGGGGATTTTGCAGGCTGGACTCACAGCCCTCCATGGCAGGCAGTCAGGAGCCTAGGGTGTGGGGTGTCAGTGGGGATAGGAGGGAGAAGGCAGGCCCTGAAGATTGACAACAACTGCAGATGGGGCGATGAACAGATGTGTGGGAAGCACCTTTGAAAGGGGACATCTGTCTGCTGGCTGTGCCGATGGCTTCTGTTGAGAATGTGAACAGTGGAGCAGGCAGGCTTCCTGGGAGGAGGAGAGGTTTTCCGGCAGGGAGTGGGCTCCGGACCATCTTTCTTTTGGCTAAAGGGGGAAGCCTCCCTGCCACAGTAGAAAGACAGATCCCTCTGGCTTCGCCAGTGCGCATGCTTTAGACAGCAGCTGGGGGCAGTCGACAGACCAGACACCAGACAGGGAGGAGGATGTGGAGGGCCTGGGGTGGGGACACTGCCCAGGTGCTGCATGCAGCGTGAGCCGGGCTCAGCCTGGTGTCCGAGCTGCCTGGGCCCGCAGGCTGACCAGGGGCAAGCCTGGGAAGACAATGGTTTCTCCTTCGGGAGGCTCAGGGCCTGTGAGGCAATGAAGTCCTGGACAAGCTCAGGGTTAGCTCATGTCCACCTGCTTTCCCATGTCCACCAGTGCCACCAAGGTGTCCCTCTGGCCAGCGGGTCCAGGGCCTGCAGACTCACACCACTGCGTTGTTCACGTCTACTCCTTTGTTGCTCTGCGAAGCACTCATGGGATACTCAGCAACGCTGGTGCCATTTTCGTCTTTTCTCAGTGGTTTCCTGGAAGTGGGGGGAGGGGACAGGAAAGGCAAAGGAGGGGGAGGCAGGGACACCATTAGTTATCCCTGATGGTGGGGTGTAACCTCCAGCTAGCATCCCTGCTCCGTGAGAGTGTCAGAAGGAAGCCAATGGCTCTGTTCTCGGTTAGCATCCTTGGGCTGCTAGTCCTTGTGGGGTTAATCAGAAGCTGGACGTGGTCTTAACTCGGGTGTCATGAAAACCGGGGCACAGTTGAGACAGAAAGAGGGGAGCTATTAATGATGAAGCAGGGACAACAGGTATGAGTCCGGGCTGTTTTGGACAAACAAGAAAGTATGTTCAGTCTAGCACGATCAGGCCTTGACTGATCTCTTCGATCAGGGCAGAGACAGTTAACAGAAGAGAAGTGCTAGGGGTTGAGTTCTGCAGTCTTCCTCAGTGTGGGCAAAGGCAAATGCAAAATGTGATAAAGCAGATGGTGCTAGTGGTGATGCTGGTGGTAATGGGGTGGTGGTGGTAGTGGTGATGCTGGTGGTAATGGGGTGGTGGTGGTAGTGGTGATGCTGGTGGTAATGCTGGTGGTGGTGATGCTGGTGTTAATGGGGTGGTGGTGGTAGTGGTGATGCTGGTGGTAATGGGGTGATGGTGGTAGTGGTGATGCTGGTGGTAATGGTTGTGGTAGTGGTGATGCTGGTGGTAATGGGGTGATGGTAGTAATGGTGATGCTGGTGGTAATGGGGTGATGGTAGTAGTGGTGATGCTGGTGCTAATGGGGTGGTGGTGGTAGTGGTGATGCTGGTGGTAATGGTGCTGGTGGTAATGGGGTGATGGAGGTAGCAATGGTGATGGTGGCAGCAGTGATGATGCTAATAATGGTGGTGATGATAGTGATGGTTACGGTAATGGTGGTGGTGATGGTTCGGTTGACAATGGTGGTGATGGTGATACTCGTGATGGAGGTGATGGTGGTGGTGAAGGTTAAAATGCTGGTGGTGATAGTGATGGTGGTTATATGGTGGTGGAGGTGGTATTGGTGGTGGTGATGGCAGTGGTGGTGCCGATGGTGATAGCGGTAATGATGATGGGGTGATGATGGTAATGATGATGATAGTGGTGGTTAGCGTAATGGGGGTGGTGATGGGTTAACAGTGGTGGTGATGGAAGTGATGATGGTGGCAATGATGGTAGTGAAGGTCATATTGGTGCTGGTGATGGCAGTAGTGGTGGTGATGGTGATAGCGGTAATGATGATGGGGTGATGATGGTAATGATGATGGTGGTGGTTAGCGTAATGGTGGTGATGGTTGGGTTAACAGTGGTGGTGATGGAGGTGATGATGGCGGTGATGATGGTGGTGAAGGTCATATTGGTGGTGGTGATGGTGATAATGATGGTGGAGGTGGTATTGGTGGTGGTGATGTGGTGGTGGAGGTGGCAATGGTGGTGGTGATGGTGACAGTGGTAATGAGGATGGGGTGGCGATGATAGTGATGGTAATGGCAGCGGTGGTAGCAATGATGGTGGTGAATATTTACACTAAATTAGTACACACCAGTGGTTCCTGAACACTTTAAATTGAGCCATTTGAAGCTCATTCCAGAGGGCCCCTAACCCCAAAAGCGGTTTTTCCTATGCATATAAGGGATCAGGAAGGCTGGGAGGGAGGCTCTGAGAAGGCTCTTGCTCACTTGCTGGGGTTCTGAAATTACGGTGTACTTTTGGGCCTGGCTCAAGTCTCACTTCCTCCCTCCCTCGAGTTGTTCAGGAGGGCTCTGGCCCCCAGCCTGAGTGTCTGTATCCTCTGGTCTAAGCCACATGCTCTCTGTAGCCCAATTCCATGCCACAATTCCGCTATCTCATCCCCACGGGGCTGTAGCCCAGCCCCCTCCAGGGTTCCCAGGGGTGCCAGGGTTGAGCCCGGATCTGCCCTTGCTGGGAGTTGTCCAGGCTGGACACTTATGGTCATTATCATAGGCCCAGGAGTTGATTGCTTCTGCCTTTTCAAATGTCCCCAGAGCCTCCCCAGAGCCACAGTCAGAAGGGCTGGTGCCTGGTGACCAGCTCGATGTCTCTGGGATAAAGCCCTGAGTTAGTGAGTTCAGAGGAGGCAGGGTCTGTGAGGGGATCATTAGCAGTTCATGGGAAGAACAATCAGGCCTACTCAGAGACTACACACTGAGCTCAGTCTGGTAGCAAACTGTTCCCTTTTCTCCTGCAGCAGAAGTAGCTCAAAACTTCCAAGCCAAGTGCACTCACTCCAGGTGGTCAAGCCCAGCCACCGTGGCTTCTTCCAGGAATGCAAGAGGCAAACCCACAATTCCTCCCACAGTGCATCATGCTTTGTGCAAAGCACTCTCCGTCACAGAGATTTCCTTGTCCCTTCTCTCAGTGGTCACCTGAAGAAGCTAGGCCTGGAGTAAGAGATTCATTTCATGGGGAAACTGAGGCTTAGAGAGGGCTTAATTTGCCCAAGGATGCTCCTCTGGTTTGTGGTGGGGCCTGGACCACCACCCACTAACACTGTGTCTTGGCCAGACATCTATCTTCCCATTATTATTATCGTTACTACTATTTTGGAGATGGGGTCTTGCTCTGTTGCCTAGGCAGTGGCAACATCACAGCTCACTGCAACCTTGAACTCCTGAGCTCAAGTGTTCCTCCAGCTTTAGCCTCCTGAGTAGCTGGGATTACAGGTGTATGCCACCAAGCCTGGCTAAGTTTTAAATTTTTTGTAGAGACAGGGTCTCGCTATGTTGCCCAGGCTGTTCTTGAACTCCTGGCCTCAAGTGATCCTCCCGTCTCGGCCTCCCAAAGTGCCAGCATCTTCCCATTTAATCAGCATTCCCAGCAGGTATTCCCATATGAGTTCTGGGACCTCATCAACTTGGGAAAGCCTTCCTCCACCCCCCTCTTAGAGATTCTGCAGAGTCCTCCAAGAAAACTCTCTCCTTTTGCTTTAACTCAGCATATCCCACACGTGAATCTGAGAACGCCATTTATGTAGACGCTAACAGATACTCTCTGGAAACTCTGTGTTTACAGGCCTCAGCTGTGCTACCTTGTTTATGTCGGGATCCATGGGAAATGATGGACTCTGCAGCCAAGCTCTGCCCTGGGCCTTTTGCTCCCTCTGTCCCCTTCATCCCCGTTCCTGTCCTACCCACCCCTTTCCAGAAAGCCTTAAGCAGCTCTGATGTTGCTGGGTGTGCCTGACTTCTGACTCCATGAAATCTGCATGGCCTGGACAATTTGTGGGGGTGACATTTTCTTACAGTGAGATCCTGTGCTCCCCAGTGAGGCCGCTGAGGGACTCAAGTGGGATAAATATATCATGAATACATGAAGGGAAGAAAGGACATCAGCATCAGGATTCCAGAAAATATTAACAGGCAGAAAAGAGTCTGGACCCAAGCCCACACTGCATTCTCCTTAATACATATTACATATTGGGCTTAGGGCTAAAATAAAAACAATTGCAACAGGTCCAGATCATGGGAGATATGGCTTAAGGGCCTTCTAGGGTGGATAATGAAGAAATGAAGGCGGCATGGAGCTCCCTTAGAAATAACTAAGCCTGGAGGGCTCAAGGTTTCCACCCTTTTTCGGGTAAGGTGAGGAGGTCAGTAGGATTTCTACTGGCAGGAGGCAAGGAGACAGTTCTAAAGGCTTCCTGCCGTCTCTGAGACCCCTTCGTACTCGCGGGCCCTGGGGAAGAGGTGGCTCGGAAGAGCTAAGCAGGAAGTAAGCCTGGCAGGAGGACCCTGGAAGGCAGGGTGAGGAGGGGGCCCAGGGCCTTCGCAGCTGCTCAGCCAGTTTCCCAGACAGGAAAGCAGGCAGGGGGGCTTGGCAGGGGCTCGGCACCTGTGGCAGGTAAGGGGCTCGGCACCTGTGGCAGGTTAAGGGCCCCCACACAGGAGCATTCGGGAGCCCGCGCATGGTGATGGGGGAGGGTGGCAGCCGAGGGCTCTCCTGAGAAGTGGTCATGATCTGCTCCCCTCCTGCCACCGGAGCTGAGTCCCCAACCACTCTCCTGCCTGGACTGCTGCTCCCAAAGCCTTTCTGGGGTTCACTGCAGCCCATGGAAGCTGGGTGTTCCCTAAAGCAGAAGACAGCTCCACCTCTGCACCCCCCCAACTCCACCCCTCCATCAAGCACGGCACTTCAGGGTGACGCTGCGGAAGTGCTAGGAGGCAGATGTCAAGGCTTAGTAAACCCCCGCCCCACCATTTTCTGGCCGTGTGACTTCAGGCAAGCTACATAGCCTCTCTATGCCTCAGTTTCTTGTCTTTGAAATGAGCACAATAGTGGTGTCCATTTCACAGGCTTGTTGGGAGGATTAAACACGTTAGTCCATGTCAAGCACTTAGACAAGCGTCTGGCATACCGTAAGTGCTCCGTAAATGTTTGTTAGCTCTCAGTACTGCTGGGGAAAAGGTGTCACCAGGTAGCTGGCCCCACTGGCTGGCAGCAGCCAAGGTTCTCCAGTCTGCACAGACTTCCTACCTAACGCGTGCCCCGTGGGGCTCCGGAAATGCTAGAGAGAGTTGTTAGGACGCAGCCTGGCTCTGCAGCTCTGTGAGTCAGCTGAGGCTGGTCTCACTAAACCAAGAAGAGGCATTTCCACCCTGGTCCAGGCAGAGATGGCCACAGAGGGCTCCCTAAATGGCATGGTTCCTAGAAACCAAGAGAGAGGTTAGTGAGACTTTCCTTGGCGGCACCCAGGATTCCTGCTTGTAGGAGGGTGGGCTCTGCCACCTTGAGACTTCTTATCCCCTGCCCTGGGCTTGGAGGGCAGCAGGCTCCCACATTCCCTGCTCGGAGGGCTGTGCGGACAGCTCCAGCCGCACATGCTGGCAGCCGCGAGGGGCCCCTGCAGAAACTGTGCCTCCACCAGCATCTCTGGCCTGGGCAAGGAGGGCCAGGACCCAGGTACCCCTCTTAGGCCCTGCTGATCGTGATGTGACAGCCTCCCCCTCAGCCTGCTGCTCTGTGGGGATGGAGGAGATGGAGGCAAAGAACAGCTCTGGGAGCCTGAGAAGGGAGGCTCTCTTCCTGCCTCATGCGCCCCTGGGAGAAGTGAAAGTTAAAGGTCCTGGACTCACCTCTTATGAAGGTATTCATCCCCCGACTGCCCACCCCGACACCCTCCCACACCCATACACACACATGAACCTGCGTAACACACACAGGCACGTACACATAGACACATGTACATATGCACAAATCCACATACACATGTACGCAAACACACACATATATAATATACACATAGACACATGTACACATGCACAAATCCACAAACACATACAATATACACATACACATAGACACATGTACATATGCACAAACCCATACAAACATGTACTTACACACATATATGTACACACAGGCACATACGCATAAATGTACAAATCCACACACACACAATATACACATACACATATGTACTTAAACACACACAATATACACATACACACATGTCCCTACACACATATGCACACATACACATATGTGCACATGCATGCACACATACATATGAATACACATATGCATACGCATACCTACAGACATATATCCCCACACTCATATACACACACACTCAGCGTTCCATGATGAGACTCCTCTGTAGACCTCAGACTTCCGCAAATCTGGGTCAAGAAGCTGCAAAAAGCCTTTCTGAGCCTCGAGGGCGTCACCGTGAGAAGCAGCAGCCCCACGTCCAGCCTCCATCGCCCAGGGGGGTGGGAGACAGGCATGCGGCAGACAAGCGTCCTCACAGCCAGTGGGACCCACTGTCTGGACCATCCCCTGGGATCACCTGTTTGGCCGCCTCCGCTGAGCTGTGGCGGAACTGGCGCCTGTGCATTTCTCATGCTTGCATCCTCCCCTGGGAGCTGTGGGCCGAGGGGAGCAGAGAGGGGTCTGCCGGGGGAGGGGCTTCTCACACGCGTGACTCTCTCTCCCCTTGAGCACTGCTCTGCAGCCTGGGATTTGTTCTAGGGCAGAGCCCTTCCCAGCCCGGAGGCTGAAGAAAGGATAGCGGGCTCATGCACAGAGCCCTGGACAGGGACCTCCAAGCTAGCTCAGGCCTCGGTGACTGTCCTTCAAGCCTCCGAGATGCCAGAATGGTGCTGGGGGATGGAGATCCCTGCTGGGGATTCTGTGGGCAGAAGCGGCCCAGACGGTGTCCATCTCACTGGGGGTCTGGGCACCCGCCTCCCTGAAACTCCAGGGACAATGCCTCCCTGCCACCCACCTCTGTGCTGGGGATGAAGGGGCTGGGGAACACCTCTGGGTAGAAGGGCCTTCGGCTGAGGTCTGGTGGGGGTCCTATACAGAACAGGTGGGCACAGGCAGACACATGTGGGCATGCCCTTGGACACCAGCCCCAGGTCACGGAACCTCCCTTCACCTTGTCTTCCTGTCACAAAACCGCCCTTCACCTTGTCTTGCTGTCACAAAAGGCCTTCATTGGTAATGGGAATACACAAAGCCATCTGTTCTTCCTAGAGGCTGGATTTCCAGGAGAGACCTGCCCTGAGCTCCTGGGTGGTCACGCCCCACCAGGGCTCCCCTGCATCCTACGCTGCTCAGCTGTCCTGAGCCAGCCCAGCCCAGCCTGGTCACCATGGGCACTACAGAAATGCCCGGCACTGCTTCGGAGGCTCCTGAAGCAAACAAGGAGGCTGAGGGGGTGTCTCCCCAAGAGAAGCGGCCCATCCCCCTCCCCCGGACTCCCCAACCTCAGGCACAGGGCGCCTCTCTTCACGGGCAAGATTCGTTCACAGGTGGCTCCACCTCCATGGTCCTGTGGGTTCGGCTCATTTGAGTGCACACAACGGACTCATACGGCCCAAGGACACTGGCCTCGAGCTGGCACCAGGTTGGTAGTCATCTGACCAGCAGTACACAAATGAACAGACTGCAGCAAATTAGGAGAGGGACTAAGACGGCAAAGAACCAGGCGTCGAGGGAGAGAATAGCGGGAGGCCTGGTAGGCTGACAGGTCAGCGAGGTCCAGCGGGTGAGAAGGACCCTGCCATGCAAGGAGCAGGACAGAGCTGGGATGGAGGCCCGTGCAGCTGGAGAGTCCTGAGCAAGGGCGGAGAGGAGGAGAAAAACACCAGCAGGAGCAGTGGGGCAGAAGCCAGCCCCTGTAGGGTGCAGCTGGCCAGGGCAAGGTGTCTGGGTCTTATCCTGACTGCAGTGGGCGTCACCTGAAGACTTCTTAAATGGGGGTTCCCATTTACCCTCACCCTGCCCCATGACCTTGACCCAGCATGTCTGGAGAGATGGGTCCAGAGAGGCACACATTTCTTGATGACAAAAGAAAAAGGCCCCAAGAAGCAGGGATCCATCTGGGTCTCCCATCAGCTGGCCCTGAGCACACACACCCTCAATCTGCTGAGCATTCTGTCCATGACTGTCCATGGTGCACGGAGGCCTGGGCTCCATGCGCCCCACGCCAAGGATGCTGGCAGATGAAGCAGGCTCGTCCCTGCTGCCTGCATCACACGGCAGGATGGGATTTTATCACCCATCATGGAAGATCGGTCTTTATGGGGGGACAAGTAAGTCCAAAGAAGCATTTCAGCCCAGGGCAGGTCAGGACCTCATGTCCCTGCCCCTTGCTGGCCTGACCTCTTCCTGGATAGAGGATGTGGATGTGATGGTGAGGACACTGCATCTTCTGGGACTCCAAAGAGCCCAGCCCCAGACAGCCTAGAAGGTGGCAGTGAGGCCCAGGGGAAGGCGCACTGGCCAAGGACTCAGAAGATCGAGTCTTGATTCCGGACTAAGCACAGGTGCCAGCTCCTTGAATTCAGCCCAGGTTCCAAAGGATGCAGGATGGTCTCTGAGCAGCCAAGGCCATGCATCAATGCTCAGCACTTGCCCTCAGGAGGCCCTTCCTTGGAGTACACTAACTTTGACCTGACTCACAGTACAACGGTGTGGTGATTCTGGGTTGGATTTAGGGCAGTGGGGAGGAGGGAGTGTTGCTACAGGTACGCATGTGAACAGCAGGGAGAGGTGGCAGATGGGAACCACATTGAGACCCTACCTGGCCAAGAGGCTTTGGCCCATGAGATAACCCCCAGTCTCAGGGCCCCAGGAATGCACCAAGATGCATTCAAGGTGAATTTCTTGCTCCTGGAAGTTTGTGGTGAGTTGAGGGTGGATGGAGCAGTTCCACTCCTGTCCTGATTCCTGGTCCTCACTGCTGGCCTCTGGGCCTGGCCAACCTTTTCTTCCCCATGCCCCTCCTTTGGCCCTGACTCTGCAGATCAGCTGAAGGCCAGAGCAGGCAACGAGGGAGAGAGGGCTGGGTTGGCCCCTGGCACAGTAGGTGTGTCCTGCGGGGAGGAAGAAGAGGAGGTAGATGGCGGAGCTGCCTCACTGCATTCACAGCCTGGGAGTGTGTTATGCGCAGGTGGGAGAGAGGCTGTGCTATTCCGAAGCTTGGAGAGGGGACTGCTGAGTCAGGGTACATGCGTATGGGGAAGGGAGAGAATGGCAGGAGGCCTACTGAAGAAATGGGGTTGAGAGGGAGGGGGCAGGAATGGCAGGGGGCTGGGAAAACTGAAACTGGTGAAGGGGTGAGGCCCAACACTTAAAATTTGGTGCATGTTATTTACACCAAAAGCAGACCATTTCACTCACCCAGATAGAGAAAAAAAATGAGTTTACTGCAATTCTAAATAGAGTCTGTCAGTTTAAAAGGTGGACTCTGGCAAGTCTGTGGGAACAAGCCTCCATTCACACCACAGAAACCACCACTGAACAGTTACTATGTGCCAGGCATCGTGCCAGGCACCGTTGGGAGAGAGATGAGTAAGATGAGATGACCAATCCCCATCTACCGTGTGTGCACACAACCACGCATTCGCAAGGGTGTGGGCACACGAACACCGACATACACCTACCTACAGCAGAAAGCAGAATTGTAAATTCAGGGACAGCTATGACTCTAGCAGTTGGACAGGGAAGAGAGAGCTCTGTACTCGTCCAGGATGACATCTCAGAGGAGGTGGCATTTGAGTTGCGTCTCCAGGGAGGAGCAGCAAGGACTTAACTGGAAGAAATGAGGGGAAGGACACTGACCAGAGAGACCTCTGGGAGTGCTCGATGAGCCAGGAGGAGGGCAGGAAACCTCTGGAACCTGAACCATTTCTCTCCCCACCAAGGCCTCAGTTCCCACATCAGTAAAACAAGGGATTGGCCCTTGACCATGAAGGTTCATTCTGGCTCAGACTCCATAGGAAACTCATTTCCACCCCTCCCTGGCATTCCAGGTGCCCCAGGTAACCAAATCTTCTCTATATGCCACACATTCAGTAAGAACTAACCTTTCTCTGGGCTATCCCAAAGCTCCAGAAAGAGTGTAAATCCTAAAAAGAAAACTAATTTCACTGATTAACTTTCTATTGAGTCTATGATCCAGGAAAGATCTTGGGAAAAATATCCATGAAATAATCAAGCTAAGGAGATGAGAGACTGGAGTTGGAGAGGGAGGGAGAGAGCTGAGGGTAGCAGGTTCCCAGGGAGGAGCCGTGTTGGGATCATCCAGCTTGGAAGGGTGCTGGAGAGGACGATTGTAGGGTGACAACTATGCAACAGGCTCAGAGACCCACAGTCCACCTGGAGAGGAGCATGGAGCCCCTAGGACAAAAATGGAACTGATACATTTGACTGTGTTGAGAGGAGGCATTGTTAACCCCAGGAAAGGAAACAGCATAGTACGCTATGTGGCTCAGCTATGCACAATATGTTCTTTGTTACACTAAGGTAAGCACTGAATAGGCACAGAATCCCATACTGAGCCCCATTCTAGGTGGAGAATGAGAAGAGGGGAAGTATGTTGTATGTCTGTACTGCAAGGGTGCTGGCCTTGGTATCTTCCACAGTGGAAAGTAAATAGATGGTGCTTAAAATGGAAAGAAAATTTAAATAGCAGTATACACATCACTTAGCATATGGAGAGAAACATCAGAAGAAACAGCTAACTGTTGAAAGTGGTTGCCTCTCAAGAATGTGACTTGGGGGAAAAGACAGGGGGCTGCTGTCTTTCTTAAGAGCCTTGGGAGCACATTTGACATTTTAAGCCATAGTATGCATATGTATTCCTTTGATAAAAATTAAAACTAAATTAAAAGGAGGGAATAAATGTGCAATGCTCTAGCCATACTTTCTAATCATTAAGCTGTCTCAAAAGGCATGCACAACATGCCTGACTCTTTGGAGAGGACACAACCTTCACTCCTTTTTCCTTCTCTTCCCCATTACCCTGTATTTTTTTTCTCTTCATAGTCTTTAAGATCACCTCATTTATTAATTTGCTGGCATGTGTGCTTAATCTGCCTCCTCCAGCAGGAGGAGAACAAGACAGGGACTGTCTTGTTTCTTCTGCATCCCTTGTGCTTAGTCCCCAGCACACATTAGGTGCTCAATAAATGGATCAACACTGTACAGTCCTGTGCCAGTCAATGGGTTTTCTAAGGCACCATCAAAAAGACTTGAGCATTCAAAAGTGCTCGTTCTACTGAAAGTGGCTCAACCACAAACAGCTGATGAGGGCCAGAGCCCAGCAATAAGTGGTGCTTAGGCACAATCACGCACACTCAAGCCCACATCCAGGAAGCAGCACGCTTGCTTAAGGTCAGCAATTAACGTCTGCAGGGTCAGCCAAACCGTCCTGAAACCACGTATTGGTCTTTCTGCCAATTATACCGGTAAGTGAGAGGGAAATGGCTGTCCAGTGGCTTCATGGCAATTGGGAACAGACCCACGCCACAGATGGCCAATGGAGGCAAGGTGTTCTTCCTGTGCCAGCGTGGGTGTGTCTCCGTGGAGGGGGTGGGCATCATCTCCCCTCAACACAGGAACTCTTCTCTGAGTGAAGGGTGTGGCTGTCAGAGAAGCTGCAAATGCCACCCCAGGAAAACAGCCACATCCCTGCAAGTGCAAAGGCCTGTGGGGCTCCCCCAGCTGGGATCTGAGGTCTACCTGGGCAGCGGGTGCCTTGCCCCTTGGAGCTTTATCTTGATGACTCTCTGTGGTCATCACTGGTTTTAGGTTTGTCTCCTGCCCTGGACGGACACTCGTGTTGTCTCTGCTCTTCTGCCTCTCCTCTGACTGTGATCCACCGTTCTTTGGGGGCAGTCTGGTCTGATTGATGCCCACTTCTTCCCCCGAAAAGGTATGTGCAGCATGGGCAGGGACTGTGCCGGTGGTGCCCACTCCTGTAGCCCAGTGCCTGGCACCTGGTCCTGGCACCTGGCCCAGCCCTGGCGGGCACAGTGATCAGCATTTATACGTCCAAGAGGCTGAATGCCTGAGGGGTGACGGTCCCCCTGCGATCCAGGATGGGGACACAAAAGGCTGCTCGGAGACTGTCATTTCAGAGAGGGAAAACGGAGGCCACAGAGGGAAGCGATACCTGCTGAGCCCAGCTGAGCCCGGTGGGGCTGGGGCTGGGAAGGGAACAGGCCTGGGGACTTGACTCCCAGTTCTGGGCTCTTTTAACAAATCAGGCTGTCCTGCTGTCAGAAACATGTGCCCGTCAGGCCTAGGGGTGGGAGGACACCCAGGTGCCAGGCACGGGGGTACCCAGCACCCAAGGGCTCTGGGGCCTGCTCTCCATGTGGCTGTAGATAAAAAGGCTTGTTTACAACAAGCCCGGGGCAATGAAGCCACCAAAATGCATGTTGCATGGGCTCCCTATGGCTGGGAACCCCCTCTGGAGTTTGGGGTCGTTGACAGCAGACTTGGGGGCCACTGCTCGTGCTCATGCAAATTCAAGTAACACCCTCCCCGCCCAGTCCCCCGGCCTGGCTAATGTACCTCTTTAAGAAACCTCCCACCCCACCTGGCTACCAGGTCTGGGCAAGGTGCCCCTCCTCTGAACATCGTCTACCCAGTGCACAGGTGGGACTTGGTGAAGGCTTGCTGAGTCACAGGAGGGAGCGTTAATTCACCTAATCTGCGTCTAGCAAGTGCTAGTGAGACTCTTCCTCCTGCCAAGGTCCAGCCCCCCCTTGCAGCCAGGCCTTGGACACAGATGTGAGGGCTCTGCGGGGTGCGCCTTCCACAGCTGCAACTCAGCCCTCGGTGTCGCCCGTCCCTGCCGAGGCCCGTGTCCCGGCAGCTGACAGCCCCAGGTGCCAAGGCATCTCCAGAGTCACCTCCTCCCTGACCTACCCGATTCTAGAAACATCCTCTTGGCAACCTGGCTCTGAAAGGCTGTGTTGGGGCCATTTACAAAGATCTCTTGGAAATCCCTAGGACTCGAGGCTATGAGAGTTAACAACAACAACAAAAAAGAGTAGGGTTTATCACTAAATTTTCCTTTTAATGGTTTTGCAGTGACATGAGATACTTTTGTTTCCTGAGAGAAAAGGCGTGTTTCAGATGAATTATTGACCAAAAACAATTGGCCGTGAGCAAGAAATCCTCCACTTCACTGGAGAGAAATGTGGACAGGCAGCTGGCCTGAGTGAGGATGCTATCTCTTACAGCCCCAGCTGAGGTCAGCGCCTGGGGGGGCAGTGGGGAGCACTCTGCTCTGTAGGCGGGGTTGCAGCTTCTGCTGCCTCCTTCTCTCTCCACCAAGGGGTTAGGCCGCCCTCCCCAGCCTCCTTCTAGGTGGGTTTTGGCAGTATTGGGCTCTATTTCTGCCTTCACCCGCAATGAACACAGTCCCCTCTTGTCATTAAATATCTGTCTGCTGCACCAGGGATGCTCTCTCTGGATTATGAAGACCTCGAGGTCAAAGGGCTGGGTCCTATTCCTCGGTGTCCCCAGGTCTTGGTCCGCAGATGGATGCAGAGCCTGGTGCAGGGCAGCAAAGGGGCTGCGCAGCATAGCGTCGGCTTACACCCCAACTGCCTGCTTCACGGGCTTTCTGCCCTGTGCCCCCGGGAGGCCGACCTTACTGACGGTGTGTCCTGATTCCCCTGCTTCTTGGGTTTGGCCAGTGTGAGGCACCCACGGGAAACCTAAGCATGGATTGCTGCTGGGAGCATTTCTTCCCCCTTCCTGCCTGTTTTGGGGCTGCTTCTCTGACAGTTCCAACCGCAGCTCCTGCTAGGCGGCCCTTCTCCTAAGTGCGAGTCTCGCACGAGGTTCCCACGGCACTAGTTTCCCGCTTGCCTGTCTTCCTAGAGGTGCTAACCGCCCCCACTCTGCAAGTCCCTGAGTGCCTCACCTGCCCCACTTGCTCTCTGGGCCTACCCAAAGCGCTGGAATAATCCTCGCCACCCGCTGGAAGAAGCCCCGTCCATGCCCCAGAGGAGCACCACCCACACCCCTGGAAGAAGCCCCGCCCACACCACATAAGGATCCCCGCCCATGCCTCTGGAAGAAGCCCCGCCCACGCCCTGGTGGAGCCCCGCCCATGCCCCTGGAAGAAGCCCACTCTCTGAAGTCTGGTCCACTGAGCCATCTGGGATGAGTTCTGTTTTTTTCCAGGGTGCTAACAGACCCAGGAGCCAAGAGCTCAGAGAAAGTGGAAGAGGACAGACAGGAGGCCCCTCTATAGCTGCTCTGAGATGACGCCCCTCACACCCTTCCTGGGAGCCCCCAGCCCACCTGAGACAAAGCCCAGCAGGCTACCGCTGAGCAGCACTGCCCTAGTGGGCGATTAATGTCAGTTTTTCTCTTTCCCTCCTCCGGTAGAAGCAGGTAGCACATTTCTTCAGGGGAGGTTTGGGGCAGGGAGGGAGGCAGAAGTGGCTCAGGTGTCTTTTGTAAGAACACGAGTTTATATTAAACAGATTATTCATGTTGAGCCTCTCCCAGGGGAAGTGGGGCGTGTCTGCAAGGAGACTGGCAGCCATGGCCTGGTGGCGCACACTCTTCCCCCAAAAAGCAGCTACCGAAGCTAATCTTCAGCACTTCCTAGTGTCTAGTCACAGGCAAAGTCACCACTCAGCCTGGTGACAAAGGCCTCCCCAGTCAGGCTCACGGCTTCCCAGCCTCATCTCCTGCGTCGCAGGGGCTTCCTGGTGTCCGGCTGCTCCCGTCACAGGTGCCTTGACCTAGAATGCCTCCTTTGCTCTGCTGCTTAAAACCCTCCTCCCATTCCAGCAGGCCCTCAGCTCAAATGCTTTCTGGTCCAGATCAGAATGCACCGTGACTCCTCCGGGCAGCCACAGCGGGCTGCCAGCAAACCTCGCACAGCCTCACGGAGCAGCCTGTGGGCACAGCCTCTGTCTTACCTGTTTGTATGCCCACCAAGCCTGGCACAAAGGAGGTGCCTACAAAACACGTGGGAATTGGATTAGCTATGTCCCCTGGGAGACTCCAACCATCCACTTTGGTTTTCTTTCTTTCTTTTTTTTTTTTTTTTTGAGATGGAGTCTCGCTCTGTCGCCCAGTCTGGAGTGCAGTGGTGCGCTCTCAGCGCACTGCAACCTCCGCCTCCCAGGTGCAAGAGATTCTCCTGCCTCAGCCTCCTGAGGCTGGGATTATAGGCGTGTGCCACCATGACCTGCTAATTTTGTATTTTTAGTAGAGACGGGGTTTCACCATGTGGGTCAGGCTGGTCTCAAACTCCTGACCTCAGGTGATCCACCCGCCTCCACCTCCCAAAATGCTGGGATTACAGGCATGAGCCACCACGCCTGGCCCCACCTTGGTTTTCAAGACTAAGCCGCTACCCAGAGTTACAGGGTCTTAGAGCATTGGGCCTTTCTGTCTGTATGTCCTTCTGGCCTCAAAGAAGCACAGACGGACCTCACCAAACCCCGAGTGTCCCCTCTCCCACATCCCTGAGGAAGGGCAGGCAGGAATACCGAGGTCTGTTCTTAGCCCAACACTGGAGTCGAACTCGTCAATAACCCTGAAACACGGTGTGTAGTCAGGGCTGGGCTTCGGAGTATTTTTGTTCTGGGTTCAATTTCTGACTCCATTGCTCGCCAGTTGTGCCACCCTGGGCAGCTCTCTAACTCCTTAGAACCTCAACCTCCTCTGCAAAATGGAGCTGACTGGGAAAATGTAGGTGGAGATGAACTAAGAGAACGTTGGTGAGAAGAACCCAGTGCCCGGCTGAGGTATTGCTGATTACAGTTATGCCTGTGTTATTTATCAGTGTTTTTGGAGACTGCCCTGCAGCATGTGCATTTTGGGCAGAGGGGGCTCTGAGTTTGGGTTCTCGGCTGGGTGGCAGATGCCCAGGACATGGCCTGTCCTGCATGGAGCCGCCATGCCCGGGCCCTGCCGCCAGGTGTCCTCCCTCCTGTGCCCCGTTACCAGGACGCTCCTGGTCTATTGGCTTTCTGTGGCCCCCCATCCTGTGTGCCTGACTTGTTTTAAGACTTTTACCTTGATATTTTACTTTCTGCTTTTGAATTACTAAAGTGAAATCACATAGAACAACCAACTTAAAGAGTAAACTTAAATATTTTAGATGTTAGGAATGTTCTTAATGTGGGCCCTCTAGTTTTGGGAGTCAGGAAATGTTTTAAAAACTTCCTTAGAAATATTATATTGTTAACAAGTCCTATGACTCTTTGGTGTTTTGCAACATTTTTGTATTTTTCACGTTGCACTGGGCCTGACATATGATTGGTGCTAATCAATTGCTTGTGGAATCAAACTCTCTAAAGTGACAGAGACATTATTTCTGAGATCAACTTTAAAATATTTCGGCAATGAAAAAGATCAAAGGAAAAATAAAACAGATATAGCAAATACAGCAAAATCTTGATGAACTGTTGAATCGGGGTGAGGGTAGATGGAAGGTCACTGTATATTCTTTCTGCTTCTTATATGCTTAACAACTTTTATAATTTAAAATAATGATACGGGATGTGTGTAGGAGCCCCAAGCCCAGCTGGGGTTCCCTTCGGCTTGAAGCTGGGTGCAGTGAGTGAGCACTCACCTTTTTATGGCTTTGTAGCAAATGATGACAAGCACAGTCAGAAACACCAGGGAGGCACAGCATACGGCAATGATGATCACCAGCCCCGACCACCAGCTTTCCTCAGTGGGGCAAGAGGTAGAGTTGGGAGCTGAAAAAGACAGGAGCAGCCTGAGTGTCACCTGGATGAGCTGGTCATGGCCAGTGACAGAGGTGGGACCATCATGGGTGACACCAACAGAGGCGTGGGGAGGTCACTGGTGGGACCATCATGGGTGACACCAACAGAGGCGTGGGGAGGTCACTGGTGGGACCATCATGGGTGACACCAACAGAGGCGTGGGGAGGTCACTGGTGGGACCATTATGGGTGACACCAACAGAGGCGTGGGGAGGTCACTGGTGGGACCATCATGGGTGACACCAACAGAGGTGTGGGGAGGTCACTGGTGGGACCATTATGGGTGACACCAACAGAGGCACAGGGAGGCCACTGGCATCCATCACCTGGCTGAAGGCTCCCTGACCTTTCCTGCCATCCCTGCCCCCACCCTGCGGCAGGTGACATCATGGCTGGCCCCCAGCCAGGCTGGCCTCTGAGCGCCTCCATCCCTGCCCCGGCGTGCTCAGAGCAGGGGCTGAGCGCCACGCCCCAGGCCATCCATCCCCCCTCGGCATGAGCTAACTGACAGCAGGGTCAGGTCTAATTCCCCATAAAAAATAACAGAGCATCTCATTCTCTCAGCTGAGGCACTAACTCTGGTTCCTCTGCAGGCGGGGGTGGGGAGCGGGGCTCACAGGGGATGCTGAGGGAGGAAGGAAAGAAAGGGAGGACTGCCAGTGTCCATGTCTTAAGCTAATTTCTTGCAAGACGCAGACTTTCTCCCTTCTTGGATTCAGCCCGTGGGGTGGGTATTTGCCGCTGTCTCAGTTTGCACGGGGGTGGTCAAAATTTGGAAAAGTGTCACTGACAAGGCACCGGACACTGGTGCTACAGGGCCCTCTCTTAGTTACTCAATCCATGGAGTCCTTGGGGTGAACCTGTCCTCCCTCCCTTGGCACAGGCTGTCTTGGGGTGGACCTGAAGGACTTGTGTCAGTGAGGCCGGTTCGCTTTCCTCTGAGAAAAGCAAAGACATCACACAGCCTCATCCCAGGGCTTCTGGGAAGACTCAGACACAGCTGGAAAGGAGTGCCCAGAATTGCAAAAGGAATGGGAGGGAGAAAGGAAGGAAGTGAGAGGGAAAAGAGAAAAAAAGAGGAAAGGGGATGATGAGGGAGGAAGGAAGGGATGGATGGATGGATGGACAGAGAGACAGTATTAACTTTGGACAGGTCTCCAAGACGTGAATATATGCAAAAGAATCAGAAATACACCCCAGACTTGGTGTCCACTCTATAATAGATACTTTGAGGGGTGCAACAGTAAGTGGGGAACCACAGGATGACTTCCCAAAGGGTAATATGGATGGCTTCATTATTATGATTTTTATCAAAGTGTAATCTACATCTAGTGAAATGCACCCCCCATCTTAAAAGTACCATCCTCTGAGCTTTGACAAATGCATGCACCAGTGGAAGCCGCACCTCCAGCATGACACAGAATATTTCCAACAGCCCAGAAAGTGTCCCCGTGCCTCTTTCTAATCAATCCCACCCTGGGGGCAACCACTATTCTGATTTCTAAAATCACTGATTAGATTTGCTTGGTTTTGACATTCACATACATGGAATCATGCAGTGTGTATTTTTTTTGTTCCTTTATTTAGCATAGTGTTTTTGAGATTCATCCATGTTACTGTGTATTTCAGCAGCTCCTTCCTTTATTGCTGAATAGTATTTCTTTATATGAACATACCATATTTTGTTGTTGTTTTTTCTTTCTTTCTTTCTTTCTTTTTTTTTTTTTGAGACGGAGTTTCACTCTTGTTGCCCAGGCTGGAGTGCAGTGGCACGATCTCAGCTCACCGCAACCTCTGCCTCCTGGGTTCAAGCGATTCTCCTGCCTCAGCCTCCCAAGTAGCTGGGATTACAGATATGCGCCACCATGCCCAGCTAATTTTGTATTTTTAGTAGAGACGGGGTTTCTCCATGTTGGTCAGGCTGGTCTCGAACTCCCGACCTCAGGTGATCTGCCCACCTCGGTCTCCCAAAGTGCTGGGATTACAGGCGTGAGCCACTGTGCCTGGCCACAATTTGTTTATCCGTTCACCTGATGACCAACACCTAGGTTGTTTCCAGTTCTGACTATCTTGAATAGAACTGCTATAAGCATTTATGTACAAGTCTTTGTACAGACACATTTTCCTATTTCTCTTGGATAAATATCTAGGAGTGGAACTGCTGGGTTGTGTGGTGTGTGTATGATAAACTTTAGAAGGACATGCCAAGCTGTTTTTCCTGAATGCTTGTACCTTTGTACATTCTGTGCAGCATGAAGAAAGGTGGAAAGAAGAAAGAAGATGGCAAGAAGGGAGCAGTTACTGATTTGTTGCAGCTGGATTAGGAGATCCAGGGAGCCACTATGTGCTTCCTAGTGAACCAGCACCGAAACCCCACTAACAAATGCAAGGTGCCTAGGAGTGAGCCTCAGGTGTCACAGAGACCAAGTCGAATCAGAAATTCTTCCTGATGGTGGTTCACGCCTGTAATCCCAGCACTTTGGGAGGCCGAGGAAGGTGGATCACCTGAGGTCAGGAGTTTGAGACCAGCCTGACCAACATAGTGAAACCCCGTCTCTACTAAAAATACAAAAATTATCTGGGCGTGGTGGCAGGCACCTGTAATCCCAGCTACTCGGGAGGCTGAGGCAGAAGAATCGCTTGAACCGGGAGGTGGAGGTTGCAGTGAGCTAAGATTGTGCCACTGCACTCTAGCCTGGGTGACAGAGCGAGACTCCAGCTAAAAAAAAAATCAATAAATAAAATAAAATAAAAAGAAAGAAATGCTTCCTGAGAGATGGCTGATAGGAGGATGCCACTGGGCCTCTCAGTCAGGGCAGCACCAGGCCTTTAGAAACCTCAACACTGAAAAGATACAGAATATAGCATTGAAAATAAGAATGAACTCTAAAATAAGAAAAAGGAGACCCAAAGGGATTCTCATTTTCCCCATGATGAACTTGTTCAAGGCCTTCTTGGTGAAATATCAAACAAAAAATCCTTCCCTCCAATTCCTCACTTTGGGGTATCCCTGACTTGGCTGTGTCTTCCTGGGGTGATGCCCCCACCTTCCCTACACTCTGGGAAGTCAGAAGTCACTGCTGGAGAGTCAGAAATATAGCCAGATCATCCAAGGCTGTTCTGTCTACACTGCACCCCTAAGCCTCAAAGGTCTACCTCCTCATTTTCACCACAAAGGGAAGCAATTTTGGTTTCCATGGCTCTACTTCTTCAGGCTGTGACACCTCTGGGAGAGACCCCAGGGCCATGCCTGCCACCAATGGTCCAGGACCACAAACAGTCACACCGACACTCCTGTGGCTGGGGACAGAGCTACCGGTGTGTGGTCTCAGCCAGGGGCTGCCACACCCCCTCCAGTAAGCACTTGGAAATATCCGAATGGGTGCTGTCTTTGGTTGTTGCAATGTGTGATCCCAGCAGCTATGGATGTTAATGACAATGAACTGGATACTCTCACACAAGGTAGAATTGTCCCTTGAAAAATACTAACAGGGCCCCTGTTGAGAAATTTCATCAACTTGATTGATTATAAGCCTCATAAGGAATTTGGCACTAAATTTCACAGTGCCTCTCTTCTTTACATTCTCTGTTACTTAGGTGGGAATTTTCTTTTGCTATTCCTTTTCAAACATAATTGACACTGAAAGCAGTGAGCCCATGGTTCACAGCATCCTGCACAGGGTCCCCTCTAATATTCTGCAAGCACACTTATCACCGCATGTGTATGAGAAAACTACCAGAGGCAAAAACACTAACGGCTATGAAATGAGGGAGGCATTTTGTGAAACCTAGTGAAGGCATACATCTTGGATTTTGCTCAGAAAGCCAGCTGTTGTGTTCAAAGAATGCATCCTTATTTATCCTTACTTGAGTCAATTAGAGAATGTTGGAGCTGGAGGAAGTCTAGAAGGTGTTATTTCAGAAAAAAGAATACAATATGGAGTCCCAGGATCAAGAAGCAACTTTCCCAAGGGCCAGGGTTGGGACCCTGATCTTTGGGCTTCAGCTGGGTCTATCCCTGTCTGAACTTCCCTCCCATGGGGTGTGGCCAGCACCTCTTTCTGGAGGTGCTAAGACAGCTTACAGGTGCACAGACTGATGGTTCATATTTGAGAAGATAGCATCATGAAGGTGCTCATTCAGTCATTTGTTCATCCAGCAAACTGAGCACCCTCGGTGCCTGGCAGTGTGCTGGGATCTGGGAGTACAAAGATAAATCAGACGTAAACTATGCCTTTACCAGGGCTGGCGCTAGCCGCCCCATGAATTATTAATTACAAAGCTAAGACCTGATCATCTTGCTCAGGAGTCTCCGGGGGAAGAGGCACGCATGAATTGCTAATACAGAAGGTGAAGGTTATTTCAGGGATGCGGGTGATGCTTTGTGAGAGACAGGTGGTCAGACAGGGAGGCTGAGACAATCAGAGAGTGCCAAGTTCCAGGACTGAGGCTACCTGGGCTCTCTGCCTCCTCTGTCACCCCCTCTACCTCCCAGCCAAGATTCTGCAAACACAACAGAAAGGCAGGAGTTGACATCTCAGGGGTCGCAACACCTTGTCTTCCCCGAGGCTCAGTGAGGCTTTGTCCGCTGTATTCATTTAGCACTCCTGACGCCTGTAAAGACGATGAAGCTGGCAACCAGAGAGAGCAACTGCAAGCTGCCCAGGCTCAGTTTTGCTTCATCAGAAGAGCAGCTGTCTTCTCATTATGAGATGCATCGTTAAAAGCTTTGGACTTCTGCTTCCAGCCAAGATGGAGTAACAGGGGCCAGATCTGCCCCCCTGTCTGAAACATCCAAAAACCATACCAAAGATTTGAAACAGTGGTTTTTAAAAGAGGCAACCAAAGACCCTGATTTCCCAAGAGACGATGAAACAAATGAGGTGAGTCCTACCATAGGCCCAGCTCACTGCCTTGAGAGAGTTTCCAAAACAGTAGTGCAGGAAGGGAGAATCCACAGGGCCTGGCCAGCTCCATAAGTTGGAGAGATTCAGCTGAGAGTCCAGAGAGTGAACAACACAGATGAGGTCTCTCCCCAGGGGAACTTTGAGAAGAGCAGAAGCAGCCAGTGGTGAGCAAATACACCAATAAATGTATAATGGCACATCGTGGCAAGTGCTGGGAAATAAATAGAAAAGAGAGGTCCCATGGATGTTTGCAGAAGAAGCAGGTGGGGTGGGTAGCTTTGGATGTGCCCACCTGTATGGGGTCCAGGGAGGCTAAGGAGACCAAGGAGACCAGAAAATTCCCTTGGGCAGGGTGGGGGAGGTGGACGTGTGGACCCACCCAAGGTCCAATGCATGAAAGAAGTGTGTGAGGTCAGACAAGCCCTCCAGGTACTCTTGGTGGCAAATGCCTCCCCTATCATCCTCATAGGGTTTTTGTGACTATCAGAGGAGATGATGGAGGCAGCCTTTTGGTGGGTACCAGGAGTAGGAAAGACTTCAAGACACTGGTAGGCACAATGGCGCATAGCTCAGATATAGTCCCCTTTCAGAAGTGGAGAAACTGAGGCCACACAGCCAGGGGCCTTGCGACGGTACTCACGGCTAACTCAATACATACTAATGTATGACCTGGGCAAACAGCTTTCCCCGTCAGAGCTAGCTGTTGGAGAGAAGCTGCACACAGGAGGTGCTGGACTGACAGGAGGGAACAGAGCCAGGGATGAATGAATCAAACAGATAGCGAGTAGGTTGGAAACAATCTCAGTTTTGCAAGATATCTTTAAATAGGAATGCCGTCTGAGTCTAGAAGAGGGGAGTGAGAGCCATGTTCTTGGTTTTAAAATTGCTTCTCCACTGTGAGATGGAGGCTTTATCCACTGCTGGGCCTCTTGACCCTGTGAGTGGCAGCCCACTCGCCCCCATGGCTCCCTGGTTCCGGAGCACAGCCTGAGTACCAGACATTGCTGGTGACACCATGGGCATGCTGGGGGCCTCTGGGCCTCAGAGGCATCATTAGATGGCTCTCCTAACTTTCCGAGTCTTTGGGGACTCAAGCCCTGGGCTGCCTGAGTGGCTTCCTGACTGTTCCCCAGGAGCTGAAAGGGCCTGGCGCTTCACTGGCCTTGATTGTAGTCAGGTGGGAGCTGTCACTGCAGTTGCTGTCTCTGCTTCCGGCTTCCTGAGCAGCCCAGCTCCGGGCCCATCAGGCGGGTCACAACTGCTGACAATGCAGTCTAGTGCCACTTGTCTAGGGCCCCCCTGTGCCGTAGAGATCAACCTCCGTCTCCCTCAAGGAGCCGATGTCGGTGAATGTGCTTCCCAAGCCTCCGAGGATAAGTTCAGCCTTTGCTGTGGGAAACCGAAGGCAGAAGCACCTGGGCTGGGAGTCGTTTCTCTGTCTTAAAACGAATGTGGGCCTGGTGACTCGGCCATGGGGAGCAGAGGTGAAAGGAGTCACTGCCCTGCTCCAGGAACAGTCTCATGGCACCGCTGGTCCTCAGCGTGTGCAGGGGTCCCCTTTGGCACCGCTCCCTCCCACCCACCAAAGGGTCTTGAGGAAACTGTCCAGAATGTCACGGAAAAGTGCAAATGCACGGGACTCGGTGCGCGCTGAAAGGGGGCGGGATGCTGAAAAGCACTTAGGAACGTGTGTCCTCTTCGGCCCTGCCTCAGCCAGCTTGCTGAAGCCCCCGCTGGTTTTGTCTGTCTCACAAGGACAGTGTGGGGCCGGAGCTTTGCTAAAGATTTGCGTGATGCAGAGTCTGTTTTGTAGACCCTTTGGACAGAGGCAGAAACTTGAGGCTCAAAAAGGGGAGGACCCTGCCCGAGGCCACACAGGGACCAGACCCAGGTCCTCCGGTCTCTCAGCCTCATTTATGAACTGCCCCCCAAAGCACCACAAAGGACGTGGTTTCTCAGAAGTCTCTTCTGGGCTGACCACCCTTTCCCTGCCTCAGGGCCCCCAGCCCCAAGGCCACTGAGGAAGGAGTGGTGTGGGGGTGGGGCCGGCCACCCTTCTGCGGTGCCTGCCCCCACACAGGGTCCCATTGTCTCAGGGACACAAGGGCCGCCTCTCAGGCCACTGCTCTCCATTCCTGGGCACCCGGAGGCCTGTGCCAGGGCGTCCACCTCCTATGGCGGCTGGGGGAGGTCTGGAGAGCCAGCCTGGGTGCGGGGCTGCTCACTCACTCCTCACCCCGAAGGCACCAGAGCACGTGGGCCACACTTGAAAACCACAAATACAAAATCAGACCTCGGTGCCTTGGCCAACCTCTGCAACAAGCCCCTATTTCTACAGAGAAATGAGAAATCTCCTTTGGGGTGTGACTGGATGAACACGGTGCCCTTGTGCGCCTGCAATTCAGGGCCCCCCCACGCCTTCTCTGCCAGTGGGAATTTGGCTCAGGCTTCTGGGTTTAGCATGGAGACCCCCTGTTTCATAAGTCTCCCCAATTCCTCCCTCCAATCACGGATTCCTACAGCAGGAAGCTCCTGGCTGCCCATAACCACAGGTGAGAGGCACCCGTGCCTGGCCCACGCTTGACAGAAAGCCAGGGAGGTGCATTTAGCCTCCCTGGGGCACAGAGCTCCTGGGGGTGCCTCAGTGGCCTGCCTTTTCCAAAACTAAGGGACACACCCTTCTCTACTGTGCAGGAGGGAAGCAGTTTGTGGGCACTGTAGCCTAAATGGGTCTCTTGCCCTGCAACCTGTAGCCCGGGGCGGGGGTGGGAGGGGAGTGTCCCAGGGAAGTGATGCTGGCTTGGCCTTTTGGGGCAGTCTGCCTCTTGCCCACCTCCCCCATACTGCCTCCTGCATGCCAACCATGCCCCTTCCTGCCCCAGGAAGCTGGGCTTCGGTGGCCGGCAGCACTGAGCACGTCCCCCCTCTCACCCACCATAGACAGGAACAGTGGGCCTGTGGATATGCATAACGCCTTGGTCAGCCTGTGGTGGGTGGTTTGGCGGGAAGTCAGACCTCAATGTGCCACCAGGACGGTCTCAGGGCTCCAGAGCAGCCCAAGCCACAAGGGTGGGCCAGGCTGGACTCTTCGCTGAGCTTCATGGGGAGAGTTGTCAGAGCCCCGGGTCCCACCCTCACTGCTGTACGAGTGGCCCTGAAAACATCCTCTCTGCCCTCAACCTCTTCTCAGCAACTGCCTTGTGTGTGCAGCGCCTTTCAGGCCCCCAGCCCCAGCCTGGTGGGCCCCCTGTGCTGGAGGCATCCAGCAGGGAGTGGGGCCTCCTTGCCCCACACTCCTCAATACCGCTGGGGCAGTGCCTTCCTCCTGGCTCAGGCCCCCACCTGGGCATTCCCTCTGCCCTCTGAGTGGCCACATCCTGTGGCTGCTCCCTTCAACCCCCTCTCCACCTTCTTCCTGACTCCAGCCCTGTGCTGGGTCTGCTGGGTTATCACGGTTGTCCCATCCCCCTGCCAGCCCCTCCTTCCTGGGATATCACATCAGCTGCCCAGTTCAGCACAGTGGTTATCCACACGGGCTTTGAATCAGAAGTACCAGGAGTTAAAATCCAGATCCTGACTTTGGGCAAGTCATTGACTCTGTTAGATTTAATCTCAGTTTCTTCCACTATAAGTCGGGGGAAGGCAACAGAACCGCCTCCTCAGGGCTGGTGCAAAGACAACGTGAGAGACACGATCAGAGAGCCAGCAGCAGACACCCCTCCGCCGCTGCCCCCATCCTTCCCCTTCTCCCTGCAGAACTCTGATTCCCTTCCTATATCGCCCACCCTCCAGAGGGCCTAGGCTTTGGGAGAGGCGGGCTCAGCCTAGGAGGTCGGTTTTCAGGGGTCGCAGCCAGGCCTGGTTGTTCCAGTACTTATGCCCCTAATTGGTTTAGAGGTCATAGAGTTCCCACAAGGACAGGAGAGGAAAAGTCTGCTGGGGGCTCCTGGGAATGGTTTCCCAGCTCTTAAGGGAGATGCAGAGGAGGTGGCTTCTCCTCCTGCACACTGCTGTGTCCTTTACTCCAAAGCTGAGCAGCTTATGGGGGCTGAGGGTGCTGGGGTGCAGGGTGGGGGGGATCTCAGTGTGACGCAGGGTGGTCAGGGTCAGTCTCCAGAGGAGACACTGGAGCAAAGACTGGAATTCGGCAGGGAGTTCATCATACAGGTATCTGGGGGAAGGAATGGCTGGAGTGCAGGCCCTGAGGTGAGTGTGGGCCTGGCAGTTCTGGGGAGCAGGAAGGAGGCCAGTGTGGCCTAGAAGGAGTCGCGAGGGGAGACTAGAAGGAGATGGGACCACATGGGGCCATGGGGATGCCATAAGGAGGCCATGGGGAGGACTTAAGAGAGGGTGGTGAATTCTGACCTACAGGTCAGCACAGTCCCTCTGTGTTTAAACTGGGTGTGTGGCGTGGGGGAAGGGCGGGAGGCTGCGGGGATACTGCTGATAACCTAGCAGCAGAGATGGCGGGGCTCAGACTCAGGGTTCTCCGCAGAGGCGGTGAGGAAAGGTCAGAGTCTGGAAATGCTTTCGAGGTAGATTTCATGGAAATGTGGATGTGGGCAGCAGACACAGAGAGGAGCTAAGGATGACTCTGAGGGTTTGGGGCTGCGCTTGTGGGAGGAGGAAGCTGTCACCAACTGATTGGGAAGATTACTGGGTCCGTGCAGCTTTGGGACGGGTGTGGAGGTCAGGTGTGAAGTCTGAAATTGTCACACACCACGGGAGACAGTGAGAAAGCAGCTGGGGCCGGACTCTGCATTGAGAATCGAGAACTGGAGGCAGGCATTTGGCAGTGGTCAGCACCTAGCCCTGAGACTGGAGGGGGTTGTCAAGTGGGAGAGGGTAGGCAGAGGGGAGAAGAGGGCCAAGGCCTGGCCCTGGGGCACCTCAACATGAGGAGGTGCAGAGGAGGGTGACAGGGGAGGCTTGTGAGGAAGGCGGCCCAGGCCATCCGGTCCTGCAGCCACGTCAGGAAGGGACGTCCAGGAGGAGGGGAGGTCAAGTGTGTCCACCGCAGCTGATGGTCAAGTACAGCGAGGCTGGGAGCCAGCCACGGGATGGTGCCACGTGGCAGTTGCTGCTGGCCGCTGAAAAGTGGTTTGGCGGGAGTGGAGGGAGGAAGCCGGATTCGGGGAGTCAAAGAGAGAATGAGAGGAAATGGAAATGGTGGGGATGCACAACTCGCGGTTCAAGTTTGGCTGCAAAAGGGAGCGGCATCGTGGAGCCATATCTGGGGGGAGAAGTCATGGGAAGGATTTCAAGGCAGGAGGTGGAGTGTGTGAGTGTGTGAGAGTGTGAGTGTGGGGGAGTGTGTGAGTGCATGGGAGTATTGTGTATGAGTGAGAGTGTGTGACAGAGTACATGGGAGTGCATATGAGTGTGTGAGTGTATGAGTGTGTATACGAGTGTGTGAGTGGGAAGTGTGTGGAGTGCAAGTGTGTGGGAGTGTGTGTATGAGTATGTGAGAGTGTAAGGGGGACTGAGTGTGTGGGAGTGTGATTGTGTGTGTGAGAGTGTATGAGTGTGTGTATGAGTGTGTGTGAGTGGGGACTGAGTGGGAGTGTGTGTGTATGAGTGTGTAAGAGTGGGGGACTGTGTGGGAGTGTGATTGTGTGAGTGTGTGAGAGTGTATGAGTGTGTGTGTATAAGTGTGTGAGTATGAGTTGGGACTGAGTGGGAGAGTGTATATGAGTATGTGAGAGGGGGACTGTGTGGGAGTGTGACTGTGAGTGTGTGTGTGTATGTGAGTGTGAATGCGTATGTGTGAGTGCGTATGAGTGTGTGTGAATGTGTATGTGTGTGAATGAGTGTGCATGAGTGTGAGAGACTGTGAGTGTGTGAGTGCTGATGGCTGTGGCCCAGGCGAGGGGGAAGAGCTGAGCCCAAGGGGGCCTGTGCCCGGTGTGTGTGATAAAGTGAGAGCAGGGAGAGAGGGGTGAGGGTCCCACAGGGAGCAAGGACAATGCTTGGCCAGATGAGGAAACTGAGATTGAACCCAGACAGTCTGGCCCCAGGGCCAACCTGTGACGGCTGCATAGACACAAAGCAGGCAAGTCCCCACATGTGACAAACGTCCAGGAGAGATGCTTTGGGGGAGACCGGAAGACTGGAGGGAGCAACGCAGTGTGTGGAAAGGGGCGATAGGGCCACCCTGGGCATCAGGAAGGCCTCTCTGAGGAGGCGACGTTCAAGCTGAGCCCGACAGGGTGCAGGAGCAGTCCTGTGAGAAGGTGCCAGCAAAGGAAGGAACGGGGGACACAGGCAGCGGCACCGGGAGCCTCTCTGCCCCCCTGGCTGGTGGCCGAGACCCTTCCTGAGCCCTGGGTGAGGGGCTCTGTGCCCTTCCATCTATGGCTCCTTATCTGTAGCCTGTGCTCTGCGGGCCACTTGCTCCCCTGGCTTATCTATTTCTGCCTGGTGCTCCGTGCGCAGAGCCCAGTGTGGTGGCAGATTGGCTGCTTATCATCAAGGGCACTGTTCTCAGGCTCGGCTCCTGAGGGGACATTAAAAAAAACCCCAATACATTATTAATAATTGTCTCCATCATTCCTGTGCCTAATTAGGAAAGGAAAATTATGAATCGGGCTTATGTCTCTTGGTGGGGGCAGCCTCAGCTTTTCCCCGTGCAAGGGAGAGTCTGGGTGGAGGCTGGGGCAGGAGCCGGGAACAGCAGGTCCCCGCCTGATAGAATTAATTACGCTTCTGGTAGCGACTGGAGAACACGTCCCCCTTGTTTTTGCCCAAATAGCCCTCTTTGTTAGACTCCTTAAGGCAAGGCCTTGTTACTCAACAGCATCTACTCTCTTTTAGTAGCTGCATTCCACCCTTTTTCTGTGCTGGCCCTTGGTCCCCTCCCCAGATCTGCCAGGCCTTCTGTTCCCACCAGGGCTGCAGACGCACGGCTGCGCAGAAGGTCCGCATACTTGCCAGCTTTAGGGCAGCCCAGTGCCTTTGAGAAGCAACGAGAGGGCGCCACATGCAGAACTGTGCCCACCCACCCTCGTTGCCTTGATGACTCCTCCTCATTCAGCTGCGAATCCACTCACTGATTCGCTCAATACACATCTGTTAAGAGCCTGCTGTGTGCCATGCACCATGCTAGCACTGGGGACAGGATGGACCCTGTCCTCATGACGCTTATAATCTACTGGAAATTGGACATTCATTAAATCATCACCAAGTAAATGCAGACTGATTCCCAGCTCACCGAGACACTTAACTACATGTGACTTTGGTAACAACAACAGGAAGCTGACAAACAAAAATGAGAATGACTTGACATGGAGAGCCAGTGTGAGTTGACTGAACGTAATGAGCTCATCTTTGCTTGTGAGAGCTCGTGACCTTGGGAAGGGAGAATGCTCCCAATGGTATATATTAAACGCCCAGCAGAGCCCCAGCACCTAGTTGATGCTCAATAGATTGCTTTCTCTCATGTGGGCACTTAATTAACAGGTGATGAGGCTGGGTGCAGTGGCTCACACCTGTAATCCCAGCACTTTGGGAGGCCAAGGCAGGAGGATAGCTTGAGCCCAGGAGTCTGTGACCAGCCTGGGCAACATAGCAAGACAGAAAGTTAAAAAATTAGCTGGGATAAGTAAGCTGGGTGCAGTGGCTCATGCCTGTAATCCCAGCATTATGGGAGGCCTAGGCGGGCAGATCACCCAAGGTCAGGAGTTCGAGACCAGCCTAGCTAATATGGTGAAACCCTATCTCTACTAAAAATACAAAAAAGTAGCCAGGTATGGTGGCACATGCCTGTAGTCCCTGCTACTTGGGAGGCTGAGGCAGGAGAAACAGAATCGCTTGAGCCCGGGAGGCAGAGGTTGCAGTGTGCCGAGATCGTGCCACTGCACCGTAGCCTGGGAGATACAGTGAGACTCCGTCTAAAAAAAAAAATTTGCTGGGATAGTGAGACAAAAAATAGTGCGACAAAAAATTTTAAAATTATCTGGGCATGGTGCTGCACACCTGCAGTCCCAGCTACTTGGGACTTGCACTGGGAGGCTGAGGCAAGAGGATGGCTTGAGCCCAGGAGTTTGAGGCTGCAGTGAGCTATGATGATGCCACTGCATTCTAGCCTGGGTGACAGAGCAAGACCCTGTCTCAAAACAAACATGACAGGGCCCTCATGAATGCTTCATCAGGTAGAACGTGCTCTGTCTAATTTGTTGTAATCACTTTGCAGAGGGGTTCAGGGTCAACTTAGACCAGTGGTTGACACTGATCTGAAGGCCAAATCTGGCCCACCACCTGTTTTATAAATAGTTTTACTGAAACACAGACACACCTATTTGTTTACACCTTGTCCATGGAAGTCTGTATGGCCTGCAGAGCCTAAGATACACTATCTCGCCTTTTACAGAAAGTTTTTTTACCCCTAATTTAGAGGAGTCTTAACCAGAGATTCTTAGACAAGCTTAGAAGAGTGGTCTGAAAGTGTCCTGAAATTATACCACAAATTTGTATTTTGCAAGTAAACAATCCACTCCTTCTGTATTATTTTTAGAAAGGCCCTTTACCCCAAATGTCACACCAAGGCCTAGGTGGAAGTCTCTGGGCATGGGGCACAGGGCTCCATCTTGCCTCGGAGTTTTCATGGTGACAATGTGGTCAGAAAGCAAAGCACAGCAGAGAGACAGGCACAAATTTGGATCCTGACTTGGCCACACCATACCCACTAAGAAACCCCCAGACAAAGCACTTACATTTTTCAAGCCTCAGTTTCCCATCGTCAAAGGGTGACAACATTCCCTGGAAGGCTCGGGGGAGCTGCTTCCCACCTGCTGGCCGGGACGCAGGGACTCTGCTCTGGAGGCAGAAAAGCGTCACCTGAAGCTACACGTCTGACTTTTCGGGCACCTGCAGCCCTTCTTCAGGGTCTGCACTAGGGCTGCCAGGGTGGCTATGCACAAGGTGGGGAGCCCAGGAAGTGAAGTCCCATGCCCTGCAGAGCATCCTCCACCAGTAACTGACAGGTGCTAAGTGTGACAGCCTGGCTGGCGACAACTATAGGCTGATTGCCTTTGCAGGACTTGGCCTGAGATGGTGCTTTCACTCGGCTTCCCCTCTGCTCCACCCTACCACTTCCGTTGCCTCCTCAGTCTCTCCAGGGGAGCACTTCATTTAAAAATTCTTGCGTTAGGGTCTGAGGACAGGTTCCACATCAGGAACCCCAGACATGAGGTTACCAAGATGCTGAAAACTCCTGGCCTCCTTCTAAAGCATCAAACAAGAGATGAAATTATATCCCAATGAGATGCATGTGAACTTTCCACATTCTAGATGACTCCTTCCCAGGACCACCCTTTGCTAGTCTCTGGACAGAGCCTAAGTCCTGTTTAAAAGGGTCCTGTAGGGTTAAGCTAAGAATGATTTGAGTCCAAGTTGGGACCAAAAAGGGATGATGACACGGCTGAGAAGAATCACTGCTGCTCAGTTGGTCTTTGTTAAAAAAGGAATAAACCTGAAATGTCTGTGGCTCCGGGACAAAACCATACGTAGTATTGAAGAAAACAATATCCATATTGACAGTCCAGAGCTGTGTTGTCTAATACAGTAGCCACCAGCCACATGTGGCTACTTAAATTTAAACTCCTTAAAATTAGATACATCAAGAATTCAGTTCCTCTGTTGCACTGGCCATATTTTAAGTGCTCAATAGCTACATGTGGTTAATGGCTACTATTTCGCACAGCACAGACCTAGATCATTTCCACCATCGCAGAAAGTGTATTGGGCCGTCCAGAGTGTTGGGAGGTGGGATGTTCGCTTCTCTTTCCAGAAAGGCAGCCAGGAGCCGTTTTCTTACCCTACTGAAAGCAAATGGAGACAGCCACCCGGATCCTGCCAGTGCTACCTACTTTCAAAGCACATTTTCCTTAGATTCTTTTATTTGATTCTCAGATCCCTCCCCCTCAAACAGGCAAGGCAGGTATCATTAGAACTATTTATAGATAAGGAAACTGAGGGTTCCGAAGGTCAAAGAAGCAAAGTCACAGAGCTGCGAGTAAAGTGACAGTCAGGGCTTGGGAGACCGCAGGAGGGAGACCCCCCCGCCCCCGGCAAGCCAACGCTCTGCTGAGCTGGAAACATGCCAGGGCATATTCCAACCCCACGCGGGGCCCCTCACTCCCTCTCTCTTTCAGCAGCCACGTAGCTTGTTGAGTGGAACACCCGAATCTAAAAAGTACTAAGTACTCACTGTATCTTCCTGAAAATAACAAGCAGAGGGCTGCCCCGGCTCCAGCCTCCTCAATGGGCAGTTGGGCCACTGTGGTGAAACAGGGCCAGGCCCCAGGCCCACGAGAACTCCACCAGTGCAATATCCAAAGACAATTTCTGTGACGCTGGCTTGTCCAAGGATAGGGCACACCAAGACTTGGGCAGGTTTGGCAGCCAGCTCCTGCCTGGAAATTGAGTTCTCTGTCTGGACAAGCAGCCCAGTCTGAAGATCTGGGGCATGCAACCTGGGTTATGGCACTGTCATCGAAGCCCTTTGGACATCTGCAAGTCACTTCACCTCTCTGGACATCAAATGCCCATCTGCCCAATGGGAGTGGTGACCTTGGGCTAGGGCCGGGGTCCTCAACATCGACATCGTGGACAATTTGGACTGGATAGTTCTTTATGGTCGGGGCTGTCCTGTGCACCATAGAATGCCTCGCAGCATCCCTGGCCTCTACCCACTACATGCCAGTAGCACCCCTCCCCCAGCTGTGATGACCAGATGTCCCCTGGGAAACTAAGAGAGCCACAGGGCTGGAAGATGGCCAGGGCTCTTTCCTGGCTTCTGCACTTGGTGGAGACTGATGCGTCCAACACAGGCACAGCCAACAGTGCCTGACTCGGCCTCCCAAGTGCACTGCACCAATCCCAGCCAATTGAAGGAGTTAAACTGGATGGCCTTCCAGCTGGGACATTCTGAGATTCCAAGCCAACTGCCTTCAGGATGACCCCTGGCTACTCAGAAGCTGTGCAGTGGAACTGTCTGTAACAGGGTCCAAGAAGAAGCCAAGGCATTATTTCCAAGGCATCCATGATTCTCTCTGCCAAGTCCAGAGACAATGGGCCTTTGCCACCCACGGTCCAGTTCATTCTAAATCTGAGAACAAGGAACCCATTCACTCTTGGGAGGGGCAGATGGTACAGGGATAGGGGGTAGGCCAACATCTCTTCCAGGAAATGGTGGCCTCTGGCCTTCTCTGATTGCTGGCAGGGATGACACAGAAACTTGGGAGCAGGGAGCAGGCGCTGCTTCTATGGCCTTATTTTTCTCTGGTGGAAGCAGGGGGCAAAAACCAATGGATGTTGCTCACTGACCCAGCCAGCAGAACCTTGCCATCTTTCCCAGGCAGAAGGCCCGACAACAGAGATTTCCTAAAGGCCACTGGAGACCCACCCTTGCCTAAGTGGAGAGATGATGCCGCCCCCTTTGTGGAGAGGACTCCTTTGATAATGGAAGGAAGGTGTAGGTGAGCAGGGCAACTTTGACCTATTCTAGGCAGAACAGCTCCCAGTTAAAGGGCACACTGCCAAACCCCCGGAAACACGAAATCCCACAATGTGAACCAGGAACCGCCTTTCCCTTCATAACAGATGCTATGATGGCCATTTACACAGAGTCACGGGCACCGTTGCTTATGTTCATGCAAAAGGCCACCCCTCTGGGCTGGGCATGCTGTGCTGTCTCTGAGCCTTCGCTAGGGTTTGTTTGTTACTTGCCATCTGCTGGCAAATGAGCAAATGCTTAAGGTTTCAGAAAATTTTATGGAGGAAAATATTTATATTAAAGGATGTTCACTTGCTTAATAAAAATGTGATGATAAGAGTCGCTAAGCACTTGTCATGCACCTTGCCCAGGTGACATCTGATTTAAGTCTCCTGATCCATCAGGAGATGTGGGTGTCACTGTCCCCCTTGACTGAAGTGAGAACAAGCTCAATGAAGACCTTGTGGAGCTCTTCACGATCCCAATTGTGGAGCTGGGATTCTGGGACAATCTGACCCCAAAGTCCATCTTCTTTCTATCACGTCCCACTGCAAACCAGGCAGAGACCACTGCTACTAGATTTTTAGCAGCAGTGCCTTGGTCCAGCATGAGAACAGATTTTAACATTGCCTAGGGGGGCCATGGCGGGGGGGGCTTGACCTCTGTCCTCTGGTCCCTGCCTTCTCCAGCCCTCTATCCATCCCTCCCTAGGGCAGACAGCAAGACTAAACTCAACCGAAGAGACTGTGATAGGTGAGCAAGACCAGAGAGGGCAAAGTTGGCCACACCCACACCTTGGATCACAGGAGGGAGGGAAAAGGGAACTAAACTTCTCGGCAAGGGAGAAATGTATATCATTTTCAGGACGAGTTCTCCCCCTTTAATTCCTTACAGTCATGAGCTCCCTGAGCACATTATTTCAAAATCCAGTGGACATTGAGCCCCTCAAGAACCCAGTTACTGCCACCCACTCTTTATTTTTCATGACAGCCAGCCACGCAGGTCACCATAATCGACTGTTCCATCACCTTCCTTTGACAGGGACATGAATGGGGTCTCAGAGGTGAGGGCTGCGTCATACAGACAGGGTGACGCTTCAGAAACCAGCCACGTCCACCTGCTTTAGAAAACCAAAGTTACCAGAAGCAAGCGCCACAGCAGCTGAGGCCTTTGGGAAGGCACGGCTGGCTTGGCTCCTCACCAGGAAGTGAGGTGGGGTCTCGAAAGCTCTCTGGGAACTGACATTCCCAATTCTGGACTCTCCTGAACCATAAAATATAACCAATAACCTGGAAGGTTCTAGAAACATCCAGAAGCTGGTCAGTGGGGAAAAAAACCCGAGGCCTAAGAGTTAGCTCAGGTGCTCCCTCCCCAGAGGCAACCATTGGAAGAGGTAACCGATTCCCATGTATCTTTCAAGATGATGATGATGTGTGTGTGTATATATATGTATCCCGAGTGCGAGCACCCTGCACACACCGGGATGCTATGACTGTGAGATGCAATGCACATTCCACGTGTTACCTGTGGCAGCGCTTTCACATCGGTGTGATGGGGGCCACCTTCTTTTTTTTATGAGCTGAATGGATGTACCACAATTTATCTCACCAGTTCAGGAGAGGCTGTTTTTCAGATGTAGGACTCCAACCCTTTATTGGTAATTTCCTAACCCAAAAAGCAGTTTGATGCCAAAACTAACTGAGTAGGAAAACCAGAGCCGAGCAGGAATGGGGTTCTTTGTGGTCTTGGTTCATCTCACTTAGTGTGAATGGCTACATATTTCACTAGAGAAATATCGTTGGGCACTGGACTGCCTGGTGGTGTTACTTCATCTATGGTCTATACGTGGTACTACTTTGCTAAAATTTGAAATATTCCGATTTCCAGAACACACCCAGACAAGGCATGTACAGCCCTTTTCCAGTACTTCTGGTAGCTGGAGACGTGGAAAACCAGACATGATGGGCTCCTGTGGCCTTGGACCTTGGCCCAAATCCACTGTGGAGACCATTCAGCATCCCTCCCACCCCCCAGAGCCAACCCACAAGGGTAATGGGAACCCAGCATTGTACCCACGAGTGCCTGGCGAGGTGAGGAAGGGCTTGCCATGCACCCCAGAGAGCAGAGATTACTCCAGCGGTTCCGTGGCCCTACTCTTCCCCACCCGAAGCTCTTCTCCCACACGCAGCCGCCTCTTCTCTCCTTCTCTCCCTCCCTAGCCTCGGCTGTCTGCAATCCAGCTTGAGAGCCCTGTGAGATGCCAATTTTTAAAAGACAATAGAGAAATCTGGATTTTTTTTAAGTCTGGGTCTTGCTATGTTGTCCAGGCTGGTCAACTCCTGGCCTCAAGTGATCTTCCAGGCTTGGCCACCCAAAGCATTGAGATTCCAGGTGTGAGCCACCTTGCCTGGCTTAAAATAAGAAATATCTTTGATTTTAAATACCATTTCTTTTCTTTTTTTAAACACTGGGCGTGGCTCATTAGCACAGTATCTAATGGCTGCCACTGCTGGACTTCTGAGGGGCAGTGACCCAGGCCGTGGCCTCAGACATGGATTGGTTTTAATCTATCTCTCTGGGAATAAAGGAGGGAAATGAAGCTGTCATCCTAAAAAATGGAAAGTAAAAAATAAATGCAGCCTTCTTAGGTCCTGGGGCTGTCCTCTGTGTCTCCCTGGCTTGCCCGGGTGTCTTACCCGAGGGTGGGCAGGAGGAAAGGTCCTACAGCTCCTGGCCCCGGACTCCGACCCCGCCCCGGCCCGATCGATGCTCTTCCCCACAAATCGATCAGTCCCATGCCTTCAAGTCCCAGCCAGATGCCAACTACTCTCATGTGTACAGCATCGGCCCCAGCACGTCCCCCAGCCCCCTGACTTCCATATCCAGCTGCGACTCAGCGTCTCCACTGGGGTGGTCCACAGGCTGGCTCTGGGTTCCCTGTCCAAAACCAAACTTCATCTTTCCCCTGCCCCTCTCCTCCCCCAATCCTCCATTCACCCAGCTGCTCAGTTCAGGAACCCGGGTCTTTCGGACAAGCCTTCCCTCAGCCCTCCCTCTGTTCAATCCAGCAGCAAGTCCCCTTCAAACGTGTCCTCCACAGCAGCCTCTGGGCCAGTCTCTCTGCCTGCCCTCCACGGTACCCAGGAGGTTCTTTGTAAAGTGAAGTGAGATCCTATTACATTCCCGCTCAGTGTCCTTCAAAGGCTTCTTACCAGAGGTAGAAGAAAACTCAACCTTTTTATCATGGCCTTTGCGAAATATTTCTCCCATTTGGGTCACTCAAGTCTAAACCATTGTAGGGAAGAATCTAGAAAGTTTCCAAGCAGTGACAGAACTGTCAGAGCCAGCACGCAGTGGGAACACTTCCAAGTGGGGATGGAGAAATTGTGAGATGTGGGTTTAAAAAAAGGAAGGAAGGAAGGAAGGAAGGAAGGAAGGAAGGAAGGAAGGAAGGAAGGAAGGAAGGGAGTCCTCTTACTTAATGGCTGCCCCTCTGACACGGCCGCACTTGAGAACCATCAGCGGCCACCACCCACCATCACCAGCTCGAGCTCACACTCCCGCCGATCCGTTCCCTTCGGAGGGATGGGAGGGATGAGTGGCTCTATGGACACGTCAGAGCCGGCTAATCCCACAGGGTTTAAGTGGCCCACAGAAAGCATCTCAGATTAGTTGAATAAAAAGATAAACTGCTTTGCTGCTTATAAGGCCCAGAATGTTCTCAGAGATGGGAAGAAAATCCTTCATGTATTTCTGACTGTGAAGGAGTCCAGGGTTCCGGCCTGGGGTGGGGGCTGGAGGGAGGGGGCTTCGCCCAGCAATTGGTCTGTGGTTGAAGGCCACGTGGTGACAGTTGGCCTCTTCCTTGTGTGGAGTCGTTCAAGCTCTCTGAGTCTGTGCAGTGGGCTGAGTGGTGGGCTTTGTCTTGGTGGGAACATAAGTTTAGTGGAAATGGGGAAAAAAAGGAATGAAGGGAGAGGAAACGGAGGGAAATATTTTAAAATCTCAAAAGCAGGAAGATAAACCTGGTAGCTCTTAATGCCATTCGATTCTGCTATGTTTAGGCCAAGAACTTGAAGAGAACCCTGTGTGTGAAGGAGGGAGCCTCTCCTCACTTCTAAGAGGAACACATGACGGACACTGTTGGTGTCCACCCACAGGTTCCCTTCGCGGGGAGCCGATGATGCCTTGATGGGGGGCCTAGGAGGCTGCTCTTGGCCTCAAGGCAGAACTTCCTTTGTGAGGCTACTCACTCCAGAGCTACGGGGGGGTTCCCATGGAACATTCCAGCTGAAACCACGCCCTGGCTCATTCCTTCACTTTCCTGTCCTGCCTCCCTCACTTCCTTACAGCTTCCTCCTGGGTACACCCCTGTCTCAGCTCAGCTTACTCGGCTCTGCCACTAGGGAACCAACCAAAGACAGGATGGCCAATGAAGTCTTGGCACACATCAAGTCTTTAAAGACACGGCCTAAATATGAGCAGCTGACCACATAAGATGACAAAAAAGTTCCAGTGAAATATTGACATTCGGCTGGATGTGGTGGCTCAGGCCTGTAATCCTAGCACTTTGGGAGGCCGAGGCAAGCAGATCACTTGAGGTCAGGAGTTCAAGACCAGCCTGGACAACATGGCAAAACCCCATCTCTACTAAAAATACAAAAATTATTTTTAATTTTTGTATTTAAATGGTGGTGTGCACCTGTAATCCCAGCTACTTGGGAGGCTGAGGCAGGAAAATTGCTTGAACCTCGGAGGTGGAGGTTGCAGTGAGCCAAGATTGTGCCACTGCACTCCAGCGTGGGCAACAGAGCAAGACTCTCAAAAAAAAAAAAAAGAAAAGAAAAAGAAAAAGAAATAATCGACATTCAAAAGCAAAGAATAGAACAAAAGCCCTGATGAAGGACACAGACACTCTTGTCTTCCAGCCACTTAGAATGTCAGTAGCCACCAATGTGGAGTCCCTGGATCAACTCAATGTGCCACCTATTTCCTAAGTGTACCATGAGCAAAGCATTGTGCAATGGACTCTGTGGGTTGGGTTCAGGGATGATGAGGGCCCACTGTCTACCCTCCAGAGGCCTGCATGTTGGCGGGGTCATCAAAGACCACCAAAGACAATCGGCAATGCTACCTGCCCGCTCTCTGTGGGCTTGGCCTGGGTTTTGAATATTTTGCATCTCTCTGTTGTTGGCAAGTAGTAGGTGTTCAGTAAATGGTTCACAAATGAATCTGGAATAGCCCAAAACTATCATACAGCAGTGAAACAGAACCATCAAAACAGACAGCTGTCGCTTTCCATGATAGCAACAGGGGTCACTGAACTTTCCAAAAATGGAAAGAATCAACTCTCCGCAGGGCACGAGGTTAGGACTTGAAGTCTGGCTGCTTGGAAAGGAGGCTTGAGGGCTAAGCAGTTGCTCAGCGGGTCTCTATTGGCTTATGGGGAGGGACAGTTCTCTGTTGTGTGAAACTGTCCCTGCAGTTGCATGACATTTCTCATCCCTGGCTCCTGCCCAGTAAATGCTGGTAGGCAGTGCTTACTGCCTAGTCACTGTGGCAACCAAAACCTAGACACCCCCATTTCCAAATGCATCCTAGGGGGTGTTTCTACCCCTGACTGAAAACCACTGGTGGGATAAAATCAGCTCAAGGTGAGAAAGGGAAGGAGAGTGAAGGGCGGGGCGGGGGCAGTCCATGCACATATGTGTGTGCGTGTGCATGTGTGTGTGCATGTGTGCGTGTGTGTGCATGTGTATGTGTGTGTGCATGCACGTGGGAGGATTCACGTCAACTTGCAAAAAAGAGAGCATGACGGAGAGGGCTAGAGAGGGAGGGGAGGGAGAGGAGAAAGAACACCTGTGATGAGAAGCCTCCCTGAGTGTTCCAGGACGCTTTGCATTTCCAGCACAGACGGAGCTTAGAATCTCCTCAGCCCAGCCATTCTCCTGGTGGAGTGAGAAGGCAAGTGGCAGCTCTGTCCCCGGGAGCCCCACAGACCAGCGAGAGCAACCAGTGGGGAGGGGGAGGCATCCCTGGCAGAGGAGCTTCTAGGAAGGACGTGGTGTTCACCACCCTGCCCTGCTTGGCAGAGGCCCCGGCCTGGACATCACAGTCTAGAAGCTTCCCAGACAGGCTGGCCTGAGACACTTGAACCTTTACTGGGCTCCTCCTCCAGGGGCCGAAGGGCAGCACGGATGCCACAGCCAGGTCACAGCCGGTGCTGACAAGCTGCAGGAAGGCCCTTGCCACAGGGCAACAGCTGCCGTCCCCGAGGGCTGCCTGACCATATTTAGACAGGAGCAGACGGAGAGGCAGCATAAATCAAGCCCCACAGCCTGGGCTGCCAGGGGGAACAAAACAAGGCAACGTCTTGGCACAATCTTTGAAATCAGTGGTTGCCACAGTGAGGAACCGAACACAGACACACACATGAGCGGGGAACTCGGCCTCCTTCCCATCTCCGTGAGATTCATCGTCCTACCTCGACTAACTCAGCTGCTCAAAAACCTTTAGATCTTCCAGAATCACAGCCAGACTCCTCTGCCCATCCACCCTGAGACAGTTCCCACTCCTGTTACCTCCCCTAAGTGGGACTGTACTGAGGTTCCCCAAAACCTCCTATACCACCTGCCTTTGTGAATGCCGTTTCTTCTACCTGGAGCATCTCCTCCACCCACCCTTCCACCCCTCCCTATTCTGCTCTTCAGAGTCCTAACTTTCTCGGAGGCAGAGTTTAGTGCCACCTCCTCCAGGCAGCCATCCCTGATGGCTCACGGCCCATCTACAGCACTTGGTGCCCATTGAATTCCCTGCTGGCTGACAGCTTCTTATCCCCTCTTGCCTGGCTGGTGAGCTCCACCAGAGCAGGGAGCAGCTCTCACTCATCCCTCGGCTGCCCCACCCAGCACCTGGTACACAGGAGGTGCTCAGTACACACTAGCTGGGTCAATCAATGGCCTTGCTGGCAGATGGCCCCAGGGCCACCAAACTCTTAGCAAACACTTGTTGGCCTCACTTTCTCATCTTCCTTCACACTACATCTGGCACCTATCACCTCTCTCCCCCTCCATTGCTGCCCCAGTCCAGCCCACCACTTCTACCACCTTGACAACATCTATAGCTTCTTGACTGGTCTGTTCCCAGCCCTCTTACTACCCCCACCCCAATCTATTCTCCACTCAGATGCCAATGATTGTCTTAAGAAGCAAATCTGTAAGTGTCATCCCTATGGTCAGAATCTCTTCAACAGTTTTCCATAGCACTTGAAAAAAAAACCCACCTCTGGCTGGGCGCAGTGGCTCACGCCTATAATCCCAGAACTTTGGGAGGCCAAGGCGGGTGGATCACTTGAGGCTAGGAGCTCGACATCAGTCTGGCCAACATGGCGAAACCCTGTCTCTACTAAAAATACAAAAAAAAATTAGCTGGGCATGATGGCGCGCACCTGTAATCTCAACTATTCTGGAGGCTGAGGCATGAGAATCGATTGAACCCAGGAGGCAGAGGTTGCAGCGAGCGGAGATTGTGCCACTGCACTCCACCTTGGGCAACAGAGCGAGACTCTGTCTCAAAAACAAAAACAAAAAACCCACCTCTGTCCTATGTAAGCTATGGTTTATAAAGCCCTGCATGATTTTGGGACTAACCCCCCCAGTCTCATTTACACCACTGTCCCTCGTGGTCACTGTGCCCAGCTGTGTGACCTTCTCTGGGTTTCTCAAACCCTGATGGTTGTACCACAGGACCTTTGTATGTGCTGTTCCCTCTGCCTGGAATGCTATTCCTCGTCTTCAAGGGGCTAATTCCTTCTCCTCCTTCCAGTATCAGCCAGCTCAAAGAGAGACCTTCCTGGGCATGCCTTCTCTATGGAAGGTAGGGCCCTCTCTGTAGTCTCTATTCCTGCCCCAGAATCATCCTTATATCCCCAGCTCCCCACCCTCTCCCACAGCATCTGGCCCATAGTCGGTGTTCAACAGATGTTCACTGAGTGAATGAATGATTGAACGGACCTCATGACCACCTGCAGTGACCTCCCGCTGGACACCCAGATTCCATTTCTTGGTTCTTAACTATGAAAATTAGAAGAGTTTTGGGCTGTGCACTTTTTTAGCAGAAACCAAGAGTGGCTCTTGCCTCCCAGCATATTTCACCTCTTTCTGATTTTCTGTTTCATTTGTCAGCACTGATTTCCTTAGGAGACCCCTCTCATGGTATTGCTTACAGACTCTGACTGTTGTTCTGTATCCACAGAAACAACCTCCCTCGATGGTCAGAGGGGCCTTGCCCTGGGCCAGGGCCTGGGCGGTAATGTGGACGCCCAGGAGGTAGCTTGAGGACATGCCAGTCCTGGGACCCTGTGGGATGCAGGTGGGGCCGGCCCCACCTTCCCAGCCCAATCCAGCACTTCCTGACAGTGACGAAGCACTCTCGACTTTGCACCAAGAAGCCCTGATGTGATAGTGCTCGTCTCCCACCCGGCAGATGCATAAACCATTCCCCTCCCCTTTTAATTGCACCAGTAGCCAGTCATTTACAGGCGGCCTCATCAAATCCCTGCTGGGATTGGAGCTGTTGCTCGGTGGGCTGGCTGGGAGATGAAATCAGATGGCCTTGTCCTGGCTCCAGCACAGCCCCCACCCCTCAATCCCAGGCCCACTCCAGGGAAAAGGGTCCAGCTATCTTCTCTGTGCCCTGTCCTGGTCCCCCGGGACACCACCCATCAGAACCAGGCTGACTCAGAACTACAGTAGGCTCCCATCCGGAACCCAACCATTCTCACGTCCCCCCTGGTGCCACCTGGTCCCGGTGGCTGTCACCTGTTCCCCAAGTCACTGTGGCAGGCTTGTAATTGGTCTCCCTGCTCCTGCCCTGACCCCCACAGTCTCATCTCAGCACAGCAGCCAGACTGTCCAGTAGGGAGTGAGTCAGATCGTTCCCGTCCTCAGCCCTACCTTACACGGGCTCCCCACTTCACACCAAGTCAAGAAACACCCTCTGTGGGCCTGTAGGCCCCACTCCATCTGCTTCTTCCATCCTTGTCTCCTGTCCCTGCGCCCAACTTCACTCCAGGCACATAGGCCTCTTGCTGCTCCTCCACCCCAGGCCTCAGCCCTGGCTGTTCTCTCTGCTGGGACAGTCTCCCCAGGTGCCAGCCTGCATTGGTCCTCACCTCCGCCAACCTCCACTCAAATGCCACCCTCTCTTCAGATTGCCACCTGACCCGACCCCAGCTTGTTCTGCTGCATGCTTTCTTTTTCCCATAGCACTTGCTGCCTCCAACATACTGGATAGCTCACAGGGCGAGCATATCCATGGCTTTCTGGTCCCTCTGCCCCCTGCCAGCATATGAACTCAGGATCTATTTTGTTCCATAGTGTGTTGCAGGCTCCTAGGATACAGAAATGCTCAAGAAATGTTTGATCGAATAAAAGTCTGCCCCCCCAGCATTGCCCCTGCCTCCCGAGCCTCAGCTTCCAGCATCCTGGGGACTCTGCCTCTAAACCCCCCATCAATGCACACACCTGTGACAGCACTGGGGGTCCCTGGTCATCTCTGGCCACACCCATGCTGCTCCCTGACCTTTGCTCATGCCATTGCCCACCCTGGGAGGCCAGCTCACCCTTCTGAGGCTGAGCTCATCTCTCCCCACCTTCCAGGCCTGCAGTGAGCTCTGCCTCCTCCCTGAAGCCTCCCTGGACTATTGAAGCTCACACCACCGATTGTCTTCCATGGCCCCCAGCCGAAGCAGCCATTTGTTTCAGAGCTGGCTGCTCCCTCCTCCTTCCTTCCACTCCGCTCTGCAGCTTGCAGGCGCCAGGCCTAGAGGAGGGTTGAGGGAGGAGCGGGTAAGGGGCAGTGGGGGTGGATGTGGGGTGGATGCGTGCCCCGTCTGCTAATTGGTGAGCACTTCCAGTCCTCAGCTCCTTCCCTTGGCTCACAAGGTCCCAGCACAGTTTTTGGCTCTTCTCCTTCCCTCTGGTCCTCTGCTGGCTCAGTCCCCACCGTCTCTTCTCCTGCCCCACACTCTCCCCAGTGATCTCTGATGGCTTTGGAGCCATAGCACTGGTGCTTCCACCCCACATCCTTGGGGCTAGCCCGGGCCTCTGCCCTCAACTCCAGAGGCACCAGCCAATGCCTCCTCTGCTGTCTCATGGCACCTCCAACACCTTGTGTCAAAGCCTGGGACTCGGGATCTCCGTGTGTCACATTCTTCCTCCGAGAGAAGCATCTGATCAGACACTGGCACCCAGCAGTCCTCCTCCCTCATCCCATGTCTGGTCGGTCACTGAGTTCTGAAGGTTCTCAAACTCCCACCCTTCTAACCCCCCAGCCACTGCCTGGCCCAAGCTGCCGTTCCCTGCTTGGAGACTAAGTCCAGAATCTGCAGGCTGCCGGGCTTGGCCCGCCCTCACCCCTCTAGCTCATCTCTCAGAGGACAGACCAAGCTCTCTGGCCTCCAACCTGCAGGTCCCTCTGTGGAAGCACAGCCCTTCTTCCCCTCCCCCACCCCCGCCTTCAGCTGAAGAATCGTCTCCCATCCCAGCCCAGCCAGCACCTCCTCCAGGACCCCTGCCCTGGTCGGACACCTCTCCTCTCAGCCAGCCCCTCCCTGGGGATTGTTTAGCCTGCAATTCCTGCATGTTCTGCCCCCCCGCCCCCAAAGCTGTCCACAGGCATCTCAAACTCCACATGAGAAAAAACAGAACCCTAATCTTCCCCCGTGAACTCTCCCTGCGGGTTCACCATGTCTTCTCCACTGCGTCATCCTCAGTCTGTGACCACAATGTAGTGCTTGGCACACTCGGTGCTCTATAAATATTTGTTGAATGAATAAATGTTTGTGAGTGATTTACTGCTCCTTAAATATGTTATTTAGGTCTCCCCATGATAGGAGAACACTTGCTGAAATGCTGATGCACTTTTTTGAGTGGGAGAGAGAGGTGTGGACTCCTAGCTAGAGCCGCAGAGGGGAGAGAGGCATCCAGTGTGAGCAGGTGTCAGGTCACCCATGGCAGTCACAGCAGAAAAAGGTGACCGCCCGTAGCAGATGCTGCTGGTGCCTTCCAGCCACATATCTCTGCCCAGGAAAGTGACTCTCACGTTTCCTGGACCAGCTCTTAACTGTGCCTGGTGGGAGGCAGTGCATATATGCCCTGGCTCCTGCAAGATGGGGTAACTCTCAGGCATGTATGCACCATTTCCCAGAGCTCCTGGGGGAATTGAGCTGGGGTTATTGGCTTGACATAGCACCCTTTACTGGCTACTGTCCCTTCCCCGTTGAGTCCCCCCTACTCCCCTTTTGGTGTTTTCTGGGATCACCTCTCAATTAACCACTAGTACTTAAATCCTTGTCTCAGCATCTGTTCCTGGAGAAACCAAAACCGAGACATGGCCCCAAATGCTCCCAGGCAAATGGCAGGCTCTTACAAAATGTAAGCCCCCTCCCTACTTCCTTTCTCTTCCAGAGTTGATCTTTCATCATTGTCATCCAGCCATGCATGCATTCATTTATGCAAACACTCAGCATGCACTTTCCATGTGTCCAGCCCTGTGCTGCCGCTGAGGACACAGAGGCATAAACAGTTCCTGTCCTCAGGGATCGGATCAGACACTTAATCGGTCGGACTGGTTGCTTTGTCCTGGACACAAGTGGGGCATCCTAGATGAATTTCATAATAAGATGAGCTAACTAACCTTGGCAGAGTGGCCACCCTGTACTGGACACTATCGTAAGCACTGAACATATTATTCCTTTTGACCCTCTCATCAGCCCGAGGAGGAAAAGGAGGTCTACACGAGGGCAAAGCTCCTTTCTGAGGCCACACAGCTACAGCATGGCACCTGGGTTCCAAATCACTGGAATCTGGGGAAAGAAAGTGCAGGTGTTAGCTGCTGAATCAGGACCGTGGGAATAAGCTTGCAAGTGAAAGTATCCTTGCTTCAAATTAGGCCCCTTAGACATTCTTCCTCTCCCTCTTAATGATCAGTCACTTTGGGGAAACCAAGTCAACACTGAAGACCTCCAATCCTAGCACCCCCAGTTCTCAGGACCCTCATGCTCCATCCCTACAGCCCCCTAAAGGCCAGCTGAAAGTTCTCTTCCCCAGAAATTATGCTTTCTAAGCCATTTATGTTACTTGATGATTTTCTAATTTGCCTTCTTCGATAATATATAAAATGAGGGTAGTGACCTAAAACTGAACCCAACATGAAGCTGCTAAGAAAACAAGAAGCCAAAAGTCCTTTGCACTCAGGGCCACACATTTTTCTCCACTTTTCCAGGTAGCATCCAAGAGGGAGCCAGGCCACTCACACAAGGCACAGTGGCTGTAGATTTTTTTAAAGACCAGTTTTTCAGAAGATGCTCATCTACTCTTGACACTACGGTAGCAAACCAATGCCTCCTCATGGTTCAACGAAATGAACATGTCCTCAAAGCACCCTTGCCTGAGACATGGCTCAGGGCATCTATTGTGCTTGGGTAACAGCAGAGGCAAAGAAAACAAGACCCAGATTCCAAAGACCTGGGTCTGGGTCCCACAGCCTTCCCTTGGTGGTGGCCTTGAGCAAGTCATTTGTCCCTTCTGAGTGTGAGTCACCTCAGGGTCAGGTGTGCTGGGAGAGATGGATGATTGGATGACAAGAAGCCAGCCTCTAGCCTCCAAGAGCCAGCATCAGGTGATACCCAAGGAATTCCTGGTTCCCCTCAAGGCCAGCATCTCTCCCACTCAAATGAGTTTGCCACTGCCCACTGCAGACACATGTGTGATTTCAACCACGGGACAGAGCTGGGTGCAGCAATGGCAGGAGCCTCACTCTAGTCATCACTGCATCCTGGGGCCTCACATGCAGCATGACACAGAGAATTCAACAAACCTTTGGTAAACAAATTGCAGACGCTCCTCAGCCCTGAAGGTGAATGAGTCCACTTATATCCCCACACCCAGCAAAGACCCCTTGCAGACATCCACTTTAATATTTTCCCATGAACAGCAAAACCAAAACAATCAAAACCAATGACTGGGTTTCATGCCCTCAGTGTGCATGGCCAAGTCAAGTTCTGCAACTCAAGAAGAAGAAATGAAGAAGGAAAATAAGATACAAACTGATTAACTGATAAGGACCATATCTTCTCTATTTTCATCTCTACCCAGTGCATGGGACACAGCAAAAGGACTGAATGAAGGAATGAACAAATGACAGGGCATCAAGTCTTGGAGCCCACTGATGGGCAGAGTGGCCTACAAGACTTGAACCAACCTCATGTCGCCATGACCAACGTCTGCAATAATTGACAAGATCCTCTGGGCAGAGAAAGTTGTGCCCGAGAGAGAGGAAGGCCTTGAAGGGGGTGGGCAGACCAAGAAGGTGATACTGATCAGAAATAGCAAACGTCACAACAGCTACATTTATTAAGAATGATGTATGCCAAGCCCTGGGCTAACTAACTAATATCTCTATCTCAGTGAATATTCAAAACAACCCTACTGAGTAAGTGGTGGGCTGACTCCCATTTTACAGATCAGGAAGTTGAGGTTAGTCAAGTTAGGAGGCTTTCCCAAGGTCACAAGATTCTAACTAGGTGAGTCTCACTGTGGACCCTGCTGCTGGAGAGAGGAGGAGCAGGGAAAGGGATGGGAAGTTAGAGAATGCCCGGCACTATCAGGTCCCAGAGCCCAGAACCAGGGAGTGGGGCCTTGGTCAGGAGCAAAGGGTTGGCTGACCCTTCAGCAAACTCATGCCAAGGTGAATGTCAACTCACTGTTCCTGCATCACAGCCGATGCTGGGAATCGCAGAACAATGCCATCCTGAGACCAGAGTTCCAGGGGTGCCGGAGCTAGCCCTTGAGCCCAAAGGTGGAGACTTTTAGCCAGGATCACACTCCCCATCCTGCAGAATCTCCTGCCATTATGGGGCCACACCCTCCGAGCACCTGCCTCATGCTAGGTGGCAGGCTGACCCTACACACCTTCCTCTCCATTCTGCCTGGAGACAGCGAGGAATGAGCCATCATCCCCACTAGCAGATCAGAAAACTGAGGCTTGGACTGCCGCGCTCACCTGCCTCTGAACACTCAGGTTCATATGAAATGTCCAGAACAGGCAAATCCATGGAGGCAGGCGGAAGATCAGTGGCTGCAGGGGATGGTAGGTATGGGTTTCTTTTAGGGGTGAGGAATATGATCTGGAATGAGACGGTGGTGATGGTTGCAAACATTGTGAATATACTGAAGACCTTTTACATTCTATGTTTTTAAATGGTCCAAATGGTGAATTCTACATTGTATGAATTTTACCTCAACAACAAAAAAACCTTTTTTTTTAAAAAAAGCACCCAGGAAGCATATGCCGGGCCTGGATGCGGCCTCTTGAAGACACGTGTGTCCCTTTTTCCACCTCAATGTTCAGTCCAGACTCCACATAAGACACAGAACCCCTGGAGGGCAGGATTGAGTTTGGCCTAAACCCTGCAAACATATTAGTGGCCGTGTTGGCAGCAGGGGGCCACGGAGAAGGTGCACTGTCCTCCCCACCTCTTCGCCTGCAACTCCCCCAGTCTTTTGGGTCTAAGTTCCATCACACCCTCACCTGTTTCTATTTTGATACAGGTCTCTTTGTGCCACTGGTTTTAGCCAAAGGTCTCAACCTTGATTCATGCGAGCATCACCTGGGGCAGCTTTAAACTCCCGTCTAGGGTGGGCCTGGGTATCAGGTATTTTTAAAGCCCCCAGGTGTTGTCAACAAGCAACCAGGGCTCAAGTGTCCAACTAGAGGCAGGAGTCCGAGGGCAGGGCTATGTTGAATTCACCTTTGTAGTTTCAGAACTTGCCATGGCACAACCTTGGTAAATGTTCAATAAATCAATAAGTAAAGGTTTGTTGAGTAAATTAAAATATGTATAAACTTGCAAGCTTTGATTATTTGCTGGACACAAATAAATAAACAGAAGACTGAAACAATTCCTTTTACTGCATTGGGAGAGGAAAATTCAGTACTTAAAAAAGATATGATCACTTTTTTTCTTTTTTTCTTTTTTTTGAGATGGAGTCTCACTCTGTCGCCCAGGCTGGAGTGCAGTGGTGCGATCTTGGCTCACCGCGACCTCCACCTCCAGGGTTCAAGCGATTCTCCTGCCTCAGACTCCCGAGTAGCTGAGATTACAGGTGTGCACCACCACAACCGGCTAAAGATCACTTTTTTAAAAGGCCAGTGATTACAGGTGTGCACCAACACAACTGGCTAAAGATCACTTTTTTAAAAGGCCAGCCATTCTAGAGGCTCTTACGGATCTGACTCATCTGGAGATAGGAGTCATGTTCATACCTGCATTGTGCTTTGTACAGAGGGGAATGCAAGGCAGAGTCAGCCCATTTTATGGATGAGGAAGCTGAGGCCAGTTTGGATAAGAACTTTACTCAAGCAAGGGTTATATAGTGACGAGAGATCTCATTTACTGTGAGTGGACAATGTTCCAGGGCTGGGCCAGGACCTCGCATGTGTGATTTGCACAACCCACTTTGGAGGACGGGAAAACTGAAGCTCAGAGAGGCTGAGTGACCAGCACACATCTGGAAAGAGCAAGAGCCTGGCCTGGCCTCCAGGCCCTCCTGCTTGCAGACCAGGCAAGTGGATCACAGGGTAGCAAAAGACGAGCATTCAACACCCCGAGGCCGGAATCAATGGCAACAGTGAGCTGGGCATGAACACAGCCCTTGAAGCAGGAGACATTCAAAGTGACATGGCCCGTGTTTGATGCCCACAGTCCCTCGTCACAGGCTCACACTGCGTCCAGCCAAGGGCTAGGGCAGCGGCATTCATGAGGTTTCATAAGGAGCCTGTCGCCTGCAGGGAAGGCGGGTCACGCGGACTGGCTTCACTTGCTGTGCCTGTCGCTCAGCTTTGCGACCCACCAGGCCTGGACCTCCTCTTTTGTTAGTCGGAAACTCATCACAACTTGGAGGAAACTCTGGTTTGCACCAGCAGCAGGGAATTCATTTGATGATGATGAAGCCTAGTTAAACCTTGGATTCTTGCGAATGTCCCAGAGCCTGGGACCTTCTGATGGCAGCAGCTAAAACACACTGATGGTGGAGGTGGGGAAATTGAGCCACCGCCTTCCTGGCACCACCTGAGTCTGCTTCATCATCCCATTCAGGAGATCACAGATATCAGGAGGACCAAGGAGAGGGAGCGCCAAGTGACATCTGGTGGTTTCTTCCACACAGTCATTCCTCAAAACCTAGCAGCATTCTTGCTTCCGCTCTCCCCCTACAGCCACAGCCATCACTGAGTGAGTCCCTGCTGCAGAATGATCTTAACTTAGACCAGGGCGTGACACCTCCTCTTGCCTCCACCCCGGGTCCAGCCCACCACCACCATCTCTCCCTGCACCATAACTCACCTGGCCCATGGCAACAGCCTCCTCACTGGGCTCCCAGCCTCCACTCTTCCCCTTCCTTCCACTCTCCAGAGTCAGTCTTTGTAAAGTGCACGTGAGGGCATGCCACACCCCCTACTCAAAACCCACTGGCTTCTGGCTGCACTTCAGATAAAATCCAAACTCCTTCTCTAGCCTCCACGGCCCTGTGCGGTCCGGGCACTGCCTCCCTGTGGGCTCACCTCCTGCAGTCTTCCCTCGTAGCAGGCAGCAGCCACGCTGGCTCTTCACACAGCCCGAGTGCTTCTCCACACGAGGACCTTGCACATGCTGTTTCCTCTGATGAGAAAGCTCTTCCCCCAGATCTTCCTCCACCAGCTATTCCCTTTCGGTCAGCTCTCAGCTTAAATGGCATCTCGGGTCCACATAACCTAGGCAGCCCCCCAGTTACTCCTATCAAATCGCATGATTTTATCTCTGTAGCATGTTATCTTCCATTTTTCCTGTGATAGTTTTGGTTTGCTTATTTCCTATACCACCATGCCATGCCCCCTCCCGCGCACACACAGAGCAATCAATCTACAAGCTCTGTGACTGCAGGGCCCTTCTGTTCTGTCCACCACTAGATTCCCAGCACCTAGTACCTAGTGCCTGGCATATAGTAGATATTCAAAAATATCTGTAAGGTAAGTGAATTAGTAGCTACGGAGGACTCATGACATGCCAGGCACGTGCTAAAGATCTGGGGCTATCACTGAGGACCCAGCAGACACTGGACAACTGTGTACGACTAACAAAGGATCAAGCATTGGTCAAGTCATTAATTACATATTTAAAAGGTGGAATAACTGCTACAAAGGAAAATGAAAAATTCAAAGTGAGTGCATGTATGTGTGTGTGTGCATGTATGTGTGTACATGTGCGTGCGTGTGCATGTACGTGTGTGCATGTATGTGTGTGCATGTGCACGTATGTGTGTATGTGTGCATGTATGTGTGTGTGCATGTGGATGCAGGGCGGTATGGTTTCCAAATGTAAGCAACTCCTCTGACACTGCTCCATCAGGGGTGGTGTCTAATTCCCCACTGTTTCAATATGAGCCAGCCCTGGTCGCTTGATTCTAAAAAACAGAATGCAGTGGAAGTTGATGCCGGGTGACTTCTTCAACTGCAACATCAAAAGGGATACAGCTCCCATCAGCCTCTCAACCTTCAAATTCAGCCACCATGTTGTAAGGAAGCCCAGTTTACAAGGCGGCATCACATGGAGTGTTAGAGTGAACAGCTCCATCTGAGGACCCAATCTACAGCCAACATTGACCACAAGACACGGGAGAGGAAGCCTTCAAGGTGGCCCCAGCCCTGGCTGACAGACTATCGGTGCATGAAAGACCCCAAGCAGGGACCTCCAGGTGGAGCCAGTCAACTCCTGTAGCAGCAAGAGAAAGAAAATACGTTGGTGTTGTAGCTTTTGGAGTAGTTCATTCTGCAGCCGTAAATGACCAGAACAGGGACTGGTGTGACATTTGTGGAAGTCAGGGAAGGTCTTCCTGAAGAAAGAAAGGAAATCTGAGCTGAGATCAGCATGAGTCAGGTTCTACTTCGAAGGGGAGGCTGGTGGACAGAAGGACTATACGTGCAAAGGCTCCAAGACAGGAAGGAGTGAGGCCCAGGGAAGGAAAGGAAAGGGGGGTCCCTGAAGCTCCTCTCAGCACTGGAGGGAAGAGTTAGGCAGGGGCCACACTAGGAAGTAATCAGATAGCCTTGAATAACCTCCCTTCCTCTCCAGCTGGGCAGCCTAGAATAAGTAACTCACCCTCTCTGAACCTCTGAGCTCCTCATAAAAATGGGCAATAATACCACCTATTACAAAGAAGGGTTTGAGGATTAAATGAGATGAGGAGAGCAGAGCTTCTCTCCAACAGTACTGGAAACTAAGTATTGGTTTCTTTCTAGTGTCCTGGGTGGGTAAAAAGGAAGCATCTTAGAACTTCCACAGTCCCATTTGTCTCTTTCTCTGTTGAAACTTGGCCTTTGGCACATAGGAGAAGAACCAGGTGACCCTATTCCTGGCTCCACCACTGTTGTGTGACCTTTGAGGAGTCACTTAACCTCCTTCCGATCTTTCGAAGAACAAAATAAATGCCCCAATAAAATCTCTATCAGTGCTTTGAACTCCTTCAAGACAGGCACTATGGAAATGCAGGCTCACGCCTCTGTTCTGCCACAGCTATTTTTGGCCCCATCAGCCTTGGAAGCAGGTCTCACAGAGGGCGTGTGTGTGCTTTGCTTGAGGGCTGGTACACATCTCCTTCCATGGCCTCCGCCATCTGAGTCACAGGCAGGGACAGGCAGGCCATGGCTGACATTTACAAAGCAAGCCAGGTCCTGGGCTCTGGTGGCTGCTGAAGGCTTTTTGTTCAGGCCACAAGCAGGCCTCTAGCTCTGCCAGGGTTCATGCCCACCCATGCCTTCCAGAAATACCTTCACCAGGGACACTCCGTTGACACTGAGGATCACATGCCTGGCAAGGGCTGCCCAGGAAGAGATACAGGTGGGACTCTCTGAAAACCTTTTCTTTCCTGTTGAAGATCCAGGGGAGTCTACACCTCCTTCGAGAGCCCATCTCATCCTCAGAGTGTCTAATCTGATGCTCCTATCTCAGCAGAGATATGCTGGAACCCTGCAGAAGCAACTCCCAATCTGAAGGTTAGTGCGTATTCTCATTTCTACTGCTTGCGTTAGAATTATTTATGAGCTGCCATTTATTGCGTGTTAACTGGGTTCCAGGCTCTGTGCTGTGTTAGTTGTAGGGCATCGAATCCTTCCAACCACCCATGTGCAGCAGGTAGGGTTGTTAACTCCATTCTACACATTTGGAAATTGGGGCTCCAAGCAGTTAAGGATTCCTTGCCCAAATCACTTAGCTAATGAACAAGGGTTGGACCTCAGGTCTAGAGGGCAGGAAGCCAGGCTCTGAGCCACTGTGCTACATAATACCACCTTTTGAGCACAAAGTTTCTGCCCAGGATGGCCTGGATAATTTCTAATCTTCATGACAATTCCTCTGCAGGTAGGAATCATATGAGAAAACTGAGGCTCTGAGAGGATGTGACATGGCCAGAGTCTGAGCTAGGAGTGAAAGGGCTGGGGCTGGCCCCAAAGCCCCTTGCTGAGATTGTCATTCTGTAGGGCACAGGTTCTCAAAGTGTGCTCCTACGACCAACAGCGTCAGCATCACCTGAGAAGGGAATTGAAAAGGAGGTCCTCGGGCCCCACCCCAGACCTACCGAGTCAGGAATTCTGGGGATGAGCTCCAGTGATCTGTGACTAAACAAGCTCTCCAGGCGCTTCCGATACAAGCTCAAGTTGGAGAACCCCTGGTCAAGTGCCCAGACTCAAAGTGAGGGTTGTGGGCAGAGCCTGAAAAACCCAAGGGCAGAAAGTGGAGATGCTGCTTGAGAACCTTCCGCTTCACTAGATCCCTTTCCATGCTCTTTCTCCAATGGCAGGCAGGGCGCAGGGTAGGGCTGCTGGGAGCAGGGCACAGATCTGGGCCTGCCACAGAGGAATAGGAGGCCACGCTGCCCTCTCCAGCAATGAAGTGGGGGAGGGAAGTCAGGACTCTCAAAAGATTCATGGTGGCTGGACACGGTGGCTCACACCTGTAATCCCAGCACTTTGGGAGGCTGAGGTGGGCAGATCACCTGAGGTCAGGAGTTTGAGACCAGCCTGACCAACATGGTGAAATCCTGTCTCTAATAAAAATACAAAACTTAGCCACGTGTGGCGGCTCATGCCTGTAATCCCAGCTACTCGGGAAGCTGAGGCAGAAGAATCACTTGAACTCAGGAGGCAGAGATTGCAGTGAGCCGAGATCACAGCACCGCACTTCAGCCTGGGCGACAAAGAGAGACTCCGTCTCAAAAAAAAAGAAAAAAAATTCATAGTAAATTAGAACAAAACAAACACCCCCAAAATAAAGATAACAAAAAACAACCTGAAAAACCACTCTTGCCTTTGCCAGAAGAAGGGTGGCCCAGCAGTGGGGTGACCCACTGTTCCAGTTTGTCCAGGACTGAGGGGTTTCCTGGGGCACAGGACCTTCGGGGCTAAAACCTAGAGAGGCTCGGGCCGGCCAGGACAAGCGGGTCACCCTGAGGGGCAGGGCAGCAGCAGGTGCTGTCTGGATGAAGAGCAATGCCTGCCTGGCCATGTGAAGGACGCCCTGCAGATGTTCCTGGTCATTACTTCTAGGAGGCACTTCACAGGCCTGCACGAATAGGTGTTTCTCTCTCCCCTCTTTCTCCCTTTATGCCAGACACACACACCAAAGCTCAACACACCTGTGGATCAATGTCACTTCAGCAGGGAGCCTCCTGCCTGATCCTTGGGCTGCTAATTCTGGCTGTCTGCTTTGGCCACTCCCTCTCCTTCGTGGCCTGTCCAGCCTCCCTCTGCTCCCACCTGTCCCATTCTACCTGGGAATTCTTCCACGTCTTCCCAAATCCGTCCTCCCTGCCCCTTTTGTAATTACGTATCCCCTTCCCAATAGCACCTCTTTATCCCCCAAGTCTGGCTTGCACTCACAGGCTGCTCTTCATCAGAACGCTTTCCACAGGACGATTACAGCAATGGATACCTGTCTAGTTTTCAAAAGTACTTCTCACTTTCAGGAACCCTCAACTCAACCCCATGGGGTAGGTGTGGCCCACGACCTATTTTATAGAGGAAGAAATTGAGGCTTAGGTTAACCGGCTCTCTTAAAATCACGAAGAGGAAAGAGCAGGGCTAGCACGCCAACATAGGCTAAAGAAAGGCTCATGGAATCGGCCTCTTATGCCAAGTCCTTGGCCTTGCATGACCTGGGCCCTGCTGATGTGGATAAGTCCCTGTGTGACTCTGTATCCCTCAGGGTGCCCAACGCAGGGTTGGACCTAGAACAGGTGCCTGGCAAATGCTCGCCAGGTGAATGAGAGGCCCTTGTGAGTGGCAAGAATGCAAAGCACATCAGATGAGCAAATGGGACAAGGACTGGCACATGCCTTGAGCCAGTGAATCCAGAGAGATGGCAGGAAGGGACACTCCAGTGAACACCTTCTGCAAATGACAGTCCACTGGACCGTGAACTCCATGAGGGCAGGAGCTGTCTGCTGCTCACTGCTGGTTCCCGGGCCCTGGCACCATGCCCCACATTTGGAGCTCAGTGCACACCTGTTGAGTGAGAGCTGAGGCTCCACAGCATTGAAGCCCTGTGCCCTCTGGGAGACACGAATTCCTTCAGGGTTATATAGCAGGCACTTGTTTTTTTTTGTTTGTTTGTTTTTGTTTTTTGCTGTTGTTGTTGTTTTTGAGGCAGAGTTACGCTCTTATTGCCCAGGCTGGAGTGCAATGGCGCAATCTTGGCTCACTGCAACCTCCGCCTCTGTATTTTATGATTGGCAGAAGTTGTGGATGTGGCCGTAGCTCTGACATTTATTGGGCACTACTTGTGTGCAGGGTTCTGGGCTGAGCTCAAGGAGGACCAAGAGAATGAATAAATCACATTCTCCACCACTGGTCTAATCCACCTTACATGCCCGAGGCACTCCATGGCTATGGTAGACATTCCCTGCCCTCCCGGCCTGGTAGCCATGTTCTTATTTTTGGGTTATAGCCCTCCTATTCGGATTTTCCTTTGGGAAACCACCTCTCCCTGAGCCTGTATCCACACATCCCAACTCCAGAGGTGGTCACATGGCCCGGGCCTGACCAACCCGCATATTCTATCCCATAAGCCACCATGATTGGTCCACAGGTGGGCACATGACCCAAGCTAGTCCAGCAAAAGTCAGCCTCAGGACTTCCCTCAGACTATTGGGAAACAGAAGGTCTCTTCCTAGGGAGATTACTGACTGTAAGAATGATGGAATGCTGGAGCCTGGAGCTACAGGAACTGAGCCAGCCTGAGAGAAAAGGCAACCCAGGAGAAATCAGGAGAGAGCGACAGAGACAGAGACAGAAATCCAATACCGTCATCATTTGAGACCATGGATTCAGCAGATCTGCTGCCTGGATATCCTGATACATGAGCCCACAAGCTAACATCTTTCTCCCTAGTTTTTGTATTGCTTAAACCACTTCAAGATGTGTTTTTGCTACTTGAAACAGAAAAAGTCCTGCCATACAGAGCTCTCCTCTCTTACTCTCCTCTCCCAAGAAGCACCTTCAATCCCAAAACTCAACATGAGTTCTCTCTGTACTCAACCAAGCACTCTCCTCTAGCCTCCTCCCATCTCCGTAGCCCCCAGCCTGGTTTCAGGCCCTCTTGGATGATCTGGGGTCTGAATGATCTCAAGAGACCCCCACCTGACTCCAGTCTGCCAGCTAACCCCAATCCACTCCAATCCAACCCACAGTGTCAAAACAGTTGATCTTTCTGAAACAGACAATATAGGCTCATGTCACTTCCCCACTTAACACCTTCGTAGGCTCATCACTGCCCAGAGCAGTTTCCTAAAGCACTGGGTCCATGTCCCTGCAGTTATGAGAGCTGATTTTAGATGGTATATGGACCCAGCACTCAAACACATTGAAACCTGTAATAAGAAACTTAAGCTCCTTTTGATTCACTTACAAACTTTCCAATTACTTTATAGAGAAGGTCTCAGCACTGTGCCACTATGGCTTTCACATCTCTCTACCGCTTACTTCTCTCCCTTTTTAACAAATAGAGAGAAAGTCTCAAGCTCACAATCTTCCAGAGAAAGCTGGAATTTTAAAAGCTTGGTTTGCTTCCACTGCATTTATTATTATGGTCACCTTCCATTTATGCAAGTGGAACTAGTTTCTCATTTAGAGTAGTTTTGTAAAGTTAAGGAAATTAATTTGTATACACACAAAAGTGAGTTTATTTAAAGAAAAAAATAAGGCAAATAAGAGATGGTACTTGGATATGCGTGAATGTAGATCATTGTTTGGTAAACAATGACCCATAGGATGAAATGCGATCTGCTCAGCCAGGCACAGGAGGCCCTTCTAGGTCCTCCTCCTTGGCCACCCTTTCAAGCCACTGAAGGGCTTGTGACTCTCAAGAGGAGTCTCACAGAGCCATACCTCCAAGCCTTTGTCCATGCGCTTCCTTCTGCCTGGATGCCCTTTTCCCCCAACCTGCTTAGCAACCTGGAACAATCCCGTTCATTCTTTTTTTTGAGATGGAGTCTCACTCTGTGGCCCAGGCTGGAGTGCAGTGGCGCAATCTTGGTTCACTGCAACCTCCGCCTCCCGGGTTCAAGCAATTCTCCTGCCTCAGCCTCCGGAGCAGCTGGGATTACAGGCGCCTGCCACCACGCCCGGCTAATTTTTATATTTTTAGTAGAGACGGGGTTTCACCATGTTGGCCAGGCTGGTCTCGAACTCCTGACCTCATGATCCACCCACCTCAGCCTCCCAAAGTGCTGGGATTACAGGCGTGAGCCACTGTGCCCGACCAATCCCATTTATTCTTAAAGACCCCTGTTACTATTTACCGGGGCTACTGTTTTGCTTAACTATTCAGGTATTTCCAGTGTACCTGGCAAACCATTTCCGTGTTCTCTCAGGCCACTCTTTGTGGGTTGCTGACAGGATGGCCTTCCCTGGGAGGGCTGAGATTCCAGAGGGCCAGGACGGTCCTTCTCCTCTGTCTGACACAGATGCTCAGTGAGCACAAGAAGACCCGAAGGGACTCTAGCTGGGGGATGTGGATCATCAAATACAAACCACTGGGAGACTACGTGCCGTGGGGCCCAAAATGTGGGAGAGTGAGGAATTCTAAAGGAAGGGAGAGGAGTGATCTCCAAGGGTAGGTGCAGGCCCAGGGATTCTTTCAGGAGAGAGGAGGCCAGTGAGCATCCCGGGATAGAAGGATCTGGCAGAGGCCTGCAGCAGAGGGCTGGCGGGCCTAGGTTCTCAACTGTAACTTGCATTTGAATCACCTCAGAACCTGTAATTGTGACGATTCCCAAGCCTCACCCCAAAAACTCTGGCTCAGTGGGTTTGAAGTGGGCCCATGAAGATGCATTTTAAAACAAATGCTTTGGGTTATGCTGAAGCAGGTCATTTGAGGGCCAGGCTTTGAGAAGGAATGGGCCACAGGGTGTCAGGGAAGGATGGAGATATATAGAGGCCTCACAGTCAAAATGCAGAAATTCACACAAATTGCAAAGATCCTCCAGAACATTGCATCACTGACTGGGGACCAAGAGGCTGGAAACGCAGCCTACCAGAGAACAAGCTTTGTGCCAAGGTTATTGAAAATACATCCCAAATAATTCCATGGAGATGTGTTTAATGAGGTAGATACCAACATGATCACGGGCATCCTATAGGTGGGAACTTGAATGAACCACGTGAAATACAGAACCTCCTTTGGAGAGACCTTATCAAGTAGCAATTGTAAACAGGGAACTTCACCATGTAGAGGTCAGGGCTGAGGCCATTTCTGGCTAAAGAAACGCTCCTTTGTTTGAACGACGGCGCAAATTGTTCAGAGATGAAATCGTCCAAGGCAAACAAGTCACAGAGAGGTTTTAGCAGAATTTGGTGCACGTAGCTGAATGGCATCTTGAAACTCTGCTCCCAGAGCACGGACTTTGGTTCTACCCTAACTGCCTCCCTAAATGTAAATTATAATAGAGAAATAGAACTGTGTGTTGGGGGAGGGGGGCTATTTAAGATCAGTCCTCAGCAGCTGCCCCCTTTAAAGATCTGGCCTTCGGAACTATCCAGGCCAAGTCACTCATCAAATGGAGATTGACTTTTATCTGATTAACTGATGGAGAAACATCCTTCTCCATCTTGCAGGAGCACGCTGTGGGAAAGGCGTTTTGCAGACTGCAGGGGAAAGTTGGGCCTTGGCTTCCCTCCTGCTTGGCCAGTGGAAAATTACCAAGGAGGCAGGGCCGCCCTCGGCCACGCTCAGTGGATCTTCGTGGGCCTAGGAAAACACAAAGAGAAACCCGAAAATGGAGTGAGCCATTACTTACCTGGGGCGGAGAGGAGTCTGGGAGGCGGCGGGGGTGGGGGCGGCGGGGGCAGCGGGGGAGGGGGCCGGCACTGGCAGACGTGTCGGCAGCTGTCAGTCACTTTGGAGCAGGACTTCTGGGGCTCACCGTGCGTCACCTGTACACATGGGCACACGTACCCAAGAGAGGGAGAGGACCATAAGGCAACTAGAAGCTGAAACAAGCCCAGGCCACCCCATCCCCTGCCAGGCTGGGACTTGGGATTCCTTTCCAAGACCAAGGCAGGAAGAATCAACAGAAGTCGGATTGGTTCAAAGGGGACAATGTTGTTGGCGGCTGGCCTGGCTGGTTGGAGACCAAGGTTTTCTTCCTAGCTTTGCCAGGGACCCTGGGCAAGTGACCTGGATATGAATGAGAAGTAGACAAGAACTTGAAGGTTAACTGGTAGAATTTCCCCATTGTACAAATGAGTAAACTGAGGCCCAGGCAGAAGTAGCTGCCCAAGGGTCTCACATTTGGAGAGTGAGACCCTTTGCTTCCTTTGTAATCTAAGCCCAACCGCTTCTCCTGTCTTCCTTGCTACAGCCCAAGGAAGCCCTGGCCTTCTCTCCAGCCCTCACTCCTGATGGCCTTGTCATGTCTACTCTGGGGCAAGGCCCCCCTCTCTTGGGTAGAAACCTCACCCAGAGAGGCCTCTACTCCTGTGTCCCACGTGAACAAAGGGAGCAGAGCAACCTGCTTGATGCTCTCCACTCAGCATCCAGGTGGTCTTGTGGGAAGGGCACCCCTCCAAACCACCTCCATCCCCCCAGAAAGACCCAGATGCCACCCCACCCCTCGTGGGATCATGTGGCCTACAAGGTCTGCAAGGGGTGATCCCTGACAACCTCTCCGGCCCCACCTCGTCCCATGCTCTCTGCCCGTCTCTCTGCCCTCATTCTCTCCTTTCAGTTCCAGGCCCCTGGCCTCTGCAATTGCTGCTCCAGTGGTGGAAATGTTCTCCCATCCCTACCCTGCTACGCCCCTGACTCAGCTTGGCGATGACCTCACAGACGTGTCTCTGACCTCTTTATCCAGCCAGATCCTTTTGTATGGGCTCTCCTGGCACCAGGTTCCCCTCTAGGGGCAGAAAGCTACATTTGGATGTTACCTGGTTCATACCTATCTTCACCACGGCACTGTGAGCTCGCTGAGGGCAGAGCAGGCCTTGCTCCTTCTCTCTCACTATCATAAATCACCACTTAAGGGAATGCCCACCATTTGATAAATTTTTGGTGAATGAATGAATGAATATGAAAAACTGGCCACAATCCACGCCTCTTCAACCTTGGCCTGGTGTTTTTCCAGCACCGATCTCAGCTTCCTCATGTGTCAACGAGAAGGGTAGCCAGAGTGAGCTGGGCTCCATCAGCAGTTCCCAGCCCTGGCTGTACCTTGGAATCTCCCTGGTGGTTTTAAAAAATACCCATGCCTGAGCCACACCGATTAAATCAAAATTTTGCAGGTGGAGCTGGGCCTGGGGATTTTGCTTAAGCTTCCCAGGTTAAACATCTTCTGCAGAGCCAGCATGGGAACTGGGTAGATGGATTAGACTGACTGCCAGTGTCCCTCACTATACAGAGTGCCATAAATCCAAGAGCCTGGTGTTTCATGCCTGTCCCGGGGAACAAGCTGGTTTAAAAGCACAAAGAGTTGCCAGTCACCCTCCACCTCCTCGACAGCCACGGTTGATTTCTCTGTCATCTCTGAGCCACTGGAAACCAGAACTCCACTTTCCCTGCAACTAGCCATGTGTGGCCTGCCTTTGAATGCTGATCCAGCCCCTCTGTCATGTGGCAGGGAGAGCTCCCCGGGGCTGGGAGGCTCCCATCGCACCTGGAAGATGTGGAGAAGTAATGTGGGTAATGTCTGCTGGGGTGGCAGCAGGAAGTGAGCTGATTTACAGCCCCGGCTTAATATCTACCAGGCTAAGAGGCTCCTGCTCATCACCTTTTAATGTTTTTAAAAGGCCATTGACTGCGTTTCGAACCCTGGAAGGCAATCTTCTCTCCCACTGGGAAGAGCATGCCGTCTGATGGTGGCCTCTGCTCAATTATTTTACAGAAATGATTAACTCCTTACATGTCAGTGGGAAATCCACCGGCTTCTAGACCGGTGCCATTGTTAGATGTCCCATCCTTGGGCCTGTGCCCCTCTAGATTCTGACCTTCTGAGACCCTGGGGTTTGCTAGAAAGCTTCATTCTCCTAATAGCTGGCCTCTGAGACCACTTCTCCAATGCACTCTACCAAGTGTGTGAACTTCAAGCAATAGCATTGCCAGTGTAATTATTTTCTCAATCTCCAAGGTGCAATTTATGAGAGAGAGTTCAAGAGGAGCACGTTTGTTTAACCTGGCCCGACACAATGACCTACTTTTGTGAGAGGATATGAAGGCACAGATGTATAAGGGTGTTTAATGTGATGAAGCTCTAGGCAGAAAAATCAGGGCCAAATTTCAAGGCTGCAGGAGGAAGAAGTGAAGGAGCACACTGCATTTAAAAAACTGATAGTTCTCGCCTGTAATCCCAGCACTGTGGGAGGCCGAGGCGGGCGGATCACCTGAGGTCAGGAGTTCGAGACCAGCCTGGCCAACATGGTGAAACCCCGTCTCTACAAAAAAAAATACAAAAATTAGCCAGGGTGGTGCACGCCTGTAGTCCCACCTACTCAGGATGCCGAGGCAGAGAATGACTTGAACCTGGAGGTCAAGGCTGCAGAGAGCCAAGATCATGCCACTGCACTCCAGCCTAGGCGACAGAGCGAAACTCCAGTCTCAAAAAAGAATAAGGCCGGGCGCGGTGGCTCACGCCTGTAATCCCAGCACTTTGGGAGGCCGAGGTGGGCGGATCACAAGGTCAGGAGATCGAGACCATCCTGGCTAACAGAGTGAAACCCTGTCTTTACTAAAAATACAGAAAAATTAGCCGGGCGTGGTGGCGGGCACCTGTAGTCCCAGCTACTCGGGAGGCTGAGGCAGGAGAATGGCGTGAACACGGGAGGCGGAGCTTGTAGTGAGCTGAGATCGCGCCACTGCACTCCAGCCTGGGCGACAGAGCAAGACTCCGTCTCAAAAATAAATAAATAAATACATACATACATACATACATAAATACATAAATAAAATTAATAGCTTTGGCCAGGTGCGGAGGCTGACGCCAGTAATCCCAACATTTTGGGAAACTGAGGCGGGTGGATCATTTGAGCCCAGGGGTTCAACATCAGCCTGGGCAATAGAGTGAGACCTCATCTCTACAAATTTTTTTTTTAATTAGCTGGGCATGATGGCACACGCCTATAGACCCAGCTACTCCAGAGGCTGAGGTGGGAGGATTGCTTGAGCCCAGGAGGTTGAGGCTGCAGTGAGCTATTACAGTGCACCACACTCCAGCCTCGGCAACAGAGCAAGACCCTGCTTCAAAACAAAACAAAACAAAAAAATCAGTGGTTCTCAGTCTCTTACATAAGGGCCTCTCTGAAATGTGAGCAGGCACAATTGCTTAGCCAACTGTTCTCACAAAAGGATCATGTCTGGTCCGTCCTTATGCCTGACGGCTGAGCCCCCACTGCAGTGTCCTGATAGTTTGGTCCAGTCCAAGCCTGTGGCGTCTGAGCCTGCCTCGACTCTGGGTTACTCAGACCCCATATCCACTTGCTAGCCTCTCTCCATCCTTCAAACCCATCTCTTGAACAGCGTTCTTGGGTGTTCATGCAAGAACAGGACTGAGATTTCTCTCTCTCCTTTTCTTGAGACAGGGTTTCGCTATGTTGACCAGACTGGTCTCAAATTCCTGGCTCAAGCAGTCCTCCTTCTTGGGCAAAACCATCCTAAACCCTCCCTCACCCCAAATTAGACTCACCTGCTCAGTGCTGCGGCTTTATTCTGCAAACACTTCTGTCTGGGACATTTCCATGCTATTTTGTAATGTGTGTCTGTCTACACTAAGTTGTGAGTGTCTTAGGACAGGCAGGTAGATGAGTACTTTATTCATCCCGAACAATCATGACTTTCTGAGCCCTACTATGTGTCCATCATGGGTTCAGGCTCCCATTTTGCCCTGGGCATAACCGGGAGAGATAGGTGATATTATCCACTCTTAACAGGTGGCCTGAAGGCTCAGCGAAGCTAAGTGATGTACCAAAGTTGCCCAAGGCCCAGCATTCAGTTGGCACTCAGTGAAAAGGTGCAATGCCCACCAGTGGAGAAACACAGGATCTGTCCCATTCCCCAGTGCTGGTTCCACTTGGGGGTTCTGTTGATTGGCAGTGTCATATTTAGACCAATAGAGAGGAAGCCTCGGGTGTCTGGAGCTTGTCCCAACACCTGGCGTTTGGTTTCTATCTTGGGGAATTCCAAAAGGAGAAGGAAGTTTCCCCTGAAGTAACATGCTCTTAGCTGGACTTCGTTAAGAAAGAGCAGAGGCCCAGAAAGGTCAGTGACTTGCCTAAAGCCCACAGAACACAGGCTGGTATCAGTACTTCCTGGAACCACTTCTTATTCCCGTTTCACCATCGTCTGCCTTCCAGGCCCTATTCTGCAGCCAGAATCCTGTAAATGCTGTAGTCCTGAGAGTGGGCTGAGGCACAGGTATGTCCTGGAGTCCCCTGGATTTGGTACCTGTAGCAGAGGTCTGAGGGACACAGTGTTCCCAGCATCAGTTCCCTCTTCTCCAACCACCATCCTACTCCTGGCCAATCAGTGTCCTACCACCGTCCTACTCCTGGCCAATCAGTGCAGTTTTGGGTCCAGCAGACGTTGCCTCCTAAATCATTCTTGAATCCATCTACTCCTCTGTTTCCTTTGCTGCCACCTGAACCAGGCCACCATCAGGTCTCCAGTGGGCAGTACCTGCCTCTCATCTAGGGTTGCCAGATAAAATATAAGACACCCTATTACATCTGAATTTCAGATAAACAACAAATAATTTTAAAGTATATCCCCAATATTATATGGGAAAGATGCTAGAAAAACAATTTGTAGTTCATTTGAAATTCAAAGTTAACTGGATGTCCTGTATTTTATTTGCTAAAGCTGGCCACCCTCCTCTTACCTACCTCTCTGGCCCTGCCTTACCTCCTCCCTGCATCCATCCTTCATGCAGGAATTGGACTGAGATTTCTCTCTTTTTTTTGAGACATGGTTTTGCTGTGTTGTTCAGGCTGGTGTCGAATTCCTGGGCTCAAGCAATCCGCCTGCCTTGGCCTCCCGAAGTGTTGGGATTACAGGTGTGAGCCACTGCAACCAGCCTGGACTGAGATTTCTAAAATACCAACCTGAGATTGTGTCATCTGTTACTTAAAATCCTTTACTTAAAACGACATCCATAGCCCTCAGGATCAAGTCCAAACTGCAGGACACTATGTTAGTGGCTTATGACAGTGGCCTTACCTGGTGCTTCTTTCCCCTGGGTCTTCCAAAGTCCCTCTCTCCTCTGGCCTTGGGCTGTTCTCTCTGCCTGGACACCTCACCCTCATTTGCATCCTAACTTCTCATCCTTCATGTCTCAGCTGAAGCACCACACCCTTGAGGCTTCTATGACTCTTGCCCCGGGTCCAAGCTGTTTGCTCTTGCTGAGCTCTCTTGATGATAATTACTTGTTTAATTAGCTCTACATTGCCAAACTATCAGTGCCACGAGGGAAGAGGCCACTAAGACCCTTGCACTTAACAAAGGGCCTGGCATACAGTAGGCGCCCAATAAATGCTGCCGAATGAATCATCAAAGCTGCAGAGACTGACCATAGAAGGGGTTTAACATCACTTGGGTCTGGGGTGGCTCCTCATCAGCACACAGAGACCCATAAGGCCAGATAAGAGGCTGTCTCTCTAACTATTACTTTAGGAGGGCAGCCACAAAGATGATGGCTTCTGGCATCTTTCATGGAGACAGGCCAGCACCACGGTAACTTGATGAGACACACTCCTGTCACACCTAATAAATTTGCCAGCCTGTCATCCTCTTCTCTTTCAAAAAAAAAAAAAAATCATCTGAAAGTGAACTTAGAAGAACCCTAAATCACAAAAGCTCAAAATCTCAATTCCAGACACATTAAAGAACAGGGGGAAAGGCTAAGGAATGCTCCCACCAACCTTTCTGGCAATTTAAATGTCGTCTGACTTTAATGATTAAGTTTCTTATCAACTAGCAGCAGTCAGAGGCTTAAGGCTGATTGCAAGGTAAGAACCTGGTGCTTTGGGGGACCCCAGGTCTTTTGCCTCATCGACAATCCCATTAATCATAGGACTTTGTTATGTTGGCCTTGTCCTTCCAAATGTTCTTCTGGCAAAATGCTCATGGAAGGGCAGATAGCTCTGAGTTTGCTCTCCAGATTAGAGAAACTCCTATGACATGACAGATTTTATTTTCCCCACTTAAAGAGAAACACATGGCTTCGTGCATTTCCATTTTTCATCTTCTCTCCTACGTTCCCTTGGATTTAGCTCTTTTGCTTAAAGCCAGATCCATTCATTCCAAAACCCCTTTCCCTTGATTTCCCTGTCCCTATCATTTGTAAATTAATTTTTCCAGAGCCTCAAGCCAAGATTTTACCCATTCTACTTGTCTGGAGGGTTCCTTTTTAAATTGATTTTTATGAAAATTGATTTGTATTGAGTGAGAGCATCTGAAATACAACCACACACACACACCCCCCTGCACACACACAGACACCCCTGCATACACACACACACACACACACACACACACACACCTGCTTGTGTAAGTACTGCCTGGCTGAAGGACACTTAAAAAACTGAACTGCTTTCACAAAATTATTTCTTCTGGGAGGAGTGCAGGGTGCTTGGGGGTCTTCTGTTTAGATCCTACTAGCTCACACAGCAGAATTCTAGTCCTGGAGACTGACAACCTCACTACGTTGCTTCCCACCCCAGGTGAAGGTGTCTTACGGAAGAGAGAAAATGGTAAACAAATGAATCTAAAAACTAAGTGAACTCAATATCTGAGGTTCAGCTAAAAGTTGAACAAGGGAAGCTGGTCCCAAGCCACTGAAGTGTTTAGAAGTGACAAAATCATGTTTCCTGAGGAGGCACAGCTGAGTTTAATAACGGCTGTTTTACACATTAGACAAAGCTGTCAATTCCAAAAGGAAAACAATTGTGAGTGAGACGGAGGCAAGCCAGAGAAGAGAGCAGAAGATGGGGCCTGGGAGTGGGGGGTGCGGAGCAGCGTCTGACCCTGGCTCTCCATGGGCACTCACCCAGGCCATCATCCAGGCAGGACTGACTGAGCAAGCTCTCGGCAGGGCCCCATCATTTGGGGCAGCTCATGGACCTCGGTGGACTGGCAAGTGGTCTTGCCCGCATCCCTTTTTTTCTTGGTCTGTCACCCCTACTAGTACAGAGCAACCATGTGAATGGTCCCCAAACCCCAAAATGCCATCAGGAGAACATGAGGCTACAAATACCCCAGAGTGGACCCTTGATGCCCAAAACAATGAAAATGTCCTCCAGAGCCTGCAGAAAAAATGTCAAACAGACCACGCAGTGATCAACAGAGTACCTGGTCAGCCAGGCAGAAGAACGGCATTGCTATTACTCCTATCAACAATGGCAGCAACCACTACTGGTTAGTTTCATCATGGACCTGGCACTGCACTAAGTAATCCTTACCTGCATTTATCTCAGCAAGTACTTACAATAGTACAGTCAGGAAGAAGAAACTAACTCTCAGAGAGGGTAAGTGGGTTGCCTAAAGCCTCCCAGCTGGTGAGGGACAGAGCTAAAGCTCAAATTCCAGAGCTGACATCGAAGTCCACCTTGTCACCTCTCCACTGTACCAGTGACGATGCACATTCTAGGGGGGACTAGGGACCACCCCATTGAAACCCCTCTCTGATCCTAAGAGGTAACTCCAGTTAGTGGCTGCCTGGCCTCTGCCCTGGGATTTAAGGGACCCAGGGTGAGAGATTCAACCCTGGGCAGTCCTGACAGCTGGGCCACCACGCATTATCTGTCTACATCCTCAACTCTGATACCTATAAGAAACACGGCTGCCTTCCGTGTTGAAAACCAGTTTAAGAAAGCTAATTTGAAGTTCATCAGTGGTTCTGGTGGGAAAGAAATAATATATATCCTTGGGATCATTTTTCTTTGTAAGTTTGTTTCTTTGCTGAATTTCTGCCCTAGAATGTTATCATCGGAAGGTATTCTCTGAGCCCCTTTCCATTCCAAGGCCAGCCCGGTCCTGCAGGCTTTAGGCCACAATCGAAGCCTCTCTTTGGAGTTTCTTATCTTTTCAGGGGTAGGGAATAGGGGACCGTAGCAGCTTTTCTTTTCCCAAGCTCTTCCGAGAACCAATCAGTGGGGTGGCTGCAAGAGGCCAGGGTCTCAGGAGGGAAGGGACAGCTCGCCCCTTACCCAGGAGGCCCTCCCAGCCAGTGCGCAGCCGGCGCGTCTCACCTGCACGAAGCCCCAGAGCGGGTGGAGCGCGCAGTGCAGCAGCAGCGAGGACCAGCAGCAGCCACGGCGCAGCACCAAGTCCCGGAGGAGCATCTCGGCCAGCGGCGCCCGCTCCTGGGGCGAACTGTCAGGAGAGCAAGGCTCGGGTCAGGCGGACACCGCGCAGGCACTTTCGCCGCCGCGCACAAACATACCTCCCAGCCCGGGTCGGACGGGCACGCCCCGCACCCAGGGGCACCCTAGTAAACCAAGCCTGCACTTACACTCCAGCTTACACCTTCACTGACTCTTCGTCAGTCCCAGAATTCACACTCTTCTTATGCACATCCCCAGAACCCTGCGTGTACACTTTAGCTCCGCGCACAGCTCCAGAATACTGCGTGCATACCTTGGCCCCATGCACACCTCCAGAAACAGCCAAGCACACTTACTGCGCCCCATTAATCCCCATACAACTCACTCTCACTGTGAGCACACTTCAAACCCGGCGGGCACTACTCACCTGCGCGCACACCCACAGAAACAGCCGTGCACACACACTGATCCCCGTGCACACCCACCGACTCCTGCCTGCACCCTCGCTGACCCTGCATGCACGGCCCCAAGAAATCTCACGCTGCGTGCACCCACACTGCCCAGCCGGCCTCACTGCGCACACTGCAACATAGGCACCTCCGTGCGCTGCCCCTTTGCACGCCTCCGCCCAGCCCCGATCTCCCGCTCCCGGGCGTGGGTTCCCCCACGCCTCCATCTCCGCCCGCACCCTTCCAACGCCTCACGCTACCTTGCCTGGCGGCGGCCCCAGCCGATCCTCGGCTCGGGGAAAAGAGGTCCGCGTTCCCCCCGCGGCAGCTCTGTTTCCCAGCCGCCGGACAGCCCCCATTTAAAGCCAGCCGCCTCCCCAGTCCCCCGCCCTCTAGGCGGGGCCTCCGTCCTCACCTTGGCGGCTGCGCGGGCGCCCGGGGGCTTCACATGCCGGGGAGGAGCGCCCGGCGCTGGAGCAAAAGTTTGCGCGCCGGTTGGGCCTCCCGGGCCGCTGAGCAGAGGACCAGGAGCGGCGTCCTCGCACGGGGCGCAGGGCGCGGTGGCTCCGGACTGCGCCTAGCCGCGCGCGGGGCGGGAGGGGCGGCACCCCGCTCCCAGGGCCGGGGCTGGCCGCCGAGGCGGAGGCAGAGGGCGGGGAAAGTCTCCTCCAAGCCGCCTGGAGCCGGCCGCGCGAGCCCTCCCCGGGCCCGCGTTGGCTCCCCGCCTTTCCTGGTGGCGCCGCGCGGCTGCCTGGGGCACTGGGGTGCCCGAGCTCTCTACTACCCTCACGCTGGCCCGCGAGAGGCAGCGGCGGGAGGCGCCGGCAGGGAGCTCCCGCTGGGGCAGCAAAGCCGTGGGTGGAGGCGAAATAAATAATCCACGAAAAAGGAAAACAGACGTGAGCCGAGCCAGAGCCTCTCCCGCCTCCCGCCCGGGGCTGCGCTCCCGCCCGCGCTCCCCCCGCCGCCGCCGCCGCCAGCGCCGCTGCAGTGATTCCTCGTCTCCATCTAGCGAGGCTATTGTGTATTGGGCGCTTAATTATTTATTCACCCTGGAGGCCGAGGATTCCCACTTCCATGGGGTTTTGGCCCTTGCCTGCGCTTCCCCCAAGCCTCTCCCGAGGCTGCGGAAAGGTGGCGAGGACTGACTTGAGACCCTTTTTTGCGCTCCGTCCTTGAGGACTCTCCCCGCCGCACTCCCCGCAGGCTCACCCGGGCGCCGGGGCTGAAAGGTGCAGGCCGCCCCTGTCCCGCCCATGGGCCTTGTCCTCTCCTTTGTAGTCCCAGCAAGCAGAAACTCTCTTGCAACACTAGGCTGCGGCTGGGAAGGAGTTGTGACGGCCCTGGGGAGAACATTTCTACCACTGCTCTTCTTCAACCATCTGCAAACTCCTCTGTTTGAAGCAAGATTATCAACAAGTCGGTTCTTCGGGAAGTAGCCTGGTTACATCTCTTTCAGACAAGCTGTGCCTAGCAGCATCACAGGCATGGCGCGGCCACTCTGCTCTTGTGGTGGAAGCACTTTGCAGGCGCTTTGACTGATGGGGGTGCCTTCCAGAAGGCCCTCAAGGCCTGGACAATCCTATTTTTAGGTTGGATGAGAGAACCAGGGGCTTAAGACACAGAGCTGAGGGTCAGATACTACAGCGCATGCATGGAAGAAACATTTACTGAGCACCTTTTCCCGGTATTTGGACACCCTTAAGCCACTCATGTAAACACATACTATAAACGCTGGTTTGCAGAGTATAAACTGCCTTGCAAGCCAGCTTTCAGAACAATGTCTTAGAGGCCTCCTTCATGCCAGAGCGCCGCCCCGAGGCTCTTTGCCACATAAATGCTGCAGATTGCACCTCAACCAGCAAGATGCAGGGACAAATGTGAATGAGACCTTGTTCCTTCCCCCCTAAGAATTCAGGGGCCTGTCAGGGAGATGGATAAAACCAACCATTCCACTGTGCACTGGCATGTCACACCCAGCTGCCCCGAGAAAGGGGAAGACTGAGGAATGGAGGGCGGGTTGAGTAAAGGCTCCCAGGAGAGGGTGACTTCCTGGGAGTAGGGGAACATCTCAAGCATTGGTAACTCTTTGTGCAAAGAAATGGAGACATTTATTCAATCCTTCATTCCTTCATTCCATATGTAGCCTCCATGGGCACCTGCTAGGGGCCAGACAGAACTGGATGCTGGGTAGAAAAGGGAACAAGAGGATATCTCACTGGGGGTGGGATAGGATGGAGGGAGGATGGCAAGAAGATGAAGGGGTAGGGACTTCCTAGGTGACTCATCTACAGTTTGGAGAAATGGAGCAGCTATTGGTCAGCTGAGGTCAAAATAACACTGGATATTTTAATGCCTGTCCGGCTAAAACAAGTCGTGGTATTTTGCTCAGCACAATCTTTACATTTGACAACAGCTCCTGAGTTTATACGTGGAGCTCGTTGCCACTTACAAATGTTATTTACACCACATTTTAATTCAGGTCTCACAACTCTGTGATGTAAGTGTAATTGCCCTGTCTGAACAGTTCAGAGACCTTTGTGCCTGAGCCAGAATCACACAGCGGCTCACTGGGGGTTCAGAAATACCCCCAACTAGAGGCTCACGACATTGGGAGAACTTAGGTAAGTTTTGTGCATTGGGAAACCTGCATTGTCTAATCTAGTCTTCAATATTGCTGTAGTGGACCTAATCTATGCATCTCTCGAGGGTCACCTGGTGTAGATTGCCCGATTCTGTCACTGTTCGGTGTGCCACTTGTAGCCTGCACGGACCTAGGGGGACTGAACAAAGCGGGGCGAACATGGGAATAAAAGACAAGAGATAAAAGAGTATATTTGGAAGAAGGGGTCAGGGGGCACCTTGCCTCTAGTGGACAAGGGCCCTGAGTTTTACACAGCTTTCCATATTTATTAGGCAAAAGAGATAGCGAGAAAGGGGAGGGGGTGTGATTGTCCAGTAATTGTCAATTGGTTCACAGCAGGCTTGTGAGGCTGCATCCTTTGAACAATAGGTGCTAGATTTCCCAATAGATAACTTCGAGGAGCCCGGCACCAAGGAGTGATGTCCCTCAGCAAACCTTTTGGTGGCAGGGCCTTGTGAGTTTGCCCTCATCCTGCATTCATGATAAACAGTTTGCTGTTTGATCATATAGCCTCCAGCAGAATGATGAGTTGGTTATGTCCCATGGGCCTTCAGCTCCCTGCAACCTGGCCCCACATCCTGCTGTCCCCCCTGTGACCTCCCTTAGGGTGAAGACCAGGCTCTGTCACAGGCCTCTCATGCCATGAGCGGCCTAGAGAGAACATGGCTCTTCTCACCCTTTTCAATCAGTTGAAAAGGCCACATGAGGTCTGCCTACCGGGGCCAGATACATCTACTCAGAAATACAGGGGAGTTAAAGCTTGGGACACATTTTGACCAATGAATGACAAGAGGTGGAAGGGACCCAGCACATGGAGTGCAGTGGTTCCATTTGGCCTGTCGGGAGATGTCCAGCAGGTGCAACTGAGCAACTGGCTGTTTTTACTTCTGAGGATATGACCAGCTCAATAATGTACAACCTGGTGGCACACATCTATAGTCCTAGCTACTTGGGAGACTGAGGCAGGAGGATCCCTTGAGCCCAGGAGTTCAAGAACAGCCTGGGCAACATCACAAGACCCTATCTCACAAAAATGCACAACTTTCTATTAGCTTCCCTCCTGCCCTGCTTCACTTTTTCCCTTGTGTCTGTTGCCCTAGGATTTTATCCCTCAATAAAGTATTAGCAAGCAGCATTATTGCTTAATACTCTGTCTCCTAAGGAACACGGACAGTTGTTCCTGTTCTGGAGGACAGCAACTGTGGTAGCAACTGAATGGAGGGACAGTTGCTACCACAAATTGTCCTAAAAAGTAGACCTTTAGGATGGGATGTTGGATTTGTCTTCTATCTACAATAGGGTCTCCACTGCTGGGCCATAGCTGGCATACAGTGATATTACAATTTCTAAAACTTCACCTGTGGCTAATTGGAATGAGATGCAGGTAGAAAATAAGGCTTTATGAGATCAAATGGCCATTGCATTTGGGGTTAAGTGGCTTTTTCTGATGGTATTGGAGGTATTGCAAGGAGAAAATGATAGACTCAGGGAAGTTATCTACCAGCGTAAGGCATGCTTTGAAATGAAAACTTTAAGGACGCTCCTGACATCTACAAGACATATTGCACTGAAAATTAAGCTTGGGGGCTCATAATAAGGGTGGCAGAGCTGAAAAGGAGACTAAATGTGCAGCCACATAGATGTCTTATGTCCAAGTCAGAGCTCTAATAAAGAAAGGATTGGAGCTGGTGACCTGGAATGGAAACTTTTGGGTAAACAAACCTGAAAATCTGGACCCCGATCTCCTTGAATCCTCTGAAAGGTAGAAGCAAGAGAACAGAACAGCTCTTCTTGGCCTGGGGATGACAATGACCTCATTGAAGCAGGAAACTTGCAAGATAGTACTTGCTTTAATGACAACAGCCTACAGTAAATACACGAGATGCCAGAACATTTTTTCGGCACAATAAGAAGAAAAGGACCAGAAGGCTCAGAGGTGTGAATATTAGACTCATAAGACCTGAGAATCCACCACTGGCCTATGTTCCCTGGGATGGCCCAGAGAATCTTCCCTTCATTGAAACAGAAAAAAGAAGTCCTAATGAGCCCATCAGCACCTTTGAGAAATTCAGTGGTGGCTGTCTTCTGAAGCCTGGGTTCAATGATGGGAGATGGTGGGGAAATGGACTCTCTTGGATCAGTGGCAATGAATGTAATGGCAAAGGCCAGGTGGCATAATGTCATGCCGGACAAAGTGGGCATAATTACCATAATGGGCAGCAAGGCCAGAGTGGCAACCAGGGTGCCTGGAGCCATAGGAATCTATGTTTTTTTTTTTTTTTTTTTTTTTTTCTTTAGAGATGGAGTCTTGCTCTTTCGCCCAGGCGGGACTGCAGTGGTGCTATCTTGGCTCACTGCAAGCTCCGCTTCCCGGGTTCACGCCATTCTCCTGCCTCAGCCTCTCGAGTAGCTGGGATTACAGGCACCCACCACCGCGCCCGGCTAATTTTTTGTATTTTTAGTACAGACGGGGTTTCACCGTGTTAACCAAGATGGTCTCAATCTCCTGACCTCGTGATCCACCTACCTCGGCCTCCCAAAGTGCTGGGATTACCACCGCACCCAGCCAGGAATCTATGTTAATGACTGACAGATCATGATGTAACTGGGGGGGCGGGGAGAGAAATGGGGAGCTAACAGGGGTGTTGCTTGACTTGTATAAATATATAAACTTTTAAAATAAAGAGTGTAAGAGCAGAAAGATGACATCTACTGCAATGGAAATTATCTAAGGTTGTTCATAGTCCAGAGCCTATGATTAAAGGGGAGGCTGGATTTCTGAGGCATTAGGTCGGCCATGGACAGTGGCAACCCAGCATGTGATAGAAGTGGTATGTATAGGACGAGGCTCGAGCAGGTCTAGAAGGAACAGGAAAATTGCCTAAACAGCTGGTCCAGATTCTCATGTCACCCACCTCTGTTGAAGCTCTTCCTCAACATATATGTTTAGCCCCAAATGGGAGTTCCATATGATAGTCTGATGGAGGAGGAAAGCACCAGGGCCTCTTTTACACCCAGGTCAACGTGGTGTATTGGTGCTAGTTGGGAATAGATGACTGCTGTGTTACCTCCCATTCAAGGGTAGGAGAGGTGGCCCGAAGTGCAGACATATACTCTCCTGTGCGGGGTAAATGACTGGGCTAATCATTTAGGGACATGGAAAGAACAAAAATGAAAAGCCAGGGGCATGGAGGTCAAGTAAACAGTAAATGATGAATTCATGGGAGTGAGCACAAAGAGTATGGGGCTTTCTGCCTCGTGCTTGTCTCTCCAGAGAGCATCTGTTGCCAAGGAGGCTCCTACAGTCAGCCGGACGGGATGACCCAGCCCCTCTTTGGCCATCCTAGGGCTTCCCTGAGTGATGAGATGGTCTACTGAAGGCTCAGCTGTGACATCAGCTTAGAGACAACAGCTGGTGGGGTTGGGGCACTGCTCTCCTGGATATAGTGTGAGTCAATAGATGTGTTTCTGATAGTTAGAATATACAAGTCTAGGAACCAAGGAGTGGAAGTAGGATTGGCTCCTCTGTCCGACTGCCAGCAAGAAACCTGCAGAATCTGTGCTTCTTGTTCCTGCAAACTTAGACTTAGAAGAGTCAGAGGCCCTGGCTTATAGAGAGTAAAACTTCCACTAATGAACACTGTAAGGGTTCTACTAAACTGGAAGCTGTGACTGTGACCTGGGTGCCTTGTGCTCCTCTTGCCAGTGGAGCAGCAGAGAAAGGAGGATTTGCTATACTGATGCACGATAGTACTTCATTACCATGAGGAGCAAGGGCTGGTGTTACGTAGTGGATGCAGGGAAGAGTATGTCTTGTGCTCTGGATTGAAGTGTTTCCCCCAAAATGCATCATTGAAGTCCTACCCCCAACGTTAGGGGTTATTTAGAGATATTAGATATGTTTAGAGAGGGAGTCTTTAGGGGGTATTAAGGTTAAATGAGGTCATAAGCGTGGTGCCCTATCCACTAGGATTGTTGTCCCTCTAAGAAGAGGAAGAGAGACCAGAGCTATCTCCCTCTCTCTGGGTACCCAGAGGAAAACCCATGTGAGGAAAAAGTGGCTGTCCACAAGCCAGCAGGAGAATCTTTACCAGAAACTGGCCCTGCTGAAACTTGATCTAGAACGCTTAGCCTCCAGAACTGTGAGAAAATTGATTTCTGTTGGTTAAGCCACCCAGCTTGGGGTGTTTTGTTACAGCAGCCTGAGCTGACAAATACATCTGGTCGTCTGGGATTTGTGGGGGATTCTCTGCTCAGAGATAGCCATGGACAGGCAATTACAACATCCGAAGACCCTCCAGGTGAGAACCCCAGACCCACTGAAGAGCTGGCCCTAGAAATCTAGAATGGGGCTGGGCATGGTGGCTCACACCTGTAATCCCAGCACTTTGGGAGGCCAAGGTGGGCGGATCACCTAAGGACGGGAGTTCGAGACCAGCCTGACCAACATGGAGAAACACTGTCTCTACTAAAAATACAAAATTAGCCGGGTGTGGTGGCACATGCCTGTAATCCCAGCTACTTGGGAGGATGAGGCAGTAGAATTGCTTGAACCCAGGAAGCAGAGGTTGCGGTGAGCCAAGATCATGCCATTGCACTCCACCCTGGGCAACAAGAGCAAAACTCCATCTCAAAAAAAAAAAAAAAAAAAAAAGAAAGAAAAGAAAAGAAAAAAAAAAAAAGAAAGAAAGGAAGTTCAGAGTGGATGGAAGATGATGAGTGTCAATTATGGCCCTAGGACCAGCCACAGCCGTGGGACTCTAGCTTCCTTTGCTAATCTTTTTATGCCGTTTTAGGAAGTTGCAATTGATCACTTCAAAAATTGGACTTGCACCTTCACTCTCAAACTGATGGCATTTTGTTCTCAAGTTAGATCCAAATATCATAGGAGAATAGGGTGGGGGACTCTGAAAAGCACAAGGAGTGGACTGTACTGGGCCCCATCCATACATTTCCTGGGTTTACTTGGCCTTACCTGCCTCCCCTTCTGCTCAATGGAGAGGGCAGCCAGTGCCACCACTGTCCAATCTCCTAACGCCACTGTCTTTTGCAGCCTCCCCCAGGTAAGAGCTGAGCTTCAGCCCAGCCTGCATCATGTACACCATGAAAGGGGCCATGGCAGCAGCGGGGGCCAGGCCCAGATGACTGGAGTCATGGAGAACCTGCAGAATCTGTGCTTATCCCTGCAACCTCAGATTTAGAACAGTCAGAGGTCCTGGCTTGTAGACAGTACAACTCCCACTAATGAACACAGTAAGGATTCCACTCTGCTGGAAGCTATGACTCTGACCCGAGCATCACAGAATCCTGACCTAGGACCTACCACCAACTGTATACTCAGAGGATTGAGTATACTCCCCACACCATGGGGAGGGGGTCTGGCTTGCCCAGTAGTTGTCAGTGGGGAGCAAGGACCATGATCTGAAAGTGGAGGAGGGTGTTAACTTCCTGTGGGATGAACTTTGATCAATGACAGGATCTGAAAAGATCTGGTGGATTATTTATCTCCCTTTCTCCAGCCATATGGCTTACTGACATATGTCTTGTGTGACCGAACAACTGGCTGTGTTCCCTGGCAAAACTGTGGCCACTTCAGCACCGCACATGATGTGCTTTCCTTCCTTCCCTGCCTTCTTTCCTAATTTCCCCTGCTCTTTCTAACGTGGGATTGCACCCCTAAAATGTGCTGCTACATGAGCTTTGCTTCAGGCCCCCTTTTCTAGGGAACCCAGGCTTAGACAGGTTCTTAGAGGTTTCCTGGGCTCCAGAGGCTATGGCCACGTGCATCAAATGAAGTGGAACACCATGGCAACCAGGATATTTTATGCCCGAAACATCTGTATAACTGTGGATAATTGAAAGGGGAAGCTCCTTAAGAATCCAGATGGTTTTCCTTGGCCTCCACTTTTCCGTGAATACAGGTGGGTTCTAGGTGGGGAGAGTTTCATGCTGGTCGGGAGCATGGACTCTTGAGTCAGAGTGCTTGGTTCTCACTAACTATACAATCTTCGGGGAATTTCCTAAACTTTGAGGCCTGACTCTTTTCCCCTTTCTATTAGGGATTAGAATAGTATTTATTAGATATAATTAGATCACAGAGTTCCTGGAAGGATTAGCTGAGATATATCATATAAACACTTAGCCTGGCACAATATAACTGCTCACAGAAAAAAGAAGTCTATCTCTAAATATTTTGAAGGATAGAGGGGCAAAGATGCCTCTCTTTTACAAGAGTACTAATTGGCTTCAAGGATCTTGATGAGCAAAACACAAAGAAAGTGACTAGTAAAGGAACACTTATTATTAAACCTTAAAATTATGAAGGCCGATTTTTTTAAATGCTGCAAATAAACAGAGTTATTTTAAAAGACATTGGTATTATCCAATTTGTTCATTTCCTGAACTTGAATTAAAGTTAGTTGTCAGTGCCGCGTTTTGTAGGTCAGCTGTGAATCTGTCCGGAGAGGATATCTTCCTTACTGACCAGGTGTGGGGGAGGGGGAACCCCAAGTCTCTTCTAGGATTCATCCAAGACGTCACTTGTCCTTCTGAGGTTTGTCCCTCACCTCCATCAGTATTCTAAGAGCTGAGCAGGATTCATTACCTGGGGTTGTGTGGACAGATCTGCCTTGCCCCAAACTGTGAGTTAGTTCTTTCCCCAAGAATACTTTGGTCCAAATCTCTGAAGCTAGATATTTGGACAGGGAGGTGGGGGGCAGGGGGAGTCAGAAAGAAGCCCAGATTTTTAACTTCCCTTTAAAACCATCCGTGTCTCCTCTGTCTTGTCATCCTTCCTGAAACCCTAAAAAAAGGACCAACATTTTGAAAAAACTTATCAAGTCTGGGCTTGCTTCGTTGCCACAGCCTGGTCGTTGCCATTTTCCTACGTCAAAAGAGAATCCAGATAGATCCGATCCAAGAGAGCATTTGGTGGAACTGCTTGGCTAGCCTCTCCTTTGGTCAGAACAGTCAAGTCCAAATGCCAGCCCGGCCGGGAGAGCCAGCTCCGTCTCCTCGATTCTGCTGAGCACCAACACACGCTGGGTCACACAGAAGCTGTGGGAGGAAGGAGATGGGTCCAGCTCCCCAAGACCTCACCTTCTAATCGAGGAAGGAGAAACAGACCTAACCCAGAAAATGCCAATAGGGCCATTTCTTTTTCTTGGTGAAAACTCCCAGAAGTCCCAGCCTGGGCAACATGGCGAGACCTCGTCTCTACAAAAAATAAAAATAAAAAAATTAGCCAGGTGCAGTGATGTGTGCTTGGGAGGCAAAGGCAGGAGGATAGCTTGAACCTGGGAGTTCAAGGCTGCAGTGAGCTACAGTCATGCCTGTACTCCAGCCTGGGTGACAGAATGAGACCCTGTCTCAAAAAAATTAAATTTAATTAAAAAAAAATCTTCCTGGACGACTCCCTAACACAGCACAGGAGCACCCAACCCTGGCACTCCAACCATTGTCCCATCTACCTTGACCTGCAGTTCCCCGCTGGCACCTTACCGTTTCCCACCTCCCTGCCCTTGCTCCCCTCCCTAGATCCCCTTCCCCTCTTGTCATCGTGGCTAATTGCCACACAGCCATCCCAGACTCCCTTCTCTGGATCCTCCCCACCCCTCCATCATGGCACCTTATCACACTAGACTCTGTTACGACAGCATAACATATTGTTGGCAGGGAGGTGGCAGGCTGTGGTGTTAGTAGAAAGAACTCTGATTTAGATGTCGCTTGAATCTGGGTCCAATCTGGGACGTTCCCTTAACCTCTCTGAGACTCAGTGTCCCTGACTGTAAAATGAGGATGCTGATATGCACCTTGCTGGGCTGTAGTGGGGAATATTAGAAGTAATGCATGTCAAGCTTTGAGCCCAGCAGATCGGGGGAAATCACGTCCACTTTATCTAATTGCACTTCTGTCTCCTTTCCTAACTGTGAGAGCCCTGGGGTAGGGGCTTTTTAAATTTCTCTTTGGGTTCAGACATCTGGCAGCACCCAATGTGTAATAGGAGCTCCGTAAAGAATTGTGAGCAACTGCTGAAGTGTTATTAAATGAATAAGCCCAGTGCTACCGGACCTATAGGGAAGGGTCCCCCTCACCTCTCGAACCCCACCTGCTCCATATCTGCTATTACTCCTCCTCTAGACTCCTTGCTATTTCTGAAACCCTCAAGCCTGAGTCTGCCTTGGGGCCTCAGCCTGGGTGTTCCCTCCCCCTTGAATGCTTTTCCCCACAGATCAGCAGGGCCCCCTCCCTCCCTCTTTCAAGCCTTGGCTCACAGGTCACTTTTTCAACAAGATCCACCCTGACCATTCTATTTAAAATCTCAGCCCCCACCACTGGCCCCATTCTCCTTACTTTATTTTATTTTTCTCTCTAGTACTTATTGCTTCCCAATTACATACTTAATTTTACTCATTTCCTTTGGTTATTATGTGTCTGCCCTCACTAGAATGTAAGCTCCATGAGGGCAGGGGCTTCAGGCCCCTTTGTTCATTGCCTGCAGAGGACGCTTTGCATTCCACGGCATATGCCCTCCACCCACCTTTGTTTTGGTGGCAGCCATGATGGGCAGTTCCTCTGGAGTCCCCCACCCTAACCTCCTGCCGTGCCTTCTCTGCTCTTCTGCCTGAGAGCTGAGGAAACCCGCTTAGCAGGCGAAAGCAGAAATGTAGGAGGCGACACCTCCAGAGTAGTCTGAACAATAGGGCGGTATTGAGGGGCAGTTCTATGCCTCACTCTACACAGTGATTTGGGGGTCCCCCAAAGGGGACTGAGGTCCCATCACCCACAGCAGTAACTGGCTCCTTAACGCAAACTGACCTGGCCTCCCCTGCCCTGGCTTCTTCTCCCTTCTTCCTGCTTCTGGGCTCACCTCCCAAACAAATCACCTACACCAAAGTCCTTGTCTCATGCTCTGCTGTTGGGAGAACCCAAACAAAAAGGCCAACCACCATACTCCAGGAGCCTACCTAGGGCAGCGCCTGACCTACAGTGACCGCCTGGTACATATTTGTTGAAGGAATGAATGGAAATAGGGTAATTTACAAAGTTCTACATTTTGCGTCTTGCCTTGTGATTACATGTTTGAGTGGCTTTTTCATCATAGGGAGACCTTGCTGAACTCTGTGTCTTTTTGTTTACAATAGGATTTTCACGGAATGGCCTCTGCCTGGAAACCTGTCTGGCTCTGAGCTTTGTAGATATTTCAGGGAATGAGGGTTTTGCCATTTACTTTAGTCAGAAATGTCAGAAGCTTCCAGGAGCTTGAAGATCTGCTGCTCACACCAGCACTGAGCAGCCCAGCACACACATGTTCTTTGTAACTTTTCCAGGAGCACGCCTTTCTCAGCGCCTGATGTAGAAGGATTCACTTAGCCGGATAGTCCCTGATTTATGGTTGCAATAACTTTGCTTATTTAGGCACTCTACAAACATGGAGAGAATGCAGATTCTGTGCCAGGCTGTGGGTACTGGGGATCAGAAGTGCCTGAAACAGGGGCCCTGCCCTTTCTTCGCTAGCTCCAGTCCAGTGGGGAAGACAGAGAAGGAAAGAGCTGCTTATAATATGTATGGTGTGGGACAGAAGTGAGCACAGGCAGCAAGCACACCGGAAGAGCCCGATGCTTTCAGTGTCCTGGCGCGATTGTACTTCCTGCTTGAAGTTGACCAAACTTTAAGCAGGAGTAGGGAGGCTGATGTTGACCAAAGTTCAGCAGGAGTAGGGAGGCTGATGATTTAATACATTTTGCAGTTGTCACCTCCTGCCTTTGCATGTGCAGTTTCCTCTGTCTGGAAGACTTTGCCATCTGCCTTCTTGGCAAAGTCCTAGGCATCCTTCAAATCCAGCTCACATCACTCTGCCCAGGAAGCACCCCCTCCCCTAGCCCAGCCCCACACCAAGCCAACCCCATCTCCTCTGCTCTGTGAGCAGTCTGTGTCTAGGCACTTGTACAGCTGCTTTTTCAGCCTCCTGTGTGATTATGATATCAATGAGGAATTGGGAGGCTGATGATCTAAGAGAAAAATATGTTGACTCTGGCATCAAACAGAGCTGGGTCTGAGTTACTCCTAGTACTGTTATTTCCTGGCTGTGTTCTTGGACACACTTGGAGGACAGAGCAGGAACATACAAGAGATGAGGCTGCAGGAGGGAAAGACTCCACCATAGTGGGCCTTGTGAGCCATCCTCAGAAGACATTTGGAATGATTCTGGGGGCAGTGGAGAGGCACCGAGCAGGTTGAAGCAAGAGAGTGGCATTGAGTATTTGTGTAAAGACCATGCTCGCAGTGTTGGGGAGGAGGGGTAGGGCGAAGCGGCTGTGATAGATAGAAGGCAGATGTGCTGAGTGCTGGCTGAGAGACTGGACTTGGAGTCACATGGTCTAGGTTTGAATGACAGCTTCTGTCTAGGCATATGATCTTGGGCAATCCACTTAAATCCCCTGGACCTCAGTTTCTCCATTTGTAAGATGGGAATAATAATGTTACTTGCTTTGCCTAGGAAGATCACAAGAGAACATAAATAGGAATGGGTTTTGTAAACTTTAAAATACCATGTAAATACCAGACATGATCCATAATGCCTAGAGGCTTAAACATGGTAGAAGTTTATTTCTCTCTCCAGTAAAAGGAAGTCTGGGGCTGGTGGGATGCTCCATAGAACAGGGGTCAGGCTTTTTCTAGCTTGTCGATCTGCCATCCTCACCACATAGGGGTCTTTATACCTCATGGTCCAACATAGCTGCTCAAACTCCAGCCATCATATCCTCATGCCAGCTGGCAGAAAAAAGGAACAGAGAAAAGAAGGTCGATTCCTTCCTTTAAGCGCACTTTCTGCAAGTCTGAAATGACACTTTTGCTCACATCCTATTGGCCTGTGCACAGTTACACGACGACACCAAGCTACAAGGGAGGCTGTGAAACACATTTCCTATTCAGGGCAACCATGTGTCCAGCTTAAAATCAGAGGTCCCATTCCTAATGAATTACAGAGATGGATGCTGGGGACAACCAGACACCTAGCAATTTCTGTTGCATCTTTTAATGATTTGCACTGTGGAGCTTCAGTCATACTCCAAACAGAGACACTTGCCTCCTTACGGGGAGTTTTAAAAGGCCCCTCCTGTTGACAAAATCATGATGAGCAAAGACAGAGAGCAGCCTAGTGGAGCTTAGGTCAGAGAGGCAGGGGGCTGAGGGCCCCACAGCAGCAGCTGGCCAGGGTGGATCACTGGGAGAGAAGCAAAGGCTTTATACCAGCCTTCTGATGAGGACACTGAGCTCTGAGAGACAGGGGAAGAAACATCTAATCAAGAAGCAGCCATCCCATGCAGACGGTGTGGGACCAGATGACTCGGGACACACAAGGATGTCTCCCTGGAAGACCAGAGCCTTTCTCTCAGCCTCTCTGCAGATCCTTTGTGGATGGAACAGAAGGCTGGGACCAGATACCCCTAAACCTCCCCTGCACCCTTGGTCCATACCCGAGCATAGAGAATGTTTTTAAAGAGCCCCAGAGTAAATAATTCCATCTATGTATGTTTATTTCCAGGTTCTTAGAATGCATAGGTCCTACCAGGAGATAGAATTAAGATGCTGATACCTAGAGTAAGTAAATCAGCTGATAATAATGGCTAATATTTATTGGCTGTTTACTAAGCACCACGCTCTGTTCTAAAGATATAACACTATTAACTCCTTAAATCTTCATGGCAACCTTAGAAGGAAACTGTGATGATTGCCACCATTTTATACATGAGGAAACAGGCCAAGGGAGGTCAGGCGGCGTGGCAGGCCCCGTGTTTGCCCCCTTGCTGCATCCACCCTTTGCCATGTGACTTGGCGCTGCCCCTTCCTGTGCCTCGATTCTGGGCCCCTGGGCCTTGTGTTGGACCAATGGCATGTTGGTAGGTGTGATGCACACAGAGCTGGGGAGTGCTTGGGAGCTGGGTTTGCTTGTTTTTGCTTCTCTGTTCACGGCCATGTGAAGAATGTGCCCCAGCCAGCCTGCCAGAGGTGAAAGACACACAGAACGGGGTCGAGTTTCTCAGGTCATCCCAGCTGAGGCCACCCTAGCTCGGCCAAGCACCAGCAGAACCTCAGACCTGTGGGCAAGCCCAGCCAAGATCAGCAAAGCTGCTGAACCAACCCGCAACACCCTGCAGGTGCATGAGCAAGCACACCTGGACCAACAGAGCCTGCCTAGACCAAGGGTATCCCACCGACTTGCGAGCTAAGTAAATACGTCTCTTCATACACCACTGCAGTTTTGCAGCATGGTTGAAGCAGTAGATCACAGATGCAAGAGATGACATAACCTTCCAGCTAATCGTTAGTGTTCCATGATCTCAACCCAGGCAGTCTGACTGCAGAACCCACACTGTTAGACACTATTCTATGTTAGGAGTTGGCGACCTATGACCTGCAGGCCAAATCTAGCTTACCACCAGTTTTTATATAGCCCATATCTAAGAAGGGTTATGACAGATGAATATTCTTTTGTTTGATGATGGAGAACATTATCTTTAAACCACAATTAGGCAAAATGCTATCCCATAAAAAAGAATTCCATTCTTCTCATTAGTAGACCTATATAATAAAATATTGTACTTAGTTATTATGTTTTAAATTTCATCAATAATAATTTATGGAAATTTGTTCTGTCTTGTTATGTAAGTGTCTGCATAATATCCTTGATTCTGCCTCTTGGCCTGCACAGCCTAAAATACTTACTATCTGGTCCTCTGCAGAACAAGTATGCTGACTCCTGCTCTTTTTGATGGGATATTTCATCTTTGAATTTTGTTCTCAAGCCAAGAAATGGAAGGAATCAGGCTGTTAAGAGCTGGAAAGGCCCTCGGAGGTCTTCTAAACCAAACTCAGAAGCAGAATTTGACCCCAGACCATTGGTCCCTTGGCCTCCAGCTCTTCTGTTGCTCTCTAGAGAGTCTGATAACAGCTGGATCTGTCTAAAGGCCTCCACATCTTCAACTGGAGGGTTCTTGGATCCAAAGGTCTCCTCCTCTACTCTCCCTTCCAAGAGCTCTCACTCATGTGAGCGTGGATGATTCACCATGTCTTACTCCAGCTCTGCCCCAAGCCATCTCACATGAATCTGTGCCGTGTGCCTCTGTGATAATTAAAAAATCTGAGCGTTTAAGACGATTTGTATTGGAGACGATGGAGAAATTCTCTCCTGAAGAGTTTCACAATCTGGCCTCATTAGAAAGGAGAAATGGAATGGGAGAATTAAAGAGAAAACTCATCTCGTCCCTGAGTGTGTTAATGAGCTGAGCCGCAGGAGGCCATGTGTAAGTCGGGCTGCAGGCAGCTGTAAATTAAATTTATTACGTGCCAAGGGATTCTAATAAACACTACTTAAAAATAGCAATAGACAGTCATTTGTATTATGTCATGTGACCTGGTTATGGCGACACTTTTGTGCCTCTGCTATTAATCAGAGTTAGTTTGAGAGGCAGTTGGTAAATTCTTCTAGAGCTACTGGCACCTTCCACTTAATTAAGATTGCTCTGGAAAAAAGCAGGGTGAGTCAAAAATAGTCATAGTGTATATCATTGCACCCTAGAGCCCCTCCTTGCTCATTAAGCGATGTTTATTAGACTTTCCAAGGAGGAAAAACCTAAAAGAAAAGTGTCACTTTGTTTAATAAAATCTCAGACCCTGGAAGGTGAGCATTGGAGGGCAATTTCTTAACGGGAAAGTTATCTCTGAGCGCCTTCTGGGAGAAAGTGGCGTTAATCACTGCTGGCCCCACTCCAGCCTCACGGGGGCGCTGCTTGCTCCATACTCCTGTGGCCCCAGGATGGACCAAGGTGCTTTCTCTTAGACCCTGTTGACATAGAATGGAATCTCGTTTACAGTGCTCAGAATTAGCTTTGGCAACTACCACATCTGAGCGTGTCGTTCCCTCATTTAAACTCTCCTGGTTTGTTGCAGTCTGTGATCTAACCCCTGCCTGCTCTTACAGCTGTGTTCCCACTCCCCAACTGTCCACATGCAACCCTGACCCACCACAGAAGGAGATGCATTCTTCTTGGTGAGACCTTGGGATTTGGAATCAGACCTAAGTTTGAATCTTGGTCCTGGCATTTGTTAGCTGGGCAACCACAGGCAAATAATTGAAGCTCTCACCTCCATTTTCTTATCTGCAGAATGGGGTTAGTTATCTCTGCCCCAAAATGTTGCTATGAGGATTATATGAAATGATCCATGTGAGGTCTGGGCACTTGGAGAAATTCTTCAGAAATGTTATTTATTTTTATTTTTTAGAGACAGGGTCTCACTATGTTGCCTAGGCTGCTCTGGAACTCTTGGGCCCAAGGGATCCTCCTGTCTTGGCCTCCCAAAGTACTGGGATTACAGGCATGGACCACTGCACCTGGCCTAGAAATGTTAAAAAAGCAAAAAAAACACAAACAAACAAACAAACAAACACCAAATCCAGAAAGTTAGCTGGACATGGTGGTATGCACTTGTAATCTCAACTACTCAGGAGGCCGAGGTGGGAAGATCATGGCTGCAGTGAGCCTGGATCGTGCCACTGCACTCCAGCCTGGGAAACAGTGAAACCCTGTCTCAAAAAAAAAAAAAAAAAAAAAAAAGAAAAGAAAAAAAAAAGGAAAAAGAAAACAACAACAAAAAGCTGTAGCAGTAGTGCCTTAGCAACATTGTTTCATTTTGTTTCTTTCAAGCACTTCCCTTGGACAAACCAAACTTACCCCTTATTTCCTCTCATTAATGAGTTTTCCTCCTTTGCATCTTTCAGCCCAAGCATCAATTATCTGAGAAGACTTCCTGGACCCCTGTCTCATTTAGAGTCCCCTCTTCTGGGCTGCCGTCCTGTTCCATCCTGGGACACCATGCTCTTGCCCTCATCAATGCTCCCTAATTGCCGATGCCTTTGTCTGGGACCGCCAGGCAGAGGCTCAAGGTTTTTGAGGGCTGAGATCATGTCTGGTTTACCTTTGCTTCCCAGTGTCTGCTGCATATGAAGCGCTCAAAAGTGTCTATTGAATAAAAGAAACAGCAGAGCATGGCATGAATCTAGAAAATGAGGCCTACCAGCAAGGTGGCTGAAGCTCACCGTCTTAGTTTGGGTCCCCCTGAAAGTAGAGCCTGAGGCAAGACATTGGGTGAAGGGAGTTTATTCTGAAGGTGAGAAAACAGGGAGAGAGACAGGCAAGGAGAAAAAAAGCAAGAACGAGTGCTTTCTTGAGCTGGCTATTGCTGTGGGCAGCTGGGCTTCAGTTACTCTGGGCGCCCCCAAGGAATTCTGGGAGGGGAGCCTAAGGCATGGATTTGCTGACTGCCATGCCATTGCTAGGGGTTGTTGACCCATCTGCACTCTGGGCTGCCCTACATTTGGGCCAAGCCTGCAGCAGGCAGGGAAGCCAAGATGTGGCTGGTCCTGGAGGTGGGACTCTGCCCGCAGGCTTGGGAGCTGTCTGCTACAGCTGCAGCTGACCTCAGAGGTGGCTGAGGGGATGTCAGGCAGACCCTAAAAGCCCCAATGACATTTACTCATTTCCGGTTTGGGTTCCACTCCAGGTGCCTTTTGTGTCAACCTCAGCCTTACTTCATGTGGTAGGCACTTTTGTGGGGTGCCCCCAGTTTAGGAGAGTATGGTTGGACATCTGGATGCCTCTAAATCTGGAACTTAGAGACGGATGTGGCCTCTTCTCTTTGGCCGCCAATTCCACTTCCACCTTGGGAATGTTGCCTGTGGGAACCAGCCTCCAAGATGGCCCCAGTGATTTTTGCCTCCTGGTATTCATGCACTTGTGTAGTCTCCTCCTACACTGAGTCAGGGCTTGCCTGTGTCGCCAACAGAATATGGTGGAGGTAACAGTGTCTGACTTCTAAGGCTAAGTCATAGGAGGTATCGCATCTTGGCCTCTTGGAGATCTTACTCTGGGGGAAGCCAGCTGCCATGCCATGATAGCACACAGGCAGCTCCATGGAGAAGTCCCTGTGGAGGAAACCCAAGGCCCCCTGGGCCAACAGCCAATGCTGACTTGCCAGCCATGTGAGTGGCCTGCCTTAGATGACAGCCCCAGTAGATGTCTGCCTGCACCTTCATGAGAGACTCCAAGCAAGAACTGCTCCACTGAGCCCTTGCCTGATTCCTGACCCACAGAATCCATGAGCATAACAAATGGCTGTTTCATGCTACTATATTTTGATTTGCAGCCATAGTAACTAGAACACCCTATGCTTCTTGGAGGACCTCAGCTTCTCTCTAAAGGAATATGGCTTTTCTTATGTAGCTTTAACAAGTAACCATGACTCAACATGGACCTTCCCAACTGCAGCAAGAGACATACCCGTGATGTTTCCATGTGATCCCACCTTTTACAAAGGCTCAGAGGACAGTGTGAAGAGGTGAACTGGGGAAGCAGCTCAAGATGCTGGCAGTCACCAAGCCAATTAAAGTAAATGATTGATCAGTTATTGGGTGGAGTTCATCACCGCGAGTGGTCACATAGAGAATTCATGTACTAACCTATGCAGGCTTGGCCATGAGGCTGACTGGGAACTCAGTCATGAACTTGAGGAAGGGGAGGAAACCCAAGCTGCACTGGCCTGCTGGGCTGGCCCCCAAAGGGCAGTTCCCCAAATCCACACCAGGCAGCCAGGTATTATTAGAATGAACCTGGAGCTGGTGTGGGCAGTGTTGGTGCCCAAGAGAATCTAACTTGGTAGGTAGACCTGGTGACCAGCAGCCTCAGCTCTGGAAGGCAGGCTGGATGCGGTCCTAGGTTCCGTCCATGAGGGACACAGTATTTAGTTGTCTGAATGGGGGCTCACAGTCTCTACCAGTGGACCGGTTTTCTAGGACTAAATCTTAATTCCCCAAACTAGTATAGGGATCTTTCCATACAAAATGACATATACCTATGAAAAGTGATCCAAATAGGGCCTGACACATGGTGAGCTCTTAATAAGGGTTAGCAATGATGGTGATGAGGAGGAGGAGGAGGAAGAGAAGGAAAAGGAAGAAGTGGGGGAGACCTGGCCAGTGCAATGAGGTTGGGGAAGAAGGCCCATGCAGCTCCCGGGTGCCATGCTCCAGGGCACACCATTCCTGGCCTGGGCCATAAGCGCAGTCATAGTTTCCACCTGCCAGTGGGTCTGCCTTGGCCAGGACTGGCTGAGCATCTGGGGTACAGCCCCCTTTCCTGGGAAGGTGACTGTTGGAGGGGGGAGAGCTGGAAGCTGGGACTCCCACTCTCATGCATTATGAGAATGGATGGGACAAGGAAAAAAGAAGCCCAGAATTTACATCCAAGGAAGGGCTGACTCAGGATGAAACAGGCTGTGAACGTGGAGGATGGACAGAGAGAGTAAGGCCTGGATCAAAATGAGGTTTTCCTAGGGGAGGAGAGCAAGAGGAGAGAGAGGGCTTAGATGACCAATGAAGTTCAAATGACAAGTCTGGTCTTAAATCCCTGCTCTTTTCAGAGGAAGAGAGTCAGTGTCTTTTATTTATTTATTTTTTTGTTAACAGAGTCTTAGTCTGTCACCCAGCCTGGAATGCAGTGGCATGAGCGCTGCTCTGCCCCTCAGGCTCAAGCCATCCTCCTGCCTCAGCCCCCTAAGTAGCACACCACCATGCCTGGCACATTTTTGTACTTTTTGTAGAGACGAAGCTTTGCCATGTTGCCCAGGTTGGTCTCGAACTCCTGAGCTCAAGTGATCCTTCCACCTAGGCCTCCCAAAAAGTTGTGATTACAGGTGTGAGCCACTGCTCCCAGCTGGGGTGCTATGACTCGGCATGGCGGGAGCCTGATCCCTGGCAAATCGATTGTAGCTGGACTTATCTTGATCAACATACCCAAGCAGCTGAAAGTCAGCATTTTATCATGGAGAATTCCAAGAAAAGTTTCAGTGGGTTCTCTAACACTTCTCCAACTCTGAAGAGAACAGATCTTGAACTCTCCTTTCCCAAAGTGTTTTATTTTGCTTTCCCAGGGGCAGTGGTGTCAAGGCTAGGGTTCCAAGTGGCTGCACGACCTGAGGCCTTTGTGGGTTCTTCCACTGGGAGCTGCTCCCGATCTGCACACCTGCCTCAGCTGACGGTGGGGTGGCACTCTGGAAGTGAAGGCATGTCAGCGACAAGGTGGGTGGGAAGCATCTCTCAGGTCCAGCCGAGGCAGAAGAGGCAATGCATGGTTTTGTATTGCGGGATCTGGCCAGCAGCCCACAATGCAACGGGGCTCTCTCTTTGTTCCCAGGCGGATTGGCAGGTCCAGAAATAATAGACACACACAAGATAGTGAAAGCTGGGTCCAGGGGGTCACCGCCTTCTGGTCCTGCAATGCTGCCAATGCACTGTATATGCCAGCATTTATTATTAAGTTTAGTGAGGGCAGGGATAGGTTAGTGAGGGATTTAGGGTCATTTGATTATGAGGTGAGAGGTCACATGGGGATGAACTAATTCTTTAACATAACATCTGTATGCAGAAGTACAGTATACAGGGATAAGAATTTACAATGTAGTGTGTGCATCAGTAATTTCTAACAGAGCCTTGAAACAGAAACACAGTCTTTCCATAACCTATGATTAGCAAGGTATTAATCAGCAGTAACAGTTGCAGTAAAAGCTGGTTACAAACAATCCATAGAAACAGGAAGTGAAGCTAGACAACCGGTTAGATCAGAAACTCTCAGAAAGGAGTATGCCTTAACCCTAAAGAGGGCTAGAAGAGCCGTGGCAAAATGAGGGCATTTATAGCCCTATCTTATCCATATGAACAGGCGCCCCTCATGCGTCTGTTTATAGGCTCTTCACAAGGGTTGCATTCCATTCCCAGAGCTATGAACATCTGCTTTTCTGGGATAGGAATCTTGGTGATGTGAAACCTCCCTGACTGCACGTCCATTCATAGTCTCTCTGCAGGGGGAAGCACATCACATGCTGTTGGCTCATTCTGGCAGTCCAACCTGGCATTGTCTGTACACAATCCTGCATACAATTTTGTATTTACAATAATCAGGAGCATTTCATCTTTTATTCTGTAGCAATAGTTTCAGGGGGTCTCCCTACAGTTTTGGAGACAGTGAGACTGGTATCCTGGCTCTATAAATGCATAGCTCATATGATAGTCATTCACTCCTTAATTAGACAAATGTTTCTTGGCCTGCTGAGGGCCTGGCTTTGTGGTGGGCAATGGGAATAATACAAACAACAGCATTTATTAAGCCCTTATGTACCACACATTTTATTGAGCCCTTGTGCCGTGCATTTTACATTTACTAACTCATTTAAACATATGGAACCAAGCAAGACATGGGTTGCTCACAGTGTAGATGGAAGGTCAGGGCAGAAAACAGGCAAGGACAATGCAGTGTGTACAGCTTCAGGGTGGGATCTGTGGTATGAATATACTCCCTAAAATTCACATGCTAGAAACTAAATCCCAAGTGCAACAATGCAGGGAGGTGGGGCCTCATGGGAGGTGTTTAGATCGTGAGGGCTCTGTCCTCATGAATGGATTAATGCCACTATAAAAAGGGCTTGTGGGAGTGAGTTCTTTTTCTTTTCTGCTCTTCTTCCATATGAAGACACAGTGTTCCTCCCCTCTGGAGGATGTGGCATTCAAGGTGCCATCTTGGAAGCAGAGAATATACACTCTTTAGACACCAGATGCTGATGCCTTGATCTTGGACTTCCCAGCCTTCAGAACTGTGAGAAAAAAAAAGTTTCTGTTCTTGTTAATTACCCAGTCCCAGATATTCTGTGACAGCAACGCAAAAAGAACTAAGACCTGGGGTTAAAGGCAAGGGAGCTGTGGGGCTCAGGAGGTCCCCTGAGTCAGCTCAAGGGGTGCAGCAGGCCAGGAAGATGATATCTTACCTCAACCAAATGGTAACCAGGAGTGAACCAGTCAGAGAAGGAGGCAGAGGATGGACACAGGTCTGGGGACAAGGGACAGCAGGTCCATTTGGAAGCTGTAGGTTACTGACCCTCTCAGGGGCTCAGGTCCTTTATGTGTGAACTGGCACTGATATTTACCACACAGCATTGTTTTGAGTACTGAAAGGAGATAATGTATGTCAGTGGCTGATGTGCGGTCTGGCTTCTGGCTCCCTCTGGCCCTCAACAAGTGACATCTGTCATTACAACTGTGGTGTTGACACACCTCACTTCCTCCCAGATCTCCTTGATCACCCCACCCCCTTACCCATCCAGCACCTGTTAAGGTCACTCTGTCACATATAGTCATGTCCTATTTAAAAGAGCCATGAGATCCTTGGTGTGACAGATGGGGTCAGGACACCCATCCACGGAGGCAGAGAGCAGAGCTGAGTGCCATGAACAGTCAGCCAAAAAGGGTACTGAGCAAAGAGTCAGCAAGACTGGGCATTTTCCTACCATTCATGTGACTGTGGGTAAGTCCATCAGCTCCCTAAGCCTCCCTTTCCTCCCTTGTCAAATGAGAATGACAATACCTGTCTTTCAGGGTTGATGAGGATTAAATGGGATAGCATGCTTAATGCCTGGAATATCATAATCCTTCAATACACTAGTTTTTGCCTAGTGTATTGGCAACTAGGATCCTCATCATCCTCACCATGACCAATATCTGCCTCAGAAGTTCACTGGAAAGAACGGTCAACTAGGATTTGAATACCTGAGTTACAGGGGAGTGAGAGGGTTGAGAACAATTTCAGATATGACAGCACTGGATGAGGAGAGAAGTCTAATGGCCACACAGGGTGTGCATGGTCTCACGGCAGGAATGGTGACTAATAATGAGACATTGATGCTGTGAAAATCAAATGTCAGTCGCTTATTAGGAGCAAAGCACAACTGCATTCACACAGCGCCTAATACAAGCAATGCTTAATGCAGCGTAAGCTTTAATTATAACTAGTTTTACAGGGCTAGTTGTAACTAGTTTTACAGGGCTAGAGGCACAGGGGACTCCAGGTTTGCGGTGAAACTCTACCAGGTTACAGACTGTAATAAATCGCACTGTCTGTGTGATTTAGAGAAGGGTAGCTTCAGCCATATGCAGTAAATGAGCATTGGGGACCTACTATGAGCCAGAGACACAGAGCTGAATATAACATGCCCCTGCTTTGTAGGATACATAGTCTAGCAGGGAAGAGTAGGAGTAAGATAGCACAATAATGTAGGGTTGAGAGGGAAGCCCAAGGTGTGGAGGGTCGCAGAAAAGGGGCAACCAACTCTAGATGGAGTTATCAGAAAGAGCTTCCTGTGGGAGACATGTTTCATGAGCCTAATTTGAAAAGCCAGTAGCAGCTACCTTTCAGTAAGCACCTACTATGAACAGGCTCTTCATGTGCATTATCTTGTTTGATGTCTATAACAATCCTGCAAGGTAGTTGCCGTTGTCCCTGTAATGTATGAGGGGAAATGATCCAAAGATGTTAATTTGCCTAAGGTCACACAAGTAAAGGGCAGAGAAGCTGGGATTTGAACCTCTGTGTGCTCCATAGTTAAGTAAAAAAGAGTCAAAAAGAGCAGACCCAGAAATGACCCACATGCTGGAGTGTTGAAGTAGGCAGACAAGAACATAAAGAAGTTATTACATATATTTTCAGGGACTTAAACGAAAAAACGGTCGTATGGAGTAAACAGATGAGGAATCTCAGCAGAGAAATGGAAACAAAAAATCACGTTGTGATGGATGATAGGTATATTTTGGTTTTCATCCATGATTCCTGGCTGTAAGCTCTTGTAAGCCTTGTTATTTCCTAAGTGACTACAGCAGTAAAAATATTTTTTGTTAAGATATTTGGTCTTTGTCCTTGGTTCCTGAAGTACCCCCTGAATGATAAAGGTGAAAGATAATCTTTTGTTATTTTCTATTTTTTTTCAAAAACGTCTGTTCTTATGTTAATGACATGATTTTTGGAAAACCCCTAGAAACCACAAGACGGGGGAACTGGTTGCAAGAGAAATGGCCATGTGCCCAGAGAGGTGTAATTTTTATTTCCATCCCCCAACCTCTGGGGAGCAGAGAGGGGGCTGAAAATTAAGTTGATCACCAGTGGTCAATGATTCAATCAATCATGCCTATGTAATGAAGTCTCCATAAAACCCAAAAGGACAGGGATTGGAGAGGTTGTGAATAGCCAAATGCATGGGGGCTTACACATTCATGTGCCAGGAGGGTGGTGCACCCCAACTCCATGATGACAGAAGCTTCTGCACTCAGGGTCCATCCAGACCTCACCCTGTGTATTTTCTCTTCGTGCTGTTTATTTGTATATTTAAAAATATCCTTTGTAAATAAGGTAGTAAACGTAAGTATGTATTTCCCTGAGTTCTGTGAGCTGTAGCAAATTAATTTAACCCAAAGAAGAGGTTATGAGAATCCAGATTTATACCTGGTCAGTCAGAAGCACTGGCAAAAATAACCTGGGGCTTGTGATTGTCACTGGAAGTGTGAAGGGGTGGAGCAGCCTTGGGGACTTGAGCACTCAACCTACGGGATCTGATGCTATCTCCAGGTAGATAGTGTTGGAATTAAACTAGAAAACACTGGGCTGGTGTTTCCTTCAGAATTCATTGCTTATTTGGTAGGTGGGGAAACAGCCTCCAACATTTGGTCACAGAAGTATTCTGTGTTGTGTGAGAGCAGAGGAAAAACAGTTTGTGTGTTTTTTACTTTCTCATATGAATATTTTAGAACTGAAAAATACAAGAAATGAAATACATTCACTGGATGGGCTTAAGATCAGTTTGAAGGAGTCAATGAACTTGCAAACAGATCTTCAGAAATTATCCTATGTGAAGAAGGGAGAAAATAATTTTAAAAAGAGCAATATCTGAGTGACCTCTGATCCAGTATCAAGTAGTATAATATACCTGTTGTCTTAGTTCATTTTTGCTACTGTTACAGAATACATAGACTGGGTAGTTTATCATTTATTTCTCATGGCCCTGGAGTCTGGGAAGTATAAGAATGAGGGGCTGGGATCTGGTGAGGGGCTTTTTGCTGTGCTATTCCATGGCAGAAGGTGGAAGGGTAAGAGAGTGTAACTGCCAAATGGGTTCATCTTGCCTGCTGCCCAGATAGAGCTGATTTAGCAAGACAGAAGAATTGCAATAGAGAAAGAGTTTAATTCACTTAGAGCTGGCTAAATGGGAGACTGGGGTTTTATTATTACTCAAATTAGCCTTTCTGAAAATTTGGAGGCTAGGGTTTTTCGAAAGTAGTTTGGTGGGCAAGGGGCTAGGGAATGGGTGCTGCTGACTGGTTGAAGATGCAATCATAGGGGTGTGAAAAATGGTCCTCATGAGCTGAGTCCACTTCCAGGTGGGGGCCATAGGACCAGTTGAGTCAAGAACCGTGGGTCCGGGAGGGGCCATCCAGTTGTCAGAAATGCAAAAGCCTGACATCTCAAAAGGCCAATCTTAGGTTCTACAATAGTGATGTTATTTACAGGAGTAATTGGGGAAATTGCAAATCTTGTGACCTCCAGAATAGTGTCTGGATTATTATTATACATAACTACGAATTCAGGCCCCTCTCATCCTCCTAACCTGGTGGCCTTTCATTAGTTTCCCAAAGGCAGTTTAATTGTTAGGAAAAGGCTGTTATTAAAATGACTAAACTATTCTAAAACTACTAAAACTATAAAATAAATTTCTCCTAAAGTTACCTTGACTCACACCCAGGACCTAAGGGCATTTTGGAGGCTAAAGATAAGACATTAAGTCAGATCTCTTTCACTGTCATAATTTTCTCATTGTTATAATTTTTGCAAAGGCAGCTTCAAGAGTGTGTACGCATGTGAGAGAGCAAGGGAGAAAGAGAGAGCAAGAGGAATGCTTTCATAAAACAAATCTATTCTCAGAATAATGAACCCACTCCCTCAATAAAGACATTAATTTATTCATGAGGGAAGAGCTTCTTAAAGGTCTTACCTCTCAATACAATTGTGTTGGGGATTAAGTTTCCAAGACATGAACTTTGGGGGATATATTCAAACCGTAACAGCTACACGTAGAGTCTCAGAAAGAAAGGAGAAATAAAACAGGACAGAAATATATTTGAAGAAATAATGGTTTAAAATTTCCAAAATTTGATGAAAAACATTTCTCAATGGATCCAACAAGCTCAGCAAACCCTAGAAAACTGTACCTAAAAACATCATAGTCAAACTAAGGAGAAGTGTGAAGAATGAGATATACAGTAGTACAAAATTAATTCTAAGTGGACTGTAATGAGTTAATGGTGTATATTAGAATCCCTAGAATAACCAATAAAAATAATAAAAGAAGTATAGCTTGAAAATGCAATAGAGGAAATTAAATAGAATACTAAAAAGCCAATTAATGTAAAGGAAAGCAGGACAAGAGAAATAGAAAAACCAACAAACGAAAATCTGAGACAAATAGAAAAAAAAATAGCAAGACTGTAGGCTGAAACCCAACCATAACAATAATTATACTAAATGTAAATGGATTAAACACATCAATTAAAAAGCAGAGATTGTCAGACTGGATAAAATAGCAAGAGCCAACTATATCCTGTCTATAAAAGGTGCCATTTAACTATAAAGATACCTATTCATTTACTTTTAACTAAGATATAAAGTATGCAAATACTAAACAAAGGAAAGCTGAAATGTGACTGTATTAACATTGAACAAAATAGACTTCAGAACAAAGCCTATCAGGGCAAAAGAGGGACATTTCATATGATAAAGAGAAAGTCACAACAATAATAAATGTGTTGGCATACGATAACAGACTTCAAAGTGCATGAAGCAAAAATGGACAGAACTAGAAGAGAAGCAGACACATTCACAATCAGAGTTGGAGATTTTAATGCTTGTTTCTTAGTAACTGATAGTACAAAAAGACTTTGATCTGTGGCACTGGGGAACTTGGGCCTCTTGGAATGAATGTGAAATGAATAAACTATTATCATGACCCATGTTTGTGGCAAACACTGTGCCAAATTTTCCTATCGGTAAGCATTCTTACCATGATCCTGTGTTATTTCATTTGGTCTTGCCTCATAGTTAATAGTGTCCCTATTCCACTTGAGGAAACTGAGCCTAAGAGAAACAAGGCAATTTGCCCCTGTTGCACAGCCAGGGGTGGGAGTGATAGAGACTAGACAGGAACCAAAATCTTTGTTTTGTGTTCTTTCCACCTGCCCTGATGCCCTGGGGCGTATAGCAATCACTTCTCTTCAAAGCTCTTACAATAGCCTCCAGTGGTCGTAGGGCAGGGATTTATTAATAAAATTTTTAGGCAGAAGCCCAGAAACATTAAGAAACTAATAACCAAAGTGGTCAGACTAGAAACCTTGCTGATGCCCTGGTTCATCTTCCTTTTCAAAGGAAGTTCTTTTTATCTTTCTCTTTTTTATTCCTCAATGACTTGGCCCAGAAACCATTATGTGCCAGGCACTAAGAAGCCCAGCTTGGGGTCCTCCTGGTGGAAGAGAAGTTCTCGTTCATTCCCTGCCATCTCCCTGTCCTGCTCCTTGCTGCTCCCCGGTGCACATATATTTTTAATTTCAATTTTCTCTATTCAAAATCTGGGCATTTTTATTAAGCAGGATCTATATACAAAACAAAGAAAGAACTACTACTCCCATCACCAGAGACCAAAGAAATTAAAACAAAGTGCAGAATATAAAGTCCCAAGAGAAATTCCTTCTCAGCCCACACTTAGCCAGACACTATACTGCCACTCAAATTCTCACACACATGCAACACACACATGCCTTGCACAAAATGCTCAACATATGCTTATAGACACAATCTCTTGCATGCTTGTTACGCACAGGCCTCCACATGTGGCAAACACCCAGGGGCGTGCCTGCACACACACACACACACACACACACACACACACACACACACGTGTTCATACCCTCGAATGAGGGAAATACAGCCAGGATTTCTTCCAGCTTCAGAAAGACTGTGGGCTCGCTTGACTTCTACTCAACGAGTTTTTGATGATGCCTTCACCAGCAGGAAAATAATGAATTATTTATCAAATTATTCAATAATTAATAAAAGTCATCACAAAAGGCTGGGCTGAGATATAGCTCTGCATAATTCCTCACTGCCACCCACATATGCTTATGTGTGTGTGTACATATATAAGAAATAGAGAGGCAGAGGTGACAGCTTAAACGAAGCCTCCTATTTAAATTAGCTTTAAAATACGCTGCTCCTGGCCCTGACTCAGTTTCTTAGCTTTTTGTTTCTTCACGCTATTGCCACTGTCAGGAAAACTAAGAGCCACAAAATTCCTCTCTGCAAGCTCCTTCCCCACTTTGTTTCTGATGAGCTTTGCGCCCATGATACCACTGAGATTTATCCCAGAGACTCTTTAAATGTGCACCAAAGAAAAATCTATAATAAGAGAAAAGACAGTTAGTTAATACACTATAAAAAAGGTTCACTCCAATGAGTCAAAGAAATGGAAAAGTTGTAAGCACAACAAGGAGATACTACCCTTTGCTTTAAAATTAGGATGGATGTTTAAAAAATACTAACATGGCAGCATTCTGGTGATGGTGCCTCCAGACGAAAACCCTCTCTCGTAGGTAGCTGGGGCGGCATAGGTTGGAACTACTGTTTTTGGGACACGATTTGACAATATGCTTGCAATATTTGTCACTAGTCTTTCAAATATTCATATCTCTGAATCTACACCTGCTTCCAGGACTGGATTCTGAAAAAAATAGCAAATACTTTTACTCAATATAAAGCTCAATATAAAAAGGCTTGACGTGCAAAGATGTTCAGCATTGTTTACAGGAGGGACAGCTTGACTACACTGAGGCCTGGGATCCACAGCCTGACCACATGGGTGCCTCTGCTGCCCTCAAACCCTCCCACACTTCACTTTGTTCTCTACGCTGACAATTTCACCCTTTTCCTTCTGTCTCTGAACTTCCACATGTTTTCCCTGCTTCCCTCTCTCTGCTGGTAACTCTGCCGGAGTCAAATACCAAGTGGATGAAAATTCCCCCGTTGTCTCAGCCTCAAAGCAACCAGCCAACCCACTCTGTGCCTAAACTCTTTGCCTTCCCTCCTATTACAGCAAGGAAAGGGTCCCTGTTGTGTACTGAGTGCCCGTCCCTTGTCTCAGCTATCAAGGACTTTGCAATTATCTCCACTCTCCTAACTCTTTGCTCCCTCCCTTTCTCCTGGATCATTCCCAGGAGGACACAAAAATGTTCTAGCGTCTCCAAACTTTAAAATGTCCTCCCCTGATCTCGTTTCCTCCTCTAGGGAGCACTCCATTTCTTTGCTACTCTTTAGGGCCAAAAATTCTGAATGCTCAACCGAGCTTTCTTTAAGTCTAGATTCACTGTCTATGGTACTTTAATTCAGTACCTCCTCCCACCGCCACCAACTCACTCCAGCCAAGCGTTGCACCCAGCATTTTGCTGAGCTGCAGGTGACCACAGCTGGTTGTTTCCCCCTTCTTGAAGTACCTTCTCCTCTTGGCCCTTCCTACTCCTCTGGCCTCCTCTCCCAGTCTCCTGATGCTGCTCTTCCTCTGCGCAGCCTCTGCATGGCATCTCGGTCCCAGGATTCTCCTTGATCTTCAGGCCTGGGCCCTACCTCATCTAACTCCTTCCCTTCTGAGGTGACCCCCACCCAGGCTCATGACCTTAGGCACCATCCCTATGCCAGTGACACCCAGATGGACAGCTCCTCTCAACCCCAGCTCCAGGCTTGGTTATTCCCCCAACTGCCCGGTGTTTCTAGAATGGATGTTGAGCGTCTCAAAGTTCCCACGGCAGAAGGAGCCTTTTTGATTACCATCCTCTCCCTGGATCTAATTGTGTCTGTGACAACGGCAACGTCCACCCGGTTGCTTATGCAAATTACTGTAGATTCCTCTCGCCCTTTTCCCTATTCCCTTATACTCTGTCTTCCCCAACAGGAGGAGCCACGGACCTCCCCTCCAGCATGCAGTGTGTGCCTGGGATGACTGCTGTCCCCTCTCCGCCAGCATCACTCTGGTCCTCATCCTTCGCCTGGACCACGGCCGCAACCTCCCGCCTGGGCCTCCTGTCCTCTACAATCGAATCCTCCTTATATGGTAGCCAGTGTGATCTTTAAACAGTGGAATTCAAATCCAGTAACTCTCTCCAACACCTCCCCAGCACTTGGACCAGAATCCAGACCCTTGACCAGCACAGGAAGCTCCTATGATGCCCCCCGCCTGCCCCTGCAAACTCAGCACACAAACCCTCTAGCTGTTACAGGAACCTGCCAAGTGGGTCCCCACTTTAGGACCTTCGCCCTGGCCTTTCCCTTGCTCTGGAATGGTCAGACAGCTGCCTCCTTCTGCTCATCACCTCTCAGTTTAACTTTCGCCTCCCCAAGAGGCCTTTCCTGATCTGACCACCCCACTCGAAGTAAACACCAAGTCACTGTTGATGACTTCACCCTATTTTTGTTACTTTTTAATACTTCACAGTACTGAATTTCAGATGTATTCCTCTCTAATATTTTTCTTTATTTTCTTTTATTTTATTTTAGAGACAGGGTCTCACTCTGTCTCCCAGGCTACAGTGCAGTGGTGCAATTATGGCCACCGTAGCCTCTAGCTCCCAGGCTTAGGTGATCCTCCCACCTCAGCCTCCTGAGTAGCTAGAACTAGGGGCATGCACCACTGCGCATTTTTTGTAGAGATGGGGTTTTGCCCTGGTATTGAACTTCTGGGCTCAAGTCAGCTTCCTGTCTTGGCCTCCCAAAGTGCTGGGATTACAGGCATGAGCCACTGCGCTGGGCCTGATATTTTTCTTATTTTTCTCTCTTTCTCTCAATCTCTCCATCATCCACCTACCATTTTAATTTTGAGCATAAACTTTATGAGAGCTTTGTCTGCTTTGTTTGCTGCTGTATACAGAACAATGCTGGCCTGTTCTTTTACGAGTGTCATTTAGTTCCTCTTTTGAAATTATTATTCTACATTATTTTACATATGTAACGATATATTTACGTATTTTACATATAATGTTTCTATATTATTAACAGCTTAAAAAGGCAATTAAAAGTCAACACTGGAGACAAATTTCTCTGAGCATACGTTTTCTTTCCAGGACAATATCTGACACGAAAGTAGACCAAATTAAATCCAGAGCAACGTCAAATCATGGCCAAGAGCATAAGCCCTATGGTTACAATCAGGTCCCTCTTACTAGCTGTGTGACCTTGGATAAGTTACTTAGCTTCTCTGGGCCTCAGTCTCTTCATCTGTGACTTAAACCAAACAATAGCCCTTGCTTTATAATTTTTTTTTTTTTTTTTTTGAGACGGAGTCTCGCTCTGTCGCCCAGGCTGGAGTGCAGTGGCGTGATCTCGGCTCACTGCAAGCTCCGCCTCCTGGGTTCAGGCTATTCTCTTGCCTCAGCCTCCCAAGTAGCTGGGACTACAGGCGCCTGCAACCACGCCCGGTTAATTTTTTGTATTTTTAGTAGAGATGGGGTTTCACTGTGTTAGCCAGGATTGTCTCGATCTCCTGACCTCGTGATCCGCCCACCTCGGCCTCCCAAAGTGCTGGGATTATAGGCGTGAGCCACCGCGCCCAGCCTAGCCCTTGCTTTAAAGGATTGTTCTAATGACTGAAAGACATAATTCAGAACCCCTTTCACACAGTACCCGTCACATAATAGGCTCCATAAATGTTAGCTTTCTCTCTTAATGGTGAATTGAGGTAACTTTTCGAGGCATGTAGATAGTGAGTTGCTTTAACCAGAGCAGTTTTTCAGAAACTAAATCCATAAGTTAGCTTATGTTATAGAAAATATAACAGCTGCACGTTATAGAAAATAGCTCAAAGAGACTCAGGTGAATTGGACATTGATTCATGTCTTCATTCATTCCACAAATCTCTGGCAGGTGCTCAAGGCATGCCAAGCCCTTGGTATGACTAAGGGGAGCACAGATCCAGTGCTGCGCTCAGGGAACTTGTAGCCTGGCCTTGGAAGGACAGAGACTCCCGGCTCAAGCCTCTGCCCTCCTGGAGCTCCATCAGCCCTCCCGGCCCCTGCACCTTGGCTCAGGCTGTGCTTGCTACGTTGAAAGCCCCCTGCCCATCTCATGAGAGAAATCCTGTCCCCAAAGCTCAGCTGCTAGAGCTCTTCCCTGGTCCCCATCTCCCTGCCCCACCTCCCCGCTCTACCTCCTGCAGCTGGAACTGCTCTTTGTTTCCTGGGAGTGCTCATTGCCCTGCATCTGCTTCTCTGTCACGGCTGCGCAAACACTGTATTAGAGCTATTTATGTAGGTATCTGAGCTCCCCAGACACTTCTTGAGGCTGGGAATCCGCCTCATTCACGTCTATTGCCTCAACACTGCAGCACCACAGCTGGTGAAAACTTTGCACATAGTAGGTGCTCAACAAATATTAGAATTAGCTGTGGGGAGCAGAGAGGACACAGATCTGCCCAGGGGCAGGGGAACATCACCCCATCGAACCGAGGTGAAGAGATGGTGGCTTTGATCACCTGATGAGCTATGCGTGTTCTGCCCATAATTCCAACTCTGTCACACAGCATCATTTGTATACCAGCCCCTGTGCTAGGCACTTTATATACATCATTTTGTTTTATCTCCCAACACCTGGCAAGTATTCTTTTTTTCATTTTATGGTGAGGAAACTGATATGGTTTTGTTGTGTCCCCACCCAAATCTCATCTTGGATTTAGCTCCCATAATCCCCACAGGTTATGGGAGGGACTCAGTGGGAGGTAATTGAATTATGGGGGAGGGTCTTTCCCATGCTATTCTCATGATAGTGAATAAGTCTCATGAGATTTGATGGTTTTATAAAGGGGAGTTCCCCTACACAAGTTCTCTTGCCTGCCGCCATATGAGATGTGACTTTGCTCCTCGTTTGCCTTTTGCCGTGATTGTGAGGCCTCCCCAGCCATATGGAACTGTGAGTCAATTAAACCTCTTTCCTTTATAAATTACCCAGTCTCGGGTATGTCTTTATTAGCAGCATGAGAACACTCTAATACAGAAACTATGGCTCTGACCAGTAGAATGACTTGTCCCAAGTCACCAGTGAGTAACTGGAAGAACCAGGACCTGAAATCAACTGTCTTACTCCATCATGTCAGGCTCTGTGTGTGCAAATGACTTTTTGTTTTTAATGAGGTGCAATTCACACAACGTAACATTAACCATTTTAAAGTAACAATTTGGTGATATTTAGTATATTTACAATGTGTGTAACCACCACCTCTATCTAGTTCCAAAATATTTTCATTACTCTAGAATAAAACCTTGTACACATGCTCTCCTAGCCCCAGCTCTTAGTAACCCAGATTGCTTTCTACCTTTATGAATTTACCTATTCTGGACATTTCATATAAATGGAATCATACAATAATGACATTTTATGTGTGGACTCCTTCAGCTCACTTTCTAGTTTCACACACATTGTAGCATGTATGAGCACTTTATTCCTTTTTATGGGTGACTAATATGCCCTTGTGTGGCTACATCACATATTGTTTATCCATGAATCTGTCAATGAATACTCGTGTTGCTTCCACCTTCTGGCTACTATGAATAAGGCTGCTATGAATGTGTGCATCCTTGTATTTGTCTAAGCCTCTATTTTCAATTGTTTTGTGCATACACCTAAGGATTGAATTGCTGGGTCATGTGGAATTCTGTAATATGATTAACTTTTTGAGGAACCTACACCATTTCACATTCCCACCAGCAATGCACCAGGGTTTCAATTTCTCCACATCCTCACAAACTTGTCAAATGATGTTTCATTATTATTTTTTATAAAAAATTTTAAATATTTATGACCAGGCGTGGTGGCTTATACCTGTAATCCCAGCACTTTGAGGGGCCGAGGTGGGCGGATCATGAGGTCAGGAGTTTGAGACCAGCCTGGCCAATGTGTTGAAACCCCGTCTCTACTAAAAATACAAAAATTAGCCGGGCTTGGTGGCGGGTGCCTGTAATCTCAGTTACTCAGGAGGCTGAGGCAGGAGAGTCGCTTGAACCTGGGAGGCAGAGGTTGCAGTGAGCCAAGATCGCACCACTGCACTCCAGACTGGGCGATAGAGCAAAACTCCATCTCAAAAAAAAATTTTTAAAAATATTTATTAGATAGTGTTTTGCCGTGTTGCCCAGGCTGGTCTTGAGCTCAGGCAATCTGTCCTCCTAAGATTCCCAAAGTGTTGGGATTATAGGCACGAGCCACCACGCCTGGCCCACATGAAGTTTTATTCATGATCTCATTTAGTCTCTCAACAACCAGGTGCAGTGGATGTCATTAACCCACCTTACAGAGCAAGAGAAGTGAGCTTGGAAAAGGGAGGGACTTGCCCCAGGTCACACAGCTGAGAAAGGGCAGATTCCAACCCAGACCCTCCAGGATCCCAGAGCTCTCTCGCACTACCCCCAGCCCATCTCTCGAGAAAGCCCTGTTGGAAAGCCAGCTCTGTCCTAGTGTGGTCAGACTCCCACCATTTGGGATGTCAAGTGCACCCACATAGCCCTTGCCTTTCACCATCAATGTTCCTGGCGGGGCCGAGCTGCTGGGGCTGGGGCAGTAGACAGGGGGAGATCAGCACGCAGGCTTAGGCCAGAGTGATCCATCCTCCGCCCCAGGGGCTTCTATGGGGTGGTTTGGGAAGGAAACCCATTAAGGTGGAGGGGCAGTGACATCCACGCAGAGCAGGCAAGGCTCTCGGGTGGGCTTTGAACTGGTGGTGAACTGTCCCACTCAGGTTGGGAGACCTCCTTATGCACAGCAGGCCACTGGGATACTTGTCTCCTGGAGGGAGGGAGCCTCGCAGGTCTGGGGTTTTTAAGAGCCTGGGGCCTGGGGAACCTTAATAAGAGTAACTGTGTAGGGAGCACCCACTGTGTTGGGCATACCCACTGTGCTCAGGACCCTGGCACTGTGCTGGGTGCTTCCTGCCCATTGTCTGATTCCATCCTCCAGAAAATGAACGAGGTGAGATCGTGCTCCCCATCTCCCATGTGGGAAAATGGGCTCAGGGAGGGGGTAGGTTTCTCAGGGTCCCAGAGTAAGTGCCATGATGGAGATTTGAACCCACACAGGTTTCTGACCTGCCCTGGACAGCCCCGCTTCCCCCGGACCCGGCTCCCTCATCACCTCCCCTTGTTGCTGCAGCTCTGAGTTTTCCTCAGAACCCTGAGCTGTGTGCCCAGGAAGCCAGCAGCCACAGGCACGCCCTGAAGGCAGGGGGCCCTCAGTCTCCAGCCCTGGCCCACGGTTCCATGGCTCTCTTCCTGCCTTCCTCGCTCCCAGAAAGGCCTCTGCTCTCCATGGCCGCCCCAGCCCAGGGACCCTCCCTGCTGGGACACAACGACTGCTCTGAGGAGCTGCCATCTGGCCTAAACCTTGAGCCCTGACTTTTCTTTGAGGGGTCTGCCTCCAGGGAGATGTGGGGGCAGTAGTGACCCCAGGGACCGTCTCCCTCCTGGCTGTGGAGGGCTGTGACCCCACAGCTCGGGGTGTGGGTGGTTAAGGGGTCCTCAGGCTTTGGGGCTGAGCTGACGCTGCTCCCAGGGAGCCCCAGCAGGGGAGAGGGAGCTGGGGCTTGGCCTCAGACCTGCATGGATTCCAATCCAGCCTCTGCCACGTGCCAGCCGGGTGATCGCAGGGCACGTGCTTTTGCCACGTTTGTCGTCTCACGGGGCTGCTGGGAGGATGAAGTAGGGGTGACGCCGGCCCCTCTGTGCTCCCACTTCCATCTGCTTGTCAGGCCCTCCTGCCACCCCGCGGGGGTCAGGGCTAATTACTCAGTCTTGTTGGTGGGGAAACTGAGGCGTGGAGAGGAGATGGAACCCGCCCGCGGTCTGGGAGACGCAACCTGCTGCTGGACTCCATGGCTGGCTTCTTGACCTGCTGCCCTGGTACACAGCAGGTGCTCAGAAGGGGATGGGGTGGGGGGCGGAAAGGAGCCTCCAGGGTGTCCACCCCAGCGGACTGTGCCTCCCAACCAGGCTAGGTGCCTGCAGAGGTGCCCGGACGCTTGGAGGCGGTGGGCAGCACAGGGACCACTCCTCCAGGCTCCGCTGTTCGCCACCTGGTTAGGGTTAGGGCCCGGGCTGCGTGGGAACTCCCCAGGGGGCCTCCCGACCCCAGGAGGGGGGCGCCCGCGGGGGCGAGGCTGTCACGCAGCCGCTCCCGGGGGGGTGGTGGAATGGGGACGTGGGTGAGGCCTCTGCCTGGGAGCCCGCAGTGCTGCCATCACGTAGGGGCGAGGGCGCTTGCAGCGTCAGATGGGGGGAGCACCCTCTGGAGTCTGAAAAGCAGTTCTTCTAGCTTCACAGACAGGAACCAACTGATCCTCTGGTCATCTTCAGGGAGCAGTTTCTATTGCGTCTTGCATACCTCCTAGAACAGGAGTATCAACACCTGTTCTGCTTGGGGCCAGCCCTGGAATTTAGAAGTTCTTTCTTGGATAAAGTCAGAGACTTCCTCTCTATGACTTCTCTCTCTCAGGTTTACTTCTGCCCTTGGGAGACACTGGCCTTTTATTTTATTTATTATTATTATTATTTCACTGTAGGAAGGTGGAGTTCTACTATGGAGACAGACCTGCCTTCAAATTCTGGCTTTCTTCCTTAACAGCACTCTGATGGACCCCATCCATGGGGTCTCATGTCTCTCAGCCTCCACCTTGTCACTTATAAAATGGGGATGAGAAGGACTCCTCCTTGTGTTGGTCATAAGGAGTGAGTGAGAAGATGAAAAACCCCTAGTGCAGAGTTTGGCACATAGTAGGTGCTCAAGAAATAGTGACTATTGTTCACATTGATTCTAATTTCTTTCCCACATAACAATCCCTTAAAGTATTTACAGTTCTCCAGTGCCCCCTAAATCTACTCCCCAGGTTAGATGCCCTTCCCTCAACATGCTTGGTTTCTGGAACTTCCATTTTCCTGTTTTTCTCCTCTGGAAAGACTCATTTTGTTCATGTCATTCATTCATTCATTCATCTGTCCCACAAACATATGTGAATACCTGACATGCGCTAGTGCCACCAAGAAGAAAATGACACCGAGCCAGGCACTGTGGAGCGTGCCTGTAATCCCAGCTACTCTGGAGGCTGAGCGGGGTGGGGAATCACTTGAGCCCAAGAGTTTGAGACCAGCCTGGGCAATAGAGCAACACCTCATCCTCTGCATCCCCCAAAAAGAAGAAAATGACACAGACCCTGCTCACTGTCTAGAAAGGAAAATTGACATCAAAAATTGAAAGACAATATCTAAAGTATAAAACAACAGAGTCCAGAAGCATAGCTAGAAGCGGGATGATGGATCTAGAGAAACATGGCCAGGTGCTTGATCTCAAGGCGCCTATAAGGACGTGACCTGGTCTGCAATGTTCCCCACGGTGACCACAGAGCAGGGGCTCAAAATGTGGCATGAATGTCCAATGGAGCACTGACCAGGCAGCAATAAAGAAAAGATCTAGACTGGGCATGGTGGCTCACGCCCGTAATCCCAGCACTTTGAGAAGCTGAGGCGGACGGATCATGAGGTCAGGAGATCGAGACCATCCTGGCTAACACGGTGAAACCCCGTCTCCATTAAAAATACAAAAAAATTAGCCGGGCGTGGTGGTGGGCGCCTGTAGTCCCAGCTACTCGGGAGGCTGAGGCAGGAGAATGGCATGAACCCAGGAGGTGGAGCTTGCAGTGAGCCAAGATCATGCCACCGCACTCCAGCCTGGGCTACAGAGCGAGACTCTGTCTCAAAAGAAAAAAAAAAGAAAGAAAAGAAAAGATCTAGAGAACTTAAAGAAAAAGGTGTTAATTTCTGAGATGTCTACAGCCCTGAAATGGATGTGGTTCTGTGTATAACCTGGAGCTACACACAGAATCCATCAGTTTGTTCTGCAGCTTTCCAGTGTGAACCCAGGAGGTCACATTGCAAGACTCCTCAGCCATCTCAGCCCCAGCTTGCTTAGGAAACAGAGGCCAAGTCGGGGCCAGGCACTGAAGCTCACTTAAGTCAGCTGAAGTAAGAAGGGGCCAGTCACTCTGAGGACACAATGCTGTCTCACGGCACCACGACAGCTTGACAACATGATGGATGGATAGGAGATCGAAGAGGGCAGAGTCAGGGCAACCACACTTGACTGGGGAAGAGGTGGGGACTCCACACTCTTTGGAAGTGTGGAGAAAAAAAATGACACAAAACCAGGTGCTGTAGCGCATGCCTGTAATCCCAGGTACTTAGGAGACTGAGGCAGGCAGACCAGTTGAGCCCAAGAGTTTGAGACTAGGAACTGAAGTCCCTTATCTGCATGTCCCTTGAAGACCAGCTTATTAGGCTCCATATACATGGTGGGAAGCTGGCAGCCACAGCACCATGCTCACGTTTCACGGGGCTAGCCACCAACGCGAGGCAAAATAACTCCTTTTCAGTATCAACTACAAATTCCTAAGGAAGAAGCTGATTGGCTCAGCTTCATTCAAGTGCCCCCCCAGGCCCAGTCAACCATGGCCAGAGGCAATAAGTTACTTGGAATGAAAATATAATTTTAGCAGATACATTCATCATCAAGCTCTTACTATGTGCTAGACACAGGCGTTTTGTCAGTTGCATCCTCCCAACAAGCCTGTGAAGCAGGTAAAATTCTCCTCCCCATTTTACAGATGAGGAAACTGAGGCTTGGGCAGGTTAAGTTACTAATCCAGAGATGTAAAGCTAGAATTAGAGGCTGAGCAGCCTGACTTCAGAGCTCACACTCTTAGCTGTCAATGTAGACTGCCTCCATGGCTGCAGTCCATTGCAACCACACAGAAGGGAGCAAGGAGGAAGTTTCCAGAAAAAAAGGGGGCCAGGAAGACAGGTGCATTAGTCGGGGTTCTCTAGATGGACAGAACTAATAGGATAGAGATATATATATATATAAAGGGGAGTTTATTAAGCATTAACTCACATGATTGCAAGGTCCCACAATAGGCCATCTGCAAGCTGAGGAGCAAGGAGAGCCAGTCTGAGTCCCAAAACTGAAGGACTTGGAGTCCGATGTTCGAGGCCAGGAAGCATCCAGTATGGGAGAAAGATTTAGGCTGGGAGGCTAAGCCAGTCTAGCCTTTTCATGTTTTTCTGCCTGCTTTATATTCTAGCCGAGCTGGCAGCTGATTAGATTGTGCCCACCCAGACTAAGGGTGGGTCTGCCTTTCCCAGCCCACTGACTCAAATGTTAATCTCCTTTGGCAACACCCTCACAGACACACCCAGGATCAATGCTTTGCATCCTTCAATCCAATCAAGTTGAGAGTATTAACCATCACAACAGGCCCGTAGTTAACCACTAACGCCACTCAGGGGATTAATTACGTTATTTTAATTTACACTCATATGGCACTCGATGTGGCCATGCACTGGTCTAACAACCCAAATGATAAGTGCTATTACCATCCTGTTTTATAGATGAGGAAACTGAGGCATGGAGATATTAGGGCACTCAATGCAGCCGGGGCGGAGCTGGAATCAGATTCCAGGTCTCTTGAACTGAGCACTGGAATCCCTTTCCCTGCCATCAGATTGTCTGTTAGGAGTGTGTGTGTGTGTGTGTGTGTGTGCACGCGTGCATGTGCATCATATGTGTGCATATGTGTAGGCATCACAGTCACAACTATGGTGCTCAGCCCCACGTGAGTTTTCTTGGCAATTCCCTGCCCACTTGCCTGAGCCTACCCCTCTTACTCCTTCTGAGTTTGTTTTACTTTGTCATTAGCATGGCCTTGGGCTTTGAAAGCAAATTTCATTACAAAAATGACAGCTGGCAGCCCTCACAAATTCCTTTTTGCTTTGAAATGGATGATCCAGGGCTGTGACTAAGAAGGACCCTGTTTGCCTTGGTGTATGCACATGAGCAAGGCAGGTCCTGGCTCAGAGGCCATCCACACCCCCATCCCTAGCTTGGGTGCTGAAACCCCTGGCTAGGGCTCAGTTCTAAGTCTTGACATTGCTCCTAACTTCTGGGCCAACACTGAGTTGTGTTCACTCCGGAGCTAAACTGGAAGGTGCCATTTTGGATTTTATTATATCCTGATTCTGAGTCACAGCCCCAAAAGGCCTGATCAAGGGGTTGATCAGTCAGGAACTGTGATTTGCCCTCCCGCTGACAGTTGCAAACTTTATCACTTTGGTCAAGTCAGCTCACCTTCCTGAACCTCTGTTTGCTGATCTGGGAAAAGGGAAGAAGAAGAATGACTCCTTCTGGGGATCCTCAAAGGGCTCAAAGGAGAAAAGGCTGTGAAGGCGTGTGCTGCTGCAAAGAATAGCCGGCTATTAACATTACTGCCACCTCAGTCAAGTTTTCCAGGGGGACGGGGGTCATCAGCAGGGATAGTCCATGTGGCAGGCAGGTCAGGGTTGAGCCTGTACCAATGCCTCCCACAGGGAAGATTTGTCATGCCACTACCTGAGCCTTGTCATTCCTGCGTGCAGCTTTGGGAGTGAGGGACACTGCCTTCATTGTCAGTGCAGTAATCAGTAATAACAGAAAGGTTCCTGGTGGTCCCACAGCCCCGCCCAGCAGGTGGGTTTATTCCCCACCAATGTCCCCTTGAATTTCTCCCCTTGGCCTGTCAGTGGGCTTCCCTGGCCACAGTCTTTTGTTGGTCATTTAACAAAGATGGATTTCAGGGACCACGAAATATTGATTAAGTCACATCTCTAAATTACTCTGCTGTCTTCTACAAAACATTGATGATGGTTTTTACGGGCAAGCTCCTGCAAACAGAGCTTTCCACTTCAGAGAACGGGCTTCATTCCCCTTTTAAACTCAGGGATCAGCCTCTCATGTTGCTCAACAAATGTTGGATGCATGACGGATGGATGATGAAGGATGATGGATGGATGGATGGATGGATAGATGGATGGATGGATGGATGGATGGTGGATGGATGGATAGATGGATGGATGGATGGATGGTGGATGGATGGATAGATGGATGGATGGATGGATGGATGGAAAGAAGGAGGTGTGGAGTGAGGGAGGAAAGGAGGGACAAAAGGAAGGAGAGAAAGATGATGGATGGATAGATGGAGGAAGGGAGGGATAAAAGGATGGATAGATGGAGATTCAATTCATGAAAGAGTACAGGTTCTGCTTTTCTTTGTTCTGGTCTTCAGGAAGAAACGTCACTTTTTTAAGTGTGCAGATATTAACTTAACAGATGTTTGTTGAGCATCTGCTATATGCTGGGTAAATGGGAGCATAGCAATAAATGAGACACCATTCCTGCCTTCGAGGAGCTTACTACAATCTTGTGGAAAAGAGGTTCAAGAGACAGAGAATTACAGTACAGTCTACCAAGTTTAATTATAGAGGAGGACACATGATATGTGGTCCCAGGGTTGCTCACTGGAGACACTGATCCAGCTGGAGGGGCATCAGAGAAATCTTCCTGGGGGAAGGGGAATCTACTGAAACTCATGAAGGGGTTTACAGATTGAAGCTTCACAAATTGTCTTGACTCAGCACTTAACATCTATATCCATTCTTGATTATACATTTTTAAATCATGTTCTTGCTCTTTATTGTTTGTTTCTCTGTGTTTTATGAAGATGTTGATTCCCTTGGGACTTCTGTAGCGAATAAACTTGACCATTTTCTTTAACTATAATATTCCCCACCCCCCTGCATGCTGGCCTGAGAGTTGAGAAACCTGCTTTAAGTTCCAACTCTGCCATTGACCTGCTGTGCGGCCTTGGGCAAGGGGCTCTGCCTGCATGGGCTGGAGTTTCTTCATCTGTAAAATGACTCAGTGAGCCCTAAAGTCATTTCCACTTGCAGTCAAGCCTTACAGTGTGAAGCTGGTTAGTAAATGCAAGATCTGCCCCAGGGTTGCCAGTCAGTCTCACTCTGACTGGCAAAACAGCCTTTTTCCAAGTCACACTGGGCCTTTCTAATCCTGTAATCAACACAATACTTTATACGGCCTCAGGCTTGTGGCTCAACAGGGATGAACCAGGCCAGGGTGACAGGGACCCTTTCTTCCAGTTGCTTTCAGGCAGCATTGAGATGTAAAAATCCTGTAGTGTAGAGTAGGGACAAGTCCATATGCACAGGTTCCACTGCTAATTTTGCTTTGACCCTGCAGAAACTCCTACACATTCCTTACACACGGCCCAGACATCACCTCCACTGGGAAGCCTTCCAGGATCACCTCTTGTCCACCCATGTAGCCACCCCCAGCATCACTCCCTTCTCTGCCTCCACCCATTGCAGGCTGACCTCCAGCCTGGCACTGTCACCCTCATCCACTCTCAGCCCCGTGGGTGCCAGGGCTGTTTCTTCTTCAACTCTATGTGCCCAGAGTCTGGCACGAGCACCAGGGTCTAACAGGGGCTTAGTAAAGTGGTGGAATGGTTGAAAGAACAAATGACCAAATGACCGAATGAATTAAATGATGACCCCTTTGCCCTCTAACTGGAAATCGATGCCGGACGCCCCTCTCTGAGCCTCACTTTCTTTGTGTGTATAGGATTTGACTGAATGGTCCAAGATCTTCTTTAGTTTTAATATTCTGTAGTTTTGGCCAGGCACGGTGGCTCACACCTATAATCCCAGCACTTTGAGAGGCTAGGGCGGACGGATCACCTGAGGTCAGGAGTTCGAGACCATCCTGGCCAGCATGGTGAAACCCCGTCTCTACTAAAAATACAAAAATTAACCAGGCATGGTGGCATGTGCCTGTGATCCCAGCTACTCGGGAGGCTGAGGCAGGAGAATCACTTGAACCCGGGAGGCAGAGGTTGCAGTGAGCCGAGATTGCGCCACTGCACTCCAGCCTGGTTGACAGAGTGACACTCCATCTCAAAAAAAAAAAAAAAAATCTACAGTTTGATTTAAATTTGTCAGGCTGGGATATCCCTAACCCCTGGCTATGCCCATCACCCCTCCTGTCACCCCCGCCATCCCCTCGCACAGACACCAGCTGCCCGGTATTTGGTGTCCCTGGCCTCTTGGGTTTAGTGAGGTAATTGTCACCGTGACTGTATTCTTTATTTCCCCGATGTCAGAGTGTGTATCTGTGTGTGTTTGAAGGGTGGGCAGGTTCCTGGAGAAGCCATCAGCTCTTCATGGGGAGGGACTTCCTTTTCCTTGTGTCTTCCTTGGCTCTGTGCCCTGCTCCAGATGGCCGTCACACCCTAGGCCTTGGGTTGGGCTCTGGAACAAGTGAAGACTGATAGGGGTTGGGAAGGGGAGTAGTTCCAAATGGCTCCAAGAAAACCAGGAGAGGCTTCCTGGAGGAGGCAGCATTTGAGATTGGTCTTGAGGGAGGGAGGGAGGCCTGGAATGCACGGGTGGGGAGTATGCAGGTACTTCTTTAGGTACTGGGGAGCCACAGCAGACTTTTTCAACTGAGAAATGACTTGACCACAGCTGCAGTTTGGAAAGAACCCCCTGGCATCAAGGTGAGGGTGGGCAGGAGCCAGCCTGGAAGAGGAGGAAACAGCAGCTGGGGAGCTGTTGCAGGGGGTTTAAGTGAAAAGCCTCGAGTGATAAGTTCGATTTTTTTTCTCATTGTTTTTTTAAGCAAATCTTGCCTGGCTGCCACAGGACCTGCTGGCTTAATAACTCCTGAGTTGAGGTTTGACAGGTGGATGCTAGGCTCGTACACCTTCCTTGTTCTGCCAAGACCCAGCCTATTTCAGCAGAAAGGCAGTCAGTGCCAGGAGCTCTGGGGATATTGGACACCCCCCAAGGCCAGGAACTGCCAGGCTGCAGCGTGTGCCTTGTGGATCTGGATTTCATTTCGACACAAACCCCAGATCGTGCTGCTAAGGCTTGGACCCCACACCCATCTCTCTGTTTGTTGTCTCTGAGGAAACAGGAAGACTTTATGGTTCTGAGGACATGTTGGCCTTGAGGAGGGGGGCATCTTCAGGAATCCCATGCCCAGATGGGATCTGTAATTGGACAGCTCTTGCCCAGGGAACGTCCAAACCAACCACCAGTTCATCCTCAGCTGAAGGAAGAAGCCCTCCTCCACTGTCTTTCAGCCAACAGCTCCCTTGGAACTTTGGGGGAACTTAGGAAAGGACAGGAGAAGAATCCTGGGGCGAAGAATAATATAATGTCTTGCCCACGGTCAGTAACTTTCAGGAGACATCACTCCCAGAAAGCTCCCCAAAGCCCGCTGAGGACATCCCTATCCAGCAGCCTGAATTTCCAGGCCTTGCCAGCCCCTTCTTCCTTCTTTCAGAATAACTTATCCCACCAGGTTGCCCATGGCTCTGTTTTAACCCAGATGCAGACTTGCTTGCTTCTGCTGCCATGAGGGCCTGTGCAGGGCCCACCCGGTGTTGCCACATTGGATCTTCTCACAGCTATCTCAGGAAGCAGACAAGGAGGTTGAGGCTCGAAGCAGTGCAGTGACTCTCCTGGGGCTTCTGGTGGCCTTAGAGAGGAGAGCTGGGGCTTGTGACTCGGGGGCGGGGTTCTTCCAGTCCTGTCCCTGCTATTTCCCTCCTTTCTCCTCCAGGAACTAGCATGGAACTGCTGATCCCTTTTTGTGGAGGAATTGAAATGCCAATTGTGTAACAAAGCTAAGGAATTCTTTCCAGGGATCACTGTTCTGCCCTGGAGGCTGCCATAATTCCCCATTGTGCTGGTGATTGTGAAGTCCTCAGCCTTGTCTTTTGGAGCTTTCAGGTAAGGTGTCCCATTCCCACACACATGCCTGGCTTCCTGTCCCACCAGCCATGCCCTGTCTGTCTGTCACAGGCCTGTACAAATGCCACTTCCTCCGGGACACTTTCAGAACCATTCCTGACAAAGCGATTTCCTTCTTGAATACCATTCCTATGCCACTGAGGTGAAGAATGCACTAAGCACACGCCACAGCCTTCTGCATGTTCCCTACAAGGCAGACGGGATGCAGATAAGAGAGGGGGCGCAGAGAGTGAAAACGGTGAGCCAGAGTAGAGCCATCTTTGTCCCAAACACCTCAGCACTCTGTGCCATGCAGCCAGCCCCCTGCCCTGCCTGGACTTCTGTTTCTTATCCTACCCCTCTGGCTTAAGGCTTATGACCTGAGTCTCCCACCTGGCCTCTTCCTTACCCGGGTGCCTTGTAATATACACCAGCTACTATGCTTTCCTCATACGATGCCATTTCATCTTCACAATAACCATAGGGTGGTGGATATCCCTAGTCCCATTTAACAGATGGGGAAACAGAGGCTCTGACAGGCCATTTGACTTGTCTATGGTGACTTGCCCAAAATCGCATAGCTAGAAGGACAGAACAAGGATTCGTTCATTCATTCATATTTATTGAGTGCCTGATATGTGTTGAACAAAACACATTTGGCCCCTGCTGTCCTGAAACTGATCCAGAGCCTGGACTTGGACCCCGCAAGGGAGCGCAGGGGTCCAACCTGAGGCTAGGAGACAAAGGGACCACATGCTTCCTTGAGCATGACTCTGGCTTCTTCCAGTGAAATATGGAGATTCATGTTTTCTTTCTGTGTCGTGGACACTCAATCCATCTCGTTTTCTGGCATTCAGGGCCACCAGTGGCTCAGGCTGCAATCCAATGGAGTCATTCTTCCTTCTGTTTAATCTTTAAAATGAGAGCCGAAGCACTGTTGATCACTTTCATGAGCTGCAGAAGATGATGGCAGCCTGATGGGGCTGTAATTTCCCAAGCTCCTCTCTTCTCTCCACTCCTGCAAATTGATGGGACAGGGCTATTTGCCTTCAGGGTCTGCAGGCTGTCATCCTGGTCATGCATCCCCAGTCGGCTCCCGGTTGATTTCCTCTCAACCTCTCCAGTCAGAGCCTGCAGGGGCAGGAGCAGGTCCATAGAGGAAGCCAGTCTTGTGCCAGCCATGCCAAAAACCTCTGTGTGTGCCGGCATTACTGTGGCCCGGGGTGGGGGATCCCAGAGGAACACACTGGGCTATCTGAGGGTTAATGCCTGGAGCAGGGGGAGACATTGTTGGGAAGACTTGGGAGGGGATGTCACTGTGGTCCAGAAACTACTCTGAAGCTTTGCTGGAGGTGGGGAGAGAAATGAAGGATCACATCAGCAGTGAATTTATGATGAGTCACACCCTGTGCTAGCCCTTTCCAGATGGCATCTCATTTCACCTCCATAACGACTGTATGAAGAAGACATTCCTGACTTCGTTTTACAGACAAGGAAACTGAGACAGAGGTCAAGCACCTTGCCCAACATCACATAGTCATTAAGCAGCAGGGCTGAGATTTAGACCCTGAGCTGAGATTCAGCCCGTGATCCTTCCACTGTACTGGTAAGGTGGTCCAGAAGCTTGGGGCTAATTCACACATATCAAAGTCCCAAGAGACATGTACAAACCGGAAAGTGGGGTTATTGGTTTATGGAACTGATCTACTTTCTCCAGGACCTAGAATATTCCTGGCCATCATGTTTAAGTTATCCATTGGTTTTCACTAGGCACAAAAACAGAGGGAGCAAAGTTATGCATTCTTGGGAATTATTTCACTGAGGCTGCAAAAAAGCCTGGTGAATTCTCCCAATTCCCATGCATGAGGTTGTGTGCCTGAGGGCCCTGTAGTGGGTGGGTGGGTGGCTTTTGCCAGCTGCTGCAGGAACACTGATAAATCTCACTACCTTGGTTTCCTTTTTTTCTTCTTCTGTAGATTCCTTCTAGAACTCCATTCTGGTTATCAGTTGCTATGTAGCAAAATAACCCAAAACTTAGTGATGCAAAATACCCATCATTGTTGCATGCACAAATTCTGTGGATCAGGAATTAGGGCACAGAGGAGATGGTTTATCTCCATGATGTCTGGGGCCTCATGTAGGAAGACCCAAAGGGTGGGGCTGACTCAAATGGCTGTGATCTAGAATCATCTGGAAGCTTCTTCACTCATGCATCTTGTGCCTCGGCTGGGACAACTATTGGGATCTCTCTCTCTACGGGTCTCAAGGCCTCCATGTGGTATCACCACATGGCCTCACCAGCACTGTGACTTCGGGCTTCAGGGTATTTTGGCAAATAATGATGGCTCAGGGGTCCTGGAGCAAACACAGTGAAAGACGCATGGACTTCTCTGAGCCAGCCTCCAAAATTACGTGGTGTCACTTCTGCCCTACTGGATGGGATTAAAGCCATGGCAAGTCCACCCAGATTCCAGGTGAGAGAACATGCGCCTTGTATTAGTCTGTTCTCATGCTGCTATGAAGAAATACCTGAGACTGGGTAATTTATAAAGAAAAGAGGTTTAATTGACTCACAGTCCTGCATGGCAGGGGAGGCTTCAGGGAACTTTCAATCATGGCAGAAGGGGAAGCAATCATGTCCTTCTTCACATGGTGGCAGGAGAGAGAAGTGCAGAGTGAAAGAGTGAAGCGGGGAAAAGTCCCTTATAAAACCATCTGATCTCCTAAGAGCTCACTCACTATCATTAGAACAGCATGGGGGAACTGCCCCCATGATCTAATCACCTCACATAAGGTCCCCCCTACAACATGTGGGGATTGCAATTTGGATTACAATTCAAGATGAGATTTTGGGTGCAGACACAGCCAAACCATATCAGGCCCATCTCTTGAAGGGAAGAATGTCAAGGAATTTGCAGCCATGTTTCAAAACCTCTGCAATTACCTGCATCGTTTGCACACTTTCTTCAGAAGAAACACAGCTGGACTTGTTCCTATGTGAATTTCCCTTTCAAGACCCAGCCTACCTTTCAAGATGATAGTTAATAAAAAAAAAAGTATCAATTATCAGACAGTTACTTTGGCCTAGCGACTGCACTAACTACTTCACGTGAGGAATGTGCTATGTCTTAGTCCATTCAAGCTCCTATAAGAAAGTAACTTAAACTGGGTGGCTTGTAAACAACAAAAGTTTGTTTCTCACAGGCTGAAGGCTGAAGAAATCCAAGATCAATGTGCCAGTAGATTTGATGTCAGGTGAGGGTCCCACTTTTGGGTTCGTAGACAGTGCCTTCTTACGGTGTCCTCACTTGACAGCAGGAGCAAGGCAGTTCTCCAGGGTCCCTTTCATAAGGGCACAAATATCATTCATGAGGGCTCCACCTCTATGACTTAATCACCTGCCAAAGGTCCCACCTCCTAATACCGTCACCTTATGGGGTGAAGATTTACATAGGAGTGTCTAGGGGACACAAACATTCAGGCCATTGCATGCGCTCATGTTCCCCATTTTACAGGTGAGAAGCCAAGGCTTCCAGCAGGTCAATAGGTTGCCCCAATCACTCAGCAAGGAAATGTCAGAGGGAAGAGCAATACCCAGAGCTCCTCATCTCCAGAGCCTACACCCTTAATGCCCTGTGCCCTGGCCCACCACGCTGCCTGTGAGTCTGCTGTGTCTGGTTTTATTGGCAGGACCTGGCTGTTTCCCGCAAGTCCTCCAACATCACTCAAGCTCCTGAATCTGTTAGAAGTTGGTTCCTCTCATTCTTACTCCCAGAAGGAAATCTTATCTCCATATTCTAGGGATACTCTCCTCTAGTGATGGCTACAACTGGTATACATTTGGCAGCTTACTAGATGGTTTCACTATAAAAAATGTATTATGGGGCTGGGCGCAGTGGCTCATGCCTGTAATCCCAGCACTTTGGGAGACCAAGGCGGGTGGATCACTTGAGGTCAGGAGTTCAATACCAGCCTGGCCAACATGAAGAAACCCTGTCTCTATGAAAAATATAAAAATTAGCCGAGCATGGTGGTGTGTGCTTATAATCCCAGCTACGTGGGAGACAGAGGCAGGAGAATCGCTTGAACCTGGGAGACAGAGGTTGGAGTGGGCCAAGATCGCACTGCTGTACTCCAGCCTGGGTGACAGAGTGAGATTCGGTCTCAAAAAATTAAAAAAAAAAGCATTATGAAGCTGCAATAATTAAAATTGAGAGCAACTCAAATTTATTTTCATCTGAGAACTGAATAAACAAACTGTGATAGAGTCATATAATGAAATATTACTCAATGATGAAAAAGTATGAAATAGTGGTACTCACAACAGCGTGGGTGAACCTCAGATGCATTATGCCGAGAAAAACAAGCCTGACTCAAAAGCCTATATACCATAAACATACTGTAGGATTTCATTTATATAACATTCTGGAAGGTAAAACTATAGAGACAGAAAAAACATCAGGACCTAGGGGTAGGAGTCAGCTATCAAAGAACTTGATAGACACAGTGGAATATTATTCAGCTGTAAAAGGAAGGGAATTCTGTCACATGTGACATCATGCGTGAGCCTCGAGGACATTATGCTAAGGGAAATTAGACAGTCACAAAAGATAAATCTCATTTACATGAGGTATCTAAAGTAGTCAAATTCATAGAAACAGAAAGTAAAATGATAGTTTCCAGGGAGCTGGGGTGAGGCGGAAAAAGGGAGTGGTTTAATGACATAGAGTTTCAGGTCTGCAAGATAGAAGGTTCTGGAGATCTGTTGCACAACACTGTGAATATTCTTAACACTACGGAACTGTATGTTTGAAAATCAAAAAGGTGGCATATTTAATGGTATGTGTTTTTAAAAAATCACAGTTTAAAATAAAAAAAATTAATTGAAAACAAAGACATGACAGAGTGTTTTTGTGGTGACAGAACTATTCTATATCTTGGTAATGGTGGTTTTCCAACTGTATGTGTTTGTCAAATTCGACCTGGCCACTAAGGCAGGAGAGTTTTGCTGTGTGTAAATTACACCTTGATAAAAGTGAATTTTTAAAAAGCAAAACCAGAAATGATCTGGTACAGGAATAGTCCACTCAAGCAATAATGTGTATTTCTCGAGTACTTGCTATGTGCTGGACACCATTCTAGGCACTAGTAGAACCAAGGCAACTTTCATGGAGTTTACATTTTTGTGAGAATGTAATAAAATGCAATGATCTTACAGACTAATGGAATAAAAGAGATACTGGAGAAATAGACACACACACACATATATCCATATCTATCTATCTATCTATCTATCCATCTATCTATCCATATCAGTTTAATAGAGGATAGAGGTGGCATCACAAATTATAGATGAAAGCAGGGCATGGTAGCTCACGCCTGTAATCTCAGCACTTTGGGAGGCCGAGGCAGGTGGATCACCTGAGGTCAGGGGTTCGAAACCAGCCTGGCCAACATGGCAAAACCCCATCTCTACTAAAATATGAAATTAGCTGGGCATGGTGGTGCATGCCTATAATCCCAGCTACTTGGGAAGCTGAGACAGGGGAATCGCTTGAACCTGGAAGGTGGAGGTTGCAGTGAGCCGAGAATGTGCCATTGCACTCTGGCCAGGTCAACAAGAGCGAAACTCTGTCTCAATAAATAAATAAATAAACACAAATTATAGATGAAAAATGGATTATTCCATTATTTCTAACTTTACGCTATATACCCAAACAAATTCCACATAAAGATTACGATGTAAAAAAAAACCTTTGTGTTGAAAATGTAAAAAACATAAAGAATAAAGAACATATAAATATTTACGTAATCTTGGCCTGGGGAAGAGCTTTCTAAGTATAAAATCAAAGGCAAATGCATAGAAGAAAAGATTAATCGATTTGACCACATATAAATTGAGCCACCTGACATCAGAAACACTGTAAATAAAACTAAATGTCAAACCACTGTGAGAAAATATTATTTGCAGCATGTATTGTAGAACAAGGATTAATATCCTTAATGCATAGTGTTATGAATTGAGAAGAAAAAGGCAAATAGTGTAATAAAAATGGTCAAAGGACATACAATCTGACACTTCAATTATTTTAGTTTTGTATTTCAACAATTTACAAAACAAGTAATAAATATAGTGGCCAAAAACATAGGAAACGTATCCAACATCACTAAAAATCAAAGAAATGCAAAGCAAATCAAAGTATAATTTTTTCCTGTCAAACTGAAAACAAAATTTAAAATCATAACCTTCAGTGTTATTGAGATTTAGGAACTGGCATTTCCATGGCCTGCTGGTGTCAGTGTAAGTTGATCGAGCCTTTCTGGAAGACAATGGAAGAATGCATATCAAAAGCCTTCAGGACAGTTGTTTATTTGTTGCCTCTCATCTTCATACCTCCTGCCCACACCATTTCTGTTCTGTAACGCAGGGGCTAGAAGTCTGCAAACTTCATTTTCCAGATACCTTGCTGGCTTCCAGTTGGCTAATGGGAGGCAATGGTGGAGACTGAATGGTGAGAGGAGGGGAGAAGGGACTCTGTTTTGATTTCTGACTGAGGTCTGCATCCCTCCAGCAGCAGCCATGCCACCTGCACCCCAAGCACCAGGCATGTGGTGCTGCCTCAGAGGTCAGTGCCCTCCTCTCAGATGTCTGAGCGGGGCCGCAGGCGCCCCCTGAGAGTTCCAAGCACAGATCTTGCAGTGTCCTGCCCTGAAGGTCTGAGCATGAGCCTTAGGGAGCCTCCTCCTTCACATGCCTAAGTTCTGGATGCACCATGTCTTTTTTCTTTTTTCCCCCAAACCTGGGAATGGCAGCTGCTTCTTGCAATTATTAATCTCTGGGTTACCTCTTCATCTTTTGCTTTCTATCTTGTCTCTTCTCTCTCTCTGTCTCTCACCCAGGCTGGAGTGTAGTGATGTGATCTTGGCTCACTGCAGCCTCGGCCTCCCAGGCTCAGGTGATCCTCTCGCCTCCTGAGTAGCTGGGACTACAGGCAAGTGCCACCACACTCGACTAATTTTTTTAAAAATTATTATTATTTTTAGTAGAGACTGGGTTTCGCTATGTTGCCCAGGCTGGTCTCAAACTCCTGGACCCAAGCAATTCGCCTGCTTTGGCCTCCCAGAGTTCTGGGATTACAGGTGTGAGCCACGACACCCAGCCTACTTTGCATCTTCTCAACACCTGCACAGTCAATTCCGTGTATTAAATCCTCTCTCTTTGAAAAGACCTCTGATTTTCCTTTTCCTGGCCAAATTCTGGCTGATGATACAGTCTGTATCTAGAAATTCTACTTCTAGGAACTTATTTTAAGAAAACAATCATGGATGTGTTAAAAAAAAATGTGACCTAATTTATTAATAGCAAAAATGTCAACCAAAAAACCCTAAAAGCCTGACAATGTGAGTAAGTTTTGGGTTTGTGTCCCCCAAACGGATATGTTGAAGTTCTAACCTCTAAAGCTTCAGAATGTGAACTTATTTGGAATTAGAATCACTGCAGACATAATTACTTAAGATGAAGTTGTACTAGAGTAGCATAGAACCTTAATCCAACATGACTAGTGTCCTTAGAAGAATTGAAGAAGGCCAGGCACAGTGGCTCATGTCTGAAATCCCAGCACTTTGGGAGGCCAAGGCAGGAGGATTGCTTGAGACCAGGAGCTTCAGACCAGCGTGGGCAACATAGCAAAACCCCATCTCGACAAAAATACAAAAATTAGCCAGGCATCGTGGCGTGTGCCTGTAATCCCAGCTACTCAGGAGGCTGAGATGGGAGGATCACCTGAGGCTACAGTGAGCCATGATGGTGCCACTGCACTCCAGCCTGAGTGACAGAGTAAGACCCTGTCTCCCCTCCCCCTCGCCCCCCCCAAAAAAAAAATTGGAGAAAGAAACACAGAGACACACAGAGAAGACAGTCACGAGATGATAGAGGCAGAGACTGAAATTATGCCGCCATGAGCCAAGGATGGCTGGCAACCCCAGAAGCTAGGGGAGTGACATGCTTGGAACAGATTCTCCTTTTGAGCCCCCAGAAGGAACCAATCCTTGATTTTGAACTGCTGGCCTCCAGAACTGCAAGAAAATGCATTTTTTTTTTCTTTTGTAAGCCACCCAGTTTGCAGTATTTTGTTATGGCAGCCCTAGAAAACTGATACAATGAGATGGGTTAAATAAATTATCATATAGTCACATGATGGAAAACATAGCAATGATGAAAATACGAAACAATATTGTGGAAAAATGTATGATAATATCAAACGATGTTCATGATGTGTTATGGTAAAAAATAAGACTACACAATTTGAGCCCATTTTTGGAAAAAAACAAAACCACCTATATGGTGAACAACAACAACAACAAACCTGAAAGTTTACACCTCAAGTCACAATAATAGTTACATGGGCAGGCGGGAAGTATTGTGAATGATTTCTATTTTCTTTCTTTTGATTATCTTTGTTTCTAAATTTTGTACACCGAGCACAGCTCATTTTTGAACATGGTTTATAAAAAAGTGCTTTTAGTCTTAGCAGTTTCTCTGATTCTTGCAAGGACCTTATGAGGGACTCAGCAGTTCTTGTTACACTTAATGTCCTATGGAGAAACTGAACCCCGCAGAGAGGGGTCAGGGAAAGGTACTTCCTTCCCATGCCATGATCAGAAGCTGAAAGAGAACTTGTTCAAATAAGAGTGGCAGCATTCCTTTCTCTCCTTGAGACCAAGCTCCATCCAGGACGTCTGGAGAGCAAGCTGAGTAGATGTGAGTATCCATGATAAATTATCAAAGATGTCATGGGAGAAACCATATAAATCTCTTGGTTATTTTTAGCACCCTCTGTTTCCACTGACTAACTCCACAGGACCTTAGGCAGCTTCCCAGGGACACTATTTTGTTATTTATTTATAATTTATTTTACATTTATGTTGTATTTTTATAAGATTTTCAAACATACAAAAGTAGAGAGAAGAGTAAGCTGCCCTGAGCCCAGCACCCAGCTTCAACAACCATCAAAATTTTGCCATGCCAGCTTTATCCCTACCCTACCCTCAGTTTCCCCTAGAGTATTTCAAAGCAAATTGCAAACTTGATGTCATTGCACTCATAAATACTTCCATGTGCATCTCAAAAAAGAGGGGAGTGTGTGGATATTTTCTTATTTAACCTCGATGTTATTATCACATCTAACAAAATTAATTATAATTCCCTAATATGGCCTGGTACTGAGTCCATAGTCAAATTTCTACTGGGGCCTTATTTGGGCTCACCTCATTGTCATAAACATCCAGCATTAAACCACTAAGGGGGTGGTGCTTCCCAAATAGCTGAGAGGTTTGTGTTGCTGACATTGCTCTTTCCTGGGGCATGGGGTTGAGTGATGGGTCTGTGATTGGAGAAAGGGCAGGTAGAAGATAGATGCTGCACAATTTGTAGAAAGAGAACTTCAAGAGAATGCTCTGACTCTGCTGTGTGACTTGAGCATGCTACTTATATTCTCTGTGCTGCTATTTCTGCTTCTGTGAAGTGTGGAAAATAACCAAAGCCAGTGATTTACCTGTTTATCCGCAGGCCCTTTTCCTGCCTTTCCCCATCATGTCTAGAGGGCAGCTTGAGGACCAGAGCTGTGCCCTGAGGACAGCCCTGGGAAGGGATGTGGAAGATCGGGGTTCTCACTGATGTTGTTGGTCCGCTGAGCTTACTGACCCTCGGACCACCTGCCTTGGACTTCCTGTTTTGAGGTGCAAATGTGTTCTCCAATGAAAAGAGTCAAAATCTGTAAAATGTTAGGTTTATTCTGAGCCAAATATGAGTGACTGGGGCCCAAGACACAGAGTTAAGAGGTCCTGACAACATTTGCCCAAGGTTGTTGGGTTACAGCTTGATTTTATACATTTTAGGGGGACAGAAATTACAGGCAGATGTCAATCAATGCATGTAAGGTGTACATTGGTTCAGTTCAGAAAAGCAGGACAACTTGAAGCAGGGTGGGCAAGACGGTGGGCTTCCAGGCAGATTCCAGGTGGATTCAAAGATTTCCTGATTGGCAGCTGGTTGAAGAAGTTGTTATTTAAAGACCTGGAATAAATAGAAAGGAGTGTCTGGGTTGATATAAGGGGTTGTGGAGAAAAGGTTTTAATTATGTAGATGAAGCCTCCAGGTAGCAGGCTTCAGAGAGAAATAGATGGTAAAGGTCTCTTATCCGACTTTAAAATGTGTCAGACTCTTAGTTAAATCTCTCCCAGATCAGGAAAAGACCTGGAAAGGGAAGGAGATTCTCTAAAGAATGTAGATTTTCTGCTAAGAGACAGCTTTGTAAAGCTATTTTAAAATATGTCAAATAAATACCTTTTAGGGTAAAATACTTTGATTTTTTGCAGGGGCTGCTATTTGTCATGTGATGCTATACTAGAGCCAGGTTGGAATTTAGTATCTTTTTGGTACAAGAAGTCTGTTTTGTCAGCCTTAAGATCTGTTAAGGTTAATGCTGATCAGTTGTGCCTGAATTCCAAAAGGAGGAGGGTATAATGAGGTATGTCTGACTCCCACTTCCCATCATGGCCTAAACTAGTTTTTCAGGCTTATTTTGGAACGCCCTTGTCCAAGAGGAGGGGTTCATTCAGTCATTTGGTGGGCTTAGAATTTTATTTTGGTTGGCAGTTCGCAGTTTAGCTAATCCGATGGAGGGCTTGGGTTATTACTTGCAGCCAAATGCATTTGATGCATTCATTGAGGTAAGAGACTTTCAAACTCTATTAAGGTGGCCTCAAGGGGCTTAACCAGTAAGAGGGTCTCCCCTTCTCCCTTTCCCTAGACTTCATATTCATGTTTATATCAGCAGTCTGTGTGAGACTGAAGAAAGGGTGCTTTTGCTTACAAACAGAGCAGCAATGCAGCTTGAGAGCCATTGACAGGAGACAAGCAGATGCCACCCCTAGGAGTGAAGAGCACCCAGGGCAGTGTGGGGAGGCGGAAAAGTGACTTCTCACACAGGTGTGGCCAGACTGTCACTCAAAGAATCTCTGGCACTTTGGGAGGCCGAGGCGGGCAGATCACTTGAGGTCAGGAGTTCAAGACAAGCCTTACCAAAATGGTGAAACCCTGTCTCTACTAAAAATTAACTGGGTGTGGTGGCGGGTGCCTGTAATCTCAGCTACTCTGGAGGCTGAGGCAGGAGAATTGCTTGAACCTGGGAGGCGAAGGCTGCAGTAAGCTGCGATTGTGCCACTGCACTCCAGCCTGGGCAACAAACCGAGACTTTGTCTCAAAAACAAAACAAAACAAAACAAAACAAACAAAACAAAACAAAAAAACCTCTGACATCTCCTCTTGTGAAGCCTGGGGTTGACACAGGGCCTATGATGGTTAATTTTACGTGTCAACTTGGCTGGGCCATGGTGCCCAGATAGTTGGCCAAACATTATTCTGGATAATTCTGGGAGGGTGTTTTTGGGTGAGATTTACATTTAAATGGGTGGACTTTGAATAAAGCAGACTGCCCTCCCTAATGTGCATGCTTTGGGGAGTGTGGAGGGGCATTCAATCAGCTGAAGGCCTGAGTAGCACAAAAGACTGATGTCCGCTAAGCAAGAGGGAATCCAGTAGCTGACAGCCTTTGGACTTGAACTACAGACTCGGCTTTTCTTGGATCTCTAGCCTGCCAGCCTACCCTGCAGATTTTGGACTAGACAGCCTCTGTAATCACATGAGCTAATTCCTTAAAATAGACCAATTTATATACACATCCTATCAATTCTCTTCTCCTTCTTGTTCTTTTTGAGACAGGGTCTTGCGCTGTTGTCCAAGCTGGAATGCAGTGGTGTGATAATGGCTCACAGCAGCCTCAAACTCCCGGGCTCAAGCAATTCTCCTTCCTAAGCCTTCTAAGTAGCTGGGACCACAGATGTGTGCCACCATGCCCAACTAATTTTTAAGAATTTTTTGTAGAGACAAAAGTCTGGCCATGTTGCCCAGGCTGGTCTCGAACTCCTGGCCTCAAGCTATTCTCCTGCCTCGGCTTCCCAAAGTGTTAGGATTATAGGCGTAAGCCACCATGCCTGGCCTGCTTCTGTTTTTCTGAAGAACCCTGACTAATACAGTGCCTATACTTGTAAAATTAAGTTGTTGTGATTCCATGGGTAAATCAAGGCAAAGACAGACCCTGGCCCCTGAAATTATCAGAGTCAACTATGTTACAAACCTAACTTGGGTCCGCCTTCCCGGTGCAGCAAACCCAAATACTGACATGCGGATTCACAGAGAGAGAAAGTGAGGCACTGCAGGATGCCAAGCAAGGAGAATCAGGCAGCTAAAGCTCAGGACCTGAACTCTCCTATGGCTTACCTGGAGGGGGTTTTAAAGGTGGGGAGGCAGCGGCTACCTGCAAAGTCATAAATCAGTACCTGGAGGCCATATATTGGTTTCACCTGAAAAGGTGGGACATCCTAAAGCAGGGACCCACAGGTATAGGTGGACTCAAAGATTTTCTGATTTGCAATTGGTTCAGGGGGAGAAATTTTGTCTAAAAACTTGGGGTCAGCATAAAGAAATGTTGAGCCCTGGCCTGTGGATGTGACTTCCTCCAGCTCCCTAAGGAAGAAATTTAGAACAAAGAACAGCAGTCAGGTTCATTCAGTCTTCAGCTCCCCCTTATCTGAGGTCTATGTGCCATCAGACAGCAGTTTCCATTTGATGGGGGTCTGGATTTCTGAAAAACAACTCAGGGACATAAGTTAAGATGTTATCTTGGCCGGATGTGGTGGCTCACACCTGTAATCTCAGCACTTTGGGAGGTCAAGGCGGGCAGATCACTTGAGCTCAGGAGTTTGAGATCAGCCTGGGCAACATGGCAAAACCCCGTCTCTTATAAAAATACAAAAATCAACTGGGCATGATGCCGCATGCCTGTAATCCCAGCTACTTGGGGAGCTGAGGTTAGAGAATTGCTTGAACCTGGGAGGCGGAGGTTGCAGTGAGCTGAGATCACACCACTGCACTCCAGCCTGGGTGACAGAGAGAGACTCTGTCTCAAAAAAGAAAAAAAAAAAAGAAAAAAGTTATCTTTAGTTTCCATAAGAAACTCTATTTGGTTTCCATAGGAAACCACCAAATATTTTGTGGTTCTAACTTTCTTGGCAATTATTTTAAACTATTATTACCTTCTTGCTTATCAGGTTGCTCATTCACTTCTCAGAGCTAGTGAGGTGCCTGGAATTTTCCTTGACGGAACTCAAGATTTTCCTTTATTTCAATGCTTAGGGTGGGGCAGGACTCTCGGGGAGGTCCCTGCTCTGTTTCAGCCAGGAGAGTACTTGGGGCTTGTCCTGGCTCTTCCCACTGGGCCACCTTGGTGTTTCCCAGAAGAAGGTGCTGAACAGCCAGCAGCCATCACCCAGGCATTGTGGGTATCTGGGGCCCGCAGGAGCCATGTGCCTGAGGATTCTCCTTGCCCAGGAACAGGGGACATGCAGGGTGAGTCTCCTCACCAAACCCCGACCAACTCTACTTTATGACTTGCTCCAACAGTGTTCTCTGACCATTTTACAGAAGGAAAGACTGAGGCTCAGAGAGCTTCTGCGTTATTCAAGGACACACAGCTGCTACGTGGCAGAGCTGGTGCAGAGTCGAGGTGTGCTGGCATCTAAAGATGATGTTTCCACTGTAAGTGCTGCCCTAGGTATCTGGCTTTGTCAGTCTGGAGCAATTGCTTTAATTGGAGAGTTTAAGACAACAACAATAACAACAGCAACCTATAATTCATTGAGAAAAACTGAACTGCTGTAAGAATTAAATGTCTCCTTGTTTATACATGCTTTGAGAAAGAGCCCCCTTGTGTGTGAATATGATGTAGCAAATTACAAAGTCATAACCGATGCAAAGTAATAACTGAAGTATGATTCTGTGGCTCACCATGAATTTCTTAACCAGAGTTCATTAGCATATTTATTTATACATTCATTCCATGAGTATTTACGGAGTACCAACTGTATACTAGACACCATGCTAGACGCTGAGATTACAAAGATCACAGCACAATTCTTGCTTTCAAATAGGCCTTATGGTGGGAAGACAGATCTGTGAGCAGATAATCCTGGCAGGGTCTGATATACATGAAGAGTAGTGTGGTCCTATAGGACAGCCTCGTTTTATGGCTGTTGTGGAGTTTATCATTAATAGCAATATTTTTTTCCTCTCAAAAGTGTCCTGGTTTGGTTGTTAATTATATGGTCACTTTAACAATGAAAGAAGCATGCACGAAGTCCAGTGGCAAAAAAAAGGCAACGATTCTTTTCATGTCCTCCTGTGAGCTTTCACACAACACTGGGCTGGGCTGCCCTGTGCAAATGCCGGAGAAGCCACCGTCTGACAAATGAGACATCATCATTGCATTTTTTTTGTTTCTTCTTTCTTTCTTGGTTTTTCTTTTTCTTTTTTCTTTGTGAGACAGAGTCTCACTCTTGTCACCCAGGCTGGAGTGCAGTGGCACGATCTCAGCTCACTGCAACCTCCGCCTCCCAGGTTCAAGTGATTCTCCTGCCTCAACCTCCTTAGTAGCTGGGATTACAGGCATGTGCCACCATGCCTGGCTAATTTTTGTATTTTTAGTAGGGACAGGGTTTTGTCCTGTTGGCCAGGCTGGTCTCCAACTCCTGACCTCAGGTGATCTGTCCTCCTCAACCTCCCAAAGTGCTGAGATTACAGGCCACCGCGCCCAGCCAGTTTTTATTTTTCTAACCAAAATTTAGGCATTGCCCATAGTTCATAGAGTCGAATGCTACATTTCATTGAAACTAAGATGATATTGATTGTAAGATGCATTATTATTTTATATACAAGCAGGAAAGAAAAGAATGCTGCCAGTTGTAAGTTGTCGCTGATGGTTAAAAAAATTAGTTTCAGAGATGTTAACATGTGAAAAATAGGTGTCTTAGAACCTATTGTGAAGTGAAGTGGTTCTATTGCGAAGTGAAGAATAGGTCTTAGAACCTATTGTGAAGTGAAGCTTGTTATGGAAATGGCAGTCCCCACCTGACACCTCTCATCACCACTTCCAGGTCCCCAGAGAAAAGCACTTTGAACTATTCTGGCTGATTTTCCATCCATTGGTTGGTATCTGTTGTCCATATCATTAATTTCATGTGTATGTTGCTAATTCTTGATTTTTCCATTTCAGATGTTATCTATTGACTTCTCCACGAGGAACATGAGGCTCTCTCTCTCTCTCTCTCATGCCTGTTCTCAGGTACATCTGCCACCCCACCCGACCTCGGCATGCTTCTCGTTCTTCTCAGTCTCTCAACAGAATTCCGTGATTATTGTGGTTATATCATCATTCAGGCTCTACATTACTATGACTATGTTTGGCTATTTACAGCTGAATATAGAATAGTGTAGAAATAAATAGACTATAGAATAAAATGGAATGCTGTAACTGTTTTCTTTTACTGTATAACGCATTATTTTCCCTAAAATTAATAGTTCTTGATTTTGTTTTAATTTCAGAGTGCTTCTCTGTACTTAATCGGTAATGTGTCCCTAAGCTTCTTTTAATATGTTTGAATACATCGGATATTACATCAGTTTAACCTTCCTCTTGAAGCTTCTAGAGCCTTCTGTGTTGCTCCAGCCTGCACCAGTTGCTGTCCAGGTCTACTGGGCAGCCATCTTCCTGGGTCTCCTTTCACCAGCATCGCGGGCAGCTCCTTCACCCCCTCTGCTGTGTTGGGATGCTGGCTCCCTGGATCTCACCTCTTCCTCTTTCTTGCTTACTCTGTTGCTTTAGTGGAGCATAGTTTCCTGAGAAGGGATGCATAGGCGGTATGATAGTTATCTACTACCGCCTGACAAATTACCCCGAAATGTAGTGGCTTAAAACTACAAATCTGTGTAATCTCAGAAAGTTTCTGCACTTTAGGTTGTGGATCAGAGTCTCTCGTGTGGCTGCAGTAAAGCTGCCAGCCAGAGCTGCAGTCAGCAGAAGGCTTGACGTGGGGCTGAGGATATGTTTCCAAGATGGTCACTCATATGGCTGTTGACGGGAGATCTTCATTATTTGCTGGCTGTTGGTAGAAATTCTCTCAGTTTCTCATCACAGCAACCTTTCCTCGAGGCTGCTTGAGTGGCCTCACAACATGGCAGCTGGCTTCTCCCAGAGTTAGTTTTTGCTGCATCACAAGCTGAATTCATTTCCTAGGCCTGCCATAACAGAGTACGACAAACTGGGTGGCTTAAAACAACAAGAATTAATTTTCTCACAGTTCTTGAGGCCAGAAGTCCAAAATCAAGGTGTCAGTAGGATTGGTTCCTCCTGGAGGCTTTGAGGAAGAATCTGTTCCATGCCTCTGTCCTAGCTTGTGGCGGCTGCTGGCAATCCCTGGCACTCCTTTGCTTGGAGAGGCACCACTCCTCCATCTTCACAAGGAGCTCTTCACCATGTTTCTTCTGTATCTATGTTTAAATTTCTCTTCTTATATGGACACCAATTGTTGAATTAGGCCCTACTCTAGTCCAGTATGATCTTAACCTGATTACCTCTGCAAAGACCCTGCTTCTAAATAAGGTCACATGCAAAGGTACCGGGTATTAGGGCTTGAATATATCTTTTGGGGAACACAATTCTGGCCAGTACATCTACCACAAGGGGTTTTTGTAAAAATTAAATTAAATACTATATGTTGGCAATTATTATTACTGTCATCTTCTTACCACTGTGAGAATATTAATTTTTGTTTTTGTTTTTGTTTCTTTGTATAGTCCTTCTTCTATATAGTTCTTGTATAGTCTTTCACCCTCCCTGTATAGTCCTTGTTTTCTCCCACTTACTTTATCTGTTTGTTTTGGCCTCTGTTAAATGTCTGGTGACCACTGTCTGGCCACTCACACCTAAGAGTGGGGACTGACAAGCTGGTTGGTGCTTAGTGTTCAGGAATAGGTCTTGTCCAAGGCAGGCTTTGCTTTGATTGGCCAAGTATTTCATCCAGGAACCCTGATATCTGTACCTACAGATATTTTCTTTCCAGCTTCTCAGATTCCCTATCCCTTACCTGGAAAAGGTTAATGCTAGTGGCCAGGATGCTCGGAGCCAGGCAGGCATAAAATCCAGGGATCTCTACCTTCACTATGCAAATTTTACCGAATTTGCCCTCGTGTTCTCCCTGGTGTCCCCAGTCCTACAACCTTCTATTTCATCCTCTTTGGAGAATAAACCTCCAGCCTTCTGTAAAGGTGGGGAAGATGGATCCCTCCTCCTCTTTTATAAATGCTGTCTTTATCCCACTTTCTAAAGTATCTGTGGTTGCCAGTGTTTCAGTCTTTGGGAAAGTCATTAGAATAAATTGGGTTGTTTCTTGGCTTTCTCTACTGCTGACGAAGGATTCCACCTTCTCGGATCTGCTAAATCAGTTAGCCCTCCTCCATCAACTTTTCAGATTCCAAACATTTGCTGCTTGTGCTTCCTTCTACGTTCTCTTTGTTTTTTGGGGGGTACAGCCTGGACAAAGGCTTAGAGGTTGAATGGCATAAAAACAGTGGCTTGTAATATGTGCTTAACATTGTTTAAGTACATCACATCTGTTTGCTCACTGAATCCCTACTCACTTCTATGGGAAAATGGGGACACAAAAGAACAAAAGAGGCAAACTAACTTGCATCAAGTGGCACAGTTAGGAAGAGGTCGCACCAGGATTGGAAGCCAGACAGCTTGGCTTGAAAGTCCACATTCTTAGCACCCCACCCCACTGCCACATGAAGTGTAGTCTACACAGGGGAGGAAGTCACTTCCTGGGGCCAAAATGTCTTTAAGAATGGACACTGTTTTAACATGTAGAATATCCTTGTAGATAATATTTTCAAGACAAACATAAGTACAGGGAACATCCTCATGAACTTTCAGGTTACTCTTAGGAGTCTCACAAACAAAAGAACTCTTGTGTCCTGTGTGTCCCTCCAGGCTGAGATGTCAGTTCCTTGCATGAATGCTTTGGACTCAGCTGTGGGTGGGGACAGCCCTGCCCACCACTTCTCTGCAAGATGTGCAAGATTTCCTCTTGGAGGCAAAGTGCCGTCTTACCCACATGGCTCTCTTGGTTCCTTAGTGGTGGGGACTGTTTCCTCTATCTCCCTAGCCCCTAGCACAGTGCTTGACACACAGTAGGTGCTCCACAGATATTTGTTGAATGCATAGATTAATGGTGCTCCCTCCCCATCTCTTCTCTCCACTGGTGATCCCATAACCAGGCTGACTGCCCCCACTACAAGACCTCTTCTGATATGGTTTAGATTTGTGAACCTGCCCAAATCTCACGTTGAATGGTCATCCCGAGTGTTGGAGAAGGTGCCTGGTGGGAAGTGATTGGATCATGGGGACATTTTCTAACCGCTTAGCACCATCTCCCTAGTGCTGTGTTGTGATAGAGTTATCCTGAGATCTGCTTGTCTAAAAGTGTGTAGCACCTACCTCTGCCCCCCTTTTCCTTCTTCTCCGGCCATGTGAAGATATGTCTGCTTCCCCTTTCCCTTCCACCATGATTGTAAGTTTCCTGAGGCCTCCCCAGAAGCAGAAGTCTATACAGCCTGCAGCACCATGAGCCAATTAAGCCTCTCTTCTTTATAAATTATCCAGCTTCAGGTATTTCTTTTTAATAGTGTGAGAATGGACTAGTACACCACCCGATGCACGCACATACTCAGCTGTTACTCAGGACAGCCAAGCCAAGTTGACTGGATCCTTACCCCGTTCCTTGGCTTCCAACCCTCTTGGCCTGGCCCCATGGCCTGGCCCCATTTCTGGCCCCCAGCTTGCTTCTTGGACATGAGGATGAAATGCAGCTTCTGCCTCTGAATGGCAGGCTCAGGTTTTAGCTCTCCCTGAGGCTAGTGGGGGATAGACTAGGTCTCATATTAAGGTACAGGCTGAGCCACTGTAATAAAGGGTCCCCAGATACAGTGGCTTATGTAAGATAGAGGTTTCTTCCTTTCTCATATAAGTCTGTAAATGCAGGCAGGCCTGGCAAACTATTGGCTTATCTTGAATGACTTGCTATAGTCAATGGCATGTGAGTGGAAGTGACAATGTTCCAGGAAAACCAGGCTGAAAGAGGCCTTGCAGGTTGCTGTTGCCCCTCCTGTTCTCCTGCTTTGCATCATAAGAAGCATCATCCCCAGTCAGCCTGCTGGTTCAAGGAAGGTGAGAGAAGTGGAGCAGATGCAGACCAGAGCTGTAGCTCCAGCCACCCAGCTGAGCCCAGCCAGAACAGCAGACTCCCAGCCAGCCTGCAGACACAGTGGAATGAATGCTTCCTGTTTTCTGCCGCGGAGATTTTGTTGTTATGACAGTGACAATCCAGGATGGGCAGGTGGTTCTGCTCCATGAAGTTGTCCGTGGACCCAGGTTAGCATCCACCCCACCAGCCTAACACATAGCTCCCATCTGTCTAAGGCAGTGGTTCCAGCCACTGGGAAGGGAAAAACCAAACAAGTATGGGGCATGTGGACTGACTTAAGGAAATTGACAGCACTTCTGCACATATCTCATAGGACTGAAGTTCATTACACAGCCACACCTAGCTGCAAGGAAGGTTGGGAAATACAGGCTTGTTCTGGGCTGAATTATGTCCCCCTCCAGATTCATATGTTGAAGTCCTGACCCCCAGCACCTCAAAATGTGTTTGGAGACAGGATCCTTAAAGAGGTGATAAAGGTAAAATGAGACCATTAGGTTGGGCCCTAATCCAATGACTGCTGTCCTTATAAGAAGAGGAGATTAAGACACAGACATGCACAGAGGGAAGACCATATGAAGACACAGGGAGAAGACGGCCACCCGCAAGCCAAGGAGAGGCCTCAGAAGAAACCAGCCCTGCCAACACCTTGATCTTGGACTTCCAGCCTCCAGAACTGTAATAAAATCAATCTTTGTTGTTTAAACCACCCAGTCTGGGGTACTTTGTTATGGCAGCCTGAGCAAACTAATATAGGCTATCCCTTGGCAGCCATGTTCCCAACTAAAACTAAATAAAGAGAAGGGAAGAAGGGATAATGGGGGCGGCATCTGTCTCCCACAGATTCTCACTCGTGAACCTGAACTAGCACATCGCTTCCACCTTCCCAGTCTGGTAGGTCCCCAACCCTTGTGATGTGGGAGCTCCAACGTGTACCTATTGGCTGCTTACCTAAATCAGAATTGTAATTCTCTACATTTCATTGTATATATTTACAAACCTTCTAAGAGGTCCATAGGCTTCTCCAGGTTATGGTCAGGAATCTGTGGTGTGTTGTATCCTTCCTGGGCCATTGGCAGGCCACGTGCTTGAGCATTGCTCACACTATCTTTAATTCAGTGCCAGAACTCCACTTACAGACGCCTTCATAATTCCACCTCCATCGTCTTGCAGCAGGATTGGGCAGAAAGCGAAGTTGAACTCTGATGCAGCTGCCACAGAGAGCCCAGCTGATCCTACTAGGGCTCTGGAGCTGGGATTGCCAGATGGGCACTCCACATTGAGGCAGGGGCTTGGACCTTTGGCCCTCCACAGTGACAGGCCATAGAGGCGGATGTAGCATAAGTCAGTTTCCTTCCACTGAGGGCAGCTCCTGGGGAGGGGCCCCTTGGTGACCTGCTAGCAGTCAAAAGTCCCGGCAGCTGCAAGAATGAGTTCCTGTGCCCTGTGGTGGACTCCAGACACCATCGTAGCCATGCCAATTCCAGGTCTGACCGCCCTAGCTGACCTGTAATTTTCTTTGTGTTCTTCTCTGCACGCCTGTGCCGAGCTTTGGCCAATAGCTCCAAGAGACTTGCATGTAGATACCTTGGAATTTTGAGGTGAGGTGGGGTGGGCTAGGATGAGTCTCTCTTTTGAAAAGCAGATCCCTCTAAGTTTCTTCCGAAAGGATTCCTGCTGTTTGGAGCAGGGTGTGGATGCTGATGAGGGAGTGTAACATCTCCGAGAAGATTGGCCGTGCTCGGGGGTGCTGAGTGATGAGTACAAACCTCATTCCATGTTCCCCCTCAGGGAGACTGGACTTCTATGCACTGGGCTCAGGGAAGGAATGGGGCAACAGGCTGTCTGCCAGCCAGAGCAGTCTAGGCAGAGGCTTTTGCTCTCTTCTTGGGCATCCCAGACACTCTGGGCTCTGCCATTTACTTCCACTTGAAGGCATTCTTAACCATCGCTGTGCCATGGGCCCCTGAACATTATGCGCTAAAGCCTATGGATCCCCTCTCAGAGTAATAAGTGCATAAAATAAAATACAGAACTGGCCGGGTGTGGTGGCTCATCCCTATAATCCCAGCACTTTGGGAGATTGAGGCAGGCGGATGACCCCAGATCAGGAGTTTGAGGCCAGCCTGGCCAACATGGTAAAACCCCATCTCTACTAAAAATACAAAAATTAGCCATGTGGTGGTAGGCACCTGCAGTCCCAGCCACTCAGGAGGCTGAGGCAGGAGAACCGCTGGAACCTGGGAGGCGGAGGTTGCAGTGAGCCGAGATCATGCCATTGCACTCCAGCCTAGGTGACACAGTGAGACTCTGTCTCAAAAAATAAAATAAAATACAGAACTTACAAAAGGTAAGTGCATAAAGTAAAATAAAATACAGAAACTTACAAAAAAACCAATTTTATTGGAATAGGTATGTAAAAGTGTTGTATTTAAACATATTTATAATATAGAAACACATGTGCTTCTTTTTCAGGTCAACAAGATAAGGCAGCAGGAATCCATATCTAACAGTAGCTAATATGATTGTAATATCAAAGTAGGGATGAACATAAATGGTATTCTGTGATATCTGTGATAATTACAGGGGAATCTAAAAATATTTATGATTTTTCTTGGGTTCAGAGTACTACTGATACTACTGTGCTTTGTTGCCTATGAGATAGCTTTCCCTATCCAAGTTCATAGACACCTCTGAATTCTAACTGCAGACCCCTTAGGGGTCCAGGTTCAGAACCCCTGTTTAGTGAATTATGAGCCAGAAGAAGCTGAGTCAGCCTTGGAGCCAGGAGCTGGACTTTGCAGCCAGCAGCATCTCCTTGCACCTCTCGGCAGCTGCAGGGCTGGTGACTGGCAGGAGCAGTCACTTGGCATGCCTTACCATACGGCCTGGGATTGATAATTACTTGTGTATCCACCCATCCATCCCTCCATCTGTCCATCCATCCATGCATGCATTCACTCAACAAATGTTTATAGAGCATGACTCTGTGGGTTCCAGGCTGATGGAAGAGAAACACACAGAGAAATTACAGTCGAATATTGTGCTTAGAGAAACATGAACTGAGTGAGGCAGAAGCAAGGGTGGGGCTGGAGAGCACCCCAGGTAGAGGGGACAGAGTGTGCATGACCTGCAGGTGAGAAAGGGCCTGGTATGGCAGAGAAACAGCATGAGAATACAGTGTGGAAGTGGCGATTCTGGGGTAGATCATGAAGGGTGGTGCCAGTTAGGTTCGGGGGCACAGATTTCACCAGCCACTAAGGTTTTCAAACAAGGCAATGACACACTCAGCTTTACAGAGGCAGGGGTACAGATTGGAGAGGGGAAACACTGGAGAGCGGAACACTAGTTAGGAACTTTGGAACGGGCCAGGCAGGAGATGATGAGACCAGAACTTAGGTCTTGGCCAGTGTTGGAATTCATGACCTCTAGGTCATGGGGGGAACAAGGGAGACTCCCCAGCTCTCTGAATTGGAAACTGGAGGCTGCTCACATCAGTAATCCAGACTCGGGACATGGGGACAGAGTAGGGAAGGGAAGGAGATAATGCATTTGGCTTTATGCAAACCCCTGTAGTATGCTGTGTGGCCATGTTGGGTTGGGAGCAGCCTCCCTGGGACTGGAGATTCAGGAATCATCCCTGCGTTTGAGTCTCATTTCCCTGAGGAGGGGAAGGAGGGGCAGCAAGTTGCCATGGGCCCCTTCCTTGATGTGCCTCTCAGTCCTGACCAACGTGTAGACAGGGCTGCAGATGGTTATGCCAAGCATCCGCTGGGTAGGATGCTGAGTGTGAGCGGCTCATGGGGTGACATGCAGAGCAGAGCACAGCTCAGCTGTGAGTTATGGTCAGAGTTGGCCAAGCAGAATGTCATGCCGGTGCCGAAGGGATGTCCCGTGTTTACTGGGAACATGGGAGACAATGGCCTCATGAGTACGTAAGAGAGCACAGACAGTGCAGTGAAGAATCCTGCTTAGCTGCGTCCCCAAGGATGACCAGCTGGACTGTGCGGCAGATGGGGGCCATGGAAGGCATTTGAGCAGCGAGAAGGCCAGTCATACTTGTGCTTTGGAAAGATCTCCATGGATAGTTACACGTAGAAGGTGAATTGAGCTGGTCTGGTCCCGAGGAGAAGGGAACAGGTGTTTGACCACTATGAACCTTATGGTACATCTTGCCTGGAGCCAAAATTGAGACAGGTTGAGCTGCAAGGAACAAAGATACAAATAGATCTGCTGTGGAGGGGACTTGACTGTTTCCCAAGAAGTCCCTTGGGACTGCTCTTTGTTGGAACAGGCGCAAATCCAAGAGATTAAAAGGAGGTGGTGGCTTGTGGGTTGAGTCAGCATTAATGCCAGTGAAATACAGCCTTTGAAGTCACTCAGTTGATCTTTCATCTTGAAAGCTCCTATAAAACCAGAGAATTAATGGCAAATCATCTAAAAACAGCTCAGTAGCTCTCAGAGCTTTATGTCGGCCTTGTCCTCCGGAAGCCAAGCTGTAGCTGTGGTAGTGACCACTGATGCATGGGCTCAGCTTTCCAGAAGCAGGGAGCGGTGCAGGAACATCGCTCCTTCAGTGGCCTCTGCTCCGCTGCGTGGTTGATGTATTTCTCAGGTCTTCCTCATAGGGGCGACTGAATGTGTTTGTGCCGCAGATTAAGTGTCTTTCTCCAGGGAGTTTGTCCTCTGGCACTGGCAGACGCATCGCCTGCTGAGAGAGGAGGTGTGTTTGGGCCAACTTCAGGAGGAGCTTTGGAATCTGCTGGGCTCCTCATTTCATAACAAGCCCGAGCTTCTCTGGGTTTCAGTTGGGGGGGGCACTGCCAATAGGGAAAAACAGACAGACAGAGAGAGACCCAAGAAGGAAAGAGACAGAGACACAGAGAAGCAAGGGTGGGGGCTAGAGGGCACCCCAGGCAGAGGGGACAGCTTGTGCATGACCTGAAGGTGAGAAAGGGCCTGGTATGGCAGAGAAACAGTGTGAGAATACAATGTGGAAGTGATGAGTCTAGGGGGGATCATGAAGGGTGGTGCAAGTCAAGTTCAGGGACACTGATTTCATCAGCCACTGAGGTTTTCAAACAAGGCAATGACTCGCTCAGCTTTACAGAGGCAGAGGTACCTCTCTTTGGGTCTCTGTCTCTAATTTATTATTCCTCTGTCTCTGTAGTTCTATCCCTCTCTGTCTGCGTCTGTCTTTATGCTGGTCTTTACTTTGCCTCTCTCTTCGCACTGAGTTCTCTCTTTCTCTCTCTCTTTTTTTCTCTCGCTCCCTGTGCGTGTGTGTGTGTGTGTGTTATGTGTATGTCTGTCTGTGTGTGTATGTGTGTGTCTGTGTGCTTCCCTGCTCTTTCTGGGTCTGTCTCTCTATGTCTTTCTGTCTGCCTGCCTCTCTCTTATTTCTAAGCCCTGGTATCTGTTTCCCTCTGAATCTTGCTGTCAGCACATCTCGAAGTGCTGAGTTTTTGCTGCTGCTGGTGGTGGTGGGCACATTAATTGGGAAACCCTAGAGCCCCCTCTTGGAGGTTCACAACATGTACCGTTGCCTGTCAGAAGCACTGAAGCCCTGTAGAAAACAACCTTTTTTGTTCTTGTTTAACTCTGTGCTTTCCATCTTATTTGTTTGGCCACAGAATTATTTTCCCCCCAAAACCACCTTACTAGCATCCTGTGGAATCATCCTTAGCAGCATTGGCTGATGGGGATTCTGCCCTGTGTGTGGGCTCTGCTCCCCATTTCTGTCTGTCTAGCCTTTCTTTTTCTTCCTGCTTCTCTGTATCTCTGTCTCTTTCCTTCTTGGGTCTCTCTGTGTCTCTCTGTTTTTCTTCTCCATCTCTCTCTCTTTCTGTCTCTCTGCGTGGTCTCCCTGATTCTTGCTTCCCTATCCCTCTTTCTCTTTCTCTCTCTTATTTCCCCTGAAGCCAGGGTACTGTAGGGGTTCTCCGGCATTCCAGGGGTCCCGGCGCTGGGAGGCGAGGTGTTGAGCTGTGTGGCTTGGAGCGAGGCGGGAGTGGCGGGAACTTTTCCGTCAGGAGAGTAAGTGAACCAGAGGATGGTGCCGCAGCCACCGAGTGGTCTTCCAAGGCCCGGGTGGGAGGTGCGGCTGGAGGGACGTGGCCAGCCCTGCTGCAGGACGGGAGAAGTGCCTGAACCCCGCTGACCACCACAGCTACCACCAGGGATCAGCCCCCAGGCCACATCAGCTGAGGACTGCTATGAACATAAATTAAAAGGAGAGAGGCGTGAAAAGGGGCTTTGAAAGTACTCTGTCATTTGGTCTTCCTGTCTGTATTTTTCCTTCTTCTCTCTCATTTGTTTGCTCTATCATCTCCTCTCCTTATCTTCTGCCTGAGGCCCTACTTTCCTTCCCTTGATCTTCTGAGCAAGAGGCTAACTTCTGAGTGTTTTCACAGTAAGGCCTGGCGTTTGTTCGATGCTTTAGATGGCACACCAATAACCTTTATACACACTGATGTGGCCACACGGTGAGTGAGCAGTCCTGCTCCCATTTCACAGATGAGAAAACGAAGACCCAGAGGGAGGTTAAGGGACTTGTCAATATCGCATAGGAATAACAAAGCCCAGGCCTGCCAATGCCAGTCCTCCTTTGGGCTGCCCCATGGTGCCCGTGAACTCCTCTAGGGCATGGCCTTTATTACTGATGTGCCACTTTACAGTCCTTCCTCCCTGTTCAGGTCAGTGCTGATATGACTTCTGGCCAGGACTCCTCCTCAGCTGACACCAGAGCACCTCGGGTTTCTTGGGCTCACTTGGTTCCGGCTTCCCGAATCCCCGTGCTGCATCAGAGCAGCACCTGGCAGAGACAGGGAGCTCGTACCTGGGCCCTGGCAAGTCCTTTGCTGATCTGTCTTCTTTTTCTCCAACCTTCGCTCGGTTATGCCAGGAGGAGCTGGAGTGAAGGAACTGGCCCTGATAAAAATCTTTTTGGATCCTGGAACACTGACCGTCAGCGACTTTGGCGGCAGATGAATTTCCAGTCCTGTCTTACGTAAGGAAACGAGAAGTTCATATTTCCCAACATACCAGAAAACCATTCCTCAGCCGTCACCTGCCATCAGTAGGGGCAAAATGAGGACCAGTGGGTGGAGCAGGATGGGACTGGAGGAAGGGCTCACAGTAGACTTGGCCAGTGGATTCCAATAGTTAATGGCTGTGAGGCTCTGGCAAGAACTGGCACCGAGCCAGGCACAGGGAACATATGATCTCAATCCTCACAGCTGCCCTGGGAGGGAGGTCTGCTGTTCCCACTCTATAGAAGAGGAACCTGAAGTTTGGATCCCATATCCAGAAAGCCCCAAAACCGAGAGTGTCTGACGCCAACCCTTACCACGAAGCAACCCTGCCTTGGGAGGTGATGACTCTCTGTTACGGGGGCTCAGTGAGCTCTTGCTGGGTGCTGTATGAATGGTAACCGTGACTCCGGTCTCAGGGTCTTGAAGACTCTGACCACTCTCAGACCACCCACATGGCCAGTGCCCAGGCCCTGCTGTGCCATTGGCTGTGGGGAGACAAGAAATAACCTGGCATTTCAGCAAGGGTCAGAAGGTGCCACCTGAGAAAGGAAATTGAATGACTAGGACATAGCATTGAAAGGTTGTTTGTCAGGGAAGATCGAGGAAAGCCTCAATGCCTATCAAGAAATGTCTAGATGAAAAAACAATAGCTCAGCAACTCAAAACCCTAGGGATCTCTCTGAGACTGACAGGGAGAATAGTCCAAGAAACATCATTTTGTGATAAAAAGCAAGCTGCAGAATAAGATGTGCAATGGGATATCATATATGTGAAGAGATACACACAAAACACAAAGCCTTCTATTTCCACATGTAGTTATACATGCTTGGCAATGCATAGCAAGAGGTCTGGAAGGAGACACCCCAGACTGACAAAGCGGTGTCCTGCAGGGGAAGGCCAGGAACAAAATGGGAGCCTAGGCATAGGGTGATGGTGGAGGGTATGGTAAAGGAGTTCCTTTGATTGATTTATACTGTTTGAATTGCTTACAGCAAAAATACATTATGTCCTCCTTAGGTAATTAAAAATAAATGCATAAGTAAATGAAAAGAAAGTGCAAATCTGCTTTGTGGATCATAAATACATGGAGTGGTGACTTGATCTGATTAATTGTTGGACTCAGCCAATAAATATTACAGAGAGAGTGTCCTCTGGAACAGGCCTTATGCTAGGGGTGGAACTGCAGAAATGAAAGATGGAGACTCCGATCCCAAGGAGCTTAGAATCCAGTGAGGAAGGTAAACGGCAAACCCAGAGTGAATATCCTAGGAACTGTGACAGCCCAGGGAATCACATAATCTAGCTGGCCTGGAAGATTCCTGGAGTCTATGTCTAAAAGGTGACATTTGAGTGCGGATCTGAAGGATGATGTATGTCCCCACATTCATGTGTTAGAAACTCAATTCCCAGTGTAACAGTATGGGGAGCTGTGACCTTTGGGAGATGATTGAGTCATGAGGCTCCAGCCTCATAAATGTGATTAGGTGCCCTTATAAAAGGGCTTGACAGAGGGAGTTTGCCCCCCTTTCACTCCTTCCATTCCCTCCACCATGTGAGAACACAGTGTCCCTCCCCTCCAGAGGATGCAGACACAAGGCACCATCTGGAAGGGCAGAGCAGCCCTCGCCAGACACCAAACCTGCTGGCGCCTTGATCTTGGACTTTCCAGCCTCCAGAACTGGAAGAAAATGAACTTCTGTTCTTTATAAAGGACCCAGTCTCAGGGATCTTGTTATAGCAGAACTGATGGATGAGACAGATGAGTAGCAGCCTGACTTGGAGATGGGAACACGTCCTGGCAGATGGAGCAGCAAGAGTTGCTATTGCCTGGCGGCAAGTCCAGAGCCGCCTCCAGTGGTCATGGCCAGGCCTCCCATCCAGCTCTCCTTCCTCCTGGAGCTGACATCTGGGTGACAACGTCCACCTTGAGATCCGTGAAGACACCCAGATTCTAGTCTGACTCTGTTCCCTCCGCCACGTAATCTCTCTGATCCTGTTTCCCATCTGGAAGAGTCGGGAGGGGGTTAATTCCTGCCCTGCCAAGTTTCTAGGATTATCATGAAGATCAAGTGGGATAATGCCTAGAAAAGAGTTTCATAAACCAAGAAGCACCAAACAAATATTATTTAGATTGCAGTCTTGCTTCTAGAAGCTGAGCCAGTTGCCTAAACAGAAAAATTAAATTTACGAAGAGGATCTGAACTTTCCCTCTCATATCCCCAGGCCTCCATTAACCATGGAGAGGCAAAACCTTCTTGGTCTATCTCCTTCTAGAGAGGTGATGGGTGCAGGAGAGAAAGAGGGGAGGGTGTGAAATAAGGAGGAGATGGCTTCATCACAGCCATGGATCATGAGGACAGTTGTTCTTTCCAGCTAGTCTGTGTGTGGGGTCAGGCCAGGCTCAGACCCAGCTTTGAAGTCACCAAATAGGATTTTCTTTGCTCTCAGATTTGGTTGTTTTCCTTTTTTTTTAACATCTTGCCAAGGAAACCGGCTCTTGGAAGATTCTGCACTACTTCCACCTTGCAGAGAAGGGTCTGGGTCTTTTTCTCAGGTGCCCCCAGTGCTTACGTGGCCGTCATCCCCTCTGGTCCTCCGTACCCTGGGATGCAAGCAGGAATGCCACTCAGAGCTCCAGGGGCCTTTACCAAGGATCAGACTATCAGGTGAAGGGAGGAGAGTTGACCAGCATGGAGCAGATAGGGGTGGTATTTAGTAGGAATGGTGGTATGGCATTCTAAGACTGCTGAGCTTGTCCAACTTAGCTCATTATGGATTTCCATTCACAGAGTCTAAGGAGTGGTCCCTAAAACCTATAAACAATGCTGTCATCCCAGAGAGCAACCCACAGTGGTCTGAGTGGGACCGTCAAGCTTGAGTGTGCCTGCCCTTCGTGTACAATGTTAGCCTAAGAAACTCAGGTTTGTAATTTGTCAAGAAAAAATTGGAAGGCAGTTGAAGAAAACTCTATCATAAGCTAAAGCCTTGGCAGTTGTATCCAGCTGAAGGTACCAGGGAGCAGTGTGGATGGTAGGAAACTGAGACAAAGATCCAAATACCTGGGGCCCTAGCTCATGGTCTGAGGGTGTGGGGCGGGGATACAGACCTGTAACAAAACAGGATGGATGTTGTAATAGCAGATGTGTTCAAGGGGCTCCAAGAAAACCCTCAGGTTTGATGATTTGCTAGAGGGACTCACACAACTGAGAAAAGTTGCTGTATTCATGGTTATGCTTTATAACAGTGGAACAACATAGATTAAAGCCAGAAAAGGGACAGGGTGCATAGGGTGGAGGCCAGGAGAGAGCAGGGACAAGCTTCCAGTTGCTGTCCTCCAGGGGAGTTTTACAGACAATGCTTAATTCATCTAGGAACAATGTGACACCACACATGGAGAGCTACCAACAACGGAAGCTCCTGAGCCTCTGTGTCCTGAGCTTTTACTGAGGGTTGGTCGTGTAGGCATGGCTGACCACCTGCGTGGCTGACATTACTTAGTCCCCACCCCCTTCAGAGTTCAAACAGACACGTGTAGCTAGAGGCCTGCACCAGCAATCTCACTGTTAGCATGGACTATCTGGCATAGGCCCTGTATTAGTAAGGGTTCTCTAGAGGGACAGAACTAATGGAAAAAAAAAAATATATATATATATATATATACACACTCCCATATATATATGGGAGCTTATTAAGCATTAACTCACATGATTACAAGGTCCACAGTAGGCCATCTACAGGCTGAGGAGCAAGAAGAGCCAGTCTGAGTCCCAAAACTGGAGGACTTGGAGTCTGATGTTCAAGGGCAGGAAGCATCAAGCACAGGAGAAAGATGTAGGCTGGGAGGCTAGGCTGGTCTAGTCTTTTCACGTTTTTCTGCCCGCTTTATATTCTAGCCAAGCTGGCAGCTAATTAAATTGTGCCCACTCAGATTAAGTGTGGGTCTGCCTTTCCCAGCCCACCAACTCAAATATTAATCTCCTTTGGCAACACCCTCACAGACACACCCAGGATCAATACTTTGCATCCTTCGATCCAATCAAATTGACACTCAGTATTAACCATCACAGGCCCAAAGACACTATTATCAGGCAAGATATTCTAAAGGCTTACAGGTTATCTCCTAGGAGCTGGCCCGGGGACAGATATCTCTTTGGAATGCATAGGGTGTGGATAATCCAGGTCTGCCGAGCCAACACTTTACTGCACAGCAAAACTCCAGAGAACTCATGAGGAGCCTGATTTATTTGTGACTGTGGGTAAAACTAGGTGGGAAGAGTGGGCAGGAGAGTAACCGGCCTACCTAGTATGATGTCTACAGTGTAATGTCTGGCAGGAGAAGGTTATTTACCCAGAACCTGGACAACATGAAACTGAGGGAAGACTGGGAGCAGAAAAAGCAACTGGGAAGGCCAAAGCTCATCCATTCATGGAGAGAAGGTTCAGTTGGTCAAATGTTGCACAAAGAGGTTGTGTAAGATAAGGGGCAACCAGACGGGGGCTAAGCAGCACAGTACAGGTGGCCATCAGTGGCCCTTGGCATGGAGAGCTGGTTGCCAGGGTGGGGCTCCAGCCCAGAGACAAAGCAAGCTGGAGTAGATCATCAGTCAACTAAGAGTGGCTAAAGGAACCAGAAGCATTTCACAAAAGGACAAGAAGGAAAGTCTCCTCTTATGTGTTTAAATGTCTCCTCTTTTCTTCTTGTCTCTAAGGCCATAACTCAGAAATTAAAATAAGACTTTGTCGTTTCCCGAGATGTGAGATGACACTGGGGAAAGCAGGGTACCCTCAAAAGAGACCTAGGGCCCCATTATTTTTTAAAAAGGCAAGGGGCCTGTGTTGAACCACCTCTGCTGGTTCTAGCTGGTCATGGCAAAGAGGGAGCTGATGGAATGAGACAGGACTGGTACAAAGGAATACAACCAGGAGGGAGGTTTTGGCCCACGTAGAAAATTACTTACTAACAACTAGAACTTCTAAAGATAGGCAGGCTGCCTTGCCTGGTAGTGAGCTTCCTGTCATTGGAATATGCAAGGTGGCTGGGTGGCCACCTGCCACTGATGCTGTGGAAGGAATTCTTGCTCTAGGAGGGAGAATGAACTAAAAGGAGCCACTCTTCCTATACTCTCCTCAGGTGACCTCATCTAGTCCTGCATTAAAAACCTCTTCTATGTTCAAAACTCACCAATTAAAAACTCCAGACCAGATCACTCCCCTTGGCTCCGGGACCTTGTCAATCTCCTCTACTGACTGTCCTGTACCTAGGAAATGCCTGGCACATAGGTGTTCAGTCAATGTTTTTGAACAATTGGGTGAACCTCAGCCCTCTCACTTTTCTCCTCCCTTGGTTTTGCACAATTACCACTTTGGGCAAGCAACCTTCCTTCTGTGAAAAATGGCCCTATGAATCTTACACCAGCTGTGCCAACTTCACCCTTCCCCACTACTTACTTCTACCCCACCCCTAGAAGTACTAAGGACCTACGGTGGATAATCTGTGTTGCTTACCCTTGTTCAGTGCCCTGCCATGTTGCATGCCTGTCACCCTCTCCCCGACCCTGTGAGTTTCTGGAGATAGAGGGTTGGGTATGTATTACTGCATACCTGACACTTTGCCCAGGCACTGGCATAGAGCAGGTGCTCAGAACCTGAGTATTGCAGCAGACTGTGGGTTTCTTAGCTCCTATCTTAGGTGGAGCTTCCCCTCCCCATGCCTTCCACGAGTAGAGTATGTATTAATGAACTAGCTCTTCCAATGCTAGGAAATCTATTTCACTTTAATGAAATCCAATTAGTGCCTCCACTGTGGAGCCCTGGGCTCTTTCAGACTAGAAGATGCTGAACGAGAGGATGCCTTTTCCTGTAACCCAGATGTGTCTTTCCCGCCTCCATCTCCCTTCCAGGAACAACACTGCCATTTTTCAGCTTCTTTTATCTCCAAATGTACATCTGTTTCCAACATTTCCCTGTCTCAGGATTCTTTGAGTGTTACTCTGCAGAATAACTTGAGGACGGTATTCTTTCACTTTTCATCCACTTACTCATTCTCCTGTCCACCCACATATCCACTCACTCACCCTTCCTTCTGAACACTCATTCATTTACCCACCTGCTCTCCCAGAGACACATTCCCAGCCGGGTGCAGTGGCTCATGCCTGTAATCCCAGCACTTTGGGAGGCCGAGGAGGGAGGATCACGAGATCAGGAGATCAAGACCATCCTGGCCAACATGGTGAAACCCAATCCCTACTAAAAATACAAAAATTAGCTGGGTGTGGTGGCCTGCACCTGTAATCCCAGCTACTCAGGAGGCTGAGGCAGGAGAATCCCTTGAACCTGGGAGGCAGAGATTGCAGTGAGCCAAGATCGCACCACTGCACTCCAGCCTGGCAACAGAGCGACACTCTGTCTCAAAAAAAGAAAAAAGACACATTCCCCCAATCACCTCTTCACCCGTCAAACCACCCACCATCTATCCATCTCTTTATCTACTCATCCATCCATCAATCCATCTGTCCATTCATCCACTTATCCATGCACCCATCCATGCATCTCTCCTCCCATCCTTCCACCCATCCACTCCTGAACCCTTCCATCCATCTGTCCATCATCCATCCAGCCATGCATCCATCCATTCATTCAGGCAAACACACCCAATAAACTTTTCTTTGAGAGCCTACTTTATGTGAAGTCCTCTGCCTGGGACTAAGGAAACTAATGAACAAGATTCAATTACTCCCCTGGAGAAGCTTCCAGTCTAATAAGGGAAAACTGACACACAGTGTGTGGTTAAGAGTATGAGCTCTTGCATTAGAAAAACCTGGGGTAAAATACCAGCTCTACTACTTAGCAGCTCAAGAACATGGACAAATTGCTTAACTTCTTTGTGTCTCAGTTTCCTTGTGGCAAGTAATACTCAACTCATGAGTAATTGTTGTGATAATTAAATGGAATAATTCATGTAAAGTGTTTAACCCGAATCCTGGCATATATTAGGTGCTCCACAAGTGATCAATAACATTGTTACTTATAATATTATTCATTACTTGTGATATTATAGTATTATTAATTCCCTCATATGCTAATTAAGGGATTTGATTGCTTATGAATTTCATAATTAATTTACACACCCAATGAATATTTTTTGAGTATCTACTGCATATCCTATCCTGTGCCAAGCTCTGTGCTCTTTTGGAGATTAGAATCTTATTGTGCAGATGAGACACATACACTAGAAATAGCTCAATAGTAATGATAACCACAAGAATAACTATAATAATAATGACAGCTAATGTTTATTGAGAGCTTATTATATGCTAGGTATTGTTACAAATATTTTACATAGATGAACCAATTTCACGTTCATAACAATTCTGAGACAGCACCTATTATTTACCCAATTTTACAGATGAGAAAATCAGGAAAAGGACTGGTTGGGTGTCTTACCCAATGTCACAGAGCTGGTATGTGGATGAGTTGGGATTTGAATGACATTATCTAAGTTCAACAAAACAGGGCTCAGTCAGAATGTCATAGTAATGTGCAGAGGGAGGTTCCTGCAGGCAAACTGCACGGAGAAGGTGAACACACGGAGAAATAACTTCCTCATGGAGAGGGGCATTTGATATACTCCTTCCCACATGTGGGCTGTGGACAGGCTGCAACAGATTCATTGTTCTCAAGCCCCAGCCAGACCCACCGAATCAAAGCAATGAGGGAAGAACCCAGGAATGTGAATTCTAAGCATAAGCTGCCATTTGCTAAAGCTTGAAAAACACTGCTCTAATGTTGAAAGTAGAGTCTCATCCCCAACTTCACCACCCACCTACTCCCTCTATGAAGTCAAGCATATCATTTAGCTTATCTGGGACTCAGTTTCCCTTATAGAAATTAGGGATAGTAATATTTGCCTCTTGGCACTGTTATAAAAAATGAGCTAATATGCGTGCCAAGCTTAGCCCATGGCTGGATAGTGGCAGGAGAGAGAATACAATGCTTGGGTCTTGGGTGCAGGAGGTAACCCGCCTTCCATCAGGTGGAAGGAAGTGTCCTCTGCAGTGGTAGAAGGGGAGTCAAGGGCAAGAAAAGGTGCTTTCAGAGTCTGAGGATCCATGGTGGGCTTTGTGTTGAATTCACTGCACTTACCTTGGTTTCCAGCCCTTCAAAGTAACTGCTGAAACTTAAGCACTCACACTTGTTCATCTGGGAGACTTACACAATGGCTTGGTTCTTGGGAATGTTCTTCCAGAATGACTACTTGTGGTAAGTGGCAACGTGTGCTTAGGATCTGATAGGAGCTCTTTGCTCACACCACCCTGGAACCTACATGTCATCTGTGGCTGGTTCCCAGAAGCACCAGCTTGCCATGCACATTCCTAGTGAGAATGGAAAAATCCTAAGCCCTGCAACCAACTGAATGGACACCCTCTTGACCAAAAGTAATGCAGCACTAGCAAGTCCCAAAATTGGGGCTTAGCTCAGAAGGGTTCTTGGCTTCACCCAGGAGGGAACTCGGGGGAGCCAGTGGTGTTAGACAGCAACTTTTATCGAAGAGGCAGTGCACAGAGGTATTGCTCCCTGCACAGCCGGGCTACCCCCTGGGTAGTGTACCCAGAATCACAGCTAAGAGACAGTTCTCCAGTCATATTTATATGTGCTTTTAATTATATACAAATTAGGGGGCAGATTATGCAAACATTTCTAGAAATAGGATGATAACTTCTGGGTCATCAGGTTGTTGCCATGGAAAGGGGCAGTAACTTCTGGATGTTACCATGGCAATGGTAAACTGACATGGCACATGAGTGGGCGTGGCTTATGAAAAGCTGCTTCTGACCCATCCCTGCTTTAGCTAGTCCTCAATTTTGTCCAGTGTCCTAGCCCCACCTCCATAGTCGAGTCCTGCCTCCTGAGTTGAGTCCCACCTTCTACCTCAAAAGGATCTCAGAGAAACCCCAAAAACTGAGCTCCTAGTCCTGACATGCCTCATTCTCCCCCATCCCTTTTGTGGCTTAGACACAACAACTGACCAGCATGAATGTTAACACAGAGACCAAAAGACTGACAGAATGGACTCGTTGTGGCAATAAGATAACAAATTATAAACCAGACCTAAGCCCATGCCAGGTGAGGGTTAAGTCATGAACCCCTACGGTCACAGAATAAACTATATTCCAATAGTCACAAGTTTCCCCCTTTTTTTCTTCAGCAGCTAAACAAGCACTGGCTTGAAATAAGCAATATGGAAGGAACGGCAGCTCACCCACCAGCAGACACTGACTGAGCACCCAGTTCCACCAGGCTGAACTGCAGCTTTGATTAGACAAGAGACTGATTTGTCCTGATAAGAGACAAATGGACCAACCATGGACTCGTTTTGGTCAGTTTACAGAGGCTGTGCACCAACTGCCTTCATGTCTCTGCTTTATCTTTTAACACACAGCACCTAATTTCAATGCATGTAAATGTTGCCTTCACCCCAAAGTGAACATAAGATGCATGTAACATGCATGCTTGTTCGGTACACATGCATCAGAAGCCCCTTTGTGAATATTCATAGCTCCTCCTATAACCTATTGAATATGTATATTTGGACACCTTCAGCATAAATCCCTGTCTCATCCTTTTCTCCCTTGAAATGCCTGCCTTTGGGGCTCTATGGATGCTGCACTTCCCAGTCTTCGAGATGACCAGCCCACAGGATATAACCCTTTATAAGAAATAAAGTCCCTGGCAGGTGTGGTGGCTAATACCTGTAATCCCAGCAGTTTAGGAGGCTGAGGTGGGAGGATCACTTGAGCCCAGGAGTTTGAGATCAGCCTGGGCAACAAAGTGAGACCCTGTCTCTACAAAAAATCAAAAAATGAGCCAGGCATGGTGGTGCATGCCTGTGGTCCTAGCTACAAGGAAGGCTGAGGCAGGAGGATCACTTGAGCCCAAGAGGTCAAGGCTGCAGTGAGCTATGTTTGTGCCATGGCACTCCAGCCTGTGTGACAGAGTAAGACCCCCCTTAAAAAGAAAGAAAGATGAAAGACAGAAAGGAGGGAGAGAGAAAGAAAGAAAGAAAGAAAGAAAGAAAGAAAGAAAGAAAGAAAGAAAGAAAGAAAGAAAGAAAGAAAGAGGGGAATGAAGGAAGGAAAGAAGGAAGGAAGGAAGGGAAGATTCCTTTCTAAATTGATAACTTTGTGATTTTTCAGTTGACACTAGAAAAGCCTTTTCACTCCCTTGTGGCTTTGTAAATAGCAGGCAGTGGTGTTTTAGGATGCAGCACCTGCTTCTGCTGGGTGAGTGATGAGGTCTTTCTAGCAAAAGGGCTCTCTCTGTCTCTCTCATGATCAAGGGTCACTGTAACAGCTGATAGATGAAAATTTATCCATCTGTCACCGTGAATGTCTCTGTGAGTGAAGAGCTCGCTGATCTGCCAGCAACTCCTGGTAGTCTGTCATTGTCTTTTGACTGAGACTGGGCGAGGGCAGCTTTTGGCAGGTGTCTGGCCAAGCAAGGGCACTCCATGGTGGCATTTGAAGCTTGAGTCAGTCTGAATTTGAAGCTTGAGTCAGTCTGAATTTGGTCAGGGAAGCAGAGCTTCTGTAAGCGATAGTGGCATACAGGGTATAATGGAGGAGGTGAGGCTTACTGAATGAGGGAGGAGTTGGGGGCTGGAGCTGGGGGCAGAAACAGCCATTGACCCCTGAGCCTGAAGCCTGAGCCTCAAACCCCAGCTCAGTGCAGTAACCAACTGTGGAGTACCCAGAGCTCAGGCACTTCTGGTAGGTGATTAAGTCATGAGGGCTCTGTCCTCATGAATGAGATTAGATGCCCTTATAAAAGGACTTGAAGGAAGGAGTTTGCCCCTCTTGTCCTTCTGCCTTCTGCCGTGTGAGGACACAGCACCCCTCCCCTCTGGAGGATGCAGCTTCAAGGTGCTAACCTGGAAGCAGAGAGCAGCCCTTACCAGACAACAGAATCTGCCTGTGCCTTGATCTTGGACTTCCCAGCCTCCAGAACTGTGAGAAATAAACTTCTGTTCTTCATAAATGGCCCAGTCTCAGGTGTTTCATTACAGCAGCACAAAACGGGCTAAGACATCATCTCACAGTTCTGGAGGCCAGAAGCCTGAGATCCAGGTGTGGGCAGGGTTGCTTCCTTCTGAGGCTGTTAGGGAGCATCTGTGCCAGGCCCCTCTCTCAGCTTCTGGCCATCTTTTGCATTCCTTGGCTTGTGGAAGCATCACCTGATCTCTGCCTTCATTGTCACATGGCTGTGTGTGTGTGTGTGTATGTGTGTGTGTGTGTGTGTGTCCAAAAGTCCTCTTTTTAAAAGGACATCAGTTATACTGAATTAAAGGCCCACTCTATTCCAATAAGACCTCATTTTTAAAATTTTGTTTTTTTAATTGATATGTCCTATTTTACATAGTTATAGGGGTTGTCATTATATTTTATTTTATTGTAATTAGACCTCATCTTAACTAATTACAAGAAATCTATTCCCAAACAAGGTTACATTCTGGTACTAGGGGGTAGGACTTATGAATTTTGGAGGGGACACAATTTAACCCATAAAAGAAGGGGATTTGGGGAAACATTGTTCTTAGCCTTAAATGGGTGTAGTGGTGACAAGATGACAACGGACAACCCCAGAGCTGGCAGGGATGTCTCCCCATTGAAGCCTTCATTCGCTCCTGCACTCATTCATGGGATGTGTACTGAGCACCTACTACGTGTCAGGCTCTCTGTTTCATATTTGAGATGCAAAGGTGAGTTCAGCCTTTTCCCTTCAAGTGTCCTGGGGGTGAGTGACAAGTCAACCAATAAATTATAATTGGTGGCAGAGCATTTGTGGGCACACAGAGGGACAGCTTGCTTGGAGACCAGCGATGGTGTCCCTGAGGAGGGGCCTGGCAAAAGGAGCTGGAGCAGAGGGCACAGAGAAGGGAGGAAGGGCACTCCAGGTAGAGCCACTGCCCTGTCCTGGGATGGTACATCCTGCAGGCCAGCTCCTGTGGAGGGCACAGGAGGTGGGGGGAGCACAGGGCTTCAGAGTAGAGGGCACACCTGGGTATGATCCCTGAACCCCAGTCCCCTGCCGAAGACGAGGTGGGAAGACGGGACTTTTACACACACACCCACCACCCTGGGCTGCTCCCTGCATCTCCACATTTTAAAGATGGGAAAGCTGAGGCTTAGGATGGAAGTGACTTGAGAGAGGTGGCCTGCAAGTGCAGATGGCCAAGACGAGTGGCCAGCAAGTGCAGATGGCCAAGACGAGTCATTCAGGCCCCTCTGGCTTGGCAGGGGTGGGGGTCAGTTGTGCCGAAGCCCTATCTCCTTTCATAGTGTGGATATGTTCAGAGCTGGCCACCCTCTACTCTGGATCTACAAGGTCTGCCTAGGTGGCTCTCTTCTGCCACCATGGGAGTCTCACCTTGGTCCCCAGCACCTGGCTCAGCATCTGGCCTAGCAAACTGCGGATGCTCAGAATTGTTGAAAACCAACAACAAGAACGCAGTTGCCTTAACCACAGCCTCGCATCTTGCTGCTGTCATCAGGGAGTTCACAGGACCTTGCTTGTGTTCGGCAGGCCTTCTCAAATATTTTTGAATCCCTAGCTCTCATACTTGTACAACTTAGAACAAATTTATAACTCCCATCTTATCGTCTGGACAACAGGTAAGGCAGGGAGGAGGGGGTTCTCTCAATGCTGCAGACAAGGACATGAGTCTAGAAAGGAAAGTCCCTTGTCTGAGAACAGGCCTGCAGGACTCTCGGGGAGGCAGCCAGGGTCCTCTGCCCTGAAGCCACGGTCAGTGCTAGGGCCCAGACAGGTGAGGTCAGGATCCCATTGAGTGGGGTAGGGGTAGGGAGAAAGCTGTGTCACTGGTTGAGTGGCCAGTGCATTGGGTTTTTCCATAAACAATTTACTTGTAACAAAACCTCAGCCAGGGGTAGGAGGGGAAATGCACAGGGCAAGAAGGATGGGACAGGAGCTCAGCAGAAAGATGCAGGAAGCCCAGACTCTGGAGGAAGCAGTGTGGATGCCCTGGGGCATGCAGAACTGTTGGGGCATAAGAGGTTTGGGCATAGGAGGTTTGCAGGGCTGTGAAGGACACAGGAGAGGTGTACAGAGCTGAGGGGGGCACAGGAGGGGAGTTCAGAGCTGAGGGGGGCACAGGAAGGGTGTACAGAGCTGTGGGGGGTACAGGAGAGGAGTACAGAGCTGAGGGGGACACAGGAGTGCAGAGCTGGGGGGGCCCAGGAGGGGTGCATAGCCCTGAGGGGGGCATAGGAGGGGTATACAGAGCTCAGGGGGGCACAGGAGGAGTGTGTAGAGCTGAGGGGGGCACAGGAGGAGTGTACAGAGCTGTGGGGGGCACAGGAGGGGTGTGTAGAGCTGAGGGGGGCACAGGAGGGGTATACAGAGCTGAGGGGTACAGGAGGGTACAGAGCTATGGGGGGTACAGGGAGGTGCAGAGCTGAGAGGGTTTCAAGAGAGGTGCAGAGCCAAGGGGGCACAGGGGTGGATGAACAGGGCAGTGTTAAAATGCACAGCAGACAAGCCTCCTGCAATTGGACTGTGGTGAGGAGGAGGCTAGGGAGGCAGCGGGGATGACCCTGAGGTCTGTGTAGGGTGTACGGTTTTATTGACTGCCTGGGGGCCTGCTGGCAGCGAGATCTGGAGGGTGAGTAGAGGGTTTCATTCTGGACATGTCACATTTGAGAGCCTGACATTTCACTTAGAATTCTTCTCTGCTAACACTCCTTTACTATCTGCCACCCTCCTTCTGTAACCCACAGACAAAGTGCAGACTCCTGGGGGTACCCGAGAAGATTTCCACACAGAGCCGGGCTACATGCACTCTAGGACAGCTCGGGGTTGAAATGTACTCAGCAAGGACCAGGGAGCCTCCTTAAGGAAAGGAAACAAAATTATGAATAGAGAGTTGGATATGATTAAACCTCAAAGGGAAGGACTCCACATGAGCGAGGGGCTGAAGTTTGAGCAGTGCCAGCCAGCTCTGCCCCCTCCCGAGGCTGGCGGGGCCACCACAACTGTTATTGAGCCTTTTGCTCACCCTCCAGGCCTTTGCTTGGCCATTCCCTTGGCCTAGAATGCCCTCTTCATCTCTTCTTCCCTGGCTCTCGTTTCCTCAGCCTTTAAGATTCCAGCCTGGACTTTGTCTCCCAGGGTACCTTCTTCTACTCTCAAGATGGTGAAAGCTCCTGATATGGTTTGACTGTGTCCCCACCCAAATTTCATCTTGAATTGTAACTCCTACAATTCCTACTTGTCCTGGGAGGAACCTGCTTGGAGGTGATTGGATTATGGGGGCAGGTCCTTCCTGTGCTGTTCTCGTGATACTGAAGGAGTCTCATGAGATCTGATGGTTTTAAAAATGGGAGTTCCCTGCACAAGCTTTCTCTCTTTGCCTGCCGCCATCCATGTAAGATGTGACTTGCTCCTCCTTACCTTCTGCCATGATTGTGAGGCCTCCCCAGCCATGTGGAACTGTAAGTCCAATTAAACCTCTTTCTTTTGTAAATTGCCCAGTCTTGGGTATGTCTTTATCAGCAGTGTGAAAACTGCTGATACTGTGACTAATAGAGCTCCCCTCTGGCCCCCACAGCCCCCAGGGCTCTCTTCCCTCCCAGCTCCTCTCACTGTTTTCCTGTGTGTCCCCTCTTCTTAAAAAGGGGAGGAGGGGGCTACATTTCAGTAGCTCCCAAGCCCAGGGGTGGGGCCCCAACACTAGCAGATGATGCTTAATTCAGGTGGGTTGAGTGAGTGAGTTGGTCCCGCCCCTTACTCCCAGGGGGTTTGTAGCAGCCAGCAGGGCTGCCCTCCCTGGTCAGTGAGGTGCAGGGCCTGGGGTGACCTGAGCCTCAGAGACCAGCCACAGCTGCCAGTCCCTGCCCCATGAGAGTGACAGTCCACTGAGACTTTTCTTCCCAAGGTCAGGCTTGGGGACTTGGCAAAGTTGAATTGTTGTTATGGTGGGGGTAGAGGGTAGGAGCCTTTAGTGATCTGAGGGAGTAGCTGGGACTCTACTCAGAGCTAACCCAACAACATAGATAGGGAGACCTGGTTCAAGCCATCTTCTGCCATGTGACCTTGGGGAGGTCACTTAGCTGTCTCATCTGTACTTGCAGGGTAATGTGAACCACTGTCCTGTTGAGACAGTCCATGGAGATGACAATAACAAAGGCTCTTGGTGACTCACAAAGGTTTCTACAAATTCGAAAGCTAATTCAAGAGTTCACACTTCAAGGCCAAGCATGACGGCTCATGCCTGTAATCCCAGCACTTTGGGAGGCTGAAGTGGGAGAACTGCTTGAGGCCAGGAGTTCAAGACCAGCCTGGGCAACATAGCAAGACCCTATCTCTATAAAAGTAATTTTTGTTTTTCAAAAAGTTCATTTTCTAAAGGGTTTGGCAAAATGAAACTTTCGAGAGGCAAAAAAAATGAGCAAAGGATTCTGCTAATATTTTAAAACTCATTTAAAAAATATGTTCCATGTAAAGAGAGAGAATTGGAGAGCTGCTTAATTTTTCAAAAGGGCTCCTACATAAGCAATCTCACCCATCACCTCCCAGAGCCCTGGAGGGCTTAGTTATCCCTGTTTTATAGATGAGGAAACTGAGGCTCAGAACTGCAGTGTGACTTCCTCCAGCTTTAGACCCAGAGGTGGAGTCCAAGCCTGTTGGCTTGGATTCAGGTCACACGGCATCCTTGTGGGTAGTGATGGAGAAAGGGGGAGTAACAATGGGGTACCACTCTGTTCTATCATGTTCTAACCTACAAATGAGGCAGGAGAATAGGGTCTAGAGGCAGGGAACCCAAGGTCATTTCACACTGACTTCCTAGAACTAAATTGAAAGGAAAACCCTAACTTTCCACTCCTAAGTAACAAAAGGACCAGAGGCTACTCCCTTTACAAGCCCCTACCTTTTCTGTGAGGCAGATGGAAAATTGAAAATACCTCTGATTGGTTGCTTTTTGCAACCAATCAGACCTTTGCCTAGGAGTGTAACTTTGTAACTTCACTTCAGCCTCTAATTAGTTGCAGACAGACAGATTGCGAACCAAGTCTTCATTTGCATAGAAGTGCAACTTTGTAACTTCACTTTAGCCTCTGATTGGTGGCTTTCTGCAACCAATCAGATGTTTGCATGGGAGTATGACCTGTGTAACTTCACCGATTGCGGGTCACCATTTCATTTACGTGAGGTGAACACCAAGTGGCCAGTGGGAGACCTCTAGGGGGTATTTTGACCCAAGAAGATTTTGTATCTGGGGCTCCTGAGCCTCTGCTTAGCCCACTCCCTCATTGTGGAGTGTACTTTCACTTTCAATAAATCTCTGCTATTGTTGCTTCATTCTTTCCTTGCTTTTCTGTGCCTTGTGTCCAATTCTTTGTTCAAAATGCCAAGAACCTGGACAACTTGCAGTCAAGACCCTCTACCGGTAACACAAATGCCTACCAGGCTGTTTTGCTCAGTGCTGGGACAAGTGCCAGGGCCTGGGCCTGCCTGGTGGACGAAACGTATCCTTGCCCTCAACAGGCTCAGTCACAGGCAGAGAGAGTGTGAGGAGACAGAAAGGAGAGAAGAAACTAAGTCCCCAAGGGGAAAGGCAGGAACCTGGGTGTCCTCAGGCTCACAGAGCCAGGGCCTGGCCCCTAAAGGGCATTGGTACTTTCTGGGAAAGGAGCAGGAACATCTATAGGTGACAATGGCTGGCACAGCAGGTGCACACATTTGGGCCCAGTCTATCTCAGGACACTCAGGTGGAAGGCAGAAGGGCAGCCCCGAATTCTTCCTTTCCTCATTAGGAACTGTCTTCACTGAAATCTTCCCCATCCCTCAAAGCCCACCAATGCCTCCTCCTATAATGGCACCAGATTAATCTGGTTCAACTTTGTGTAATGAAACAGTGAGTTGTTTTTAAATTGCCATGGATCCCCAGGTTGAAAGTCACATAACCTGAGAATGTCCAGATGAACCAAGGGTGGAAGCTAAGTGCTCAGGCCAAGGAATAGGACTGAATTAAGCAGCGGACACCACAAGGCGGGATCTAGAATCCAGTGAGATCAAGCCCTCGTGTCACCCCATGGCAGGATCCAGTCATATCATTTCTCCCAGCATCACCTTATCGCAAGATCCAATCAGATCATTCCTCACTACTCTCTCACTATAAAATCTCCCCCAACCACCAGCTTAGGGAGACAGATTTAAGCTTGACTGTCGTCTCCTTGCTTGGTAGCTTTATGTATTGATCTGTTTTCATGCTGCTGATAAAGACATACACAAGGCTGGATAATTTACAAAGAAAAAGAGGTTTAACGGACTCACAGTTCCACATGGCTGTGGAGGCCTCACAATCATGGTGGAAGGCGAAAGGCACATCTTATGTTGCGGCAGACAAGAGAGAATGACAACCAAGTGAAAGGGGGTTCCCCTTATAAAACCGTCAGATCTCATGAGACTTATTCACTACCACCAGAACAGTATGGGGGGAACTGCCCCCATGATTCAATTATTTCCCACTGGGTCCCTCCCACAACACATGGGAACTATGGGAGCTATAATTGAAGATAAGATTTGGGTGGGGACACAGCCATATCCTATCACCTTGCAATCAACTTTTTTCTTTCCAAAAATCCAGTGCTTCAGTGTTGGGCTTTCCCTTGCACGAGGCAAACCAGACCATTTGTTGCTTGTTGACACTCCCCCAAGCAGCATTCCCAGGTTCCCTGCTGGCAAGACCCGCCCTTCTTCCAGTTCCTAGGGCAGGCCATTTGTGCCTTTTAAGGCTTGAACTCCAGCCTGCATGGCATTGCCTCCCTACAGGTCTCTAAGCCAATTCTGGAGGGAGGTTATCTGTGTGATTCAGCTCCTCCAGCTGCACCTCCAATCCTTTATTGGAGTGGACCTTTCTTGAGCTTCTATGTGGCACTTGACCAGCTGCTCTCCAAAGATCATCTTTAATGCCCGGAGCTCTGTCCGTTTTGCAGATGTGGTGATATTGTGCACCGTTCAGATCCCAGGCTTTGAAATCAGAGTCCTGGGATAAGCCTCATCTCCAGGTGGATGGGCAAGAGCAGGTGGCCTTGCACTGGTCACAGAGCCTAAGTCTCCTCATCTTTGGTGGGGCAACATAAGTGCCCACTTCCTAGGCACTGTGAGGGCTGAGATGAGGTGCCTGGCATACAGACCACAGGCCATCAGCAGTAACTATGACTGTTGTCGGGAACTGGGGCTCCGAGTAGGTGGTGATAAAGGCATATTCAGCGGATGGATTCATGACTCTGCAGATGTGTCTTAGCCTTGAGCAAACTTCTTGCAGCTGGAAGGAGGTGGGTGTCAGGGGAAACATTTTCCTCCCTGAGAAAACTTGATGATACTAATTGGAATTCAGATGGTGCTAAGCTGCTAGGCTTGGGGGAGGCAGGCACGAAGTCATCCGCCTTCTTGTTTAAAGTGAGTTGTAATTCTCCAGGGGTTGAGAAACCAGGCGCTTCACTCCAGCAGGGAAACAGGCACGTGGGTTGGTGGAGCCAGGCCAGCTGAACACCCCTGCCTAATTGGTGTCCCTCTGCTAATCAATACCTGTGAGGGAGGTGGACGGGACCCTGGGGATCCACGAGTTGCTGCTGGGAGCCTGGCACAGTGCTGGGTTCCTGGGGAAAAACAGGAACCTCTACTCTTGGGGCTGTGAGGAGGACACATGAACCAGCCCCCTCCAGCTCCAGTTATGATCAGAGATGAACAGAATTCTGCCCAGAGGTGCCCTTCTCTCCCCAGCAGTAAAGAATGAGGATCCTAGTAGCTAGCACAATTTTGAAAATGCGTTTGGGCATGAGGCGTGATGGGAAAAGGTTAACCACTTTCCAGCACAATATGGATGTGGGGGTTGTGAGTGAGGGGAGGCGTGATCCTTCCTAAGAATGGGAAACAGTCTTTCCTCTAAAGGATTAAACTAAACTCAAGATCTGTCTCGGAACAGGAGGGCTTCCCTGGTGGGACCAGCCTTGCCTGGGGGACCTCATTCGTACTCATGCCTGGCCTGGGCCCTCCACCCACCCTCAGGAGCCTGCATGATGCTGCAGGGGCCAATAGGCCAGGACCCTTCTGCTCATGGGATGCTGAAAGCAAGCCCCTGAGCCACCTGGGTTAGCAGAGGAGAATCGAGCAGCACCTGGTCAGGGTGGGCGCTTGACTCTGGGTGAGTCCACCCTGCTAGGGACCCCCCCAGGCCAGGAAAAATGTGGGGGATCTACACTGAAGGAGGCCTCTGAGATCCCAAAGCCCAGAGCTCCCTCTCATGGCCCCTGAAACTTCCGGGTATCTCTGGGAGACTTAGAAACATCTATTCCCAGGGTCTGGCCCATACTTGAGGTCCAAAGTCTCAGGGAAAGCCCAGGACAGCCCCCAGGGCTTCTGTGGCCCCTGCCCAAGACATATCCCATCTAGTTGCTCGTCCCTATTTCTGTGGTGAGGAAGGTCCTCTATGGGCAGGCCACTCGGTTCAGTTTGCGGCAACAGGTTTTGAGCACGTGATATATGCCAGACCCTTGGAGTGGACAAGGCTTGAGGTGACAAGAACCTCAGGTGCTGTGGGTAGAGCCCAGAGGAGGGAGGGGCCCTAACGCTGCCTGGGGTGGCACCTGTAAGTACCCTTACTATAAGGGCAGGCTTCTTCTTGTCCTTCAAAGTCAGGGTCCAGATTCCCAAGCCTCAGGAATCACTGGTGCCCAGTGCAGACAGCGGAGCTTGCTGAGAGGTCCCGTTCTGTGAAACGATCCAGTTACCTGTCTGCCCACTACTTGGCTGCATCCGGGAGCTTGCTCAATGCAAACAAATAAAGCTCTGATTGGGGGAAATTCCAGCAGGATAGAAAGTCTCCGGCTGCTCTGCCCTTTCCTCACACTGTGACCTTGAGTCAATCCCTGGGCCTCAGTTTCCCCAAGACTGTTTTGAGAAAGTGAAACTAGCTGTGCCCAACTCAAGCCTTTCAAAAAAGTGCTTCTGGGCCAGGGCATTTTTGTCTCTTCCAGGACCCTCAGGGGCTCATTTGCATTCTTGGAATAAAAATGTTGACTGTACTTCATGCCCAGCCGCACATTTAAATGCTTATGCAAGGTTTATTTTGGAGAAGCAACTCTCTGGAATGCTGGCAGGGCGCGAGCCTCCGCCTCCCCTGGGAGAGGCAATCAGCCCCCAACCGAGGCAGGAGCTGAGGAGGGGCAGAGCCTCCTGGCCCCAGGGGAGGCGCAGTCCAATGAGAGCCTCACCCCAGGGGCTGTCGCGAGGCTGTTGGGAAATGTCTCATTTTTATATGTAAATAAATCATTTCCAGAGATTGCTCTGATCGCAGCAGGCTGCTGCTAAAATGTTTTAAGTGGGTCCTTTGCCACTGTAAACTTTGTTAAGGATTGTTGTCGAGTTTGGTTTTTTGTTTTTTTTTTTTTCCTGTTGATTTCACTGAATCACCAACTCCTGGGACTCTAGCATGTCCTGCCATTGTACCCTGTTTGCACACCTCTGTGGACGGAGAGCTCACCTCCTCCAGGCTGCCCATTCTATGGTTGGATGCACCAGGGACTGCCAGAAACAGCTTCTTTCTGAGTGAGCTGGAATTGGAACTCTTTTCCTGTAGCTTTCCTTGCTGGATCATGAACCACGCCTTGCTCTGGCCCCACAGAACACACTTGTTCTCTCTTCTCTCTGCCACACTCTGTGTATCGGACCAGGACTTCCATCTCCTTTGCCAAAGCTTGCAACATCCTCCGTCACCTGGCCCTGGCCCTTCTGCATCCTCAGCTGCTCACACCCTTACTTACCATGCTCCAACCCATTGGCTGTTGTGTCCCTCAGGTATACCTAGCAGGGTTTCCCCTGGGGCCTCTGGCAGGATGCTCCTTCTCCAGGTTTCCTTCTCTAGGATCCCAGCTCAAATGTCGCTTCCTTAGAGAGGCCCTCCCTGGGATCCTAGGTAAAGGGCCCCCCAACCTCATCCCTCTTGATCATGGTGTCTTATGTTCCTTCAGAGCCTGTGACACTACTTGCTTCTAATACAGCGCAATATAATATTTACTGACTTACATGTTGCTGCCTGGATAATTAGAATGTAAGTGCCTTGAAGATGGGTCTTTTTCTTTGGATTAGTCCGTTCTCTCATTGCTGTGAAGAAATACCTGAGACTGCGTAATTTATAAAGAAAAGAGGTTTAATTGACTCATGGTTCTGCAGGCTGTACAGGAAGCATGACGTTGGCATCTGCTTGGCTTCTGAGGAGGCCTCAGGAAACATGGCTGGGAGCCAGAGGAAGAGAGAGGGGAGGTGCCACACACTTTAAAACAACCAGATCTCTCGAGAACTCTATCATGAAAACAGAACCAAAGGGGGAAATCCACCTCCGTGATCCAGTCACCTCCCACCAGGCCCCCCCTCCAACATTAGGAATTACAATTTGACATGAGATTTGGGTGGGGACACAGACCCAAACGGTGTCAGCCTTGCTTCCTGCTGTAATCCCAGGACCAATAAATTCATATTCTAGGAATGCGGCGGTGCCTACCTTCTCAGAGCCTCCTTGCCATGATTCTCTGCAAAATGCAGGTTCTTGTCCCTCATTCATGGCTTTCTCTCTGGACACTTCCCCTTAGTCCACATCAGGCGTGTGCAGACTCACTTAGCAGCAGAAGCTGTTTCTTAAACAAATTCTTACCCAGAGGACCAATATATAAAATAGCTGAAGGTGATGTGGCTGAATGGGGGAAAGGAAAGAAAGGTCTCTTGAGCCCTCAGCCCCCTGGCTCTCAGTGTAGTCCCTGAGGCACCTGCAGAGATGTCTGTTTCCTGCCTGCCTGTGCTCATGGCCTCTTTGTCTAGTGACAGTGCCCGATTTTCCTCTGGGGACTCCCCCTCACCCATTCGTAGATAGGGACTTCATCCACCAGGCCCAACCAGTCTGCCAGTGCCACATCCTGGCCATAATGATTGATTCAGGAAGGGCCTGGGACCCAGGATGGTCCAAAGAGTCTGGCCTTGGAAACTGTCCTGGATGCGCTGAAGCAGAAGTTTGCTGGACTGATTGGGCTTAAACCAGTGTCTTTGTTTTTTGTACCTTATAACAGAATACTTGAAACTGGGTAATTTATTTTTAAAAAGGAATGTATTAGTCCATTTTCATACTGCTGACAAAGACACACCCGAGAGTGGGTAATTTATAAAGGAAAGAGGTTTAATGGACTCATAGTTCTGCATGGCTGGGGAGGCCTCATAACCATGGTGGAAGATGAAGAAGAGCAAACATGGCAGCCGGCAAAGAGAGAGTTTGTGCAGGGGAACTCCCATTTATAAAACCATCAGATCTTGTGAGACTTATTCACTATCCTGACAATAACATGGGAAAGGCCCACCCCATGATTCAGTTACCTTCTGCCAGGTCCCTCCTACGACACACAGGAATTGTGGGAGCTACAATTCAAGATGAGATTTGGGTGGGGACACAGCCAAACCATATCAAGGAATTTATTTCTAACAATTATGGAAGCTGAGAAGTCCCAGGTGGAGGGGCCACATCTGGTGAGGGCTTTCTTGCTGGTGGGGGCATCTTTGCAGAGTCCCAAGATGGTGCAGGCCATCACATGATGAGGGGGCTGTGCATGCTAGCTCAGGCCTCTCCTCATTTCTTTACAGAGCCACCAGTTCCACTCCCTCAATAATCCAACAATCCATTAATTCATGAATAGGTTAATCCATTCATCAGGGCAGAGACCTCAGGACCCAATCACCTCTACAAGGTCCCAGTTCTCAATATTGTCACATTGGAGATCAAACTTCAACGTGAGTTTTGGAGGTGACAAACTTCCAAGCCATCACAGCCAGGATCTGCACCCTCCTGAGAGCAAAACCCAAACCAAGCACGGCAGACTCAAGAGATGGAGAGAAGGCAGGCAGTCCTGGTGACATCGTCAGGACCCCTGGATCTGGCCATATCCCAAATCCTGAACTTTACAATGACCTGAGACAAGAGTTGTGCCTACTTTGCTTAAGCCTGTTTGAGCTGGGCTTTCTCTCACTTCTAACTGAAGGAATCCTTACTGTGACACTAAGGTACATAGAACATGGTTTGAAAGCCACTGCCGTATATCCTCCAAAAGTTGGGCAGAATGCATTTGATGCTTTTGTTTCTGCTAGTTTGTTTTCATAGGTAATAATAATGATAATAGTAATTAAAACTTTCATTTCTTTAGTAAAAGATTTGATGAAAAGCTTTCACCAAATTTTCAACATAATACCATGAAAAATAACTCTACTTCTGTCCTGTAGTTGAGTATACTGAAGGAAAGTGGGGTTGAGGGATTTGCCCAAAGTCACCGTATTAATAAATATGGCAAGACTTTTCTGGAATTTATGGCAAATATGATAGAAACAGATGAATATCTTAATTGCACAAAGAACTTACATAAATTGCTAGACAAAACAAAATTAAAAAAAAACAAATACAGAGCAATCTCTCTGTAGATTAATGAGTAAGGAATATGAACAGAAAATTCAGAAAAGAAGTCATTCAAGAAGTAAATAATAAATGGAAAAAATTACTCACCAATAATTCGAGAAATTCAAATTGAAAAAAAGATAGTAATTGTCTTATTTTAAAAATGTGCAAAGATTAAAACAAACACCAAATGCTGGCCTGGATGCAGAACAATTGATACCCTTTCACAATATTGATAGTAATGTAAATTAATGCAATTCCTTTTTTTTTTTTTTTTTTTTTTTTGTAGAGATGTGGCCTTGCTATGTTGCCCAGGCTGGTCTTGAACTCCTGGTTTCAAGTGATCCTCTTGCCTTGGCCTCCCAAAGTGCTGGGTTTACAGGCATCAGCCATCACACCCTGATGCTCAAAAACATCATACAAAGCTTTTGAAAAGCTATTTGGCAAAAACATATTTAAAACAGGGGTTGGCAAATGTTTTCTGAAAAGGGCCAGATAAGTAAATATGTTCAGCTTATTGAACCATATTGCCTATGTGCAATATGTACTCAATCTGCTATTGTGGCAAGAAACAGCCATAGGCAATGTGTAAGTGAATGAGTGTAGCTATGTTCCAAGAAACTTTATTTAGAAAGCTTTATTTATTGCCCCAAAAGCCATGATTTGCCAACTCCTGGTTTTAACCATTAAATTATTATGAAAATGATGATTATATATATAAAAAAAGTACCTACGTGAAAGCACACTTAGAATATAAAGTTAAGTGAATAGCAGGTACCCAATTGTATAAAATCACAACCATGAAAATCCCTAGGCACAGACAAATATGAAAGAAAGAAAATATGTCTCTCTCTTTTTTTTTTGAGACAGAGTTTTGATCCTGTTGCCCAGGCTGGAGTGCAATGGCGCGATCTTGGCTCACCACAACTTCAGCCTCCCGGGTTCAAGTGATTCTCCTGCAAATGTATCGCAAAGAACTCCAGTTCCGTTCCCTGAAGGAGACAAAGATTCTCCAGAGGCCAGCTCATTCCAGAGGCACGGGTGGCTGGTTCTTCTCTCCACTTAATTTTTAAAAATACATGTTCTTTCTTATGAAAAAAAGAATCCGTTTCTAGAGAATTCTACGAATGGTGAGTCACACTCTGGAGTGCCACTTCCACGAATGCTGAGTGATCAGTGGAGGTGGCTCACACGCCAGGGCTCACTGGAGCCACCCTCACTCCTGACACATTCCCTCATTTCCTGCTTCTTCCATTCATGTCTGTCTTTGTCTCACTTAATTTTTGCCCAAAATCTTATCATCTTACAGAACTGAAGCTCTTTGAAATTCAGCTTCTATGAAGACTCTGCAAGCCCCAAAGTGTTTAACCAAGACCTTTACCTGGGAAAGAGAATCCGGACTCAGCCCTCTGCAGGCTGTTGAAGCTCAAGCCACCACCATGCCAACTTCCACAATGATTCCACCAACACAAGTCAAGCACTGCCACCACCACGAGAAACACAATCCAGCAACTGTAACAAAACCCACAATAGCCAACACATCCCCACAGCTGCAAATACAACCCTAACCCTACAACCACAGCAGTGATCACAACTCCAGTGATTATCACAACAAACCCAATAACCACACCAACTCCAACAACCACAGCTACAGCTCCCAAAATAACCACAGACCACAGCAACCTGACGCAGTTTTAACAACAGCCACAATCATAACCACAACAGCTCCAATAACCACTGCAACAACCACAGTAGCAGGTATTTGTTGATCACCTCTTATAAGCCAGGTCCTCCACCAAGTGCTTGTCATATATTATCTCACATAGCCTTCCAGCTGCCCCAGGAAGTAGACAGATATACATGCATGCTTTATTTATTTTTATTTTTATTTTTTAAAGATAGACTTCTATTTTCCAGAAAAGTTTTAGATTTACAGAAAATTGAGGAGACAGTAGATAGAGTTCCTATAGGCCCCCTCCCTCCCACTCTCAGTTTTCCCTATTATTAACATCTTGCATTAGTGGGGTACATTTGCTAAGATTGATGAAACCATCTCGATGCATTATTATTAACTAAAATCCATAGTTTATGCGAGGGTACAGATTCCGGGGGCTTTGATCAATGCTTAATGGCATGTATCTGCATCAGAGTGGCATACAGAATATTTTCATTGCCCTGAAATTCCTGCTTTCCACCTATTCATCCTTCCTCCCTTCTGTCACCCCAAACTCCTGGCAACCACTAGCCTTGACAATATTTTTATAGTTTTGTCATATAGTTGGAATCACACAGTATGTAGCCTTTTCATACTGGCTTATTCACAATGTAATATGCATTTAAGATCCCTCCATGTCTTTTCTTGGCTTGATAGCTCATTTTTTTATTGCTGAATAATATTCCCTTGTACAGATGTACCACAGTTTATTCATTCACCTTTTGAAGTCTATCTTGATTGCCTCTAGTTTTGGGAAATTATGAATAAAGCTGCTATAAACATTTATGTGCAGGGTTTTGCATGGACATTTTTTTACCTTATTTGGGTAATTACCTAGGAATACAATTGCTGGATCATGTGTTTCAGCTAAACATAAACAAAGACGATGTTTAGTTTTGCAAGAGAGACAACAAATGAAACTGTCTTCCAACGTGACTGTACCATTTTGCATTTCCACCAGAAATGAATGAGAGTTCCTGTTGCTCTGTTTTCTTGACAGTGTTTGGTTATGTCAATGTTCCAGATTTTGGCCATTCTAATAGTAGTGTCATTTCCTTGTTGTTTTAATTTTCAGTTTCCTGATGACATATGCTTATTTGCAATCTGTGTATCTTCTTTGGTGAGGTGTCTGTTCAGATCTTTTGCCCATCTTTTAACTGAGTTGTTTTCTTATTGTTGACTTTTAAGAGGTCTTTGTATATTTTGCATATAAGTCCTTTATCCGATATGTGTTTTACAAATGTTTTCTCCCAATCTGTAGCTTGTCTTTTCTCTTAATACTGTTTTTTGCAAATCAGAAAATTTTAAGGAAGTTCAACTTACCAATTTTTTCATTTGATGGGTTATACTTTTGGTATTGTATCTAAAAACTCATCATCAAACCCAGTGTCACCTACGTTATTGTCTAGAAGTTTTATTGTTTTGTGTTTTACATTACGTGCACACTCCATTTTGAGTTACTCTTTTTTTTTTTTTTTTTTGAGATGGAGTCTTGCTTTGTTGCCCAGGCTGGAGTGCAGTGGTACGATCTCGGCTCACTGCAACCTCTGCCTCCTGGGTTCAAGCGGTTCTCCTTCCTCAGCTTCTTGAATAGCTGGGACCACAGGTGGATGCCACCACACCCAGCTAATTTTTTTTTTTTTTTTAATTTTTAGTAGAGACGGGGTTTCACCATGTTGGCCAGGCTGGTCTTAAACTCCTGATGATCTGCCCGCCTTGGCCTCCCAAAGTGCTGGGGTTACAGGCATGAGCCACTGCACCCGGCCCATTTTGAGTAATTTTTTATGAGAGGTGTAAAATCAGAGTTAATTTTTATGAAAGGTGTGAAGTCATGTCTAGATTAAATTTTGTTTGCATGTGGATGTCCAGTTGTTTCAGCACCATTTGTTGAAAAGATAATTCTTTCTTCATTGAATTGCCTTTGCTCCTTTGTCAAAGATCAGCTGACTATATTTACATGGGTCTACTACTGGGCTCTGTATTCATTCCACTGATCTGTTTGTCTATTCTTTCAACCAACACTACACTGCCTTGATAATTGTAGCTTTATAGTAAGTCTTAAAATCAGGTAGTGTCAGTCCTCTGACTTTGTTCTTCTTCAATATTGTGTTGACTATTCTGGGTCTTTCCCTATAAACTTTAGATCCAGTTTGTTGATATCCAGAAAATAACTTGCTGAGATTTCTACTGGGATTGCATTGAATCTATAGATCAAGTTGGGTAAATGTACCTTTCAACTAATGAAAACACTAAGGCTCAGAGACGCAAATTGACTTGCCTAAGGTCAGCGTAATTAACACCCATATTTCCTTGATTCTAACACAAACATTTTATGGTCTCTAAAATGGAGGTACATCGTACAGTTGATGCTGACAGGTGACAGTCATAACAAAGTTGTCATTGCCATACATGCATATTAAAATTTGCACAATGTGGGCAGTGGCTTTGGAAAGAAAATCCCAGAGACAAAAGTGGGGCAGCCCTTTAAGAAATGGTGCACCACCAATGCCCTTGATGGCCCAGAGCCAGTTCCATGTGGGCAAATGTGGACACTGATGCCATGGAAGCTAAACAGTTCAGAAGAGAAGGACTCTTGAGCATGGAGTTCTGGGAGCAACTGAGCTGATTTATTAGTTGATATCTCCCTCTTTGTGTATGCACAAAAGTGATAGAGGATTTTTTAAAACCCTCAAAATCCTAAATTGAAACAAGTTTAAAAAACAGCTCTTTTGCCAAATATAAAATAAAAATATAAAGTAAAATAAAATATAGGAAATAAAATATAGGAAGCCCTGTGTCATGGTTTACAGGTCTAGTTTGTGTCATCACTTAAGGCTGTGGTTTATTCTCTCTCCCTTACTCCCTGCTTCCCTCCCTCCCTCTGTCCCTCCCTCTCTCCCTTCCTTTCTTCCTTCCTTCCTTTCTTTCCAGGGTCTTGCTGTGTCACCCAAGCTGGAGTGCAGTGGCATCGTGAACATGGCTCATGGCAGCCTCAACCTCCTGGACTCAAGTGATCTTCTGATCCTCCTGCCTCAGCCTCCTGTGTAGCTGGGACCACAGTCTCATGCCACTATGTCTGGCTAATTTTTTTTTTTTTTTTTGTAGAGGTGGGGGTCTTACTTCGTTGCCCAGGCTGGTCTCAAACCCCTGGGCTCAAGCGATCCTCCTGCATAGGCTTCCCCAAGTGCTGGGATTACCGGTGTGAGCCACTGCACCTGGCCTGTTTATTCTTTCTTAGTGAGACTTAAAATAACAGTGCATCTTAAAATTGATGTACAGTAAACGGCTGCATCAGTCAGTCTCCTGGGAGAAATCCCATGGCATACATGAAAGAGGTCATGAGTTTAAAAGGGGAATATTTACAGAGGTGTGAGTCGGTTAAGGGAAGCCAACAAGGGATGGCACAGTGTCACAGCGCTGGTGACGTCCTGAAGGGCAAGGAGAAAGAGGGGTTACAAAACCTGGAGAGAGGCTGCAGGAAAGGGCAGGCTGTCAGGAGCTGCAGTCTTTGCTAGGAAAAGGTCCAGGGGAATAAATAAATAGCCAACCTCAGTCTCAAGGTACCCTCTGATCTTGTGCCTACATCTACTGTTGTGGGAACTCACTGGGAACCAGGGGTCCAGGAGTCCTTGAATGGCGTCCGCAGAGACCAGAGAACCAGGTAGACAGGGCATCCTGAGCTCCATGCCTATTTGAGAAAGCCACTAGTTCTCCACAATCAGTGGACTCATGTGCCCCAATCCCATTCACGTGGCCAGGTCCAGCCTTTGGCAGCTGTTCCCGCCTCTCCCCCTCTCTCCTAAGCACGTGATTTACAATGTGGAACCCTGTGTGGGGAGAAATGAAGTGTCTGCTACAGCCAAAACTCGGCTCCAGGAAGGCAGATATCAACTCACACACCCGATGATGGACAGCGGGACCTCGCGGTGCGGCGTGTTTACAGCTTACAAGGGTGAGTTGTGCGTATTTCGAACTTGGCCCGGACGCCTACTTGCCCAATCAGCTTGTTGGGCGGTGTCTCTTCTGATTTAGAGCTCTGGATCTGCCAATTTGATTTCTGAAGCTAACTCTTAGGTTTGCCAAGTCTGCAGCAGGTCTGGGCTCACAGGATCTGTGCACCGCAGAGCTAGGTCACCATCCTAGCCCCCCAACCAGAAACTACAGATGAGGAGCTGAGACTGAGAAAGGGAAGGTGCTGGCCCCAGGTCACAGCACATGAGGGAGAACGAAACCCCTGGGGGCTGTGGTCTGTTGCCCGTGTTCAGGGCTCAGCTTGGCCTTAGGTCCTTAGGCAAAGGACCTAAATCTTGTCCTCAGTTTCCTGGTCTGCAAAGTGTGGGTGATAATAACACCTACCTCACAGGGTGGTTGTGAGAATCAAATCAGCTATGAGCCAGAGGGGCGGTGAGCAACTTTGAGCAGTACCTGGAGCTGGCTCATGTCCATGACCACAGTGAGCTAGCCCAGAGTATGCCCTCAGTGTTTGTTGAGTGACTTCATTAGTGTGAAGGGCTTCATGGACTGTCACGTGTGGAGGACATGCTGCTGGTTATGTTAATTAGTGCTCCGTAACAGGGCTGGGCCCCTTCAAAGCCGGGAATCCCACCAACCCTGTCCATGGGCTGGAGGGCCTCCTTGATGAAGAATGTCCTGTCAACTTTCCTTAGTGACAAATCCAGACTTCCTACTCACGTGATTTAAGGGAGATAATGATGGTTTGAGCAAGAACCACCCAGCTGTCAGGTGCTGTGGTGTGCAGCCGACCCACCCTGGACACTTATTGCTGGTCTGGCAGTCGAGGCACTTATGAAGCCCCGGGTCTCGAGAATCAGCCCCTGTAGGAATGAGGCCCCTGGGGCTTTGGGGAGGATGGGGTTTGGATGAGCCCAGCAGCATCTCTGCTCTGCAGCACAGACGCACAAGGAAAATTCTCAGCTCCCGGGGCTGATCTGGGAGGAGCCCAGAAAGGCCACATGGCCCTCTCCGTGCTGCTGCAATTTCCAGAGACAAATGATTCTGGCAATAAGAACTCAGAAGTTGGACAAGGCCTCAGAATGGCTCATCCTGGCCGCTTTATGGAGAAAGAGACAGAGGCCCAGTGAGTAGAGGGGCTGGCCATGTAACACCACAGGCCAGCCTAGAGCTCAGGTCCTCCTGTTCTCCTCAATCACATTCTGGGGAGAGGGTCCAGGTTCCAGGAAGTAGGCACTCCAGATGCTGTTGTGGAGCAGGGAGGATGTTCTCAGCACAGAGGCTGCTCTGCAAGGCTCCATCTAGTTTAAAGGGATGGCTGTGCCTCAAACAATGCAGTACGTAGCCTGTGCAACTGTACACAGCAGCCCTAGTTGGAATCCACATAAAAGAGATGATGCCGACAGTGTCAAGGGCATGTCCAGAAGTGACCCATATACAGTAGAGATGTCCCCAGGTCCTTGTTAGCTGGCTTTTTCCTTAAGGAATGGGGATACTACCCAGTTAGTCAACTTCAGAAAGTCCATAGTGGAAGGGCCTTTGGAGGCCTCCTCCTCTGGACTCTTTACGACATAAATAAGGAAACTAGGGCTGAAAGAAGAGCAGGGACTTATCCACAATCACACGTTGAGTTGGTCTCACTTTCTCTTCACCAGCTCTGCTGAGGACCCCGCTATCACTCTGGATGTTTCCATGAGCTGGCTGTGGTCTCACTCACACTGGGGCCACCTGTCACCCCACACTCCTGGCCGCCTGTCCACCTCTGCGCCCCTCCTCTTCCATCCATTCTGCATGCCCTTGCTGAGGAAACTTTCCCCAATACCAACATCCTAACATTTCTCCGGCTCCTCTTGCCAGTTCATTCTCCTTCCTGCTGCTCCAGATTCCTCTTCTAAGGGCCTTCTGGAAGTTCCAGTCACCCCCGCACAAGCCGTCAGAGCCTCTCATGCCCTGACGCCTTTGCTGTCCTGCAGGCTTCCCCCTCCCCCGTTCCTCCTGGTACCCCAGCCTTTCCAGCCAGCCTGGCTGCCATACGACCCATGGCCCATCTGCTCCTGATGTGAACCTGTGTCCCACGGATCCTGAATCCTGAATACCACAGTCACCTGGCATTGCCTTCCACTTCTACTCCCTCTTCCTCTGCCCCGGCCCCTGGGCTTCACCCAAGGGATAGTAATGGTCACTGTCTGGCCTCTGTGTCCCCAGTCTGCCCTTGTGGAGTTGAAAAGCCTTCAAAGACCCTTGTGGGTTTCTATGAGAAATCCAAACCTCTGCGTGGCTTAAGAGGCTTGTTCAGGTCCAGGGCCAGGCCGTGCTGTACTCTCTCACCCCGTCGCTCGTCACTGCTCCCCTCTCTCCAGCTATATCCAAACGTGTGTCATTCTCATCAAGCTTTTGCAGGCTGTGTCCCTTCCACACTCTGCTCACATTTCCCAGAGCCCCCTCTCCTCTCCTTCACCTGCTCTTTACCCCGAAACACTCAGTTCAAATGCCCCCTTCTCCAAAAGGCATTCCCAAAAACGCACTGGGCGATTTTAATACCTGAAGCGCCAAGAATCTCAACCTTTTCCACCATCCCAAGGCAGTCACAGGAGGACACATGTCCATGGGCTGGGCCCGGCTTTTGGCATGGTTGCTCTAACTCCTCACCTAGAACATTCTAGGAAGCCTGTCATGTCAGTAAGGCTGATGTATGTATAGGAATAACCTGACTTCCACTTTGATTTGTAGAGTGAATCATGGACGTCAGTCTTGGAGCAGTGCCCGGGCACACTTGCTTTGCTGGGAACCTCACGGTGGATTGCAGCCCCCTGTGGGGTGCCACACCCCACTGTTCCGCCACCACTTTCCAGGCAGGGTTGTAACTGATTGCATGTCGGCCTCCTGCTGGGCTGTTAGCCCCGGTGTGTGAGGCATCCTGGTGATGTTCCTTCTGCTCTTTTGGTGGAGGCAGTTGTGGTGGGGTGGGGATCGCACTGGGCTAGGGCCAAGGGTCCCCATGGCTTCTCCCCTTGGGATGGCAGAGGGAGGGAGAGGCCCGCTCAGGGACCCGCTCACTCTAGACCTTCTGTTTCTGACTCTGCAGGGATGGGCCCAGAGCTGTGCTTGTTAACAAGCTCACAGCGGGCTGGGCACGGTGGCTTACCCCTGTAATCTCAGCACCTTGGGAGTCCGAGGCAGGAGGATTGCTTGAATCTAGGAGTTCAAGACAATCCTGGGCAACATAGGGAGATCCCATCTCTACAAAAAATGTAAAAACTAGCTGGGTGTGGTGGCGTTTGCCTATGGTCCTAGCTACTCGGGAGGCTGAGGTGGGAGGATCACTCGAACCCCAGAGGTCAAGGCTGCAGTGAGCCATGATTGCATTGCACCACTGTACTTCAGCCTGGGCAACAGAGTAAGACACTGTCTCAAAAAAAAAATATATATCCAGGGGAGTTGGGATCTGGCATTCTGGCATTTGGGAACTTTTGGGTCGCCATTCCCACAAGGCTTCACATCCATCATTGCATAACTCTGCGGCAGAGCAAGTGGCTATGGATACACCTGTTCACAGGTAAGGGAGGCTCAGAGATGGGGGTCTTGCTAGAGGCAGCACAGTTAGGCTATGTGGCATCTGAAAAGACACACCCGAGCCTCTCTCCCCAGTACCCCTGCGTTTCTGCTCCTGCACCCCTGAAATTTGAAGACCTGAATGTTCACTATTGCACGGACTAAATTTACAGTGGGGAGCAGACGGGGGAGGTGGGGAGCGGACTCTGAGTTCTCTCCATTATGTTGCAGCCCCTGGAAGTTGAGCCGGGCTGTTTGGATTATGAAGCCAGAGTCGGCAAGGCCTGGGCCACCTGGTGGCTGCTCTGGGAACTGCAGGCAGGTACCCAGGAAGCCACAACAGGCCTGTTGTGGACCCCTATTCTGCACGGGAGGCAAAGACCACTCTGCTTGTTATGATGACTGAACAGCTGCACAGAGGCACCAATGCCCATTTGAGGAGCTGGCTCCTTTTGATTCAGGTTTAGAAATCTAAAGTCTCCGAGTCCGGCCTGGCTGGGCTCCAGGCAAGTTGGGGCTCTTCTGGACCTGTTTCCCGTCTGCTGGTGAAGAGGCTGGATTAAATCTCTGGGGAGCCTGCTTGGCTCTGAAAGTCTTCTATGGCATGAGTAGGGACAACTGATGACAATTCAACACAGCAAATTCTTGTTCAAGTCCGAGTTTCGGGATTTGGGGAGGGGTCCTGCACACCTTGAGCTTGGAAATGTGCTACCCCACCTCCTGGGGAAAGAAAAAAGATGGGCTGAAATGAGCCCAGTTCTCCTCTTGGACTCTCGTGCTCGCCAGGCGTTTTTCAAAGATGTTCAAATGAAAGCATAATTGAAAAATGAGGCTGTAACTCCGGGAGAAGGGGTGGCAGGTCCAGGGCTGCTGACTTAATCACGCCGCCTAATGTCATTACCTCTGTGTTAATAATGGGTGCGGCGGCCGCAGGGAAGGAGCCCTTCACTGTGGCTCAGACACTTTCCAGCTGATGGGGCTTTTCTTCTTCTGCTGTTTTTCACTGCAAACAAATGCCTTTCTCCATTCCAGAGAATTCCCTGGAGTGAGGTAAACATATGAGTGCAAATGGACTTTTTCTTCTCCTTTCTGAAATTCTTGAGCAGGCAAAAGATGTGCAGGGCTGTATCCTGGGACAAGGGATGGCCGGTGCTCAGCAAAGTCCCAGAGACCAGCCCTTCCCCTCCCATCAGCAAGGCCCAGAGACCAGCCCTTTCCCCTCCCATGAGCAAGGCCCAGAGACCAGCCCTTTCCCCTCTCATCAGCAAGGCCCAGAGACGAGCCGTTTCCCTCCCATCAGCAAGGCCCAGAGACCAGCCCTTTCCCTCCCATCAGCAAGGCCCAGAGACCAGCCCTTTCCCTCCCATCAGCAAGGCCCAGAGACCAGCCCCTTTCCCCTCCCAGGCTGGGAGACAGGAGACCCAGAGCTCACCTCGGGGAGGCGCGCCTTTCTCTCTCTCCTCTTTCTCTCCTCACTCTCAAGGAAACGCTCTCTTGTCCCCTTCCTTCCCCTCAATCATCCCCTCCTCTCCCTTCCCCTCCTTTTTACCAAAAACTCACTGGACAGTGGCACCATCCAGACCAGAAAAGCAAAGGCTGGGGGACTGCTCTGGGCTCCGCCCTCCCCCAAATGCTGGGGTCTTCTGGGCTCCAGCCCAGCCTATGCCTCCTTTTCATTTTGGGAAATTTGACAAATGCAGAAAAATCCTAAAAGGAAAATGACAACACCCCATATCTCCACTGCTCTGAATTAACCACTGAATTAACCACTGTTAATATGAGACATTAATATATACTTATATGTGGCATTTTCACTTCTAGACGTTTTTTAAGGAAAAACCACTCTCTTCTTTATTATTAAACAGGATACGTGCACATTTTAAGGAAGTCAAACGATCAGAAAAGTAAAGGGAACCAACTACCGTCACCGATTCCCACTACCCAGAATTTGCCGCTGCTATTTTGGTGTCTTTGCTGGTAGTCATTTTGCTATGTGCAAATTAAAGAAATGAGACAAATAGTGTATACATCTATTCTCTTTAAAAAATTAGAGTTCTACAACACAATTAGAATCCCCTTTGTCCACACACTTTATTCTCGTGAGCCCGAGGAAACCACTGCTCTCAGGCTGTGGCTGCCCTTGGAGCCCATTGTAAGCACGTTTACAGACAATTATGAATCCAGAGAAAACACGAGGCGTCATTTTGTGCTTTGTTTCTATCATGCCGTCCCTATCATTTTCAACTTGCTTTGTCCTCTTAATCTGTTCTGAGCTCTACTTTCACTGCTCCCTACATACTGCATTCTCCCACTCTCCTCCCCTCCCCCTCCCCTCCTCATCGGGGCTCCCTCCTCTCTTGTCCTTCCCTCATGGCCCTGGGTGGAGAACATGCCTGCTGCCACCGAGGCCGCCTCTGAGCTGCTCCGCCTCCCAGCTGCTCCACCTCCCAGCTGCTCCACCTCCCAGCTGCTCCGCCTCCGGCCTGCATTCTCCTTTGGTGCTCATCTTCTTCCGCTATCATATTATGAGCCAATTATCTGTTCTTCTCTTGGGGTTACAATCACCGCCTCTCTGTTCTTGGTACCTAGCCCAGTGGTGCTCATTAAATGTTTATTAATGAATGTGAATTAAGCCACTTTAATGGAGCTGCTGCCAAACCTGGTTTTGCCTGCATACCTCCAGGGACAAGGGGCTCACTACCTAGATTCAGGTAGCAGCAGTGGGCTATCCAGCTGTGGCAGGCGGGGATCTCTAGCAAGGGTGTGCTGCCAGCTTGGCACACATACTGTGGGGTGGAGAGGGCAGGTACACTGGAGTGAGACTTGTGTAGGGGGTTGAATTGTGTCCCCTAGAAAGATAAGCTGAAGCCCTAATGCCAGTACCATGAATGTGACTTTACTTGAAAATAAATGCAATGAAGTTAAGGTGAGGTCATAAAGGATTAGGGTGGGCCTTACGTTCTTTACAAGAGAAAGGAAAGAAATTTGGATACAAAGACACAGACTATGTCTGGATGCAGGCAGAGAGTGGAGTCACTGCAGCTCTAAGCCAAGGAAGGCAGAGAATTGCTGGCAACCATCAGAGGCTAGAAGAGAGGCAAGGAAAAATTTTCCTCTAGAGCCTCCAGAGAGAGCTTGGCCCTGCTCACACCTTGATTTTGGTCTTCTGGCTTTCAAAACTGGGAGAGAATAAATTTGTCACACGTGGTTATGGCGGGCCTAGGAAACGAATTCAGCTTGTGATGCCACAAAAACTAACTGATGCAGCCACTGATGGGTTACATGTGACCTGAACAGGGCCAATGAGACTGTGCGGGACTGCCAGCTGCTCCCCAAAAGCCACTTCTCTTCTTCCTGAGCAGATGGCCAAGCTCAGCGTGGCCACTTGACTGGGGCCAAGTTAATTGCGTAGGAGGTGGAGGGGCTGCAGCTGGGAAGAAGTGGGCAAGTCACCTGTCTGTTTTTCTTTTCCCTTCCACAGGCTGGTTGCATGTGCCATGGCCTGGGGCAGGAGCAGCAAACCAAGGCCTGCAGGACAAGTGTGGCCTGTGGTCCTGTTTTTGCCCAACCCACAAGTTAAGAATGGTTATTCCGTTTTGTTTGTTTTTTGAAATATAGCTTCACTCTTTTGCCCAGGCTGGAGTGAAGTGACGAGATCTTGGCTCACTGCAACCTCCACCCCCCGGGTTCAAGCGATTCTCCTGCCTCAGCCTCCCAAGTAGCTGGGATTACAGGTGCTCACCACCACGTCCAGCTAATTTTTGTATTTTTAGTAGAGACGGAGTTTCACCATGTTGGCCAGGCTGGTCTCGAACTGCTAGCCTCGGGTGATCCACCCACCTCAGCCTTCCAAAGTGCTGGGATGACAGCGTGAGCCACCACACCTGGCCAAGAATGGTTTTTACATTTTTAAAGTATTGTGAAAGAAGAAAGAAAGAAAGAAAGAAAGAGAGAAAGAAAGGAAGGAAGGAAGGGGAAAGAAAAAAGAAAAAAGAGAAAGAAAGAAGAAAGAAAGAAAAAGAAGAAAGAAAGAAAGACAGAAAGAAAGACAGAAAGAAAGACTGTGACAGAGACCCTCAAAGCCTAAAATGTTGACTCTCTGGCCCTTTCCAGGAAAAGTCTGCAGACTCCTGCCCTAGGGGACAGTGAACCACAAGACGGAATGAGTCAGGTCCTTGAGCAACCACATGGAGAAATGACCAGAAAGGCCCACCACCGATATTACATGACAGCGCAATGCAGTGTTATAGTCTGAGCTGTTACAGCAGAATTTGAGGTCTATTTGTCATAGCAACTTAGCCTTGCCTAACTAGTACAGAGACAAAGTGAGATTTTCACTTAGACTTCTGGAAAAGAGATTATTTTTGCCACCTACATCTATACCCTGAAACTAGGCAGGCACAAAACTCGTTGCCCATCCCGCTACAAGTGAATCCTGGGACGTAAGCCTGCAGAGGGAAGGCGTGTGGAAGAATTAGAGAGCAACCTGATTCCAATGACATTGTTTGAACCCTGGAGCCAGCTGTACCTGCAGCTGACGCTACCCTCTCAGCTTACAAGAGCCACTGACTTCTCTCTTTTACGTAAGACAATTTGAAATTGTTTCTGTTACATTCAAACAAAAATATTCCTAACCTAGTTTGGTATTATGAGAGCAATAACTTTAAATTTGCTATCATTCATTCAGAAAAAGAATACATCATTCATAGACTTTGGTGTTTTAAGTGCTAGCTCTTATTCATACAATGAATGAGATAAGATGAGACACATCTCCTAACAAATAGAAATTCACAGGGTGTGCTTAAGGCTATGGCTTGGCACAGCTGCTCTGGAACCACAACACTGACTTCAGGAGCAGGAGATGAGAGTCGGAGATACCACTTAAGAGTCTGTCTTTATGCAGCTGATCAAAGTGACAAGCTCATTCACAGCCTAATGTGGCCTCATGGCTAAAATAAATGAAGGGGGAAAAGCAAGCGTGGAGCTGTGGTCAGACTGCGTGTGCCCCCGTTTGTGTACAAACAAGCGTCCTTAAGACGGGAGGCGTCAGGGAATGTCTATACCACTGCTTGGCGCTACCCAGACCATCTTTGGAAGGAGACACTAGGAAATGGAAACAGTGGCTGCTTCCAGGAGGGTCCCTGGAGGCTGGGGCCGGGGAGGGAGTGGGACTCTTTTTACTATCCGTTCTTTTGCATCTTGACAGAATGGAGCTGGGGCAAATGCATGTTGTGACCCTCCCCAGCCATGGGGGCAGATGGAGGCCCCAGAAGCAACAGGAGGCCCAGGGTTTGGGATCTGAGACTTGTGTTTAACCCATGACCATGAATGACCGCCCAGAAATGAACCAGTGCGGGCCGCCTCTCAGGCATCTCAGCTCATATGAGGACAAGTCCCACTGCTGGGGTCAGAGAGGCCAGGGCTTCTCACTAAGTCAGACGCGACCCAGAAAGACCAAAATGTCCTTGATCAAGAAGCTGAAAATAGTTGCTGTGACTCATCACACATGATGGACATGTCCTGTGGCCCCAGCAGGGCCTCTGGGATGTGTCCCCAGCTCCTGCATGGCCCCTGTTCAGGAGGCTAGGGAGCGACAGGGGGCAGAGCCAGAGGACGGGCTGTCCTGCGCCTTCACCTCGGGGCTGCCCTGGGCGTCCATCCTCCAGGCGAGAGCTCCTGCTCAGACGCTGTTGTAGAAGAGGTGCCGCCGTCCTCCGCAGGGCAGGCAGCTGCCCGTGGCCTCTCAGTTTCCTGCATCTTCTGGAGACAGAGGCTGAGCTGCTCTGTGCCCCGTTCAGTCCACTTGTGAGGCAGGCTCCGGTGCTGAGGCTCAGCCTTTTGAGAACAGGAGGCCTGGCTCTTTGGAAGTGGCGGGGGTGAGGAGTGCAGACTGACAGGTGAATGCCGGGTTCCTTACAGACCATAACAGGGCCACAAGAAAAGGCCAAACAATGTCCAGGCCAGGCTGTGTGCAGAAGCAGGGTTCATAAGGAGGGAGGGTGGGGCCTTCATGCCTGCCACAGCTCCCCTTCCACATGACGGTCCCTGGGGGCTGTGTCCCCCACAGGCATTTCCTTCAATCTCCAATGGGTCCTCTTGCACCCGGAACTGCTGCTTGCCCCATCTCAGAGCCCACCAGCTCAATCCCCCCTCACTGGGCCGGGCCTCGCTTCTCTGCCCAGGATATGGAAGAGACTAACAAAGTCTCTTCCAAGGATGACCCATACCTTTGCCTACCCTTGAACTCAAAATCCTCTGCAGGCTTGAGCATGAAAAGCCATCACCATCCTCACTCCCTGGGACTAGCCCCCCATCCCTGCCTGCTCCTCTGGCAGGGGCACCTTGGGAGAACCAATTTCCCCAGGCCCACCCCATCAGGATGTCAGGTGGGACTGGGCCAGCTGATATCAGGAGTGACTACCTGACACTCCACTGCCCATCTTCCACTCCCACCACATTAAGTACCAGGGCACACAGTAGGTGCTCAGTTTGAGCTGCTGTTAAAAAACTACTGGCTGACATCAACTGAGCGCTTACTGAGGCTGGAAGCACTGTGTGGCCTTCTGCGTGGGCCACAGTGAGCGGTCCTCTGAGCTTTGAGCCAAGCCCAAGCCCTGCAAAGTACCCAGGAGGAAGGGCTCTACCTCACTGGCTGGGTGACCCTGGACCAGGCCTCCATCTCTGCACCGCAGTCTCCCATCTGGAAAACAATGCATCAGGAGGATTTTCCTAAGATGCACAGTCATGAAAAGGCATTCTTTAGCCACCGCTGCAGTACTGACCTGTCCCACACCTGAGTCTGCACCTGAGCGTTTGCTAGGGAAAGGCTCTCCATCCTGAGTCCACGAGAATTTGGGTGCTGGCTGTCTCTGATTGTCAAGCTCCTCTCCCAAAATGGCAACTCCCTCTGTCTGCCTGAAACGTGTACAAACACACTGCAGTACCAAGATGAAGCTGGGTCAGCTTAACTTGCTGTTCGCTTAACTTGCTTCTCAAGGGGGCCCAAGGGTGGTGATGACATCAGGGCAGGGCTTGTGATCTTAGGGCCACTGTAGGAAGAGGCATTCCCAGCTTCTAGGGAGGGAGAGGGAGGAGGGGACTATTACACAATGGTGAAAAGCCAGAGGGAAGCCCTCGGGGCTGTGGGAGCCCCGAGGGGTTCATCAATCCTGGACTGGGGGGGTGGTCTAGAGTGTTTGCTGGAGTGAGCGATACTTAGACTGGGTCTTGAAGGATGAGTAGGAGTTTGCCAGAAATGAAGTAGGGGTATAGCTGTAGGTGGAGGGCATGACACTTACAACGGTGGAAAAATGAAGGACAGTGTGGGGACTCCCGGGACATAGAGTGGACTCTCTGGCCATGTATGTCTGTCCCTGCTCTCTGGACAACTTCAGAGAACTGGCATATGGGCTGGGAGTGGGGGTGGTGGACGGAGGTGAGGCTGGAGGGGCCAGGAGCACCGTCTTTCTTCTCTTCCCGGGGTTGGTCCACCTGCCCCCAGCTGCAGACAAGCCCCATACTAGGCCTGAGGCCCAAAGGTCACCTTGCTCAGGAATCTGTCTGCCATAATGAAGGAGCCGCTACTCCCTCCCCTGACTCCATCTCCTTCTGCTGCCTCAGTTCCATGCTCTGCCCCATCTCGCCAGATTCCTGCGGCAACCCTGCACTGGTTCCCAGCTTCAACCAAACCCCACCCTCCACATGGCCCTGGACGACCTTCTTCGTGCATCCTTCACTTGTGAAGAGCCCCTCAAGAAGGCGGCATCACCTTCAGGATGTGATGGACGCACTCACAGGCAGGAGGGGAGGCAGGTGGGATCAGACCCTAATGCTCCAGGAGACAGGGACAGTTCAAATCAAGGGCACCTAGGACCTCCGTGATGCCGGATCCCAGGCTGTGGCTGCACCTGACCCCACAGCAGCGTCAGCCAAGCTTGATCCCACCCTGCTCCTGAGGCTGCTTCTCCACTTGACTGCTGGACACAGGGGGCTCTCCTGGTTTCACTCCTTGTTCTTTTTCACTTCTCCTCCACATGCATGTTGTCTGCAGCAGGAATGAGTCCTGACCCTTTCTTGTCCCTCATCTCTGGGGCAATCTTCTAACAGTGGAGGGAGTCAGCCTAACCGACTCCATTTTGCCTCTGCCCTCATAGTAAAACCTTTTAGGTAAAACTTAAGCAACCCGTGGCCCACGGGCCCCATGCGGCCTGGGAGGCTTTGAACGCAGCCCAACACAAATTCATAAACTTTCTTAAAACATTATTAGATTTTTTTGCGACCTTTTTAAAGATCTTCAGCTATCATTTTTTGTTGTTGTTGTTGTTTTGAGACAGAGTCTTGCTCTGGCACCAGGCTGGAGTGCAGTGGCGCGATCTCGGCTCACTGCAACCCCCACCTCCTGGGTTCAAGCAATTCTCTAGCCTCAGCCTCCTGAGTTGGGATTACAGGCATGTGCCACCACACCCAGCTAATTTTTTGTATTTTTAGTAGAGACGGGGTTTCACCATGTTGGCCAGGATGGTCTTGATCTCCTGACCTCGTGATCCACCCGCCTTGGCCTCCCAAAGTTCTGGGATTACAGGCATGAACCACCGTGCCCGGCTTCAGCTATCATTTGTGTTCGTGTATTTTATGCGTGGCCAAAGACAATTCTTCTTTCATTGTGGCTCAGGGAAGCCAAAAGATTGGACACCCCTGCTTTAGGTTAAAAACTTCTGCTGGCAGGGCACGGTGGCTCACGCCTGTAATCCCAGCACTTCGTGAGGCCGAGGCAGCAGATCACGAGGCCAGGAGATTGAGACCATCCTGGCTAACACGGTGAAACCCCGTCTCTACTAAAAAAAATACAAAAAATTAGCCAGGCTTGGTGGAAGGTGCCTGTTGTAGTCCCAGCTACTTGGGAAGCTGAGGCAGGAGAATGGCGTGAACAACCCAGGAGGTGGAGCTTGCAGTGAGTGGAGATCACGCCACTGCACTCCAGCCTGGGTGACAGAGTGAGACTCCGTCTCAAAAAAAAAAAAAAGAAAAGCTTCTGCTTAGCTTTGCATGTAGGCTAGCTAATTACTTGCAGTTCAACTTTAAGAAAATAATGATAACAGCTCCTTTCCAAAACTAACTCCCGAGGAGATAAGGACGTGTACACACGAGGAACAGTATTTCGTTAAAGATTTATAGGAACACTGTGGCCTGACCTACTTCATCTGAACAGAAGTCAACTGACCAAGAACAAAGATGTTTCACAACCTCCTCAGACCCTTGCTCACACCCACATGGCTGTGGTCGTCGGTCACTTCTTGACCTCAACTCCCTCCTCTTCCCTTCTTGACATTAAAGGGAGCCTGAAGTTCCTACTAACTTAAGAAGTTTCTTTAGAACACTAGTCCACCATCTTCTCGGTTTGCTGGCTCTCCGAGTGAAGTCGCTTTCCGTACCCCAACACCTTGTCTCTTAACTTACTGGACTTACTGGCTGTTGGGCGATGACTGGTATGAGCTTGGACTCAGCTAGACTCTCATCCTGGCCTCAGATGCCTACACACTGCGGACTCCCACACCTGACCTCTCTCCGAGGACCCAAACTCAAATTTCTTTTTCTTTTCTATTTATTTATTTAATTAATTATTTATTTATTTTTTGAGACGGAGTCTTGCTCTGTCACCCAGGCTGGAGTGCAGTGGTGCAATCTTGGCTCACTGCAACCTCTGCCTCCCAGGTTCAAGCAATCCTCCCACCTCAGCCTCCCAAGTAGCTGGGATTATAGGCACGCGCCATCACGCCCCGCTAATTTTTGTATATTTTGTAGAGATAGAGTTTTGCCCAGGCTGGTCTCGAACTCCTGAGCTCAAGCTATCCTCCCACCTCAGCCTCCCAAAGTGCTGGGATGACAGGTGTGAGCCGCGGCGCCTGGCCCACACTCAGATTTCTAACTGCCTTCGTGACCCTGCCCTGCACGTGCACTACTAATCGGCACCTCTGATTTCTGGTGACCAGAACGGAACTTTGGATTCCTTCCCCGAAGCTGGCTTCTCCCACAGCCCCCGTTTCCTCAGAAAACAGCCCTTCTGTTTACCTAGTGGCTCGGGCCAAAATTGAGGGGTTACCTTTGATTTCTCCCTCTCTTGAAAGCCCCACACTCACCCTTGTCCAGGGAGCTCTACCTGTAAGGGCCTCACCATCATGCCAGGCTCCAGCTTGACATTCAGGTCTCAGCTGAAGTGTCCCCAGGGCCTCCCTGACCCGTCCATGGCCCTGTTGAATCCTCTGCCTGGGGCCCATCGCTGCCGGAAGCTCCATTTGCTTAGTTAGTGTCTGTGCCTCCCCCACAGTGGAATGATCTGGGGCCTTCCTGGGGTCCTGCCACATCCCCACCTCCAGGAGACGACCCGGCACTGAGCAGGTACTCCAGGTGGGTTTGCTGGGGAGCAGGTGGAGGGTCCAGGAGTGCTCAGGACTGGGAAGGGGACACTGCTTTGGAGGAGCAGGGAAAAGAGCTCAGGCAGAGAGAATGAGGGTGGGCAGTGGAGGGGACCAGTGGGGGAGGCCACATGCAAGACCCCCGGGGCTGATGCTGCTGCAGCCCTCGGAGCACCCTCTTGGAATGCTGTCTTCGACTCTAGCCTTTGCTTTCACCGTGGCCACAAGCCTCCTGTGCCACCACACACTCACATTCTGATTGAAGCCCCTCTCTTCACCATCTCGGAAAGCAGCACTGCCGAAGACCTCTCTGCACGTGTGGACTGGCTAAAGTCCTTTGCCACGCCTCCTCATGCTGCAACTTAATCATCTGTGTCTCGGTCTCACTCGCTCTTGGGGTGCATCCTCCCTGGGGTCCTGAGAGCCCAGCTTCCCCACCCATGTCAACATGAAACCATTGACCAGCTCCTCCCGGGGGCTCCAGACTCTGCAGTTGGAAGAGGCAGAAGTGCCCTCTGCTGGCCACTGGCTGGCTCCCTGCACCCCAGAGCAACAATCAGGAGTTGAGAGATGAGAAGCCAAGCTCAGCCCTTGTCCCTAACCCTTCTTGTCCTCCCCAACCCCACCCATCACCCGCCCTGTGTTCCCCCAAGTGCACATCTCCCCTTCTGGAACCCTCCTCTTCAAATCTTCCCTCTTGTTCTTCCACTGGTTCATCCACACCCAATCTACACCCCATCCACACCCCCATCATCTGTAAGACTCAAGTTAGTGTCACTTCCTCCAGGAAGCCTCCCCTGACTTCATCCAGGGGAACTGGCCTCGCCTGCCTTCTACTCTTGCCGTCTTTATGAGGACACTCCTCACAGTTTCTGCCACTGCACAGTCCTCATCTGTCCATCTGCCTCTCCCTGCAGGCGACTGCACTCCCTGGGGATGGGGACAATGGCCCTGATGTCCTCAACACCCAACCTAGAGCTGTGCAGGGCAGAGGCTCACACGGAAAATGTTTGCTGAATGAAGTCAACTGACTTTGGAGGTTCTGAGCAGGACTTCTCTGAGGTGGGTGCCCTGGAGCAAAATCCAATATACATATTGGGGAACAAAAACAATATACATAAATATGTGCTCATTAAGAAACATTTCAAACAACAGAAAAGTTTACAAACTAAAAAATGCAACCCTTTTCAATTGTTTCCCAGCCTACAACCTTTCATAAATCACTGCTATTCTCAGTGTGGGGTGTGTTTGTCCCAAACGTTCCCAAGCATTCCCTTTGACTTTATTTTACCTTTCTTCTTTTTTGTTTCTAACATAAATGGGGTCATACAGTACCTATAATTGTATCCCTTTTTTTCATGAAAAGATCCATCTTGAGGTCCTTCTAAGTCAGCAACTGTAGGTTTATGTCATTCTTTTTAGTGGCTGCAAAGCATACCGTACCCAAGTTCTGCCACAGTGTCTAAATCCAAGGCTTGTCAGTTATATCTCAGTAAAGCTGGGGACAAATGCTAGGTGTTTGGTTTTTTGATTTGGTGGCTTTTTATTTTACTGTTTTTTGCAGTTGCAAACATTTCTGCAAACATCTTCATGCCCGACTCTTTGTGTCCATGTGCACATATTTCTCTAGAATTGACTCTTAGAAGTGGAAATGTTGAGTCTGAGAGCATATCTATTTCACATTCTAATGATACTAGCAAACTCCCTCCAAAAAATGGATACCAATTGACACTCGCATCAACAATGCATACATGTCTGTTTTTTTCCACATTCTTGACAGCGTTGGGTGTTATTAGATGTAAAATTTTTTTGACACATCTAATCATCTCAACCTTCAAATCCGGCTTAACTCTGATTAAAGCGGGTATTTCCAGAAGCCCTCACAGAACAGAGCTTTGGAAAGGGTGCATGGTAGAGAGATGAGCCTCTAGCCTCCCAGAGCAGCAGCTGGTAGCTCCACTTCCTTTTCCTTGTCCAGGGAAGGAAAGTCTCTCCCAGAACTCTTGGTCCTGGAGTCATAGCCCAAGCCCCTCAGCAGTTCCCTCAGGAGCAGAGGGTCTCCTGGGTCAACCAGAATCCCCACCGAGGTGGAGTTGCTTCTGGCAACATCTCCAGTCTGAATGTGATCCCAGGCGATACTTAAGGAAGCAGCTCCCTCCTGTTCTCTGAAAAATGCTGTCTGCAAGGGAGAATATGCATTTGGGAGAACTGGAGACTTACAAAGGCGGTTAAGCACAGTGAGCCCAGGAGAATATGAAACAAAGTGTATGTCCTGCAAGAACCACAGGTTTTGGAGATGTTAAGAGTGGCCTGCTGGGCCCACAGAGGGGGCTGCTGGAGCATCAGAGGGGCTCACCTCTTATTCCCCTCCCTCCCCGCCGACCCTAGACAAGAAGGAATCTATTTGGAGAATGACACTTGGAAAGAGCTTGCCATTTGTGTTGCCTAAAAAGATATAGAGAAAGGAGCAACGGGGCGTTTCCAACATTCAAACAGTGTCCCATTCATCCCAGATTCCGAGGTCCTCCTGGTCAGCACATGGGAGGTGCGGGGGCAGATGGCCCACAGACACCGGGATTGTGTTTGCAGACTTTAATCTCCTAAGAGCCCAGGGATGCCCTCCAGGGCTTGCTGGCTTGCCTGCCTTCCTGTTTTTATCCTAATAGGCCTTATACAAAGACTTTAAAATGACTCATGGAAAAACCCAAGCTAGGGAAGAGGGCTGGAGTCAGCCACCAAGTGGAGGACGGTGGGAGGCCCACAGGGACGCTCATCAGTGACCCAGGAACCTGAGTGGTCTCAAAAATGCATCTGCAGGAAGGTCAGGACAGGGAAAGTGGGTGCTGGGGGACACAGAATGAACGCTTATTGGAGAACGTCCTGGGAAAGAGAAAAACACCGGTGCTAAAATACATCCCCGAGATGGGCATGGTATTTAATTTCCAACCTGCTTCCATTTGTATGTACTCAGACGTTTTTTCCTCCTATGAGGAAGGCAGAGTGGGTTTTATTAGCCCTATTTACTAATGCCCAGAGAAGGGGTGTCCTCCCAGGTAGCACCCCTGACCCAGAGGCAAGGCTTCTCCTCCCAGTTTCTTAGGAACCTGTGGGCCTTATTTGCCTGGCCAACTATTCTGCATCCTTTACGGCTCAAATCTGCCACCAGAGCTGTCCCCAAGGCCTCTACTATCAGCCCTTCTGCTTGTGTCCAACTAACACTCCGAGCCATGTCCTGTCATTGTGTGCTGTAACTGTCATCTTCGGGCTACACAGTAGGTAAACTCCTCTCCCACCTCCTCCACCTCCCCTGGCCTGGCCTCTCCCACTCGGCGTGGCTGAGCAGAAGTGTGTGGAATAGCTGGATGGGAGTGTCAGTAGATGCTAAGGGACAACTAGACATGTCACTGCAACCCTGAAGCCAAAGTAAGCCAGGGTGCCTCAAATGTGCACCACCTGCCTGGCAAAACCACTGTGGGGTTCTGAGGATCCCAGTTCTACTCAGGAAAAGGAGAAAGACAATCCTGGGATCCAGGTGGAGGATGGAGGTAGAGAAGGAAAAGGAGCCAGAGTCTGGAATGCCTCAGAGGTGCTGGCACAGGGAGGGAAGGGGCAGGGCGGGGGCTACTGGCCTAGGCACCTTCAAGAACGGACGGAAAGGCTTCTTTCACCGGAAGCACGGAGGCCCCGAGCAATTCCAAGGGCTCCCTCTCGTGGCCATTTGAGGCCAAAGCTGAGTGTTCAGGTGAATCCTGCATTTTCCTCTGTTAGCCAAGGGTGCAGAAAATGGGTTCAGAAGAGAGAGGAGGAGCACTGGTCTTGGAGTCAGGATTCATGTCCTGACCATGCCACTAATTCACCAGGTTGCTTTGGGCAAACCACTCCACCTCTCAGCCTCAGTTTCCTCACCTGGTTAATGAAGTGGTCTACCTGGCACCATGGCTCATGCCTGTAGTCCCAAAGCTTTTGAGGCCAAGGCAGACGGATCATTTGAGGCCAGGAGGTTGAGACTAGCCTGGGCAACATATCAAGATCCTGTCTCTACAAAAAAAAATGTTTATGTAATCCCAGCACTTTGGGAGGCCGAGGTGGGTGGATCACGAGGTCAGGAGTTTGAGACCAGCCTGGCCAATATGGTGAAACCACATCTCTACTAAACAATACAAAAAAAAAAAAAAAAAAATTAGCCAGGTGTGGTTGCGCATGCCTGTAGTCCCAGCTATTTAGGAGGCTGAAGCATGAGAATCACTTGAACCTGGGAGGCAGAGGTTGCAGTGAGCCAAGATCATGCCACTGCACTCCAGCCTGGGCAACAGAGTGAGACTCCATCTCAAAAACAAAAAAAATGTTTAGAATTAGCCAGCATGGTGGGGCGCATCTGTAATCCCCACTACTCAGGAGAATGAGGTGGGAGAATTGCCTGAGCCCAGGAGTTCGAGGTTGTAGTGAGCCATGATCATGCCACAGCACTCCAACCTGGGTAACAGACTAAGACACTGTCTAAAAACAACAAACTAAGAGGGTTGGATGAGATGAATGGCTCTCACAAATGAGAGTCCTGAGATAAACACTCTGCACATGTTACTGTAGCCTGTCCCAATGACATGGCAGGACTTTGGCTTTGAGATGATAGTGACATTGATGGGTTGTTTCTGTGCTTAGCTCCGTAGCACAGGCCAGCTCTGGGCTGAGCACTCCACATGTGATGGCAGGCAGGTGCCACACACAGAGGAAGAGGCTGAGGGTCAGAGAGGTTACGTGACTTACCCTTGGCCACGCAGTTGGTGAGTGGCAGAACTGGGACCTGAAGCCAGGTTTATGGCTCCAGAGCTCCCCAGTCTCCTCGCCCATGGTGTTTCTCATGGTTTCTAAGGTCCTTTTCATCTCCAGCTATCTGTGATTCAAGGTGTCTGACGAAGAAAAGAGATTCACAGGAGAGAGTGGGATCTTGGCAGGTAGATAAGATAGGAACCAAAGAGACAGTTGACAGGACAGTCAGGCCTAGAGAAACCTCATAGACGAAAAGCACGGTCTTTACAGGAGAAGAAATTATGACCACCACTCAATTAGCCATCAAAACTATGTTTTCTGGGCCACCAAGGAGCACAAGAAAGGGCCCCATTGTACGAAAACATGTTGAACTAAAATATCATCAGACTTTAAAAATAAACTTTGCAACTGCCCACACCAAGCTTGCTGTCTCTGAGCAGCCTGGAAGTTCTCGAATATCCATCCATTTATCCATCTGTCCAACCATCCATCCATCCACACATCCATTTATCCACCCACCCATCTCCCCATGCCTCCATCCATCCACCCATCCATTCAATTGCCCACCTATCTACTTATCCATCCAACCTGTCCATTCAGTCATCTACTTCCCCATCCATCCGTCCACCCACCCATTTCCCCATCTTTCCATCCATCCATCCATCCATCCATTTACCCATCCATCCAACCCTGAAGCCAAAGTAAGCAAGGGTGCCCCCTCGCTTACTTTGTGCACCCTCATCTACCCATCCATTCATCCATATGTCTGTCCATCAAACATTGTTGAGCCCTGAGCTACTGGTGCCTTATTCTCAAGAGCTCCTAATTGGATATTATTGGATATTATATGTCTCAGACATGTAGGGCAAAAAATGCAGACATGTGTTGCATTAATTATCTATTGCAACAGATTGCTTAGCAGCTTGAAACAACAAACTTGGATTACCTCACACAGTATCTGTGGGTCAGGAGTCTGGGAGTGGCTGAGCTAGGCTCAAGGTCTTTCATGAGGTTGAAGTTAAGATATTGACTGGGAATGGAGGATGTGCTTCCAGAATACTTGCTTATATGGCTACTGACAGGAGACCTCAATTCTCCACTGGCTTTTGGCTCAAGTCCTCTCAGCTCCTCATCACATGGGCCTCTCCTCAGGGCTCCTTGAGCATCCCTACAACATGGCAGCTGGCTTCCCCTAGAGCTGATCCAAGAGATCAAGGAGGAAGCTGCTGAGCCTCTTATGACCTCATCTCTGAAGTCACAGATGGTCACTTCATATCATTCTATTCACTAGAAGAGTGACTAAATCCAGACCACACTAAGGGGAGGAGTATTAGGCTCCACTTCTTAAAGGGATGAGTATCACAGAGCTTTCGACATACTTTAAAATCATCGCATGTGTGGAAGGTGCTGAGATAGAGTGTGAAGGATACTGAGAGGCAAGAGGGAGAACGTGGTCAATTCTACCTAGAATAATAGAGGGAGTCAGAGAAGTAAAGTTCTAACGAGGCGATAACGAATGGGCTGAGTTCTGTCCTAGACCTGGAATGTGACCTTAAACAACCCACCATCCCTTCCTGGGTCTCTGTGTTGTGGAAATAAATTGGGACCACCCAAAGGAGATCAAACAGAGGGCATTCATTGTGTGCTTGGTATGGCAAGGGAATGGGCCACTGTCACTTGCATTTGACAGAGACTCCCAGGCAGGCAGGGTGAGGGGAAGCATCATAGTGAAAAGGGGGAGGCCTCAGGTGTGCCCTGACTGGAGGTTGTTGCATGGGGAAGCGGGAGGTGGCTAGCTGGAAGCCCGACATCTTATGTGATTGCATTAGGAGCATATTTGGCTTTCTCTCATGGGTGTTGAGTTGGAAGCAGTAGTCAACAATAGGGAAGCTGACCAGGATTGACAGAGCCGTGACCATTCTGGGCCCATTGCCACAGAGGTTTGGTTTGGCTTCATGTGCTGCTTGCTGCAGAGATTGTGGGCCAAGGTTCTCTTTTCCTACACAGGCAGGCCATTGTCTGTTTGTACTTTGGGCTTTCGGGGTCCTCCCCTGAAAATCAAAGGTTGGTTGGCTGAGCTCTGAGGTCCTGCCCAGCCCTGACATTCTGAGGATCTGGCTTCTTCACCTGGAAATGAGGTGTACAGAGATGGAGATGTACTGGATGGAAAAAGGACTGGCTAGTCTGAGGGGCGGCCATGCCAGAGGTGAGGCCTTGTGGACAAACTGGAGATGAAAGACAGGGAGATGCCTCGAATGGACCCTCCTTCCTGCGGGTACTCCCAGGAGTTTCCAATTCTCAGCATCCCAGCATCTTTGACTCTGGACCTGGAAGGTTACAGGTCACCTCAGGCAACTTCCCCAGTGCACACACTGATGCTTAAATCTGCATTACTATCTTCTCCCAAACTGGCAGTCTTATTCTTGCTCGATTACCTCTGGAGACAGCAAGCTCACTCTCAGTGGAGACAGGGGTGTGGCCCATCTGGTCTGGCACATGAGGTGGCTTCCAAGATGGCTGGTACGTGTGCGGTGCTCAGCCCCTGAGCACTCATCCCACCACATCCTCCCCAGGCTGACCCTGCCCTTCCCTCTTACCCCGTGCAACAGCGGCTGAGGATTTGCCTCAGGAAGGACCCTGGCAAAAAGAGAGGGGAAGTTAGAAGGGAACCCAGCCTTTTTCCAATGCCACCTCCATAGGGAAGCCTTTTCATCAGATTAGCAATGGTCTGGAGGAAACGGGACACAGGACTGGTAAATTTTGACATGGAAATGGAGATGAGGAAAAACCTGTAAGTGCTCTTCAACTGTTATGTCTTTGCTATGACAGCACAGACCTCCTAGTGTCCCCATCTCATCTGATGGTCACCATCACCCTGAAGGGCATGGCAGGGTCCCTCCTCCCAGGTCCCCCCTCTTAGGGTGTGACTCCACCACCTGCCTGCTTGCCCAAGCCTGCAAGTCTCTCTGAACTTTTCTTCTCCTTTGTGCCCCCATTTCTGACCCTATAAAGTCTATTTCCTAATGGGCACAGAAACCCATCCTTCCTGTCCCTCCCCGGCCACTGTAGTGCAATAGTCATGCCCAGAGGCTGAGGCCCAACAATCTGGGCGCAATTCATGGCGCTGACATGAATAAGTTGTGAGGCCTCTGGTGCCCGATCCCCCCTTGTTAAGCCCATCTCTCATCCTCATAGCGTCCCTTCCCCACCATCCAGCAGGATGAAGCCCACCCCACCCTCCCTTCCTCTGTTCCTGAAGCCCAGCCCACCCTCCCTTCCTCTGTTCCTGAAGCCCAGCCCACCCTCCCTTCCTCTGTCCCAGCCTCTGCCCCATCAGCCTATCCTCCAGGTTCTATCACACCCAGTAGCCCACACAGATGTCGGTGAGCAGAGGACTCTTTAGCCCAGCTCTTAATGAAGGAGATGGAGGGGTGGGGGCTTGGGAAATAAATATACCAAACAACTCGATGACACAGGCCTTTTCTGCATGGAATTAAATTCACATGCAGATGGAGGCAGTAGCCCTGTAGGTGGACTGCTGGGGTTTGTGTCTGGCTCTGCCATTTACTAGCTGTGACCTTCAACAAGTCACTTCCCCAGTCTGTGCCTTAGCTTCCTCATCTTAAGATGGGCTGCTAATAGTATCTACTCATGGGTTGTAAGACAGATAGCCCTTCCCAATGCAGGTGGACACCATCCATTCTGTTCAGGGCCTGCATAGAACAGAAAGATGGAGGGAGAGTGAGTTTGCTTTCTGCCTGTGACTGCTTGAGCTGGGACATCGATCTTCTGCCCTCAATGTTCCTGGCACTCAGGCCTTCAGATCTGAACTGGAATCTCCACAGTGGGCTTTACTGGGTCTCCAGCTTGCAGACAGTGAATTGTGGGACTTCTCCAGCTTCACAATCACGTGAGCCAATTCCTTCTAATAAATATCCTCGTATGTGTGTGAGCTGTTGGTTCTGTTTCTCTGGAGAACTCTGATTAATACACCACATGCTTAGAATAGTGGCTGGCACATAGTAGGTACTCAACGAGTATTAGCAAATATTACTATCTTACCTGGTTCCATAAATACTCTCCCACTGAAAAGGTGTTCCTTTGTGTCTCACCTTGGAAGTGACAAGGCCACCAAACCCAATCCTTGCATGTTTCTCCAGGAGGCCTCTCTGGTCTTGTCTGGTGTCCATGAGCCCAGTTGCACCAGGGACTCCAAGGCCAGGCCTGTGGGGTGCTGAGACAACTGGCCTCTTAGTGCTGAGTGGGCGCCAGCGTCCCTCTGATGGCTGCCACCTGCAGCCACCTCTAGGCCCCTGCTGGCCAGGAGGTATGGGAAGCTCTGGGTGCACACCAGTTTCAGGGATGAGGCTGGGATCAGGGAAAAAAGTATGTCTGCTTGTCTGGTAGGGTCTGCCTCCCAACTCCACATGACTCAGTTTAATTCAGTTAATTCCCAAAGCACTTCTGAGCCCCTACTCTGAGCCAGTTGGACTGTCAGGGCCCCAGAAATAAACCAGAGCCAGTCCCTGTTTTTAAGATATTCCGCAGAGCCTCGATCTTTCTGCAGATGGACTTCAGGGGTTTAAGAGCGGGACTGCCGCCCCAGCCCACCCAAGTCACAACCACAGCTGATCCCTCCAACTCATCTCACATTTTGGTCTTCAGTGAGACAGTTGCTTAAAAGAAAAATTTGCTTTTTTCTTTTTCTTTTTTTTTTTTTTGAACAGCCTTGGAAATAGGGCTCATATTAAACGTGGCCTTGATGTATGAGTTTAATTCTGACAGTGAATGAGGGAGTGAGAGGAAAGAGGGCAGTCCAGGTAGAGGAAACAGCTTGAGCAAAGGTGCGGCTGTGTGCTTCTCAGAGGGGAAGGAGGGACATTTACTGAAGATTTGCCCTGAGCCGAGTGTGAGTGAGCACCCAGATATTCAGCTCTCATGAGATTCCTGCAAAGAGGATGCTATTATCCTCATTGACTGATGAGGCTCAGAGAGGCAAAGTAAAGGTCAGGGCATAGGCTTGGGAATCACACCCAGCTGGGAGATTTCCAGCACACATGCACTTTCTACTGCCAGAGGCTCCTTGAGGGGAGGCAGAGTTCCAAGCAGGTTTCATGCTGGGTGTGGCCAAGACAGACTCCAGTTGCTGGGCTTGAGTTAGCATGGCTCCCAGATGTTAGAGCAGGCTCACTGGGCAGAGTTGGGCTAACAGGGAGGGCTTGGGGCTGTCATCATTCACGGCCACATGGACACGGCTCAACCATTTATAATTAGAGTTATAACTTAAAACAATCAACAAAAAAGACTTGGTAAGTATCTTCACCTCCCAGCATACACACATCACATCTATTATTGCCACAAATAATTCGTGACCAAAGGAAGCTGGTTCAGAAGCCCAGCCCTGTGTTAAGGTCCCGTGGGGTCTGAGCAATGTGAAAATACCCTGGGAACAGATAGATCTCTTCTGTGTCCTCCCAAGGCCTCTGGAGTTCCTAGGATAGTCATCTTATAAAGTGGTTGGTGGGAAATAAGCCATGAAAACAACAGAAACGTGATAGGTAGGTAAGTAGATAGACAAGGGGATTGGATGGATGGATGGATGAATAGATGATAGATGATAGATAGATAGATAGATAGATAGATAGATAGATAGATAGATAGAACACAGATAGGAAGGGAGGGGGCCAGACTGGGAGTTGGCAAGGATAATGCCCCACAGTCCTGCCTAGCTGGACAGGATCAGGGCCAGCTAGGAGCAGGGAATGGACCGAGATGAGGCAGAGCTGCCACTGTCAGAACCAAAGGCCCAGAGGCTGCTCTGTGCAGGGGCTTCATCATCCCCCAAATACAGGGTCTGAATGTACAGCTAACTTCCCCAGGCAGAGATCTTGCTTTCATCAAAACTGTAAGCCCAGAAAGTGCTGGCACATAGTAGGTGCTCAAGGCACACTTTTGAGTGAATGTGTGGAAAGGCTCGCCCACATCCTAACTGGACTTCATAGGCAAACCGTCCTCCCAGCTGCCTCAGGCCTGGAAGAAGCAGTATGTGTGCCCCAACTTGAAGGGCAGGTGGTATCAGTAGCACTGGCTGTGGGGCCTGAGGATCCAGTGCAAGGCCTGACTTTGCTATTAACTGAGAGTTCAGTTCACCGTATACAACAGCCCTCTGAGGTGGACACCACTATCCCCATTTTACAGACAAGGAATCTGGGACCTCAAGAGATCAAGCCATTTGCCCAAGGTCACAGAATGTGGCAGTCGTAAAACATGGCCCCTCCAGAAACATTTTTAAAAGAAACAAAGAAAAAGAATTAAAAAAAAAACAAAAGAAAAAAACATGGCTCCAAAGTTCTTTGACCTTCCTCCCATTGAGAGATGCGGTCTACATCCTTACTCTTGAGTCCGGGCTCTGTGACTGCTTGGCTAAGAGAATACTACAGAAGTGATGTGGTGCTGGTTTTGGTTTCTAGGCCCCAGTCATAAGAAACTAGCAGGCTCCACTTCCTGTCTCTTGAGATGTTTACATTTGAAACCCAGCCGCCATGCTGTGAGGAAGCCAGGAAGCCACAAGGAGAGGTCACTGGAGCTGTGCCTGCAACAGTCCAGCTCAGGCCACAGCCAGCAGCCAGCATCAAGGCCCAGACATGAGTGAGGAGGACTTTGAGATGGCTCCAGTCCCGGCTGTCACATCACCCCCAGTCTTTGAGTCTTTCCAGCCCCAGACATTGCAGATGGAGATATGTGGCTCTCACTGCCCTTGCTGAATTCCTGACCCATGAGTACCGCTGAGTTCAGGGAGGTTGCTACAGCAATAGTGACAGGGGCACGCATCTGACGGCAGTGGGGCCATGGCTGGAAAACAGGTCCTGCTGACACCAGAACCCATCTCTTCTCCACTGCCTCAGTTTACCTGGAGCATCTGCATTTCAGATGCACTGCCTGAGGTGATGGGGCCCTTGAGGGGTGATTGGGCCAAGCCTAGGAGGTTCATAAATAACACTCCCAGCTGCTCCGTGGGCTGGCGCATCTGTGTAGAGCTGGCCCCTAGGAAGAGACAGATGTGAAGTGTCACGGAGCTCCCTGAGCTCAGATGGGCGTGGATTCTGATCTCAGGTCTGCCAATTCCTAGCTGCATGAACTTGGGCAGGTCACTCTGTGCCTCAGCTTCCTCCTCTGTACAGCGGGGTTACCAAGAAGGACCGGATAGCCCTGTCGGTGTGTGAGATTGAGGCCCTGTGTGCCTCTGTGAACTGAATGTTATCAAAGCTCTTATTGGGGCTTAAAAGTCTCAGAGCATCAGCTTAGGATGGGCCAGCATTCAATGGGAGGGTCACAGGCCCCAGGGCAGGGCTGTACGGGAGGGGGAGATCCAGGCGAGGTCCGAGGTCCGAGGTCCTGAGTAGAATGCTCTCCTGCACTGTACCAGGGAGCTCTGTGCGGGAGTCAGAAGCCTGCGTCCTAGCATGGAGCTAGGGTGTTTCTGGGGACTGTGACCATTCACGATAGGACTCAACCTCCTTGGGGAGAGACCTGGCAAGGGACCTGCCAAGACCCTGGCTCCATGGCAAGAGAAACTGAGACAGGGGCCAAGAGGCGTGGGCTGAGCCAGTGCCCAGGAGTGTAGGAAGCTCTCATTCATTGACAGTGTATTTCCTGTGCACGTCTGGGTGTGAGGCTCTGTTCTAGGCATAGGGATACAGCAAGAAACAAGAACCCAAGTCCCTGCCCCTGTGGGACCTGTGCTGTGGTGGGCAGACAGGCAATGAATGCAATCAATACCCAGAGATCTCATGTACCCAGCGCCAGGGAGAGGAAGAAAGCAGAGAAAGAGGTGAGGTTGGAGAGTGGGAAGCCCGCACTAGCGAGTGAGTTGAAAAAAGACAGAAAAGCTGGGGAGGGTGAGCCGTGCAAGTATCCAAGGCAGGAGCTGGCAACATTTTTCCCTAAAGGACCAGACTATAAATACTTGAGGCTTTGTGTGCACTCTGGGGTCAGTCACAACCCTCAACTCCACTGTTGTAGGGCAAAAGCAGCATAGACAATATGTCTATGGCTGTGTTCCAATAAAACTGGCCTGGCTGTGTTCCAATAAAACTTTATTTACACAAACACGTGGCAAGCCTATCAGTGCAACCACTGAGCTAAGGGAAGAGAATTCCAGGAAGAGGGAACAGCAAGTGCAAAGGCCCTTGGGTGGGAGTGAGCCTAGTGCCTGAGGAACAGCAAGAAAAAGGATGTGGCTGGTGAAGGATGACCAGTGGATAAGGTTAGAAAAATAACTGGCAATGGAACAGGGAAGAGGGAGAGAAGAGGCTCTTGCTTGACTTGGCCCTGTTCAGGGCTCATCCAGGGACCCTCACCCTGGGGATGTGGCTACAGACCCAACTCTAAGGTCCACTGAATACACCTGAACTCACATCCACTGCCATGCTTCTTGCTCTGGGGAGGATTGGCTGAGATCTGTTGAAACATCAGCAAGAATTCTCACCCTGGGAGTGGTCTACAGCCCTCTAGCCCACGTCTTCCCAGTCTTCTCCTTTATCTATATGCTTGTTTCCAGTGGAGGGTCTTGACTATAAGTTGTCCAGGTTCTTGGCATTTTGAACAAAGAATTGGACAAAATGCACAAACAAAACAACAAAAGAATGAAGCAATGATTTACTGAAATGAAAGTACATAGTGGGAGCATACTTGAGCAAGTGGCTCAAGAGCACTGGTTGCAAATCTTCTAGGGTTTATGTACCCTCTAGAGGTTTCCCATTGGTTATACAGAGTTACACCCTATGTAAATAAAGACTTGGCCCATGACCAGTCTGATTGGTGACAGGAGGTGACCGATCAGAGGTATTTTACATTTTACATGTGCAACACAGTGGGAAAACGGGTAGGGTTTGCAAAGGGAGTAGCCTCTAATCCTTGTTACTTGGGTGTGGAAAGATGGTGTTTTCCTTTTGATTCAGTTCTAGGAGGTCCGTGTGAATTGCCTTTGGGTCCCTGCCTCCAGACCCTATTCTCCTGCCTCACGCTCTTCCTCCCAGTCTCCCCTCCTCCCCAGACCAGCAGAGCTAAAACAATCCCTATTCATCCTTTAGCCTGCTGAAAGGGACCCCAGCCCGGGAGCTGGGCACTGTTTCCACCTAGCTTATCAGATGAGGAGTGTGAGGCCCGCACAGATGAAATCACTGCCCAGATGAGCGAGGCAGGAACGAAATGCAATTGTCTGACTCCTAAGGTGTGTGAGTGACCTCTGTGGGTGACAAACATGCTTCAAGGGGTTTGCCATGTGCCAGGCACTGGAATGCCATCCAAGGGGCCAACGTTGGTCTAGGAGAGCTCACCTTGGTGCTAGGGTGGAGGTAAGGGGGCCGCAGCGCTCACAGCAGTAACTCTTCACAGTGCCAGCACGCCCCACCAGGACCAAGTCAGGGAGCACGGGAATGGAATGCTGAGGCAGGTGAAAATGGCCCTTTTGCTGATGATGCAAATGCCCCTTTCCTGAGAGATGATGGCATATTCAGAGAATTTTGAAAAAGTCTGTTATGGGCTAGATTTGGGCTACAGACAGAGTTGTGATCAGAGGCCAGGAACTAAATGATAGATGCCGATGAAGAGTCTTCTATTACTCAAGTAGGACAGGTGCTCCAGGTGGCTGGGGTGGGGGCTGGGAATATGTAAGGCAAGAGGGCACAATGCCCACCGCCAACCCCACCTTCCCCTAAGGGCACTGTAGACACCGGCTGAGCCCAAACCCCAGCTCCTCTGCCACTAGGGGAGAGTTCTATCTCCCTGGTCCTAGTTTCTGAATCTGTCAAATGGGAAGAACAATACCCATCTCGGGTTTTATTGACTCATTTTGACTCATTGGTTTATTTGTTTAGTGAGGATTAAATGAGATGGCAAATATCTAACTCTTGGGGCATTGCAGTATTCAATGCGAGTTAGACCTCTGCCCCATCACTTTTCCCTTGGAAACTCCCATCCCAGGAGGCAAGGGATCCTCTCTGACGACGAAGGTGTGCTATTTGTGCAACATACCTGAGGGACAGTGTGGCTGGAGGGGTGGGAGCCAGGCACTGAGGGTGCACTTGCTGTTTACAGATTGTTTTATGACTGGCTGTTGGAGCTCCTAAAATGGCTCAGGAGCCAACCAACCATTTTACTCTATGTTCTGATTTGTTTATTCATTCATTCAGTCAGTCAGTCAGTCATTAAGCATGTATTATGTGCCTACTGCATGCAAAGATACATGGGGGATTCAACCTTTCTACTTAACCTTATCTCACCTCACTCCCTGCAGCGACCTCTCTTCGCCGCTGCACTGAGCTTCTCACTGTCTCCGCTCTCCAAAATGCCTAACACTCTCCGTCTCAGTGCCTTGACTCAAGGTATGGCTGTAGCCATCACTGCTGCCTCTCACCCCTGAAACAAAGCAGCATGTTAGAAGGATTTGGGTTCAGAGTCAGGAGGTAAGGATTCAAATCTTGGCTCTGTCTCTCACTAGCTGTTAAGGTCTTTAGTCTACCTGAGCCCCAGTTTCCTCATCTGCCAGATGGGAATGACATTAGGATCTATCACAGAAGGTTGTTGTGAGAATAAATACTATGAGATATGTAAGATATCTATTATGGCTAAGTCAGTGCCTGGCCTGGAGTTGAAACTTAGTAACAAATGTCTGTTGAATGGACCTGATGAATTCTGGCCTGGGAGGTGGGAAACTTGAATCTTGGTCGCAGGAATACGTGCTTGAATAAGTCACTGCTTTTCTCAAGGGGCTCCAATCCCTTGATTAAAATGGCAGGCTTGGATCACCAGAATGCCAAGTATTGACATCCCTGGCTTCCCATCCTGTGATTCTGACCTGGATCCAGGGACACTTGGCACACAGCCGGCTTCATCTCCATCCTCCCTCAGGGAAGACATCACTAGTAGATCAGAGTGTTCTGTCTACTGAGCCCTTGGAATCTCTCCACAGGGCACCTGCCAGTCATCGCCAATCAAACCCGAGATGACAGTTGAGATCAAACAGACTTTTCATTCCTGGTTGGTGCCTGGGAGAGTGACGAGGCCTATCAGTGCTGGAGGACACAGTCAAGGTGATGGGTGTGTGGGGGTGGGGGAGCGTGCAGAGCAGGGGTGTGAATGTGGGGCGGTGGTCCATCTGGGATGCCCCGCAGGGCACAGACACCACTACCATGTCACTTTTGTCCCACCAGCCCTTCTTTACAGCTTCACCTGAGCAGCCATTATATCCAGCCCAGGGGAGAGGCGAAGGCAAGGGAAGGGCACCGACTATGAACCAGGAGATTGATGTGTTTGTTGAGTTTTCATGGCTGATGTCTTAATCCTCATTATCAACCCTGCCAGGGAACTGCCCTTAGCTCCACTTCAAGGGTGAGGAATAGGAGGCTCAGAGCTTACTGATCATGATGATTAATCATAAAATCACAGTAATTGGCTTGGGTTGCACTTCAGCTTCACCCCTTTTGGCTGTGGGGTCTTCGTCAAGTCACTTAGTCAACCTGTGCCTCAGTGTCCTCATTTGTAAAGTAGGCATAATAGCAATATCCACCTCATTATGAAGGAGTTAATAAGAGGAAGTTTTTGAAACATTATTAGCATTTAATAAGAGGTGAGTAAACTATTTTCAAGGCTGTTGGCATGGATTTCGTATTCATTTTGCTACCCACAGCACTTCAGAGAATGTCCTGTACGTAATAGGTGTTCACTAAATGCTTTAGAACCACTTGTTGAGCATTGTCGACTCCCCAGGGAAGTCCCACATGGGTCTTCTTGTTGCCAAGAAAGTCCCACATAGGTCTTTCTTGTTGCCAAAGAGGACATCTCAAAGAAAATAACAAAAATATACTGAGCCAAACAAAAATGCAAACAGAACATATCAAAATTTGTGAGATGTGGCCACAGCAGTGCTGAGAGGAAATTTTATAGCACTAAGAGGCCTACATTAGAAAACAAGAAAGATCTCAATCAATGATCAAAGCTATGCCCTCAGAAAAAGAAAAGTGAAATAAGCCCAAAGCAAGAAGAAGAAAGGAAGTAATAAAGATAAAAGCAGAAGTCAATGACATTGAAAACAGAAAAAGAAATAAAAATAAAAAATAAAAAAAGAGCTGGTTCTTTAAACAGATCAATCAAATTAACAAGCTTCTAGCAAGGCTGACCAAAAGAGAGAAGACATAGATTATGATATCAGAAGTGAAATGCAGTCAGGTGTGGTGGCTCATACCTGTAATCCCAGCACTTTTGGAGGCCGAGACGGGAGGATAGCTTGAGCTCAGGGGTTTGAGACCAGCCTGGGAAAAATAGTAAGACCTCCTCTCTACAAAAAATTTTTAAAAATTAGCTGGATGTGTTGGCGTGAACCTGTAGTCTCAGCTACTTGGGACGCTGAGGTGGGAGGATTGCTTGAGTCCAGGAGGTCAAGACACTGCAGTGTGCCACAATTGTGCCACTGCACTGCCGTGACAGAGCAAGACCTCGTCTCAAAAAAAGAAGAAAGAAAGAAAGAGAGAGAGGAA